>NW_021167113.1:0-1376709 GCF_003942205.1 Apiotrichum porosum
TAAAAGGGCGCAGCGGACGGACACGATGTAGTTTAGAACTACTAGAAGCGGGGGTTGGGGGCAAGCCTCGTTGCTCGCTCGTCTGTGCTCAGTTTTGTGATGACTATTCCTGTATACATGCTGGTTGCCGCTCCCTGCCCCCTCTTCCCCCCCCCCCCCCCCCCCCCCCCCCCCCCTTCCTTCCCCCAGTCTCCTCCCTCTCCGCTCTTCCTCGGCGAGGGTGGAACCCGAACACCCAGAAACTACTGTGACACAATGGAAGAAGAAACGTTGGAATGGTTTTACTCGTGGCTCCTGGAAATCGCGTCAGCCACCACCACAACGCGCACCGGTTATGATACCAACCGTAACCCACATACCGTCATTTTGAAAGGGGTGGCGCCCTTGGTCGTGAACAGTCATTGTGAAACCAGCTGTGCGCGTCGCCTGCTCTGTCGCTCCTCCCCCTCGCCTCTCCTCGCCTCGCCTCTCCTCTGTCCTCTGTCCTGCCGGTTTATGTGACTCGGCGTTCCTGGGCTCTCACTTGCCATGGCCAACGGGCGACTGCGCACGCGATGGAGCGCGGCTAGCGGCCCGCGACGCCGCGGGGCTGCGACCAAGCGGCGTTCTGTTGTTACTGTCAGGGACTTGTCATTCGATTGTGTGTGTGTTGTGTGTTTTGTGGTATATTTCCTCTCTCTCTTTGTAATAAGGGTGTTTTACAACGTAGGAGGTGGCATAAGAGAGAAACACGAGAGAGCGAAAAACCGAAGCCAAAGAGAGCGGGAGACGAGACCGCCAGGCGAATCCCACAGCCCGGTGCCACCAGGGACGTGGGGGGGTGGCGATTGCGCGACGCAACCAGCGCGCAAGTAAATACTCACATGATACCGCTGCCAAACTGTGAATGGAGCAGACCGCCCGCCAGCGTCATCTGGCCCCTCCCAAAGCCTGGTAACAGCATGGACCCGTCCCACCCATCAAATGCGTCCGCCGACATGAACGTTGGCATGTACTCTGCCCAACCGTGGGCCGCTTGTGGCGTGCCCGTGGACGCGTACGCGCCGCCGCCGAGGGCAGCAGACGGCGAGTTTTGGACAGACTCGGATGGGCCAGCTGCAGAAGGCAGAATCCTGTAGACAAGTTAGCGTTTGTTCATATCACCGTCGTGACCATGGAGTAAGCCCCCGACATACATCATGTCGCCACCTTGCGGGATAAATGCGAATTGTGTCTCCGCGTTCAACATGTCCGTCGGCCATGTTCCCTCGCCCATTAATGAAGGGTCAAACACATGCTCGGCGGGGGCAGGCTGGGCTGTGCCGTTTGGCAACGGCGAACCAGGGCGCGATGCGACGTGCGACGCGTGGCCAGATCCGCCGCGACGCTTCATGTCCTTTGTCTTCCGAACAATCTCGCGGATAAATGCCGCATAGATAGCCGGTTGATGAGATGGGTCGACGGCAATGTCCTCGAGAATATCCGCAACTTCCGTAACCAGGGCAAAGATGGCTTCTTCTGAGTCGTGATATGGCTGCAGTTCAGGCTTGAGGAGCTTGAGCAACGAAAGGAGCTGCGAAAAGAGGGGTTGTGTGTCAGAACAAGAGTGCGTCGTGCTTCTCCAGATCAAGTGACTGGTCAAAAAAACTTACAGCATAACTGCACATGACAAAGTTGGTGTCGGGCAGATACGGCAAGTAGCCTCGAGGCTTGAAATCGTCCTTGACAACCGTACACACGAGCTGCACAAGAGTTTCAGTTTCAGACCTTTCGTGGGACAGACATGGGTTCGAGACCACCGGCTAAACTCACCGTCGCCGCCTCGTAGACGTTCTGGAGGAAGAAGGAAATGTCCAGCTTGGCGCGCTCGAGGGCGTTCTCGAGGCCGAACGAGTAGAGCACCAGGGACGAGTAGGCATAGTAGAATTTTGCACGCGAAAAGTACTCGGTGGCACCTTCTTCTGGGGGGTTCCGTCTTTTCAGTTAGTATGGGTCCTGCACCTGTGGCAGACTCACTCCATGACTCTGGTCCAGTGGTTGATCCATCGGCGAAGCTCCTCGTGGGCCGATCGCGTAATGAGCATGTAGTCGCAGTCCTCACGGAGGCCCGAGATGGTCGTTGTCGACGAGTAGATCGAGTCGATGGCGCGGCTCATGATCTGCTGGAGTACAACATAGGCAGCGAGACCCTGGTCCGAAAGGAGAGAGAAGCGTTGCTTATGCCATGACGACTGGTTGGCGTGACGGATGATATAATCCTCCCTCAGCGTGTAGGGCTTGCCCATTTGCGCCGAGACGGAGCGGTCGAGGACAAAGCACATGAGCCAGCATCGCTCGCGGTTGATAATCTCCAGGTCGCGCTCGCGGCCCTCCCTTGTGTCGAGACCGGACACTACACTCTTGCGATGCAAGTTGAGGTCGGTCGCCATACGGATCGCCATGCCCAGCATGAGCCACGTGCGGTCCTGCTCAAACGTCTTCTCCGGGCCGAGGGTCCACATTGACAGCAAGAGGTACGCCTGGCACACCTCAACACTCTTGTAGCCTCGGGACGGGACCTCAAAGGACAGGCGCTTGGCATAGATCGAGAGAGAAGCGTGGAGCTCTGGTCGCTTGCTGTAGTAGCGAGCGGCGAGGGCGCAAATGACAGTGCAAAGGAACTGGCTGCGTTGGAGAACCAGCTCGGGTGTGTGGAACTCGCGGTAGATGAGCGGCACGTGGTAAGACATGTGCTTGAAGTAGAGGTCGAACAGCTCGTTGATCTCCTCGCTCGACACAATCGTCAGGAGCTCGGGGACGCGATCGTCGTTGCCCGTAAAGGGTCCGATCCCACCCGGCTTGAAGTAGTCGGAAGCGGCAACACCGACCTCGTGGCCGTCGTCGCCGCCACCGCGCACGTCGCTCATTGCGTGACGTTGGCCGGTATTCCTTCCAGCAGCGACGCCGAGGCTAAGTGGCGAGGGACGGATGGGAGCGTTGCCATTACGGCCCGAGACATTGTACTTTTTGTTGTCCGTGTTCTGGAGACTGGCCTCTGCCAGCAGACCCAAGGGTGAGAGCACATTGTCCGGAAGAGAGTGCAGTCGTGGCGAGAGGGGTGGACGGTGTGACGATGACGAGTCCTCTCCACGAACGCCCGAGTCATGGTTTCCGTACGATCCCCTGTTCAATGCCATGGCCAGGTTGGGCGCCGTTGACGACGACACCTGCGCGGTGATGAGCTGCACCACCTCGGGGTCGTTGGTGGCTGCATGCAGGCCGCCTGAGAACGAGTTGAGCGCTGTTTGGTCCAGGTGGCTGAGTGCCTGTGGTCGGGGCGTCAGCTTCTCAGTGTATCTCGTTGCTGCAAGCACTGGGGTGGTGGAGATGATGATACGCACGCCTCCGATGCTCTTCAGAGCGTTTTCCATCTTCTGAATCTTGGCAGCCAACGCTTCGTTTTTGCGTGTGCTGCGCTTGCCGCGGTTGGACTCCTCAAAGATGCACTCGTGGCCACCCGATTTGCAGCGCTGTAATGGGGTCAGTCACACTGCCGGCGGACGTATGCGCGGGGCAAGCCGGGGCCTCCCACACTCACCTTGCACGGCCCATTGGGACCACTCGAATCGTCAGGAATACACCGCATCTTGATCTTTCGGCACCTGAGGAAACGATGCGTCAGCTCATGGCGTTCAAGGAAAGAGAAGGGGGAAGGGAAGGTTGTCCATGGTCTTTGGTGGCGCAGGTTCTGTTACGTGCCCCCCCCCCCCCCCGGCGACTGTCTTTGGTGGTTGGGTGTTGGGAGTGGAGTGGTCACTATCACTCACGCGATGCAAGCCCGAGATCCACGAGTCAGCTTGACCTTTGGTTTGCCGTCGGGGCCCTTGACGATCTTGCGGTTGGGCTTGGTCGCGGAGGCCTTGGATGTGTTGCCAGCGTCGCCGTCGTCGTCGCTGTCTTCGTCGTCGTCGTCATCGTCGTCGCTGTCTTCCTTGTTGTCCGATCCCTGTGTGCGTGGACGCTTGGCGTCTGGCTGGTGGGACGTTGTGGATGCAAAGCCGCCACCGGTGTGGTCGAATGCATTACCCCGATGTTGTGGTTGCATGGACGAGGTGTTTGCGAACGCGCCGGCCATGTTCGAGTACGCCGAAGCGTAAGGGTGGTTGTTCATTGTGGATGGAGGGTGCAGCAGACACGAGGGGTGGGAGTGGTTGCCTGCGTCACCGGGGAGAGGCGGAGAGAGAGGAGGGTATACGGTGTGCTCTGCAGGCAGGAAGCAATGACGGGGGACCAGAGATGATGCGCACGGCGCGATGGATGGCAAAGTTGCGGGGGTCGTAGTCTTGCCGGAGGAGAGATGTGGGAGGCGAGGAGAAGGGGGTGTGTGTGAGCGGGGGACGAGGGGGAGGAGGCTGTGAGCGAGTGTGTTGTGGATGATGAGGGTGTGAAGTGTTGGGGAGGGGGAGATGGATGGATGAGAAGAGGGAGAAGAGGGAAGAGAGAAGAGAGGTGGAGGAGGGGGGGGGATGTGTATAGAGAGAGACAGACGATGGATGGAATTGCCGCGTGCGCACAAGCTAATGGGCCCAGCCATATGCCAGCCATATGCCAGGGTGTGCCAGCCCGCCAGCACTCACCCACACGGCCCACACATCACCCACCGGGGCCGCGGTCGTCTTGTGTCCTCTCCCCCCCTTCTCCCTTGGTCTTTCGCGAACCCTTCCGGCAGGTTGGAGCGTCTGTTAGCCGGCACCTTTTTCAGGCCGACATGGGCTGCTGGCTGCCGGCAGGCACACCACCACCAACCACCGTCTCTAACCGGGCCACCCACATAAACGCCCCCCCCGCCTCCTCTGTGCCTCTCTCATGTTGTCGGACCGAGAGGGGTGTCACTCTCTCACACACTCTCGCTCTCCCCCTTGCAGCCACCACCACCACCACCACCACCACCACCACCGTGTCCCGCTCTGGCTGATACATATTACACGTACACGTACACACACATGCGCAGCTTTACCACTTTCACACACTGCGCAGACAGAGACAGAGAGGCGGCAACAAGCTACAAGCCTCCCTCCTCGTCGTGTGCCTCTCTCATGTCCCAATGCGGCGGTGGCCACACCTCCCAGTCTCTTTTAATTATTCACTCACCCCCCCTTTATATTTCAATTACATAATAAATCATTGCTTATGTAATTACAAAGAGTTACGTAAGGTATTTGTGCCCTTTAGTGCACGTGACAAGCACTCACTTGGGCGGTGCGTTCTTTTCGCGGGCCCATATCGGACATCTCGGCCTCAATCTCCGTTGTTCAATCTGGCGTCACCGCTCGTCACCGCGACACGCTAGAGAGCGACGACGGCCGACACACACAACAAATAATCTATCACGACAGGTCCCTTGCAACCCCCGCAGAAACCACTCAAACCAACTTCTTGACTCATCACATCCCCATCGTCCCTTCCCCGAGCCCCATTCCAAAGGCCGAGGCTCTGCTCGACTCCACACGACATCTTGCCCGTTGGGCAACGACTTTATAAACGGCGGTGGGCAGTCAGTCGTCGGCCTAAGAGAGATCCATCCTCCATCCTCGACTCCAACACAGCCAAACCTCGCAACATGACCTTTGGCTTCCCCGTGTCCCCGCTGGTCGCTCTCCACCACGCCGGCGCATGCGCCGCTAGTGTGGCTGGTAGCACCTCCAGGCCAGCACGGCCACTGGCGCGTGCCGCCGACATGTACCGCTTGCACGCTGCTGGTGCAGCCACTCGCCCACTTTCCACAGTCGCGAGGCATACGCGACCCGCTACACGGCCATTCGCACCTCCCAGTCGCGTCCTGAACGCGGCCTTGTTCTCGTCCTCGGCGCCCCACCGCGTGCCTCCACCTTCCACACCGCCTGCACCACCAGCAGCACCACCAAACGCGCAGGCATCCTCCTCCTCCGCCGTCAACCCGGATGTGGCGAGCAAGCCCGTGTCTGAGAAGAAGCAGGCCCAGACAGACTGGACCATCCTCCGACAGCTCGCGAGCAACGTCTGGCCAAAGGACAACACAAGCGTCAAGATCCGTGTAGTTACCGCCCTCAGCCTGCTCGTTGCAGGCAAGATTCTCAACGTCCAGGTCCCCTTCTTCTTCAAGGGCATCGTCGACGGCCTCAACGTCGCTGTCGACGCGGACACTACAGTCTGGGTCCTTGCCGGCGCGGCTATCGCAGGCTGTGAGTGGCTTGCAGTGGTGTGGCTCCACTACTGCCTGTACCTGGTTGGACACTTTTGCTGACAGTCAAGACGGTCTGGCTCGTATCGGCTCGACCCTCTTTGGTGAGCTCCGCAACGCCGTCTTCGCCACTGTCTCGCAAGGCACCATTCGCAAGGTGGCCCGAGAGACGTTTGACCACCTCCTCAACATGGACATGAAGTTCCACCTTGAACGTCAGACTGGTGGCCTCACTCGCGCTATTGACCGTGGTACCAAGTGGGTAGTTATCGCCAAGTACGCACGCTGACCCACCACAGGGGTATCTCGTTCATCTTGTCGTCTATTGTCTTTCACGTCATTCCCACTGCTCTGGAGATCTCCATGGTGTGCGGTATCCTTGTGAGTTGTGTTTGCCGCCAGAGAGTCACGCTGTTCTAACCCACTGCCAGTCGTGGAAGTTTGGTTTGGACTTTGCTGGTGTGACCGCTGTCACCATGCTCCTCTACACCTGGTTCACCGTCCAGACCACCGCCTGGCGTACCCAGTTCCGCAAGCAAGCCAACGCTGCCGATAACAAGGGTGCCACACACGCCGTCGACTCGCTCATCAACTACGAGGCTGTCAAGGAGTTTAACAATGAAAAGTACGAGATCAAGCAGTACGATGCTACCCTCAAGACGTACGAGAAGGCCTCCATCAAGATTGCCACGTCGCTCGCGTTCCTCAACTCTGGTCAAAACTTCATCTTCTCATCCGCGCTCACCGCCATGATGGTCCTCGGTGCCAACGGTGTTATCAAAGGTGAGCTCTTAGAGGGGCCAGTACTCCAAGCTGACATCCAGGTACCATGACGGTCGGTGACCTGGTACTTGTCAACCAGCTCGTGTTCCAGCTTTCGCTCCCGCTCAACTTCCTCGGCACCGTGTACCGCGAGCTCCGCCAGAGCCTGATTGACATGGAGGTCATGTTCAACCTGCAAAACGTAAAGCCCGAGATCCATGACCGCGTTGGCGTCAAGTCGCTCCAGCTCAAGGGCGGCGAGATCAAGTTTGAGAATGTCAACTTTGGCTACCACCCCAGCCGCCCGATCCTCCAGAACCTCTCGCTCACCATTCCTGCCGGCAAGAAGGTCGCCCTGGTCGGCCCCTCGGGTTGCGGCAAGTCGACCGTCTTCCGCCTCCTGTTCCGCTTCTACGACGCCCAGTCGGGCCGCATTCTCATCGACGGCCAGGACATCAAGGACGTGTCGCTCGAGTCGCTGCGCAAGAGTATCGGTGTCGTGCCCCAGGACACTCCCCTCTTCCACGCCGACCTCATGCACAACATTCGCTACGGAAACCTCGAAGCCACCGACGACCAGGTGTTTGAGGCTGCGCGCAAGGCCCAGCTCGACAAGACCATCGCCAAGCTTCCCGACGGGTACGCCACCAAGGTTGGTGAGCGCGGTCTCATGATCTCGGGTGGTGAGAAGCAGCGTGTCGCCGTCGCGCGTCTCCTGCTCAAGGACCCTCCTATCAACTTTTTCGACGAGGCCACCTCGGCTCTGGACGTGTACACCGAGACCGAGCTCATGCGCAACATCAACTCGACGCTCGTGGACGGCACCAAGACCTCGGTCTTCATTGCGCACCGCCTGCGCACCATCTCGGACGCCGACATCATCATTGTCCTTCAGGACGGCCAGGTGGTCGAGCAAGGAAAGCACGACGAGCTCCTGCGTATTCAGGACGGCGTCTACCACAACCTCTGGAACGCCCAGCTCACCGAGAGCGTCAAGGAGGAAGTGGACAAGGAGCTCGACAAGGAGATTGCAGAGCTCGAGAACACGAAGAAGAAGCAGTAAAGACGCACATTATGCGCCAAGCACGCCCGCTCCTGGTCACTCGTCTCGTGATGGCTAGGAGCGGGGCGGGCACACCCAGACCCCTCACATAACCCCTCACACTATCTCATGCATAGCATCTCATTCAGCACCGATTCTTTGCGCAATTACGATAGGGGGCGCGATGATCCTCTGTGTACGGTGAGGCCCGTGGACAAGGCTGTAGGATCCTGGATCAGTAGGCCATGAGTATCCCCACTATCCCAGCCTCTCTCACTGGAGCCTCTGCAACAACAGCTGAAGCACGCTGGGGACAGTCTAATGGCAGGGGTTATGCAAACGTGCAAGGTACGACAAAGGATGCATGAATGCAGAGTATGTTTAGGTCTGGCCCTCGACCGGGGTGTCTCTTGAATCACCAGCGATGGCACGGCGGACGGGCCTCGGTTGCAGGTTGATCGGTTGTGGCAGGCGGCGGTTTCACACAAACAACACCGTCAACCGCACGCGACCTTCTCTCTGCCTTTCTGTCTTCCTTCCTCGCCATCCTCCTTTCCACTTTCAACCCCTCACATTCCTTTCCTCCGCCATCTCCTTCTTCCCACCTCCGGCACACTCCCTCCCCACTGACGCGACGCTGGTGCAGTCATACAGATCGGCCAGACTGTCGCGTCGCGCGCCCACGCACCGACCCGTTTCTCCATTCTCCTTCCGCCTGTTTACCTCCCACACACCCCCTCCTGTTGCCACCGACATTCTTTCTTTCCCTCCATTACCCACCATGCCCATCATGACTCCCGAATTCCCTTCCTCTTCCGACTGCGAGCCCTCCGACCCTTCTACCACACCTCACCATTACGCTGCCCCCACCTCGAACCCCTCCTTCCTCGCCCTGATCGAGTTGGTTCCCCAACCTCCCCCCGGCAGCTGGGCCAACCTCGTCGCATCCCATCCCGAGTGGTTCACGGCCTGCAAGCTTCCGCGTGAAATCAGAATCGACCTCGCCGGCGTGTTTGCTGGCCAAGCAACAGGAACCGGGAACGCCAGGCTACTCACTGACGTTCTCGCTCGCATGCTCTTCCCCCACAGGTTTGATGCGTTTGGCAGACACACGCCACTCGGCATTGTCCCATCAATCACCTTTGGTTCCGCAGAGTGGCCCAGCAACAACATGGGTCGCGCATACGCGGCCGTCGAGAGGTACAACCGTAACAGCGTGGAGACAAAGTGCGCAACCAGGTGGATGACGGCTCGCTGCCAGGCAGCTTGCCTCCAGGTCGTGGCATACGCCGCGCTCGTCATTGTCCCCACGACACTGGTCCATTTCCTCTCCGAGGCGCTTACGCGCATCCGCCCGTGTCCCTCAATCTCTACGGAAGACCTCACATCAGAGCAGCGTCTCCGCGAAGCTGCCACTCTCATTCAGCGCGACCGTGCCTGTACTGCCAACGAGGCCGTTGCCCAGGCTGTCGGCCAGGCCGCCTTCCTCCACGAGGCCACTGGCCTCGGTTTTGGCATGGCCATGGCCGGTCCCAAGTTTGCTCGCACCGTCGCGCTCTCGCACCATGTCATCTGCGTTGAGCTCCTCCCGCGCAACGGTCACTCCGAAGCCGACTTTACGGTCGTCGTTGGGCTGAACCACCTTTTCGCCGACGACCTCTGGGACCGAATGCCACACAACCTCGTCACCCGTGCAGTGCCCGACGACATGGCCCGTTCAGTGGCCGAAAACATGCCTAGCCACCCCTTGGCCCACCATGACCAGGTTCTCAACCATCACAGCCTCCAGCGCTTCCTGGACCTGTTCGCCGCGGCCCAAATGTCCCTCGGCACCCAGCCAATCTCCACCCACCATCACCCCAACCCGCGTTTGAGCAACATGGGTCGTATCCAGACATGGCTTCTCGAGGGGGCCAATCGCCACCACCGCCAGTACCTTGCGCTGCCACCCATTCCCATCCAGGTTCCAGTCATCTCTTCTGTTTCCTCGTTGTGGGCGCTGCAGGTCGCCGGCATCGTCGTGGTCGTTGTTCCACCTGCCACGTTTGACGACCTGCTCCTCGAAATGGTTGTCCTTGCCGGAAGTGACTACCCAGCGGGTCCTGTCGGTTGCTCAGACCACTTCCCCTACGTTCACACAGCGACCGACACCGAAGAGGAGGTGACGCCCGTCAGGCAGCAAGGCCAACCAGTCAAGCGGGACCTCTACTTGCCCACTCCTTCCACGACCGTCCCAAACAGCGCCATCGGCCTGGGCCTGCAGATCAAGCTCCCCGCACTTCCGCCTCCAGTTCAACCTGCTCCCTCACCTTTCACGTCCGTCTCCGAACCCCTTGCTCCAGCCAAGATCACTGGCAAGCGTAAGCGTGCGGCCCCCGGCCAACCCAAGGTCCAGCCGTCCAGGGCGAACACTGCAGCCAAGCCTCCCCGGGCCACTTCCAAGACGAACCCCGCAGCCAAGCCTGTGCGCGCTACCTCGACCGAGAGGCCCAAGGGACGTCTCCCCAAGACCAGCACAAGCAAGAGGGCACCTGCTCCAAGCCCAACGAATATCGCGCCTGCTCCAGCCCCTACTCAAGCGCCCGCTCCAGCGCCTGTTGAGATTCTCCCCGAATCCAGTGCAAGCACGAGCCCCGTTGCCGCGTCTACTCCCCAGGACCGCCCCATGACGGCTGTCTCCTTCAGCGACCTCCTTGTGGATGGAGCGGATGAGCTCGTTCAGCCCAGTCTCCTCAGTGACGACTCTAGCCTTTCTCCAGCCGAATCCAGTGCTTCGACCCCGTGGCCCAACGGACCTCCCTCCCAGCCCGATGCAGGCAAGAATGCACCTGCTCCGACGCCTGTCCAGGTTCTCCCGGAGTCCACTGCAAGCACGAGCCCAACTGCCACGTCCATCCCCCAGGACCGCCCCATGACGGCTGTCTCCTTCAGCGACCTCATTGTTGATGGAGGGGATGAGCTCGTCCAGTCCAGTGTCCTCAGTGACTCCAGTGACTCTAGCCTTTCGCCGGCCGAGTCCAGTCCCTCCATGTGACCTCGTTTCTCACCCACCTCTGTCGATCTCGAGTTCAACCTCGATTTTTCGATTCAATGGCCCCCCTTTTCGTCTCTGCTGGACTGTACCCGCCATGCTTTCCTTCACACTTTGGGGTTTCCCCACTTCTTCGTCTTTGCTCCATATTCGACAACCCTTCCCTCGTCCTCGTCGGGAGGCGTATCCTGTACTCCAAGTTTTCCTCCCTCCCTAAACCTCTTTTTTCGTTCACATACTTCAATAGTTGCCGGTGGGGCTTGCTGTGCCTCTCTGCGTTATTGACTTTATTCTTTTCAGTAGTTTATAGGCACTCACGTGCCCATGCAGGCATGTATACTGTTCATCTGTAACGTGCAACGTGCCGACTAAGCAGCGTTGGCGAGGTAGGTACGAAGTTGGCGTGGCGGACGCGCATATACGCGGCGTTTCCGGATGACACTTACACGCGATAAAGGTGCCCTCATCTATCCTCCTCGCCCCGTCTCCTCGTTTCCTAAGTGACCGCGGCGGCATCAGAGAAACTGACAACTGAGAGTTGCATGCAGGGAATGATGTCACACACGCAGTTACATTCCAGCCCGTCCGCGAAAACCTGAGCGCTGTTGGTAACGGACCAAGCGAGCGTCCCAAAGTCAGGCCGCCCAGCTGTTTCCACCATCGCTCTGCACAACCAACTGCGAGTTTAACCCCCTTCGGACTGGGCAGTTCAACAGTTCTGCATGTACCACCGGTCTTCAGTGATGCAAGCCAGTGGCCAGTGGTGTACCAGAGTCCCGATAAAGCTCTCCAATTTATTTCAAGAGGGCATATCAAGGGATGGGCGGTGCCCGGTGCCGCCAAGACGAAGCGGCCCTTTGTGCATGCATGTATGGACCTCCTCGCGTGCTTGCCGAGCGCAACGGAAAACATCGAAAACAGGCACCAAACCAAGGTGTACTACTGTACAGGTGTTGTGTGTTTCCCTCCAGCAAAACAGTGTCCTTTTTCTCAGGTGCTCGCCACCTCTACATGCCTGCATGCCTGCACACGCGTGCGGACGGACATACGCCTACCACGCCCCCGGGTTCCTGCGTTCCGTGAGGATCGGAGGGGACCTGCACGCATGTACACCCCGACCTGAGCCCAGCTGACAGCTGATGCGGGAGCCTCTCGCAGGCCACAGCGCAGCTCGCAGTGCTGACGCTAGACGCATGTTGATTCTCGTTCACTGCCGCCACCCGCAGTTGGCCCCGCAGCTGCGAAGCCGCCGTTGCCGCTGGCCGCTGGCCCTACATTGTGCCGTAACCCGAGAAGAGGACAGGCGCGGGTCTGTAAAACGGGGGGGCCACAGTGCACGTACAGCAGGTTCTCTGAGGAGTGCGACGTGCTGCGACGTCACTACTTTTGGGTGCTTGTTTGCTGTTTGGGCAGTTTTGGGGGCTGTGTGGTGTGGCAGCGGGGGCGAGAGATGGTCGTGGTTAGCAAGCATCCACACGGTTTTTACCTTAGGGGAAGGAGGTGCCACTGTGGCGCGCCCTTTTACAGACGACCATTTGAGGTCAATTGGGAACACTCGGCGTCGCTGGACAGGACATGTGGACACGCACCTGGCGCAGCAAGTGGAGGTAACCCCCGGCTTCCCACACGCCACGCACATGTTGCGAGGCGATGCATGCAACAATAAAGCAGAGGGAGGAGGAGAGCAACAGCGTTTGGCAGGCGGTAACTGAAATGACGTGTGTGCCGCCCTAAGAGCACTGATACAAAAGCCTCCCCGCCGGCTCAACACGCGCGCCACCACCTGCCCCGCGCGCTGCACGGTGGTGGGATGCTTCGCGTGTGTTGGAATGCAGAGTTGGAGTGTCGTCCACTTGCCGCAACGAGTAGCCGACGACGCCGACGCCGAGAGACGCCGTCAGAACACTCTCCAACACACTCTCTCCACCCCCACCTCGCTCGCTCCGTTCGCTCCCTCTCTCTGCGTCGCCTGCTGCGCGCCAACACACCCTCATCACATCCCATACACACAGCCTACACTTGCCCCCCCCCACTCACAGCCTCGCCCACACCCACCCCCCACCACTCTCTCGCCGGACCAACCACGACGAGACGCGCGCGCCGCTACGCCGCTCTCCACGTACATCCACGCGTCAGCGCGCACGGTCCGCACACCCGTCCCGTCCGATCGTCTCCCTCGTCCCCGTTCGGCCTGGCCCCCCTTCCTGGCCTTGCTTTCGCCCCGGTCCACGAGCGTCGTCGTCGTCGTCGTCCCTTTCTCATCTCTCTCCATCGACAGTCGTAGTGACACCGTCCGCCTGGTAACTTGTCCTCGCGACACCGGCAATCGTCGTTCATCCTCCCTCCCACATCCTCCATCTTCCTCACGCAGCGGCGGCGCCGCGGCGCATCAAATGTGAGTACTGCCCCCCACATGCCCTGCCTCGTCTACCCATCCCACCCCCACCGACGCTACGCCACCGCGACCAAGGACCTCCACATCACCACCAGTGTCCGCCGCGCGCGTGTTGCGTTGCCGCGGTGGCATGCGATCGTTGCCCGGTTGCACTGGACCCAGCTCCCACACCTGCATCAAAGTCTACTGCGTCTTGCGACTGACACATACTGTCCAGATGTCGTTCTTCCAGTCCATCTCCTCGTTCTTTGCACGCCCAGCTGGCGGCGGCCGCGACAACGAGTTTAGTCTTCCAACCACAAAATATGATAACGTGAGTAGCAACTCTCACCGGTTACGGGCAGGGAACAAGGGACAGCAGACAGTCGCGCGACAACTGCTGTTCGCCTGACGCCTGACATTCACGACCTGCGGTCCTTTGCTCTCGCTGACCAGCTCCCAGGCCTCCGACTCTGCGGGTCCCTCCAGGCGCGGCAACTACGCTGCCACACCAGCCGGTGGCGACAGTGATCCCTAGTACGTTCCCGCGCGCGCTCTCATGCACGTCGGCGCGCACATGAAAAAACCATGTCGCTGACGCGTGTTTCCCTTCTCGCTCAACTCATTGGTTTCACACTTTCCACGCGTCCTCGGACATTCGTGTACACGTCCGTGCACTCTGGGCATCTTCCAATCTGACTGGTTCTCACTCCCGTGCCTCGTGTTCAACACTGCGTCCTTGCCCTTCTACCTGTTCCTCGCGCGCACCGTCGTCATGACTGGCCAACCTTTTCAGCACCCGCAACGGCAACAACCCGACCAGCCGGTACCCTCCTCTGTCGCACACCTTCCATCGCCTGCGCAACACTTTGTTCGACGGCTTCCCTGAGCTCGTCGACTCTTTGAACGCACCCGTCTACTCGTCCCAGCTGGCCGAAGTCGAGCAACAGCTCGGTTGCCCGCTTCCTCCGCCTGTGCGCGAATCATTCCTGACCGCCGACGGCCAGGACATGGATGCAGGCGCCGGCGGCATCTTTTACGGCCTGTACCTCCTCCCGCTTGACGAGGTCATGCGCGAGTGGCATTTCTGGCGACAGGCCGAGGCCGACCCACGGACGGGTGCCAACCCGGCCGTGCTCGCGACCATGGCGTCCATCCCCCCGCAGTGGGTCAAGTCGCAGTACGCGTGCCGTGGATGGCTGCCGCTCCTGTCCGACACGTCCGGCAACTATGTCGGCGTCGACCTCGACCCAGGACCAGGCGGCGCATGGGGACAGACCATCATCTTTGGCCGTGACTTTGACCGCAAGTGTGTGGTGTGGCGCGGCGAGGGCGAGGGCGGCTGGGCCAACTTTGTCGCCAGCTTTGTGGATGAGCTCGAATCGGGTGACGGTTGGGAGGCAGACAAGGGCTCGGACGACGAGGAGGAGCTTGGGTACGAGAGCTACAGCGGTGGTGGCAGGTACGGCGAGTCGGGCACTGTCGCCCCCAAGCTCGCTGGACAGTACAAGGGCTGGAACACGCTCGAGGCGTGGTGGGACAAGAGTGTCAAAAAGTGGGACGAACTGGGTCTGGGCATGGACGTTGCCGCCATTGAGCGCGGCCTGGAAGAGGCCCGCCGCCTCACAGAAGGCAAGGGCAAGGAGCGTGGTGGCCGCGAGGGCGTCGACTTTGAGGGTATTCGCAGCGATCAGCGTACAGCCGAGGCCGACATTCCTGGTACGTCTTGGGCTACCTGGCCGTCTGCCTTTTTTTGCTAACCCATTTGCAGTCTTGTCACCAAGGCCCGATATGCCCTCCACACCGACCCCGGGAGACAACGAGTCGCTTCTGCCACCATCATCGCCCGACGTCAACAGCGTCCCCCGTATCCTCCACCCCTCCCACTCGCCAATGCGCACCATTACGCCATTGGCGTCCACTGCCGAGCACCCGCTCAAGACCGACTTCCTTTCGCCGCCTGCGCGCAAGTCGTCAAAGGGCCCCAAGCGTCCTGCCCCACCAGCCGTCACCCAGATCGACCTGCCTACCCGCGCAGACGTACAGGCTGCGCAGGCCGTTGCCCGCGCCGAGGCCAGTGGTCTCCGTGGCGGCTGGGTCATGAACCTCGACACGTCGGTCGGTTCCGCACACCGTCGTACCCTCTCGCCCACACATCGCGTCTCGCCGTCGATGGACGCCGAGATGGTGGACATTGACCTCGAGGGCGGCCGCCAAGAGTCCTTTGGCACCGCGGCGATGACCGCCCAGGAGCTCGAGAAGCAGCGCGAGGAGGACCGCTTGAGCATGGCTGGTGTTGAGCACCGCCGCGACTCGCGGTCGCCCGTGCTTCTCGGTAGCAGCCGTTCGCCGTCGCCGCTCGCTGTCAACCCCAGCGCCGAGGTCCCAGCCCAGGATACGGCGCGCTCGTCGCCGTCGTCGGTGTCCACCCAGAAGGGTCCCGGATCTCGCGTCCAGTCTCCCGTCTCGGCCTCGGGCTCCCAGTCGCCTAGTTTCGCAAACCTGGCGTCGTCGTCGGTCCGCCGCCCGCCTCCCGTCGGTGCCTTCTCCGAGTCGCCCCGCATCCTGTCTCCATCGGAGACGGAACGCGAGGTCATCCGTGGACCCGAGGCGCGTCGCCGGTCTTCGGCCATTGCGCCGCCCCCACTCTCGCGCGAAAACTCGCTCCCGATCCGCTCCATGTCGCGTGAAAACTCGATGCGGTCGTCGGACAGCCACGACGTCCTGCTCGCGCCCGCGACCCCGCCCATCGGCAGCGACAGCCCGCCTTCAAAGCTGAATGGCAACTCGGGCGCCGCGGCGTTTACCGACGAGCCCAAGAGCGTCGTCAACGACAACGACCTCGTGGACGGCCTCGAGGAGGTGCACCTTTAGACGACACGGATATATGCATGATGGACATTCTCATTTTTTTGACGACCAAATATCTTAAACCCCTTAAACAGTACAGAAGCACGCTCGCATACCTTGTTACCGGTTGTCACTAACGCGATGCAGGCTGCCTTGCAGTCAAATGATATGGGACGTTGAGTACACCAGAGTTGGGGCCAGGAGCACAACTACAACAACGTCGCCCGCGAGTGTACCGACGTAGGTACATAGCGTCGATTCGCAGCTGGGTGCCCTTGAGCCATCCATGTGAAGCCTGTGTTGCGCCGTGTGTCTCATGCACAGTATGGTGTCAGGTGCCGCCAAGAACAGTACAATGGTCAAACAGTACAATGGTCACAATGGGCGGTTCACAACGAGCACATCGGTAGTTATCAGATTGGAAGACGAGTTGCGCCACGGAAAGCGAGCCGTCCATGCCACAGTTTCGCCACACGTCCTGGAGGCCAGTCTCGTCCCGGTCCTGTAGGTCGTTTCAACCATGTCCAAAGCTCCCATGTGCGGGCGGGTGTGGTATGCACATCAAACCTCTCCGTTCTGGACGCATCCCTTCTGACGCGGAACCTCGACAGGAGGGCTTAACGTGATTTAACGTAAGTATGTACGGCCATGCCTGGTATGGTGGCACGTTTTCCGGAATGAGGGCTGACTACAACGAAACACCTGTAGGTGGTCGCCCAGTTTCTGTACCAGAGACCACCTGGTTTTGGATATCTGGCTCACCTTGGCGGATTAGGCAGAGTTTGGTGCTCGAGTGTTCCATGAACCCAGTGTACAAGGCCTCTCGACATATGGGTATTCGGCACGCAGGGATTTTCTCTGATCCTGTAAAACAGATCCCGCATCACGGCTTAATAGAGGCTGGAACCCAGGTGAGATGGTGCGCGAGGTATTTTGTACTTGGTCAGGATTAGAAGATGATCTTGTTACTGCGACTCGACACAATATGCATTCCACTACCAGTTGCGTATAGCATCCCACAAAATGCCATCGTAAAAGAAGGGCCGGACGGGAGCTTGTTTGAAAAAGGTGACGCACGGGGGTTCCTGGAAGAAGTAGGCAACCTGATCTACCATTGTCGTCATGGTGGAAGATGGGTCTCGAGCCTGTACTTTGGGCGCCAGTCGAAGATAGGCGGTCATCCCTAGTTGCCAGTTTTCATAGCGGCCACTCGCCACGTGCCTGCCATACAACATAGCAGAATGATGTGATGCCAGGAAACGAAGGACATTATCTCTCCAAGATGGCGTCACACTGAAGACAGTGTCACCGGGTTTACACCTCATTCTGGGATAGTTGGAGCACATGGCCGCCTCCCGTGCGCAGCACGCGATGACGGTATACCAGTCCTCACGCTCGTCCGGTGGATAGTGCCGAGCGATCTCAGCTCGAAGCGCTGTCGCATTCAAGTCTGTTGGCGGGCTGTCGGGCGTGGGCGTGTCCGGTAGGGGAGACCCAAGAGCCTCTGAAAGCCGCTCCAGTGTAGTGGACTGCGCCGCTGTAGGTTGCGACGACTCTTGGGAAAGGGTCACTCCTTCTTGGCTACACACCGAAAGAAAAACGTTGGTGGCTGTTGTTTTGAACAGTTGAATGTCGTACCGAGTGGGGCGCAACACGTTGTGACCTGCCGTACTAGGCGTGACCAGAGGCACTATGTCCGGATCTGATGGGAGGGACAGGGGATTAAGATTATCAATAGCCCCTCTATCGGCTCTAGCAAGAACCTCAACATTGAACTTGTCGACAATTGACGAAAATACGCGATGAAGAGCGCCGCTCTGTCGTTGATGTCTAGCAGACAATTTGGAAGTCATGCCCATTGCAATTCCATCCACCGAGGTGACAACAAGTTTCTCCGCAACAGGTCCCCCAATGGCGGCGCCCGCGCCCGCACCGGCCGAGGCCATGGCTGTGAAGGCAGCCAACGCAGCTTCACGGTCTGCGTTGCGTTTGGCTGTCTCGGTGATGATGTCGTTCAGTAGGCCTACAAGTGCTCCATATGCCAAGCCTATGCGTAGGGCGAGAAGTCTGACATCGATTTCGCCATCCAGGGTTGCCAGGAAACGCTCATCCTCTTTGGCCATGCGGACCGCCTCGGGGATTGATATCAGGCGCATCAGTTCTTGGAGCTGGAGATGAAGTGGAATACCGACAGACTTGGAACGTGGGTGGTGTGTGATTTTCAAATACGCAGTCAGGAGGTTGTGACATGTGCGTAGTGTGGAGAGATCCAGATCGTACTGGTGATTCCCAGTTTCAAAAGTCATGTCTCGCACCAAGTCTGTGAGCCTTACATCCCCAACAAAGGCTCCAAGATTGGCACGTCGGATATCATGGGAAATGGTATCTCCCACGGTGTAGAACAGCCAGGTCTCAAGATACCTGGTTGCAAAAGCCGTGGCCGGACCACCCCTGATCCTGAGTCGGTCGACGCTATGGCACACTCGGTTGACGAGATACAGGGCAGTCACAGCGTTGACTTTGGCTTCCCCCGAAAACCTGCCGCCAAGAAACGTGCGACGGAGAACAATGCGGCTCTTCAGCTTGCCTCCTAGGTAAGCGTGGGTGAGGGAAGGTGACCGCATGTCAAACCTGATTGACACTTGATGTTGGCATATAATTTTGGCCAGAAATTGTTTCAAGAGTGGAGTCTCCAGTTTGTCCAGTCGCAAGGCGAGGTCCACTATGCACATCCGATGAGGGCCAGGGATGAACTCGTCATACAGTGACAAGTGAATCCGACTCAAGTCGCCACTACTGAGTCCGTAGTCGTGTTTGATGACAGGGCTTTTGCCCAAAAGCTGGAGGTAATGCGTGGATGAGACAACGTGGTTGGTCTTGACGATCGGCTGGCCCATACCGCGAGGCGGAGGAGCCTTGAAAAAGGTTCTTGCCCACTCCAGCTTGTCCACGTGTTTGGTGAAGGGTCGTGCAAACGCTGCGTGGTAAGAGAACGATGGTGTCACCTCCACTTACGAAGGTCGCGAAACCGAAGAACTTCCTTTTTGGCTTCTGGTGGACTCCGCTCCTCCTTGATCCAGAACGGCGAGGTGCTAGCCACTTTAAGCGCAGCCTCTTTCGCCATGTCATCAGCTAAATTACGATCCAGTTCGAGTTGTGTAAATGGACCCCAGCGTGTTGCTGCAGCTGCTTTCTTCTCTTGGAATTCGAGGGTCCCCCAGGCGAGCGCTGAGGAGGGAAGGTCGTAGAGCTTGCCTGGGTATATGTTGGGCTGGTCCATTTCTAACATATCCCATGTCGCCAGAAAGCAGTGCTGATGCAACATCCGGATACGGAGAGATTCTGCTTGGCGTAGACGCATACTGCGTTCCCAATCACAAATACCAGATGATGGTGCTGGACAAGTGTTAGTGCACGTTCAGGAGCGTTGGGCTGTGACTTACTGGCATTGTTATTGCTTGGTTGCGCAAACGAGGGGTTGATGTTTACCGTGGACTGTACGGAACCAGCAGCAGCCGACGGACCACCCGTTGTCGCACTGGTCACATGAACGCTGGAGCTCGCGGCACCGACCATGGGAACGACAGTGGTGGTCTGCGTGGTGTGGCCTGAGGGTGATATGCTGCCACCAACGGGTGTCCCTGTGGCTTGGCTGGTAGACATCGGGCTGCCCATACCTGTAGCCCCCACAGCTGTAATCGAAGTCGCACCGGTGCTACTGGAGGTCTGAGCCACTGGCGGTGTGGCGGGTGTGGTAGGCAGTTGACTCGGTGGATTGACTCCATTGGGGCTGACGCTGCCACTGCCAGACTGTGGACTGGCTGGGTTGGGAAGTGAAGGGGGCATTTGCGCGAGCGGGCTGGCGAGAGTCAGCCATCGCCTTGGGCGTTGCTTACGTTGAGCCAGTTCCCATTGTGGAAGGTGTGGCCTGTAGAGCCCTCAAAGAGCAGCTGGCTCAGTTGACAGAGAGATTGAGAGAGATAGAGAGAAGGAAAACACTGCTACCGCTTCCAATACGCTATCTAGACTGAAGGCCGACGTGAAGCATGACGTCTGACGAGAAGCATAAACAGCGGCTCGTGCGCAGCGCCGTTCGGCGCTTGGCGTTCTGATGTTTGCTTTTGTTTGGTTGGACGCTCTTGTGCGCCGCCAGGGTAGCCAGCGCAATGTCCAAGGCTGGATTCCCAATGCTAATATGCACTGGTCATTGGAGGGGTAGCAGATAGAACTACCTAATGTACTGTACAGACACAGACAACAGGTAATCGTTGGTTTTGCCACCAAGTTTCGACCGCTTTTCCGAAACCTCACCCAGGTCGTTCTCTTACATTGGTCTTCCAGGGGTTCGCCAAATGAGCCTTGTTTTGGTGAAGACCTGAACGACCTAAACGATCTCTTGCCACGCCACAGCGATGAGCAGCACAGATATGTGGCCGCCGCGTCGCATCACGTGCTATTGCTGGATTGAGTCGTCACGTCTTCGCCACGGTTCAGATAAGGTCGATTTCTGGACCATTTCTCACAATTTCAAGTCCCTGTTTCACAGGATCACAGGATATCATCTGTCTCATCATTTACATTGTAACAGAGACATTGTAACACAGGCGTTCGTTGTGATGTCGGGATGTATCTGTGCTCACTCAACTGTTTCTGTGTCCTCAGCAGTGCCACGGGGGTTTCAACGGACGACAAGTTGGTCTGTAAGCATGTTTGCGCTACACCATCATGTACACGAACCCGGGCCAAATGGCACCTTCCCGTCCCCCGTTGTGGGGTCAATCAAATGCCGAAGTCTGGCATGTGGGTACGGCTTGTTGAAGCTGGCAGACGTTGTGGATCATTTGAGTTTGGGTGGTTTCATGCTGTAGTCCGCAGGCTGCGATGGCACTTCCGCTGGTGACGGATGAGACTTCGGCAGATGCAGGAACGACCGACCCGTCCGCCGGCGGCCCCACAGAAGCCAACGGCAGACAGGCTGCTCCACTGCCGGGAGGCTGTGAAGACAACGAGTTTAAGGATCAGCGGAAGGAGGTGCAAGGTCCAGGAAAAGCAGTTACGTTGTTTTCCACGTCAGAAAAAAGGAGAGTGTTCTCATCGTAAAGCTTGAAACGGGGACCGGGATGGCCGGCGGTACACTTGTGCATCATGCTCGAAACCTGCCGTGCCGTATCGCTTTGCCGCACTAGTAGGGTGTTACGGATTTCTGGTGGAGTCTGCAACGAACCAGCAGCGGTGGTGGACTGATTATGTCAGCGGTGTTGGTCGACAGTCGCGAGCGTGCTGTCAACGCTTCCGGAAAGATCGTGCGGAGTAGGCAGCAGCAAATGCAAGGTGCATCAGGTACAGAGGATCGCAGAACTTGGTTTGGCGTGCTAAGAACATGGTTTGCGTGCCAAACCAGGTATCGACCAATATCAGCACCAAGTCTAAAGCACAAAACGCCACATACTGTAGCTCACACCGCGTCATGCCCTTCTCTCAATGATATGAATTGTAGCAGCAAACGCGTGCGTCACTTGTGCACATCCATCCTAACACAAAGACCACGACGATGGCAGGAGCAACGTCAGCTCGTGAACATTGCGCACCAATCGCAACCAGGTTGGAGGGGGACCAGGGCCAGGACCCAAACCTCTCCCACCAGAGGATAGACCTCTGTCTCCCGGGCACCCCCATGACCCCAGGACCAGTGTCGAGGGGGGCATGTCGGATGCTGGAGCCTGGGTCGAGTTTGTGGGAGTTGGCTTACGTCTCACGTCGGATCCACTCCTGGACGCAAAGCAGACGACACTGAGCCACGAGTACCACCGCCTCGGACTGTTTTGATTGGGTTTCGTGGCTGGTGTCTTGGTCGCGACACATGCGTCGGGCACACATGACCAGGACACGATACGACGACGGCGACAGACGGGATCCTTTCGTGTGCGTTTCGGCTTCTGGTTTTTGAGAGTGCTTGCAATATCATTGTGAACGACTGTGGGAGTGGGACTCGGCCTGACCTGTGACAGCAGTGCGCCATGGTGTAATCACATCCCTTGACCAGGTTGTGCGACATCGTACAAACCAGTACGTACTCGCCGGCACGCCTCTGCCGATACATCCTGAGCATGTGGCATGCATTCACTCATGCACTGTCCAAGTCCTGACTGTGAAGGACACATGTGTATCCTGTCCACTCGTCGTACTCGCTCGTCCTATCAGTAGCATGTGGCTGCTGAGCGCCACGGGCAGCCAGAGGGCACGCGAATACCCTCCACGGCAGTGGCGGCAGTAAGCATCCATGAGGCGCAAGGGACGGCCCGTTGACGATCGAGAAAGAGCGCGCACCTGTGCCTCTTGGACGCATGGGCTGACGCAACGACGCGATCCTTCCTTCACCTCACCACTGCCCACTGGCCACTGGGCGGTGTCGTCATGCGAATGCGGGGGTCGTTGCCTCCCGGACGCGTTCGTTCCCTCCCCCGTTACTTTTACCCCTCTACCATTTCCTTATCACCGGGAGGGCGCGGCGTACCTGTGTTCGGTGCCCACCCTCGTCCGTCATCGCGAGAACAATGTCGGAATGCAGCGTTGCAGACAGCATGAGAAGTGGCCCGCCATCCCGCAGGCCAGCAGACGCGTCATAGCGTAGCGTGTTGAGGCGCCGGCACGGCGGACGGTGGGGGGCGTTGGGTACACATGGCGGCGCGAAGCAGGAGGGTGGCGTGGTGGACGCGGGGAGCTGCCTGGAACAGAGAAACGCCGGTGGCAGGTGTGAATAACGACGTGGAGGCCCGAGTACACTGGCGTGCGACAGTGGTCACGTCGCGCTCAACCTCAGAAACCCTCAGAAGAGTATACAGACGACGATGGGGAACAGGACGCATGGTCTGCCGATCTGCCACGAACCACGGGGCGGAGACACACGCGCCGACGCGTTTTTCATTGCCGGCCTGAAACACACCGTGCTTCGAAAAGGGCGCGCACGAATGTCCCTCTACTGGTATTTCAGACAGTTTACGTAACACATTCGATTCTCATTCACGGGGCATTGACCTCTCTGCTGCGATGAGTGATGCATGAGTGACGGAGGTGACGAGCACGTCCACAAGAGTAACGACACCGAGCACACCCACAGACAAGCCTCCAGGGTGCACACGCGGTACTTCGGCCCGCTGTTGGAGTGGCAAGCGAGCGTCACGGCTCTGCCCACGTTTGCCGTAGCCGCCTCCCGTGTTCGCGTATGCATTGGCGCATTGGATGTCTCTTGTAATTGAGTGAGCGATGGGGTGATGGGCAGTCACCTCTGTCGGCCACTCCTCGGTGCATACCTGACGCCTGACGCCACTGCCGAGGCATCTTCTGCCTTTGGGACGCGGGGTTGGCTACAATGTGGCAAATGGGATGAAACACCACACCTCATCCCACACTGCACATGGGTCAGTGCGCCATGGACACTGTCGGTTGCGTGAGTGCCGCCACAGTTGCCAAACGCGACATGAATGGTCGTTGCTGTTTGGTCGATCCAACCGTGGTCTGTGGGGCCGGTCAGCCATGCTAGGTCTGTCAGAGGGCGGCGGCGCTGGTGGTGGTGGTGTTGGCGGTTATGGTGGCGCGGCCACACCGCGCACTGGACGATGGCGTCAGTAGCGTAAGGTGCTCTGTGTCTTTCGGTGTCCTTGCTTGGAAAGGTGTGTCTGTCGGTTTGCTCCCTTTGCTCCCCTCTTTTCTCCTACTATGTGCGTCTTGCGCGTCTTGCGCGTCTTGCGCGTCTTGCGCGTCTTGGGGTCGTGGCTGTGCGTCCCCTGCTGCCGAAAGAGGCGAGAGGCGTGTTCTGCCTCGCTGTGAGCGGGACGCCGTAAAAGGTAGGGAAGACGTGTGTTCCTGGGCAGAGCGGCCTGTGTCTCTTTGTCTCCAACCACCGACGGGCCTCTCTCCCCGCATCGTCTGTTGGTGCGTGCGTGAGGGGCCTAACGCAATGTAGCGAGCTGGATTCGGGCCGACGGATGGGATGTGTCGGGGGTCTGGGAAGCAAGAGGGGGCCTACAGGAGACCCTATACCGACACGGCCGACACTCTTGCTTTTGTTGGGTTTGTTTTGCTCGTTCTTCGGGTCAGCGGATCAGCGGATGATGACTAGCAAGACGCGACGGGAACCCCTGTCGATCTCTTGTTCTGAAGCTAGTTTCCAGCTGATACTGTACGTGTTCGCGACTGGGAGGGAGGACGTCGTCAATGGGTCGCGGCCGGGAACGGTGACGCGTCACGACACTTGCCACGCCTGTGCAACATGGTGTTGAACGCAGCATGGCTGGCGACTGGTGACGGGCCCTACTGTACTACTCTGTCACGCGTTGTGCGTTTCCTGTCCTAGCTGTCCATTTGTTTTTACTACCAGCCAAAGAAACGTTAAGGGTTCTCCCATTCCAGAGATCCAGAGAATGTGGCTGCAGCCCCCCCGCGGCGGTGGGTGCGGCGCGTGTCGCTTGTGCGCTCGGGTCAGCCTGGCCGCACAGTTGCTCCCCATGCCTCCCCATGGAGATATGGAGATACGTCTCTGGATCTCTGGCCTCTGGTCAAGGTGTGCTCCCGTCCCAGAGAATGAACAACGCGCGCGAGAGACGCAGCGAGAGACAGACTTTGTCGTCGGGTACCTGCCTGGCGACCCTGGCCAGACTGGCCAGCGACAAAAGCCAGTTTTGTGTCGACGCGGGGGTGAGAGCAGAGGCGAGAGCAGGGAGAAAGTGTACGGCCGCGGCCCAAACGAAACCCAAATTGCTCAAGCAATGAGCAGCTAACGAACATGTGCACTTACGCTTGTTGTGTGCCGTTTAGCGATTCGTGTATAAAAAGTGTGTCTGGCATGGACAAGACGGAACGATAGAGCGAGCGTGGCAGAAGGAGGGAAACGAACAGCAACCCACCGAGGTCCCGAGCATACAATCCTTTTGCCCCTGCTCTTTTTCCGCAGTTGGTCCAGTCTGCCTAATGTCGCTGGTATGGGGAGAGGGGGGGGGGATTGCAATAGTAGAGTAAATGCAGCATATGAAGTCGTAGACACGAGGAAAAGGGGGGAGACGGGAGTGAGAGGTCCCCCCGAGAAACCCTGTTGGCCCCATTGTATGTGACTCTCTGCTCCTCGCTTGATCGCTTGAAAGGCCCCGCGGCGCGTCACAGCCAGCCAGCCAGCCAGCCAGCGTGTGCCAGCCAGCCCGCCCGCCCAGCCAAATCCCATCCGGGTCGCTCGCCATCCTCCGAGTGACATGCAATCCACACACCCAGGCGCCGTGTCTCTTCCCACATCTCGCATCCACATCGTCCCGGCATCCATCCATCCATCCATCGCATACCCCCCCTCCCTCCTCCCCCTCTCCCCATCCCCGCCGGCTCCTCCTCCCAGCGCTCTCCATTCCCCTCCCCGCAACCACGACAGCATCCTTCCACACACGATCAACCTTTGCTAGTCGTCGCCGGTTTCGCTCCACCCCTACCTTTCTTCCCCCCGTCTCTCCTCCACGTCGCGGCACATCGTCGTCCATCTCTCTCTCTCTTCTTGCCTCGCAGCTGCAACCTCCTCCCACTACAGCTTGCATCCATTGTCACGCATCAAGAACATCCAACGGCTTGCTTAACGTTAACGTCCTCCACGACATTCTCCCCGCCCCCCAAACCGCGGGCTTCCAAAGCGCGCTTGATTGGTGACCCCGTCCCCATCCTCTCGGCGTCCGTCGGCGCCTTTCCCGCTGTTCGCAGCCCACCCCCCCAACACTCGTCTCCATCCCACCCCCGCCTTCTCCGGTGTCTTCTGTCGCCGGCGTCAAAGGTACTCGAACGCGGCGCACTGACGCCTGTCCCACTGGCCCACTCGTACGCGCGCCCACCCTGCTCGCCGCTCCGCGTGCAGCTGCCGCAGCCGGATCGCTTGCTGTTAGCATTGGCACCGACAGCAACGGCAGCCGCCCCCCGCCTCCTCCCCGCCCCGAGCGCAGCGCCGCCCGCAGCCCATTCTCTCTGGACAGTCCGTCACAGGATATGGAGCGAACAGCCCGCTCGCCCACGGCCTACGAGCCTCTTCCAGCACACTTGCACAGCGTCGGCGACGACCACACAAACGGCATCCATACCCCCAGCTACGGCGGCATTGTGAACACGGGCGTCGAGTGGGACTGGATCGTCAACCAAGACGGAACAAAGACGTGCGTCCCCCCTGTCAGCCTGTGCTGCTCCGAGATCGCCACCGCCGCACGCAAACCTAGGCCTGCGTGGTGCGCGGTGGTTACCGGGCAGTCCACGCGTCCCGTGCAGCCTTTCTAACCCATGTGCTGACCCTCGTCTCCAGCCGAACGCCTTCCAGGTCCCCCAATCGCGCCGCAGCTGCTCGCGAGCCGCACCGTACCATGTCAAATCCATTGGAAGCGGCCCCAACAGACAACATGCCCACCCCGTCGACTCAAGGCTCTGCCTCGGCACACGCGTTCTCGGCGCACCCGTCCTCGCATCCCCATGAGCCAACCATCTCCGAGGAGGCCAGCGCCTACGTCGGCCGCAGCGTCAGTTCTTCCCAGTCTGCTGCTGCATCCGCCACGCGCCCTCCTCCACTGAGCAGCCCGAGGAATCCCCCTCCGCCGACCCCGCTGGCTCCGCCCAACGCGTCGCACACCCACACCGCGCAGTACACCCCGAGCGCCCCTTCGTCATCGTCCAAGCGGCGCCAGTACCGACAGGTCGGCGACTGGATCCTGCAAAAGACTCTGGGACAGGGTTCCATGGGCAAGGTCAAGCTCGGTGTCAACGTCCACACACAAGAACGAGTAAGTGGACTAATTGATCTTTACATGGCCACGTCGAACTGACATGTTTTCTCTCCCTTACAGTGTGCTGTGAAGATTGTTCCTCGCCACCGCGACGATGGCAAGGCCGGTGAAGCCGGCCGGGCAAAGGACGAGTCCAAGGAGATCCGCACTGTCCGTGAGGCCTCGATATCGCTCCTCTTGCACCACCCGTACATCTGCGGAATGCGCGACTTTCTCGTTCACCAAAACCACTACTACATGGTGTTTGAGTACATCGATGGTGGCCAGATGCTCGACTACATCATCGCCCACGGTCGTCTGCGTGAGCGAGCAGCGCGCAAGTTTGCCCGCCAGATTGGCTCGGCACTCGACTACTGCCACCACAACAACATTGTGCACCGTGACCTCAAGATTGAAAACATTCTCATCTCCAACAACGGCAACATTAAAATCATCGACTTTGGCCTTTCCAACCTGTACTCTCCCAACCGCCACCTCTCAACCTTTTGCGGCTCGCTCTACTTTGCTGCCCCCGAACTCTTGAACGCCAAGCTCTACACCGGCCCCGAAGTCGACATTTGGTCGTTTGGTATCGTCCTCTACGTCCTTGTCTGCGGCAAGGTGCCGTTCGACGACCAGTCGATGCCTGCGCTCCACGCAAAGATCAAGCGTGGTCTTGCAGAGTATCCCGCCTGGCTCAGCAACGACTGCAAGGCCCTTCTGCAGCGCATGCTCAACACCAACCCGCAGGAGCGTGCCACCCTCGCCGAGGTCCTCTCGCACCCCTGGATGACCAAGGGATACGAAGGCCGCCCAGACTCGCACCTCATCATGCGCGAGCCCCTCCGCGCTGATGAGCTGGACATGGATGTCATCAAGCGCATGCAGGGCTTCACGTTTGGCACGCCAGAGGGCATCTATGAGAACCTCACCAAGATTCTCACCAGCGAGCAGTACCAGCGCTGTGTTGCTGCCTGGGACGCGGGACGCGACCGTCGCCCACGCCCTGGCGCCAACGGCTCTTCTTCCAACAACAACCTCGCGGTCGAGTCCGAGTCGCCCAAGAAGAAGCGCTTTAGCGGCTTTGACCTCAAGAAGAAGCTGTTCAAGGAGGAGAAGAAGCCCGAGGAGCCGTTGGCCGTGGTCAGGGAACAGGTCGACCCCAGCAGTGGCTTTGACCCGCTCATCTCGATCTATTTCCTCGCCCGCGAGAAGAAGGAGCGCTCAAAGGTGTACGGCAACAGCCACTTTGCCTCGTCGCGTGCCAGTGTCGATGGCTCCGCGCCGGCAGCCCAGCCCATTGCCTACAACATGGCTCTCCCCAGCCTCCCTGCCCCTCCGACCGCCCACGGCTCTGGCTACGAGCACGGTGTCCCCGGATCGCCTCGCGAGGCCGCCAACACTGTTCGTGTGCGTGCAGATGACATGCCTTCTGCTGCCGCTGGCGTCATGTCGCACCCATCGGCCGACGGCGCACGATCCAACATTGCCGACGTCCCCGCCATGCACAGCGCGGCACACCGTCGCGGCCAGTCCCAGGCTGCGTCTGCAGCAATGTCGCCGTCCTCTCTTGCGGCGCCCCTCCACGCCATGGACGGAAACACGCCTCAACGGAGGCTGTCACAGGAGCATGGTGGTGATCGCCGGACGTCTGTCGGCTCCATCACCAACACGATGGGCCAGGCGTCGCTGTCTCGCGACACCAGCCAGCGGACCTCCAACACTAACACTCTTGCCCCACCTGTCACCCCTCCCGAGTGGCCTCTGCAGCTTGGAATGGGTATCATCCAGGACAAGAGCGGTGGTATCCGCCCCGTCGGCTCGCCCGAGGTGGACGAGATTGAGGCTGCAGACGTTGCCAACATTGACGTCAAGAGCGTCTACCTCAAGGGCCTCTTCTCAGTGTCGACGACCAGCACCAAGTCTGCGCGCACATTACTCAAGGACATTTCGCACGTCCTCGACCGCGTCGGCATCAAGTACCGACCCATCCGTGGCGGCTTCGAGTGCATCCACGTCCCTTCGATCGACCTCGCTAGTGTGGTCCATGGGGACGAGGCACGCTCTTCGCTCCACGTCCCACCGGGCTCCCAGTCCATCGAGTCCTCCCCCAGCAAGAACAGGCTGGCTCTGCGCAAGTCTGACCTGACCGGCTCGACCGCCAATTCACGCGACTCGCCGTCCCCTGCGCACCACGACCGCGGCTCGTCGGGCACCGTTGGCATGCTCGACACCGCGTCCATGTCCACACCCAGCAAGGCCAAGGTGGACCAGGACGACGGTGACGCCTGGGGTGCACAGTTTGGCGCCCAGAGCCCGCTTTGCGTTAGGTTTGAAGTGTTTGTTGTCAAGGTACGTTCTACGGTTCCACTAACAAGGACGATTGCATTTCATCACGAACCATGCCCGTCCGTGTCAATGAGGACCTGTGCTAACGCTGCCCCCTCAGGTGCCGTGGCTCCCACTCCATGGTATCCAGTTCCGACGCATCGGCGGCGACGGATGGCAGTACCAGCAGCTCGCCAAGACGATTCTGCGCGAGATGCGGTTGTAAGCCGTGTGCAACGCACGCGCACGCAATACGAAAGGCGGCCGGCGCCGCTGGCCGCTGGCCACTGGCCCACACCTCCCTCGCACCCGGCCAACAGTGCCGGCACACCCGGATTAGTTTATATCGATCCCGTTGTTTGGTCCTCTTTTTTATTTTACTTTTTCCACTTTCTCTCTACTTTTTACGTCAGTACGCGCAGGATGCGATCACATGCATGGGCATCGGGGCGAGCATGCGAACGGCAGACGGACACGGCGCAGCAGCGCTCGCGCACAGCCACGGCCACGGCCACCGGGGGGGGGGGGGGGGGGGGGGGGGGGGTGGGTCTGCTCTGCGGGGCCGTTCGTTCCGTGTAACGCAACGCGGGAAGCCGACGTGCGCATACATTCCCACTGCAGCGCGCGAAGACGGTGCCGGCGGCCAGCGTTGCGGTGGGTGCGCCGCCAACGTGGGCGGCGGCGACGACGGTACGACGGGCACGCACGCAAGATCTGTGGCATCAGAGGTCGAAGCAAGCTCATCCATAATTAGGCCACTTGGCAGGTCCGTGGCGGTGCCATTGGGCCGTGTGGGGAGGGACGGCTGGGGATCTCCTCCATGATTAGTTTTTCCTCATTTTCCGTTTGTTTTTTGCCACCCAGCGTGCGCCCGGTCTGGTTGCGGTGCATGCCGCCGCCGACATGTGTCTGCTTTTGCATTTTGTTCCAGCGAAGCGACAAGCACAAGCTCGGCCCAGCGAAGGGTGTTACCAAGTGTGCAGACTTGATTGTTAGGGGTGTGTGGGTGGGATGTGCCGCTGCTGCAACGGACCGGTGAAATGCGCAGTGAAAAGTTAACTATTCCCGCCGAATGACAGCACCGACGCGCGTTGGGTGTACATATGTGCCGTCCCGTTGAAACTTTGTCGTCGTCTCGTTTTGCCACCCAACGTCCGCTGCCTCTGCCGTTGTCCTCCAACGATCCCGTGCACGTTGTCGCTGTGGAGCGTTCGCGAGTGGGACGATGGTCGGGATCCTGGGAACCGTGGCACCGCGATCACTGGGTTTCCACACACACACACGCGCGCGCGTCCGCGACCTCCCATTCCAAGCGTTCCGAGCGAACGCAGACTAGCCGCACCCGAAGTGAACCTTGGTCGCTCAGAGCGCTGGCCGGGCACCGGGATGCCGGAGCTCGGAGCGTCGTTGATTACAGGACGACACGATGGCATCTGCAAGCTCCAAGCAAAACACACCCCACACGTTGCCATCTCGACTAATTCATCATCGTGCTATCCTGGGCGCGCGGATTGGCCGTTTCCGCATTCTCCGGAAAGGGTTAGAAACGAGAGGCTCCTACGCATACCCATAGGGGTCGTGTGGGACTTGTCCGACATCTCTGACGTCTGGACACCCGACCATGACATGCTAGCACGCGGGGCCATCGTCTCGGGCAAACTGTCCGCTGCAAGCGCGGCTTTGACGCGTCACTACACTTCGCCCGTGTTCATAAAACTCCCCGTGTGGTGGCCGTGGTGGCATGGTGGCGCGTGCGTGTCGTGTCGTGTGTCATGTGTCGTCGTCGTGTTCGCATGCGTGTTCATTCATAGCACTGTCATCTCCGAGATTCACGGGGAAGAACGATGGTGACGAGCACGGCGCGTGCGGCAGAAACAGGAGGACGCGCAAGTGAGGGGTAAAGTGGGGGCACATGGGCACATGGGCACATGGGCACGGCTGTCGTCACTCATCAACCTCCGCTCCCCGCCGTAGTCTTCACGGCCCGCAGCTCCCTCAACCTTCCCCTCGAGATACCCCCCTTAGTGCGAGCTGCAGCAACTAATCATACGGGACCGTAACTTGGTCGTAACTTGGCCGTAACTCGACAGGTCGAGGGACGGCGCTCCCAGTCGTGTGGAGCGCAGGCACCGCCGCGGACAAAGGTAATCGGGTACCGAGAGAACACCTGCCACGGTGACCTGACAACCCCCGCCGGCGTGTAGTTATGGACGGGTATGGGGTAAAATCGTGCCCTCCTCAGGCTGTGCTGTGGTTGTTGTGTTTTGTCGCAGCCGATCGCACCGTGGAATGAAGAAAGGGGTGAACTGACAGAATTCCATGACAACGGGCACCCGGAGGGGTGCCGTTGATGTGTATCCCAGTTGGCTTGGCAGTGCGCACACATTCAGCGGCGATGTTTACGGTATGCTTCCCGGGCTCATGCGGTGGCGTGAGATCTCGCAGAGACTATCACGGGAGAGAATAAGGCGTACTGGAAAAAGTGGACGGGTACGGCCAAGGTTTGGGAGTGACCTGGGGGGGGAAGTCAAGGGCCAACCAACCAAAAAAAAACCCAGAAAAAACTAGAAGTGTTTAACGCTCGCCGTACCGTACCGTACCTTTTTGGAGCTTGTGCGGAGCGGTACCTTCACACTCTATTGCAGCACCGCTTCTGCCCTTGACACCATGCAGGCCACGCTGCTCGCGATCACACAGTACCGAGATCCCGAGAGGCATGTGAATGCGTCACTGTAGGAGCAAAGTGCTGGAGATGTGTCGTTCGGCAGCTTGACCCTGATGCGTCCTTCGTGTGGCATACGGCTTGGGGTGGTGCCACGTCTGCGCTGGCACACTTGGTACGGCATTATGGGTGTACGCACCCAGCTTCTGTCGACTCTACACCGGAACCGAATTTCACAAGGTCACCTCAAACGCTTGCAGTACGTAAAGGACCTCTTGCCCTCACCTTAATTCGCAACTTGGGATCTGGTTCCACACATGAACTGTGACCCCAAACCCACCCAGTCGTTTGCCACAGTGGGGTCCTGAACTTTGCTTGTGGCCCAAACCATCGGTAGTCGCTGGTTTGCGGTCCACTTTCCGATGCCATGTCTGCACTGCCCTTTTGCGTCCCAGTTCTACCTTTTGAGAGTCAATCAGAGTGTGTTCCTACCTAGTTCCAAGTTCCCAGTTCCCAGGTTCCCAGCATGCAGCGTTAGCAGGCGCAAGGAAGGTCTGGTTGCGGTCGGAATCAGAATCCCACAACACCTTTTGGTCTCCGAGTCTCCCGATCTCCATTTTCCACGTCGCCTCGGTCGTCATGTCGGCCCTTCGTGTCCCTAAACGAGTCGTTCAGCTGGACCGGCGTGCGACACCTGGTCTTCTCTTCTCCGGAAGTTGCGGGTGCGCGAGGGCCCGAGAGTTGGGGTCGCCGCCGCCTTCCATGCCCATGCTCCCGCCCGCCCCGTTGAAGCTTACCGAAAAGCTCACCGCCACCGCATCTGCACACCGTGGCAGCGGAGCCTCGTTCTGGCGTTATGCGTCTCTCCCCGACAAGCCCGGATTGAACCCAGCTGCAAAAGCACGTATGCAAATGGATGCAAGCCAAGCCGGTCCCTCGCCCGACATGAAGGAACCGGGCACGCACCGTCGTTTGAACTGTCCATAGTGTTGCTCATGCGCATATTTGCCCTGGTAACAGAGTAGTTTTTGTGGGAACGTTCAAAGGATACTTTCGGTACGCAGTCGAGCGACACCGTTGAGCGAGGAGGGACGGGTCCGGTTGCAGTGTGGCACATGTCCCGGTGGCGCCAGCGATCCACAGCTTACGTGCGTTCATCAGTCAGTCCGTCTACCGCTCCGTGCGACTTGGCCGTGCGATGCAGACGAGGAGAGCAAGAGCAGTCAACGCACGGTCTCGAGGGACCAAGTATCGTACCACCTTGTAGCGGCGACTCGTTCGTGTGCTCTCGCCGGCCCGCCGTCCAACCGTGAGGAATGAGGCAAAGTGTGATCCTCCTTGTTTCGCTTGATTGAGCTTACATATGTAAGTGTCTGCACCATACTTACGCTTTGGGCAATCGGAGGAACGGTATGCGGCAGCCGCACGCGACCGCTCTCCGGACAATCAATGTCGTCGACGTCCTGCTCCCTAGTATTCCGCAACATGAAGCAGCGGCGGTTCTGCCGCCGCCAGCCGCGGCTCGCCTCACGGCTCTGGCGGCTCGCTCGGCGTGCCCTGCATCATGTTTGAGATACATGGTGCACGCACACGCACAATGTTCCTAATGAAGCATTGTAGGAGTGCCCGATCCGGAGGACCTCCCAGACAATTGTCAGGTTCGTCGGGCATGTCGGGTCAAGGGAGTGGCATGAAGGGGAGGCGTTGGTGGTGACTGCCTCGTGAGATCTGGAGCAGGACGATGCAGGACCATGCAGGAGCATGCAGGACCATGCAGGACACAGGAACCGTCTCCGGCAGAGTCCATTGGGGGCTGGGCTGGGCTATGGGCGCGCGCGTGACTCGAGACACGGCGCATACGGCACGGCCACGGCCACGGCCACCACCTCCACGGCACGACTCTTGGCTTTTGCTTTGTACGGATCCATGCATTGTTTCGTCTGGGAAACAGGCGACAAAACACAGGACCAGAGGAAGAACGCCTGGTGTGCCACTGGACGCGCCACCGCATCTGAATAGGCTCCCAGTGCATGTACCGAACATGCCTGCGATCCTGCGACGTCAGAGGCGCGTACAAAGAGGGAGGCGTGACTCTAGGAATCCTACCAAAATATGTCACACACACGCTTCATGCTTGCTAAACTCTCTGTGGGTGTCAATCCCACGTCTTCGTACCAATAGCCCACTCTAGTGGCCGAGTTGCAGCGGGGCCCGGCCATTAGCTTTCCCGGTGCAAGTACCCCTGCGCTTCATCCAGAGAGACCCTTTGACGGCCCTCGCCTTGTGCCACACGTGTTCTAGAATGGCAATGGTACCGGTAACCGGGATATGTTTGGGTGCACCCCACCTCCGAGATCCTCGGAGTTGGGCAGATGAAAAGCGAGGGAGACAGTTTCTGAGTTTAGTTGCTACCGACGACTTGCCGCCCTGTGCCGCCCAGAACGGGATGTCGGTGCGGGTCAACCCTCTTTGCAGTTGCCCGACCGAGAGACGCCAGAGAAGTGTCATGTCAGAGTCCCGGGTTTGGCAGTTCTGAACACCGCACACCTGCGACACCTGACGTATTGTTTTTACGTACCCATAGATCCTGACCGCTCGTTGGGTGGGGGAGAGCGCAGAGGGTGGGGGGGGGGGGGGGGGGGGGGGGGACAACCTGGAACGCAGCCCATCACAAAGCGCGCTAGTCTGACGAGCGGCCACAAGAGTCTGGCCCATTTGTGATCCTTCTGCCACCTGGTGTCTGCTCCCCCCTTGGCGCACTGGCAGTGCCCTTGACACTCGGGGTTCCGGAGACCGTTTTCCCGATGCGCTGGAGCGAGCGCCACCCGCTTTGCACCACGTCAGTGGCGACGAGAGCGACGTCGGTTTGAGGAACACCAGAAGAGGGCCCACAATCCCACACGGCCTGCGCATTAATTTGCGGTTTGGCTCAGCTTTAGGATTAGAGGCTTCGGGCCTCCCTGACTCCCGTCCCCTTGGCGCTGGCACCGGGCTCGCAGTACATATGTATGTGTGCGGTGTGAACAGGGCCGAGAGAGAGAGAGACAGAGAGACAGAGAGCCCGCAAGTGGCAGAGCGTCGCTGCTCTAACTGCCGTCGGATAGCGTTCGGCAAGAGCACGGGAGAGAGTGAGAGGCGGTGGCCGTGGTGGAGAGAGATGTGTCCGACATTACGGGTTGGCATAGCTCCCGAGCGTCGAGCCAAACGTGGACCATGCCGGATACAGGTGGTTCCCCGCGCCTGATGTACGGCAACCCCTGCATCTGGCATCCAGCAATCCTACAAGACCTGTAGCGAGCAAGAAAACACCGCACGCACGCACGCACTCCCCCACCCCCCGCCGCCGCTCTCCCTTATTCTGAAGCTCTGCAGCCTGGTGGACAGGACATGCCAAATGCGCAAATGCGCGTCTGGATCCGCCTGTGTTGGGTTTCTTCTTTCTTTCCCTTGACGCACGCTCCACAGAGGAACGAGACGGTTGGGACGAAGTACGTCAGCCAAAAAAGCAAACACCGGAGAGACAACCATGAATAACAACCACCACGCCCAGCAAGAACAAGTAGCGTGCATCACACACACACACGACCCGCATATGCAACACGGAACAAGTGGTGTGCACATGGGGGGGGTGCGACCACGCGCTGCAACGGTACGGTACTACGACGAGCACCCACCATCTCCTTACGTCTCCCGTTTCTGAGTACTACCTATTACGAGACCGCCGGCCGGCCCGCGAGAATGCCGGTGAGCCGGACCTGTGGGTCGACCTCTGGGCCTCTGACCTTGGGCGGCCAGGGGTTGGAATGCTGCTGTGGGTAAAACTGGTAGGCTGACTTGAGTGGACGATGGAAGAGGAAGAGGGGATGCGTGCCGAGAGACGGTTCTTCCGTCTCCTCTCCTCCCTCAGCGTACCAGTGTTGCAGAGTCGTGTTTCCTTTACGCTCGCTAGGGAATATGAAGGGGAATACCGGAGCATACGGCATAAGCCGTGCGGTTGCGCGGGGGCAGGGGGAATGGGTAAAGGATATTTGAGTTTGGTTTCTCTGGTGCTCGTCCTTGGTGGCGTCCGCAAGTGCGTCGGTGGCGGCGAGCAGCAGAGCCGCAGGAAGCGCTTTGCTGGAGTCTAGAGAGGCCAGGCGGGACGGTCTGTAACACTCTGTAACTCGCAGCACATGCACTCTCCTCCACAGGCCAAATGCGAGATAGGGCGGCATATATGTCAAGAGAGGGGGCGGTCCTCGACGCCGCCTGCATAAAGTAATAATAAAAACCTGGCTCGACAGAGGAATGAACCTGCACCAAAACGGCGCTTGTGTTGCTCGGGTGCATGCATATCTTGCGAGTTAGTGTGTCTCATCATCATCATCATCATCATCATCATATTCAGGACAGCAAAGGTCCCCCCCCTCCCCCCTCGTCAGGTCGACACGCGCGCGCGCCCATATGGCGGCCGCCGTCAGAGTCAGGCAGAGACAGACGTAGAGCGTGGCGGGGGGGAGAGGAGGCAGGAGGCAGGATGGCACACCTTTTTTTATTTTTCCTTTCCCTGATATGCTCTGAGACCCCCCGCGGCACAGCGCGCGTGCCGAGCGAGGAGGAGCACAAGGACCAAGAGAAAAGAGAGAGCAAGGGGAAACGCATCACGAGGGTCTGGTCGGTCGGGGAGTGTCTGGGCTGCGGCAGGGCGAGCAGCAGGGGGGAGAGAGCAGAGAGCGTAGGAGCGACGGGTTCCTTATGGCGCCTGCACTCACCACTTTGTCGCCGAGAGAGCCCACTGGCGCCTGCTTTGCCCGTGGGATCCCAGGACAACGGACGGGCGAGCCAGGAGACAGGAAGCCCAGAAGCCTCTGACGGAGCGATCTCGCGAGGAAGACGGTAGCGATCTCTTGTCGATCGAACACAGTCTCTGCCCCACGCTGCACCACCACGGCCACCACCCAGAGCACCCAGAGCACCACTCGCTGGGCAACACATCCTACTGCCCGTCCACCCACCCTCCTCCTCTCCCATCCTCCCACTCGCTCTCTCTCCCCCCCCGCTCTGCGCTCCTCGTTGCCGCCGTCGTCGCCCTCGTCGCTCGCCTCGTCGCGCGCACGCATGGTGCACGACCCAAGACAACGACAACCGAAACGTACACTCCCGTGAACGGCCACCGCCGCCGCACACCACATACACACACACACGCGCTCACCACATCGACCGACGTCCCGCAAACCACGCGCTGCTGCTGCTGCTGCAACATATCTGTCAGCTCCCCCAGCAACCCAACAAACTCGGACGGGACACATTCCGATCTCTTGCTGCCTTACCACAACATCTGGTACCTATCACTCGCCCCGTGTCCGTCACCTCCCCCCCTCCCTCGCTCTCTCTCTCTCTCTCGCCCTCCCCCCCCCCCCCCCCCCCCCCGCTCTCGCTCGCTTGCTCGACTGCCATTTTTCTTGCTTCGCCGTCGCACCCAACACCGCACCCACGCACACGCAGCGTCGCACGTAGCGACGTGCACGCGGTTGTCCGCAGCAGCACCACCGGCTCCTTGGCATCCCATATAGCTGGCCAAAGAGTACAAGAAGTCGCTGTTCTTGCCCGTCGTTTTTGGCCACCACAAACAATCTCAACGACGAGGTTGCCCATCCTGCCTCCATCACCTAGCAGACTGCAACATTGTGCTGAGCATACACGAGTAGGACACACCTCGCCATCTTAGCTACGGCGGTCACCAACAGCTACGACTTGATCCCCGGTACATCCACACCCACCGGGCTCCTTGTTATCCGCCAGCCCGAAACCGCACTACCGAACCCCCCCACTCCACTAGTCTGTCCATCTCGTTGCCGTTTCCATCCCTCTTGCTCCTCTCTCCCTCCTCCTCCTCCTCTTCTCCCCCCACATGCCGAAGGCATCGCCCTCGCCGACGGGACCGCGCTCACCTAAGCGACCCCGTTTGGCACCCCCACCCCGACAACCGGGTTCGGCATATGCGTCAGCATCCACCGGCTCGTCCAGCACCTCGTCGCCGAGAACGACCGTCTCGCCATCTGCGCAGGGAGTCTCGGCTCAGGCGTCATCGCAACACCTGGGGCCCAACCACCCCTCCCGTACTCCATCCCGCGCAGCCTCGTCCTCCACGGCGTCATCCCCGGTCCGCCGTACCGCCACCGACAGCGGCGGCGGCGGCAATGGCGCCGGCTCTGGCACCAACGGCAACCGGTCTTCAGCAACTCCGCGGTCTGTGAGCGATACTCGATCCGATGCCCCCTCCGAGCGCCGCTCCGAGATGGGCGACGCCGATGTCTCTGACGATGAGCGCAAACGGCTCGAGGCTCGCAAGCGAGAATTATCACTGTGCGTTTATTTGGCAGCTTGGGAGCCCAACTTCACACACCGAAAACATAGCAGCAGCTGACATGTCGTGCCGTTCCTCTGTGCTTGCAACCGACCGACGTTTAATATAACTATGCTCCGCGATCTGCTTTGGTTTACCCCACTCCTCTCTCTCTCTCTTCTCTCTCACTCTCTCTCCGTTTCCTTGCACATTCGCTTGCTTGCACATTCCTCGCCACCTCATGGTATGGCCGTATCTCATCATCGCCGCCGCCGACAACGACGACTACATTCCCATCCACAGACTCGTACTCGATGTCTGCCAGCAGCCAGAGCGCGCTCGTCTGTGCTCATTCAAGGAGGAGAACGAAACGAGTGAGCATCCACCATCCCAAATCACGAATCTTCTTTTGGCCCGGCTATTGACGCACTCCACCCCTCAGTTGATCGTCGGCCTGTGGATCCACCACCGGTGATTGAGCTCCGTTCACATGCAGGCGAGGTTCCGTGAGTACATAGGTATACCCCCCTCCCCCCCCTTCGGATGTGCGCCGTTGCTGACATCATAGTGACTTGATGGACTCGACATCGTTCTTCATCCGCGCTTCCCTCGTCGCTGCCGAGCCCAGTCCGAACCCCGAACGGGGCGAGCTGTATGCAACGGTCAAGACTCCCACTGGCGCAGATGCGACCGCTGGCGAGGTCATCCAGACCCCCGAGCGACTCCGTCACCTCGACGGCAAGCCCGGTGCGCTGTGCATCTTTGCAAAGCTCTCCGTCCGCTTGCCAGGTGTGTTCCGCCTCAAGTTTACGCTGTATGAAACTGCCCAGTACGTACCGCCATTCCCGCTTGATCTCTCCAGGCATTCCCAGTTCCAGGCGTTCCTTGCCTACCCCTCTCCCCCTCCGTCGTGTTGCTGTATGTACCTGCTGACTGACACCCGCAGGGATGGTATCACCGAGATTACGCACGTCGTGTCTGAACCATTCGAGGTGTTCTCGCCAAAGCTCTTCAAGGGCATGCACGAGAGCACACCCCTCACACGGCACCTCGCGACCCAGGGCCTCAAGGTCAAGCTGCGTACCGACAGCAGCGGTGGTAAAGGTACTGCCAAGCGTCGTGCCAGTGTGGCATCTTACAACGCTACTGGCCACCGCAACGACCCAGGCTCGCCCGCAACACGCCTTCCTCCTGGTATGAGGTATACCTCTCTGCCAGCGGCAGGTGGGCCCAATTCGGCGCCGCCCTACGCAAACCAGCGTCGAAACCTCGTTTGGCAACCGCACCACTCGGCCGCATACCGCGACTATGAGACCCGTTCGCTGAGTGACGAGCCGCACCGGTACAATCGCCGACATCACGACGGCGGTGACGATGGCATGTTTGCCCTGACAGACATTTCTTCAAGGCTCGACTTTGGACGTGAGCAGACCAACCATCGGTTGCGGCGGGACACTGACAGCGACTACTCAGTGTCGTCACCATCGTCAGACCTTTCGGCCTTTTCGCTCGCACGTGGTGGACGACCAGTGTCCGCGTCGGGCCCACCTAGATGGGTGCCCAGAGAGTACGGACAGCCAGGCGACGATGGCTTCCCGACCATGCCGCCGCACCAACATCGTCCACACACCGCCGGCCCAATCTCGCACGGCGGTCCCCCAGGAATGGGCCCATCCCACCACTCGCCGCCCGTTCCTCCACCTCCGGAGTTTGCACTTCCCCGCTTGCCCCGCATCGTGCCCGTTGGCCCCATGGACCCACGCATGGGTGGCGGGCCTGGTGCACCGATGGACGGACCCCCCATGCACGCACACCCACATTACGCTCCCCATCACGACCCGCGCGACGCTCAAGACCCTCGGGACCCCCGTGACCCCCGTGATCCCCGCGACAACCCGCATGCGCGTGATGCCATGTGGCACGGCCCAGCGTACGGAGGCCCACCACCGCCGCCGCCGCCACACCTCGCTCACGCAAGCAGCCCACCGCCGATTCTCCCTCCTATCATTCGCGCCCGCTCGCCTCCAAGGCCATACGAACGGGACCCACGGGGCTGACGCCTACTTTCGGGCGTCGGACGCTAGCTAGTACGACTACTCCTCCTGCCCCCGACGGTCCGTTCCCATTCGTTTTCTTCAACAGTCTACTTCGCCTTTTCTTTCAAAAACACACGACCAACCCCGCTGTGACCGTGTAGCCTTCCTCGGCACACCTCCACAGCGCATTATTGCAACCAGTCGCCGGATGCCGCGACCCACGAACCGCAAACAGCCGCACTTTACGCACCGTTCCGCCCTTTTCTTTTTATGTTAGCCGCGCGGGGTTTCCCCCTCCGACAGCGACAATTGTAAAAATACAATCCCCCCTCACCTCGCTTGCGTCATTCATCTCTGTGGACACTGACTGCTTGGCGTCGATGAGGCACGCTCTTGTACCTGTAGTACCAATGCATCGCCGGGTTATAGAGTGATATATCGGGGCAGCAACGCAGTCCATGGTAACAGAGACACCACCCGAGGATTATAGGAGTAAACTAAACTGTAAAACGATGCGGAGCAGAACTGTGGGAACCGACGAGACGAACGGAATGTGTGTGCCGCGCCCCCAGCACATAGAGTTTCTACTCGGTCTTGTGGTCGGCAAACAGTTGCGTTCGCCTGACTTCCCATGTCGCCTTGTCGACGGCCACCCAGCGGCCCGTCCACTTGAGCAGGCCCAGCGGCGCACTGGCCCGCCAGCCGGCCTCGGGCTCGACGGGCGCAAAGCCCATCTTGGTCCAGATATGCTCTCCGCCGTCTGTAAACGCCGACGTGAGGGCAATGACGCGGCCGGTCCCGGGCGTAGCGAACGCGGCGTCGAGGGCAGTGACGAGCAGCTCGGTCCCGATACCGTACTTGCGCACCGGGCCGTCGACTGTAAAGTGGCGGATCTCCACCACGCCGGACGAGTTGGCGTTGGCGTTGGCGTTGGTGGGCTCGGCAGCGGCCACGGCGGCGCCCTTGCGCTGGCGGAGGTCGTGTGCGGGTCCCTTGCTCGCTGTCGCAGTGACCGTCTTGGCCTTGCCGCCATTCTTGCCCCGCGCATCCAGCACGCCCGGCGCGCCCAGCTCGCCCTCCTTGGCGCCCAGGACCGAGGCGACGGCCTTTCCCGGCGCGCGCGCGTCCAGCGCCAGCACGCCCGACACGTCGCCCTGGCGCTCAAACACGATAATCTGCGACCCGCCAAAGGCCGTGGGCTCGTAGTACTTGACCGGGGCGACAAGGTCGGCGCCGCCAATCAGCTGGCGCATGCCCGCCATAAACGGCCAGCGTTGCACGTACTCGATGCTGGCCAGCGACGGGAGGAGGATGAGGCAGGGACCGATGAGCGGCGTAAACGACGACAGGGGAATGTCGGGGCTGACCGTGAACGGCAGCAGGCGGTTCAGTGCGAGGCCGAGCAGGATGGCGAGGACGAGGAAGACCGGGTGACGCATCACTGAGGTAGCGAGTCAGCGAGGTTCTACGGGGTGGTCTGCTACGGTGGGTGGTGGTGCACGCCGTTGATGGTCGCGGCATGGAGCAACTGCCCCAGCTAGAGGCGAGAGCTCCCCCACAACGTCTTTACAGCAGCGACTCTTCGTCCTCCGTCCCCGATATTGTGACTCACCTCGCTTGTTCGCGATCGCCAGACCCTCCATGAATCCCTGCCCAATGAGCATCTTGACGATTTTGGCATCGCGCGCCTCGAACGGCCGCACAACGTCTTCTGCGGGCGCGGCGGGTGCAGCGGCGGCGGTGGCGGGTGCAGTGGTGGTCATGGTGCTGCTCATGGTCTGGTGCTGTGGGCTCGTAGCGACAAAAAAGGAAGTGGAGATGGGGGGAGAGCTCAAACGTCGTGCGTGCGTAGGTGTTGGTGGTGGTGGTGAGGAACGTGCGTGGGATGTGGTTGTGGTGGTTGTTGCTGGGTGTGGCGATATGTGGTTGCGGTGCTGAATGAGATGCGAGGTCTGTGGGTGTCTAAAAGATGTCAGAGGGGCAAGATGGGTGGGATGTCAAGACCGCGACGTACCCAAGAGAGTGGTCGTGTGAGCTGCTCAAGAAGGGAAAGAGACGAATCAAAATATAAACGACACGGAGAAAGCCAAGACCCATGGAATCCAAAGATATCTCACATGTGCGTTCCCGGACCATGATGGTGCCTGGGGGCGTGCCTGGACGCTGCAGTCATTTACTGGATTGACGGCCACACACGTGCGATAACCCCCATCCAGGCCATCCATATGCGCACATGGGTCGCACTGTATACGTGTGTACATGCATGCATGGCAGCCAGCAAGAACGCACGTATTGCATGGCCACATGCACACACACACGCGCACACATAGAATGTTCCACGTCGGTCTATGGGTGGGGGGAGAAACACATGCATCGCTCCTGCTTCTAACCACGACTACTACGACTAAATACGCATGCTCTGGTGCCCGCGGCCAACGGGATGGTGCCCTGTGGAGGCCGTAAAGGTCCGCGTTCTCCCTGCGCGGGGGGGATTTCTACAGTTTTGTGGACGTCTCACACTATGCCGTCCGAGGTCCTGGCCAGGGGACCAGCCTAGGCGAGCTTCTCGGCGCGCCAGACTGTCTGTCAGCTACACTCTCCAACACTGTTGTTGCCTTGGACCCAAGATGTACTCACACGACGCATACATGTTGACGCGGTCGATGGCCTGGCCGTTCTCGCGGATGTCGATGGGCTCGACCTTGAAGCCCGCCAGCTCAAAGCGTTGGCGGTACCACGGGTATTTTGCCGCCGAGCGCCAGATGGCGTGGCCGCCCACAGCGAGGACGCGGCGCATCTCGAGAATCTCAAAGTCGAGCTCGGAGCGCAGGTGCTCGTACGCCGCCTCGGGCGACTGGTCGAGCTCGTCCAGAGCCTGCGAGCCGTAGGGGGGCAAGGGGGTCTTGGCCGGGATAGGGTCGAACCCTGTGGTGTGTTAGTCTTGAGAAGACGAGTCTGTGGTTCAGACTCACAGTCCATCGAGTCCATGACGATGATCTTGGTCAGGTTGCCGTCGGGAAGACCGCGAAGCACACTGAATGTCAGCTGGAACGCCCAAGACAACTTAGCTGTGCTCACTTGAGAATGGTGTCGGTGTGGAGCTTGAATGCATTGTTAACCTTGGCGTCGCGGAGGGTCTTGAAGCCCTCGGGCTTGAGGTAAGCGGGGCACGAGGTGCGCGAGTAGCGGCCCTTGAGACAGAGGTAGTAAAAGTAGTTGTCGTCCTTGAGGGTCGAGATGCCCGGAACAGGGTCCAGCGTGGCCTTGACAAAGTCCTGGGATGGTCAGCTGCTGGTTTCCTTCGTTTAGCTCACCGCCACAGAGCCGTCCTGGAGGAAGCAGTTCATCTGGTTGCGGGGGACACCGAGGGCGTGCCAGTTGAACACGGGGTTGCCGAGGACAGCCTTGAGCATAAACTTGTTGAGGAACACGGGGCGGAAGCTCTTGTCCCAGATCTGCTGCTGCTCAGCGACCGTCTTGGCCGCAAGGATCTTCTTGACCTCGCCCGAGACACCGGCGAGGGCAAAGGCGACCTGGGCAACACGCAGCGCCCAGCCAGAGTATCCGCGGAAGTAGAAGTTGCGCGCAAACTGGTTGGCATGGGTCTTCCAGTAGGCGTAGGCGTGGGCGGAGAGGAAGGGGGACATCTTGGTGGTGAGGAGGCGCTCAAAGTCTGGGTGGTAGCCCTCGCCAAAGATGAGCCAAAAGTCGGCATACTCGATCGTCTGGATGGCAGCGAGCTTGAGCTCGAGAATGTGGCCCTGGCACGGGTTCATGTCGACAGCGTGGATACGAGCACACTTGGCAGCGAGAGCGTAGTGGAGGACGTTGTCACCAGCCGACGTGATGGCGAGCACGTGGTCGTCCTTGTTGATACCGAGACGCTTGACGTCGACGTCGGGGTCCTCCCAGGTCCAGCCGTAGATGTGGGTACGGAACTGCTGGTGGATCTTCTCCTCGAGGTAAGGGACACGCCATGCCTTGCGGAGGTGGTAGTGGAAGGGCGAGAGGGGAGCACCGACGTCGCGGAGAGTGAGCTCGTAGCCGTCCGCAGAGGCACGCTCAAGAGCACCGGGGCCAATCGTGAGCTCGGGGATAGCGGCCATCTTGAGGTCAGAGCCGAGAGCGGGCGAGACAAAGGGAGATGTGGGGGTCATGAGGCCGCCGCGGCCCTGGCCAAGACGGTTACCAGCCTCAATCTCAAAAGCACGCGACGCCGAGGTGGCATCGCGCTCACGCGAGCAGCCGAGGAAGATGTAGCTGGCCGTTAGCTCTGGCTGATAGTGACAATGGAAACGAAGCTGAAGCTAGACATCGCCTTGGGCAGCTTCACCTTCAACACTCACTAAGGGATCTGGACAAACCACGACTGGAGGAAGTTGTTGCGCCCGTTGTACGTCTTGATCGTGCCCATCTTGTACTCGAGGTAGTCGCGACGCGAGCCGTGGAGGTGGACATTGTCAAGCTCGAACCAGCACTCCCAGAACCACTTGGAAATCCACGAGACGCGCTTCGACTGGGTGCCAATAGCCTGTGGTGTCAGTACTACACCAGATAGGCAAGCTCCAAGGATCACACTCACCCGCTCCTTGATACCAAGGTCGCGCGAGGTGTAAAAGTCGACGACACCAATGAGACCTCGCTCGGGGTCGAGAACCTGGTCGCAGCGGTCCAGGAGCTGGTAGAAGGGAGGGATCTGATGTCAGTTTCAATACACTCGACAAACTAACCATTGAAAGCGAGTACGAGAGAGTGACAGCAGTGAGCGAGCCGCGGGGGTCGAGCTCTCCAGACTCCCACTCGGGGAGGACGAAGCGAGACGCGTCCTGGCACAGCACGTGGACATTCTTCCAGCCCTTGGCGGCAAAGCGCTTGCGAGCGACCTCGAGGAGGGGCTCACAGAGGTCCACGAGGTAGATCTTGTCAAAGTACGTGTGCGGGAGGTACTCGTCCATCTTCTCAATGTTCCAGCCGGTACCGCCGCCAATGTCGACCCAGATGCGGGGCTTGGGGGCTTCGTTGACGGAGCGCTGGGGCACGGGCTGGGCCTTGAGGTGGGCACTGAGGAGCTGGAGCATCGTCTCGCGGCCCTTGAGGAGGTGCGAGCGGGTGCTGTCGTAGACATCCGCCTGGCCATCGTAGAACGAGTCGAGGCGCGACTTTTGGTCAAACTTGTCCTCGGTCTTGAGGAAGGGCTTGATAAAGCAGTTCCACATGAAGACGAGCGGTGTGTGGAAGCTACCAGCCGCACCGAGGAGGAGAAGCGACCAAGCGAGAGAAGCAAGCGACCACCCCAGGAGAGGGGCAGACACCTGCACGTGTGGTGCAAGGAGCTTCTTGAGCGGACTGCGAAGCGTTAACGATGTGTCACCGACAAACACAGTGAGCGATGGCGGTGGGTGGGGCTTTCTTGAAGCAGGCCGTAGACCACATTACTCGCCAACACCAACTAGGTGCGGTACTCACCTGATACCAGCAAGAAGGCCAGTGCCAGCCGCGAGGAGCGCGACCTGTTGAGCGCGGAGCATATTGTGACCAACCACGAGGGGCGTGTTGACGAGCGATGGCGAAGACGGGGTGTGTGCGGGTAGAACCGACACGACTACCTGTTGCTTTGCTTGAGGACGTGTCTACCGTTGAGGGAGAACAGAGTCGGACGAGGGGGGGAGGAAGGGGAAGACAAAGGTCGCGCGTCCTCTTAACTAGACGCGCTTGAGCAGCGATCGATGGGTTGCCACGCTCGGTAGTGCTCCGCCGGGGTGGGTCCGGGTACCGAACCAACACCAGTTCATGTCATGGCACATTCTGGTTCGTGATAGGTACCCCAGGGCGCGCCCGTGTGCTCCACGACTCTATCCTTGGTCTTGGCTGAGGCTAGCTCTGTGGCGGTGGGCGGTTGTCGATGCTGGTCGGGCACTTGGGCACGACCATTTCCTCAATGAATCGGCACCCCCCACGGCCCACGAGCTTGATTTCGGCCTGTCGGGGTGACCGGGCGGACTGGTCCATGGCCGTGACATGGGTTAGTCCTTTGAGCGTGTTGGATGGAAGAGCAAGAACGTGCGAACGTGCTAAGAAAGACGAGGGTACGAGGAATGAAGTAGATTGGGAACGTGGGTGGACGGTGATGGGGCAAGCGGGGAAAATCCGGGGTCCCATGGGGAATGATGTCATCCACGTTCATGGATTTGGACCGTCGTGCGGGATGTACCCATGTCGAGTCGTGTCTCTTGACGTGTCGCATGCATGTGGACACTGCTGGCAGGGTTCTTCCTACTTCTTCCTACTCTCCAGGAAGCATTCATCTCAAACTTGAATCCGTCGCTTCTCTTACAGGCAGAGTGGACGCTGACGTTCGCGAACGCACGGTCCGATCCGATCGCCACCACCGAACCCGCGCTTAGCCAAACTCTGACAGTCTCGTTCAAAACAGAAGCACGCGCCATGCTGCGCTCGCAGCTCGCGGCGACACGCACGCCGTCACCCTCCACGGTGACATCTATATTTTGGAGAACCATTTGGCACGAGGGCTGTTCAACAGAAGCAATGAACCTAATCGCCGGCAGTGTCTCAGTACGGACCGGACGTCTCCGGTCCGCTGGCCGCTGGGTGACAGACAGCCCTGCCGCCGTGCTTCTTTTCCTCCCCCAAGCCTTTGCGTCGCCGCGTTTCTTCTCTGTGGACGTTTCGCTTCCACCTCGCTTCCTGTGATATTCTTGGCACTCTTAGACGATGACTGTGTAGCATGCAGTCATGCAACATGCACAGAGAGAGAGGGGTGTGTCTCGGACCATGTCTCCTCGTCCGCTCGTGTTGTGAGACACCTATGCACCTATGCCTTGCGCACGGGCCGCCGACTTTCAATGTTCAATGTTCAGACGCCACCACACACACCGCCACGGGGACAAAGGACGAGCAAGGAGGAGCCGTGTTTATTGAAAATACATCTAAGAGCTAGCATAATACAGTAGAAAATGACAGTGGGCGAGAGTGGGGGGTGGCCGGGGCGTGGAGTGGGTGGGGTCGTGTGCGCGTCGACGTGGGTGTTTGGTGTTTGGTACAAGGAAAACGCAAGATGGGTGCCACTTGGATTAGGACTTGGGAGGGGACGGGCGGCTCTGTACCCTCTGTAGCGGCGAGGCGAGTCTACCAGTAACGGATGTTGGAGCCGCAGTAGATGCAGATGGAGGTCATCCATTCCGCAGGGACACAGCGTTCTGGGCGACGTGTCAGCTATAGGTCCAAAGGAAGTCCAGCAGTTCAAAGCCGCCTGTGTCACTCACCACCAGCGTTCTTGCCGCTAGAGCTGTCCGTGTCGTAGTCATCGCTGCTGGGCACACCGCGGCACGGAGCGAGGTCTGGACGCGGGTCGGCCTCGCGATAGGAAAAGTGCATGGTGCTGGAGGCAGTGGACATTGTGGGTAGGTTGGGTGGTGGAGAGGGCAAGCAAGAACGAGTACACTGCAAAGGTCCGAGCTGGTAGAGGATGGGGTGGGCTGGTGAGGTGAGAGTTGGGAGAAGCGAGGATTGCGAAGGTGCGGCTGTACAGACGAGTCGACCTGGCCAGGTTTATGTACTGTGCGTGGGTCGTGGAGAGAGAATTACAGAAGCGTGCAGTGCATGCCTTCTCACACGATGCCTGTTCTCAGACGAGGCATGGTTGTTCGGCCGCCAAGCGGTCTTTTTTTTTTGTGGGTGGCAAAACGACCTCCTGTGGTACCTTATACCTGTGTGCGTGCGTGTTCCTGTGTGAGATGTCCATATCTTCCGAGATTACTGCTGCTGCTGCAAGGCGTTGGCTTCCCTGTTGGCCCAGGCGCTGAGCCCACTGCTGGCCACCATACCATACCTGCCGGGCAGGACCGGACAGCGCCATGCTTCGAGGCTTCGAGTGACACGGAACAAGTCGTGTGACCCCGTGTTCTTCCTGGTGGTCAGCCCACGCGTGACTCCCCACGCAGTGACCGCGCACGACTCGCTATTACCGCAAGCGCTGCCATGGGGCCATCGAGGTTCTCCGTGCAGGCTAATGCACAGCCAGGCCAGAGCTCCATCTCCTCGATCCCACGACAGAAGGACGCCACACCGGCCACGATGGGTTTCGCGTTTCATCTGCCGCCCCCGCCGTCCATTGTTTCCAAACTCCGATCTGGGTGGACATTTGTCTCCTTGGCGCTCTGCTAGGGGAAGCCTACCGTTCGAGACCTCGTCTCCTGCGTGTTGAGTGGCCAGCGGCCAGCGGCCAATGGGCAATGTTACGCAGGTGCACTTGCGTTCCGTGCGCATAGACATGTCGCTGCGAGACACGCACAGCACAGATAGCACGGTCGGAAGACACTTGGTCCCTTGTGTGTGAGCAGCTCTGGCATAATCTTTGAGTAAACTATCTTCTTCAGACGCGAGGAGATCCCCCCCCCCCCTTCCCCTCTCTCTCCCTCTAGTGCATCCCTGCCGCCGCCTCGAGAATGCGCACCACGTCGGGGAATGTAGCCGTCTCCTTGCCATGCTCGGTGACCTTGTACACACTCTCGACCGCAGTGGATCCCCGCAGGAGCTTGTCCGCCGTGGCAGTGTCCAGATCCGCAAAGCGCTGCACAAAGTCGCCATCGATGAAACCGGCCGTCTCCTTTGGCACTTTTGCGTTTCCGCCGCGTCGGAATCTGGGCCGTCAGGTTTCTGTACAAGATATTCCCGCGAGAACTCACGCTCGCCAGTCCAGGCCGCCAGGACCCTTGTGGTACTTGTTCATGTTGCGCTGCAGGTCGTCCAGGGTGCGGGTCGCGCTCGTGCCCAACTCCCCAACCATACCCAAGCGGCCGTTGGCCGTGGCAAAGATGAGGTCGGGGCGGAGCACTTCTGGGGATGAAGACGCGGGCGCCAGGGACCCGGGTCGCAAGCGGGCCACACTCTCGTGCAGACCAAACGTCGCGGCTGGCTCGATACCGTCGTTGAGGCGGAACGTCAGAAGATTGGCATGGTCCTGAGGGTTTAGCACAGAAAATACGCACTGCTAACCCACGTTTGCAATAATGACACCAGGTCCGCCGTCCACCACATCCGCCAATGCGCGCACCGAGTGGGTGCTCATGTCGTGCTGGTCGCTCCTGATCTCACCACTCTCCTCGTCCACATCCAGAACGACGATGCTGCGCATCGCATCGCCCACAACGAGTCGCTCCGAGTCGTGCATCTTGCTGGCGGGCGCAGTGTTCAGGTAGTGTGCCTCAAACCCAAACGTCCACTTTGACACCTCGCTCAGGCTCGTTGGCGGGGGGTCGAGGCGGAGGATGGAGACCTTTGTCGACATGGCAGCAGCGAGGAATCCATGGACGACAGCAGTGTCAAACACCGCCGCCGTAGTGTCGACGCTGGTGACCAGCTGGAAGCTCCACTTGCCATCCACATCGATAGCCTCCAGCAAAAGCAGACGGCCCTTCTCGGCATCAATAAAGGACGCAACGTCGTCCAGCCTTGCCTCATCGGCAAGCTCGTCAGAGCCGAAGATGGCGGTACCAACGGCAATGTATCGCTTTCCGTTGAGCAACACGGGGTTGACCGACGTGACTGCCTCGCGCTCTTCGAGCTGGAAGTCTGCGAGCACTGATTGTCAGCTGCCACTTCTTGCGTTGCCTCAACTCACAGTCTAACGTCGTGTGGTTGCGAAGCTCAATACCAGACGCCTGGAGAACCTCGCCAGTCTCCGCATCGAGCGTGCGTGTCACGGTGCCAACAGCCATGACCTTTAGGTCCGGCACGGGAGCCACACGGAGTGGAGACGTATTGTAAAGATCCAGCGTCTGGACCTGGAGCTTCTTCAGGCTGGTGAGGTGCGAGAAGCAGAGGCCCTCCGGGGTGGCCAGAACCACACAGTTGCCCAGAGTCGACGTCGTTACTGTAGCCGCGGCCACAACGTCCTTCTTGCCGCTGGAAGACACTTCCGCATGGCCGCGCGACTCGAATATGATCGACAGGCGCTCGCTGATACCAGCTGCGAAGACGGTCTCCTCGCCGGCATCGAGTGCCAGGGGCGTCAGTTGAAGTGGCCTGGTACCGAGAGACGAGTGGACGCGTCCCTTTTGAAGCTGGCTCTCGAGGCCCGCGTCGAGGTCATAGCTCACGAGTGAGCCGTCGCTGAGGCCAGCGAGGAGCTGCAGGGCACCCGAAGACAAGTTGTTGAACAGCAAGGACGACGCATACGCGGCTTCTTTGGTCGCAGCGAGAGGCGTGTTGCTCGACAGGCCCTTGAGAGTGTACACCTGGATTTCCTGGCCCCAGTCACTCACGGCAACCAGCGGCTCGTCGCCAAGGTAAATGTCGACAGCAGCGACCTCCCGTGGCACACGAGCGTCGAGCAGCAATTCCAAGCTGATCGCGGCGCACCACGCTTTGATGGATCCGTCGCGGAAGGCGGCCACAATGAGGTTCTTGCGTACGGCCCCAGCGACAATGTTGTTGTCCGCCGTCGCCAGGAACGTGCTGACAGAGGTGCCGCCCACAATGTCAGACCAGAGCTGCACACCAAGCGGCGTGATCTGAGCCAATATTGTGTCGCCCTTGACAAGACCGGCAGCGATGGTTGGCGACGAGACAATGCTGTCGGCGGCGGATATGGCCGAGACCTCGGGCTCAAGGTTGAGTACTGCTGTGGATTCGGCAAATGAAACGAGCAACGTCGGGGACTGGCTACCTGCAGGGGCCAGTGTCCACATCCGCTCAACGCCGGGGATGCCTTCAACATTGAGGACGTCCTCGAATCCGACGCCGCTGCGTACAATACGCAACGAGTTGGTGTTGGAAGAGCCCGACGCGACGACCAAGTGAGACTGGGGCCGTTAGCACATTGATAGGGTAATAACGCACCACTCGGCCATCTTCTCCTTCGACCACCGCAAAGTCCTTGACTGGCGCAATGTTCATCCAACGCTCGCGCACTGAGATCTCGCCCTCGCTTTCAGCTTCGCGGAAGATGGTCCATGCACCGGCGTCAAAGTACTCCTGAGCCCGTTCCTTGCCCTTGCCGTGGATATTCTTAGGAGCGGACGATGCGGAGGGAGAAACGGTGTCGTCTTCCTTGACATCTCCCTTGGTCTCGGCCGGTGCCAAGGACACGATGAGAGAGTCGCCGCATGCGGAGGACACAAAGACGTTACCGTTGTCAAGATAGGTCAATGCTGTTGGTGGCGACACCTATTGAATGAGCAATGGCCAAGCCGTGGAAGGACTTACAATTCCCATGTCGGTCATGCCAACACGAACAGTCTCACCCTCAAACTCCCATCCGATGGCTGTCAGACGGCCACATTGGTCGCCGAGGAGGACACTGCCACCCGATGTGTGGTTCTCCAGAACCGTCGATCTAGTTTGTCAGAAGGACACTTTTCTCGTTCACTTACGCCAAAACGGTGCCGAATCCCTGGCGCATACGCCAGACGGGCTTGACAGTCCAGTTGTTGTCGACGTCGGTAGTGACGCTGCGTCCAGACGTGCTCGACTTGCGTTTCTTGCCGATACCGCCCGTCTCGGACTGTGGGCTCCGGCGAATCGCACTGGCTCTTGGGCTAGTAGCCGACTTGACCGACGGTCCCAGCGCAGGCGATATGGCGTAGAGAGCAGCGTGCTCGTCGCCGATAACGAGGAAGAGCTTGGCGTTGGTAGGGCCGTTGCCGATGGCGAGGACATTGCGCGCTGCCGGGACCGAGAATGGGATAGCGTTGAAGTCGATATCTTGCGATTCTGAGATGGGAAAGTCGAGCGGGTTGACCACATCAGTCGGGACGGCAAGCTCGGTGAAGGAGTGGCTTGCGGCGGAAAGCTGACGCGGTTGGATCTGGAGCTTGTTTTGCTCTGACATCCAGAGGAAGGTGAGCACTGTTTGGTCACCGGGTATGAACGCAATGTCAAGAAGGTTGTGCTCGCGGATGCTGCTGTTAGAAGCGAATACTCTCGTGTCGCGTGACCCACTTGATGTTTGAGCTGCTCTTGAACACTAGCCGCCTTGCTTGACGCCTTGCTACCTCATCGAGGTCCATGTCGCTGCCGGCGATTGATGTGCGTCGTTTTGCATCCTTGCTCTTCTCGAGCTCCATCTCAATGTGCGCCAGGAGACCAGTCCAGAGCGATACAATGACCGAGGTGCTATTTGACACCACGCCGGTGAAGAACTCTTGCCGCCTGAGGTTTGGGGTCGGGGCGGTCAGCGGTTGGGTCGATGTGATAACGAGCTTGCCGGAGAAGGTGACGAGGTGCAGCTGGGCATTAGGCGGCCCAGCAAGCACAAGAATATGGGGCATAGCATCCTGCAATTGTTAGCAGGCAAGCCCATGACAGTGACACCTACCGGAACGGAGACGGTAGTGAGGCCAACGATAGTACCCCAAATACCGAGCTCGGCGCGGAACTCGAGGCCCGAGGCGGTAATGTCCCATGCTTCAATGCGGTCTGGCTTGGCAATAACAAGACAGTTTACTCCAGGAGTGATAAAGTCTTGTACCTGCACCGCATGGGAGATGGCTGTTGGAGTGAGAGCCTTGTGCGTGTCAGCGGGGGAGGCTGCTGAAGCGGTTGCGGTGGGAGCCAACTACCCGTTTGTGACTCACCGAGGCAATGTACAGCATGGTGAACGATATGGGGTTTGAACGATACAACTAATGCAGGTCCCTAGCCGCTCTATATGCTGGATGAGGGCACTGGATGAGTGCCAGACGGGGTGATGCGATGGAGGCGACGTTGGGGGAGAACCAAAAGAGATGACGAAGGTGACCACTACCTCTCGTTCGGCACACCCTCCGGCCGGACGGTGTGGCGTCCAAGTGGAGGCAATGGGGTGGAGGCCACGCGACGGGCACGTGACTCAAGATTTCCATGTCCACACCCCTGCTTTGGCCACCAAGAACGTTCAACAGCGATATCCCAACACACATCGCCCACCAGCTCACATCTCGCGCGCAATGCCCAATCCCCAGCTCTCAGCAGTGCCTGCCGCGCAGGCAACCAAGCGCAAAAACGCTCCCCGTGACGACGAGGACGACGATGCCGCTAGCGACTCGGGAAGTGACGTCGTGCGTTGAACCCAGCTCTTTCCCAACTTGTGCTGACATTCCAGTCCATGATCAACGTCGACTTTGACTTTTACAACCTCAACGAGGATGTTGACCAGTGAGAATCAAATATTTTGCTCGCAACCACTGCCACAATAACTGACCCGGCTCAGAATCGCCATCAAGCGCCTGTTGCGCCAGTCGCTCTCGAACGACGAGAACCTCGTCGACGTCCACCCTCTTGCGGACCTTATCCTGGCCGAGAGCAAGCGCATGGGTGCCGGAACCTCGATCAAGACGGACGGCGAGGAAAGCGACCCGTGGGGTCTGCTAGCGGCTGTCGACATCCGCAGGTGTCAGGCCGAGCCGGGCCTCAAGCCGTTTGTCGACTATCTCCTGTCCACCGCTCCTCCCTCCACCATTGCGTCCATCCTTGACCCTTCCAACACCTCGCGCCCCGCCTTCCTCTTCTCCCTCCGCATGCTCAATCTCCCCCTCCCCCTCGTCCCGCCTCTTTACAAGATGCTCGGCTCCGAGCTCTCCGAGGCCAACTTTACCCACTACATGATCTGGGGCCGTGGCTACAAGCTGGAGGGTACCGAGGAGGCGACCGGTTTGGAAATGGACGCCACCGTCAAGGGCAACAAGAAGAAGAAGGGCGGTGCCGCCGGTGGTGTTGGCGGCGTCCCTGCTGGCAAGTTTGCCTACCACCCCGAGGAGGAGATGATCGACGCCCGCGGTGTCGCGGTCCACAACTATGCGCTCAAGACGGCCAAGCCCCGTGACGACGAGTCGTTTGGTGTGGAACAGTACGGCCGTGTCGTTCTGGTCGAGACTGCCAAGCTCGCCGAGGCTGTCGAGGCCATGGAGGAGGCCTGCCGCTAGAGACTGGGGACCGGAGGACCGGAGATCCTACTGCATAGACGAGACATTTGTTGTGATGCACCTGCGTAAACCATACATACAAATACGGCCGCTGCCAGTCTACTTTCTCCTCTTCCAGAACCCCGGGTGGAACAACTCGACGTGACAGTAGTAGCAGTCGTACATTAACGAGTTGTTGACATGCGACCAGACGCCCTTGCACGGGACTGCATAATCAGCACAACTCCTCCACCCCCCAGGTCGCACGCTACTCACAGCCACGGTTAACCCCTCGTCGGTCGCCGCTGCAGATGTGCATGGTACGCGTGCGGTGTAGTGTATGTAGATCAAGTTGAGATGGAGACTAGACTACGGTGAGCCGTTGTGAGCCCCTTTATAAACCCCTTCACGACAACGCGTCCACCCCCCCCCCCCCCCCCCCCCCCCAGTCTCGTGAGCACCAAAATTGGCCCGCAATGAGGCTGCTGCGTGGCGTTTTGATAATTCATAATTAGGCATCAAAATACCAGTCCAGAATGTGATCCCACACGCCGTCGCGTGATTCTACATGAGTGCTGCGGCGCCTTCAACTTGACTGACAAGGGTACAAGGGCCCGTGGAGCAACCCTAGTGAAATGTGGCTTGGGGCAACATCGCGCAGAATATAGTGGTGCCACTGACGCACCGAATCTACCGAAGGTTCTCCTCTCTCCCATTTGGACTTTGAACACGTTGAATAAAACTCACAGAAGACCCATGTGTACAACAGTATTTACATACCACGTCGTACGGTCATCTACCATTCATGCACTGGCTACACGCGCCGGTCCATCGACTGTGTACAGGGTCAAACCAATCTTGGCAACCGAGCGTCGCTGTGCAGGCCTTGAACAAAGATCAGCGCAGGTCAATACGTCTCCACAAAACACCTACCTTAGCAGTCAAGGATATTCTCGTATCCAAAGTGAAGCGCGGCAGTTTCCTCGTTCAAGCTGTTCTTGTACTCGTGCACAGTGAGGAACTTCACATTGTTAAAGGCCAAGTCGGGCTTTGCCGAACGAAACTTCCAAGCCGTCGCGCGCTTGGCGGTAAACAGGTCCAGGACACCAGTCTTGCTGTCCGTGTATGGTGGCAGGCCGAAGCACTCTGCTCTCGTGCTTTCGAGGCCGACAAACGTGTAGTTGACCAGAGACTTGGGGTTGGGGGCGATCAGGTCGACAAAGCTGGCGAGCACGTTGGCATTGAGGCCAGCAGCACGCGCGGCACGTTGACCGGGCCTGGCAAAAAAGATGACGACCACATTGCGGAGTGCAGGCCAGTTTGGAGCTTGGAATGGAGTCAGGTATGTGTCTCCATGCGTGTACTCGTAGTTGATGATCACGTTGGTCGCCGCCATGGCTTGGTTCCGTGGCAAGGTCTCGATCATCCACGGAGAGCCGCTGTGGCCCAGAAACATGACTAGGTTTGAAACGTCAAAGACGATGCCTGGGATCTTGAGGGGCTTGGGAAACCACAGTCCGTCTCCAATGTTGCAGCTAGGGAAGATGTAACGAACAGTGTGGAGAGAAACTGCGAATTGGACAATGTGTGCCATATGGCCGCCAGAGACGGGGCCCTTGAGGTCGAGAACCTTGATGCGTTGCAGGCTGTCAAGATAGCCGTCGATGTTGATGTGGCCGCCCTTGTCTGCGACATTGTTGTTGTCCTCTTTGCCGAGGGAGGTGGCGTCGGGCAGGAGATGCGACTTGTTCCAGAGGTCTCCAAACGGCGAGCACCGGGGAACACCCACACCCAACGGAAGCAAGACGTTGTCGCCCTCAAACGATTCGAGCGTTGCTGGTTGAACTGGTTGAGGTGGTTGAGGTGGACGTTGTTCTTGTGCTGGGTGGGCTGGTCGAGTTCGGGAACGAAGGGCATGGCCGTGGAGCGGAGCCTTAACAATTATGCGCGGACGAAATTGGTTTTGAGTAGCACTTGCCTCCCTCGCCAGCACTGCATGGTGAGCGAGTCGGCGGTCGGCAGCGTCACGGAAGTCCCTCGAACAGTCCCGTAGACGAAGTAGAGCTGAGAAGGAAGCCGCATTAAAGATGGTGTCCACAATGTCGGGGAAGAACGAGGCATCGAGACGACATGTCGACGGGGGGGTGGACGACGACGCCGCGGCAGTGCTTTCAGCAGGCATTCGCTTCGTGCGCTTTGATGGTATGGAGGGTGCCAGCCCCGTCGCAGGCTTCTTCTTCTTGGGAGGCATGCTGGATGGGGATGTGTGAGGACGGTGAAGAGGTGAGAAGTGAGGAAAGGTGAGGAAGGTTGGGTTAGTCGAGGTGACGTGTATGTGTGTGTGTACGCTGTGACCAGCGATCTGTGTGTTCACCGCTCACGTAGTGATGACCGTCTCGACCGTCGTGACACCGCGGCCATGTGGGCTTTTGATTGTCTGTCCCAACACAACAAACGAATCAACAAACGAATGGCCAGCCGTTGTATTGCTGTATCAACATGCTCTGCATGCTCTGTATCCACAGTGTGAGTTGACAGTTGTTCTTGACGCACAGTATACGTTTGCTGACCGGAACATTGTGTGGTGGTGTGCGTGCGCCGCATCTATGCCTCTTGGCCGGGGATGCAACCAGCAACAATGCTCGCTCTTGACGATCGTCCCACCTTCCCTCTCACTTTCACATGGTCATTCTGAATTCTGGCCATGCACAGCAGCAACGTCGCCTCCGCAGCTCTGTCTCAGCTCCCAGCTGAGGCAGCTGCATACGTGCATACACAGCCTTGCCCGTAAAAAACACCGATACTGTAAACAGCCTCATCCACGAATCTCTTTACGGCCCCATGGGGGAACACGCCATGACTTGCCGCGGCACTCTGGCACCCGAACTCCGGACACGCACGTCGTCTGCCTCCCTAGATCAGATTGCGATATGATATGGTTGTGTGGGGGGGCAACAGCAAGGTCATGTGAGTGTCGGTTTAGTCGTCGTCGGCCGCAACAGACCGCGGTGGGGGAGGTGGGGTGTAGGGGAGGTGGAGCCCATGATCTGTCCGCTAGGCTGTGCCGGTTCGGAATGGCTTTGTGCGGTCTCAGCCATGTCAATGGGTCCAGCATTCCACAGTGTCCCCAGAGCGCCAGAGCCCATGAGCCACAGGCCACAGGCCAGATCATAACGGGCATGGCATGCATGGCAGTCGTCGTTCCACCGCCAGCACGGCCAGCACAACTGTTCGTTCCGAAACGCGGCCTCTCGGGCGCGGCCGCGACTCGCCGCGACTCACTCCCCAGCGTACCGCACAATCCCACGGATAAACCACCAAGCGGCCACAGCCCGTGGGCACTGTTCGAATCCGAATCCTCGCCGTTGCTTGCCAAGCACAACGTGTACAATGGGCCGCGGACCCCCTCTTGGACAGTCACTTGTTAGTCAGCGTTAGTTGCGGGTGACTACTGCTGCACGAATCACAGCCATCGGGGTACCAATGTGTGCATGGCATGGGTTTAGCGACGTTGCCGCGATCGTTCCCCCTGTGAGTGATCCTGGGATCTGGGAGCTGTACGCGCAAACAAGAGAGGGAAAGCGAGTGGCAGCAGTAGTGTCTGTTTTGCAAGACGACTAGGAAGCTAGGAAACAAGTTCGGAACAGCTCCTTGTGTTGCGGGAACGGGGGATGCCGTACAGTAGTATTATACACGGTGACACTTGTTTGTCTTGCCAGTGGCCAGTTGCCAGTGGCTGTCTCAATGGACATGCAGAGAGGCAAGCGAGATGCGCAAAAGGCACCCGCCAAAAGGTGAGCCCTACAGCAGCAAGTGGGGGTGCATGGATTTGTGTCAGCGCTTCGGCCGTTCGCAGCAGCCACCGACCCCACAGCCAGAGCTGGCCAGAAGCTGTTGCCAGAGCTCGTCGGGTGACCGCACCCGGTCTGTACCTGTGTGAGCATCCGGGTAACGTCTATTGGCCGCGGAAGGCATGGGCGTGTGCGGTACGTGCGGGTTGGGTGGTGGTGCGAAAAACACACTACGGGCGTGCCGCTGCCTTTTTTTACTCCCGTTATGGGTTTCTGGCCCCCCGCCCCTTCCCCCTCTCTCGGGCGATCTTCCCTACTCGACTTTCCGGCCGGGCTTTTTGTATGCGACGACAGCGAGCCCCCACCCCACCCCCTCTTTAACAGCTGTCGACGCTCGCTCTTCTTTCCCATTCCCCATCTCCCTCCCCCACCTCTCTCTCCCGCTCCCAACACCTCCTCCACAACAGCGCACAGCGCACACCTCGAACACACTACTACCAAAGGAAACACCACCACCATGCAGGTCACCCAGCTCCTCCGCTTCTCGGGCGTCTGCCCCTTCCTGGGCCACTCCACGCCCACCACCCTCCGCGCACTCGCGTCCAGCAAGGCCACCACCGGCTCGGCCCTCACCGCCAAGGCCATCCAGTGCCCCATGATGGGTCCCACCCTCGTCGCCAAGTCGGCCTCGCGCGGCTACGCCTCCGTCGCCGGCAACCGTGAGGTTGAGGCCATCCACAAGGTAAGCGCGAATGAATATATTGGTGTGCCAAGCGAGCGCTGTGAGCCTCCAAGCCCACTTTTTGGACCCGTTTTTTTCACCTCCCGAGTAACACTTTGCTGACTCGTGTTTCCAACAGCAGAAGGACATTCCTTTTGACCCCAGCGCGACCCCTGCTGGCAACTGCCCTCACGCCAAGGCCGCTCGCGACGCCGCCCTCAAGGCCCAGCGCGATGCCGACGCCGTCGCTGCCCCCCAGCAGTCTGCCCAGCGTGTAGTCAACGGCTTCGACTACGAGTCGTTCTACCATTCCGAGCTCGACAAGAAGCACAAGGACAAGTCGTACCGCTACTTTAACAACATCAACCGCATGGCTGCCAAGTTCCCCGTTGCCCACAGATCCAAGACTACCGACGAGGTCGATGTATGGTGCGCCAACGACTACCTCGGCATGGGCCGTAACCCCGCTGTCATCGACGCCATGCACCGTACACTCAACCGCTACGGTGCCGGTGCCGGTGGTACCCGTAACATTGCCGGCAACGGTGCTCTCCACCTCGCTCTGGAGGACGAGATTGCCAGTCTCCACCGCAAGGAGGCTGCCCTCGTCTTCTCGTCGTGCTACGTCGCCAACGACGCATGCCTGGCCACCATTGGTGCCAAGCTCCCCGGCTGTGTCATCTTCTCCGACGCGCTCAACCACGCCTCGATGATCCAGGGTGTGCGCCACTCGGGTGCCAAAAAGGTCATTTTCAAGCACAACGACCTCGCCGACCTCGAGGCCAAGCTCCAGGCTGTCCCCAAGGACACTCCCAAGCTCATCGCCTTCGAGTCAGTCTACTCGATGTGCGGCTCTGTTGCCCCCATTGAGGAGATTTGTGACCTGGCCGAAAAGTACGGCGCCCTCACCTTCCTCGACGAGGTCCACGCCATCGGCATGTACGGCCCGACTGGTGCCGGTGTTGCTGAGCACATTGACTTTGCCGCCCACTACGCTACCCGTGACTCGAGCGCCCCCGTCCCCCGCTCGGTTATGGACCGCATTGACATTATCACCGCTACCCTCGGCAAGGCCTATGGTGTCGTTGGTGGCTACATTGCCGGCTCGGCCAACTTTGTGGACGTTGTCCGCTCGTACGCCCCCGGCTTCATCTTCACCACCTCGCTGCCCCCCGCGATCGTGGCCGGTGCCCAGACTGCCATCGCCTACCAGCGCGAGTTTATGGGTGACCGTCGTCTCCAGCAGCTCAACACCCGCGAGGTGAAGAAGCAGCTCAAGGACCTCGGTATCCCCGTCGTCCCCAACCCCTCGCACATTATCCCCGTGCTTGTCGGTGACGCCGCCCTCGCCAAGGAGGCCTCGGACCTCCTCCTCTCCAAGCACAGCATCTACGTCCAGTCGATCAACTACCCGACTGTCCCCGTGGGCGAGGAGCGTCTCCGCATCACCCCCACGCCCGGCCACACTGCCGAGCAGATCAAGCACCTCGTCGAGTCGGTCGACTCGGTGTTCAAGCAGCTCAACCTCAAGCGCGAGGCCGAGTGGGTCGCCGCCGGTGGCCGCGCCGGTGTCGGTGCCCCCGGCGCCGTCGCTCCCGAGCCCCTCTGGAACGACGCCCAGCTCGGCCTCGAGGACGGCTCGGCCCCCGTCCAGCTCGCCAACGGCAACAAGAGCTTCGTCCCCGGCGACGTTGTCAAGGTCGCCGAGGCCCGCCTCACCCACCTCCTCGATGTCGGACCCCGTCTCAGCCAGGAGGCTACCGTTGCTTCCAACTAGGCTGTGCGCCTATGTTTGAACATGGAGCAGCTCACCAAACGGTTGAAACCAGTTGTCGTATCTTCGTAGTCGAGATGAAATGCGGGGGAGAACAGGGGCGAGGCGATGCCCAATTTACTACTATTCTCTGCTGCAGTCCTGTTTTGAGCATACCCAGTGATTCCACTGAGTGATCCTACTGATCATGGATGAGGAACGGATCGTCCTGATTAGATCTGGTATGTAAGCCCACTACGTTCACCACTCTGCTTACTGCCAGTTCGATGCCCGCGCGGTGCTTGCGATCTTGCGAGCGGGGGGGGGGGGGGGGGTGTTCTCTTATTCGCCATTCGCCAGGTACAATACGATTCCGGAGCCCTGCAACCACCGTACTGCCGCACTGCCAAGGTGCACACCCCACGCGAGCCTCGACGCCAATGTGCATGGACACACCTGCACACCTGGATGCAGGACAAAGCAGGACAAAGCAGGACAAGCAGGACAAGCACGCCACGCCACGTCGAGAGTGCCGCCAGCCAGCCATGGAATCGAACGCACTGGAACGCGGGCCGGTCTCGGCGGCGTCGGATGCGGGCAGTGTGGGGGGTCCAGCTGTGGGATGACGGCTCAGGGCGGGGCAACTTGGGCAGCCAGCCAGCGAGCCAGCCAGCGCCGACACATCCGGTCCTCCCACCCACACCGCCCACTCGTCCCATCCACATCTCCACACCATCTCTCTCACTCCCCTCCTTCTTCCCATCCTCCCACACACTCTTCTCCCTCCCGTCCCCCCCCTTTCGGTTCCCCTTCTCGGCACCTCTTCTCGGTCTCGGTCTCGGTAGAGCTCTCTCTGTCTTTACCGCCTCCGTCTTCTTCAGTCCCGCCCGGCTTTCCGACTTTTGCAAGCGTCCCTCTCCTCCTCTTCGCCCACCATGTCCGGTATCTTCCAGCTCCTCGGCGGCCTCGCGCCCCAGGGCCCCACCAACGCTGCTCGCGAGTATGACGGCTTTGAGCTGCGCTGGAAGATGTTCGTCTTCCGCCCGGCCACCTTCAAGTTTGAGGGCATCATGCTGGCCATTCTCGGCCTGTACGTCGCCATCCACCTTGTGGGCAAGGCCATCAACATGGGCCGCGCTCGCAAGACCGTCGACGCATTCACCCCGCTCGTCACGGACAACTTTACATCGGTCCGCCCGCTCCTCAGCTCGTCGTCGGCCCTCCACTTGCTCTATGCTACCGGTCGCCGCAACGTCCTCTGCCTCCAGGCCACCCTCAAGCTCCAGCCCCTCCACGACATCATCTCGCTCATCTGGCAGACTGTCTGGTCCATCATCGAGCCCACCTCGGACAACAGCGAGGCCCTCGAGGTCGACCTGACCCTCGGCCGTGGTGCCAGCGGTCTCCAGGGCGAGGCTGCCGGTGTCTGGGCCATTATTGACAAGGGCTCGCTCACCAAGACCCGTACCCGTTTTGACCTTGTGAGTGGCATTTGGAGTGGGATTTGGACTGAGGGATGTGGATGGGGTGCTTGTCTGGAAGCTGGTCTGGGTTTGCCTGTGCAGCTGTCAGCTGTTGGCCGGAAAAAGGGTACCCCGCCGTCTCCAGCCCCGCGCCGCTCCGGCTCCTCGCCGTACTGTCGCTAACACCCACCGCAGTCGTTCCCCCGCCTCCACGAGTCGGCCGTTGTCCCCATCACCCACTCGCTCTTCTCGGAGCACTCTGAGATCACCGACGCGCTCCTGAAGACCCCCAACGTCGGCATCACCGACCTCCTCGCCAACCCCGCCGCCGCCAAGGTCCTCAAGACCTTCATCGTCACCGACCAGCCCCCCATGCGCCCCACCAAGGGTCCCCTCAAGGCCGAGCACAAGGCCCGCAAGGTCGAGGTCACCTTCAACAAGCCCGCTTCCACTTCGGACAACGAGGCTGTCACCGCCTGGCTCCAGGTCGCCCTCAACGTCTCGGACCTCATCTCGCGCCCCGGCTTTGTCAAGGCCGAGGTCGGCCGCAAGCTCGCGCGCACCCGCGCCGAGGTCGACGTCTCCCTCGAGAAGCAGTACCAGAAGGAGCTGCAGGAGGACGGCCTGGCCGAGAAGAGCCCCGAGGACAAGCGTGCCGAGAGGAAGCGCCTCGAGCGCTCCCAGCTCAGCGAGAAGGAGCTCAAGCGCCAGGAGGAGCTCAACCGCAAGCGCGAGGTGGGTGTAACACGGCTGTGGTCTGTCTCTGTCCCAAAATGCTGACCCGGTCCCAGATGCGCAAGATGCAGAAGAAGCAGATGAAGGCGTAAGGCGTGTACGACCATACGCGCCTGGAAAGCGTCGGCCAGCTCCCCCATCGGACGGCGGGAGAGCTGCACAGCAGCAACTACATCAAACTACATCTCGGTATGGAGGCTGGGCGGACGCTATAGGGGAAAAGGGGGAACGTTTATGGCGTGTGTGGCTGCCGGAGAGCAGTGGAGGGAGGCAAAAGGAAGGATGTGGGGTGTGTCGTGCGGACCGGATCTATGTTAGGTGTGATTCCATCAAAAGTATGCACGCAGTAATCTTGACCACAGACCCACAGAGAGAGCCGCGCGTTGTTGTGGCTTGGGCCTGGGGGATGCTGTTGCGTAGCGATGCCCCAAGTGTGTGGTTGGGATGTAAGTGGCACAGCAGTTACCTCTCCCCCTCAACCCCGCCTCATAGACGGCGTGTAGCCGCGGTCATTCCTTCTTTGGATGTCTGTTGATACCGTATCTCTCTGTCTGGAAGGGGACTGGCTTTTGCCTGTTCCCAAGGGATCCAACGGTGGTGGGCAGCGGATTCAGCCCAGTGGCACAATGGCAGTGCTGTACGTGCTCTCGCAGTTGGTCTGTCTGGAGGTGATCGCGGATTGGACACAGACACTCTTTCAGTTGCTGCCATCGCACGCACACAGTGAGGCGCGTCCTCTCCTGGCGCGACCAGCTAGCGATGAAGCGCATAAAGGAACCCAATACATGGTTGGCAATGTTGGTAGTGTACAATGGAAGAAAAGCGCCTGTCGTTCCTCTCTCACGCTCATGTCGTTTTACTCGGGCAGCTTGGTAGCCTGAACGAGCGGCTCGGGTCTGGATCGTCAGTTGTGTCCCATGTTCCTCGGGAAGCAACTCACCGTAACGCAAACACAACCTTTTTACGCACCACGCCGACCACCTCGTAGTGGCGTGCGCGCTCTGGCTGCTCGGCCTTTCGCTTCTGCCTCCTCTCCGCCCTCCGCCTCTCCCTCTCCCGGTCCCTCGCTTGTGTCTCCGGCCCCCTATCGTCGTCGTCGTTGTCCTCCTCATTCTCGTCATTGTCCGCGCCGCGCTTGCGTGGAAACCCCCACGCGTCCATGCCCGTCACGGGCGAGCTCAGGTCCGAGCTATAGTCCCTTGCCGGAGTCGCAAACTCGCTAAACGGAGAGCTGGACGGTGGCAGGCCCGCATTCTTGGTCTGCGGGGTCATCATGAGCATCTCCGAGGGCGGGAACAGCGGTCCGTCGTCCTCTTCTTCTTCCTCGTCGTCGTTTTTGTTCTTGTTCTTGTCGTCGTTCTTGTCCGTCTTGGCCTTTTTGTGCTTGTTGGGCGTCGCGCGCGCGGCCTCCTCGCGCTCGCGTTCCTCGTCCGACTCTTCGTCCTCGGCGTCGCCCTCCAGTGCGTGCGGGTTGAGGCCGATGTCGAGCGTCGTCGACGTCGACGGCGCTTGGGCCTTGCGAATCACCGCATACGGTTTGGGCAAGGTGGACATTTTGCCGTGGAGGAGGTGGTGTTCGCCAATGTGGAGTGTGGGCTTGTCCTGGGCGAGCAAGTCAGCTTTCGATAAGGACAACGAGGAAGCTGAGGCAGTTTGAGAAAGACGTGGTGGTGTCCCGCAAACTGCACTGTACTCCACTCACAGGACGGTCGAGACCCAGCACGCCAACCACGCCGTTGGCATTGTCGCCCTCCCACGTGAGCTCGCCTTGCAGCTCGATAACGACCAGTTCGCCGCCGATACGAGCAAACGGGCCCGACCCGCCCGCAGCTGCGTCCTTGCCAAAATGGGCCGGGTGGAGAGGAAGGTGTATGCGCATGGCTGGGCGGTGGTGGTGATTGTATTGTGATGGATGTTGTTGTCGTCGAAATGACCCATTCGCGTCGTCGCGTCTGGCGCGCGCGTTCAGAGCGGCGCGCCGGGCAAGATGCGGCAAGATGCCACGTGCGTGGACCCTGAATTCCAATCTGGAACCACCGCCCGGGATGGTCGAGTTGGGACCTTGTTTTCGACTCTGGCGCCATCCCTTTTCTTCTTGTGTCCATACCATTCTCCAAACACGCAAACAATGTCCGGCCTCCCCCAGCCCGAGCTCCACAAGGACGCCAAGTATGTCTTCCTGTCCGACTGGGTGAGTTTGTAGCTGTACAGTACGTTGCCAACAAGCTAACGGGCAGGATGGAACCATCACCGACAAGGACTCGAACGACTTCCTGACCGACACGTATGGCTTCGGTGCTGCTCAGCGGTGAGTCCAGGACGGCAGCGGAGCGATCCCGAGGATCCACTGCTGCTTTATTCATCAGGATGAGGCGCCCGGTGTGCGATGTGCTCACACTTTCCTTGCAGCAAGGCGCACAACCAGAAGGTGCTCAAGGGCGACCTGCACTTCCGTGACTCGTTCCGCGAGATGCTCCTCTCCGTCAGCGACAACGGCCACGACTTTGAGAGCTGCAAGGAGCTCCTGCGCCAGAGTGAGTTCTGCCTTCTACCCCTTTCCACGACGAAGAGCTCGCCGGACTGGGTACTGCGGCGGGTGTCTGCGACACTACTACTGCCGCGGAGACAGCCGTGCACGACTCCTTCCCTCCGGGGCGGGGTTACTACCACCCACCCACCCACCAAAAGGGTCCAGCCAGTTCCTAACATGCAACTCGCAGACATTGGCCTCGACCCGGGCTTTGAGACCTTCTACTCGTGGTGCAAGGAGAATGGTATCCCCGTGATCATCGTCTCGAGGTGAGTGGACCAGACGGGCAGCAAGAACCACATGGGTGGCACGCCGAATTTCGAGTTTTAAACTAGGGCCGTATCACGGATCACGGATCACGGAGACGTCCGTGTTCGGCCCGGTCCGCCGGCGCTGCCGTGGGCGTGGGCGACATGTTTCATGGCCACCAGCTAGAGCATGTCTTCTCCGCAGCTGGTCAGCTCGGACGTGCTCGCCCACGCACGCACGCACGTGCAGCGGGCTGCCCCCACCACCCCGACCCCACACTCTCTCCGGTGGTGCTCCGCTAACCCCCTCCTCAGCGGCATGGCGCCCATTATCCGCGCTGTCCTCGAGAAGCTCGTGGGCGAGGCCGAGGCTGCCAAGATTGAGATCATCGCCAACGACGTCAAGTACACCGACGCCGAGGGCACGGGCAAGACATGGGAGATTGTGTGGCGCCACCCCGAGTCTGGTTTCGGCCACGACAAGTCGCAGTCGATCATTCCGTACCGCTCGCTCGAGAACAAGCCCACCTTGTTCTTTGCCGGCGACGGCGTCAGCGACCTGTCGGCCGCCCGCCACGCCGACGTCCTCTTCACCAAGGTGGCCGAGGACGGCGCGTCTGACCTGCTCAAGTTCTGCGTCAGGGAGAACATCCCCCACGTCGCCGTGGCCAACTTTTCCCAGATCCTCGAGGACGTCCAAAAGGTCGTCGTCGGCGGCGAGACCACTGCCCAGGTCATTGCCGAGGCCAACCACCCCACTAGCACTAGCGCTTAGAATGGCTCTCCTCCCTTAGATAGAATACCCCATCATCTGGACAAAATGCATAGATGGTAGAGTGTATAGCATAATGCGGGTGCACAGTCTACAGCTACAGGAGAGAGGGAAGGGAGTCTACGACGGCCTAGCGCTGACAGTGAAGAGGAGCTGCTTCTGCTTGCCCTTCTTCTTGCTGGCAGGCTTGGGCTCCTCGACGGGGGCGTCACTGTCATCGACGCTCATCGACGCCATACCGTTGGAGGCGCTCGCCACACCCCAGTTGTTGGTCTTGGGCGCAGGCGGCGCGGTGCCGCGGATACGCGCAATCGACTCGTCGCGCGGTGTAGGCTTGGAGAAGAGGGCGGCACGCTCGGCGGCCTTGGACTTGGCCGAGCTGCTCGAGGGGAGGGAAGGGAAGGACGCCTTGTTGACCGGGGTGGGCTTGGACGACGACACGGTCGGGAAGTTGACCGAGCGGATCTGCGGGACAAGCGCCGACGGGGCCTTGCTCGACGAACCGCCGCCACCGCCAGAGGCCCAAGGGGTGGAGTGGACGGCGCCGCGCGACGACCCGGCAGCAGCGTTCGCGCCGAGAGCAGGGAACGAGGTCGGCTGAGCACCACCGGCGCCGGGGACGTGGCGACCGTTGACGCCCGTCGTCGGGCGGTTGGCAGGGTGCGACGCGGCAGCAGCCTCAACACGGTCCCAGACAGTACGCGAGTTGAGGTTGCCGCGACCCGTGTGGGTGGCACGCTTGGCCGAGAGGATACGGCCAGACGAGACACCAGCCCAGTTGGACCCGAGACCGGTTGGGGCACCGCCAAGGGCTGGGAACTGCTCCTGGATCTCGATGCGGAACGCATTCAGAGCCTCCAGAATGGCCTTTTGCTTGTCGCGGTCGCTGGGAGCGTCAAAGAGATTGGCAATCTCGCGCACGACGCCACTGGTGGCCTCGGGGTCCTGGTCGAGAACATTGAAAAGGGTGTCCAGCATGTCCTTGGCCGACGACTCGTTGTTCTTAAACTGGCGAACAGACGAGCGGAACGACGCAAGCTTGGTCGACGAGTCGTTGACCAACATGGACATGCGACTGAGCAAGGCGGCGTGGCGGAGAGCGGTGGCATTGTCCACATCCTCGCGGGGAGTGTTGAACCCGCTACCGCTGCCACTCTCCTCGGGGGACTGGCGGCCGGAAGCCGGAGCCGGCGATGCACGGCCACTGTTGGATCCGCTCAGACCAGTGTCAAAGTTCCTGCGGCGAGTGCTCTCCTCACGCTGGTCGGTCTGCACCTGGCGGCGCTGCTGTGCGGCCTGCGCAGCGTTCATGGGCGGAGCAGCAAGCTGCTGGGCCTGGGGAGCCTCAATACGTCCACTGGCGGGAGGGCCAGACGGCAGGGAGAAGCCGCGGCCACCAGCACGCGAGGGACCAGACTCGGGGCGGAAGTCAAGGTGAAGGGTACGGGCATTGGCGCGGTCGCGCTGAGACATGGCCTCACCGTGCTCCTCGACCATGTGGGCACGAAGGTCGAGCTCGCTGCCAAAGACCTGGAACTTCTTCTCAATGCAGACGGGCTGGTTGCACGGGAAGTGGTCGTGGTTGAAGTGCTTTTCAAGCTTTGCGTAGTTTTGGAAGCTAGCTGTCAGTTGCGGCCGTCCAGATACAACTCACTAGACATCCTTGTGACCCAGCTGCTTGCAGACAAAGCACTCCTCGTGCCTCTCGCGCATGTGCTTGAAGAGCTCGTCGGGGCCGAAGAACGCTTCGTGACAGAACTGCAAGGTTAGATGATTCTCCTTGGACCAACGTACCTCGCAAACAGGGTGAGGTGCGTCCCAGCCCTTGATCATCTCATGCTCCTTGTCGCTGCGGGGACGGGGTGGCTTCTGGCCCCTCTGCAGACGAGAAGGGTCGTGCAAAGCCAACAAGTGCGGTGGGTACAGGACCTGCTCGTGCGAGAAACGAGACAGCTGGCGAGTACAAATCTTGCAGAACACCAGACCGTGTTCGGCGAGTGTGTGCTTTTCCAGCTGCTGCCACCCATTTGCCATGTGCGCGCAGTCCGGGTACGGGCAGTTGAAGCGGAGGAGCAAGAGGGACTCTTCCATCACCTGTTCGTCCTCGAATGCCACGCCCAGCTTCTCGTCCGCGTAGTCAAACGACTTCAAGTCAAGAGTGCCAGGTAACACGAGACCTTGGTACCACTTCTTGCCCTTGTTTTCGGGCTTGTCCGCATCGGCTTGTGCACGCTCGATCGCGCCCGCGTTGCTTGGGTGACGGAACGGGCCTTCGGGGAAGGGAGTGTTGACCGACCGCGAGAACATCAGAGAAGGGCAGAGCGTCTTGCAGTACGCGCACTCGAGCATCCTGCTTGTTAGCTGCACGCCATGCTATTTGGCTCACTTGTAGAAGACGCGCAGACGGATGGCGCAGACGCTGTTCATGTCAGCAGAGAGTTCGCTCACAGTTGGTCAACTCACTGGCACACGGTGTGGCCACACTGGCCCACGGACCAAAAGGTGACGGGCTCGGCACAGATAAAGCACAAGTTTGCGTCATCAAGCTCTGGAGGCGTCACGGTCGCGACAGCCTTTTTGGTGCTCTCGGCGACTGTTGGGTGGGTGGGGACGTGCATGATAGCAGTCTCGGCGTCTGGAGGAGTGACGGTAGCGGGGGCTTTGCCCTTGGACGCGTTTCCAGCGGGGGCCTTGCCCTTGCCGCCCGAGAGGGAGGTGTCAAAGGCTCTACGACGTGACATTGTGAGGAAGGCAACGGTAGGTGATTAAACACTTGGATTGGAGGTGGCAGGAGGCTTTGTAAAGTCGGGTTTAAAAGTGCTGTAACAGGACACGGAAGAGCGGTCAATGTCCGTTATTCCGATGTCGGGAGGAAGAGGTAGAAGGAGTTGAGGTGGCAGAGGAGGTGGAATGAAGATGAGAGAGTGGGGCTGTCGACTTGCTGACCGACTGGACGCTGTTCGCCCTTTGGCCTTCAAGAGTCGAACAAGTCGTCTCCAATATGACGCTCGGTTGGAACCGACCAAAATGACGTGTACAGATTATCTCGGATCCGGACCCACGGGGTGGGTGGGCGATCTCCGAGATTTGGTTCCGTGTGGCCATCGCATGGCACAGGAGCGACGCGGCGGGTGAGCCGGCGCGCGCGCACGGGGTCTCCCTGGGTGGGGGGCCTGGCCGGCCTGGGGGGCAGCAGCGACGAGGTCATCGTCGACAACGACCGTCCCGCATCGTCCTCGTACGTTTGCTTCAAACACACCCGGTCTACTCTCCTAATACATTGGCCCCATCTACACAAGAGGCAAAAGCACGGCACAACACGCAGACCGTCGGCCAGACTCCCACTCTTGCACAAGCCGCATCGCCCTCACCACCCCGCGCCTTGCCCCGAAACAACACATCGGAACGATGGCCACCTCTATGCGAGGGTTGACGCAGGTGAGCATTGGCCTTGCCAGTCAGCAGTGGCGACCATAGGCACCTTCATCTCCATGAATTGGTCATCTAGATCTGTTCCCCTTGTCCTCGCGCAGCCGATTGTCCTCATCTACTACCGTGGTCACCTATGACGTGGCTAACACCACACCGCAGTACATCTCGGACTTGCGAGCATGTCGCGTTCGCGAGCTCGAGGAGAAGCGCGTCAACCGTGAAATGGCCCACATCCGACAGAAGTTTAAGGATGGAAACCTCGATGGATACCAGAAGAAGAAGTACCTGTCAAAGGTCGTCTTCACCTACATTCTCGGTTACAAGGTGGACGTCGGACACATGGAGGCCGTCAACCTCATTAGCAGCAACAAGTACAGCGAGAAGCAGATCGTACGTAGCTGCGACGGTAGAAGTGGATCCTGCTCACAGCTCACAGGGATACCTTGCCGTGACGCTGCTCATGCACGAAAACTCGGACATTGTGCGCCTGGTCATCAACTCGATCCGCAAGGACCTCGAGGACAACAACGAGATCTTCAACTGCCTTGCCCTTCACGCCATTGCCAACCTCGGTGGCATGGAAATGGCTGAGGCGCTCGCCGATAGCGTGTTGAGGTCCTTGATCAGCCCGTGAGTTGCCCTGTTGGGACGACGCTAACTCTTCAGCACGTCGACCACCTTTGTCAAGAAGAAGGCCGCTCTCACCCTTCTCCGCCTGTACCGCAAGCACCCGTCCGTCCTGCCAATTGAGGAGTGGGCTGAGCGCATTGTTCCCATGATCGCAGAACTTGATCAGGGTGTGGCCATGACTGTCACCACCTTGATTACCGCCATGGCGCAGGATCACCTCGAGCTGTTTGCAGGCTGCTACCAAAAGGCCGTCGACCGTCTAGACAAGGTGGGTGTGCCCTTCTTGCATGGTTCCTGACCAAGCCAGATCGTATTCGACTCTGAGACGCCAGCGACCTATGTCTACTACAAGGTTCCCAACCCTTGGTTGCAGATCAAGCTCCTGCGACTGCTCCAGTACTATCCGCCACCAGATAATCCCGAGGTCGTCGAGATGGTCAACGGCGTACTGCAGGCGATCATCGACATGTCGCAGGAGACGCCCAAGAACGTGCAGCACAACAATGCCCAAAACTCGGTTCTGTTCGAGGCAATCAACCTCGCAATCCACCTTGATCCCGAGTCCAAGGTTGTGTCCAACGCCTCCGTCCTCCTCGGCCGCTTCATTCTTGCTCGCGAGACCAACGTCCGTTACCTCGGCCTCGACGTCATGGCACACTTGGCAGCATGCTCCACCTCGCTTGAGCCCGTCAAGAGGCATCAGGATACCATTATTCTCAGCCTCAAGGACCGTGACATTTCTGTCCGCCGTCGCGCCCTCGACCTCCTGTACTCGATGTGTGACACGACCAACTCCAAGGTCATTGTCGGCGAGCTCCTGCGGTATCTCCAGGTAGCAGACTATAACCTGCGCGAGGAGATGGTCCTCAAGATTGCCATCCTGACAGAGCGCTTTGCTACAGACGTAAGCTTCCAGCCGATTGACGAAAGCTGACCCCCCAGTACGAGTGGTACATTGACACTATTCTGACACTTATTTCGACTGCTGGCGACCACGTGGGAGCTGAAGTGTGGTACCGTGTTGTCCAGCTCGTTACCAACAACGAGGACCTTCAGTCGTACGCCTCTTCTGCCGTCTACCGCCACCTTCAGAAGCCACAGTGCCACGAGAACATGGTCAAGGTTGGAGGATACATTCTCGGCGAGTTTGGTCACCTCATCGCCAACGAGTCTGGTTGCAGCCCCATCGAGCAGTTCCACGCCTTGCACTCCAAGATCAACATCTGTACCGCTCCCACTCGTGCCCTGCTGTTGACCACTTACATCAAGTGGGTCAACCTTTTCCCGGAGATCAAGGAGCATCTCATCAACATCTTCCGCCGATACACGCACGTGCTTGACGCCGAGCTCCAGCAACGAGCATGCGAGTACCTCGCACTCGCCTCCCGTGACGACAACGAGGAGCTACTGCAGGCTGTGTGTGACGAGATGCCCGTGTTCTCCGAGCGCGAGTCGGCCCTCGTCAGCCGTCTGCACAGCCGTGGTGACAAGGCACAGGACAAGAGGACCTGGGTTATCGGCCAGTCGTCGGATAACAAGGACCGCGTGGCTGAGAGGTTCAAGAGCTTCCGCAAGTCGACTGTGGACTCTGCCAACTCGGGCGGCGGCTCGAGTGGTTCGCCAGCGCCGCCACCCAAGCAGCTGTCGATGCTCTCTGCCCCCTCGCCTGTCCAGGATGCAGCCCGCTCTGGTAGCCTGATCGAGGAGGAGCCTATGATGGGAACGTCCTCGTCAGCAATGTCCGACGATATTATGAGTTCGCTTGCCGGCCTCGACCTGTCCACTCCTTCGGCCCCTACTGGTGGCGAGCGTCTGCTTCCCGACTCTACGCTGTCCGCCGAGCCAGATAGCATCACCTCGCCCATCGTCGCCCGTCCTGACGACTTCCAGCATAACGCCAACCTCGGTGGTGTCAACCCTTCGCTCCTGGCACCGCTCACTGTTGCTCCCAACATTGAAAAGTGGATTGAGCGTCTGAGCTACGCCAACGAGGGTGTGCTATACGAGGACAAGCAGGTCCAAATCGGTATCAATGCCGAGTACCACGGCTCGCGCGGCCGCATTGCCCTCTTTATCGGAAACAAGATCGCAACGCCATTCTCCTCCATCTCGATGAAGATTGAAAACTCGGATCCCGAGGCGCTCGACGTCAAGTTCCACGACGAGCCAGTGACGGGAATTGCCGGCTTGCAACAGGTCCAGGAGATGATCCAGGTCGAGTGCAAGTCTCCCTTCACCGAACCTCCCGTGCTGCGTTTCACGTATCTCGCTGGTGCATTCACCACCTTGGTGCTTCGACTGCCCATCTTCCTCTCGCGCTTCATCGAGGGCGTACAGCTTGACCAGGGAGCCTTCTTTGAGCGCTGGAAGATTATTGGTGGCCCGCCCCGCGAGGCCCAGCAGATCTTCCCCATCAAGCTCACAGCTACGGGTGACGTCAACCTCGAGCACAATTCCAAGGTCCTCGCAGGTCACCGTCTGTCGGTTCTCGGCAACGTCGACCCTAACCCGACCAACCACGTCGTGGCTGGTGTGCTGCACATGACCAACACTGGCAAGGTGTAAGTCAACCAGCTTCATATCAACGTATACCCAAAGCTGACACTTCTCCCTTACAGTGGTATCCTCGGCCGCGTCGAGCCCAACAAGGACGCCAAGCTGTGCCGCCTCACCATCCGCAGCACAAACGACGCGGTCTCTGCTGAAATGCTCAAGCTTCTCGCCAAGCCCATCAACGCTGACACGGCTTTGAGCCAGTAGTGTGTGGAACCATGGCCGGAATGTTTGTTGTCTACGACCCTTCTCTTTTCCCTTGTACGCCATATACCCAACCCCGAGACGAATGCATGCATACATACGGCCTACAGTCGCTGGGATGAGGGGATGAGCACGTCGGCGGAGTACGCGCGCCCTGCAGCTCAAGAGGCGCCACACTTCGCGTTCGTCGTCAACACCCAAAGTGATCATCCTTTGTTCCCTCCCTGCATTGTCTCGTCGATCTTCTCTCCTTGGGCGCACCCACTTGTTTGGCACGTAGTGGTGACGGTGCGGTTGGCATTGGGTCTCAGTGTAGGCTCGGGTGTGGCGCTAATTCGCGAGACGGTATCGTCCTCTTCCTCGTCCTCGTCATCCGAGTTGTCATACTCAAACGGCTCGACATCGGCATACTTATAGTCGTCATATTCAAATGGGTCCTCGCCCTCATCTTCCCATTCGTGAGGTAGACTTTTGGCAGTGCCCTTGACGTCTCGGTCATCGCTAGAATCGCCTGGCAGGTGCTGGTTCTGGGCGTCTTCGAGGCCCGCAGGGTCTGAGTCGGAATCTGCCACAGACATGCCAGTCGTCGGGAGCGAGGTGTGGGTGCGAGGTGGGCGAACCATGGTATGGGTGTGTGAGGAGGGCGTTAATAACGCAGGAGGCCGGACGCTCTCATGGCAACTGATTATGGTATGGAGTCGACCACAGATACTGAAACCAGCTGCATCAGTTTCGCCGCCACACTGGAGCACATCCGTGATGGCTGATTGATTGAACCATTGACGTTTTCATCGGGTCTACAACACTATCACTGATCCCCATAGTCATCAGGCGGCAACGACGAGCCGCTGCTGACACTACTGTCGTCCTCGTAGACCCAGGCGTCGTCTCCCTCGTCGTCGTCGTTGTCCTCATCATCCCCTTGATCGCCCTCGGCGACTCGAACCCAGAGTCAGTTTCACTCGTCGTCAGAGTCCTCCCAGTCATCACCGTCGCCGCTGCCGTCCGGCTTGGGCTCCTGGTCCTCCTCACAGAGGTATGGTGGGTTGTAGTTGGAAAACTGGACACGTATGTCAGCTGCCCCTGTCAAAAAGTCCATTCTTGCTCGGACTTACGGACATGGCTGACAGTTTGATTGATGGCTAGGGGGGGGGAAGAACAACGCACAGCTGCGTGGATTCTTATGCACGCATGGAGTCGTACCGCCGAGTCAGTCTGCGCTCGCATGCTCTCAAGGGAATACGTAGGCGCTCGCACCAAGGTGAAGGCCATACACGGGCAGAAGGCGCAGAAGGCGCAGTTCTCAATACATGTTGCGATAGGACACACCCCACGATGGGATATCAGAGTGTGGCTTAATAGTCGTCCAGAAGTTCGCCATCACTGGTGTCACTGTCGGACGAATAGACATGTGTGCCATCATCAGTCAGATACCCATCGTCATCGTCGTCTTCCTCCTGCTCCTCCTCCGTCTCTTCGTCACTGCCATCGTCAGTGTCGTCGTCGGCGCCACTATCTTTGGGAGCTGGATAGGATGTCGTGTTCTTGCTCCTCTCGGGATGGGGGAGCGGAATGTGGATCTTCTGTGACCCGTCAGTGGCGAGTCAGATGACCGCGGCTCACAAGGATAGTCGGCGCCATGGGGGTGGTTGCGTGTGAGAGATACGGTGGGGTTTCCTTTCAGTCCGTGTTATAGCACTGCTTGTGGTGCTTTCCTCGCACCAAATCCCATCACGCAGATGCCATTCCTGTCTCGTATGATCTGTGGAAAAAGGATCTGAATATCCGTAGTCTTCTGTTCTCGGATCTCATCATTCAAGCAGAAACGAAACAACGGTGCATGTCAGCTCCTGGGGGTGCTCATATGGCTGCACAGCTGGATCGCGATTATGGCCCTTTGTTGCACTCTATCTCCATCACCGCATTTTGATGGCCGCTGGCCGCGCGACATTGTTCCACTTCGCATCATCAATGGCTCTCGCTCTGATGGGATTCCACGTCGCACCGAGGAACGACTGTTCATATTTGTCACATTTTCTCACATTCCTACACTCCCATTCTTCGCACCTAGGGCTCGCTTCCCGTCTCATCTTCGCCGACGGGCACCAGAACAGGCGTCTCCTCGTCTCCGTCACCAGCCTCCACAGGGGGGTCCGGGTGCGGGTGTCCCTCCACGGGCTCGAGTTCCTCAGCACACTGGCACGTGTGCTCCTCGCAGTGCTGACTGGGATGGTCCTGCACTGTCAGCTGAGTCGAAGATCGTTTTTCAGCTTACGACCATTGTACTTTGTATTCTTGTTGAAGAATGGGGAAAGAAGGGACGAGTGCAAGGACGATATAACGTATGGGAGGGCGAGACAATCGGATCATCTCGGGGCTTTTTATGGATTTTTCGCTGTTTTTCCACTGATCGCTGACAGTTGAGTCCGCGACGAGTTGATTCGGTCGCACCCTGTCACAATTCCATCACCGCCACCGCTATGCAGAGGGTGAGGAGTTTGTAGAAGGGACGAATATGTTCTTTCCGCAGTCTGCGGCCTTGTGCAGATGCAAGTACATGTAACTTTCCTCGGCGTCCGACAGCTCCTCGTCCGTCGCATCATCCTCCGAGTCGGTGTCGTCACTGGGCTGGCAATACGGGCAGTCGGGACCCTCCTCGCAAAAGAGAACATGTTCCTTGACAGCGGTAATGATGCCCATTGTCGTACGATTGTTTGATGGTTGATCGGAATGCTGACTCGCCTCGTCGGTTTATACTCACAGGCAATTGGCAAAGGTGGACTCGTTCTTGGGGCGAGTGCAGTGAATGGGTGACACCTTTCCTGTCCAAATCCGACAGAAGAGTGAACTGATGGACCACTCCTTGGCCTCGCTGTAGTCGCCGTCAGTCCATGCCGCTGCTCGTTGGTCGTCTTGGGCACCCACCATTAACCTACTATCTGCTCTCAGGCCACAGAGTACCTGTTGCCATTTCTTCTTATGGGCAACACTCCGCGGAAAGACGACGTTGCATTGGCGACTGTCTATCATGCCACATTATGTAGTTCACCAATCCCAGTCCTCCTCCTCCTCGTCGTAGTCAATCTCGTCATCGTCGTCGTCGTCGTCATCGTCTTCAATGTCGGTGTCCTCGTTGTCCTTCTGGTTCTTGGGGTAACGGACGTCGGTGAGGGCCATTTCGCAGGATTGATGTTTGGAGGCTGAGTTTGAAAGGTTGGAGTGGCGATTGTGGGAGGCGTGATTGAAGCACAAGAGTGGCCGGCGCCTTTTGTCCAACCACACCTGGGAAGCAAAGTTGGCTCTCATAGCTCCCGTTCCACAGGACGCGAGGGAAAGGGTACCCTATAAACCAGTTCATGGTCACAATGTATGTACCATGTAGGCGAATGTCTCTGTGACGCTCTCACGACTGAGGGACCGTGAGGCAACACGTTTGGCCGTGCATACGACTGACTAGAACGGAATAAACCAGGGTAGGTCAACCTGCGTGTCCTCCTCGTCTTCGTCGTCACTCTCCTCGTCCTCATCGGCACCGGCATCGGCATCGTCGTTCTTCAAACAAGGGTAGCGGGTGTGAACAACTGCCATTGTTGTCTCGGGGTTGCCCTTGGCCGGTGGCAGGAAATTGATATGTTGGGGCGTTGCGACTGAGGACGTTTTATGTAGGATGGACTTCACTGATAGTAATACCGCGCCATGTCGAGAAGCACCGACTTAAGAACGCTCATGTCCATTTGGGAAGCAGGTTGGGGCTTTGCCACCGCATGGACCACTCAAGGACTGCCTGTACTCGCACCCAACGCAGTGTCGAGTTCCTTGTCACGTTCCCAGTCTCCAGTGTCTTACGGCCGAACGCACTGGTGCGCCACTAGCACCCAAAAGCAGCCACTTCGGAAAGGTACTCGGGGCGAGATTCAGCACAAGCCTCCACACAAACTCACATGCCGTCCCCATAACTCGCACCTCCGCCTATGCTCCCAGTCCCATGCACTCGCCAGAACGCGCAGCACTTGTCTTGTCGAGAACTCGCACCACTTCCCATCAGTCGTCTAGCACAGGCACTGTGCAACACACACGCCACCAACGTATGTTGATGTAAAAGCCTTCTGGCGGCAATGTCCTTTGTGGGACGATCTCGGTGAATTGAACGCCTCGGACGTCATCTCCACCCCCCCGTTTGGCTAAGGCCAGGCTTCTGGTGTTGTTTGCCACCCGTAGCTGAACACACTCGAGGTCGATACGAACATTATAGCATGGATCCCAGTATACAGTCGTCGTCCTATACATACACTCTCCCTCTCAGTCTCGGCTCATTCACGCGCGTCGTTCGACGTTCCCGACGTTGTTGCTCCGCGGCAAAATGTAAATCCAGGGAAAGGCAAGAGAGCTCCGTTCCGGCCTGTAAAGTTGAGTCGTGTCATGCTGTTGCTGTTGCCGTCTCCGCTAGGGGCTGCCACCCCACCCAGATGACTCGTCGGCAGAAGCAACACAGTACATGGTTGCCCTCGCGGATGACTGGGAAGCACTTGCCTGTAGCTTGTCAGTGGCTGGCACCAATGGTACGATGCGGCTTACGGTTCTTGTTGACACCAAAATCGCTACCGGGACAAGGCCCAAGGTCTGGCGGGAGCGAGTTCATGGCAGTGGTGTGGTGGCAGTGTCGGCCGTATTCCGTATGGTTCCTTTGCGAGGTCCGTTTCACAGCGTGTGGGATGTGGTGAGTAGTGGAGTGGTAAGAAGAGACATGTTTGTTCACTGCTCCCCAAAGCAAGCACCCAAAAAACCGTGTGGGGAGGGGGAGCGGCCATGTCCCAGGATGGCGTTATGGGGCAGGGCTGGGCCGGTGCGCACAGACGTTGGTCAGCCGGACGAACGGGTGGAGCGCATCTAGTGGGACCGTCAGCAACAACATGTGCAGAGACACGGTAGAGTCTTGGCACCATACCTCTTCGTGTGGCGACTGTCAGACGATGCGGCAAGTCGCTGCGGAAGAACCGCGAGCCACACCGGTGCCAAGATCAGCTCTTGTGTGGGTGGCACTTGTCAGCCTACGATCTGACCGCCTCGTCTTGCCCCCAGAAGTCCCCCGACTAGCGCGACTAGGATGTCCCCCCCCCCCCCCCCCCCAGGGGACTGCGCATGACCTCGTTGCGGCCCCTTTATTGGGTGGGCTCCTGCACGAGCACGCGAGGCGGCAAAGCTTCTAAGCTTGGGCGCTTGACGGCCCAGTTGCGAGCCTCGAGGCCATCAAAGGTGGCGGCAAGCAGCCAAGCAGCCCGCTCCGGACGGGGCTGAACGCCCAGTGGCGCCTCGACGCCTCCACTTCGCAGAAGACCGAGGAGCTCCAACAATAGCGGGTGGGCTGATGCACGCTCATGTGGATTGATACATACGCATATACAACTATGTACTGCACAAACGCGAACGGAACAGCCCAGCTGGTCGTCGGTGGTGATGGTGGTGGTGGTGGTGGTGGTGTGGTGTTACTGCCTTGACTGCTCGCTAGAGGCCATCGCGGAGGACTTGGGCAATAAACTCGCGGTCCTGCGGAGTGATTGGGTGGACAATGCCGCCGCCACTCGTCGCCGGGGGCGCGGACTGGGGACGCTCAATCTTGCGGGGTCAGGACACATGCAAGGGTTTACGACGGGTACTCTACTCACGTCCATGACGAGTTGGGGAGCTCGGAGGTGCAGAGGTTTTGGGAACGGCGCGCAAATGCGGGAGGCGGTTGGGGGAGTGGTCAGGACGCCGGCAAGTGAAGGGGGAAGAATCAACGTGGTGGACATGTTTGTGGGTTTATCTCAGTGATTGGAAGAAGCTGGGCGAGTGATGTGTGATGGGCGTTGCGGCGTGTGTATGAGGAAATGTGCAAGAGACAAGATGCGATGGAACGGTGTCTGAAGAAGAAGAAGAAACACAACTGGTGATGGAAAGGGGGTTGGTGGGAAACAAGAAGTGATGGGAGACCCCAAATACACCCAGTGGTGCCCCGTTACGGGGGTGTTCGCGAAGCGTTCGTCGGTCTCGACGCTGTCCGAAGCCCAAGCCCGACGGGTGATGGCCTGTGATGCCCGACGCTGCTGACCTGCAAGGTACAAGAGACAGGCGGGAATGCTTGCTCGTATATCGCCCACTGCATCCTCGGGGTATGGGCAGCGACATGACCATCGGCGCAGACGAGGCGCTCCAGGTACCAGTCCTGACCAAGGCTCACACAACGCCACTAACCGCGCAAAGGATAAGCCATGAGCCCCGGCACGGGGCACCAGCAATGCGTGCACGATGCTCCACATGGGATCTGAGAGCGTACATGAACCGTTGCCGTCCCAGCAGTCATGTTTGGGCAGCAAGGGTGGCACTTCCACGGGTCCTTGTACAAGCCCCTGTCCCAGACAGCAGTTGACAAGCCTAGGATTCTGTCTTGGCCATTGGCCAACTCAGTGTTTCTACAGGCCGACCCCACTGACGGTTCCTCATGACAGGCACCATGCCCGCTCTGCATCTCGCCTCTCTCGCCAGGCTCGCAGCCACAGTGGCCGCGAAGGACTGGTCGTCTTCAGCGGAAGGGACCTCAATGGGGTCCGACACGATCATTTCCCTCCGCCCAAGGAGTCTGTGCTCTTTGGCTTCTGCTGACTGGCCCTTGTCCACCGTTTACGCTGAATTCTATGATGTTAACTGTGGTGGGCAAGACGGTGGAGCAGAGGCGGGCGAATATCACGCCACTGCGTCCAGTCTGCCACAGACAAGTCCGCCCGAGGGAGTACACGCTGGGCTGGGCTACGTAGCCGCACGCAGTACGCAGCCGTATCAGCCGGTGCTTCTTGTGCGCTCGGTTGGTCGTGGAAGTAGAGGACAGGGCCACGACACACCTGCCAGCAACGGGAGAAGACATACATAAGCCATCCAGCGCAAACGCCAGACTCCTTCCTACGACAGCCGGCGCCACACGGCTATTCCGCCGCCATCGACCACCACTGCTCGCCGCCGACGCATCCGACCAACCGTCCTTCCATGTCCACTGGCTTCCAAAGCACAAAGCAGAGCATGCACAGGGCCAAAAAGTAACGATGTGGACGAGTTAGGAATCGAACCAAAGACCTTGTCAAGTAGGGTAGAAGATGCTAATGACACGCTCTACCAACTGAGCTACACGCCCCATAATGTAGGTGTTCTCGGCATGCTGAGCGCCAGCGCCTGGCCTCTGCCTCGCTTGTTTGGCTTTTGCTTTTCGACAACAGGCTGCGTAGCTGCTCCCCACCACGCGATCCTGGCATGCAGTCTGCATACGGGCTACAATGTACCCATCCGTGGGTGTCACGTATATAAATTCCCAAAAAAAATGTGCGAATGAGGAGTGTCCAAGAACGACAATGTTCGTGTGATATGTGTAGTGGTTGGTTAGTTGGTTGGGTTTGGTTGGATGGATGGATGGTGGCCGTGACAAAAGAGCAGTCGTGAAACGTAGGTATCTCGTCGAGCAGCGCCTAGTGTGGTGCAGCTGGAAGCGGGCGGGCGCTCGGCGCCGGCGACGGAGGCGGCGGCTTGGCGGCTTCGCCATCATCGAGCTTTGGGCTGGACGACGCCTGGAAGAGTTAGACACGAGTTCACACCCTGACCAACTCACATTGTCTCCATGCTTGACCTTGAGTGCGAACAGGTCGGCAATCTGGTGTTCGAGGGCCTTCTTCTCTTCGCGCATCTTGCCGAGCTCGTTGATGGAGCGGGAGACTTCCGAGCTGAGGACCTTTTTGAACTCGTCCACCTGCCGTCCGAGGTCCATGGTCGTCGCCTCGCGCATGGAATCAATGAATCGCACGCGCTCGCCCTTGATCTCGTTGGCGAGGTCGATCGCCATGCCCGTCAACATGTGCTGTGTGTCGTCCTGCTGCTTCTGCATGGTGGGCAACGCGTGGTCGAGGAGCGCCGCCTGCGCTTCGTGGCGCTCGCGGTCCTGGCCCATGATGGACAGGAGGCCGTCGAGGCGCTGGCCCTGCACGGCCTGGGCGTTGGCCTGTTCGCCCTGTTCGGCCAGCATGCGGTGCATGTCCGCCACAAAGCCGGTGTGTGCGCCGCCCTCCTCCTCTGGATCGCCCAGGAGGTTGTTGATCTTGTTGGACATCTTCTCCAACTCCGAGCCCGAGTTCGTGACAAACTTTTCGAGCCACCCGTTCAGGTCGGCAAGGTATCGCGCAATGTCTGCCGTCTGCTGAGTTTGGACGCTGCGTGCCTCCTCGAGCTGCTTGATCGCGCCATGGACCTCGCCCAGCTGCGCCGCGGTAGCGAGCTCAGCTGGTGCCGGGGCGGCTTCGCCACCCTTGTCGCCGCCGCCACTCTCCGGGGCAGCGTCAGCCTTCGGTTCGGCCTTGGGTGCGTCCTTGGGTGCGTCCTTCGGCTCGGCTTTGCCTTTGCCCTCGTCCTTGGCAGGAGGGGCAGGCGCGCCACCATCCTTCGCAGCAGCCTTGGGCTCGTCCTTGGCCGCGTCCTTGGCCTTGGCCTCCTCCGCGACCGTGTCGACCATCTTCTCCGGCTCGGCACTCATCACATACGCCGCGGTGCCGGCAGCACCGATGGCGGCCGTCGCCTGCGCGAGATCGGCTTGCCGCGAGAGGACCTCCTGGATGAGGACGGCGATAGCGTCGAGCTTGTGGTGGATCTCGGGCAGTTCAGGCTCTGGGGCGGCAGCGGGCTCGGCGGGTCCAGCCTCGGCGGGTCCAGCAGACTCGGCTGCAACCTCTCCTTCGGCTGCAGGGTCCGCCGGAGCTTGGTCCGCCGAAACGCCCTGCACGGCGGCAAGGGCCTGGACAGCCTCATGCACGCCACGGACATCGACACCAAGGGCATCGAGCCGCTCTGCGAGCTCGGGAGCCATTCCAGGAATGGCAGCGGGAATGGCCTCGATGGCGGTATGCACGCCGCGCATGTCCGAGTCGAGCACATCGAGGCGTTCAGACAGGGCGGGTCCCATGTCGGCGCCGTTCTTCTCCATGAGGAGCGACAGAGCGTCGACGCCAGCAACGGCCTTGGTGACGGTGCTACGGACCTCCTCGACCTGCTGCGAAAGGATGACGTGTTCGTGGCTGTGGCGGTCGAGCTTGGTGAGGACGGCGGGATCCTGGGCCGTGGTGGTGGGAAGCTCGCTGTCGTAGTACTGAGCCGCCTCGCCGCCACGGGTCATGTCGTGGTCCTCTTCCTTGGGGACATCCTCGAGGGCGGATCCATGGTACTCGGACTGGTACTCGGTAAGATGAGGCGAGGCCGTCCTCGTCATATCGAGCAAGACACTCGCGCCAGTCATCGACCTCCACCCGAGTTCGGACGGGGTGGCGATCTGGCTCGAGGCGGAACTCGCGTCCGAGATAGAACCTTCGTGCGCCTGGATGCTGTCCACCCGCTTTGCCTCATCGTTGGGAGGAGCAACGTTGTTCATGACCACAAGCTCCTGCGACGCAGCCACCTCCTGGGACCCAAGACTGCTCAGCGGCGTCGAGCGAGTGACGGGTGATGGGGGCTCAATGAGAGTCCGGCTAGCGGTACCGGATGGAGGGGTGGTGTTGACAACGACCAGACTGCGGGGCTGGAGGGCGCTGCGCTTAGACGTGGTGCTGTTCTTGGCGGACGAGAGCGCACTGGCCCTCATACTCGCGGCAGAGAGGTGGCGGCTGACAGCAGCCGACTTCTTGAGCGGGCCACCGGGACCCTTGCCTTCAAAGGCGGCTGCACGCGAAAGGACGGTCGGGGTCTTGTCGGCCTTTGGCAGGTTGTTGAACGTCCTCGAGACGTCAGAGGGAGCCTTATCGCTCTTGGGCGTGTCGTGCGCCCTCAAAACCTCAGACGAAGCCGCAGCCGCTGGGGCCAAGTTGAGGTAAGTTTTAAGCTCGTCAGACGGGGTTTTCAACACCGTGGACGACGAGACGGTCGACTTGCCCTCAAATAGACCCAAAGAACCGACGGCGGGAACGGCCTTTCGGCGCCTGGGAGAAGATACGGCGCTGGTGGTACGGTCCGCAGCGGGGAGAGCACGCTCGACGATAGACGGCTCAAACACGGCCGCAGCGGCGAGGACTCGGCCCTTGAGACGAGGTGTCGAAGATGCGGAATGTGGGACAGTAGAGTACGCAGGAGCGGGCTCGGCACTTGATGTAGCGGCAATCTTTGGGGTCGTGCCGGTAGGCGGGCGTGGGCCAAAACGCTGAGGCGTGCCTTCGTCCTTTGCAATCGGATCCGGTGTGGCTTCCTCAACAGGTGAGGCCAAGTCGCGGCTAGCGTTGACAATACCTAGACCGAGCAATGCGGCAGCACCGACACCTGCTGCGCCTGACTCGTCCTTGAGCACCTCGACGGGGTTCTCCGTAGCCGCTCCGTCCTGGTGATCCTTACCCACTGCCGACTCGGCCCTCCGCACCTGCGAGGCAGATCGCGATGGGTTCAAGTCATTCAAGTCAAAGCTGAGCGTGCTCTGGCCGTTCACCGAGGCGTTACGCGAGAGTGGCGGCGGCGTGTCGTTCGGCTTGGGCTGCCACGCGCGAATCCGCTCTTCCATGACCTTGGACCGGATTCGGTTGGGCACGGCATCGTGATCTGCGCGCGAAGTTGAGGCTGAAACGTCGAACATCTGTGCCAGCGAATCACGCAGGCCGGAGGGGTCTGGACGTTGTGGTGGCGGTTCGGTTTGTGGGACAGGTGTTGGAAGTGACCGTCTGGCTGGTGTAACAGCCGCAGACGCTGACACGTTGGCCACAGCCCGCGAAGCGGGCTGAACAGGTGGTCCGTCGTCGCTCCATGCTTTGAGACGCTCCTCAATGAGTTCACTGCGTGGGCGTTTGGGTGGCGGTGGGGGAGGCATGTCGGGCTTGTTGTGGACCTTGAGCGGGGCGGTGGGTACCTCTGGCGCCAGGTTTGCGAGTACGTCCATAACTGGCTCTTCCATTCCCTCGTATGCCAGGGGCGGTGGCTGCTCAATGCCATCGTACGCCAGCATTGGCACGTCATCTTCATACGGTAGCATGCTTCGTGGGGCGACCTCGTCGATACTGATGTCTCGTAACAGTGGCTGGTCGGGGGGCAACAGGTCGACGGATCGGTGCTGCTCAATGGCACCGAGACCCAGTCCGATGTTTGGAGTAGGGGGCAACGAGCGTCCCAGGAGCGGCCCATCGTGGTATCGCTTCGACACGCCGCGGAGTGTCGACGACTCGCCGACGAGATCACCAGACGTGACCCATGTATCGCCAAACTTCTGGATAGGTGGCTCGGCGTAGTTTTGCATCTTGGGAGACCCACTGCTCAAGGGGAACGAAGCGAGGCTCGGCGAGGGAGGTGGCAGGTCGAGGCCGGCCCGGGACTCTTTGTTGGCGAGGAGCACGTCCCAGATGGCACTGACCCACCCCAGACGCCCGGCAACGCCCTCGACACCGAGGTATCGCTTCTTTCCATCGGCAAACACGAGCTCGATGGCTTCAGTGCCGACGCCGGCCGGGAAAGGTGGGATGCCGCGGCCACGGACTTCCTCCTTGCGCAGTGCACGAGCCTCGATGCATCCTATCATCGAGATCTCGACGTCTGCAGGCACGTCGGGGGCTGGTGGCGGGATGGCGGCGTACGGCAGTGGCGGCAGATTGGCGGACAGCTGCGGATCCCGGTTGAAGACGGAGGCGTAGTGGACGGTGAGGACATGTTTCTGTAGCGTTGCCCATGACGCGAGCCACGAGCCCCACGGTGCAGAGGACGAGCATGGAGTGGGGTCCAGGAAAAACACAGGAGAGGAGCGAACGGCCTGCACAGGTTAGTATGAAGCGGGGTGGGCGGCGCAAACTCACATTGCCAGTAATGGACGAGGCCATCTCGTCGTCGCCCATGCGATCTCTCAACACGATACCCCCGGGAAGGCCACCACCAATGTGGCGAGGCTTGGAGAACCAGTCCGAATCCTCGTCATCGAGGTTCCTGAACTGTCGTGGCCGGTCGACATTGACGCCAACAGCACCGGGGCTCCAGCTGGTGGGCTTGTCCTTGTGGTTTTTACCACGGAGACCTCCAAAGACATTGGCGATACCCTTGAGAGGTGACCGTTTGAACGGCGACTTGCGCTCCTTCTCCTCCCGCGGTGAAGCAGCGACTCCGAGCGGAGACGACTCCCATTGAGAGTTGCGTTTACGGCTTGGAGACACGGGAGACCAGGAGGGAGGCGAGCCAGAGGGCTGTATCAATGTACTTCCCGCCAATGGTGACGGAATGGACAGGCCTGGCGATGGCCTGCTGTGACTTGGCGGTGGCCATGGCATGGTAGCTGTAGCAGGCACGGCTGTTGCCATTGGGATGGGAAGCGGTTTGTCCTCGAGGTATGCGCGTGAGAGTCTTGGACTCTGGTGTGGTGACGAGCCAGAGCGCGAGAACATGTCGCTCTGTGGTCTCGGTGGTGTCGAGGTGGGTGGGGGAGGCACAGGGGGAGGAGCGGCAACCTCCCACTTTGCAATCATGCGTTGTGTTGATCCTGACCGTGCCAACGGTTGAGGCACGGTCAGGTGTGGATGGTTCAACGAAGGGCGGAGGGGTCGTGTTGGCTCCGTCATGGGGACCGGCACCCGACGAGCACCATGCATCGGGGGTGACGGAGTCTGGGGCTGGAAGATGGTCGCTGCAGGGGCTCGTGGGAGACGCGATGCGCTGCATGCGCTGTGGGGACGGGGGTGGTGGTGAGGTTGGTGGCGGTGGCGAGGGAGTGAGTTGTGTGGAGACGGCGGAAGGCGGAGGCGGGGCGACACCGACCGCGGGCGGTCGCCCGGGGGTACGCTGAGCGAATGCCTGCTCGATGTCGAGCCGTGGGACACTGTCGATCCGAAAGCACTCGCACGGGAGAGCACACTGTCCCCTCGTCGTGGTGGAGCAGGGGGTGGCGAATCGTCGCGGTAGTCTTCGGCACTGTAGTCTTGATCGGGAGGTGTGGGGACTCGTGTGGGCAATGGCAATGGCCGTGACAGTTCCTGCTTGGGGACGTAATCAATGTTGTGGTTGTGGTAGCTCGCTGCACTTGATGGTCGAGGCATGGAGTATCCAAACGTACCCAGCGGCGGCAGGGAGAGGCCGAGCGGCTGGGTCTCGAGAGCGCTCTCGATGTCTGCCAACGAGTGGTAAGAGTGTTGTTTGTGGTCGAGTGGCGGCGACGCGAGGGACGGCGAGGTAAGGGCCGTGCTCCCCGTCTGGTCTGTAAAGTAATCGGCAGATATCACAGTGGACGTCGTGATGTGAGACGTGCGGTCGCCCGCTGCAGCCTGCCCAAACTGAGCAAGCTGGCCGATGTGTTTGAGCGATGGGTCGAGTACAAAACCGTGTTCGACGGCCATGTTGGTACACACGCCTGCGGCGTGGTTGTCGAATCGCCCCCAGCAAGCTGTGGCTGCGCTTGCTAGCGGGGATGGGGAGGAGGCCGCGGGACGGGACGGGAAGGCTCGCTAGTGAGCCTCGTGAGCCTCGTGTGGTGGCTGCTACAAGCGGGGGTGTGACAGGTGGATGTGTATGGGGGTGCGATGTTGTTGTTTACGTCGTGTCGCGGAACTGGGAGATGGCGGAGACGGGCGTTCAAACGTCGCACGTCGGGAGGAGAGGGAAAGCGAGCCAAGGGCTTGGAAGGGAGAACGCCGCCGAGTGTCGATGGACTGTCTCGGTTGCTTTGTGGGGCTATTCAACAAGCAACAGGTGGTGTATTGGGCTGGAAGGTTGGCGGCCGTTGGTGGACAGAATGGATGGACAAGAACTCAAATGGCAGAGAGCCTCGTGTTTTCTGGTCGGGTTTGTTTTTGGGATTGTCACCGTGTTGGTTCCCAGATGGGCGTATTGCGCCAATGGCCGTGCACACCCTCCCGCCGCCGCCTCAGATGCCGGTGCCCGCCTGTGCATCGCTCTCGCACGCAGCCAGCCAAGCAGCCAAGCAGTCGAGCAGCCAAGTCACGCATTCAACGCACTGCCTGACATTGCCTGTCTGTTGGACCATTTTGGCCGGTTGGGCGGTTGGACAGGGTCACAGCCATTTTATGCGACAGGGCTCGAGGGCTCGAGGGCTCACAACCGGCGCACGCGACGAAAAGGAAAAAACAGAAAGAAAGTAAAAAAAAGACACACGCAAACATATTTTACGTAATCATTTCCCACGCGAGACCACACGTGGAGACCCCGCAAAGCGCTGCCATGACGTAGCCCCCATCACCCGGCGCCCGCCGCGCGCGCACAGCCGACGGCGAGCAACGACGTGTAGACGCGTCGCTCGCCTCTGCTGCTTCCTGATGGCTTCCTGATGGCGGTCCCCCAACACCATTTGTCTTTGTTTTAACAACCCACACACCCTGTATGCCTTCAGACCATCCAGCAAAGACACACACTCCCACCCCTCGCTCCCGCCCCCTCTACCACTACCTCGTCGGCGCTGCACTCACAGCCGCCCTCGCCCTCGTCCTCCTCTCCACAAGGACATCCTACGTCTTCCCCCTCTCCCCTTCGTCTCTCGACTTTGGCTTTGGCCTCAACGTACCAGAAATCTTCAAGTCTAATAAAATGCAGGGCAAGAAACATGTCGGATACTTTGTGAGCTTGTTTCCCAGTGGTACGTTCACAGGCTGACCCGGCTCAGGTCAACTGGTGCGTGCCGTATTCAGAGAACATGTCAAGATCAGGTTTCTGACCCATTCAAGGGGCATCTATGGCCGCAAGTTCCCCCCGCAGATGATCCCCCACCAGCACCTCACCCACATCAACTATGCCTTTGGTAACATTGACAAGGACAGCGGAGAGGTCAAGCTGTCGGACACTTGGGCCGACGTCGAGGTGGGTCTGCTGTGGCGTCACGACGTCAGGTGCCGGTAGCTGACCGGGGAAACAGATCCACTATGACGGTGACAGCTGGAACGACTCGGGGGAGAACATGTACGGGTGTCTCAAGGCCATTTACCTCATGAAGAAGGCCAACCGGTGAGCCATGCCCACGCCCGCGCGTTGCCCCAGCTGACCAGTGTTAGCAACCTCAAGGTCCTCCTCTCCATTGGCGGCTGGTCGTACTCTCCTGTGGGTGGACAGAGGCAGTCGAGATCCTAACCCACCAGAACTTTGCCAACATTGCCAACCCCGCGTGGCGCGCGAGGTTTGTTCAGTCGTCCGTCAAGCTGGTCGAGGACGTTGGCCTTGATGGGTGGGTTCAGCAGTGCTTCGCCTTCGCTAACCCAACAGCCTTGATGTGCGTGGCCCAGGTGGACGTCATGACCTTGAATCTAACCTGTGCAGATCGACTACGAGTACCCCAAGACTTCCAGCGACGCGCAGGCGTACGTTGCCCTCCTTCACGAGCTCCGCCAGGGTCTCGAGAACCTCGCTCGGTCCAAGGGTGCCCCCGCTGGCCAGTACCAGCTCACCGTCGCCGCCCCTTGCGGTAACGAGCAGATGCAGATCCTCCACATCCGTGAGATGGACCAGGTCCTCGACTTTTGGAACCTCATGGCCTACGACGTGAGTCAGCTCAGCTAGCACTCTCGTAGGGCCTTTCAGCTGACGGACACAGTTTGCCGGCTCGTGGGACAGCGTCGCGGGCCACCAGTCCAACCTCTTCTCGGACAACCCCAACGGCCAGTCGGTCGACCGCGCCGTGCGCCACTACCTGGGCGCCGGCGTGCAATCGCACAAGCTGGTCATCGGCCTGCCGGCCTATGGCCGCGCGTTTGCGCAGACCAAGGGCCCCGGCCAAAAGTTTAATGGCGTCGGCGAGGGATCGTGGGAGGCCGGCATGTGGGACTACAAGGCGCTCCCGCAGCCCGGCGCCGAGGTCATTGACGACCTCCGCCTCGGTCTTAGCTACAGCATGGACCAGTGAGTCGAAACCGTCCGGGTGTGCATGTCCTACTTCAACCCGCTAACACCGCCCTCCCCTTTCCAGCGCCAAGGGCCTCATGATCTCGTACGACACCCAGTCTGTGGCTGTCATGAAGTCGACGTACATCAACCAGATGAACCTCGGAGGCGCCATGTGGTGGGAGCTCGACGCTGACGCGCCCGAGGACACGGGCAAGGCCCTCGTCCGCACAGTGCGCGAGCAGCTCGGCCAGCTCGAGTGGCGCCAGAACGAGCTCAACTACCCTGGTTCAAGTGAGTGGGCAGGAGCAGCCTGGGAACGGGTCCCGATGTGCGTATTTCAGCTGACGCGGGGCCGCGTGCAGAGTACGAGAACCTCCGCAAGGGCATGAACTAGAGCCCACTTTATATATATCCCGACAAACAAAATCTACCCTTCCCTTCCCGCTCTCTCTCTCCCTTTTATCTTTTTACACGTTCAGATGTCATGTTCTCCGCGGAGTAATGTCCACCCTGCCCTGCCACAAGCGTTTTGCTGCGGCTTGGTCGTACATTTGTGCTTGATCCGGGGACGGTACCGTGTGGTGCATCGCCGGGCCGTAGCGTGAGCGTGCACGTACAGTACAGCACATATGTCTCCCCCGATGCAATGACCTCGTTTCAGATGGCCGCCAGATGGCCCGCACCCCCACCCACGGAAACAACACGGCGGTCCCCCGACGGTACAGTACAGAGCATCCTCCGGTGCCTCTCCCCACGACGCACGCGCGTGCCGTCCACGCGTGGACGCGTTCTGTGGCACGGTCCATACAGTGGTGCGCAGCGGAGCATTGGGGTCTTGAGCATTGGCGCTCTCAACGCCATCTCCCAGCACCGCCCACGACCAGAAGCCGAGGTACTGCAGCAAGGGTACTGCAAGCAGAGAGCACCTGTTTTTGCATATGGTTCATCTAATCCCACGTTCGCGCTGCAGGGGGCCACCCAGTGTCCCGCTGCGCGCACCTATGTAATGAGAGAAAGAGAGAGAAGAGAGAAGAGAGAAAGGGCAAGAGGGAGAAGAATGAGCGTTCGTGTGCCGTACCGCGGGGGAGGGGGGTGAGGCAGGCAGGCAGGCAGAAGGCAGCAGCAGTGTAGTTGTACAACCGGCGGCAAAGGTGAGATGAGGTGAAGCGAGGGCTCGGCGGGGTAGTTGGTGATTGGCGGGTAGATGGGTGGTCGTCGATGGGGTCGTACAATGAAGCATCAAGTTGAGGGATTGGTTTTCGCGTTTTGTGTCGTTTTTTGTCCAGCAAAAAGACGAGTGCGTGGTACATGGCCCCGGGGGACGAGGTGGGGGTTGGCTTGCGGCCCGGGGCTGGGGAGAGGAGGGGAGGGGGGAAACAAAAAGAGCATGCTAGAACCCGATGAGGCGGAAAAGGAGGTACGTCACACACCCGACGAAGCGCATGGCCGAGAGGCCGAGCACGGCGTAAAAGATGACTGTGAGGTAGGGGTTGAACGTCGAGTCTGAGGCAGTGGAGAAGTGCTCCGAGATCCAGTTTGTGAACGCCGACGAGGTAAAGAGCATGATGACGACCAAGTTGGAGCCCAAGAACAGCAACACGACGTTTGTGCGGAACGTCTTGTCCGAGTCGGAGCGCTTCGTCTCTGCGCTGCGCTTCTCGCGCACCTCCTTGACGGGGATGCGCAGCTCGGAGCGCGCCTGCTGCCACAGCGCCTCTACGTCTTCTTGCCGCGTGGGCATGGCCACCTCAGCCAGCTCCTCGCCGTCCTTCTTGACCATCTTGGCCTGGCCGAGGTCCTTGGACGCGCCGTTGTCGCCCTTGGTTCCCCACGAGACGTCGTGCAGGTTGCAAAAGGCGTAGATAAGGAGAATGTTGACGTAGGACGGGAGCAGGAAGAGGTACTGCACAAACGAGGTCATCATGTGCCATGGCTCGAGGTAGAGGAGCGACGAGATGAGGTACAGGCCGTAGGTTGCCTGTTGGGTTAGCACGATACATCACGGTCGCTAACCCACCATCAAGGACAGAGCGAGGTCGAGGAACGTCTTGTTGCTGAACAGGGCCTTGACGTCTTCCCATCCCGCAGTGGTGTGCGGGACAGTCTGGTACACGGTCCAGCCGGCACAGTAGAGAAGCAAGGCCTGACAAATGGCGAACAGGAGGATGCACAGGGTGTACATGGCGTTGGCGCCTTGGGGACGGTTACCGAGGGAACAGATGAGGACGACAAAGCTGGGCAGGTGAGCAAGGGACGCGAACATGTAACCTACATGATGCCAATGTACACCTTGTTGAAGATTTGGAAGATTTCAGTGCCGGCGCCAAAGAACGGGTCCGAGTCGCCCGTGGTGGATGACTCGAGGAGGAAGTAGAAGGCGAGGTAAAAGGACGAGATGGACAGCCAGTTGAACAGGAGGTTGACGGTGTTGTAGATCATCAGGATCTGGAGGAAGAACTTGCGGAAGATGTTGTGGCCCGACGTCCAGACGCGCCAGAAACACGCCAGGGCGTAGATGGACGCAAAGATGGATCCGTTGAGCCAACGACGACGCTGCGAGATAAACTCGGGAACGCGCGAGGGGACGTCGGTGCCGGCCTTGGCGCTCTTGACGTATTGCAAGCGCCACTTGGCATTCTTCTTGGTCACAATCTCAAACGCGAGGATACGGTCCTCGGCGAGGAACTTGTTGCGGTCAAAGATGGACGCCTCTGCGCCGGGCAGGTTCATGAGTTCACCGTGAAAGTACGAAGCCAAGGGGCCCGTACCGTCCGGGTGGTTGGCGACCGCAGCGTACCTGTACGCCGAGAATGCACCTGGCAAGACGGAGATGAGACCAAACACCGACTCGAAGGGCTTGTCGAGAATGTTGGACATTTTGTACTCGAAGTTTTGGCCGGCGACAATGGGGTTGAGCAGGAGCTTGCCGTACTTGCCCGTGTCGGCGTAGATCTCGCCACACGCGCCACCGACGTTCTTGTGCTTTTCAAAGACCTTGTACAGCTCGTACAGACTGTGGCCAGAGGGCTTGGTGCCGACATCGAGCAGAATGCACACCTGGAAATGGGTCAGCACTGACAGGACTCTTATCACCCACGTTTGGCTTAACGAGCGGACCGAACGCGTTGAAGAACCAACGGTGCGAGTTGAGCTTCTTCTTGTTGGCCTCCTTGAGACAGAAGATGTACTGAATCGGGGTTGATCCCATGCCCACTTCGCCCGTCTCAGAGACGATGACCTGGGACGTGTACTCGAAGATGTGGGCCTGAACCTCCTTGCCAGCGACCGTGTCCTTTGCGACACCTTCGGCGTACACACCCATGAGCTGGAGGACCTTGAGGACGCGCGCGTTGCACACTTTACGGCCGTCGGCGACGATGCACACGACGACTTTTTGCCATGCACCGGCGCCCCATGTCTTGGACCGCGTGCGCGAGCAGAGGTGGGCAATGTTCTTGATGGTCGCGTTGAGTGTGCGCAAGAGCAGAATGTCGTCTTCGTTGTACATTGTCATCACAATCTGGGGGGGTGTGGCATGTCAGTGATCAGTGCCTGGCGGGGGATGATGGGGAATGGTTCTAGATCTCGCAGCCGCCACCACATGTGGCCACGAGGGGCCCTCTCTTTCGCCAGCCACCGGCCACTGGCCTCTGGCCACTGTGCCCACCCAACGGTCGGTCACCACACTCACAAACAGCTCGGTCTTCCTGCCATACAGGAACTGGCGCAGGGAGAACTTGCGGCGCATAAAGTCGTCCGGGTCGCAAGTGGCGGCGCTGTAACGAAGCTTGTCCATTTCCCCTGGCTCGGCACCCTGCGCCGCCGCGTTTGAGGGAATCACACCCTTGGGCACCGGAACGTCCATGACCAGGTTACCGTTCGTGAGCGGGATGCGCTTGACGACTCGGCGCGCCATGAGGTTGTTGCGCACCTGGTGCCAGTGGCTCGAGCCCGAGAACCCGGGGCTCGCTGGCAGCTGCGGCGAGCCCGGCATCCCCATTGGCATCCCCATCGGCATGCCACCACCTCTCTGCGGTGGCGGGTAGCCGTATACGGATCCAGTGTGCTGCGGGGCGACGGGGCTGTAGGGCACCGACGGGATGACCTCGCCGACGCCAAACTCCTTGTTGGCGCCAGAGTTCAGGTGCGTCTGGGACGTGTACGACTTGTTCTCGTCGGGAAAGTCGTTGCCATGCTGGTTGCTGTCGTGGAAAGCGTCCATGTACGAGTCCAGCTCGGTGCGCGCGCCGTACTGGTAGCCACCCCCTTGGTCATAGTTTGTGTTGATGTTGAGGTGGTGGCCATTGTTGCTCCCAGCATAGTTGTTGTGGCCATTGTTACTGCCACCGTAGTTGTTGTGGCCATTGTTGCTGTTCGAGTAGCCGCCGCCCGACTGGCTGTAGCCATTGTTGTTGGGGTGGTTGTAGTCGGAGCTGTAGCTGGGTGCACTATCCATCGGGGGCCTTGATGGGCCCGAGTTGGACGAGTACATGGCGCCAGCAGATGTGAGGGGTGATGGGTCACGGGAGAAGACCTCGCCTGGATGGACCGAGCGGTGACTGGCGTAGGATGGAGGAGTGTATGTGTAGGATGCGGGAGGAGCACCTGTACGAGTGGTGGTAGTGGTAGTGGTAGTGGTAGTTGCGGGGGTTGTGACAGGGGGGAACTGGTTGAGACGCGGGGCCGACCAGTTTGTGCGTTGTGTCAGAGTAAAGGAAGGTGATGTCGGGGTGTCTGAGACGTCCGAGTTGTGCGAGGGGTTGCGGTGGTGCCGTGATGAGAGGGGTGTACGTGCCCCTGCTGCTGCTGCTGCTGCTGCTGCTGCTCTGCTACCAGGCGTCTGCAGGTATGCTGGCGAGGGTGAGTGGTATGTGTTGTACATGGTTTGTGGATGCGCTCGCTCTTGTCGCTGCCGCCGTCCCTCCCCACTGGCCCCCGTGCGCGCGACGTGGATGGGGGATAGTGTGAGTGGTCTAAAGCGAGACTCGTGCTGCTGCTGCGGGGTTGGTGTCAGTGCGCTGGTGGCCAAGGCGCTCGGCGCACAGGGTGCAGCCGGCAAGTGGGGTGGGGGGGGTGGACCAAAGTGGACGCCACTCGCTCTCTGATGGCTGCGACGCACCTCTAGCGCGTGATGATGATGATGGCAAGACGATATTCAAATGCGGTGGCAGACTATTCAAAGATCAAAGAGAAAGACCTCGTTGCGCTCGATGGACGAGACGGCGGCGCCGGACTGTGTAATGTTGATGGCGAGTAGAATGGGTCCCAGCAGATGGCTTGAAATGGGCAATGTCGCCCCCCAGAGACGCCAGACGCGTCGTCCACGTTTCTTGTCATGTCGCGGTTGATATCTGAATGCATGTAGCCTCCCTCCCCGCCATTGCCGCACTTTTGTGAGCATTGGGGGAGAGGGTGACAACGGGAGTGACGGACCTGACAGCAACTCTGTTTCCATCAGTGGTGGCTATCATCCGGGTCCCACTCCTGGATCCAGCGTCCCCGTGCTTGCACGCAGCGCACCGGCAATGCCCACGCCGCCCCACACCCTGCTCCGGGCCAAGACGGCGGCGGCACGGGTGCTCAGGAGCACAGCGTACAGCATGCGTGTCTGTCATCCTTCGCAGCAGGTTGGAAAGCAAGAATATCCCACTGGCCCACTATTCCGGGATCACTAGCAAAGGGTGGTCCTGCAGAGAGAGACGTGGGGGGCCTCCTTGCAGAGATCCAGAGATCCAGAGATCCAGTGACCCGGTGAGTCAGGGAGGAGGGTGAGGGTGACTGGGGGGTGGGGGAAGAGAGACGAGAAACGAGGGTAAGGAATGGAGGAGTGATTCTTGGTGGGATATTGCGGGAGATGGGAAACGGGAGGGGGCCAAGAACAAGAACATGTCTCCTTGTTATTTTCCGTTGGCTACGGCGCGAGCAACGTTGAACGCGTACCCAGCTACCCAGGATGTACGACGCGTATTCTATATACCACCGTGTTCAACGCGCGCGCTTGACCCCGAAACACCCTCTCATTCACCGCTGCCCGGACACCCCATACATGTAAGCCGCTGCCCGGACATGCCCAGACATGCAACACACCTTCGGCCCTTCAGGCGTCCAAAGACTTGGCCATGAGGCCATGAGGCCATGTATGAGGAGCCTGGTGGCCCCCGGATAAAGGCTGCTCCAATTTGCCGAAATACCGACTCTAGCAGTCTTGACACGATCCGATATCCCCTCTCTCTTGTCAAGGCGTTCTCCATGCTGTAAGCAGTTGTCGACACTGCCCGTGTGCAGGATGGCGCAGGAAACGTACAGAGGCTGGAAGGTTTTAGCTTTACAAAGCGGCAAGGGAGACGGTGTGTTGCAACCGTCAACGAGGCAACACACTGTGACAGGGGGGGTGTTGTTTTGCACCTTCCTTCCTCCCTTCCCCGTCTTCCCTCTCACTCCCTTTCAACGTTGCTCTCACCACCATTCCGCATGCACTCACCACCGCCACCAGCGTCTTGCTCACCACCCTTGCGACGACACACCCAGCCTGCCTGCCGGCTACGCTCGGACCGCCGCCGACGGGCGGCCGCCTCGCACCCTCCGCTACGCGGACCACCACGTCCACCACGCGCGGACAATAGAGCTCTGCAGCTGGAAACCTAACACAATGCCGCCGATATTTCGTTGCGGATGGGCGTGTCCCTCGTCTCTCGTCAGCAGACACGACATAAACAATTGTACAATTTTACGTTCTGGCCACATGGACGCTCGGACCCACTCGTGTACCCAGCCGACCGCCAGCCTCTGTTTGGGCCAAGCGTGCAGCCAGCCAGCCAGCCGCCAGACTGACAGAATGACCGAGTACCGACGACACAAACAGGCCGCACAATGTCTTTTCCCAACAACATTTCCATCATCCGCCTCCACACCGCACACATCCTCCGTGACCACACCCCGGCGCCGGTAACTCTCAATCCGACAGCCACTCCTCCGTCCATTCACACACACACGCATTCATCTCTCTGGATAGCACAGCATCCACGGCCCCACGCAGGACTCGCCACCCCGCCGCCTAGCAACCTCTCTCATCACGGCCTCGGGCTCTAACAGCTAGATCGCACGTCCGGTGGCGAGGACCATGGCCGAAGTGGCCGTGAGCCCCACACCCAAGCATGAGCGGCGCCGCTCGTTGCTCGATCGCGTCACCTGGAACCACAGGAGGTCGTCGTCGTTGTCCACACCGTCGCCGCTGGCACCAGGACCGGCAAAAGCTCAAGCACCCACTCCTCCACCTCCGCAGGGTGTCGCCTCACCACGGTCGCCGCCGCCACCACCCCCTGTGGCCGCGGCGGGCACGCCAGCACCCATTGCGGGCCTGCCGCAGCCCGTCGCTGCTCCGACGCCGTCAGCAGCCGGCAGCCGCGCAACGAGCGTGCACCTCCCGGACAACGTCAGTGTTGGCAGCAGCGCGCGCAGTGGTCCCAGGACGGGCTCGGGGTCCAAGGGCAAGAAGCTGCTCCGCAAGAAGAAGGGCGTGCACTGGGCCGGCGACCCGGGGGAGCCTGCGTCCCCGCCGCCCGTGTTCCTCGACAAGGAGAAGCGGCCCAGCCGGTGGCGGACGATGCTGGGCGGCAACAGCCACAAGCACGAGGACCAGGTCATCGACGGGGTGGTGCACCATGCGCCCAAGCTCAAGCCGCCAAAGCCGAGCCGGTCGAGCCTGAAGCAGGCCAAAGCAGAGGCCAAGGCCGAAGCCAAGGCTGCTGCGGCCGAGGAAAAGGAAAAGGCAAAGGCAAAAGGCAAAGGAAAGGACAGCGGCAAGGAGAACGGTAAAGACGCGGCCGCCAACGGCAACGGCAACGGCAAGCCCAAGGACGGCCGCGCGAGCCCGACGCCCAGCAACCACAGCTGGAAACACCACGAAAGCTACTTTCCCGAATACGAACGCATCGCTCCCGTCCCCAAGACCAACTATTACGAGTTTGGTCCCGGCCCACTCATCTACAACGTGCCCGGCGCCGAGGCTGCGCGGCTCGCCGCGGCCGCCAAGGTCGGCCAGGACATTTCCGTCCACTACCCGGTCCTCCCGCGCTTTGAAGACTACGTCAAGGCCGGCGGCAAGGACTGGCGCAAGACGCAGTGGGGCGACGAGGGATGGACCGGGTTCGGGTACGCGGGCGAAAAGCTGCCCAACCCGGCCGGCGAGACGTTTGGCGCGCCCATGCCCGAGGCTGTCAAGATTGACTATCCCGTGCCGGCGGGCGAGCAGGGCGGGAAGAAGAAGAAGAAGAAGAACAACAAGAAGAAGGGCGGCGCAGGCGGCGGAGGAGGAGCGGATGATGGTGGCGACGACGATGACGATGACGACGACGACAAGTAGTAGTAGCAGTAGTAGTGTGAGTGGTATGGTGGAGTGGGGTTATACTGACGAAGCAGAGTTTGCACGAGAGGCATGTGGCAGGCCATGGCCACTCGCTGTTTTCATCCCACCCACCCACACATTCCCAACCACAGCACACATCCAGCACTTTTATAGCACCCACATGGCGATCTGGCGATTCTGTCACATCCCTTCCAGTAGTTTCTACTTATACGATAATCTTCACCAGATGTGTTGGCAGGAAAGGGAGACCGGGGCAGCTCAAAGGCAGCTCTCCAGCTGGCCGGGGCGCAGCCTTCCTTGCGGCGCTCAACCTGCCACTGCTGTCCCGAAGCATGTCGCTGTCAGACCAAGCCTACTCAAGCACAAGGTCCGTGACAGTGTGGACCGCCCACGTTTGCGTTCTCGACAGTTGCGTCCAGGCAACGCGTCCTGGTCTCAGAGCTTGTGGATAATGGCAAAGCCACTGATAGCGTGTCAGCTGCTGGGTCATGTTCTTCTCCTGGCAGCTGCAAAAGCCCGGTATACCCACTCCCATCCTTTGAACGCGACGTTCTGGATCGCAGTCGCGAGCACCGTCTTGCCGGCGTCCTTCTCGATCCAGTCGTAGATCTGGCGCAGGCCGCGCGAGTTTGCGTCCACGTCGTCGACGGGCGTGTCGGCGGGCACTGCAATCCTGCCAACGGCGCATCAGCTCTGTCCTGTCGTCTGTACAGCCCAACACGTCTACACGCGTATGCGCAGCCACACCCACCTGCCCGCCTGGATCGCATTGTCAAAGAACAGCACCCCGCCGGCCTTACACAGCCGCAGGCCCTCGACAAAGTATTCAAAGTAGTCGTCCTTGTTGGCGTCGACAAAGATGAAATCGTACCCGCACTCGGCGGGCGGCAGGCCATCCGCCACGCCCGGCGGCGCGGCAAACTTGCCGTTTGGGTCGCGCAGGACGTCGAGCCCGAACCCGACGTGCGTCGTGGGGAAGGGGAGCAGGTCGAGGTCGAGAAAGTTCTGCTGGGCGATTTTGGCGTGCATGGGGGACGCCTCGATGGTGTCGATCTCGCCGTGCGAGGGCAGCGCGTTGGCGAGGAACGCGGTAGAGTACCTGCGATGGACCGTTAGTTGCGTTGACGCAGAGGCAGAGTGTATCCTTGCTGTGAGCTGCCTGGCTTGTGTAACGGAGAACCACGCAGCTGAAGTGCACCGAGGCACTCTCCGCAGCTGACGGTGTCACCAGCACAAGCACCTGCAAACAAGCCCACACCCAACACCCACGAACCGCACGCTCGACTCACCCTCCCAGCGTGCCAATCTCCAGCACCCGCGTCGCCTTCATGCTCTTGGCCATGATGGCCAGCAGCTGGCCGACCATGGGCGACACGGCGATACTGGGCATGCCGGCGTCGCGCGCGCGCTGCACGCCGCGCGCGAGCGCCGCATCAGCAGCATACCCGGGCGCCGAGAGCTTGGAGGTCAGGTATCCCTCTACGCCGGCGGTGGTCTGCCCTGCGCGGTCGTCAGTAGTGCGCACAGGTGGAAGCCCTGGTGGGTGGTGGGTGGTACAGATGGTGGGCGCGGCTTGCAAGTGGGTAGCGACGACCAGTGATCCAGTGACGTCACGCCCACCCACCACGCCCAAACCCCCACGCCATGGCCGTGGACACCTCTCCCCCCGTCGCCACTCTACGCACAGTACTTGTCCCCCGCCTCGTCCGCGGTCAACGGGCGGTCCAGGCGCTGGCGGCGCGCAGTGTGGGTGACGCTGCCATCGGGGTTGCGCGCATACGTGCCGCTCATGGCTGGTGTAGTGGTGGACAGGCGGCAGGTGAGAGTTGGGATGGCGGTGGTCGCTCGTGTACACGTTCTGGGGAGGGTACGCAGCGAGGAGAAGCGGGACATGGAGAGGGGGACGCAATGCGTGCGCAGGTGGACGGCGGGTTTTATATAGACCACCGTTGGCAGTTGGCCTGTTGCTTTGCTGGTTCTGGGGTGTGCGTGGGTGTGAGCGATGGCGTGGTGTGCTGTTGTGTCGACGTCAGTACATGCGCCAATCTGCTGCGCGCTGCGCAACATGACAACATGCCTCGGTCTTCTGATCGGTCTTTCAGTCTTCTGCATCGGACCCGATCAGCCGGCAGCGCGCGCGCCGAGAGCGGTTGAGGCGGGTGCACGCGGCTAGACCGGGCCGAGTGAGATGAGGCAGTGTTGCACGTTGCGGTGTGGCATGGCTCGAGAGAGCAGCAGAGTACCGCAGTGTCGTCGCGAGGCACTTGTGAGCCTCACGTTGGACGCGTTCTGCATGCGCACGCATATGTGTGACGAGTGTGGCAGTCTGCGCAGTTGGCCTCGGCTTGATCACTGTGATCACTGAGGGGCTCGGATATCTGATTGTATCACAGCCAGGCAATCTCAGTCGCAGTCGCAGTCGCAGTCACACTCGCCACTCATCCAAAATAGCACCCCTTCCATTCTCTCCCTAGGTTCAAGGACATGCAATGCATTTCATGACCGGGGGATATCCCTCCATCCCTCCTCTCTACGTCCCTCGCGCGTAATTGTATATTGTGTAAGGGGGGTTGGTTCGTACGTCTTCATCTACGCCGCTCACGCCCATGACCATGGCATGGCGCCTTTGCCAGCGGAGAACAGATAATCAAGAATCTATATCGCCCTCGCGCCTATTGCCTATTGCCTATTGCCTAATGCCTAATGCCACTGAGGCTGGTTGGGCGGCCGGTAGTCGGGCATGATGCTCGCCGGCACGGCCGGCGGGGGCGTGTACCAGTCTCCGCTGGGCGGGTGCTGTACGTGCGCCTGGGGCTGGCCGTACGGCGGGCGCGTCGGCGTGCCCTGTGCGCTGTTGGGGTCGGCGTACGGCCGGGGCGGCGGCTGCGGGCTGGCGGCGCGCATGGGGTGGGGCGGCGGCGTGGCCTGCATGCCGCCCTGCGGGTGCTGCTGCTGCTGCTGGGGGCCACCGGGACCGCCGATGGAGCTCAGGTAGCTCCTCCAGTCCGTGTTGCTCGGGCCGCTGCCGGATGGCGGCATGGGGGGCGGGGGAGGGCCGCCGCCGGCGGGGGGACGCGAGATGGTGCCGTGCGTCGACATGGCCGAGGGCACAGTGCTGTGCCATCCATCCGGCGCCGCTGTGCCCGGACGGAAATCGGTGTTTTGCTGCGCGTAGAGCGCCGTCTGCGACGGGGTGGGCGCCGGTCCGGGTCCTGGAGCATTATACGTTGGCTGCTGCATAGGAGCCCATGGCGCCTCATTTGACGGGGCCTGCTGGGGAGGCTGGATGGGCGGCTGGGGAGCATTGTAAGGCGGGTACGATGACCCCCGGGACGGCGAGTACGCCGGCTGGGCAACCTGGGGCTGCGCCGTGTTGACACGCGGAGGCGTGTAGCGCGTGTTGTTGGCCGCTGGTGGAGGGTACTGCTGCTGCTGGGGCTGGGGGTACTGGTTGTTGTTGTAGCTGGCATTAGGTGGCTGCGGCTGCTGCTGAGGCGGCGGCGGCTGTTGAGGGTTTTGCTGAGCATACAGCTCGTCCGAGGGGTAGTACCCGACGCCGCTGTGGCGAGGCGGAGGTGGAGGGTTGGGCTGCGCCTGCGTGTGGCTCGGAGATCCGTACGGAGCAGGCGTCGAGCCGTACTGGTTCGGCGCAGCCACCGGCGAGTTGTTGTTACTCTGGGTCTGCATGTACCAAGGCACGTACCCGCCAGTGGTCGTTGCAGGCTGCTGCTGGTTGTTGGGCGGGTATGGCTGCTGGGGCGGCTGCTGGGGAGGCTGTTGGGGTGGCGGCTGCTGCTGCTGCTGAGGATACTGGCTCGGCGCAGGCGGAACAGGTGGAGGCTGCTGGCCACCGAACGACGACGTGCGGCGGTGGTCTGGCTGGGTGGGCGGTGCAGCCTGCGGGGGGTACTGTCCATTATACTGTGTCGCCGGGGGAGGAACAGGGGGGTATGCCGCCTGCTGCTGGCCATTGGGCACCACGGGGTACTGCTGAGGCGGCTGGCCGTTGGGAGCGTACTGATCGTACTGAGGCTGCGGCGGGGGTTGGGTGTATCCTCCCACCGACGACGTCCTGCCGTGGTGCGGAGGCGTGTACGGCGCTTGCTGCTGCTGTTGCTGGTATGGCGCGGCAGGCTGCTGCAGAGGCGGTTGCTGGGGAGCACCGGGGTAGTACGGCTGGGGGCTCGTCGCACGGGGAGGCTCTGTCGAGGCCGGGCGACCTGGGTAGCCTACACTTCCAGGGACAGAGAGGGAAGTTTGGTGTTGGTGCTGGGGCTGCTGAGGAGGTGCGTGCTGCATGGGCGGAGCAGGAATCTGGCCGACCGACGACAATGGGCGCTGGGGAACATTGGCAGGTGGCGGAGCCGAGTTCCACGGCGCGTCGGCGCTCACAGGACGCTGGGTGGGCGGGACACCTTGCTGCGGCTGCTGTAGAGACGACCAGGGAGCACCTGCTGCCGAACTGGGCGCGGCGAGCGAGTGGCGGTGGTTGCCTAGCGTCTGGGCACCCTGCGGAGGCATCGTGCCCTGCGGGGGACGGTACGAGGAGCCGATGGACATGGACCCCATTGGGCGGGTAAGCGAGTCGATTGCGCTGTGGTTGGGGGACTGGCCCGGGGGAAACTCGGGCTGGCCGGGTGCGGAGGCGTGATGTTGCTGAGGCGGGAGACCAAAGTCGTTCCAGCTCGCCGAGTGCTGCAGAGGTCGCCGTTGCGGGGCGGCACCACCGGGAACAGCCAGGGGTGGCGATGTGATGGCGGCGTTCGGATCACCAGTCCCAGAGGGCACGCGGCCGGGTTGGGCATATGGCGGGGTGTAGAGCTTGGCGTGTGAGGTGCTCGTAGTCAGGCCCGGACGGATGGGTGGCATGTTGTACGGCTGAGGCTTGGGCGCATCGCGCTTGACGGGCGGCGCTTTCTGGCACACGTCAGCACGAGTGATCAAAGCACAAAGGCAACGAGATCCGCTATGAGACGCGTCCGCCTGCACCTGGGAAATCACTCACGTTGGAGAAGAAGGTGAGCTCGAGGTAGATGTCGCCGGTGTACTTCTCCTTGGCGTTGGCCGACTGGAGCTCGAACCAGTCTACAGCGTCAGCGTTACGTTCCTGCTGTGACATCAACACTCACCATCCATCTCGCCCTTTTTGAGACACTCGTCAATGGGCACGACCACCTCGCCAATGAGCTCGGGCTCTTTGAGGTCGTCGGCCCAGCACGCCACCTTGATGCTCTTGCCGCCGGCCTTCTTGCCTGTGCCGGCCTTTTGCCGCGCCTTGTTGGCCATGCTCTGCGGCGTGACCACGCCAGGCTCTTCGGGGAGCTTGGGCAGCGTGTCCTTTTTGCCTGACAGGCTGCCCGCCGCTTCTGCCGCCGCGATCATGTCGTCGGCGTCCTCCATGATCGTGAAGCGCAGCTCCTCATCCCAGTTGGGATGCTGCCCGCCGCTGTGCAAAGAGTCAGTTGAAGTGACGATGACGTGTGGCCGTAGGCGCTCCGTCGGCCACCGACGGATAAAGACAACATACCGCTTGATAGCCCTTGTCTTGAGCTTTGTCTCTCCTAACGAGACGGTACAGAATGGGTCCTGTTTACCAAACCGCGACTTGTTGGGCAGGTTTTTCTGAGAGAGACGTTCGTCAGCAGCAGCTCACAGGTGCAATGATGGTCGAGGACAAAAGGGCACCAAGCTCAAACGATCGCGGCGCGCCGCGCCGTGCAGCACACAGGCCCCACACTGGCGCGCGATCGCGATCACGCCTGCCTTGATCACCGTCTCAGCGACGGGCGACCGCGAGCAGACACAAAGCCGACGCGCGCACACGCACGCGCGCGCGCACATGGCAACGGCGACGCGCACCGACGAGTCCCACCAGCGCCCGCAACTGGACTGATCCAAGGCAACTCACCGCGGAGGCAACGACGACAATCAGCGTGCCCAACACTTTGGGCTCGGCGGCCATCGCCATGGCGTCCGGCGTCTGTGTAGGGTGGGTTTATGCGCGGAACGCAAAGAGTGATGCGTTGGTGCTGTTGTCTTTATGAGCCGCCCGTTGCGCGATGGAGCGAAGGGGGGGAGGTGGGGGGAGCAGGCGGCGGAGGCGGTGTGGAGTGACGGCGGAGGCGGTGGTGGTCCGGCCCCGACGCGGTGGTTGTGAAGGGTGTGAGAGGACGGGGGTGGGGTGTGGGTCGTGTAGTGTTTGCGTTTCCTGGACGATGACGGTGCGTGTTCTAGTCGGTCGTGCGCGGTGGGATCTTGCAAAGATTGACTAGTTGGCCGGTGTGTAGGGGGAGGAGTGGGGGGACGGTTTGACACGGCGGCACGCTACACTCTAATGCGTTTCCCGTGTCAGTGTCGGTGAATGGGACGGAGCAAAGACCCCGCGCAGGCGGTATGAGATCTAGCGGGAGGGGGGTTGGGGTGTGCGGGTAAGGCGTTGAGAGCTTTCTCCAGACCGGCTGGCACTTGAGTGTATGGGTGTGTGTGTGTTGTAGAGAGTCTGCAGATGTGGAAGTAGAGGACGAGGCAGACGAGACAGGAAATCAAGAACGAGCAATGACCAGCAAGGGAGAGAGCGCAGTCGTGTTGGGTTGGGTGGGGGGAAGCCAGGAGAGCCCAGGAGACACCCATTGTCAGGGATGTGTGGCGGGTGTTTAGGAATTCAATTAGGGTCCATTTGCCCCATGCGCGTTAAAAGCACATTAGAAATCGGGCCCCCCCATTTGAAAGCCACACACTAATGGCAACAAGGGTTGGGCCCACAGCCTGGCGTTCCTGGCCGGGACCCACCCAACGCGTCACACCAAACACGCTCAAACGCTCGTTTGCGGTCGTGTCCTGGGCCTGCCACCAACACGGCCTGGCTCCTGCTCCTGCTCCCGGTCCTCTTGACTCCTCCTCCTCGTCTCGGTAAATGACTTCATACGATAACATATGTACGGGGTATATCTACGTCCCAATAAACAGCGGCGAGACGGCGGCCAGGGAACGAGCGCCGTTTTCCCAAACACCAAACCATCCCCCGCTCAATGCAAACACGTCAAGTCCAACACTCGCTCCCTCCCCCGCGAGACACACCAAATGGGTCGTCCCTCGCACAGGCGGCGCAAGAGGACATTATGCAAAAATTGATCAACACTTTTGTTCTTGTTCGTTTTGGAGAGTGGGGCGGGCGGGCAGGCCCGAGTTGGACTAGCTGGCGCCTCTTGAAAAAAAGCGTGTTTTTTGTTTTGGCGCAAACAGCAGCTTACAACTCGGCGTCGTCGTCGAGCTGCGCGGGCTTGAGCATGCCGGGCACACGGATCGCGAGCTGGCGCTCCTCGACGGCCTTGCGCTCGGCCTCGGCCTCCTTCTCGTCGATGAACAGGTCGGCATTGTCGCCCGTCGAAAACTCCTTGAGCGAGATGAGGAAGTCGCGAAGCGTGAGCTTGAACTTGGTCGGGTCGCTCGAGTTTTCAAACATGAGGTTGACAAACGACGAAATCTGGCCAGACTGCACGTGGCCAAACGCGTTCTGAAGCAAGTTGGCAATGTACTGCTTGAGGAAGACGACGTTGGACATGTTGGGGTCCGACACAGTGGACGGGTCGTACAGCGGAGCCTGGACCGAGTTGGTCTCGACAATGGCAATGAGGCGGGCCAGCAGGATCGTCTGCATCTTGAAACCACTCTTGTGGTCCGTGTCGGTGAGCACAAAGAAGACGTCGCCGAGCAAGGGAAGGAGGAACTGCGTGTAGAACGAGTTGGAGATCTCGGGCGTCGACGAGGCAAAGTTGTTGACAATCTCAAACGCAATGCTGAGACCAGTGTCGGCAATGTCGCGCATGGTGTGCTTGAACGCCCACACGACAGAGTCCATGACAAGCTTGAACTGCGCGGGGGGCAGCTCAAGGAGGGCAGGGAAACAGGTGAGGTTGATGGCGCGCAGGAGCTTGAAGAAGCCAACACGGTGCTCAGGGTACTCGGAAAAGTCCTTGTTGATCATGTCAAGCGTAGGCTCAAACACGGCGTCGAGGATGGGCGCAATCTGAGGGACAAGGAGCGAGCCCAGCTTGGACACGATGGTGGCCATGACGTTGAGCACCTCGGCGTCACGGGCAGCGGGGACGTTGCGGTTGTAGTCGCCCAGGATGGCGTCCAGGAGACCGGGAATGAGGTTGCCGTTGACACCATCCAAGTCCTCGGCCTTTTTCACGTATGTCTCGACGAGCTTGAGAATCTCCTTCTTAATCGTGCGGAGCGAGCGGACCTTGGGAGTCTTGGTCGCAATGAGACCCTGCGTGGCAACGGCATCGCTGATAATGCCCGAAACGGCCTTGTACAGGCCAAGCATGTCGAGCCAGATCCGGCCGAGCTGGGGGAGGAAGAAGGCGCCGATGGAAGTGCATGCCGACACGTTGGTCTTGAGAATGTTGGACATGATCTTGACGTTCTCCGGGTTGCCGAGCACATCAACGTTGCTGGCAGCCTGCTGCATGAGGTTGTCCCAGGCATTGTTGGGCAGCTCCATGAGCTTTTCAATCAGGCGCTCCTGGGTCGGCTTGTTGGGCTGAGCCGAGATCATGTAGCCGACAGCCTCGTAAAAGGTGTGGACCTGCTGGGGCTGGAGGTCGACGGTGATGCGGTGCAGGGTGCGGAGAATCTCGTCGATGAAGGGCTCGTGCTCGCCAGCCTGCTGCATGACAAAGTGGCGACGGCACTTTTGAGCAATCTTGATGAACGTGTCACAGGCCATGTCCTGCACACCCTCGTGGGTCTCGTGCATAAACTCAAAGAGCTTGTTGACGACCGTCTTCAGGAACTTCCAGTGTGCCTTGAGGAAACGCGGGTACTGGCCGACAATGTACATGATGTCGGACGCGCAGACGGCCTTGTTGTCCTTGCCGCGCTTCATCTCGGTCAGACCAAGCAGGTCCTTGATGACAGTGACAAGGAAACGCTTTTCAGTTTCCTCGTTCATCGCACCAGAGATGGAACCGATGGCCCAACAGAGGGTGTTGAGGTTGTTCCACGACCACTCGGACCCGTCAATCTGCTTGGCGAGCTTGTCGGTCATAATCTGCTCCGTGTCGGCAACGTCCAAGTGGGTCAAGTAGACGAGAACCTCGCGCATGCTCTTGTAGAGCACAATGGTGTCGCTCTCCTTCATAAACTCGCGGACAATCTCGCCCTCGTCGTTCTCGACAATGAGCACCTCCTCGGGCTTGACCATCTTCTCAATCATGACCAGGCGGAGGTTGGACAGAATGTCGCCGTAAATGGTCTTGCGGAGGGGCGCGCCGTTGAGGCCGAGGCTTTGGGGGCCGTTGAGGCCGCCGCCGAGGCCACCAAGGTTGAGGTTCATGAGGGGGTTGATGTCGCCCATGGGGAGCGACTGGATCTCCTCGTAGAGCTCGGCGACGAGCTTGGCCCAGTACTCGAGACAGATCTTGAAGACTTCACGGTCGTCGACGGTGGAAATCTTGATCAGGTAGAGGTGGGCGTTGATCAACAGCTCGTTGGACTCGGGGGTCTCGATGAGACGGAGGTGGGAGTGGAGGAAGTTGGTGAGGAAGATGGCAAGGTTCTTGATCAGCTGCTGGTCCTCGTCATCAGACGAGGCATAGGCAGCCGCCAGGTCGGTGTGCGGGGGGACCATGCGGTTGACACTGGTCATGACCATCTGGAACAGGATGACAAACTTGCTGTTGTACTCGGGGCCAACGTTAAGACCCCCAATCTCGGACAGACACTTGAGAGTAACATTGCGGAACTCGGGGACCTCGAGGAAACGGGTGACCAGGAAGTCGATGATCTGGGTCTCAAAGATGTAGCCCAGAGGAATCCAGTTCAGGAAGCGGAGAAGGGTCTCAAGGGTGGCCTTGATCAGGCTGGGCTTGTTGGCCTTTTCGAGCACCTCGTTACAGAGGGTGAAGATGTCGGAAAAACTCGCCGCACATGGTCTGCTTGAGAGCCTTGGTCTTGGCCTGGGTCATCTGCTCGGCAGAGAAGTCGAAAATCTCCTCGGACAGGAGCTTGAGAATGACCATGTTGTTCTCACACAGCGACAGGTTGGTGCGCGACGACTGGGTGATCTCGGGGATGAACGAAGGCCAGTCCTTGGGCCAGGCCTGCTTGAGGATCTGCACGAGCACGAGGTTGAGTTTGTTGAGGTAGCTCTTCTCCCTCCTCATACGCGCCTCATCGCTGGACAGGTCGACGGTGACCTGGACGATAAAGTTGCGGATGCCCTGCTGCTGGTCGGCAGGCAGCGCCTTCCATCGTGTCTGAACAAGCTTCTCGAGAATCTGGAGACCAATGTACTGTGGGCGCAAAGTGAGCATTCTTGTTGTGACGGAGAGAGGGGTCGCACGTTCGCCCGCGCGCGCCCAAACCAACATACCTTGGTGTTCACATTGGTAGAGGTCTCGAGAATGTGTGGCACACGCTGCCACGAGTCGGGGTTCTCCTGGAACTGGGTGAGGACCTGCTGGGCTTGCTGTTGCTGGCCAGGTTGTCAGCTGACCGGACTGGGACCCGAGCTGCGAGTCGGAGCAGTGAGAAACGTACCGTGGCACCTGCGCCAGTGTAGAACGTCTGCACCACCTGGTCAAGGAGACTGTAGATAAGGCATCAGCGACAGCATCGAGGTGCAACGCAAGCGACCCAAGTCGACGTACCCAACATCAATGTCCTTGGTAAAGTCAAGGAGCGCCTGTTCACACACTTGTGTCAGCAACTTGTTTCGTCCACCGCAGGCGCGCGTGCTCTGGCGCAAAGCGCGCGCAGTGTGCGTGAGTAGCGCAAGAGCTCACCTCCATCGTGCCAGAGCGAGTGTACCGCTATTCTCAAGTGGGATTGGTGCGCGACGGCCGAGTTGACGCGCTGCTGTAAGGAGGAAAGAGAGGTTAGATGAGAGTTGTGTCTGGGTGGCGTAGCTTCCAGGGGAGCGAAGGGGGGAGAGGATACGGGGAGATTGGAGCTCGCACCCTGGGGCGAATACGTACTGTGCAACTGGAAAGAGTTTGCCAGTATGTGCCCGAGATGGGGTAGTGAACTGTCGTGGGTAGTGGGTGACGGTGGGGGGTGTTGGTGGTGGCGATGTGGGGATGGATGGTATGGGGGGGTTGTGGGTGTGATGATGCAGTCGAGTGTGTGTGTGCGCGCAGCCACGGTGTGGGTGGGTGGGGTGAGTGTACCAGCCAGCCAGCCAGCCAGCCAGGCCCAACTCTCCCACCGTGGCACTCGCGCTGCATCAGTGAGAGCACCACCACAGGCGGGTCTTCTCGGCGTTTGCGGGAGAGCGGAAGCATATTTTCCTATTATGACCAAGGACCCCCTAATTCCCCTAATTAGCTCGTCGTCAAAACAAAAATCCCTCATTTGCAAAACAACCCCCATTTATATACACCCCGTTTCCTTGACTGTATTGTCACGTTTGATCTGAGCTAGCCAACACAGCACCGTTTACGTGTCGCTTGTGTCTTCTCTTCGCCACACTGGTCACTGGATCACTGGGCCACTGCTGACCTGCATGAACAGCAACCACGCTGTCGGCGTCCCAAAGGAAGTGAAACTAGGCGCGTGTCCTTATCAGCGGACATTCGAGTCCACTAGGCCACTGGCCACTGAAGTAAGAGACTGTCACTGACGTGGCATCAAGGAGCTAGATTGGGGCCAGAGTGGTCGAGTTAACTGCGGGAGAGGAGACGAACACAAGCGTGACCTTTTGACCTGGTCGACCTCATATCAACAATGCTGCGTCTGTGGCTATGGGCCTGAGGGTGGCTGTGGAACTGACTGTCGCCATCCATAATGCCAACCCGCGCCCCACTGTATAGATTGGAGCTGTTGCCTTGGGCTAGCTTGTCGCTTGTTGGCCTTTGACCTGTGGCCTTTAACAAGTGTATTCCATGTACAGTACTTGCATGGCAGTTCTCACACGCTCCATCTCAGATCTGAGAACAGAAACGACCCGCCATTTTCCTCGCCTGCCACATGCCGTGTTGGCGAGCTTGACTGGAGTGCCTCCGGAAGGACGATGCTTAGACCCATGCCTGAGCCATATCCCCGTGCACCGTATCCTCTGCCTGCCAGAGCATGACAGACTGACCGGACACCCATAGCGCCATAGCGTCCATAGTGTTCATGTGGACTGAAAAAGTGGTCTATTATCGGCACCGGGGTTTCCCCTCGCTGAGCCTGACCAATGCCATCCACCAGGCCCCAGCAGACCGCACGTGCAACAACCGGTAGCGAACTCTGCACTTTGCGCATCCATCAACACACATCTGAACAAGGTTTTTTCCACAGCACCACCGACCTCGAACACATTGTGTAGACTGTCACACGCCTCTCTCGCTCAGCTGTTTCATACAGACAGCCATCCGCTGCGGCGCCAAGGACGGCCGCAAAGCGCACAGTCGCCACCCACTTTTGCCGGTTGTCAGGTCCAACACTTGGACCCACCCTTGCTTTCTCTCTCCACAACCTTCACTCCCATCCCGGTGTCGTCACATTCTCGTGCGCCCACAACAAACTGCAAAGGCGTAGGAAGCTTCCAACGTCCCCTCTCGCAACCGATCCCCACGCGGTGCATGTGTCCGTAGGCCCCTAGCTTTCGCAACAAGAGACGCCCTCGTCGCCCATCCCTCACCTCCATCGCCTGCCCCCCCATCGCTTCTCCGACTTCCCCGATCGACAGGCCCATCGCTCACCATGTCGCCCACCTCCCCATCCTCCCCGCGCCAGATCGCAGAGTCGCCCTCGACATCCCACCCCCGCACCATGTCGCAGTCGGCGACGCGCTCCCCCGTCCGCGCGCTTGGCGGTGCCCAGCACCGAGGCAGTGCTGGCACAAGCTACCGTGACAACGTCGACGTTCAGCGCCAAATGCAGCAGGATATCGATTCAGCGATGAGCATGTGTGAGTACACGTCGAGCGGTCGGGATACCGTTGCGCGTGTGAAAGTACCATTGGGCTTGTGTCTTGTCTGAGACCATTGTTTCCATTCACCCCTACCCCCCGCTTTGTGTCCCACTGCCTTTCAGAGCTGTTAGCTGACTCGCCTGCCAGCCCGCGCGCGCTCCGGATCGCTCGTTGAGCCTTCGCCCATGCTCCGTGGCCAGCTCCCGCGGTACTCCAGCTCCCCGATCGAGGAGTCGCCGTTTGGCATGCTGAGTGACGCCGAGGAGCGCGAGATCCACCGCGCCCGTCATGGCCACGGCGAAGAGGAGGACCATGACGACCTGCGCGGACCCTACCGCCACGAAGAGGTTCTGAGCGACAATGCCAGCGTGCACACCTTCCAGTCCAGGCATGCGTCGGACGACACGCGCGACCGCGACCGCAGGCAGATGAGCCGACACACCGGCCACAGCAGCCACGCGGACGCGGTGGGCAGCATGGGCAGCATGACGAGCCTCAACATGGCCGGCGTTGCGCGGAGTGCGTTCGACTTTGCGGCCATGGAGGAGTTTGCCGCTTCGGAGCGGCAGGTGCTGGACGTGGTCGACAGCGCCGAGCCGATCCGCCGGCGGTCCACGGGTGTGCGTCTCGAGCGCTCGCACACAGCCGTGACCGACGCGGCCGCCAGTGGCAGTGGTAGCAGCACTCGACAGGACGTGAGCTCCACTGGCGGTGCTGGAAGCGACGAGACCGTGGCCAAGCCGTACAGCCTCGACTTTGAGCAGACGTCAACAATGTCGCCGCCCATGTTCAGTGTCGTTGGCGACAATGGCGAGCCGGCAAAGGACGAGGAGCCGCAGACCAACTTCCACCGCAGGAGGGCACGCAAGCTCTCGCAGTCCAACCCTGTGCGCCGCGGGGCCAAGCTCGCGCTGTTTGAGAGCTTTGGCGGCGGTGGCGACGACAATGCGCTTACCGGCAGCGCGCTCAAGGCTCCTCGACAGGGCAGGCAGGTGCCCACTGCTGCCCCCACCGAGCCTGCCACGGGATTCCAGGCATACACAGACGCACCTCCGGGCCACGACCGACCGTACCGTTTTTCGTTCTACTCGAACGCCTTGCCTGTCACCATTCACGCGCGCACCATGGCCGAGCTGCCTGCCGAGGGCCAGTCGTTTGAGGATCTGTTCAAGGGCCGCAACAACTCTGCAGACACGGCCGCCGACTTGAGCGCCACGCCACGCCCCGGTTCCGGTATCAGTGGAATGGGCACTCCCAACGAGCCCAGCCTGTTGACGCAGACGGCGCCCAAGCAGCTCGCGATGAAGAACGCTCTTGCAACGTCGACCCTCCCACCAACAGCTGAAGAGGACCCGGACCAGTTTACGTGGTGGCTCGATGTGCTGTCGCCGACCGACGAGGAGATGCGCATGCTGTCCAAGGTCTTTGGCATCCACCCGCTCACAACGGAAGACATTTTGCTTGAGGAGACGCGCGAAAAGATTGAACTGTTCCGCCACTACTACCTCGTCTGTTTCCGCTCGTTTGACCAGGACCCATACTCGCAGACCTACCTCGAGCCCCTCAACATGTACATTATCGTGTTCCGCGAGGGCACGCTGTCTTTCCACTTCCGCGGCACCCCGCACCCGCAAAACGTTCGCAGGCGTATCAAGCACCTCAAGGACTACATCTCTGTCACATCCGACTGGATCTCGTACGCCCTCATCGACGACATCACCGACGCTTTTGGACCGCTTATCCAGTCGATCGAGTACGAGGTCGACTCTATCGACGAGCTGGTCCTCATCCTCAAGGAAGCAGAGCAAACAGACATGCTCAGGCGTATCGGCACATGCCGTAAAAAGGTCATGGGTCTCCTGCGACTCATGGGCTCCAAGGCGGACGTGGTCAAGGGCCTCGCCAAGCGGTGTAACGAAAACTGGCTCGTGGCCCCCAAGTCGGACATTGGGCTGTACCTGTCCGATATCCAGGACCACTTGATCACCATGACGTCCAACTTGAACCACTATGAGAAGATTCTGTCGCGCTCCCACTCCAACTACCTCGCCCAGATCTCCATCGAGATGACAGACGCCAACAACCAGATCAACGACGTGCTCTCAAAGCTCACGGCACTCGGTACCGTCCTCATCCCCATGAACCTGGTCACCGGTCTGTGGGGTATGAACGTCCACGTCCCCGGCCAGGACGCCGAGGTAGACACAGTGAGTACAGACTGAGCACAATATCCCGGTTGGTGGCCGTATGCTGACGCACCAAAACAGTACCATTGGTTTGGCGGCATCCTCGGCGGCCTTGCGGCGTTTGCCATCGTCGGTGCATGGGCGACGTACAGGTGCTTTGTGAGGTAGCGGGCAGTCTTCACGTCGGACGGACGCTTTTTACGTTTTACATCTATAGATATTCACAGTTTTGTTGTCTTCTGCATGTCGCATCCAGCGGTGATGGTGTCGAGGAAGAGAGGCACTGGGGTGGTGCGTGGTGGCCCGCGTTTAAAGGTCATCACATAAGTCAAGCGGTGACGTGACCGCGGGTACTCACCATACCCCACTGATGTCAGCGGCAGTGTGTTCTCGTCAGCAACGACGAGAAACCAGTGGGCCGTCCCCTCGTAGGCGCCATGTCGGTCAACGCCGGGCATGGTGGGCAGTGTCCATCGAGATACGACGCGGCCGGCGCTAGGTGGCGCCCCAAGCGCTATCGGAGTCCAGAAAGACGCCGCTCCCACCGACAATTTCGAGTTTTAGTGGCTTGCTGGGGGGGGGGGGGGGGGGGAAAGGCTACGCATCACGGTGCGCGGGGCCCGGCCACATGCATTGATGCGGGACAGTAGTAGTGGTAGTGGCTGTGGTTGACGGGCGACCGGGGTCTACTTCGGCGTGGTGAGGCGTCGGGGCGTCGATACCGTGGTCCACCCGGGGGGGTAATTGTGGCGGTGGGGTGTGGCGGCCGACGCGATAAGTGGGAAACGATGGGAAGATAAGGGGCAACAGAGGTTAGTGTGGCGCTTCTCCGCCGATAGAGACTGGTGTGGATGCCTTTTCGGTGTGGTTGACGCTACGGCGACGGACCTGTTGTGATGCGGGCAAGCATGGTGGATTGCAACCAGCGGTAGAGACCAGCAGTAGAGAGCTTTTTTGAAGCGATTATCCGGAGTTTAGTTGGTATTATCACTAACACCAGTGCGAAGCTGTGTCTGGCCATGCATTTCTGCCCGCGAACGTTTCCTGCACCCTTTCAAGCTCATGATCAACATGGATAAGTCCCCACGGGCCACTTGTCCCTCAATACAGGGAGGGCAGTCGTGGGCAGTCGCTACGGCTTCACCGTGGTGCTATGACATGTTGCGGTTATCGGCGCAGGCCAATTGAACTTTGGATATTGCCTCAATAAACAGCCGCATCCCTCGTCTTCTGGCCCAAAGGGAACTCAAGCGCCAAGACCTTCCAACGTTGCCTTTACAGGGGCGGCGAAGGCCATGTCCTTGAGCGGCCATGTCTGCGAGATTGTCATGTGGGGCCGCATTCGTCCTTGAGCGATAAGAAGCGCATGAGCGCCACAGGGGGATCAAGTCATGTCCCGCCGAACGTCATGGCGTCCACATCTGGGGGAGCTGCTGCTGCTGCGGCATTTCCGGGTTATGCTTTCTAGGGAAGACGCCTCTGAACAGAGATAAACAGGTATGCAAACCTCGCTTGCCCGTTAGTTGCTACCTTCGGCGTCCATGTGGTGTCTTGCGTCATGGCGCTCAAGGCCACCATGGCTTTGGCCTCCTCGGGGCGGAGCGCCGAAGTGCTATCCCGACCTCGGCCTTGTCAACGTGAGAGGTCCTGCTCTGTGTACCGGTATTGCCGATGACCTGGTTAGACGACACGAGACGCCACTGATCTGAGAGATAGCGGGCAAGGGTTTTGTCGTCGGAGGAGAGAGGCATCATCGGGGGTCCTGTGGTGGCTCCCGATGAGATACGCTCTATAAGTCGAGAGTGACTGCAAAAGCAACTCCCCCATCCCTCAACAATCTAACAATCTACCCCTCGAACGATGCGCACCAGCATCGCCTTTGCCATCCTTGGCCTCTTGGGCTCCGCTCTGGCGGCGCCCATGCCCAAGGCCGACTGGGTCAAGAAGCCCGGCTATCGCCCCAAGATGCACCAGCCCAGCCGCCGTGCTCTGTATGTCGACCAGGTCGCCGAGACCACCACCTACCCGACCACCACAGCGCCCAAGGAGAACCCATGGCTGTACTTGTCCAACGATGAGGCTGCCGCAGTCATCCTGTATCTCCACGACCAGGATGTTCTCAACCTCACGGCCGTCGACGACGCCGGCGCTTGGGACAACTCCATCCTCGTGGTCGACGTTTCGCCTCCCAAGAAGGCTGACGTCAAGGCGTACTTTGACGGCAACGGCACCAAGCCTGAGCGCTATGCCGTCGCATCGCTCATGTTTGGTGCCACCGAAGAGCCATTTGTCCAGGACTTCCTGGTTGGCCCACTTCCCATTACAAACGCCACGACGTTTGTGCCCGATACCGGCTCCAACACCGCCGCCAATGCCTCAATTCGCGTGTACGACGCCGACGCCTCGTACGACTACTACTCGGACGTTGCCTGGGGCATGGCGGACATTGTGTCAGACCTCCTGAATGTCACCATGGACACCGAGGACGACCTGAACGACATCTTCTCCATCTGGGGTATCGACCCGTGAGTAGACCTTGTTTTCATTGATGCCATGACTGACACCTCGCTCAGTCTGTGGAGGGAGACGGTCGACGGCGAGGAGCGTGTCATTAGCTGGGTTCAGTTCTGGCTCAACGAGCCTGAAATCACCGCCGACGACGGCACCCAGGTGACCTTTGACGGCCAGACCCTCACCCCGCAAGGTCTCTACCTCAAGTTTGACATTACTGGCCGTGACTCGTCTCTCTGGAGTCTCAAGGGCATTCTGTACGCCGACGAGTTTTACGAGACCGAGGACGAATTCCGCGCCGCGTGGTCTGCACCGGGGTTCAACAAGCTCATTCCCAACTATGCGGGCGAGTGGCTCGGCACCGACAAAGTCCCCAACGTCACTCTCCCGCTCGAGACACTTCCCCCACCCATGCAGGTCCAGCCTGCCGGCCAGCGGTTCTACATTGACCCCGACCAAAAGTACGTCGAATGGATGGGCTTCACCTTCTACCTCTCCTTCACACGCGACACTGGTATGAGCCTTTACGACATCAACTTCCAAGGCGACCGCATCATCTACGAGCTGGGCATGCAGGAGGCTGTGGCCCACTACGCAGGCAACGACCCTGTCCAGTCGGGCACTGCATACTTGGACTCCTACGTAAGTGCCACCATCCTTTGGCCACAGTCGCTGATACAAACCGTTTAGTACGGCTTTGGCATGTACACTGTCACCCAGGTGCCCGGCTTCGACATGCCCACGTACGGCACCTGCCTCGACTCGAATGTCCACGCAAGTGAGGTTTCCAAGCAGCACCCCTGTGCAATCAGTATCTTCGAGTCGGACGCGGGTTATGCCCTCCAGCGTCACTCGACCTCGAGCTACGTCTCCACTACCAAGAACATTGCTCTCGTGGTCCGCTCGGTCGCCACCGTCGGCAACTATGACTACACCACCAGCTACTCGTTCTTCCTGGACGGCACCATCGAGGTCATGATCCAGGCCTCGGGCTACATCCAGTCGGCATACTACTATGCCAACGAGGGCTACGGCTACAAGATCCATGACAACCTCAGTGGCTCGATGCACGACCACTCGCTCAACTACAAGGTCGACTTTGACATTCTCGGCGGCAAGAACACAATGATCAAGCACTCGGTCGAGCCCGTGACCAAGGCGTTCAAGTGGTCAAACGGCGTCGAGCGCAACACGATGCACATTGTCGAAAAGGAGATTGTCAACGAGGACCACGGCAAGCAGTTCTGGGGTGCCAACGGCAAGGACCACGTGATCGTCGTCAACAAGGACACCCCGAACAAGTATGGCGAGTACAGGGGCTACAGGATGTCGCCATCCAAGGGAGGTGCCGGTATGCACGTCACCATCGCAAACTCTACCAACCTCGCCAACGCCGGAGGCTTCACCACCCATGCGTACTATGTGACCAAGCACCACGACTCGGAGACACGCGCCGCCTCGGCCTGGAGCGACTACGACCCATGGAACCCCATGCGCGACTTCAACACCTACTTTGACGGCGAGGACATTGAGCAAGAAGACATTGTCGTCTGGTTCAACCTGGGAATGCATCACGTCCCCCACACCGGCGACATCCCCAATACTGTGATGACGACGGCGCAGTCGGCCATGCTCCTCACCCCCAACAACTATTTCCTCAGCGACCCCTCCCGCCAGGTCACCAACATGATGCGCATCAACTATGGCGCGGACAACGTCAGTACGGTGGACACGTTTGGTTCCGTTGCTCCCAACGGCACGATCAACCTGGAGAACAACCTGTGGGACCCCTACACGTACTCGGGCGACGTTGCAGTTCGCAAGTTCCCGTACGACCCCACAAACCCTTACAACGACACCGAGTCGATTGTGTGAGGAGCAAGGGAACGGGATCGACGAGACCCCAGCCGCTGCAAAGGTGGAATATTCAGGCCTAACAGTGGCCTGAGCACGGCCATAGGGAGTCTCTGTTAATGGGTAATGGAGCGAGGAATGGGGTAATGGTAGTCCAAATAGTTAATAGGGCGCAATGCCACGAATGTTGAGCCAAAAGTGGAAAATAAAGAAAAAATGACCGAAAAATGGCCCTCCCGCACTCTCGCTCCCACCTCCTTCCACCATCCTCACCTTACTTGCTTCTGTTTTAAATAGAACCTCGTACACCTGCGCACAGCGCCAACACCCTAATACACACTGCAGCCCTTAGCCTGTCGAGGACACGTCCTGATTAGGAGGTATCAGTACACTGGAAACCATTTACGTAATGGCCGCTTAGCTCAGCTGGTTAGAGCATCGTACTAATACCCAGCCTTGGTTACTAGTCCATGCGGAGGTCGGCAGTTCGATCCTGTCAGTGGTCAGCGCAAGATGCGAGTCTTGTGGATTCCTTTTTCCTTGTCCATACTGCCAACTGGAGGGCAGCGACAAGTGCAGGAGATTGCAGTGGCAGCCACATGGGTGTCACTTGGGGGCGCGTGCGGAGTCTTTTTTCCGCAATTTTGTTTCCGTGGTCGCGATGTGGGTCGTCGCGCAATGAGTGCCTCCACCCATTGCATCTCCTGTTGTCCTCCGTGATCAGTGATCGCTCATCGTCTCTCCACACCTATTACTTGACATGTCCGCCCTACTGTATGTGCGAGGGTCGCGATCCCTTAGCACGTCTGCGGCTCGACTGTCCCCCGCTATCCCGACTCTTATCGCCTCCGCCTCCACCACCGAAGCCAGTCCGAAGCGCTCTGTTGCCGTCGACTCGAATGCCTCTCCCTCCTCCTCCTCTGCGCCAGCTGCGTCGCCTGGCGCTTCAGATGCCGCCCCGAACACTGCAGCAAAGAAATACACGCGTGGTACATTGTATGGTACCACGCAAGAGCCTGCCAAGGACTCGCCTGCGCGCAGCACGACAGAGGGCCTGGGGCTCTTGTCGCTTGCCCTCAAGGAGCGCAAGGCGGCACGCGACGAGAGACATCTTCGCAGCATTGCGCTCGCCAAGACCGAGCTCTACGTTCCGGCGCCAAAGGTGTACACCCAGAAGGGTCACATGGCCGGTATCCTCGCGCAGTACGAGGAGCAGAACCGCACTGCTACTACGTCGTCGACCGAGTCAGCTGTGCCGACCGTCGCACCCACCTCCACGATTGCACCTGCTGCCGCACGTGAGCCCATTCCGAAATTGGAACGATTGGCAACTCCCCCGACTCCCCCGACAGAAGAGCCTAGGGCGCCGTCAACCAGGGAGGCGATCATCCAGTCTGCCATGTCGCCGCTGATGGACGACCTGGCGGACCCATCCGAGTCGCCCTCGACCAACGACACCGAGGAGCAGCGAGGACCTGCGCTCAAGGAACTTGAAGAGCTCTCGGACGAGGACTTTGAGGCTGCGTTTGCCAGTTTCGAGTCGTTGGTGGTCCGTGACCGTGTACTGGGTCCCGACGTGGATGAGGATCCCAAGGCCGCAGCGGCAGCGATCCGCAAGACAGTGCTGGCCAGGCGAAAGGCCTCGCGGGAACGCTCCTGCCAGCGCCGCGTCAAGAAGGAAGCCGCACAGCGAGCAGAGGGCAAACATGGAGCTAAACCTGAAAAGAAAGCACTCGCCAACGCCAGAAACGCTAAAGCGAATGTCGTGAGCGCCGTTCCCGTCAGCCAAGAAGTTATCGATCTCAACGTCCCCGACGAGCGCGCCAAGGAGGCCATCCCGTCAAGAAACTGGGCTGCGCTCATGACAAAACACGATAACGCGGAACTGTCACCCCCATTGGCGCAGGCCACAAATCCTGACAGTCCTGCTGCCACCAACGAGACGACGGAGGCACCGGCGGCGCTCGAGAGCTTGGCGGCAGCTTCCGAGAGCACACCACGGAATGGGACTAGGCTCGCTACGAAGGCATTTAAGCAGCCCTCTGGACACGTTGTGGGACTCGCGAGAAACGTAACCGAAAGCAACGCCAACCCTAAGATGACTGGCGGCATTGTTGACCGCAACGATAAGCCCAATGTCAAGCCCGCTAAGCCCGCTGTCGAGCCTGCTGACAACACCTTCCATGGACTGAACCTCAACAAGCTCCCACGGCTCACCGAGCGCAAGGTAAGTCCGTCTCGCGCCGACCACAAATACCAGCTAACGTTTCAGGTGGTCCTCGTCCCCGCCGATTTCAACGAGACAATCTCGGTGGCGCGAGAGCATTGGCATGTCGCCTCGGACCAAGGTTATTTCACTGTGCGTGCCGCCTCGCGCAAAGTTCTCGCCTTTGGCGGTTTGGGCATGAAAGAAGAGGCGCGGACAAAGGCCGAACGTGAAGCGTGGCAAGTGGCCGTCGACGCATTCTTGGCGAGTAAGGCGGCCGGCGAGGTTGTGCTTCCCAAAGTGGTCTCCAAGCAGCCGTTTCGCTTGTTGCTCAGCCAGGTTCCACGGAAATCTCCCGGTAAGGGCGGCAAGGAGGACGACAAGGGTGACGAGGCTGTGACCTCGGCAAGCATGGTTCAATGCTACTTCAGCGCGTCGAAATCGAATGTCTCCAAACTGTCCGTCGAGCGCCGTCATGTGCGTAACCGTTTTATCCAAGCGCTGTACATTGTCGTCAACCACATCGACCCCGAGCTCGTCAATCCCGGTGAGTGGAGGAGGCTCGTCCACTATATGTGGTGCTGACCACGTCTCTCTTAGACTTTACATATGCCTTTGCCCTGAAAGACGGCATCTACGACCTGCCGCCCGCCGACCTCTGCACAAGGATCCATCACCAACTGCAAAAGCTGTCTGCGTTCACAAAGGACTCGAACCGCAGCCCGAGCTTGATTACTGAGGGCTCGACCACGGCCACGTTCTTCTCCAACCTCCGCCGCCGCGGCCCGCATGGACGAAAGAGCGTTGAAGATGGAGGCGACGGAGGAGAAGAAGGGTGGGAGACAGACGTCAAGACACGAGAGCGCCGGGGGTATTTGGGCAAGAGCTTTGACCCGAATTTCAAGCACGTGAGGACCAAGGAGCCACGTTCTCGCGCAAAGGTTCTGTCCGCGATAGAATCCGGGTGTGGGCCGTTTCCCAGCGATACAAGCGACAGTCGTTCGCCCATCTTTATGCGTCTGCTTTTGCAACCAGATGCCCCTCGCTCCGACCCACCGCCTCAGAGTTAGAGGCCTGCCGCCAAACTAGGACCAAGCACGAAAGCGAGCGTCACAGAAATCTGGCCTGGTCATTGCTTTCGAACCCCCCACACACACACACACACACACAACACACACATATTACAACCAGAGACATCATATGCATAGGCTTCGCTGAGTGCGTGGGCGCGTCCTCTTCGCTTTCCGAGGCAAGCATGAGCTCTGTGTAAAACTAACCCGTTTCGAAAAACGTGGCTTTTTCTAATCTATGGGTTCTTTAGACACGAGGCAGAAAAGAGCGCGGGGGCCGGGCATGTTAGAACTGAGGAGAAGTGAGTCAGCAAAACGCGCGCGAGTTGAGAGGTTCGGTAGCAGGGCTCTCACCTTTGACAAGTCGCGGCCAAAGATACCGCGCTTGATCCAGTCGAGCATGAGCATGAAGCGCGTGCGCCAGCTCGTCTGCTCGCCCCAGTACACCGAGCGCCAGGCGTACATGCCCAGCAGGCCGCCTGCGATCGAGTAGCCATAGTAGTCAAACACGGCCGAGTTGCCAATGTACGCCAGGCTGCCGAGGTGGTGGTACTTGAAGGGCGAGTAGTATGCCTCGTCGTCGACGTTTTCGATGCCGTTGGCCTTGAGCGTCTCGTACTCGTTGGCGAGCTTGGAGAACATGTGGCCCAGGTACTCGCCTTGCTGGGACGCGACTTGGGCCGTGGCCGGCAAGGTGGTGAGGTTTTTAGTGATGCCCAGGAACATTTCAGCCACCTCGTTGAGGGACAGGTTGCCGTCGTTGTCCTTGTCATACTTCTTGAAGATGTCGCCAATTTCCTCGAGGGAGGTCTCGGCCAGCGGGAACTTCTTCTTGAGGTGCTTGGCAAGGAGCTGCCACTCGTCGCGGTCAAGCTTGTCGTCCTTGTTGGCGTCAAACTTCTCCCAGAGGACAAGGAGGTTGTTGAGAATGTCCAGGTGGATGGTGGACGCATCGCCAATGGCGTAGACGGTGCCCTTGGGCGAGCCCTCGACGCGGAGGTGGGCGTCGACCTGGACGGCCTTGGAGTGGAACTGGTTAGGAAGCTGCTCGGTCATGCGCTGCGTGAACGGCTGCATGGCAATACCGGTCGACCACAGGGTAAAGCCCGAGGGAATCTCCTTGGTCTCCGTCTTGCCGTCGTCGTTCTTGATCGTCAAAATGACAGAGTTGGGAGTCACCTCGGCGACGCGTGCGTTGGTGATGACCTTGACGTCGGTACGCCCAAAGCGCTGCTCGGCATAGTTGGAGATCTTTTCAGAGTACGTGTTGAGAATGTGGTCGCGGCTCTGGACAATCGAGACGGTGACCTCGTTCTTGAGCGTCTTGGGGTAAAAGTCGAGCACGTCTTCGTTGAGCATGTCCGAGAGCTCGGCGGCAAACTCGACACCGGTAGGGCCGCCACCGCAGACGACAAACGAGAGTAGGACCTTGCGTTCCTCGGGTGTGGTGGTAGGCAGAGTTGCGGCTTCGAGGTTGCCTGCGCCACGGGTTAGCTTAGCTACGGACCACGAGCGAAAAGATGAACCCACTCATAATCTTGCGGCGAATAGCCTGGGCGTCGGGAATGCGCTTGAGCTGGTAACAGTTGTCGAGACCCTTGACACCGTGGTCGTTGCTACGCGATCCGACGGCGACAACGACCTTGTCGTAAGGGACATAGGCGCGAGTGGCTTCTCCGCCAGTCTGGCTGGGAATCTCGACCTCGACCAGGCGGTTGGCCATGTCAATGTCGACGGCCGAGCCGTGCAGGTAGTGGCCACGGACACGGGCAATGAGGCGACGAAGGGGCTCGACAAGGGAACGGGGCTCGACAGTGCCGACACAAGCGGAGGGCAGGAGAGGCGTAAAGACAAAGTAGTTTTCAGGAGCAATGACTGTGACGTTGTAGTATGAAGTGGGGAGCGTCTTGAGGACTGCCACGGCCTAAGAGCGCTGGTCAGCAAGAGGTGATGTTGGGTCTGCAATCCAGTCTGTCACTCACGCCCCAGCCACCACCGACGATCACGAGGCGTGGCTTGCCGCTCATGGCCTTCTTCTCGTCGTCTTCCGCATCGTCGAGGTTCTCCTCAATGATGGGCAGGTTCTTGGGTCCGCCCTTGCGAGGGTGGAGACTCAAGGGGTTACAGGGGACGCGGTCGACGTGGCGCTCGTTATAGGTAGACATGTCGTGGAGGAGGATGGCGCCCAGCAGGATTGTGAGACCGAGAGTGAACGAAATGGCGAGACGCGAGCAACCGGCGATCCAAGGGTGGTTCTTGGCCCAAACAGGGTTGAGAAAGCCGTTTTCGGCATACGACCATTTGTTGCGCGTTTGCGAGAGAATGACAGAGGGGGACTTGCTGTTGTTGGTATCGTTGGAATTGGGTGTGGGCCGGCGAGATTGGAAGACGGTCGGGGGGAGGCGACTAGAGGTGGAAGACGTCGATGCAAAGCCGCGGCTGGCGGCAGCCAAGTAGAGGGCCGGGGACGCGATTGCAGCCGTGCCTAAACGGCCTGCAAGCACCCCAGTGCGTGCCAGGCCGAGAGCACCGATAGTGGTGCGCGACAGCATCCTGGAGGTGAGTGGGTGAGCGGTGTTTGAGAGAGAGGATGGAATGTGGGATGAGTGAGACAAACCAAGAGCATGATAGACGACGTGATCGACGCCGCCGAACCACGTCTCTTTTGCGCAGGCGTGCGCGCGGGTGGTCGACGCGGCGCCTCGTACGTCATTTCGCGGCCACAAGTGTGTGCGGCAGCCGCGGCCGTTGCCGCACAGCCTTATTTGGTCCCCCCGGAGAGCGACAGAGTGGGGAAAGCTGTTAGTGAAAATTAGTGGTATAGTGGCCAAGTCCTCTCAAGCTCTCACACGATTTTGCATGTGGCCGTGTTACCGTACAGAGTCGGTGCGGTGGCGCGGAGCATACATACACCCCTGCACTGCACAGAGGGATGTGGTGGGTGTGGTGACGAGCTAGCCGAGCAGCAACCTTGGCAGTGCTATTCTGGGAGACCCATTAGAAACACATGTGCTTCCGCTAATGCACATTTCTAATACCTCCACCCCGGACGTTAATGGGGCATCGCTGGGTCCACGCAGTTCACGGTTTATACCTGGTCGTTTCCTCCTTGTTCTGTCGTGTCGAGACAGGCAGAGCGAGCTGCGAGGAGTGACAGCAGCAGGAGGAGTGGGAACTGCGAGAGCTGCGAGAACCGTGTTCCTCTCTGTTCTTTCTCTCTGTTGGCGGCCGTCTCTTTGTGAGTATCGCGCATCTCCGGCTTCTGCGCCACTCCCCTGGCATTGCCATCTTTCTCATCTCCACATCCATCTCCTGCATCTTCGCATCTGTGCATCCATCTCGCCCCATAGCAAACCAAAGCACACACCATATCAAGCTGTAGCATCTCACCGCCTCGGCCATCACCCCCCTGTCCCCCCCGGTCTCCCGTGCCTCCGATAAACTCCCCAGTATCGTCTTCCGCTGGCCCAGTCGTTAAAACCATCGCGCCCAACCAGGCAACCGTCTCCTCGCCCACTTCCATTCACCCACTACCACCATGTACATCCCCATCGTATCGTCGTGCGTTCCCCCCGCCACCCCGGGACCACACAAGAACACGGGCTACGCGTTTGTCCGCGCACCAGCGTCCCAACCGCTCGCGCTGCCTTTCCCGAAACGACAGGACGGTTCGCCAGTCCTCAACCTCGATGAAGTGCATTTCTCAGTCTACTACCCGACGAGCGAGCACCGTGCTGCCCGCGCACCCACAGTACAGTGGATGCCCAAGCCCGTGGGCGCCGTCCTCGACGGCTATGCGGCCTACTTTGGCGGCTGGGGGCCCAAGATTCTGTGTACGTTGGACAGACACCAGCACCGCCGGCGTCTGAGAAGGACGGTCGCTCCGTCCAGTGTGGCGATGTCGTGTCGCCCAGCAAGATCTCGTGTGCTGACCATTGTCTCACAGTCTCTTGTTTGAAACCGTTTGCAGCGCGCTTCCAGGTGAGTCGCGGTCACGAAAATAGACACAACTTGCGTGTCCCTCGTGCGAGCTGAGCGAATGAACATGAACATACAGTCTGACCGTCCAACAGATCCCCCTCACGCCCAACGCGCCGCTGCTGAATCGGGGGGACAAGTACCCGCTCGTCATTCTCTCGCACGGTCTCTCGGGCACGCGCAACACATACAGGTAAGCTAGGTTGTGCTTTGCAACTCGAAAGCTAACGTACAGCCAATTCTGCCAAGCTCTGGCGTCTGAAGGGTACATTGTCCTCGCTATCGAACACCGTGACGGCTCAGGACCCATGTTTGTGACTACCCCGGAGGGAAGCAGTGGAGACACGGGCAAGGTGACAGGCTATGCTGCCAACCACCTTTTGCAGTGGCAAGGCGAGCGCCCCGAGATGCTCCGCCTGCGCGGTCTGCAGCTCGACTTTCGCGTTCGCGAAGTCTACGAGGTCTACGCCGCCTTCACCGCCATGCAGGCCGGCAAGTCGAAAGCGCGCGTCGAGGGCATGACGGACCAGGAGCGGATCGGTTTCTTCCAGAGCTTGGGCGAGCATGTCGACGCCAGTGATCTCCAGATGACCGGCCACTCGATGGGCGGCGGCACGACCATCCGCCTCCTCCAGACGGCCCCGCCAGATGGGTTCGACGCACTGCCTCTCAAACACGCCGTGACGCTCGACCCGTGGCTCCTGCCCTTCCCGCACGCCGACTCGATGCCCGACGCCAAGATGCCCCCTCCCCCGCTGCTCTCCATCAACTCGCAAGGGTACTCGGAATGGCAGCCCCACTTCCACGACGTCGTCAACGTGTCGCGCGACCTGGGCGGATCGCTCGTCACCATCATCGGCATCAACCACGAAGGCTTCTCAGACGAACACGTCATTGCCAGCTTGCGGTACACCCGCGCCCAGGACCTGCTGAGCACGATCCACAAGCTCACCATGGCGAACTTTACAGACAGCGTCGCAGACTCGCCTCTTGTGAGAACCCACGAGCCCGACGAGGGCAACTGGCCAGCAAAGGACAGGGCCCACAAGAAGATGCGCGGGTCGTTTGGCGATGTCATTGTGCACCTCGTCTAAGCCTGCGATCTTGCCACAGACCCGCGACCCAGGCCAGCCCCATCACCTCGCCGTGTCGGCCATATCAACATCTCCGCATACACACACAGACATTACCGCCCCCAAACTTATTTCTGCTCGTCACCCGGCCGACTCTCTTGCACTTTATTCCTGTTGTCCCCCCACCCCCACATCCCCACGCCCCATTGTAGCGCTCTGCCTGTGTCCGCGATATGCATGTTGCCTAGATTTCCACCTGCAGTGCGGCGAGGAGCACGTTCTCAATGGCTTGTGGACGGCTCAGGGTTATTCATTCAAGTTGGTCCCAACTGCCTCCTCTGAGCCTCACCCACTTGACCAACGCCTCTGCAGTGTTTGCCAGCTGCAGACACAGCATGGGTGCAGTTCTTCACATGGGGTTGCCTACACACACTAGCTACAGGTGCCTTTGGGCGACGGGGAGTAGGAGGAGGGATGGAGCGGGTACCATGCCGTCTGACTCGCGTTGGGCTTCTTCCAACTGTCCTTTGTTGTGCTCTTCTTACGTGTCACTTCTGACTCTCATTCTCACGCTGGATCTCCGTCTTTCACTCGTTCACTCTTCACACACACACATGCTCACCGCCTTCCACCGCTCATGCCCGTCCACACAGCCCTGGACGGAGCCCTCGAGACAGCCCTCGGGCCCTCGCTCCACGCCAGCGACGGCCGCGTACGGGTATACCTCACAGGCCCACGACCGCTGTTCTGGCTCCAGCCGCGCTGGTCTTGCCCATCCCTGTCCCTCTCTCTGTCCCTCTCGGTCCACGGGCGGAGCGGGGCGCCATTCACGTACCTCGCGTTGTGGTCTGGTAGCGGGGGGCGGTCGTACGGCGCTGCGCGCGGCGGGAGGAGACGCTCGCGGCCGGGCTCGCGCGTGCGGTCGACGAGCGACGATGCACGGGGGTCACGCGGGTCCGTGAGGCGTGCCGCCAGCCCGCCAGTCGGGGGTGGCGGGCGCGCAGGCAGGCCGCCGACGGGGATGAGGTCAAATTGCCAGCCGCCGCCGCCGCCGTTTCCGTCGCCGCTTTTGCTCTCGTGCACGTCGAGCTGGAGGCGGCCGCGGTTCGCGGCCCACGCGCGTTCCTCCTTCTCCAGCAGACCCGGGGCGACGCGCGGGTCGATGAACTGGACCTGGAGCGCGGCACCGGCGCCGCTGCCCTCCGGCCAGACTTGGCCGTGGACGCGCTTGGCGGCCGCGAGGGCAAGCTCGGGCGAGTCGAAGCCGGCATACGCGTGGTCCTTGATGCCTGACAGCCAGAGGCCGGGGAAATCGGCATGGCCAAAGGGAGCGGCTGGGGTCGAGGGCGTGGGCAGCGTCGTGCACTCGAGCAGGGCGTGGAGGGCCGAGTGGAGGAGCGGACGCCGCAGATTGGTGATGTATAGCAGCGAGGTGGGCGGATGGCCGGGCGGGAAGGAAGCGGGCAGCTTGAGAGATGACAGCGCCGGTGCTTGGGTCTTTGGAGGAGACCCGGAGCGGCGAGGAGAGACGCTGCGGGGCAAGGGGGGTGAGGCGACAGCTGTCGCTGTGACAGTACCAGCCGGCTGCGCGGACGTCTTCACGGGAGGTGTGGGTGGCCTGTCAACAGGGAGACGGGGCGGGCTCGGCGAGCGCGGTGCTGGCTCAGAGACGCGCGGCACAGAAAAGGGCTCGTTTGGGCCATTATCCACTTCAATGCCCACGACAGCGGTCGGTAACGGCGACGGTGCGCGTGGGGGCGTCAAGGGCGCGGTTGGAAGCGGCGACACAGGCTGCTGAGCAGGCGGCTGCTCCACGACAGGTTCAGGCTCAGCAGGAGGCTCAGGCTGCACAGGGGTCTCGGGTGGGATGACGGTGGGGGATGGAGCTGTAACCGATGCAGATGTATCGGGGACACCATTGTCGTGTCCGAGGCCATGAGCGTCCTGGTTGGCAGAGTCGTCCAAGAATGCCTGGAGCCGGTCCGCCAACTGCGTGGTGGGTTAGGGACACCAGATAAGCGAACCCACGCACCTCCTTCTTTAACCCCTTTGTCGAGAGGCCATGCTTGTCCAGCTGTTCCTTGAGTTCTGCGACCTTGAGCTTGCCGACGTTGATGGATGTGGTTGCCATGGTGGATGTGACAACGGCAACAACAAAAAGGTGCCCCGCGCCTTCCCTTCAAGCCATCCGCGTGGTGGAGTTGGCCCGTCCCTGGTTCGCGCCGTCATCTCTACTGGCGGCGGATCTTCGTTCACAACCATCTCCTTTTCTCTTTGCCATCGTCCAGTCCATTCCCTCGCACAATGGTGCCCGCAGCACCACCGCCGAGCCAGCTGGCCGTGCCGCCACAGCAGGTTCCCACCACATCACGGCGCAAAGACGCATTCGCAGCTCTGCCAGCCCTCATGTCGCCCGCGAGGCTCACCTCGACTCTTGGCCAAGGACCACTGTCCGCCTCGGCGTCCGCGAGCCCCAGCCCGTCGCCGACGAGCCACCAGCCTTCTCCCAGACCTACACTGTCGCTCGACGTGCGTGATCCCCGTGCCGGCGCGACAGAGAAGCGCCTGCCGTCCCTGCCGTCTCCAGGTCGCGCGGCGAGCGTCAAGGGCTGGGCGTTGGGTGCGTACGACAACAAGCTCGTGTCCTCGACGCTCTCGCAGCTGCCCCCGCTGCCCCCGCTTTCCCCAGGCGGTATGAGCAGCACAGGATCAAACATCTCGGGTTTTTCTGGCCCCAGCTTCTCAGGCATGGGACAAGCACACCACCTCGGCACGTCACCAAACTACGGCGCGTCGAGCCTGAGCCTGAGCAGCATGCACCCGCCTATCCCACGGACACGCACCTCGTCCAACCCGGGCGCTGGTATCCTCGTCTTGCCAGATGGCACAAAGCTCGCCACCTCGGGCGACCCCTTGTCGCAGGCCCCGACCAACATGCACCAGACAATGGCCCACTCGTCGCCCAACTCGCCCTGGTCGCTGCTCACCGTCCACGTCCTGCCGGTGTTTGCGGGCAGTCCGCTCAAGACACCACTCGAGGACCTGAACCAGCTGTGCAACTCACACATTATGGCCACTAGCCAGCGCGTGCCCGCGTCCAGGCTCGTGGCAGTGTTCACCTCCGACTTGCGCGAGTTTATTGCATCGGGCATGCTCACTCTCAAGGCCAAGTTTGAGACGCTGGAAGAAGCAAAGGTGGTTGCGCGGGCGGCCGAAGTGTGGAACTTCTTCTGGGGCCAGATCCTGCCCTATGTCGAAGGTGTGTTCCTCCCCTTTTCCCAAGTACGCGATGTGCCCTCGACTTCTTCAGCGAGGACGGCAGCTCCGCCCATCGTGCCCTCGACACCCATTCCCGTCCGCCAGATCCTTCTCTCCGGCTTTCTGCTCCACATTCTTCTCCCCCTCCTCCCTCGCCTCATCCCCCTCCTCTCCGACTATCCTGGGTCCTATGCTGCGGGCGGCCAACGCCAGCCACAGCAGCAAAGAGGCGCGACGGAGCTGCCTCGTCTTCTCCAAATGTCCCTTGTGCTCGCCACACAGGCGCAGTACTCTGCCTTCTTCCCCGTGCGCGACCTCGCCGAGGCCGAGGCACGCGACGAGGAGACGCGCGAGCACGTCGAGGAGCTCGGGCGCGCTGTCCGCTGGAGCATGGCCGTGGCCTCGGGCGTCGTCGACGAGTTTGGATACACGGCCGACGAGCGGGACGTGCCTCTGGAGTATGGCGGAGACGAGCAGACTGCGGTGGGAGACACAACCGCCGCCGCCGCCAGGCCGGGACTGAAGCGCGGGCCGTCGGTCTCGCAGGCTGGCCGGCTGCGCCCGCGCGCGAGGACCCTCATCAACGACGAAGCCGCCAACGGCTCCAGCCAAGGCCAACCGCAAGCGCAAGGACAGACGTACAATGCGCGCTGGGGACGCCCGCGGATCGACGAAGACGACGAGGACGCCGAGAGCACGCTCAACACCAACGGCCAGATGTTTGCGCGTCCCACCGGTACCCTGGGCGCAACGCTGGGTGCAGGGGGCACCATCTCTGCGGCCACGAGCGTCGCGCCGAGTACTGTGCGCGGCGGCGAGAGCCTGGCGACCATCACCGACCAGAGGACACCTGTGGGAGCTGCACCCGGACCCGGTGCGGGTGGGGAGTACAGGCGGCGACATGACAGGACGTACTCGTCCGGCGAGAGCGACCTGACGACTGCGAGCAGCATGCTCAGCTGGGGTGCGCCCAGGAAGAAGTGAGCCTGAGAGTCTGATATCTACGCTGTTGACCTGGGAGGTTTCCGCGCACACAGCGCACACCACACACTGCACGAGCTAGACTATGTTGTTGTATGCATACCGTTCGTATCCTGTCTACGTCTCCTCAATGACGCTGCGCGCCTCTCTGCTCCACTCGCCCTCGCCTACTCGTCGTTCTCAGGCTGCTCCTCGTCGAGGATTCGGACCAGCCGGACCCAGAGCTCTGTCGAGTCGTCGCCGCGCAGCGTGTCGGACAGGAACCGCGTCTCGACCTGCATCTGGATCTGGAGAGGGTGTTAGCTGAGGCTCTAAACGCGGCTACGCAGCTAGACTTGACGGAGGCAGCACTTGGCCTCCCTATGCTCCTCTCCCCCAACCACTCACCATCTCGAGCGCACCCCGCACCACACCGGCATACACATTCGAGAACCACAGGCCGCCCTCCCGTGCGTCGCGCGGCAGCTCTGCAAACTCGGCCAGGGGGTTCTCCTCGAACGTGAGCACAAACTCGGTCGCCGTGGCCGGGACGGGGACAGCGGCGGCACCCGCGCCGGCGCCCACGCCCGCCGCAGACGGTGCGGGCGGGGGGAACGAGACGGTCGGGGCAATGTTGAGGAAGGCGCGGAAGGCCACTTTGGCGACGACCTCGGCCGTCTCGGCGAACGTGTTGCACCGCTGCAGTCCTGTGCGCGCGAGGAAGTCCTCGACGAGGCGCGTGCCCATGTTGTATCCCCTGCGACTGGTTAGTGGGAGAAAGGTAGAGACGGAGGGAGCGCGGACGCGGGCGTACATCTTCTCGAGCTGCTTGTTCACCTCGCCGTAGTCTTCGTAGTCCTGGGATGGTCAGCGAGGGCACCACCGGTGGGTGTGAATGAGCGGGCATACCTTGATGAGCTGGACGACGAGGGCGCCGTACGTGAGCGAGAAGAGCTCGGCGTTCTGTATCGTTAGCTACGCGATGGTGCGTCGCCAGCCAGCAATGGTGACACTCACGACCTTGTCGGCGCGCTTCCACACATCCTCCTGCAAGGGTCAGCTGATGCCTATACAGAACAACACAGTTGACAGTGACTTACGCCGATAGTCTTGTACTGCTTTCCTGGTGCGGACATGGTCGGTGTGGTGGTTGGTTGGAACGATGAACAAGGTCAAAACGCGTCACCCGACAACATGGACGGCGTGGCGCGCGACATGGTGATTAGAAAGAGACATCTAATGGTCATTTCAAAAGCATCGGCCTGTTTTCTAATTCCCAAACTGACATTTCCTAATAGGCTCCGCTGACCCAAATGACGCACTGTGGAGATTTTGGCGACGGTCAACAACCATCGACAAAACCACCACAAAACAACATCTCTCTCTCTCTCCCTCGTGTCACCATCAACAATGGACACGGCCAACGCCCAAGCCGGGCCCTCGACTACCACCCGCAAACCCCGCGGCCCCCATCCCTCGCCCACCACCCCGCGTCCGACCGCACGCAAACTCCGACCACCACCGCCCGCGCCCACCGGCCCATCACGGGGCAGCAGGCGCCCACCACCCACGCTCCCGCTCAAGGTGCTGCAAGGCGCCGGCGTCCGGCGCACAGACACGCAGCATGCGGGCAACTACAGCCGCGCGACCGTGTTCGTCACGCGCAAGACTGGCCTGGCCGCGCTCCTGGCCCGGGCGCGCAAGCTGGTCATGGACGAGGGGTGCGTAGCGAGCCACTGTCGGACATGGCCCTCCTCTTCTCACAGCCACAGCTGGGGCACCCCGTACCCCGTCTCGGAGACGTAGCTGACATGCATCTCAGATACACCCATGTCACTCTGTACGCCCTCGGCGCGGCCATCCCGCACGCCCTGCTGCTGCTGCACGCGCTCCTCGACGTCCTGCCGTACCCCCTCGGTCACAATGGCGTGTGGTACGAGATCAAGACGGACAGCGTCGACTGCGTAGACGAGGTCGCTGGCAACGACAACGACGTCGAAGGCGGTGACGACGACGAGGGTGAGGACGAGTTTGCCGGTCTCGGCGCGATCGAGGAGGCGGCCCCGCAGCGCAAAGTCCGCACCAAGGGGAGTATCTCCGTCGACATCCACATCGCGCCCAAGAAGAAGGTCAAGGCCGCACAGCAGGCGGTACAGATGTCCACTACACGGGCGGCGGCGGCGACGGGGGGCAAGAAGCGCAAGGGCGAGGTGCCCAAGGCGCGCCCCAGTGCTCGGAAGCGCAGGGCCATCAAGGCCGCCGAGAAGGACAAGGAGAAGGAGGCCGGCAACGACGGTGACATGGGGTCAGGCTCGGGCTCGGGCGCCGCATCGGCATTGGCAGGTGCGCTGTCGTCTGGGTCTGGGTCTGGGCTGTACGCTGCGAGCGAGGAGGACGCGATGAACGCCGTCAACGACGACTGGGATGAGGAGGCGATGATGAACGCGTGACCGTGTGTCTGTGAGTTGACCATCGCCAATGGGAGCCACAACTGACAGTGACACAGTAACCGTACTGTACATATGTTTACAGGCAGTACTACATGGATATGTAACAACTACAGCCCTTGCCTCGGCGTTACGAGGGCCGTTACTAGCCGATTCTGACTTCTGACTATTCTTCTGACTTTTGAGTTCCCCTATTACTAATCGCGGTTCTCCCCTCTTTGGTGATGCGTGGTGGAAGTGAAGTGTTCAAGCGGAAGAGTCCCGGGGCTAACAACCTGTCCGCGTCAGCTCATGTTTCAAGAGACGCAGACGGGGGGCAGGTTCGAGGGAAGGAGGACTTGATGGTAACTCACTTGACGCTGCCCCGGGTGGATTCCTCTAGTGGTTTCTCGGGATGGTCCCGAAAGACGTGGACGTGGACGTGGTGGACATGGAGGTGGGTCGTGGATGTGGGTCGTGCGTGAGTCGTGACCGTGGGACCATGAGGTGAATGGGCTGAGATATGAGAAGATCGTAGGTGTGTGGCACGTTCGCAGCGCAGGTTGACGAGGGCACAAGGCACACTTGGCGACGTTGCGCGCGCCCAAAAAGGAGACGTGGGATCGAGGGCCCGGCGTGCATGGGACGCGACAGCTGTGCTGCGCTTGGCGTAGTGGAGTTGACGGGCAATGTGGATGCAACCAGGCGGGGGTGCGGGGGATACGGGTGCTTGAGAGTGTCTGAGACAAATGCAAGTGGTATTCAAACGATAGGGTTGGCGGCGGAAACGGTGTTTGAGGGCGGTTTACGGTTTGTTGTCCAACACCGACTTCAGTGGTCCAACACCGACAACGGTCCAACACCGACTTCAACGCTTCCCACCACGGTGACTAGCGACCAAAGCGCCGGGCTGCTGTGCTGTCCACGCCATCATGATCACGGCCTGGTCGGCCGGCGCGAGAAACGTAAAGTCGAACCCGAGGCCATAGTCGTTGTCGCCCGTTGGGGAGCGTTGGCGGCTGCTGGGTGTACTGGGGCTGTCGGGGTAGCTGCCTTGTTGAGCGAGTGGGGAGGCCGCCACAGGCGATGACAGGGTACGGACTGGCGGGGTGGACGTGCGCTGTGGTGGCATGAGCGCCGTGTCTCGTTCTTGGGCGTGCTCGCGGTGCGCTGGCCCCAGCACCGGCCCTTGCCGCCCTGGTCCCAGTCCGAGCCCGAGTCCATGCGCGCCGTGGCTGTACGGGTGTGCGTGCGGGTGCTCGAGAGGTAGGTTCGAGCACGGGTACAGGTCTGGAGTCTGGAGGACCTCGTCTTGCGAGCAGGACCTCGACGTCGACGCGAACGAAGGTGTTGGCGATGGGCCTGGCCGGACTGGCCGGACTGGCTGGACAGGCCGATCGGAAGCATCACCACAGGCAGCCGCCAGCGGTTGATGTGGGGGTGGTAATGGTGGTACTGCCATCTCCGCCGTCTCCGCCGCTGCCCCACTGAACGGGACAACGAACTGGGACTCTGGGTGGGCTGCGTCGCGAGTGGCAGACGACAGACATACCTCCATAATGGGGGTAGGCGGTAGAGAGTTTTGGAATGAGTTTGTGGCCCAGTCTCGCGTGAGGTGTGGCGACGAGGTAAGTGTGAATTGTAAGAGAGGTTGTGGGAGTCGGGATTGCTGCCAGCTGCTCTGTGGGGTTTAAGGATGGCGAGGAACAGCAGGAATCACCAGATCGAAAGACAAGGGCACCGTGGCTGTTTTGGTGGCGGAGGCGTTAACAGTGGTGGTGGCCGTGGTGGTGGGGATATATGGGGGAGTTGTTGTCGAGGGGTTGAGTGTTGGTGGGTGGGCTGCAACCTTATATCCATGAGGCCTTCCTGGCGGTCCGAGGGCCTGGATCGCCAACGCAACAAGGGGAACAGCAGGGACGCTTCGTGTGCATAGACCCCCCCGTCGTCGTCTTCGTCTTCGTCGGTGCGCGGGGCACGGAGACGAGGCCTCACCGGGGGGGAGAGGGCCCAACGGTATGTGCCGAAAAACCAAAAGAGCCAAGAGATCCCTCTAGCCGCCGGCGCGAGGCCATGCAGCGTTGTGTATTTTGGCTTGGGCTGATGGGAACGAGTCGCCAGTTGCTCGTTTCTCCCGAGGTATGCACGACAATGGTTCAGATCCGGGGGGTCAAGAGGCCCAGATTGCGAGTGCAATGGACGAGGACATGAGAGGGCACAGGGGCACAGGAGGGCGACCAGGAGGGCCGAGAGGGGGAATGTGGACGGAACAGGACACAGTACGTGCGCCAGGAGGGAGGAGGGAGGAGGCGGACGCGAACATGGGGGATTGAGGGGAATTGGGAATGCTGCACATGCTTGCACAGCGCACAAACCTCACACGACACGAGCAAGAGGGGCGAGACAAAACCGGTACATCGGATCACCGGATCACCAGACGTGAGTGAGGACGAGAGAGAGCCTGGTGCTGTCGGACACCGAAAACCATTATCACTTGCATCACTTGATGTTCCATCCGCAGAACACCTGATCAACACATCAACATTCAATGCGACGGAATGTTGCCCATAATAGCCGGGCAGCTGCAGCTGACCTTGGTGACAACTCGCACGCCCGGCCTTACCATCCTCACTTGCAATAAGATGGCCGACATGAACACATTGGTGAACAACTCTCACACTGTACCTGGTGCCAGTCCCCAGGCAGTCCCAAGGTCCACGTACACACCCCTTGGCCCACTTGTGCCGTGGTTGGTGGGGTCCTCGGAAAGCCAGTGTGTGGCATTGGAGATCTATGCCGCAAACCCAAGCCACGCGCCAATGCTGAGACCTGGCAAAACAGATAGCGCGACGTGGAGCGTGGGCTTACACGTTGCTGACAGCACAGTATACGAGGGTGGTGCGTGTTCATACGAGGCCCCAGCTTGTGCTTGCTGGCAAGCGCCAGGCGTGATTCCATTGCTTGGAACCCACATCAAACCGGAACGACAGCAGCAACAGCAAGATGGCGATCACCGTTGCTGCGTGATGCGTGAGGTCCCTCGACAGATCACTAGATCGCCTGTCAGGCCTGTCAGTTATCACATTTGCCATACCCCTCGGCAAAGGACTGCACGTTTTCACTGTTGCACTGCCATACGATCTGACCAGAGCAAGAGTGGGTCGCCGAGCGGCCAGCGGACTGTGTGACACGGCTCGCTCGTGCACAACGCATGTTTCGATGCAGAAGCAGGCGCAGAGGGGGTTCAATCTTGTCCTCTTGTCCTCAATCGTCTCCTCTTGTCTTCCTGTGATCCTGTGATCCTGTGATCCTGTGACGCCGTCCACATCTGCACGCGTAAACATCTAAGGCGCTAAATCTAGACACACTTGACCCCTTGTTTACCATAGATGGCCAGACATGCCACGGCTGCAACCTTGGGTCGTGGAACCAACTGTACAACTGTGAGGCAAAACGAGGGGGAAAGCGCCTTGCCAGGCATTTGGAGATACATCGGAATCAGGTCTTGCCGGCGCTGGCTGTCCGCCACGGCTAGCACCCTTCCTTTTCTTTCTGTGGACCGTGGGTGCCAAATGTGGTCATTTCCTCTGGCTCCGCTGTCCTACACCCGTCGCTTGAAGAAGCAGTACGGCATCCTCGTCGGCGTAGGTGAGGTCTCGGACAAACTGTTGAACAAACGTGCAGAGTGTAGTTCAGAACGGAGCTCTGGCCAGCGATGGTGTGGAATGTTCACTGCAACCGTCTTTGCTCACAGTCATGGGAGGCAATAAAGCGCAACATGCCGTTGCCCCGTAATTCGTAACATTTAGCCTCGGCGTTTCTGGCATTCCGACCCACATGCAGCAGCTACGGCGCACCAGCCCCAGAGCCGTCCAGAATGCAGATATTAGTACAATGTTACGTTCTTGTTAGACAGTAGGGAGTGTCCACATGATGCCCGGAATAGCAACCTCCCTGGTGTGCCGCCACAGCTGATCGGTCACTGCCATGGCCTGGCCACCGTGTTCGTCGCTTCAAGTGACACGGTAAAGCACTCATTTACGAGTCCACGAAGCTGGGAGCATGGACCGTCTTCCGTCCCGTTCTGTTTGTATGGGAAAGAACGTCTTTCCCGCAAGGCCACAAGCCTCCAACACGGCCGTCGTCCCCGTGGTAGATCCCCCAGGAGCCACAGGCATTTGCCAGTGACTAACATATGCCGTTGACCCGAGCGCCGCAGCCGCGATTCCCCACAAAGGCTCTGCTGCAGTTGGGGGTTGTGTTTTTTTCATTTGCCACAGACCAGCACGGAGAAGGCCCCGCCTGGCCACTTGCACACTTGTCTCATGGTCTCTCACCGTTTGGGTAATGGCGCTGTTGTAATAGGATCGCCACCTGTTGTCGTTCACTCAGTGGATCAGTGGCGCCCAGTGGCCAGTGGCCAGTGGACAGATCCAGCAGAGGCCCAATTCTCTGCCGCCTCGGCACACTCCCACAGACCGGTACACCAATCTGACTAACACAGATGAAACCTAAAAGCCCTCCCAGATTCCTCCGCAGAAATCAGGCTCCGAAACAAAGTGTTCAATATACTCTGCGCCTCGCCGCGCTCGCCGCGAGCTACTAGTGCGTTTGGCGGTAACGTCTGTCCGGTGATCCTGCGTGTTTGGCAAGTTTCACAGCCGCATGCAGGCCAGACATCAGGAGATACGTGTGGGAATGGCCAGATCCCAGCGCGCCCAGCGCCACTGGCCACTGGGCGATTGAGCAGCACATGGAATGGAATGCGATCTCGCGAGTTGTGGGTGAATTGCTCGCTTAAAAGAGTGTAAGCCACGTCGTTCAAGGATGTAGAGCAGGACTAACGTTGGGTGATGTAAGTACACTCTCGCCTAAGGGCCTATGGAGCTACGAGCTCTGTGCCCCCCCCCCCCGGATCACCACCACGGCTGTCTGCATTCCAGGTCGACAGCTGTCGCCCTCGTCGGGTTTGAGTTTGTGTTCTCCTAGTCCGAAATCCTTTAGCCCTCACGTTTGGCGTTTTGCACGTCTGGCATGACGCTGGTCGCTGGCCGCTGGAGTCCCGGCCCTCCGTTTGCCACTCACAGGCGGGCGTGGCAGGTCTGTGTTTAGGCATTCATGTCCCGAACTGAGTCCAAGATGTGTTAACCTATGTACCAGGAGGTGCAGCCCCTGCACAAACGCAACTGCAGCCACACACACGCTTGCTCTTTCAGAGTGCATACAGGAGGTCCTCACCATCGACACAAGCAGGTTCTTTTGCCGAACATCCCGACACTCTTGACGAGACGGCCCCGCCCTCTTACTTGGCGACGCTACACCGCACCCAGTTTGTGTAGGTCATGTGTTGAGTTTCAACCCCACCAGATAGACTGCCACTGGCCACTGGAGAGGGCATGAGCGGCAAACACCGTAGATCCGAATCTCGAATCTGAATCTGGATATGTGCAGTGACAGCATGCAGATCAAGTGGCGTGGCCACGTTCGCAACGCGCTACAGATCACAGACCGGCTTGTCGGTACGCTCAGATCCACACTGGATCGAAAACACAGTTGCCTCGAAAACACAGTTGCCAGCAGCTGCCAGGAGGCCTACCCGATCACAGGATCACAGGATCGGTGGGGACGCGTGATCCAACTGGCCATTTTGTTACCCAGTTTGGTTTGTTTGCGGACCATGCCTGCAGTGCAGGTGGTTTGTGTTGACTTGTGATCGCATCGACACATACAATCAGCCCCCCTTCCCCAATACCGACCATGCACACAGTACACTTTCTGGGGCACTGGTCGGGAAGGAAAGCCGTATGTCACCAAGTGGATGGACAGGTGAAAGAGCGTGGACAAGTGGACGGACAGTTTGGGCAGGCAATGTGAAACTCATAACCAATGTGACACGTCGAAGGCGTGCAGCGCAAAAAGGGGTCTGTAGTGTACGCGTGACAAGCTCGAGTGGAACGTTTGAGCTCTGCGACAAGCTCTCAAGTGTGTAAAGAGGAAATCGGACTGCAACGGCAACACAGCAACACAGATGTGCAGATGGCCGCCAGTCACAGAAACAGCGGTTCCTCCAGTGTCAGGTACTGTCGTACTTTGAATTATGTGCAACCCGCCCATGAAGCTGCCAACCCAGCCAGCAGCCTGCTACGGGTCTCTAACCTTTCTGTGAACTAATACGCGTACATCGGTCACTGCTTGAATGCCTACAGAACAACGTTCTTCCTATACCCCCAATGCCCAGATTTTACTTCTCCAGCTGCTCTTTTTTTCAATCTAAGGCAGCAGACCCGCATCCCTCATCTCCTGCACACCCGACTTTGACGCCACCTTGATGCCGGCCTTGGCCTCCTTGTTGTCCAGGAAGAGGTCGGCCTCGCGCTCCGCGTCGTGGTTGTACAGCCAGATCTGGGTCGCGGGGTCGGACCACTGGTTGGTGCAGCGGATGTAGTGGGTGTCGCCGAGGGACGCGGCCATGCCGGCGTCGCGGGCGCGCTGGTCGGGTCCGTCGGGGTAGTGCCAGATGTGGCCGTTGAGCGCCGAGCGCGCCTGGACCTGGTATGCGCGCGTCTTGCGGATGTCCTCGTATGCCTGGGTGAGGGCCGGGATGTCGTTGCGGGTCACGGCGCGAGCGAGACAGCGGCCGAGAGACGCCGCGTCCTCCATGGCCTGGGCGGCGCCTTGCGACATGTATGGCAGCATGGCGTGGCACGCGTCGCCCATGAGGACGTAGTGGCCGTTCGAGTGGCGCCACGTGTCGATGGGAGGGTACGCGAGGAGCTTCCACTTTGTCGTCTTGTCAATGAGCGAGATGATCTTGGTGAGCTTGGGGTCCCAGCCCTTGTAGTTGTCGCGCATCTCCTTGAGGAGCTCATCCTGTGGCTTGGGGGTGTCCGTTGCCGATCCGTCGTCGGGGTGCGAGAGGACCATGTTGAACGTCTTGCCGCCCGAAATGGGGTAGGACATGACGTGGCGCTGCTCGCCAACCCAGAGGGACAGGTCGGCCTTCTCAACGAGTGGGCGGAGCTCGGGGTCGGCAAGGAGGAGGTCCATGGGGACCGTGGAGCGGTACGCGCAGAAGGGGGTCTCGCGGGGTCCCAGGTCGGCTTCACCGAGGAAGTGCTTGCGAGTCACAGACTTGAGGCCATCGCAACCGAGAATGAGGTCGGAAGAGTAGACCGTTCCGTCGTGGGTGGTGACGGTCGACTTGTCAAAGTCAATGTCGGTGACGCGCTTGTTGACGTGAAGAGTAGCGCCGACAGCCTGGGCGCGGTTGACAAGGGCCTCGTGCAGGTGTGCGCGGTGGACAACCCAGTAAGGCGCGTCAAACTGCTGCTCAAAGTTGGGAACGAGCTTGGTGAGGCCAATGGGCTCGCCAGTCTGCCAGCGGCGGAACCAGATGTTTCCAGGCTTGACGGCAACGGGAGCGAGCTCCTCGTAAACACCCCACCTGCGAAGGAGGCGGGTGACGTTGGGGGTGAGCTGGATACCGGCGCCCACCTGGTTCACGTCAGCGACACTTTTCTATATGTAGCGTAGAGCAAAAGATCCAACTCACCTCGCCAAGCTGGGAAGCCTGCTCGAGGACCGTCACTTGGTGACCGGCCATGGTGCAGGAAATGGCAGCCGAGAGGCCACCAAGACCCGCACCGACAATGAGGACCTGGAGGGGTCCAGAGGTGGAGCCGTTGCCGTTTGCAAGTGTGGAGGCAGTCATTGTGATTATGTGAGGGAGTGGTGTTGGAGCTTTCGAGCGAGTTCTGACCTTAATATCAACTGGCGTCATGTGAGTGTTGCGAGCCCACCACCGGTCCCGGGGCAGGCGCGGCGATAGCTTGAATGGAGGTGTTCCAGCCGGTCCTACCATAGGAGATGGCAAGGAGTGGTGGGACCGAGCCGACCTTTCCGCGGAAGACACCGACGCATCGTAGGGGGCTTGGTCATTCGCCCTGCCAACAGCTCACCGCAGCTATCGCTATCGTGGTGACTTAGTTGAGCATTACAAGTGCCAAGTCGCCGCAGGACATGCATGTGAAAGCCATTTGCGCTGTCTTGAAGTGTCGGCTGCGTCAGCAAGCATCGCCCACCACAGGTCCCAAACGTGAAGGTGTGGACGCCCAGTGCGGCCAATGTGGCTTCCGGTTCATACCCGGATTCCTTTGTCGCCGCAGTCACCATCTGGTGTGACGCATTTCCGGCCTGGGTATCCGCGGCGTTGCCGCGCCACCACAGCGTGTAGACGACGAGGTCATGGGACATATATGGGATGGAGTTATCGGTGATGTAACTTCTCAACAAAGTCCCAAGTCCTCCTCGCGTTTGCCTCCACTTGCAACAGTATTATAGTACAGCAACAAGCTCTCACAATGACCGCTACCGCCACCCTCGCTCCCACTGCCACCACTGGCCCCCTCGCGCCTCCTCCGGCCACCACTCTGTCGATTGCCAACGACAACCAGGAGCAGCTCCTCGAGGACATCAAGGCCCACAATGTCGAGCCCCTCTGGACCAAGATGACCAAGCTCAACCCGCCTACCCCGGCCCCCAAGGCCATTGCTCACAAGTTTGAGTACGCCGCTCTGCGCCCTCACCTCATCCGCGCCGGCGAGCTCGTGACTGAGAAGCAGGCCGAGCGCCGCGTCCTCATGCTCATCAACCCCGCAATGGAGGCTCCCAACACCACCGACACCCTCTACGCTGGTCTCCAGCTTGTCATGCCCGGCGAGACTGCCCCGGCCCACCGCCACACTGCCTTTGCCTGTCGCTTCATCATTGAGGGTAACGGTGGCTTCACTGCCGTCCACGGCCGTCGTATCAAGATGCACCGTGGCGACTTTATCCTCACCCCCACCTGGTGCTACCACGACCACGGAAACGACTCGGCTGCCACTCCCATGATCTGGCTTGACGGTCTCGACCTCCCCCAGTTCCAGCACTACCCTGTCCACTTTGTCCAGCACTACAAGGACCCCCGCTACCCTGCCGAGGATGCGCCCACCTCGCCCATCGTCTTCCCCTGGGTCGACATGCAGGCCGCTCTGGATGCTACCAAGGGCAAGCAGGCCCACTCGATTGTGCGCTACACCAGCCAGGAGCCCGGCCACGAGGGCGAGGAGGTGTCCAAGATCATTGGCGCCCAGTGCGAGCGTCTGGACGCAGGCGCCAAGACCGTCCCCGTCCAGGAGACCACGAGTGCAGTCTACCACTGCGTCGACGGCCAGGGCCGTACCAAGATCGGAGACAAGGTCATCGAGTGGGTCAAGGGTGACACCTTCACCGTCCCCAGCTGGCAGGAGTACACCCACGAGGCCGACGTCGACTCGTACCTCTACCGCTTCGACGACCGCCCCATGATCACCGCCCTGGGCTTCTACCGCAACGCCACCGAGGACTTTTACAACCAGGTCTAACTGCGTCTTCTGGGAAGGGCATTAATGGAGTAGCTTTAGAGTACACGTAGGAGTGATTGTTTGAGACAGCCAGCAGAAGGAAGTTGATGTAATTAAAATGAACCTGGCCTGCCCTGTTGCCGTCCGCGAGCATTGCCTCGCATGCAGCTGCCGTCTGCAACCCCAGGGAATATCCCTTCGATCCGTCGATCGATTCTTCGAAGGGCGCGTCTGGAAAACAAACTAACCTTTTTGCTCCTTTTTGTTCAACCACATTGTGTGTTTTTGAGGCGAGGTGGAAACACAGTATCATTCCTTCGTATCGATGATTTCGATCAACAGTGTGTTTTTGTTTTTTCCTCCTGCACCGTAACACGTAAGCCTGGCCGGATCCGCGCGGTCCTTCGATCGATCCGCAGGAGGGCACAACCAGGAAAACCAACTAGCCTTTTTGCGCTCATTTCCCAAAAGGCGTTATGCGTTTCGGAGGCGAGGTGGAAACGCATTATCGGACCGCTATAAGATGGGTTTTGGTGCACAGTGTGTTTCTTCGCGGATCAAACCCTGTCGCCCGCCGTCGCGAGCCGTTGGGATATGGGGGGGGCCGTCGATCGAGCCCTCGATCGGCGAGGGCGTCAACCCTGGGAATCACACTAGTCTTTTTGCGCTCGTTTTCACGAACGCGTTATGTGTTTCTCGGACCAAGCGGAAATGCACTATCGTCGGCCAGGTTGATGAAGATGTGGCGAACAGTGTGTTTCTTCCTCCAGCTATTTTCTTCCTCCAGCCATCCAGCCATCCAGTGATCCAGTTTTGCGTTCCAACTTTTACCGTGGTTAGCCTAAACCTACAGTTGTGCAGTTGCAAAGTTACAGAGGTATAGGTAACACATGCATGGCTTGCCAGCATGTACTCCACGCCGCCACTCCGCACTCTACGCCGCCACTCGGCACCATCGCTCGTAACGACTGCAGTGTTGACCCACACTTTTATAAATTACGTAAGATTATTTGAGTGGGCAGCGATCCCGGCTCATACCCGGGCTATCGGGGGCCCATGTATAAGGCCAAGGTCGAGCATGCAGTTGGCTCCACAGCGACAACTGGCCGAACTGGAGGGCCCCGTATGCAGCGTGCGCGGGGCGACGCAACAGGCCGTCGGTAGGAGCTGCGATTGGGGAGGTGGATCGACTGGCCCGCGACTCGCCGACTGGCCGACTGGAGCCGCCTGCCCCGTGACCCCCGCGGCATCCCATGCGCCCTTTCTTTCCACTCGTCCTTGTCAATATCCACTAACACCCACCTCTTACAACATCTGCTCCCTAACATCGCCATGAGCTCGGAGCCCCCTTCGAACGGCGCAGGTACTGGCAGCAAGCGCAAACGTACGGCGCAGGCGTGCGGCCCGTGTCGCACAAAGAAGACCAAGGCAAGTTCCACATTGTTGTCTCGTCCGCCCCCCGTCAACGGCTAACCAGACAGTGCGACGGCGTCCATCCATCATGTACACCATGCACCAATCTTGGATACGAGTGCTCGTATCCGCTCGACTCGAGCGCACCCGTTAGTGCAAAGACGGTCGTTGTCACGAAAGAGTGAGTCACCCGGGCGATCCTTCTGTCTGTCGTTTCCGCAACTCACACGGCAGCTATCTCAATGCGCTGGAAGAGCGGATCCGCCGCCTCGAGTCGTCAAAGTCGGTAGACTCTCCATCCCCATCACAGCAGTCACCGCTGTCTTCGACTCACCGCGCAACCGGTAGCTCAAGCCGCCCTCGTCAACACGAGCGTGGTGAAGCTTCGCCCGTCCCGCACGCAGCCTTTGCCTCAACAACGGTGCAGGCAGCGGACCTGGCATTCTCAAACTTGACACCTCCTGTGGACCATGTCATCGTTTCGCCCTCGGCCTCGGCGGTCGTAGCACCCGATGCGCCGAGCATCGATGGAATGGGCCTGCTCCTCGTGCCCGACCGCGCCGCAACAGCTGCTCGGAACGCCGACGCGGGAGTCAACCTCACCTGGGCCACTCCAGAGGGAGAGGTATACGGTGAATCGTCTGGCATCTCGTTCCACCGCCTGCTCATCGACACCCTGTTACCAGGATACGGTTGTTTGGCACCCATCAACGGCGAGGTCCCAAACCACTCGGCAGAGGACGATGGTATCGGGTTCTTGGGCCTGTCGTCTCTCCCAGACGTTTTTGTGGTGCGCGCCGACGACTTGCCGTCCCGGATAGAGGCACGCGCGATGCGCGAGTACTTTGCTGGCCACACCTGGCAGCTGTACCCGTACATCGACCTTGTTGCCCTTCAGCAGACCTACGAGTCTCTCCTCGAAGGTGTGACCACGTTCATGAGGACCAGGCATGACCCGGGACCCCGCCCGCCAAACCCTCTCACTTCACCTGCCAATGAGCCGATCATTGCCCTGCACTTTGTCATCTTTGCGCTGGTCCAGGCTCTCACCGATGAGCAGTACACGAAGATTGATGGTGAGGTCTCATGTTTCCGCGAACACACCTGACCCCAGTTCTCCGCATCGCCCTGCGCATGCTTCGCAAGCACCTCGACTGGCCGCGTAACAGTCTGAAAGGTACAGTAGATGCATGCTGTCGGCGCTGACAGGCAGTCCAAGTTCTTCTGATGGGCGCCATGGTGATGCAGGGCATCGACTGCCCCGGCTACAGCTGGGACCTGCTAGGATGTAGGTTGTGCGTTCTTGGCGCTTACTGACCTACCAGACGCTATTCGCACAGCCTATGCCGTTGGATTGCAAGACGATTCCATCAACAAGCGCTTCCCTCCTGCGGAGCGCGAGATGCGCACTCGCGTGTGGTGGGCTTGCTACACCTTTGACCGGTAAATACATGGCTCTGGTGATCTTGCCTTGCTGACTCTCAGCTTCCTCACGGTCACGATTGGTCGCCCCTCGGCAATCAATTCTGATCTCTTCTCGATGCCCCTTCCTCGACCACTGCCTGGAGAGAATCAGATCGCTGTCAAGTTCTTCTGCGAGTCCATGTAGGTCGCCAGCACCCAATTGCAGCTAACTTGCCAGTGGCCTGTACCGCTCCCTATCGGACATCATGACCAACCCACCAGCCACTTTCCGCGGAGCTAGCCCCGATTTGCTCCACTCTGTTATTCACTCGACATATCGCCTCGAGTCAGCGTACGCGCTGTGGTGTGACTCGGTTGACCCAGATCTCAACTTTGTCCACGCGCCTCCGACCAGCGCACTCGCAACTGTCCTCGCTCTTCGTGGGCTCACCCTGCGCCTGCTACTTCACCGTCGCGTCATGCTCACTGGTATTCGTGACCACCTCGGTGTGCGCTCCCGCTCGACCACACCTACAGGTCCAGCTACCAGTCTCAAGTTCCTGGAGGCCAGACAGCGCGAGATCAACTTTGGACTGAGTATCGGCATCATCATCGACACGGCCGTGTTCACCATCCGGATCCTGGACAGCCAGTGCAGTGAGGACCTGGTGCTTTCAGCGCCATGGTACCTGCTGTTCTATTCCATGAACTCGTTCATGTCGCTTATTGCCACCTTCCTCCTGGACCTGACCCGCTGGGCGACGTTCATCAGGCAATCCGGCGTCACCATTGTCAACTCGCTGCACATGGTTCACGGGTTTGTGCGCAAGATTAGCAACCGCTACCGTCGCTCCAGTGCGCGCCAGGCACTGTTCATCATCGAGCACCTCCTCCAGGCTCTTGGTCTCAGCACCGACCCCTCGCAGGGCGTACACACCCTCGCCAACGTGGCGCTGGAAGGGTCGTCGTCCAACAGCAACGCGTCGGGACAGCTGCCACAGGCGGCCACCTCGTTTGCTGAAGACATGTTCTTCAGCAACGGTATGGGTCGCGGCCTGTCGGACCTGCCACACCTCGACTTTGAGGAGTTGTCCAAGACGCTCGGGCTGGATTCCATGATGCCCATGGATTTCACTGATTTCGGGCTGTAGACACCGGATTGATTGATTGTACGGCGGGCTTCTCTTCTGTCTTTCTGTAGGTTGTTTGTATCATATATCCGTGACATGCAAGTGCTGCGATGCGGATTCACCAGGTCCAGTTTCCAGAGACGACAATTGGGTAAGCTAGGACGAGGAGCAAGGAGTTTCGCATCTGCGTCGACTCGGCCCGACCCCAGCTCGGGCAATTGGAGGGGCGGCTGCGGTGAGCGAGCGGTGACTTGGGCGAGTGACACCCCGCAGCCACCGCGGCTGCTCGGCGGGGCCGGCCAGGGCATTTCACCGGGGATGGCACGGAAACGGCCAGATCCGGGGAAGCAAGGATGGCGTTGTGCGGTGGTGAGAGAGACACCGCTGGTGACACTCTGGTACTCTGGCTCGCTCGCTGCACTACATAGGGCCTCGTGACTGCCGTCATTGTCGCGCTTCCCTCATGTTCCGCACACTTTGCAACCTCAACACCATGGCCTCTGTTCAGTGGACCCGTCTCATTCGCTTCGTCCCCACCGGCGCCTCGGCTCCCATCTACGGCGAGCCCATCGGCTCGGACGCCGAGCTCGCCGACATTGGCGCCGCTGCCGCCGCTGGCAAGCTCACCGCCCGTGTCATCGACGTCGGTGCCGATGGCCCCCTCTCGCCCGCTGCCAAGGTGACCGAGCAGGTTGCCACGGTTGGAACCCTCCTCGGCCCACTCCCTGTCGAGGCCGTCCCAGACGTCAAGTGCATTGGCCTCAACTACCGCAAGCACAGTGAGTCAAACTGGCCCTTGGCGGTTTGTGAATCGGGAGCTGACTCTCGGACAGTTCTCGAGGCTGGTCGTTCCCTTCCCCCCTTCCCTTCCCTCTTCATCAAGCCCGCCACCTCCATCGCCGACTATGGCGAGGCCGTCCCCATCCCAAAGTGCGCACAGGAGGGCGAGGCCGACTACGAGGGCGAGCTGTGCGTCGTCATCGGCCAGGACGTACGTGATGTCTCTGTCGAGGACGCCCTCAAGTACGTGGCCGGCTACACGGCCGGCGACGACGTGAGCTCGCGCAAGTGGCAGCGTCTCAAGGAGCGTGCCGGCGGTGTGCCCCAGTGGTGCTTCTCCAAAGGCTTTGACAAGTTTGCGCCTCTCGGCCCAGTCATTGTCGCGTCCGCACTCATCCCCGACCCGTCCAAGCTCGACCTCAAGACCGTTGTCAACGGCGAGGTCCGCCAGGAGACCCCCGTGGCCGACCTGGTGTTCGACGTCCCCACCATCATCTCGTTCCTTTCCCAGGGCACCACCCTCCGCCGCGGCACCGTCATCATGTCGGGTACCCCCGGCGGCGTGGGCTGCGCTGGGCCCGAGGAGAAGTGGCGTCCCCTCAAGGACGGCGACAATGTCGAGGTGTACGTCTCTCAGATCGGTACCCTGAGGCATTCGATCCGTTACGAGTAGACATAGAAGGTTGTTGGGATCCATAAGTGCATGGGATGCATGTTGTTACAGCAGAGCAAGGTGGAGACGCCAGTGGGCAGACTTTATTATATCAGCATTACCTTCTGGATAGCAGGTCTCAGCACAGTTGATGTAGATGATGTAGGTGGGGCGAGGTGGGGCAGAGATTAGCGGACAGTGAAGTGAGCAGTCCAGCGCTAGCATATCCGACACAGTTTCTGTCAAATGCAATACCAAATGCAAACACTATGCACCATACAACCTTCAGCGATTCCAGCCAGTCCGGTGCGCCTGTGCAAATCGTGTTCATGCAGGTTCATCAATTACTACCAAATAACTTCTCACTTCCTCTAGTCAAAATCCAGCTGCAGGTCCTGCCCATCAACCCAGTTGCCGTGCAAGCCGGCACGAAGGCGCATGGGAAGGTTGATGACCGCCGCGGGCTTGGAAAAGTCGGCGGTGGAGACCAGGTGAAGCTCGCTCATCATGGTACGGTAGTTGTTGACAAGAGCAAGCAGGTATCCCTCGCCTTCCTTGTCGGTGGTGGGGATGAAGACGGGCTCCTGGCACATGTGTGTGGATCCGGGAAAGTAGACGTCCAGCTTGCGGGTCTCGAGGTCGAGGTGGCCGAGCGAGTTGTAGGGCGGGTACCCGCCGCCCATGGCTGGACCGATGGCGGCAAAGTCTGTGCCGAGGGAGGGGTCCATGTGGTCAAAGAAGCAGTGACGGTGTTTCTTGCCTCCCCAGCGATCGTCGATACGGGGAAACTCGACGTCGTGGTCAATCAGAACTTCGGGCTGGGCCAACTGCAGGTCCTCGGCCGCTGGGTTGATGGTGAACCGCACGAGGTCAGACTTGATGGTGCGCGGGTCGGGCGAGACACCTTGCGCGTCTGGCCACCAGAAGAAGACGTTTGACATGGACAGGGGCATGTCCAGCAGGATGTTGCCGCTGTCGTCCTCGTAAGCGTTCGCCGTGTGGCCAGGGAAAGAGGTCTTGTACTCGAACCACTTGACGTCCGTCCCCTTGGCGCCGTAGCGAGGCAGCACACCAATGTATAGGGGGCAGTTGCCGTCCCACTCCCAGTGGCTTCCACCCTCCTTGAGTCGTTCGATATCGCACAGCTGGGGGATGATGGGGAAGATGACATAGTTGTCGGTGAACGCAAAGTCGTGCATGAGGCCGACCACCGGTGCAGTCATCCACACTGACTGGGTAAACTTGCCCTCCGAGTCGATGGTGTAATAGCACACGTCCGGGGTACCGTCACCCTTGGCTTCGTAGCCAAAGCACAGCATCTCGCCAGTCTTGGCATCCACCTTGGGATGCGCCGTGAACGTCGTTGAGGGCAGCTGGCCTTCAAAGTCGTACAGCCCAATCGTCTCCAGCGTCTTTGCGTCCATCGCGTACGGGTGCGCGTCCTCCTTGATCGCCAATAGGAAATCCTTGTAAGGGAAGATGTTGGTGTTGGCCGTCGTGCGCACTTGGAGCTCGACGAGGTCGGTGTACTTGTTGCGGTACTTGCCTGAGGGTCGCGGTCAGACACATGTGACCCCGGAAACAGCGCAAGACTCACCAGTGAGCATCTTGTGGGCTTTGCGCTCTGCCACAAACTTCTCAGTCCGGACGTAGCGCTGCTTGAACTGCACACGGCCGTCCTTGATCTCGAACGCTGAGACCGCGCCGTCGCCGTTGAACCACCCGTCATCGTCAACGTACGGTGGGTACGCCGGGTCAGGCATGACGCGGAAGAACGTGCCATGGATCTCGGGAGGGATCGTGCCTTCGACCTCGAGGTCGCGCACCTCGCCTTCAAAGCGACATGGCTTCATAAACGCGCTGAACTGGGGGAGCTTTGGGAAAGCCTGGCTTGGATTGGGCTTGAGCCCGAAACGGTTGTGGAGGAGGGACATGGCGATTGGTGGGAAATCACAGCCGGAATGGGTGGGGGAGCGCTACGAACGTCGTGGAATGTCAAGTTGAGCAAGTTGGACAAAGCCAGTCGACTCGTCCTCCCCATCTTATATTGTCTGGTCGCCGACAGAGTGTGTGTGTCGTTCGAAGGCTCGGAATCGCGCCGTACAATGTGGGCACCCCGGTTGGCCGCAGTGGGATCGTTCTCGGGTACTATCCCCGGCAAGGAACGCCTCCATGGGTCACCTACAGTGCAAGCCGGTTGTCCCGCGTCACCATGTACCGTTTGCCCATCTCTGTCCTCCAGACAAAACAGTAGTGTCGCATACGTCTCCTCAACTGTAGGTGAGACCCGCTCAGGCCTCTCCGGGGATAGCTGTCTTTACCCACGTCGCCGGGGTAAAAGGACTCAATGCTCACGTCAGCCCAACTCTGGTCAGCAACCAGGCGGATACTGACTGCGGCAATCGTTGCCGATATCCAGCAAGGATGGGCGGATCGATCCGGGGCCGCAAAAGTGTTGACCACAGGTGCACCGGTCTTTCTAGACTGTCGGTGAAGTCTCGCTCTGTAAGAACCTGTTTTGCAAGCTTGCATTCATCTGTCCGACGTCCGACGCCACGTTATCACGTTTCTCGGTGTATCGGTGTCACATGACCAGTAGTGCGTTCTCACAGCGCGTCATGACCGACTCATTCGTTGGATCCTCTGTTGTCTTCAGTTCACTATCCCAAATGTCTGATACTCCACCGCTACCATGTCCCAGCATGGCCACTCTGCTCAGTCACCTGAGCTTTCGGATGTGACTTTGCCAGTCGAACTCCAATACGAGATCATCTCCCAACTGGACCCCGTTGCGGACCGGTCCACTTTGGTCACACTCCTGTCGGTGTCATCGACCTTCTGGGAAGAGGCAGCACGTCTCCTGTATCGAAAGGTGACACTCGACCATGACCGACTCCACCGTCTCCTTGGAGTTGGCCATGCATCGGAGACGCATCAACCCACAAGTTTGAGTGCCCGGACAAGACGTGCGCTAGGCTTCATCCACAGCCTTCACATCGTCACCCCTCTTCCTCATCCTGATCTTTACTTTCTTTGGGATACCGCACTACCGAACACTCCCCTCTTCCCAGGCGTGCGCACACTATCCCTTCGTGATCGCCCAGACTACACTTGGTACAACAACCCGGTCCCACGGAAGCGTCCAGAAGCCGACGTGTTGCTGTTCGACAGCCCCGACGCGTGTGTCACTGGATACCAAAGCCACCACCAGCTCTTCTACCTGCCTGTCAAGCGACTACGATCGTTGACCTGCCACCACGTGTACGCCGACAACGTGCTCCGCGATCTGGTCATGGAGCAACACCCAGCGCAGTGGGAGTCGCTGCGCATCTTCGACGACTTTAGCGGCAGGTTCAACGACACTGCCGCCCCAGACATTGCCGCATGGGAACGAGACATTGCACGACGTCGACAGCCGCCCGTACAAGTTTGCTTCCAATCTTTGGATGCCGGCTCCAAGGCTCGGAACGCCATGTTCATGACCTATGGCTGGAGAGAGAGTCCGGCTTCCTTCATCAAGCTCGTCTTCTACCGTTCCAGCGACGAGTGCAAACCCTGCGGCGTATGCGGTAAGTTGTGAGATCCTGACGTGTGGCTCACTCCAAAGGCAGGACATGGAAGTTTCGGCACATGGGAAGAGGCGATTCAAAGTATCTGCCATAACCGGAAGGGCATGTCTTCGAACAGACAGAGAAGCGAAGCGGAGGGTCGGAGTCATGCATTCATCACCATTTCATTCATGCAACTACATACATACTCTCAAAAGCAGTGGCGCTCTCAATCTAGAGCGCGGCTGCCTTGAGGGCCTTTGTGGCCCGCACCACCTCAGAGTTCCAGACACCCGACTTGCCCGGCGAGAGGATGCCGTTGGGGTCCAGCGTGTCCTTGAGGAGCGTAGCGAAGCGCATGTGTGCCGAGTTGTTAAACTTGAGCTTGGACGCAACCGTGTCCATGTAGCGTACGTGGGTGCGATACTCGAAGAACCCTTGCTGGGCACCGTCGTGGAGCAGGTGGTCGAGGAGATCGTAGATGCCATTCTCCTCCTCCAGGCGGTAGATGACGAGTGCGATTCCGACGACATAACGGGGGTACACATGGAAATCGGCAAAGAAGTCAAACTTGGCATCCGTGATGCGCTGCTTGGCGGTCAAGTACCAGTCGTAAAGCTCGCGGCCGGAGGGTGGGATGACGGGGGAGAAGCAGGTGTGGGCTCCGCCGGGTCCGCCACGCGAGTTGAGGATACCAAGAGGCATGATGGTTGGGATACCGTTGTGCGGTATCTCCTCCTCGCCGACGTCCTTGGGTGCAGAGAGGTAGTGACCAGGCTCGCCAGCAAACTCCCGAATGACAATGTTGACACCCTTGATGTGGGAGAAGGCACGCTGGACAGTCTTGATGATGCCGGGAAGCATCTCGACCGAGCTGTAGAGGGCAAAGTAGGACCGCCAGAAACCCCATTTCTGTTCCACGCGGATCTCCTCCAGGACGTCGTCGGGTACAAACGATCCGGGCTTCATGTACTGCGCAAGACGGGCGTGCACCTCGGGGACTCGCGACGTGAGGGCAATGCGGAAGATGTTGGCAAGCGAGGATGAGTTGAGAATGATTGAGCGGCGCATCAAATCGGACAGAGTGGCGGTGAGCGGAACGAGGTCCTCCTCACGAGGTACATCAATCTCAATAGTGGCATAGGCCTCCGGGGCGGGAGTCATTTGAATGCCAAGCTTGGTTACAATGCCTATAAGGTCAGCCCAGGGGACCGATTCACGAGAACTCACCATAGTTGGACTGGAAGAAGAGACCGTCAAAGCTGGGACCAAAGCCTCTGGTTGTCAGCCACGCGTGTTGGATACTCGAAAACCCACCCCTTGTACAGCGCCCAGGACTTGTTGTCCTCCATCGCACCAGAGCCAGTACGGAGGAGGTCGCCGTTGGGGAGAACCACCTCCATGCCGCACTGGTTCTCCGAGTGCTCGCCGTTGGGAGTGTATCCAAAGCCGCGGTCCGTGGTGTTACCAAGAACGGACCCCCAACCAATGGCAGGAACCGAGGGCCACAGCTTGAGCTCGCGGCGCTGAATCTCTTCATACAGGTCAAAGAACGAAACTCCAGGTTCGACAATGGCATAGCAGTACTCCTCGTTGATCTCGATGATCTTGTTCATGCGGTGGAGGTCGAGCACCACAGTGACCCCACCATTGACCGGGCCAGAGCCACCGTAGCCAAGGTTCTTGCCGCGGGATACCGTCCACAGGGCGACACGGTGCTTGTTGGCAAGCTTGACAATCGCCTGCACTTCCTCAACGGTGGCCGGACGAACCGCACCGGCTGGTTGGTTGACGTCTTGGGCGGAGAAAGGGTCGCCGTACACGTCACGGCCCGCTTGGTCCTTGACGTTGCCCGTGAGATGGTCGCGCGAGACGTTGGCATCGCCGAGAAGCTGGGCTGCCTCGTCGTAAAACGCGGCAAGCGCGTCGGAAGTTGTGTTGGAGCTGGAGCTGGAGAGGGTCATGGTGGAAGCGTCGATTCTAGACGAGTTGGGGAGCTCTGGAGAACCATGGGGTGCTTATATCTACCCCACACTGCTTGAGTGATTATCCCTGTCCCGGGGATCCATGCCGACGATGACAAGAAGAGAGATGTCATGGAGAGTTCGATGCTTGGCGTCGGATGGCCTCCGGAATGGATCCAGATGCTGCACTCGCGTGCCCACACCTGCTGTGCCGACCTGTCCCCGGAGCATTAGGCTCATTAGAAATGACAAACCCAAACCCTATTCAGCCAGACCAACATAATAATCAGTCAGCTTCCGGTACAGCACCGAACACGACTATGTTGTACAGTGTGTACATATTATGCTGTCCGTGGTGCCTACCGGCGCAGCCGACACCACCACCGTCACCGCGAAACAGCGTTTGGAATTTCTGGACGAAGAATTGTGCATGTCTCCCACCAAACGTCTTCCTGTGCTCGCATTGAAACGTTGATCCCCTCTCCCATTGCTGCAACCCTTCAAACATATTGGGTTCTCATCTTAAGTTCACGTAGAACGTCACTGTCGCCGCCAACTTCCATCTTTCAATGCATGCTCTACATCCTCTTCGAAACGCCCACCTGGACATGGACCAGCCCACCGCCGCGGCCTCCGGCAACAGTGGCGGCGTGCACCTGCCTCACCCAGTTTTCAATCGACACGCGACTGGCCTTGTCTGCCCTCGCGCGGTTTTCCCACAGCGTGGGCTTGACTTGGGGCTTGGGGACGATAACACAAGTAGGCGGTATAGGTGTCGGGGTGGTCACGTTGGGTGTCTTGGGCTTGGGCTTGAGGATTTGGCGATGGATGGAGCGGCCGCGTTCGTGGTTAACAGTGAGACTGGGAGCAGGAGGTGGAGTGGTATTCCGGTTGACTGCTCCAAGTCCTTCTGATGTGCTCTTCTGCTGGGTCCGTTGGGTCCGTGGCGAGACCTGGTTCTCGGCCTGGACCACATGTCGCTGAGCACTGCCATTGTGCCGTTGTTGGGTGGCCTCCTTGTTAACTGTGGCGGGCTGCAATGTCAGTCAACATCGACGGGGAGAGCGTACTCTTGGGAGCGGTCGCTGGATAGCACGGCGCATGCTGTTGTGGCGCGTAAGGTGAAGTATCCAAGCTCACATGTGTCCACAGATGCAGTGAGTAGTCATGGGGGGATGGTTTCGAGGTCTTAGGGCGAAAGGGTGTGGGTACGTGTGAGCTGCCATTCGTGCGAAGGTGACATGTCAGAGGCTACAACACACACACACTTCGCCACAAACACCCCCCGACTTGCCATTTCACCAACCACGGAATAATACCCATTTCACCAACCACGGAATAATACCCATCTCACCAACCACGGGCCACGGAATAACCGCGTACCTGCTTGCTGCCTCTATCTGGGTTTGATTCAAAACGTTAGTTGTAGTTGTCCCTCAGATCCTCGCTTTCTCATTGCCGTTGAGCCTTTGGCACCTATGTATGTAGTGCGATGGAATACATTCACAGGGCATTACGAGGTCGTCTCAATCATAAACTGCTTGTCCCCAACCTCTGCACGATACTCTTCACTCGTACAGAACCGAATCATACTCGTCGCCTTGTCGATTTCACTGGCCGCGTGACCCCACATCTCCTTGTTCTCAGCCACACGCGCGATGAGTGAACTCGCATACCCCAGTCCTTTGGGCGAGGGCCCGAGAAGTCCCAATGCCGATGGGGGTACGTTGTGGACGCCCACAAGGGTGTACGATACAGTCGGCGTGTTATCGCTCATAGCTGTCACGAGATTGTTGACCAGGTCGCCGAGTGTAATCTCAGTCGACACTGCCGCCTGATTGTCCTCCACATAGGCGCTCCGCGGTCGAAAGATGACAACCACCTCCTTGACGGTAAACGGCAGCGGGAGATTGACAAACAGGGTCCCGCGGTGCCACATCCAGCGGCGGCCGACGGGGAACTGCACACAAATGACGACCTTGCGCACACCGACAGGCAGCAGCGGCCATGGTTGTATCGGGATGCCTTTCGCGCCACATGCGATCACAAAGAGGATGTAAGTCTTTGCGACAAGAGGGAGGAGGACCTCGTGCGAGAGGCTGTGTCGTGGACTGTGCCCCAGACTGAGTCGGACGATCTCGAGCTCGATTTCGGCGCATGACAGGTCGTTGGAGAGTTGCTCGATGGAGGCTGTCGTCGTGCGCGGGTTGACGTCCACTGTTCGGACTTGGTGGACGAGACGCTTGCTGAGCGAGGAGTTGCGTGGGGGCAATGGGTAGCGGTCCTGTCTGCACGGGCCCCGACACCCTGTGGAGCAGTGGAGCGTGAACGAGTGGGGGATCGCCATTGTGGAGTGCAAATCGTCACTGTTGCCAAGGGCGAGGTGGCGTATGCGTGCACCAAGCTCCAGTTCTGCTAGTTTCTGGACGTGGGTCGAAGTGCACCGCATTGTGCCCAAGTCGGAACACGACGCATGTTTGATGATCGCGTCGAAGATGTGCGGAAAGGACGCGTGGTCGAGTGCTGGCAGGGTGGGGGCAGGAGGTGCGGGCGTGGTCATTGCTGCGACCCAGTGTTGCGTGTCGGCACGAGATGGAGAAGGAGTAGGGAGAAGCTGGGTTTCTCGAGTTGAGGAGTGTCACTTTGCTCAAGTGGAAACGTTGACACAACTGTGGTCGATGTGGAGGAGGGGATGGATGCGGCAGCCTACGCCCTGCCTTCTGTGTGCCGTGCCGCTCAAGGACGCGCCGAACAGGCCTCCCTCTACAACGCGTCGGGTGGCGTCTCCAGAACGCGCGCGTTTGAAGGGAGAGAGACCGGATGTCGCGAAGGTAGAGGGTCGGAGATCAGGCGGGGACAGCGAGCGTGCAAGCGGGTGGCAAAACACTGCCCTCTCGGCTCGGCTTGTCGGCTTGAGCGACGTGCAAGCGGATGGAATGTTGTTGCCACTGGGCGGTGTTGTGGATCGAATCGTGGTGATGACTGATCTGGCTTCTGCGATAGCTGATGTCCTGCGTGCCTTGTCAACGACGAGTGCTGTTACATGGTGTGCGGCGGGGATTCCAGGCAGAGATCTCGGTGGCGAGTCAGCTGACGGCGCTACGGTGTTGAGAAGCAAGTGATGACGCGGACGGCAAAGGGAAGAGGATCAATATCGAGAATCCATTTGGATAAGAAGCGGGCGGATTCAAATGCAGCAGGCTTAGGTGCCGATTCAAATGCAAGCTGGGGATCTCTACGTCTCTACCGCCCTATAGGGGGCACACAAAGAGTGCTTAGTGCAAAGAGTGACCAAAGTGAAACATCATCCGCATATGGCAAGAACGTCACATCCGCGGCTGATCTTCATGGTGTGTGTGGCAGTTGGCACCTCCAACCAACATTCAACACATCTCTTTCTCAACTCGACATCGACAACATCCAACACGATGCAGATGCATACGAGCAAACCCAAAAAGGATATACACCGTAAGGGAGTCGAACCCCTGCCGCGTCGAGACTGCACATGGCAACGACGCATGATACCGTTTCACCAACGGTGTCTTGATCGAAGACTCTGTTAATATTAGAATAAGGACTATTTGGACCGTTTCTATTGACTAGTGCGTCTATTAGACCAGTCCTGTCCATACGCGTGATATGCAGACTTGTTCTCGTTACTCTATCCTCTATCGACCTTTCCAACCTACTACGCATCTGCTTGCAGCGTCTGGAGAGTGCTACGAGTCTCCTCTTTACAGACTCTCGAGGCAAGATCGCCGAGTTCTGGAAAGCAGAAAAACGGGCCCTTCTCACAGTGCATGGCATGTGAGACCTGGTTACAAAGGCCCAAATGGAGCACAAGGATGTGCGATACTCCATCTGGTGGTAAGTGCCCTTGTTCGAAATAATTCGAGGTCGGAAGCAGGGTTCGTCAGGCAGCGTCACATGGGTCCTTCATCGCCAACATTGGATCGCGTATGCTCTCTAACTCCACTTCCGTCACTGTGCCGGCGCACAGACCATCTCAGAGCCTTAGGCTGGACACGGCCTTGCGATGTATTCCAGGCAAACATGTTTTGGGAGGGTAGCGGCGGTGGACGGCCCGCCAAGAACGCTCGGACGTTGCGGTGAAACTTGACACAGGACTGTGGTACTGTGAGGCCACCACTCTCCCTTGGACTTCGTCACTGGTCAGTGCGAGGCGCACGGCACTACATGCGTCCATGTGGGCCCGTCAACAGTGATGTGGGCGACCAGATTTCAATGTACTCTTTTGTCGTTCTCTCTCCCACAATGCGCTCACACTTTGATCCATATCCAGGCACACGGCCGACGCTCACGGTCAAGCTATGTCTGGCTATCACTGTCGTCTTCCTCCTTGTCGACCTGTACTACCTGGCCCGCTGGTTTGAGCTGCGGCACGACCAAAAAGTACTGGACACGCTCGTATCCCTCCTCCCCCCAGCGACATTCTTGGCCAGCTACCGTATCCCCTCCGACCACCGCATCCTCATTGTCCAACACTTCCCTGCGAAGCACAGCCGCCTCGAACGGGCCTCCCTGGTCAGCCACCAAGCCTACGCCCAAGCATGGGGATACGCCTACGAGTCCGACACGGGCGACTATACGGACCGAGTGGGCCGTTCTGGAGTGCATGCGTCACTAAACAAGCTCTACGCCTTACAGACGGCAGTGCGGCGCGAGTTGGTGGACCCCCTCGGCGCCGAGTGGATTGTGTGAGTGGCGGCACAGTCGCGGGTGGTGAGCGGTCCGAGTGTGGCTGACTTGATCAGATACTGCGATGCCGACACCATCGTCTCTGACCCAAGTATTGGGCTCCACCACTTGCTCCCACCAGACACGCTCAACCCTCAACCCCTCATGATTGCCGGACAGGACCACAACGGTCTGAGTGCTGGCGCATTTGGCGTGCGGGTTATGAGCGAGACTGCCGAGTTTCTCGAGTCGGTACTGGCTCCAAACTCGGTGGAGGACGGACACAGCGACCAACACCATCTTGGGCGCGCACTGCGATCTCCCGAGGGCGCCAGCTTTGCTGGTGCGTTTTACGAAATACCGCGTATGTGGGTCAATGCGTATTTCCTCGACAACGACGCCACATACGCCATCAACGAGGAGGGAGATGGGTGGTATCCCGTCTGGCAGGTGCACCTCGTCGACCACCTCAAGTTCAAGTACAGCTTTCGAACGCTGCTCGAGCAGGCTATCGAGGTTACGACCGAGGCGCTCGCGCTCCAAGCCGACGTCAAGATTGCCGGACGCCGGTCCGGCGCCTTGGCCGTGCGCAACGCGATGGAGTTGTTGCCCTCGACAGCGTGGACGATTCGCCGTGCGAGGGAGCATTGGGAGATTGTCGAGCCTGGGATTGATGGGATGCTGTTCCTGGACGAGGTGCACGGTGTTGTGAATGCGAATGGCGTTGTGTTACCGTGAACAGTGTCGGACAGTTGAATAGATTAATAGATGTAATATGGACCCTGTAGCCAGAGGTCTTGATGTAACTTGTCTCCAGAGTGTCCCCGTCTTGGTGGCGCACCTTTTCCACCAGTGCGTAACCCAGATGTTCAGCAGAATCGAGACAAGGGATCCTTCGAGCATAAGATCGGGATTCGGCATGCGACTAGTGAGAGCAAGTTGCCGAGATCTCTAACCGATGATGGAGGCACAAGTCGCCGGCAACGGTAACCGGCAGTCTCACGACCACCTCTGTCTGCAATCTCCAGCAACGCCCACTTCACATCCAGTTCACCACTCAACCCACCATGATCACAAACGCAGACGGTTCTTCTCCAGGCGACAAGCTCGTCGTCTCGCACGCCAAGGACGCGACGTACACCCAAGGCCTGCGTTCGTTCTTCGCCTACCGTGACCTCGGCATCAAGGACGCGACAAACGGCGCTGTCGCCGCCCATGTCATCCGCGGAGTGCCAGGCTCCCACGCAACTGGTATCGCGCACTTGCACCGCACGACGTTTCAGATGGTCTATGTCCTCAAGGGCTGGGTCGAGTTTGAGTACGAGGGTCAAGACGGCGTGGTGCACCTCGAACCGGGAGACAGCGTCTACCAGCCGCCGGGCATTCGGCACCGCGAGGTTGCGCACAGCGACGATGTGGAGATGCTCGAGGTTGTCCTGCCGGGCGACTTTGGGACAGAGGAGGTTCCCGGGTTGGCGTGACGTGACGGCGGCATGTAGGCAAGACCCAGCAAACAGTGCAAGGGGAAGATCGGCTTGAAGGCGTGGTGGTGCCTTGTCATAGCTGCGCCTCGCAGTACAGTATGAACCCCGATGCATTCTTATCGTGTGTGTTACCTGTTGAATGATTCTAAGCAGTGGATGGACGTCGGCAACGTCTGTCGATTGTCGATTCAAGAGAGGGGTTGCGACAACCTACTATGAGCGGTCGGGCCTTTCTCGTGCTGACGTTACATTGTCCACAACGCAGTATACGCAGCGGTATTGTCTCAGTGCTCACGTTATGTAGTTGCTCTGGTGTCACAACATTGATACACACAGCAACACTGTCACTAGCTGCATCACGCTGTGTGGGCAAGCGGGTGGCAGCGGTCGCCGAGGTCATCGTAATCGCCTCTCCGGCGGTCACTTGCGACCTCGCGGTCGCCATTTACACCCACCATGACACCATCAGCCCCGTGCAGCCACAACCACACATCCATACATACCCCCACGGCGAGATCCTTAATCGACGAATCAAGCCTCAGCTTGTCGTCATCTCTCGATTCCCGCCACGGCACGCACTTGCTGAGCTGCTGGAGCGACATGCCCCTCATCAGGCGCAGCCGTGCACGGAGGCTTCTCGGACGCGCAGAAGCACACTCTTCGGATGGGTGTTGTGAGAAACACACTACGGCCATCGCCATGGGCGGAGCAAGCGGCGCAGTGTGTTTCTCACCGAGACCAGCAGCTGACCACACGAGATATCCCTTTGCCTCCTCCCTTGACACGACACCGCATTTCCTGGATGGCCTGGATGGGCTGCGTGGGAGAGCCAATTCTCCTTTCAGCTTTCAATTGCCTGGCAGGCATGCAACGCTGGTACGCTGCTACGCTGGTACGCTGGCCCACCACTTTCATGTGTTGGCCGGGGTTGTCTTTTTTCCTCTGGTGTTTCTGAAACCAGGGCGCGATACAGTTGTGTCTGTGCAGCATTCCTTGTGGAGTTGAGGATCGAGAGGATGGATAGCTTGATGCCATCATGACGCTGTAGACACGCGCTGTGGTTGCGTCACAGCCCACACCGGGCGGGGCATGCTTGGCAGAGCACCTGACACGCAGCTGCCAACTCTCCGAGAGCGGACGTCGAGAGGCAGTGTCTTGTGCTGCAGGTGAAAAAAAAGAGGGTGGGATGACGACTGGCATGACACTCTCGCCACCCACGACTCTGCTTGTCAGGTGCTGTCGGGGGCAGCGGCAACAATACCTTACACGACTTGGGCGTGGGGACCTGAGGGGGAGCAGTGCACTGACTGCGGCCGGGGGACCAGGAGACAAGGACCAAGATTACTTGTCAGTTCCACAGGCCACAGGACGACGCCAAGCGCAGCGCCGACCAGAGCTGCATCTTGGCTGTGTACCTTGTTTTTCGCCTTTGGGCACACGGCACTCTTCTTCTCATCACTCACTCTCCCCCCAGCCACCTCCATCATCACCCAGGCAGGGCTTCCCTCCGTCATCCTCCTTCTTCTCCATCATCCTCCTCTTGTTCTCGCTACAACGCAGAACACATATCCATTGTTCCCAACCATAATCCGACCCTCCCACACCGCCGCTGCCGACGCGTCAGCCAAACACCCTCTCACCCCCGACCGGCCAACCCGCTGGGCCGCTGCACGTGTGCACCCCAACGCCCACCCACCGCGCTGCAGAGTTGAGCCCCTTTGTGTCCAGCGTTGCCCTTTTCTTGTCGCCCCGTACGGACCGGCCGCCCACCACGTTCAGTGGTCCGAACTCTCCGTGCTTTGAGGCCCCCCCACTGCCCCTCGATTCCCTCCCGTTGGCGGCGCACCCCATCCTAGGTTCCCCGGCTCGGTCCCCTTAACCCTCCCCCGTCTCGACAGCCTACCCCACACACTCTCGCTCTCTATCACGTCCCGGATCCCACACCGTTCGTCCGACCCAACCCGTTGTCTTTATCGCCATCTCGCTCCCCACCCCGCACAGGCGTATAGGTGAGTAGTAGTCTCCCTCCCCCCTCCCCCCACCGCTTGCCGCCGAGCGCACGACATCGCGCTCGCCCTCGTACAATAGCCAGCCGTGCCCGTGCATGATACACGGGGGCGCCCTGGCGCGCGCACGAAGCGAAGCGATCATATGCGGCTTGACCAGGTAATCGTCTCACCGAGTCGCCGCCCCATGCCATGCCATGCCAGCTTGCGTCTATGCACGCCTCGCCTTGCGCCTCTGCGCTGCGCCATGGTGGCCTGGCGGCTGGCGGCATGTCAGAGCCATGCTCGAGAATGCGCCATGCAAAGTGATCCTTGTTCGGCGGGGCAGATGGATGGGTCTTGCACCAACGGTCTCGGCGCTTCGCCGCTGGCAAAATCGCCGCCATCGTCAACAGCTGCTGCCTCCCTCCTCATTCTCCAACTTGATCCTCATCCCTCCACTCCCTTCACGTGTCCATTGCGATGCTGACCGATCGGTTTTCCCATCGTACTACAACACACCGGCACTCTCTCCAGCTCAACGACGGTCGCGACTCCTTCTCGACCTTCCACTTCCTCTCCGACCTGTACCCCCCTCGACCCCGGGTTGACACCACTCCCCTCACCTACAACAACATGTCGCGGCCCGCCACCGGGCGGTCAGGCAGCTCGCCCCCCGGCTCGCCTGCAGGTCGCGCGGCACACCTGGCGCCTGGCGGGGGTGTGTCAGCAGCCGGTCTGAGCAGCCCGACATCGCCGCGCTCCTCCTTTCTTGGCAACTTTATGCGCGGCCGCTCGCGAGCCGCCTCGGTGACAAACGCCGTCGCTGGCGCTGTGCGCGGCCGTGTGGGATCGCCGACAGTGGAGCAGCCAAACCCGCTGGGAGGCGATGTGACCCGCAGCGTCTCGACGCCGAACAGCGGCGGCGACGCTCAGACCGTCAACATTCCACCCGTCGACCCTGCCCTTCGTCGCACTCACAGGATCCGTCTGGTGCCCGTCCTCGAGACCAACCGCTCGTTTACATTTGCACCCGTCCTGCGTGAGCTGGGCGTCATGCATGTCCCACCTGGCATCCTACCTGCTATCGCAGCGGCCTCGGTCTCAGACGTCGGTCCCACCGTCAACGGACGCCCGCCTCCCCTTCTTATCAAGATTGGTCGCTTTACCGATAGGTCGGCCGCGGCGGCAGCAGCAACGACTGGAGCAAGTGGCGCAGCTGTTCCCGCAGCGGGAGCGGCACCTGGCGCTGCCAGCGAAGGCGCCGTCGTGGCGAACGGAGGCTTAGGCGTGGCCAGCAATGGCGGCGACGCTTCGTTTGCTCCGCCAGCCCCCTCGCCAGCTTCCGTCGCTGGCGGCGGCGGTGGCGATCTCCTCTCGCCGCGTGCTGCTTTCAAGAGCAAGGTCGTCTCGCGCTCACACGCCGAGATCTGGTGCGAGCCTGGAGGCAAGGTGAGTGATTTGGGCATGTCAATTGGACTGTGTTTGCTGACGTTACTAGTTCTTTATCCGCGACACCGCCAGTTCATCGGGCACCTTCCTCAACCACATTCGTCTCTCGAGCCCCAATGTCCAGTCTCGCCCGCAAGAGCTCAAGGACGGCGACGTTCTCCAGCTGGGTGTTGACTACCAGGGCGGCACCGAGGAGATGTACCGCTGCGTCAAGATGCGCGTCGAGCTCGGCCGTGACTGGCAACGCGGCGAAAACGAGTTCAACACGAACGCCCTCAAACAGCTCAAAGCACTTGGCGGTCCCGAGTCCGAGTCCAAGCGTCCCAAGGCCAAGGCAAGCGTCACCGACTGTTGTATCTGTCTTTTCTCGGTGACTGTCTGCCAGTCGCTCTTCATTGCGTAAGCTTTCGTGATCTTGGACGCCGAGCTGACATCAGTCCCTGCTCGCACGTCTTTCACTACAAGTGCATCCGTCCCCTCCTCAACCAGCATCACCCGGGCTTCTCGTGCCCACTTTGCGTGAGTTGATCATAGCATGTTCAGAAACTGACATCCAGCGCACGTTTGCAAACCTGGAAGAGGATGTCGAGACCGAGGACGCGTGGGAGATTGCGTCGCGTAGGGTGTCTGTCATTTCGCGCCGCAACTCGAACCACTCGATCCGTCTCCCCCACCAAAACGACACCCCGTCATCGCAGCCGGTATCTGCTCCGGGCGAGCCCAGCACGGGCGTTGGCTTTGGCGACATGACCGCCAGCATCGACGAGTTACTTGCCGCTTCGAGCGGTCAGCCAAGCGACGACGACCACAGCATCCCGCGTCCCGACCTGGCGAGGCAGCACACCGTCGTTGGCGACACGTCTCGCGATCGCAGCGACGGCGGCGCCGCGACCCCGACTTCGGACATTGGTGAGGCAGTCACACACGCGACGACCGCCCCCGTGCCCATCGGATCCGAGCTTCTGCGTCCAGACGCGGGCGGCGAGGCCTTCTCTACCACTGCTGCGTCCCTTGCCCAGACCCCGTTAAACGACGTCTTCCTCTCGACGTTGGTGATTTCGGGGCCTGGCCGGTGCGACACTGGTGTCAACGGTGCCACTCCCGCCACTGTCAGCAGTGCTGTTGCGAGCGGCGCCAACTCGCAGATTGCAGAGGAGCCAGAGGCGGAGGCTCAGGCGGAGGCTTCAAACTCGGTGGCCGTGGACGAGGACCATCTGCTTGACGATGTGGTAATCGCATAACGTTGTTTTTTGTTTGTTTGTTCCCTGTTTGAGTGATACCATAATACTCCATACGACCGTTGTCGTTTTCATGTACTGCATTGAGAGTGTGGCACAGTTGTTGGGCTGCATGCCTGAGCATTGGACATGATCTGAATGGTCGGCACAAGCGGCACTTGGGGGATCCGGGCCGGAACTCCGTCACACCCCACCTCCACCGACGGATGTTGAATGTGGGGAGAAGACGTCTTTTGATTTCGACCCGACTTTTGGCTTCCTCCACAACCTATTCACCTCACCCACCATGCGCGCAACTCTCCCCCGCCTGCTATCCACTACGCGCGCTGCGCGCTCTCTTCTCGGCTCGAGCGCCCCACCACCACCCAGCGGAGCAGCATGCACCGGCGCTCCCGTGGGTCCCAACAACGCCACGCTCCCTCCCGTCCGCTACCACATCTTTAAAAACAAGCTGCCCTACCCCACCGGCCTCAAGCTGCAGTCTGCCATTCTCGATGCACGCTTCAAGGCGCGTGAGACCGGAGGTGGCAAGACGGACTCGCTGTTCTTGCTGGGTGAGTCCCTTCTGCGCCCAGCGGACGTTTGCCGCAGCTGGCTTCCACCGCTTACCAACCCACCTTGTCTCCTCTCCCACTGACACGCCGTCCAGAGCACACCCCGACATACACCACCGGCCGCCGAGACAACACCCCGAACCCGGACCAACTGCACCCCGAGGAGAAGAAGGTGCAAAACGTCGGAGCCGGGTTCTACATCACCAAGCGCGGCGGCCAGGTGACGTACCACGGCCCGGGCCAGATTGTGGGCTATGGCATGTTCGACCTGAACGCCATGGGCACACCGACGAGGTGCTATGTCGAGTACCTCCAGGCCCTGTTGGGAGAGTATGTTCGCGACCAGGGGGTTGACGCGTATGCCCCGCACCCGGACGACCACGTCGGTGTGTTCCCCACGTTGACGTCAAAGGTGCGTCTGGCCTTGTGCTCCGCTACAGCCGCCGCCATGCTGACATCACCGTCCGCCTCCCCCCTGCTGTAACCCAACACTTGACATATTCTGCTCGCTACAGGTGGCCTCGATCGGCATCCACCTCCGCCACCGCGTCACATCCCACGGCTTTGCCATGAACATCACCCCAGAGCCGATCGCCTGGTTTGACCTCGTGACAGCCTGTGGTCTCGACGACGTCTCGGCCGTGAGCCTTCACCAGCTTCTGCAGGCCCTGCCCACCCCGCCTGCGAGCTTGCCGTCCGTACTCGAGGCGTCGCAGGCCCTGGTGCCGCGGTTCGCGGACACGTTCCAGCGCGAGTTTGTCGAGCTCGGCGCCGGCGCGCAGGACGGCGAGGTTGCTGGGGATGTCGAGGCGATCCGCGAGATTGTGGCCGAGGTCGAGGCCGAGGCCGCCCAGGCGGAGAAGGAGGCCGGAGGGTGGCCCACTGCGCCGCGTACAGCCTAGGTAGAGGTGTAGGCTGGAGACTGACTGGCTGGAGACTACGGGGCGAGGTGTATCGTGATGCCACACTCCTCTTGGGCAGACAGAACGTGGTGCGAGTTCTCAGTCGACTCCACTGACTCGTGGCCTGACCTTTCACTAAGCCGCTCTCCACAGGTCCGGTCCCACAGCGTACATGAAAATGACCCCCGACTGCACACCGTACCGGAAAATACCGAATCCACAAGCCTCCACCTCTGAAAGTGGCACTTGACACCACCAGGCTGCCCAACCGTTCCGACCATGCTCCCGGCCTCCCGGCCGTCCAAAACGATGGCAGACATCCCCAAAAAGGTTGGCTTGGAGGCAACTGAATGCCCTGTTGACGAGAGTGGGATTCGAACCCACGTCCGAAGACTGCGGATGAGATCTCTTGCTCAAGAACTTGAGTAAGAGGGTGTCACACCTTAACACAGCGCCTTAGACCGCTCGGCCATCTCGCCGGCTACGTCTCCTTCGCCGCCGCGTGTGCAGCTTTGCTGGTCGAGCAGTCCCGGAAGCGGAGGGAAGCGGAGTGGGGTGGGATATATGTGGAGGAGGCGATGCTGGAGACGAATCCTGGGATAAGCGTTTGTGAGCGTCGAAAGTGGTGCAGAAGAGGGGGGTGGCAGTGTTCAGGGTGGAGGGTGCCGAGGGGGGCAGGTTTTAATGGCAGCCGCCGAGGCCGAGGGAGCAGCCAAAATAGGTGGAGGGCCTCCCTGTGGTCGAGTCAATACCAGTGATGCATGTGGTGATGAAGTGGAGTGCGGTGGAGAGCAACATGTCAAGGCTTTTAAGGCGGCCATGGCGATGGAGGGACACAGGGGAGGAGGACCTTGGAGGGTGGAGGATCTGTTTCTCCGTATTTACTCCGGGGTAGAGCCGGTGGAGGCACAGTGGAGGAGTGTTTCTGGAGATCCGGAGATCCAAAGATCCCGGAGTGAGGCGTGAGATGGTATTTTGGTCGGTTGAGTTCACAGCAGTGAGCAAGGTGGAGCTGTTCCAGGTTCACAATGGACGTTGTGCTCGGTGGATGCAGCCGTTCCAGCGGCCAGCGGTGACGACTGAAGAGGTCAACCCCCTCCCCCCCCCAACTCACAGCCCTACGTTACTTGCGTGCAACGCCCGCAAGTGTCGTTGTCTGCGAGGCTGTGCTTCTGTGTTCAAGCATACGGCGCCCCTCATCTATCATCTTGTCATCTTGTCAGCACTCCCATCAGTAACGAACAGACTGCAGTCATCGGGGCCGCGAGTTCGCCGAGGCTGTCAGACATGTTTCGCCGGGGTATTTATGACTGTACACGCTGTGGGCCTGTAGGCCCATTGTTGCACGTTGCGGTAGTGATGGACGGAATAACAGGGACACGGAAATGACATTTCCTTTCCTCACCCTGTGCTCGTGTGTTCCATTGGGGGATTTGTCAGCCAGCCACGGTGGGGGGGAATGTTCGGATTGTGTTTGGCAGGTGCATCAGTGAGGCAGCTTTTGTAAACATGCCAAGCCTTTCCGTGCACACAAGCGCACCTGGACACACTGACGTCGCTTTAATGGGTGGGCAGATCAAATAGGCAGCGTGTTTGTTGACAAAGCGGGCGGTGGCCGTCAGCGCAGAATGTGGCAAGGTGAGATCATCGCCCCACACATGCTGCCACTATGGGAGTGTTCTCGACACACGTTGCATCCCACCTCGGCGATGGCGTTCGAGCTCGCTACATGTGGCCGGGTGCAGCAAGACTGTGAGATTGCAATCACCCAGCAAGCTAAACACTGCTTTGGATACTGGGATGTATATTATTTTTGCTGACTGTGTTCGCCCCCTCCACAAGCAATCTCGACCCGGATCCCATGTTTTCGGATCCGGAGCGGACGGTCCCTGGCGGGTCGTCGCTGGGATGATGTAACCCTCAAACCCTCCACCCGCCCGTCAGCCTCTGCTCGTGCGCCGTCAGTCTCCGGATCCGAACAGGGCTCTGCACATTGATCAGCAGCTTATCGTGCATTTTTGTTCCTTCGCCATCGCGCGTCACACGGGCGTGTTAGCAAGCATCTAAACCGTGGTGGCCTTGGCATCAAACGTGCAGCTCGCACAAGTAAACATATATATACTGCCCCGTCTGTGACGTCTTTGGACCTCATCCACTTCTCGAGTCAACCAGCTCCCCTTTGAGCAATCTTATCATCGCTTAAGCCCTTTCGCTGCGACCTACCCTCAAACCCCACCGTTTCGCTTTCGGCCATTTCGGCCCACAGCCCCAACATCTGCCACCAACTACTCGAACAACCAGCCCTCTAGCTGAACAGTCGTGGCACTTCACCACCCCACTGCAAACACTTTGCCCTCAAACCCCACGCTTCCTGCCACAATCCCCAACACAAGCTCTCCACGTCAGCAGCAACAAAGCTTCCTACTCGCATATAAACCTTGCGACATTTCATCTCTCTCCACCACCTCACCTTCCCAAGCCACTCAAACAATGTCGTCTCTCGAGGTAACCCACCACCCAGAGGAGGAGTTTGGCTTCCGCGCCCCTTCCATCGATGACCGTACCGCTATTTCTACACCCGCCGACCCCGAGAAGGCGCTTTCGCCATCCGCCACATTCGTCGACCTGGCCGGTGCCGCCCTGGAGAAGAGGAAGGACTCTGACACCTCCCCCTCTCTCTCGCTCACGACCGAGGACACTCTTCCAGTGACCATTGTGGACGAGGTCGCATCCGAGAAGGTTTCGGGCTCGGACCGCCCACAGCTTAGCCAGGGACGCAAGTGGACTCTTCTCGCCATCTTCTCCCTTGCCATGTTCATTGACATCTGGTGCTACTCGGCCTTCTTCATCTTCACCGACCCCATCTCGGTCGACCTCGACGTTCTCTTTGAGCAACAGTCATGGATCATCACCTCGTACTCTGTCACCTTTGCCGCCTTCCTCCTGTTCTGGGGCCGCGTCTCGGACCTGTACTCCGCCAAGCCCGTCTTTGTCTGGGGCTTCGCCATGCTCGGTGTTCTCAACCTCATCATCTCGTTCATGCCCGACAAGTACTCGTTCTTTGTCCTGCGTGCCCTCGCTGGTATCTCTGGCGCCGCCCTCATTCCCGCTTCGTACCGCCTGATCACCTTTGTCTTCCCTCCTGAGGAGCTCGGCATGGCCTTTACCATCTACGGTACCTCGGGTGCCATCTCAAACGTCACCGGCACCATTGTCGCGGGCTTTATCATGTACATTCCCGGCTCTGGCCAGATGGCCGCTTGGCGCTGGTTCTTCCGCATTCTTGCCGCCCTTGTCATCCCCGTCGCCCTCGCCGCCTTCTACATTGTCCCTCGCCCGACCGGTAGCGATGCCCATGCCGACACCAAGACCAAGCTGAAGCGTCTCGACCTCGTCGGCTCGTTCATCATGCTTTCGGCCATCATCCTCCTCATTCTCGGCCTGACTCTTGGTGCCTCTTACGGCTGGAAGAAGCCTGGCTTCCTTGTCCCCTTCCTCCTCTCGTTTGTGCTCTTCCCCCTCTTCTTCATCTGGGAGGCCCGCATCCCTGAGGAGTACGCTCTCATCCCCCCCAAGACCTGGGCCATCCCCAACTTTACCGTCTGGATCGTCTTTGCTCTCCAGATCTACCCTTGGTGGGGCGTCAACTTCCTCGCCCTTGTCGAAGTCTTCACCACCGTTCACGGTGAAAAGGCCATCATCGCTGCCGTCCGCGTCCTTCCCCAGGGCATTATTGCCTTTGCCGTCACCCTCCTCCTCACCTGGAAGCCCCAGCTCGTCTCGCGCCCCCGCTACACTGTCACCATCGGTATGGTATTTGGCATTATCGGATACGTTCTCATGACCCGCCCCACGAGCTACATTGGCGCCGAGTACTGGAAGTTCCTCTTCCCGGCCTTCATCCTCGGTTCCGGTGGTCTCATGGCTGCCTTCACCGCCACCAACGTCGGTGTCATGACCTCTGTCCCTGCCGAGTCGTCTGGTGTTGCCGGCGCCGTCCTCCAGGTCTCCTACCAGGTCGGTTCGGCTGTCGGATTCTCCATCCAGGCCGGTCTCTTCACTGTCAACCCGGGATCCATCTCGAACCCCGCCAACGTCCACGCCTCGTTCTACTTCCAGATGGGCTGGGCGGCCCTCTGGCTCATTGGCTTCCTCGCCTTCTTCCGCCAGGCGAAGCGTTCCGTCTCGTCTGACGCGGACGGAGCTGAGCAGGGCAGGGTGATCATCACTGCTCACTAAAGCCTCTGGCCTCTGGCATATCCAACTTTCCCCAACTCTCATTCACACCACTGCATCGTCACCACTCTGCTCCCACATTAGCATCACACATCGTATATTTTTACAACAAATCCAATAAAACCTGTCTCGCCATAGAGCCTTACAACAATGTCTTCATATCCATGCAATTTTGTTAGCATTACCACTGTTGCGCAGCATCGATTATTCGTTACCTCTAATGAGTTTCCTGACAAGTCCCCAAAAGTAAACTTTTTCTGGGTAGCGCATACGAAATGCCCCACAGATTCCCCCCCCCCCCAACGTCTTCGCCATTAATGTATACAGTAACCCAGCCCTGACCATGCTGCAATACCGTACCAAACAGCACAGTAGCAGCCATGCATCTGGGGTAAGGAATCTCCGCAGCGTGTCTGCCACGTCGTGTGGCGGCTGAGTCATCGGATTATTGATACACACGTTGAAAACGAGGAGGCATGACGTCAAAAATAGCAACATAACAACACGTCTAACGCTCGTGCATTCAATGCCACTTGTGTCCTTGGTCACAGGTTGAGTCATCCTGATGGACTCTCCGTGCTTGCAGTTCATGTATGCAAAGCATATAATGGCCCAAAATGACGCTCGAAAGGTCGCGCACCAACCACCAACACCACCTCCCCACACACAACCAACTCGGCCACTGCCAAACCATGTCCCAACCAGCATCAAGTGAGTGGAACTCCTCTTGGGTGGAGCCCAGATGCTGACCACCAGTGTCCGACGCTATGAACGCCATCGTGATCACCAAGTTTGGTGGCCCCGAGGTCCTCGAGTTCCAGACCGTCGCCAAGCCAGTCCCCACAGTCGGTGAAGTGACCATCCAAGTCAAGGCTTTCGGCCTCAACCACGCTGAACACCACATGCGCGCGGGCGAATGGGACGTCTACAACCGCATCAGCGGTCTCGAGGCTGTCGGGATCGTCACGGCATGCCCTGGGGGCGAGTTGAACGTCGGCGACAAGGTCATTGCCGCCATGGGCGGCATGGGACGCGAGCGTCCAGGCAGCTATGGCGAGTATGTCAACGTACCGGCGTCGAACGTGGCGGCCGTCAAGACCGACCTCCCTTGGGAAGTGCTCGCGGCCTTGCCAGAGGTATACCTCGTCGCTTGGACGTGTCTGTTCACCATCCTTGATTTGAAGAAAGGCGAGCGTCTCCTCCTCCGCGGCGCAACTAGCACCCTGGGTGATGCAGCGCTCAAGCTGGCCGCTTCGGCCGGTGCCATAGTGACCGCTACGACACGCACGGCCAACCGCTTTGCCCAACTGTGCACCGCTGGAGCCACCCACACCCTCCTCGAGCACCCCAACCTCGCCTCCGAGTTACCCTCACACTGCACGTTTGACAAGACGCTCAACCTCATTGGCAACTCGGTCCTTGTCGAGTCCATCGCCCTCACCCGCCCGCACGGTCGCATGCTCCAAGCCGGCTGGCTGGGCGGTCTCACTCCCCTGGTCGGCTTCAACCCCATGCTTGAGATGGCGAGTGGAGTCCATTTCTCGCTCTTCCACAGCAAGACTCTGGGCGGTCCCGCGTTCCCGCTCAAGGATATCCCCGTACAGGCGATTGTGGATCTTGTGGAGAGCGGCCAGATTGACGCGTCTCCCAAAAGGGTCTTTCGTTATAGAGATATTGTGGCCGCGCACCAGATGCTGGACTCGGGTGTCGGTGGCAAGCTTGTAGTCACTCATGAAATGTGAAAAGTGAAATACGGCGGCAACAAAAGGACTCGTGCCATCAACAAGCCACCTCTAAGTCCCGACCCATGGCTCCGAGATCAGAGCAAAGGCAGCCAAAAGGATCCAAAACGACGTGTTAACGTATTTATCGCCACCTCGTTTCGATCGAGGGATCTCCAGGTGATCACAGCAGTAGGTATGAGCCTGGCGCTTTCCCACTAAGCCATAGCGATGTTGACGTTTAACAAAAACGAAGTGGGACACTGTTTCGGTCCCCGCGGACGCAGTGTCTGAAAATCAACGACTCGCAGACAAGTCGCAGGATTGAGGAACCGCCTATGCATGTACATGGCGCGTGCTTAGCACACCGCCTTACAGAACATGCTTATCTCGTATCGACCAGCTCACCGTTGAGGAGGTGGCATCTTAACGCCCGTACATGCAAATGTGGCGCCAGCGCAACTTTACGGGACATTTTGGCGTCATCTCACCAGTGAACCAATACCATGCCCCGCTCAAAGCATCTATAAAAAGCTTTTCATCTCACCATGCAAACCAGACTAGCACAGATACGGGCACCAGTACACTAGCACAGTTGTCCAAAAGCAAGCGAGGTCGAAACTATCAAAAAATAGAAAATGGTGATAAAATAGTCGGAAAATATGACGTGATTTATTCTTCTGATTGTCGCACACCATGGCGGAGCATGGGTGCAGCACGCTAGACGGCACTGGTGTTAGTCGCCGCACTGGTGTCCGTTGGCGCCGTGGGCAGGTCATCGATACGGCCGAGAAGCCACTGGATGTGCAGCAGCGCCGCGCGGGGCTGGTACTGCGGCTGCATGTGGCCGGCCTGGAACGCCTCGACCCACATGAGCCCGCGCTCATAGTGCTTGATGCCCATGGTGCCCTGCGGGTCGGAGGCGACGTAGCCCTGGAGCGGGGCCCAGACCTGGTCGGGCTGCGCGACGTACAGCGTGTCGTTGGGCTGGGACTGGAAGCCCATGGCGCCGTTCCACGTCATGTTCTGGATGGCGAGGAGGGTGCCGTTGGTGATGATGACAAAGTCCCAGTCGGCGTTGGAGACGAGGACGCGGTTCGTGTGCTCGATGACGTTGGGGAGGACGTGTTGGATGGAGTCGGGCGAATTGTCGCCGTTGGGGAAGACGGGGACGCTGGCGCAGTCGGTCCAGTTGACGGACGTGGGGGCGTGCATGGCGGCAATGACATCGGGGCGGCGGAAGTAGACGTCGGTGCCCGGTGTGGCGACTCCAATACCGGCAGGTGTTGCGAGGGGGTCGAACGGCGCCGGACAGTTGTCGACAATCTCGTACAGGTTGAAGCAAGGGTTGATGACGAATGCGCCCTCGAGGGCGAGGTCAAAGACGTCGCAGCTGGCGTTGACGGTGTAGTTCCACTTGGGCAAGGCAGGCTGTTGTCCTGCGGGAGGGAACTTGAGCCACTGGTCGATGTAGGCTTCAAACCCACACAACTTGTGCAGCTGCTCCAACTGGGAAAGGTAGGTGTCGTTCAGACCCCACAGGTCGTTGTTCTTGGCCACATGCGGGTACGCCGTGATCTCCTGCTGGATGTTCTCATAGTCGCCAATACACGGGTCATACACCAGGGCACCCGAGACGTTGAAAAACTCGGTGTTGTTCGAGTCGACCATCGCCGAGGCAATGTATGGCACGTAACGACCAGCATAGGACTCGCCAGTCACGTAGATCTTGTAGTTGGAGATGCCAAACGTCGTTTGGAAGTTCTGGAAGAACTTGAGAAAGTCTGCAGCAATGTCGTATTCGTTTTGCGCCGTCGGCGTACCAATCGAAAAGCCAGTGCCGACGGGCTGCTCAACCCTGGGACCAGTTAGGGCACTTTTACGGTTCAACAACTCACCAGATCATGTTGGTCTCCTTGTCCCAGCTGTAGGGATTGGCCACGGGAACGTACGTCGATGGCTGCCATATGATAGGCCCGTTCTCCTGGAACCATCCCTCGAGCGAGGAGCAGCCTGGTCCACCGTTGAGCCAGATAGTGAGGTCATCCACGGGGTCGCCATCACGGGGCTTGAAGACGAAGAAGAGCCCCCTGGAGGTATCGTTGGAGTCGATCGGCATGAGTCCAGAGTACATTTCTCCAAAGTCCCAGTTGACCTCTGGCAGGCTGGAGACGAGGAACGCTGGGTATCGTCAAGTTCTGTTACACATTCACAACTCACGCTCGGTCTTGTTGGTTTTGTAACGGTACGTGACATTGGAGGCTGTCGTATTGGAAGTGTCGTGCAGCGAGGCAAAGTTGGTCGAAAAGTCGAGGTCGTGCAGTTCCGGATAGTCGACGACCAAGTCGGGACGATCACGGAAACCCTTTCCACCACGCTGCGCCGCATACGCGGCTGGCAGTAGAGCCAAAAGGAGGGACAGCATACTATGCCTATGCTGAAGAGGAGTGGGGCCTGTCTCACTCATTTTCGACCGCCATTCCTCGCAAGTTATGTATCTGAACAGCCTCCACTTTGAGTGACCAGTGACGTAAGTGCCTTCTGACATAGACTCGCCCATCACCCCACGCATCCCCCCACCGCTGCCGACCAGTCCCGAATTTGGGCCAGCATGGACAGCATGGACAGCATGACACCACATGGTTCTTCACTGCATTCCGCATTGTGAACGTCGGCGGACGGCTGCGGATGGGTCACATGTGGAACCGAGACAGGACAGGAACGCTGGAACCTGGTCCAACGACATCGCCTCCGCACTAGCGAGCCTCGTGATAAAACCACCAGGTGACGAAACTGGTTGCAACTGCCCTTGAAACCGAATGTTTGTGGTAGCAAAGCGCGGCGTCTCTTAAGTTTGTTGGGCGGGCTTTAGCTTTGTTCTCAGCTCGGACCAGAGCAGTAGTTGGTACACCAGGTTCTGGGTGACCGCCCACGGCGTTTTCTGCCGGCCGTCGTCGTCTGAGTGGTTGTGAGGAGGGCTTCCAGCTCTTTGCCAGCTCCGCCTGACACCTCTAGACGTAGCGACTTGGATGAGCTAGACGTGTAAACGCGACACTTGACACTTGGTGGGACACTATGTGAACCCATGTGGGAAAAGGGTAACATGCGCATGCCCATGTATGATGTCATTTTGTACGATCAAAGTTGCCGTGTGTCGGGCTTGCTCAAGCGAGGCGCCGAGCTCACTCGTATGCCGCATTGAAGAATGCCAGCTCGAGGTTGACGGCGCGTGTGAACATGTCCTCCATGCGGGCAAGAGTCGCGGCGTCGGCAGTGGAAGCGACACGGTCGGTCTCTGAGCGAAGAAGGTCGACCCAGGCTTCGAACGCGTCGCCGCGGTGCAGGTCGATCCACTCGGCGAACACCCAGTCGGACGGCGTGGGACGGGGCGTCTCGGGGGTTGCCCAGTCGAGGTACAGCCACTCGGCAACGAGGAGGACCACGAGTGCGCTGGCATAGTCGCCACGGCGTGCCTCGTTCATGAGGTCAATAAACCCGCGAGTTGGGGCCAAGGGCGCGGGTGGAGCAGCGTTCGGACGCAAGCGAGCGAGGGCGCGCGTAAAGTATCCGTCCTCGTCACTAGCCACGAACCCCAGCTGACGACCGATGGCCATGCGTGCTTTGGGGTCGTCGGCATTTGACACGGCGCCGCCCATGAGGGCGACAAAGGCGTCACAGAAGAGCGCATCCTGCGCCAGGTAGGTCGAGATGACGGGCTCCGGGACGGTGCCGAGCCACAGCTCCTCCACGAAGCGATGACCGACGGCGGCCGACCAGATGCCTTCAGTCTTGGCGCGAAGCTGGGCTGAGAACGACATGGCGAGAGGGTGTGTTGTTGAAGAGCAGCGTTGAGTGCAAGTTGTGGACAGACCCCAGATCCCCAGACATCGGCGACTTGGCAGGAACCTGATCACGTGAGCAACATGAATTAAACATGCCGAACAGTCCGCTAGTCCGTCCCGAGTCGATGAGTCGGACGTCCGCCACGATCCCCAATGAAACGTCCGTTCCGAGATGTGGCTCGTTCTTGCACACGGGCACTGGGTGACGCTCAGGTCAGGGATGTGGGTGCGTGGGCCCCGCGATGAATACTGAAAGACAGTTGGTTACAATCCACATGAAGCGAGTACTACAACTGACACATGGCCAGGCTGTTGAGGTGTAGTGTGCGCAGACGAGAAATCACGACCACCGAAAGCAGATGGTCGTGACGGAAGTCCCCCAGTTCGATAGAACCGGTGCTGGACCCTTCCTGCATAACGGCCGGAACACTGAACAACAAACTCTGCATGCTAATTGCCAGACATCAATCATCAGGCATCACCGGGAACACCTGTCCACTGCTATCCTATCCCAAACTCGTCTCTTTTGTCTCTTTAGCGGTACTGATATCCACCTTGTCCCTGGCCCTGGCCCTGTCCATACTGCGCTGGAGGCTGATATCCGCCATATCCCTGTGGAGGTTGCTGAGGCTGGCCGTATACGGGCTGCTGCTGGGGCGCTTGGGGCTGGCCATATACAGGTTGCTGGGGAGCTTGGGGCTGGCCATACGCAGGCTGCTGAGGCGGCTGGGGGTATGCAGTCGGCGGTGCGTAGGACGGGTACGCGGGCCTCTGGGGCTGTTGTTGCGGGGGCTGTGGGTAGCTGCCGTATTGTTGCTGCTGCTGCTGTGGTTGCTGCTGCTGCTGCTGCGTCTGAGGAGGCGCATACGACGGATATCCGCTCGGCGCCTGAGGTTGAGCTGGCGGAGCGCCGTAGCTTGGCCTCGAGGGAGGAGGAGGCGGGTACGCAGACGTTGTGGGAGGGGGGGATGGGTAGGCCGCTGTCGACGGGCGGTACTGGCCTGGAGGCGGCGGGTACGGTGAGGTCGTGGGAGGCAAGGCGGAAGATGTAGGTGGCGCCGAGGGGGCTGACGGGAAGGAAGGGTAGTTGTATCCACTCGAAGCTTGGCGCTGTGGCGCAGGCGGCGAGGGTGCGGCTGGGTAAGCCGACGGTTGGGAAGGCGACGAAGCAGTGGGTGGCGGGGCGGTGTTGAATGCCGAGTTGAATGAGCCGAGCGAAGAAAAGTCGTAAGGGTTGTGCGCGGCTCCTGGGGAACTAGGATTGCGTGGAGGAGGGAACAGTGCCGATGCGGGTGGGGAGGGGTAGGCACTCGAGCTGGGAGGAGGCGACGTCGAGCCGTACGCTGCCGGAGCGCGGGGAGATCCACCGCCGACACCTGACAGACTCAGTCCAGACAGCTGCGAGTCCAGGCCGCGCGAACCCGAGGCGGGAGACGGGGCGGCGGGTACTGGGGGAGCGGTAGCCGAGGATGCGATACGGTTACGAGTCTCAATCTCGGACACCATGCGGGACCGCTCGGCGTCGCGCGAGCTAAGGAATCCACGCACTTCGCGCTTCAGGTCTGCAACGACCTGGTTGAGCGATTCGTAGTATGCCAACCCCTTGCCGAGACCAGCAACGACCTCGGCATGGCTCGTGCCCGACCTCTCGAGCCTGCGTTCCCAGTCGCGCACGCGCTTGGCCTGCTCCTTGGCTCCGCGGTTGCGCTCGCGCACGGTCTTGCCGCGCTCGACGGTACCGACCAGGGCCTCGAGCTCGGTGGTGATGGACTTGCTGGCAGCAATAGTGGCGGCGAGGCGGGACTGGTAAGGGTGGAACTTTTCCAACTCGGTAGCAAAAAGCTGCGGCTCGACATTCTGTGACCGCCTGTTGAGCAAGAGAAGGTTGGACACGTCGTCGTTCTGAATCTTCTCCTTGAGGTCTTTGAGGACCTCGTCACGCTCGTGACGGATCTTGGTCAGACGGTCCAGCTTCTCAGTCGCCTCGGCCACGGCCTTGCGCAGCTCTTCCTGCTCGCCGGCGTCCATGCGCTGTTTGACCTGCTCCTCATCCTCGAGGTCGAGGAGGCTCATGCCAGCCGGAACCTCGGCGACCTTGTTCTTGCCCGCGGCAACGTCCTTGGCCTGTGCGCGCACGCCCTCGGGTCCAGCACCCAGGACGGCCATGTCGGGCTGGATCTCGCGCCAAAGAGACACAATTTGGCCATCTGACGCAGCGGCGCTGGCGAGGGAAGTAAGGTTGGAAGAGATGTTTTGGCGGAAATGAGCCGTCTGCTGGCCGCTGGGCGGTTGCGTAAACTGCGGCGCATACTTGGCGCGCGCACGCTCACACTCGCGTGACTCGGTATCCAGTTCGGCCGCGAGTTCCTGCAGCTCGCGTTCATGGCGAGTGCGCTCACCCTCGAGCTGCCGCACACGGGCGTCGCTGGATCCCGCCTGGGACACCTCGGTGGCAATCCGAATGACCTCCGGGTTGACATCCACCTCTCCGTCGGCGTCCTCGCCCTCTGCGAGTCGACGCCACTGGTTGACTGCGGCGGGCAGACCAAGGTGTTCCAGGGCAGCGCGTACCTCGACCTCGGACAGTTCCGTCCGCTCCACTTCGGCGCGGACGAGCTTTGCCTTTTCTTCAGAGTAGACCGAGGCCGACTCGTGGACCGCCAAGGGAATGAGGCGGAGGAAGATGTCGGGGCCGATGAGCTTGCTCACGTCGGGGTTGCCGTACACCTCCTGGATAGTGATGGGGGTCGCGGGCGGAAGCTTGTCGATGGGGGGAAGGGCAGCCTCAGAGGGGAGAATGTCGTGGTAGACGAGGTCGTTGTCCTTGGTCGCCTGGACCTTGGCCTCGGCACACAAGGTCGCGTGGGCCTTTGCGATTTCAAGCAAGCTCGTGCCGGCGTCGTGGGGCATGGTGGGAGGTGTGCTGGCAACAAAGCCATAGTTGAACGTGTTGGCCAGTCGTTGAGCCTCCTGCGCAAGCGTGTCGGACTGCTTGAACCGCACCAGCGCAGCGCCGTGCTTGCCGCTCGCTTCATCTGCCCGGCCCTTCTGGTACTGTGCCACCGAGGCAAACAGCTTGGCCTTTGTCTGGAGCACGTACATCCAGTTCCGGTCAAACACGCCCTTTCCTTGGAACTCGCGCATCTCATCCACCAGCCCACCATACATGCCCGCGACCTGGTTGGCGGTACGCGCAACGAGTCCTGGGGCTTTGTGTTCCTCGACGAGCTTTTCCATAAACACCTCGGTGGCCTGGGCCAAGCTCAGGTTGATGAGGAGGTGCACGACGTCGCGGGACAAGTCGGTGCTGGGTGCGTGCAAGAAGTTTTCGTTGATATACGTCAACATGCCTGCGGTCGCGCGAGAGTTGAAGTAGCTCCGCTTCAGGCCCTCTGGGTCGGCGCGGCTCTGAGACGACGCCAAGGACGACAGGACCGACGAAAGGAGGTGGATAATGGACGCCTTTTCAAATGCCAACGACGTCTGTGTCGTGAGTTTGCTAGTGAACGCATCGTTCCTACACGATCAGCACAGGGGCCACGGAAAAAGAGTAGTCCGCCACCCACCATCCAAAAGACACCTTGATCTCGGCAAACCGCAGCTCGAGCAGCTCGAGCTGGCCAAAGTACTTGTACAAGAGGTCGCGGGCTGTCGTCAGTTTTAGATGGCCTTCATAATCCACAACACTCACCAGTGCTGTCGCTTCCAGCACCACGCACGGCATCCTGTCGACACCGCTGGAGGGTACTAATCTCCTCGGCATAGGTGTCGGGGCTCTCGCCAAACGAGTGCGCAATCGTGGACCGGATGGGCCCCGCCCAGTCCGTGTCCGTCGTGGTCTTGCGCGGGATCACAAGCAGAGGCGACTGGTGGGCCATGGCTGTGAACGTGCGCTAGTTGCGATTGAGAGATGTAAGAAGAGGAGATGGAGGAGACAAGTAACGACGACTCGGAAGCGTTGGAGGCGTTGGCCGGGCACCGCTGTTGCATGCGGGGAATCGTGCGTCACCGCCCACCCACCGCAGCCGACCGAGCGGGAGCATTTGCTCGTCATGTTCATGGACGTTCGGGCCACCAGGTGTTGCTGCCAAGAACGGCGCCGCAAGGGGTGTTCCTCTTGGCCATCTATGCATGCACCTCTCATTATTGGAGTTGCAGCTGCAGATGCGACAAGTCCTGCATGCTTGCTCTCACCTTTTCGGCCGGCGTTGCAGCAACTATGATCCAGAAGTCCGCGTTCCCCACGGGGTAGCCACCGGGAAATCTGCTCCCGCTGCACACCAGCAAAGAGTCATTGTCGAAGTCGAACTGACATTGTCCCGTCGTCCTCCACATCAACAACCATGGCCTCGTCAAGTTCAGTGCCCGGCAGCCGCGTCCCCCAGGGAGAGGTCATTATGGACGTGAGTGGCGACTCATGATTGCAGCGGCCACGGCCTCTCTGAACCTCCTGTTGTTCGGCCTGCACATCCACCCTTTCCAGCTAAGCCCCCTCCGTCTGAAGCTGACATGACCAGTTCGCCGACGGTGGCCAGTACATCAAGCGTATGTCTGCGTGCTTACCAAACCGCACCGTTGACCTTTTTTCCAGACCAGCTCGAGAACTCGGTTGTCGCCCTTGAGCGCCGCCGCCTTACGCGCGACGAGGCCGCCAAGGCCAGCCGCGCGATGGAGGCGTTGGAAGTCAAGGCTCCTGCCCCCGTCAACGCCGCCGATGCCGACCTTATCGTGAGCAACCCCTCCGGGCTGTGGCACTCTTAGGTAGCTGACTTTTGCTTTGCTTTTGCAGGTCAAGGAGCTCGGTGTTTCGCGCGAGGAGGCCGAGAACGCCCTGCGTTCCGAGAAGGACGTGACCAAGGCGCTGGTCAAGCTTACTGCTCCCCGCAGGTAGACGGTAGACATGTTTGGATAGCCCCTTTTGCAGAGGGGAGAGAGAGAGAAGAGATACACAACATGCATTATACACTATATGCCCTTCGTCCTGTTACATGGGGCTCTCTATGCCTTGTGGTTGGGTGCGGGTCCTTGCGGGTCGTGAGAAGACCGCAGTTGGTTTTGAATCGTGGAAGGGAGGTGGAGAAAAGGTCTTGCCAGCTCTCACTTGCGGTCGCGATGGGTATCAAGGTCGATAAACGTTTGCTTGGTGACATCCGCCTGCTGCTCGCGGTTTAGACCTCCTCGAGGAAGCCTTGCACGATGAGGCGCTCGACCTGGCTCCTCTCCAGCCTAAACCTGTCGCCCTTTATAAACTCGACCCGCTCGCCGCCTTCAAGAACGACCTCGCCCGCGTCCTTGAGGACACGCACGTCGACCATGAGCTCTCCCGGCGGCCGGTCAATCGGCGCCGCGAGGTCGAGGACGTCCAGGAAATCCGACTTGTAATCGAGGACCAGCGAGTTGTATCCGCGCATAAAGTCTAGTTCTTGCGGCGAGAGTGCAGACCGCAGGTCGGGTGCGTCCACGTCGGCAGACACGTTTGCGCTGGCGGCGGGAGAGAGGAGGTAGGCGAGCGCACCGCCGGCGTCCCACCAGCGCTCCTTGATGCCACCCAAGCGCGAGTGGAGGTATGCAAGGAGGCAGCGCTTATTGCGCCGCGCGGCGAGGTGTTGCACGGTGAGTGCACATACGAGTGCGTTGTCTTGAGAGAGGGCAGAGCCGTGTGTCTCGGTCGCAGCCTGGATGGCGGCGCCCAGCTGGCGTGTCTCGAGGCAGATGGCAAGGATGAGCGGGAGGGCGTATTTGGGCAAGGGGAGTTGGGGGGCTGTTGCTTGTGTGGAGCGGTACGATCCTGTGACGAGTTGCAGAGCAAGGTCACCGTGCATGGTGCCGAGGATGTGACTGAGGGGTTGTTGGTTTTGTTGTTGTTGAGAATGGGAGGTTGTTGTTGATTTGTGTAGGGCACAATACGCGTCGGTAGCAGCGGGCAACTGCACCAGCGCGCGTCAGTGGAGGACGACAGCGAGGACGGAAGTAAATACCCCACGTGTCTTTACGTAATAAAAACATGACCCCCTTCCCCGGGTGGGTCGGGAATGGTCGGCCCTTGTGTGCCACGGGTGTGCCAGTGCGTGTGCCGTTCGGTGGCCCGTGACGCGGGTGATTTTGCTCCCGCCTGCCACTGTTTTGTATGGGGCCTGCTTTCTGGGTGAAGACCTTCGGCTGGCAGCGCCGTTTGGGTGCGGTGTGTACGGTGTGCGTGCGTGCACACACGGGGCAGCGCGGCTGCCACCGTACAGGTGTGCGGCCCACCGGCCGTGAGCGGGCCTTCCGCAACCACATCCACACACACCTGGGCACTCTCCTACTTCATCTCCCTCTCCTCCCTCCTCCCTTCACCATCCACATCCCCTCCATCGCCATGCTCCGCAACACCGTCCGCTCCGCCGCCCGCGGTACGTTGCCCCTCACAACGCCCAGGCTCCCAGCAACGCTCTGCAAACGGCGCGCGCGCTCTGCCTGGGTGCTGGGCGTTTTAACCGGAAGGATGTCCACGCTGACACTTTGACAGCCTCGCGCCAGTTCTCGTCTTCGGCCCGCGTTGCCTCGTACGAGGACACCATCGGCAACATCTATGTCAGTGAGTACCTACTACACAAGCCCCGCACACGATGCGGGGGAGATAACGCTCGTATCCGGCGGCTAACGAGCGCCAGACAAGGACAGCAAGGTCCTCATCCAGGGCTTCACCGGCAAGACGGTACGTGGTGTTTCCCCGATCATGTCGACTGCAACGACCATTGTTTACTGATACGCGCGCAGGGTACCTTCCACGCCCAGCAGTCCATTGCCTACGGCACCCGTGTTATCGGTGGTGTTAACCCCAAGGCGAGTACTTTTCCCAGCGAGGAACGGCGAGAGTCTCAAGTCGGCAGCTGGTGGTAGCGAGAGAGGGTGGGATGGTGGTGTCGTCGTGTCCAACGACGTGGCCTCTGAGCAGGCCTCTGACGACAACACACAACCACCTGGTGGTCTTGCTGCTGCCGGCAACCAACTTGGGCTCCCGGCTATACTCTCCCGTGCATACCGCTTACACCCCTCCAGAAGGCCGGCCAGACCCACCTTGGCCTGCCCGTCTTCGGCTCCGTCAAGGAGGCCATGGCCGCCGAGCAGCCCGACGCTACTGTCATCTACGTTCCCCCCGCGGGTGCCGCCGATGCCATCATTGAGGCTATTGAGAACGAGGTCAAGCTCATCGTCACCATCACTGAGGGTATCCCCCAGCGTGACCAGCTCAAGGTCTACAACGCTCTCCGCTCGCAGTCCAAGTCGCGCATGGTCGGCGGTAACTGCCCCGGTGTCATGAGCGAGACCTGTAAGCTCGGTATCATGCCCGGCCAGGTCTTCTCGCAGGGCAACATTGGTATCGTCTCGCGTTCGGGTACCCTTACCTACGAGGCCGTCAAGTGAGTGTAAAAGTAAAGCCTGACGACAGCTGCTCTTGATCGCAAAGCAGCTGTCGCTATGCCGTACAATCGCCTTCCCCGGCGCAACTGCTAACAACTCCTTCAGCCAGACCACCATGGCCGGTCTCGGCCAGTCGCTCACTGTCGGTATCGGTGGTGACCCCTTCCCCGGCACCCAGCACCTTGACGTTGTCAAGATCCTCCTCTCGGACCCCAAGACCGAGGGTATCGTCCTGATCGGTGAGATCGGTGGCTCGATGGAGGAGGAGGCTGCCGAGTACCTCAAGCAGTACAACTCGGGCCCCAACGCCAAGCCCGTCGTCTCGTTCATTGCCGGCCGCACCGCCCCTCCCGGCCGTCGCATGGGCCACGCCGGTGCCATCATCGCCGGCGGCAAGGGTGCCGCCTCGGACAAGGTCAAGGCCCTCGAGGCCGCTGGCGCCATCATTGCCCAGTCGCCCGGCCAGATCGGTGCCCTCATGCACGAGGCCATGAAGAAGATCGGCAAGGCCTAAATCCAGTCCTATCTCTTTCGACAAAATCGGATTACCACCCACAACATCCACCCCCCCCCCCCCCCCCTTCCCCCTTCCCCCCCTCCCCACCCCCTTTAATCTCTGATCCGTAGAGGTCCCGGAGCAGGAGATGTCCCCTTCGTCCCCGGCCGTGACGGGGGCAGAGGGTGGAAAAACAAACTCTCCAATACATGATGTCGTAGAACGCATGAAGCATTACACCAAAGCAGCCACTGTCACTGAGCATGAGATGAGGACGAGCTGGCATGGCATGGAGGCACATGAGCAAGGCAGTGGAGGGGATCACCTGACTTGCCGAGGATATCCGATCCCCACCGACGAATGGCTCTGCGCGTAAACGCTTGGCTCATGACGGTGGTACGGTGGGCGTCATGGGTCATGCGCATGGAACTGAGTGAGTTGCATGCGGCACGCTCGGCCCCGGAAAAGCGTCCATTAGAGTCGTCGGCTCGGCGCCTCAGAACCTTTCTTTCCCCCTCCTTGGCCCGCTGGCCCCCGTCGTCCGTCGTCCGTCGTCCGTCGTCCGTCGTCTGCCTTTTCGTCGTCGCACGCCAGACCCGTTCTTTACTCATTCACATGTGTGGGAGTGCGAGGGGCTCCCACCACCCCCGCCACCCCACCACCGTTCCCCGGGGTGCCATGGGCTTGGCACGCAGCCAGCCCCACCTCGCCCGTTGGAGAAGCCAGCGTGCCATCTGTACGTTCTTGGGGGCTTGTGGAATGTGGCGCCACCAAATGCAGCAGCCTCAAGTGTAACGACAGCATGCAGTGTCTCGGCAGGCCACCACCGCGACTCCATTTTGTAAATCCCCTACTGACGCGTGCTCGCCTGTGTCAGTACTGCGTACACCTCAGCCTCAGCTCGAATGTTTGGGGACAGGCAATGGCATGGGTCACTCTACGGGTTTGGCAGGTCGGTGGGGATTGGGGGAGGGGGCGTGCAGGGGGGGGGGACATGCGGGTTGGGGGTAGAGTAGTGCTACAAAAGAGTCCGTTGGGCGCCGAGGCAGCGCGCGCAGCTTGCGCCCTTTGCCGAGAAGAACAAAAAAAGAAAAGGAAACCCCCTACACTCTCGTCTGGTGTATAAGAGAGACAGAGAGGTCTGGGGGGCTCGCGCGTCCTTTTTGTTTGTGGGAGAAGGGAGGAGTATTAGCCGTTCGAAGAAATTGGAAGGGGTGGCGGGAACAAGTGGGTGAGGTCATTGCGTATCGTTCGTTGGCGAGAGAGTTGAGAGAGAGAGAGAAATGCGTAGTCGGAGTCTAGGTTGCCGGAGGGCCATGAGAGGGGTGACGATCAAGAACCAAGAAAAAAACAACAAGTAAAATCCGTATTGTGCTCTTCCTTTTTTACTTTGCCTTTGAGAAGATCGACTTGATGCCCCTCCTGCGCTCCTTCTTGTCGGCAGTCTGGGGCACGCTGTCGACGACCGTGTGGCGGTTCTCGGTCTTGAGGAACCGTCCAAAGCTGCCGGTCGATGCCGCGGCCGGTCGCTGCATGTACATGCTCTGGACGTTGCGGCCGGACTGCTGCTGGTCAAAGTCCATCAGGTCTTCGGCGCCCAGGTTCAGGTTGATGGGCGACACGGCGGTGGAGCGACGCACGCGGCTGTCCGACGACAAAAAGTCAAAGCTGGCGCGCGGCTGGATCGTGCGTGCCGGCTGGAGGTATGGCGGGCTGGGGCCGTTGGCATGCTGCTGTTGCTGCTGCTGCTGGTGGTGGGTCGGGATGATGCCGTTGGCCTGACCGTTCATCGACGGCGTGATGGACGCCATGGACTGCTGCGACAGAGACGACTGGTGGTACCTCGGCGACGCGGTGGGGAAGTAGTCGGACGACGGGGGGAGGGCAGCACGGTGCACGGTTGGGGCCTCGGAGACAGCCACAGACGTGCGCTGGTTGCCACCCATATGCTTGGGGTCGTACATGCGCGCACGCAGCTGGATCGACTGGTTGTCAAAGTCGGCGTACATGTCGCCAGGTGCCAGGCCGTTGGGGGAAATCATCCCAGGCGCCATCCCAGGCGGGAGAGGAGGCAGGTTCTTTTGGCGGTTGGGGCTCGTGTTGCCCTGCGGCATGAGGTAGGCCGAGTTGAGGTCTGGCGACTCGAGGTTGCCCGAATAGCGGCTCGACACGGACTGCTGGGTGTTCTGGCGATACGCAGACGTGCCATAAGGAGCACGGTCGACGCCGTTGGACGCAAACATTGACTCGCGCGAGTTGATGGACTGCGGCTCGTCGTACTTTGGCGTGTCTGGGGTGACGAGGGCGTTCGAGTTGCTCGCGTGCGAACTGCCCGTGAGCATCTCCATGACGGAGCCGCGCTGGGGGTTGAAGCCTGCGTCGGCGCCGGGCGGGAGCTCGGGGGCAGGCTCAGTGCGGCGACGGGGAGGGCCAAGACCCGGCTGGCTCGGGGGAGTCATAACCTGGTCCATCTGGAAGCGGGAGCTTGTAGGGCTCACGCTGCCACTGCCACCAGACGAGGCACCGCCAATGGGTGCAGAGACCGAACGAGTAGTGTTAAGCGTGCTGTTGGGCGAGTTGATTTGGGGCGACAGCGACGACTGCGAGTCGTTGGCCATGGACGAGCTCGACCCGGAGCGCTGGCGGTTGTGGCCGACAAGGAACGCCATGGGTGGAGGCGGGGCAAGCTCAGCCGACGAAACGCGCACCTCTTCGGTATGGTGGTTGGGCACCACAAGCGTCTCGGGCCGGTCCTTTTTACCCTTTGGCTTCATCTTTTGGAGCAGGCCCTTGATGCCCTTCTTCTTGTTCGGAACCTCAAAGTCGTCGTACAGAGACATCTGCGTGAGGCGTGACGTGCTGACGGAACGTGCACGACGCTCGCGAAGCGGTGCGGGAGGCTCCTCGTTGGGCACATACGTCGAGGATCCCACGGATTGCTGGCGACCAGGCATGGGAGGGCGCGCGGGCGACAGCGAGGGCATGATGCGAGGTGGTTCGTGGACCTGGTACGACGACGTGCGGTTCCGGCGATCAGCCTCGAGGCCGAGGTGCATGTCCATCATGCTTCCACTGCCACCATGCGAGCCCGTAAACAGACTCGTGACACTGCCACCGAACCGGCCAAAGAAGCTGCGACGGTTGTGGCTGCCTTCGCTACCCTCGCCGCGAGCAGCGCCTGCACGAACGGCAAACGAGAACGGACGGAGGTTGCCCGATGCTGGAGAAGCAGGAGGCCAGAGACCTTCGTCGTCTGACCAGTCGTCGGTGTAGTACCGCGAGTCGCGGCCCTTTGTCGAGCCGCTGGGCGCCTTGTAGTGGCTGATACGGTTCTGCGGGAGGGTCGGCGACAGCTGGCTAGGTGGGCTAGGTCCAGTGCTGAGGTACAGCGACGGCCGGTTGTTGAGGGCTGGCATGTCCACGTTACGCTCCGAGTACTGCGTCTTGGGACGAGCGCGCTGCGTGACCTGACTGCCGAGACCGGCCGGAGTGGACGGGCTCTGGCGCAGGCCGAGAAGCTCTCGAGACGGCACAGGGGCAACTGGAGCAGAGCGCGCAGTGTTGACGGACACGGCCTTGAGGGACGGCGCGCCGTGGTCGATGCTGGTCTGCCTTGGGCCGCGGCGTGAGCTGCTGGCCACTCCATTCTCTTGGCTGGTCTCGTTCGAGTCGGGATAGTACGGCTCTTCGGGGTCGGGATAGTGACCCAAACGCTGTGCCTCGGACCGGATCTCGAGGATCATGCGGTACTGTCCGCGCAGGTAGCTCTGCAGGATCTGGTAGCGGAGAGCAGAAGCTGAAGGGTACTGGAAAAGTGGGTTAGCTTGCGTACAGTTATACGGGCCCGCGCCCAACTCAGCTCACCATTGTCATGACATTCTTGATCCCCTTCTCGGTCAACGCGCCTGGACGCGTACCACGGAATCCGCGGGGGAAGCCATCACCGCCGGCGCCTTCCTCCCACTTGAACCCACGCCAGCCCACACGGGCAATAGACGCATCGCGCTCGTCACGCTTGGCGCGGCGCGCCTCGCGGCTCTGCTTTCGCAAGGCAGCCTGGCGCTGCTCCTCGGCGAGCGCGCTGGTGTGGGATCGGGGACTGGACACGGACTCGGAGTCGCGGCTGGACTCGTCGTGGCTCATGGCCGAGATGGACAGTTGCTGCGAGTGGTCCGACGACCACGCGCGCAGGACATCGTTCTCGCGCTCCTTGAGGTCCCTCCATCCAGTGTCCGACTCGCGCTCCCAGCATCCCTCGCCCTGAACATCAATGTCCGCGAGGTCGCGGTCGCGCATCATGCACTCGAGACAGACTTCCTCGGGCTGTCGCAGGCCCTGCGGCGGCTGCCTCGGCGGCGCAACTGGACCGCCGGTGGGAATGGCGAGGGACCGGCGCGTGTCGCTGATCTGGGGCGGTGCTGCGGTCGGATATGGCCCAGCGTCCGCAAGACCTGGGATGGCAGGCATGTAGGAAGCCGAGTTGGATGGCTTGTGGCCCGGGTTGAATCCCACTGGTATGGGCGCGGGCATGGATGACGACTTTGGCTGCTGAGGGAAAGTCTCGACAGCGTCGACGCCTGGTGATGTCCCCAGGGACCGCGACTTGTCTGGGGAGCGGTTTGGCGACGGGCGCACATTGGGGAACGGCATGGAAATGGGTTCCCCTGTCAGCCCCAGTCCCGTCATTGTTGTTGGTGGGGAAGTAGCCATTGTCTGTGACGTGACAGAGGAAGATTGGACAGTGGAAGAGCGTTGTTGCTGTTGGCGCAATGGCACAGCAGGCATCGGCATGGGGATAGGCATGGGCATCGGTATCGTCTCGACGGCGGACATTCGGTCCAAGCTGTCGGCCTTGGGAGGGCGCGGGAGAGAGCGTTTCTTAAGGGGGGAGGTGGGTGAGGTTGCCTCGTCTTGTCCGTCCACTGGACTACCGATATCTCCAATGAAGGGAGAAGGTCGCGCGGCAGTTGGTGTAGTGGTTCCAGTCGTGTCGTTGGGGTCAGCGCTCAAGTAGCTAACGTCGGATGTTTCAAGCCCAAAGCTGCCAGTGGTACCGGCCTGTACAGAAGACTCGACAGACGATGCAACTAGTGCGCGCGCAGGACCAGGAACAAGCTTGGACTGAGGTGATGGCGACCCGGGGATGGGGAAGGAGACCTGCTGGGGCTCTTTTTCTTGTTGGCTGTACTCTGCACGCTCGCCGTTCACAAATGGGGGGACAACGTCGTCGGCTGACACACGAGACACGCGGACAGGTGACGCGCTCTTCCTGGCGAGGTGGGGGATGTGGGGCTCGACAATTGTGCGTCGGCGGGGCACACCTGGACTTTCGCGAAGACGCGGCGAGGCGAGGTCAAAGCTGCCACCAGAGTGTGTTGGCGTCAGAGGCGAGGGAATGTTCACCGAGAGCGATGAGAGCGACGAGATGACACGGGCAGCGTTGCGGCCCGTGGCAATCGAGAGGTTTGTTGGGCGCGAGCCTGACGCAGAAGCTTGAGCAGCTGCGGTTGCAATGTTCCACGATAACGGGCGCTGGGGGTCGGCAACGGGTCCGTCGTCGTCGTGCGAGTAGCCTGAAAAGTCGCCAAACGAGTTGCTGTCCAGCGGAGACACGGGAGAAAGGAGGGGGAGGGATCCGAGCGCGGCGGTGGACGACGAGGTGGTGGTGGTGGTGGAGTCGGGGTTCACGAACAAGGGTTTGCGAGGCGCTGTTCCTTCTACGCCTTCTGGCGCCTCGAGCTCGCGGCGGTCGCTACCGCTACCTGCAGCTCCTGTTGGCGGCCGGGTCACAGAGATCCCTGGCGGACTTGCGCTGGCGTTGGCGCTGGAAGATGGCGAGTCGGCGACTGAGCGCGTGTACACGTCGTCGCAAACACTCGCGGCTCGACGAACGTCGGTGCTGGGGCTGTCGGAAGCGGCGGCAGCGGCGGCGGCGGTGCGGTCACCGTGGATGATTGGGGATGGGGAGAGGAGCTGGTTCCGGTCAAGCGACCTTGACGAGGATGACGAGGATACAGTCTGCTCGTTGAAGGAGTACTGCGCCAAAGAGTGTGGGCGAGGGCCGAGCAAGGACGAGGAGCTAGACTCGGCGATGGGCGTTGCGTCGGCGTCAGTGTCGGCGGTGACAGCGCGCACGGATCCTGGTGACGGCGACGAGGGGGAGAGGAGCTGTGCCGAGTCTTTAGGCGGGGAGGAGGGGAAGGATGGTGCCGGAGGTTGGGACTGGGACAGCGAGTCGTGGAACGATGCAAGATGCAGAGATGGAAGATTGGAACCAGAACTCGAAGACCCAAGTCGCTGTGGGTAGTGGTGGAGTGTGCCTGCGGGCAGCGCGTCCAGGACTGGTGGGAGGACTGCTGGGAGGAGGACTCTGGGCCCGTTCGGGTCGGCTGTTGACATGGCGAGGGAAGAAGCGTCGTCGTGCACGCACACTTGACGGCCCGAAGGGGGGTGGGGGGAGTGGAGAGAGGGGGTGGGTGGGAGGGGGTGTGGGAGGGGCCCGTCTGCAGTGGTTTGGTGGGTGTTGGTGTTTGGTGTGTGTGTGGGGAGCAAGAGCTACTGCGGCGGGTCTGGCACTGCCCAACTCTCTCTGGCACGGACGCGCACAGGCAGGGGGGACACACAACCCACAGTGCGTGTCGATGAGGATCCGCTCCGGCAACCAGGGGGAGAGGGCTAGAGGGAACAAGGGTGGGGGGTGGGGGGGGGGGGGGGGGGAGTGTGGGACGACGTGCAGTGCTCTGATGCGTGTGCTGCTGGTGGACGAGACGCACAGGTGCACGATGAAGCGTGTGGGGTACGGCAGGCGGGAGAGATGACTGGGACCTGTCCACGCAAGTACGCGGTGTGTCGTGGTGGGTGTGTTGGGTTTGTGCACGATATTGTTGTCTGTGCGCGCGCGGAAGAGAGACGAGAGACGAGGGAGAGAGAGACGACACGCTGCACGCTGCGAAATCCGGTCGAGCGTGTGTGTTTCAGCCCCTGAACCACAGTGAGCAAAACGACAGCGGTATGGGACACCCGGGTGGTCGGCCTGGGTGGGGGGTGGGTGTTCAGGATATGGGGGGGTGCAACTGCTGCTGCTGCTACTGGTGCTGCTGCTGCTGCTGACACGCTCCCAACCCGCACCGCGGACAAGGCGGACAAGGCGGTGCCCGCACACACGCGTGTAGAGGCAGGCAAAAGGCTCGAGGGCAAAGAGGTCGCCGCTGCCTATGGCTTCAAAAGTGACCTGGCTGTGCAGTGGAGTGCGGTTCTCTGCCAGGGGTTTCACAAGCTGCGCTCTCTGGGAAGGTTGGAGGAGGTGTGGATGGTTGTGCAAGTACGTGTGATGGGATTCCACAACTCTTGTTCTCTGTGTATGCTCTGGCGCTCTGGCGCTCTGGGCTTGATGCTGTGGGTCATCCTCACCTCACCGTTGCGCGTTGCCTTGCATGCCTTGCATGCCTTGTTGCAGTCGCACGACAGAGCTTTGGTGGCGGCGCGCGGCCGGGCAGTGGGTCCTCACGCTGCACGCTGGGCTGGCTGCCTCGCTGGCAACTGGCTGCCTGGGTCGCGGCTGGGCGGCTTGAGCCACACGTTCCACGGGAGGATTCCCGCTGCGCGGCCGGCAAGAGCCACACCGCATAAACGTCGAGGGATCAGGCCAGGAGGCCAGGAGGTGGCAGGAGGGCCAGGAGGCAACGCCTGACTGCCTGCAGGTGCTGCAGGCAGTCAGCTGCACAGGGCTACACCAGCCGCGCAACAACTGCACAGGCGATCAGGCGAGATCTTCCGCCCGCAGTGCCAAGCCTCTTGCGTATCCATTACTCTCTGGCAATAGCTTGCAAAGGCACGCGTTAGAGTTGTCCCCACGGTTTATTTTACGTGGCTTGCGTGCGCAGCCTCTTGTCTAAATTACAAAGTCAAAAACAACAAACGGACAAAAAAAAATACCATCCACACATGCCAACACACCCAAACACACGCAAACCTATGAAATTCTAGTCCCGCTGGGAAACCACAGGTGCAATTGCTTTCGTCATGCGTCACCAGGGTGACCTGGTGTGACCTGGTGACCTGGTGACCTGGGTTGCTGGGTATTTTTGCAGTATCCCGAATGGCACAGTGCCCACTCACCTGCACAGCTGCCAGTAGTGTCCCGGAAGAAGGCCAGAAGCCACCGGGCCACCGAGGGTCAGAGCAGATAGCTTCAAACGCTTTTGCCTGGGGTAAGCAACCAACAGGGGCTCTGGCCGGTGTGGGTGCTGTAAACAGACAAAGCACTCCAGCCCGGCCAGCCCTTTGGCATCGGCAGCCCGTTCGCCTCCGGACTCGACCGGTGACATCTCTGGCCGAGGCAAGGCACGCAACATCAAGGGACCCATGGCTGGCTGGGATCCCTTTGGCACGCGTCGCGAAACAAAACATGACAACACGTCAGAGTGTCGTTTGCCGTTTGCCGGGCGACCGCGTTGTACTGTATATGCTCGCGACAGCTCGAGGCAGGAGCGGAGCCATCATGGGAAGCGGGCAGCGCGTGGTGTGTACGAGCGTGGGGCGTAGAATCCATGCCGGGCAGGCAAACAAGTCGTTCCCGGCCCAGTAGTTCGAACGCCAGAGTCACGACGCCCTCATCGGCCTCTCGGCGCGTCAAGGCCCTGGGCCGGGGCAATCAAGCATAGGTGTGTTCAGCAACCGACCGTGGAGACAGACATGAGCAAGCAAGTCCGGGAACCTTTTATTCTGCACAACACCCAGACAACCGGGAGGACAAACATGCAAACGCTGATCCCTGCAACCATTCATTGTGTACGACGCGTGTGTACGACGCGTCTCCCGCGGCAACGGAACGGGATGAGTGCCGCCGTTGGGGCCGTTGTCAGACGGCATGGCATGGGGGCTATTGTAAGCCTGGGTCCTGGATCTCAATGATCAGTCACAGTCATCTTGCGCGCTCGCACGGCCACACCACGCAGCGATTAGCTTCCTGGAATCTCAACGGCGGCCAGCGGCCAGCGGCCAACCAAAGGTTGTTGTACCCACTGTCCCCACTCGGTCGCGCTAGACCGGTGACCCACGCTGTACGATTTCCGAATCGAATCCCGTTCGACGCCGGGCCGTTTTACTGCCATCCGGTGAAAGCATGCTTGACCAACACAGGCGGTTGCCGCATCCGGCCAAACATTGCAAGCCATCTCGGAACTCGTGCCAGAGTGGGGGTTACCATGTCGTCCTGTTCAGAAGATCAGAAACAACTGGACCTTTCTCGACCTCACAACCACCCTGCACCGTTTAAGCTGCTGCGACCACACCCACGCGTGCACACTTGCCTTTACGCCCATGAAACACTCCTCGTCAGGGCGTAACCTTTGCGTGTTGACGCCTGTTGGGTGTGGTGTGCCCGAAACGTTCGATCGATCGTTTATCCCACTTGTTTGGACCCCCACAGGCCACAGGTGTCAACAGCACGGGCTCAGCGATGGGGGACAACTCAATGAAACGGTGGTCCCTGCAACAGCAGACGGGCACTCCGCATCGTCAGCTCGGGTGGGGGCGCGACGGACACGACGGAGTGCGGGGCGTCTGGTTTCCATAGAACCCAGTGAGTGGGGGTGCACGGTCACCGGGTGCCTGGTGCTGTATGGCACCTCGGCGCCGTCGTCCTGTTGTGTGCTTTTGTTGCATGTTGGTGCTAGAGTAACAGCGGGAAAAGATCAGTGACGAGGTGAGAGTTTGGTTGTCTGACAATTGGCCGACTGAAGTGAACAGGGGCAGGATCTTTGATCTCGTGGCCACCAAAGCGTGAGTGAGGAGAGCGCGCCTCGCTGGTATTGTCGTCCGTCCAAGTAGACGCACGCCCTTTCGATGTCTGCTTGTACTGCAGCCACAGCTTGACTGCAGTGGACATCAACCACACTGGACATTCGAGCGTGTACCTCTTGCGACCATGGGCCACCGCCCGCTCGGCTCAGGAAGGCAGTGTTGTTGTCGGCGATCGCACCCATCCGGCCGAGGCGCAAGGACAGCAGGTATACCTACAGCACACACGCGTGCCGGTGGGGGGCGTGCCGCTGCGAGTCGGATCTGTGCCAATCTGCACAGCCAGGACGGTGAAAGGGCTGGGAATATCCACCATTCACCGCCTTCTCACGCTTCGAGCGCTGGATGCGCCATCCCGTCTGGACTCGGAGAGTCACAGAAGGCGTATCCAGGACCGGATGCTCGATGGATGGTTGGGGGGTGGCTCGGTGTCGTTCCTCGGCACGGACGAGAGAATGATGCGGAGGTACGGGGTAAAATGGTGAGCTGGTTCATGTAAACGGCCGCATCCAGTTCCCAGTACTGATCCCACTCACGTATCTGACCCTCATGAACTGTCTGGGCCGAGTCGTGTGTGCATGGGTGCTGTGTGAGGAGCTCGGGGATGGTTGAAAGTGGGTGGATCGGGGGAATGTTGACGCCGGAGTGTTGGGTGGCGCCGACTGCCTCTGGAACGCGACGCTCCAGGCTATGCTGGCGATGTTGACACTTTGCTGACATTCTGATGCCTGGGGCGTGTCGATGGTTGCGTTTTGATTGTGCTAGGGGTGATGTGGGCTGCGTGGGGGAAGGAAAACTGTCATGGGGGAAGGTTGTTTGGCGAGTGGGTGGCGACGGTGGCAAAGGCTGCAGATACGCGGCCCTCCACCGCCTGTATGCACCTTTCACTGCTTTCCTGGGGTATCGACGTCGTCCCCTGGGTCGGGGCATCGTGTCTGTCAAGTTGGAGTGTGTGATGTGTCGTGGATGGTGAGAGATGGATAGTTGAAGTGGAAGGACGCGCGTTTGACTTCTCTCGCGTGTTTGACCCCGTGATCGTCCAGCTCTAACCCGCCTGCCTCGCACCTGGCCACCACACACCTTCCCCGTATGCACTGCTCACTACCATCACTGGATCACTGTCCTCTAACGTGTACAGCGCGCTCCATCATTGTTCATCATACCCACTCGCACCCATACTTTGCCACCCAAATCCCAGCCCAGCCAGCGGCCACCATCCACACTTCTAAGGTCCGACCGGACTCCTGCCCGTCATGGCAATGAGCATCGCCCATGGTCACTCCCACGCTTAGCTGGGATGATGTCCGCCACTTTACTTGTCTTGTCGACTGAATGGACAACGACTAGTAACGCTGAGGATGCAGCGGAAAAGAGCAGAAAATGGAAGTCTTGCCACTTGCGTCCACGAAAAAATCCATCCGGCCTCCGGAGATGGTGAGGTCGGATGCTGCCGCGTCACCGTCAGTCGCCGCCTGAGACATATCGTCCCTCGACAAACTTCACATCCACAGGTCCCCATCACAGACAACGAGAGGGGGGCCGTAATGCTGATAATCGCGTGTACAGTGTCCGTGCAGCCGTTACCTGCTGGCGGATTGCAGGCGCTTGGGGGCCTTGAGTGTTGCCCGGCCCAAATTTTCCTGGCCCGTCCTACCGCCCTCCTCTTGCAACCTCCATGGATCTTTGACGTCCCCGCGCATTCTTCTGATCTTCTGACAGCTTTCTGAGCGGTACATGACGTCCAAAGCCATCAAGTGGGTGCACGAAAGGAATATTCGGGGAGGAATACGAACACTGAACCCTGGAACAATTGCCTCAATATTGACAACCAAAGAGAGCATGCACTGCCAATCTCCATGCACCGAGAGACAATGACAACGACGGCGGCATGCTTAACGTGGATACGCGACGCCACGCTGTGCAGGACGCTTGGTCAAAGGATCTGGCCTCTGGACAAGACGGTGCAAGGTGAGACAAGTTTACGTGGACGCAAGTGGTATGCCTTCGCCGGCTGCTGCGGAATCGCGCTAGTGAACCATTCTGTCGACCATGTATTCCCATGGCCCTCCGTCGAACATCTGCAACGTCGCGCGGCCGCTGAGAAAACAGGCAAACAATCTAATCGCCTTTTGGAGCAACTGATGTCATTGAAGAGGCAGAGTAGCCAACTGCGGTCATGGGTACACCACCTCGTCCAATTCTCAAAAGGGATGGTGGGCGTCCTTGACACCACGGCAAGCTGCAGAACCCAGTCACGCTCGCTCAGCGCCATGTCCTTGTCGGAAGAGGAAGGTGTGGTGTTGGCCAGCATGTATAAGAATGTGCTCATCCCGGCTCGAGATGTTTTCTCTTCATCCATCGTCTCTCCTCCCCACATTTTTTTTTTCACTTACCACCCACACTTGTCCACGTCAACCACCCAAAACACCCCTCCCACGTCAACCACCCCACCCATTCTACCGCTCAAACCCCGATTACACCGCCTACCTTCCTTCCCATCCATACAATGGCGACCATGTCGTTTGACCAGTTCTCTTCCGAGCACAACGCTGCCCTGCAGGAGCTCATTACCATGGTCGAAGAGTCCACTGCTTCGACTTATGCCACCGCTTCCGCGGTCATCCACAACAACTCGCCCGCCTCGGACGTTTTTGTCGACAACACCACATCATCCACAAACACCCCCGTCGACTTTGACATTGCATCCTTCTCCGACGACGACCTTGACATCCTCGCTGGCTTTGCCCTCGACCTCCCCACCGAGGACGCCGGCCTTTGGATCACCCCCGTCTCGGCTCCTGCCTCCCCCAAGTCCCCCGTCATTGCCACCCCGCCGTTTGACGCCGTCTTCCCCACCCCAACAGTCGCTGCTCCTTACGCCTTCCCCGTTGTCAACCCCGACGCCGTTGTCACTGCTCCTGTCGGTCTCCTTCCCGCATTCCCCATCACTCCCATTGTCCGCCGCGTCGTCTCCACGCCGGCCCTCACCACTCCGTCCGACTTTGACATTGGCGCGTACCTCAACCTCGAGTCGACTCCCGCTGCCGCCGAAGTTGACGTCAACGGCAACGTCTTCCTAGCAACATCCCCTGCCTTCTCCACCCCCGTCAAGGGCAACTTTTACTCCAACTGGTCCAACACATCCACCATGGACCCCTCCCTCATCAACGGCTCGGCCCAGGCCACTCCATCCACCCCAAGCCCCGCCACCGGTTGTGCCGCGGCCACCGCAAACCGCTCCCACGCCACCCCTACCCCAACCCACTTTAACAACAACACTGTTGCAGGCCCATCCACCCCTGTGCGCACCAACCAGCCCCGCAAGATGCCCGTCACTGCGCCAGCACGCCCACCCATGGGCCAGCTCCCGCAGTCGCCCCGCACCCCAACCAAGAAGCGCGCCACCAAGGCGTCCAAACAGCCCGGCGACATGTTCACCTTTTGCAACTTTACCGTTGCCGACGCCGCCAAGATCAACGCCGGCGTCGCCCCCTCGGGAGGCAAGGGCAAAGGACACAAGCGTTCCTACTCGGAGAGCGCCGCGCAGGACGCCAAGCGCCGCCGCGAGGAGTAGAGGCAACAGGAGTCGACAAGGAGCAGGTCAGAAGTACTAGACACACGCACACCAAGAAAGTAACCCAAGTCATAATACGTCCTTTTTGCTATAGTCCCATGTTAATTCGCGTTCTCCGTCACCAGTAGCGTTTTTGTTGAGCATGCGTTGCACTGAGCGCATTGACCATCCACTTGACCTTTTTCCCATGATGTACCAGTAGTGGCACAACGACGAGGATGACTCTCACTGACCACTGACGAATACGTTTGAAGGGGGATAAACGTCGGCACCCGACCCAAGATCCCTCGACCAAGCGATCGCAAGCGAACTGTGGCACTAGCGACTTGACAAAACGCGCACAGCGATCCAGTAATGCATCCGAGATCCGAGACGACTCCTGCAAACACCGTTAGTGTACTTGGATCGGTAGCACTGTGTCCAATAGGGAGCTAAAAATGGGCAGGCAACGAGAAGAGGACGTGGTGTGCTGACCGCCCGGGTCTGGGCCAACGGCAGTCATGTGCAGGTGTCCATTTCCCAAGCACCCACTTGGCCATTTAGATCTGGACGAGTCTATCAGACTAGTGTATAGTGTAGGCGTTCAGTCCGCTGGCAACTCGCAGCTTCAAGCTCGTGCCACACCGCACACCGCCGTTGAGGCACGCCACAGTGCGCCAAGCACTTGGGTCGACGGCCGGCGTCCTCCGCTGCCTCCTGGTCGGCCGAGCACTGCACACTATACTATTGCCCAAACCTGCGCCCAGTCGGCTTTCTGCACAACAACAGACCACGTCCCACCACGACGAAGTCTTTGGTGTCATTGCCGCCATCATGGTTGCTAGTACTCTGTCGCCGCTGACATGTGGCACGGCACTTACTTGTGCTCGCCGACCGGCTCCTGAGCTGCACCGCTGGCCGCTGGATCGAGTTGTCGTCAGCACCTCACCACGTGCAGGTCAAGCACGGACGTACGAACTCCCCGCCCTCACGGGTTGGATGGCTCCCTGCGTCCCTTGGGGACGGCCAGCACCTCGGCTCGAAGACTGACCGGAAGCATGTGCTGGTCCGCAAGCTGCAAGAAGGACAGTGGTACAGTGGAATTGTGCTCTCAGCCAAGCTGCCCCAGCGCCTCGTGACCGAGAACCCCATTCCCGACAACTTGTACATTTGCTCCCCGGCAAGGACATCGGCTATGTTCCAGGTCATCACACGGTCTGGGACCAACGCTCTAGACGCCAAACGTGATTTCCGCCAAGACGCGCCGTGCGAGTACTGCCATCACCCGACCCAAGACGAAGCCCACATTTATGCCCACTGCACTCCCTTCGCCTCACACCGTGCCGCGGCCAAGTCGAAAGCAAAGTCATCACTCTATACGAGAACTGCCTGCGTGGAGCTGCTGAGAGGAGGAGGACGCACGGTGACGGCTAGTCTGGAGTACAATTCTCGATCTTTCAGGTAGCCTGTTTTCAGGTCCTGCAATGCGGCAGACCTTTGCCTCGCCACTCTGAGGTGGACACTGGCATGTGATCCTGTGATCCTGTGAGACCGTAGTAAACCCTTATGTCGATGACGTTTTGGCAAACTTGGACAGCAGTCCATTGTTGATTCACATCGCCTACATGACCTCTCCGCTTGACAACCCCAGCATCTTCTCTGATCGCTGAGCCCTGTCATGGTCTCGCTGAGACGCGGACATAAATCCGCCACCAATCATCGGTTTCTGGATATGGGGCGCAGTTAACATTGGGTCAATGTGGCAACCGCTGTGGCACCCACCGTTGTCTGACGTGATCGACGATCGACGACCTCCAGAATACGAGCCGCGAGCTGGCGGGTGGAAGTTTGTTCGTTCCCGATCCCGTTATAAAGGACTAGAAAAAAAGGTCGTCATACTTACCTTGCTTGAACCGAACAGTGGCCCTCACTCTGCCGCCGGTTAGACGATCTTCCTTCGCCCATTGCACGGCGACTTATAGTCCTTAGGGGGAAGGGTTTGCCTTGTGCTCGCTTCGGCGGGTTCACTCGCTAATTAATTGGCTCCTCCAGTTGTCCTCTCGGGGGCAGCTGGCATCACTCTTTTACTGCTGGGAAGGGAGGAAGAGATGGAAATCACAGAGCAGACGGAAAAAAAAGAGCAACGCCACCCGTGTGGCCCTGATGCAGCTCTCCAGGTTCGAATTGGGGTCACGCGGCATGACTCTCTTTTTGCACCGTGGGCAATAAGAGTTTGGGGAGCACCGACACGGCGGTTTTGCGAGGGAGCACTTGCCGCTGCAACATGTCCTCTCTGGCTGGGACGAGTCCTTCATGCACTGCTTGGTGTGGTGGTCGGGTACACGCAAGTTGAGGCGGGCCGCGATACTGCGGGTTTGTTCCCTGTCAGGACAACACAGTGACACGGTGAATTGTTTCGTAGTTCCCTTTGCGAAAACAATAAAGGGTGAGGTGACAGCCATAAGGCTTTGCTCGGTCGTTGCGTTGCCATTGTCATCTGCGACATGACGACGAAGTAGAGAACAGTGGCTTTGAGCCGCACCTTGCGAGTCGCCTTGTCTCCCCAGGTGATCCAGTGATGACACTAAGGACCAAAGCCTCACTTTGCACTTACAGTCATCCATCACCCCCCCGCACTCATGGACTTCCTTCCACCACCGCCGTGCTTTGGTCAAGGAGGTGTGGGTACGTACGCCAGCCTGCCCCACTGAGCGCAAGAACTGACAACAGGTCCGTGCCATCCCGTGTATCTATTTTCCGCCAGGAGCTTGGATCTGTATCTGTTGCGGGGCCACCTATAATCTCGTCCCTGTTAACTGAAGGGGCCAAGCCGGAACGATGAATATGATTGCCGGCCGCCTCGAGGGGGTTGTTGGAGCTGCGCACTGGTAGAGCATGACCCTTTCTTCACTGGCACGTTTTGGCTGGTCTGCTGACGGCCCACAACGACAATGTTCACTGCCCCGAGCGTCTGCAACACACCAGGACAGACACGGTTAGGACCCGTCTCGGATCGCTGGCCCGTTAGTGCAGGGAGAGAGATCTCACACTGGTACACAGGCTCGCACCCACACCACTACTGGCCACTGGCATTCCCTGTTGCCCCGTTGTGTGCACATGTCCTCGAGCCGTGCCTTTGAGCCTCGACGTCGTCTCTCGCACTGCACACCGCGCGTGCTCTCAGATTCCTTCCGGCTCGTCATGGGTTTCGGCCCTAGTTCCCAGGACGCCACCCTTCACCTCACACACGCGCGCGTGCACAGATCCCACCGCTCGCTGGGCTGGCGCGGCTGGGTGGCGCGCCGCGGGGTGTCCCGGGGTTCGCACTCGTTCTGCTTCTCATCGTGACCTCGTCTGAAGTGCTGGCTGGAGGTTCCTCTTTGCATCACCACATCACACCACATCACTCACACCACTCCGTTACTCCCATTTGCGGATGCCAGTGTCGCCCACAGCGAAACCACCGCCTTCCCTGCTCCCGACCCCGTTCCAGATCAAGACAGACACTCAGCCGCAACCAGCGCCGGCTGCGGGGCCGAAGCCGCCGGACACCTCGCTGAAGGAGTTCCTGAGGAAACTTCCGCCGCAATACGTCAAGTTCTATATCTTGTCGCGCGCTAGTCGCGTCGCTGGGCAGCCTGGGGAGGTCCGGCAATGTCGAGGCGGTATCGCAGAGTGGAACAAGGGTCGTGAGTGAGGCTCGAAAGTGGACACAGTTGCTCACGGCAGTCTACTGCTATCCCGTCTACACCGCGAGCATCGACAAATGGCATTGTGTCTGGTGTAACCGTACCTATGAGTAACGTACTGTATGTATGACTGAGAACATCATCTGGGTCGTGGGTCTGCACGGGATTGTTCCCATCTGTCAACATGGGCCATGGACGGCGGATTGTGCCGGAACAGGTACTTGCCGAAAGGTGTGTCCCGGTTTCGAACCGGCACCAGTCGACCACCGTCTTCCTCTCCCGAGCTACACCTCCAGAGACCAAAAGGTTTCTGTCAAGTTGTTCGGATCCTGTCGGGGGTCCTTGTACCAACAGCACATTATACAGAACCAAGCGTGCGAGTGCCTGTGGCAGACTCGGCCCAAGTCGATTTCCGACGCTTCATTCCGAACAGATCCTTTTTCCGCTTCTACTTCTCATCAGGAGAGATCAGTGGATGTCACTTGAAGCTCAGCTGATGGAGTTCAGCCAGTGTGAACCTTCTTGAATGTATAAGAAGCGAGAAGCCCGCCCCCAGGGTTTCAGCTTCCCCAACCTTCCCAACTTCTTCACCAGCACAACTCACCACCCAAGACCCCAAATGTCGACCGTTCCTCGCCGGTGCCGCGGCCACCCCCTTACCCAGCAGAACCAGGGTGGTAAGTCCAGCATTGCACGATGGTATTCTGATCATGTACAGGACAATGCAAGGTCACCTTCCACAACGACGTGGGATGGTACTGCATGTACTGTCATCTGGCGTGGTAACATGGTAACGATGCCTGAAGGCCGAAGCGAGGTTGTCGAGGCCTGGTGTGGAAGCCTAGAAAGCGGGAGTTAGCCTCCGCCAAACTCCCCAAATGCATCTACATGTCTGCCGCTCAGCTGTTGGAGCTATGCATACCGTTAGAGAACTGTGCCTTTCTTGATCAACACGAGAACATTCCACACCACCTCGTGGTGCTGTCGCCAACTGGGAATCGACTTCTTGGGTTGAGTTCCACCTCCCCGCGGTGGCGGTCCCTGCTCACGGATTGAATGTTGGGTGATCTCGCAGTGTCTGATCGGTTTGCGAAGGCATGACACCGTTGGTCGCCCTGCGTATAAAGCCGGCCAGAGAGTTGGAGTAACTGCTCACCACACGAACCAATCCTGTCTTTTCCAGCAAGTCAACATGGGTCAGAAGATGAGCTACAACGACGTCCAGAACTCCCACAAGCCCAAGGGCTACAACCGTCCTCCTCGCATGCCGTGGTACCCCGCGGAGTATGACCACCCTTCGTCCATTGGGTACTCTGGCTACTCGAACATGGGATACAGGGACAGGGAGCACGCCGTCCAGACGTACATTATCCAGCACCCGGACTACACGGGTGGTGTCCCTCACACCTGCTCTGGAGACAAGTACGGGCGTAACCGTGGTTGTAAGTCGCGCCATATCATATTGTCGAGGCTGACGGAATGAAGACTACTGCAACGGTCCCGCCTGCGGATACTGCCGTGGCAGGTAACCAAGTAAGAAATGAGAACCTAGCTTACCTGTTGACCGCGCTTGCCAAGAGAGCCAGGACCTGAATCAGTGGCACTTTCCAATGCATTGGTTGATCATCACTGCATGTGTTGCAAACTCGATGCCCCCGCCTGTCCTGCAACTGATGGCTTGCCACGCTCTCTTTAAGTTATGTTCGCGCTCACTTGATCTCTTCATTTATTCCCCCACAACCACCCAGCCCAACGCCATGATCTCAGCGTTTCGCCAGCCTGCACGCCAGCGCCAGCCGGCCCAACAGTTCATCAAGAAGCCTCCAATCGCCGTCAGCCCTCCTGCTGAGGTCCTCGACCGCACCTATCCCATGGTGACCGCAAGCCAGTCCCGCCGTCCGTTGGACCAGTTCAACTATGCGGGCAAGTGTCTGTGGACGGGGCTTCAAGGTCCCAACTTTGTTATACCGCATCCGTGCCCTGCTGGAGGGGTATACCGCCACATTGTCAACGGCAAAGAGGGGAATTTCCACGAGAAGGATTGTACGTGCCCTATACTGGCCACTGTGGGCCGTTTACTGACATTCCCAGTTTACTGCAGGGTCACTGAGGTGGAGACCCGTGGCCCCAAGCGCCGCTTCTTTGAGTGTATCCACTGTCATCAGGAATGGAACGGCTTCGAAAAGGCGTGATGTGTTTGATCAGGTCAGTGTAAACAGTGCCTCGGCGCCGATCAGTGGTGAAATATGTATAAATTGCAAGTCGTACCAATCGCGAGATGAGCATTCTCTTCCCAGTCTGTGTTTTGTACCTCAAAAGCATCGCTCACCGTAAACGGAAGTCTGGGAGAGTGTATACATGACTGGGTACTTGGCAATTGGCCGGGTGTTTGCGCCACTGGAACTTCACTGATGGGTGGCGGCAGTGAGTGGATAGCACAGACCCTCCAATTGTGATGCGTCAGACCTTGCATGGGTGAATCATCACCATGCTTGGCACCACTAGGATGAGCTGCTGGGATTCAGTGAGCTCATCCATGCCCATGCCCAAATCTGCAGAAGGCTGCTGTTTCGTGGATACTGAAAATTAGAAAAATAGAACAAAAAGGCGTTAGGGATGGTCCACATAGCAATCACTTCGAGCCATCAAGCTTCGTGGCTGTCGCAGGTTGATACTGATTGCCATGCTTGGACATGACCATCAGTCAGAGTCGCCTCCTGGACCCCAGGAAGCATGTGCGACTGACTATCATTTTTTCAATTTCCTTTATCCCCAACCTTCCATCAACAAGTCTCCGCAATAACAAACCATGGACGTGGACGACAGCTACGAGAATACCTGGAACGATCTCAAACCTGCTAGGTACGAAGGGCAGCGTTTTCGACAGAGGGGTGATTTCCAAAAGGCACCACGGTGCTGCCTAGGTGTCAGGATCGGAATCCACCACGGTCTGCATCGCGGACGTGAGTCAAAACTTTCATTCGAGCTGACGACCGCTGATGGCACTACAGAGCAGTGTTTGGTGGGATCAGTCCACGGTGTCCTGCGGTGCAAGTTCTGCCTTGTCGCTTGGCGAAACTGATCGGGTGGCTGGGTATCGGGGGGATTGATGTCACTCATGTACCTTGTGTATGCAACCCATACCATCATCAGAGGCTGATTGGGACTTCGGAGTTAGCTTACACAGACCTCAAAAGATATTACGGTCTTTTGGTGCTTGCTCTTCTAAGCACTACGACACCGGGTCCTTCCTTTCACGATGGACATAGACCAGGCATGGGTACGACTCCCTCGGCACTGCCAAGGTGACTACTACGGCCGCAACCGATACGGTGAGACTCCCCAAGTGATAGTTGACTTCGCTCACACGCAGAACGCTGCAAGGCAGTCTATGAGAACTCTGCACAGACTTATCGGTGCAAGTACTGCTTGCGCCTGTACTGAGGAAAGGATACGAGTTCGACAGGTGCGGACCATTTGGTTGGCTCCATTGTCCTCCATTACCCGACACGGACAGACTGCTCTTTTGGACCAAACATCGACTGCACTTTCGAATCCACCACCAGCTCTCGACGGAAGAACCACTCGAGGGGTCTTCCTGCACCGGTTCCACTCTGCCACCATTGTTTATTGTATGCATCCGATACTGTTCGCTGGAGTCTTCATCCTGCACCTAGCTGCACAATAAGGGCAGGGGAAACAGGCGGGTCCAAAGTGACGAAAATTGGAAAAATAAGTGAATAATAGTCTCTCCTGACACATTTTGAAACGTCTGATGGCAAGACTCTTGCCACCGAACACGCTGTGGTGTTCTATATGTGAACCACAGACTGTAACATCTCTATATTCCCCTTCGCAACTCTCATTCAACATGACCGACGTGACCTGGTACTTGATGGCACCACGCACCTGCCGCGGTCGTCCCCATGACGGCGCCAATGTCTATCGTCAGTTGTATCCTTCTGCCCCTGGATTGATGGAACTGACCTTTTTCCAGAGGGGTGCAAGCTCGCTTTTCGCCACCAGGTCGATCACTGGGTATGCGTATACTGCGGACGCATTTATGTTGGCGTCTGCGTGTGAACTTGCCAGTCCGTTATATCGTAGCTTACAGAACTTGAAGGCACTACTCAAAGTTGGAACATGAAATGAAGGGAGCATCATGCATTGAAGTTGTGCCGCTGTCGTTTTTCTCATTTTTGGGTGGTTTGCCAGGCGGTGTTCAGAGGATGATTCGCTGATCACTGATGGAGGATGCAGGTAGGGTGTAGCTATGACCTGGGTGCTCGATCAGGGGCCAATAGCCTCTGGTGGCATCGTTTGTACAGGACTCGACTTTACTAGCACGGTGGGCAATCACCAATCGCTCGGGACAGACGGTGACCACACCGGCTAGGTTACTGGATACCCAAGCAGCATGCTTCGGAAAAGCTGAAAATTGTTGGGGCCTTACAGTGGTTCTACTGCTGATGCACACTCACGCCGCACACACGATCGTCAGTGGCGGTGTGCAGAGATCTTGGCAACTGCGATCACCGGCGCTTTTCGCCATGTCCTCCGCTCCCGCAATCACTTTGCATCTTGTGTGTGACATCTTCGACACTATAAACTATCCATGATTACTTTGAAGCTTCTCGAGTCAACATATAAACGCTCCCTGGACACATTCTTCCAGTCTATCCAATCTGCTTTCGCCACCCTCAATCCTCACCCCTCATTCATCCAAACGCACCCCCTGCAACAGTCACCACATCACACCATGAACAACCGTCCTATGATTCTTCCGCGCCTCTGTGTGGGGAAGTGGACCGGAGAGAACAGGGGTAGTGAGTCAAACACTCGATATTACATGTGTGGAGCAGAAAGGCTAACTGCCTCTAGAACGGTGCTATGGCTCGTTCGTCCAGCCTCTTGGGGGTTGGACTTGCCAGTTTTGCGGCATCGTCTTTTAGATTTTGTACAATATACAATGCTATACCTGTATGCTGAGATGGGGTCTCCCTTGGGCTTGTGTCTATATAAACGGTCCCATTCCCATCTTTTCTCACCACCTGAACCTCCTTTATACCATAAGCTGGCAGCAACTGTTTTACACCACCACCCGCCACTGCATGTCTGGACGCAGCCACGGTAAGACACCTGCATGTGTACAAAAGCTAACCTCGCCGTTAGGCGGAACCTGCGTAGGAGTTTTTGATCCCTATACTCAGGAGTATCGCTGCTGTTACTGTAGGCAGGTCCTGCCTCCCCCCAGCGCCGCTGGTACCAGCGGTGGTAGTGCCCAATGGTGGCGATAAAAGTACATATGTGCTCCAAATGGCTTTGGTAATGAATACTAGTGAATACCGCTGTGCAGTAAGAATCATTGAATCCTGGGGCCGCCTCCGCAAGTGTGGGACGTAGTACGTGGTGCTGTCGTCGTTGAAGCAAGAGAATGCAAGAGAATGTCCTCCTCACACGTTCACAATTGCATCGGCCATTCCAGCAACTAAGCTCCCATTGTGCGTCCGATTCCCATGATTGACCCCAAACACTCGTCCTTCTTTCTCCAGGCTATAAGACTAGCACTTGCTTCTTCTTTCACATTCTCCTGTTCATTCACTCCTCACCAACTGCAAGCGCCAACTACTTACCTCAATATGGACGGCCAGACGCGCTTCTACGAGACCATGATACCCTGCCACAGTCCAGCTCGTAAGACTGAGAGCCAGAAAAGTGAGCTAACTCCTAAGGCCAAACTTGCATCCTGGTCTGGGATCGATGCTTTATGCGGTACCGTTGCGCATACTGCTACAAGGAAAACCAGCTTCCCCTCCCGGGTGGTTCATTCTTCGCCTGGCCAAAGCACACCTACTGAGTTGCTTCGTCGTCCGTAGTCTGATGAAAACAAGTACCCTATCCGCATTTCCGGAAGAGACCGAATGATGACCAAGAGACCGAACGTTTGCCCGCCACCAGGGTGCCGCAAGGGCTATCACGGTTCGCGGTCTCTTGTCCATCAACTGCCCGTCTCCACTGATCACACATGTTTCCCCACGGGCTCTCTTGTTTCTTCCAGGGAGGTAAAGTACCCTTACGAGTGACCGGTGGCAAGGCATGGATTCTACGGAGGGTGTGACCCGATTCACTGATGAAGAGAATGTAGGGACAGCACCCCAATATGCAAAACTGTTGACGGGCGATTGCGATAGGTCGTGTTGTGACCTTTGGTTGCGAGGGCAGACAATGGCCCACAATGGGTGAAATCCTGATGTCAGGTGGGGCGAGAGTCTGTCCAGCTCTCCCTTCCTCGCCCGAGATTTCTATATACCAGTTGCAGACGTCGCTCGTTGCCGTCTTCCCACTCGAACTTGCCCTCACTCAGCATGTGGACCAACACTACTCCCATCTGTATCCCCACTGGCCGGCGGTGCATTAACCCAGCAAACCCGCATGGTAAGTCCAGCACCTCGTTCTGTGCTCACAAACCCATAGGTAGCTGCCTCCCGGTATACGATTACGGTAGCCATTCGTGGCTGTGTGGCTGGTGTCACCTTTACTAGAAAACCGTGCAGCGGGGCATCCCGAGCTGTGTAGCATTGTTTATCGCAACAGCCAAGTTTTCATAGGGGCGATGAATGAAAGTTGTGGTTCTACAACGGGGCAAGTTCCGTTTCAGGCGAGGGTCTTCCCAGGGATTTGCATAAGAAGACCCACTCGAGAGACATGCTGCTGAATTCGCAACTCGGCTGTTCTTGACTCCTTTCACCACGTGGTTCAACACTCACACACTGTCTTGTAGGCCTTGTCCTGACATAGAAACCCCGAAAGGGTGGGTAATCTCCACGCTCTATGAGCTCATCGCGTCCATAGGTGGTTGCTTGGCAGTTTATGTTTATGGAAGTAAGAGGTGGCTATGTTGTTGGTGTGGCCAAGACTAGGGACTTACGGATGCACAGGGCAGCCATGTTAGCGAATTCACAGTGGGAGTCGACTCGTTCGAATATGCCCTCACGGCCATTGATGATCAATAACGAAGAGCCTGAAAGATACACACACAGATCACAGATCACAGAACAGCTGTTTGCCGAAACCGTTCCCACAAGAGCGCCCCCAGGTTCGCGCCACAAAAGCGGGCACCAAGTGACTACCCGTCTCGGCCGGCTCTCGGCTCCCTCCGAGCAGAGTATGCACTGACCCTGCAGTCGTCAAGAAGAAGAGGTGTGCATGGACAGTTCATGCGCCGCAACGGGGTTCCGCATCGTTCGACGACATGCCATAAGATGGCCAAGTGGGGCTGGCTTCTTCCCGCCGTCATTCCCACAACACAACAACCACATGTCACCTAAACCTGAAGCGCCGCCACCCCGCACCTGTACTGGTCACCCGGTGACGGGCAGTAAGGCCGCCGATGGTGCGTACTGTGCACTCGTATACAACTGATTCCCTCTAGGCCTCTGCAACCCATACTACTACCCCATCCTCCGCATCACAGCTTGTTCGTACTGCCAGAAAGACTACTCGGAGGTGACGGCTTAATGTCGTAAGTCCTGTTCACACGCCAAGACCAGTGGTCCCCGCTTATGCTTCGCCAGGGTGGCGAACACTGCCAAATGGGTGACCAACGTGGAGCTGGGGAACCTTCTCGGATTGATACACACCCATGGAATGGCGTCTGCCTGGGCGCCAATGTGCCTAGCTTCATGCTGTGTTCGGCCGCTCGCACCCCTTGTCCACAAGGTAGGGGAACCGCTTGGGGTCTTGCTTGAGGGCGAGGGGGAGGTGTTGGAACGAGAGCAAGGGAGTCACGTCGATAGACTGGGTGACCAGGTCACTAAACGAGAAGACTTCCTGGATAAAGTTAGCCGTGGCCATTTTAGGGATACCAGTGCCGGCGGCTCCTCACGCAATCTTATCAACTCACCGGCCACATGCCAAATGGGTCCTGTCCAGTGCATACGCGGTGCCGGAGCTGCTTCTCCTCTAGGAGTCTTGGGTTTGTGAGGCGGTCATTGTGGCTGTAGGTCCCCATCTTGTGGCGCATATCCTCAAGGGTCGGGAAGCAGAATGTGCAGTGCCAGCCTGCGTTCTCCAGGAGCGGCGCGTCGGCGGCACGGTAGCGGCTGTAGCCAAATTCTTCGCCCTTCTTGACGGTCTCAGTCTTGGCGACCCAATTGCCCGCGTCGGGGAGCGGAAGGTTGAAGGAGAAGCGGTAGTTTTTGAGGTTGAAGTGCATCGAATCTGGTACCTTGCACGCCGACATGAGCTCCAGCGTCTCGCGCGAGATGAGTTCGTCCGTGTCCGCAATGAGGATAATCGCACCGTCCGGGATGTGGCCGTTGTCACGCTCGCCCTCGATGATGTCTCGGATCGCGCTCCGCTGCTTGACCTCGTTCTCAAAGCTGCCCTTGGGAATGTTGGGAACAAAGTCGTCCCCGACTTGCTTGTACACGAGACGAATGCCTGTCTGACGCGAGAGCTCCTCAAAGCGCTCCATTTGCGGTGCCAGGTAAAGCGGCTTTGGAGTTCCAGCGTATGTCATGATGCTCTCAATTACGACAATGGAAGACACGAGACCGGCGTACTCGCGCATCCTGATCTCGAGTAGGTCCAATTCGAACGAGAACGGGAGGGCATCCACAAGGACAGCAGGCGAATCGCGCACCTCCCAGCCATGCAGAGCACACCAAGAAGTGTTGTCTGCGCCGCCGGGGTGTGGCTTCGAATGGTGGGTGATGACAGCCCACGGTTCCAATCCCTCACGTGGCGTGTCCCATAGGGGGCGGATGATGTATCCAAAGTCGCGCCAGGCGACGACGATCTGGGCATGGAAGATGAAAACGACAAAGAGGAGAGTGCCGATAAGATAGATATACCGTCGGCGACGGCGACTAGACCATGGTCGGGAGGATGACCGGAGGGCGGGCTTGGGTTCTTCGATGAAAGTGGGAAGGAGCGGAGAGTCGTCCTCACTGCTATGGTGACGGCTGCCGTTGCTGCTGACGCTACTGTTGGTGCGACTGGACAGCATGAGGGTATGATGAGGATGGATGGATGACTTAATGCTGAGTGCAACACTGTCACGTCGTAGCCCCCCTTACTTTGCAGCACCACCACCGCCTCGTCGTTACCGTCGGAAGTGCCAAAGTACCGCCGCCATCGGCTCTTGAAGCGCCCTTCAACAGCCGCTGCTGATCTAGTGAGGGGCAAGTTGCTGCCAGTTCTTGTGATTGTACAATACTTACACTATGGTACTATGTACACACACGACTTCCACTGCACTGTTGGTTGCACTGGCACCACCCCCTGGCATGTAATGGCCCAGCTAACGTTGCTATGAGAGTTTGAGGCCCTGCAGTCCTTGGGACTTGGGCATGGGTGTCCTGCAACTGATCGTTGAGCGTATGGCGTATCTACACCATCAAAGCCATCCAAGCACTCCAAGCACTCCCTTTCGGCCAGAGCACCAAGCAGGACGGGGTCACGGGGAAGGCCCAGGTCAAAAGGATGGCCGACGAAAGCGGCGCAGACATCGCCACAGCTAGGAGCGGGAGAGCGAGTTCCACCACCTGCACGACAACGACAACGACGGATGTTGCTTGCATGTGCAAAGTATGTAGTGGCTTCATTCCTACATACTGCTGTGAGGTGTGGCCCCAGGGTGTGGCGGTCCTTGCTTCGCCGACACGCCGAATGGCACTTCCCTTCAGTCAGGTCGGTCGGTGTGTCCAAGGCTTCCGCGGAAATATGCAAGACACGCATGTGTCTCGTTTACAGGGCGGATTGAGGATGCATGAAGGATAGCAGGTATGCAGGTCCGCATACTACATCTTTGCCCCCTTCAGCATCACCCTCCGTCTGCCAGGCCCCTGTTGTGATGGATCCGTTGTCTCACCCGATGACCGACCAACACACCCATCAGCTCCATCATGGCTCGACTCCACTGCACTACACAAGCCCAACCTGAGGGACCACATCCTCTTCCTCACCAAATATGATCCCACCCACTCGCGTGCCCAGAATATGTGGTGGCGACAGAACTGGCTCAAACAAAAGCGGTGGGTACAGGAGTGAGGCTGGCAGCAAAACACTGACTAACTCCCTCTTCCCAGACGGTTGTGTCATTGCGTGGATACCGGCTGCCCGACGGCTTCTATGTGTGCACTGCGCTATTGGGATTTGGGAGTACCCTAAATGACTGTAGTGGATGAGACATGGATGGACAGCACGTGCGCGGCCAATACTGCGGAGGAGTAAGGTCACTGTTACAAGTGGCAACTTGAGCCTACTGGGCGCACGCAGAGCACAGACGAGACTGCCATATTCCGCTAGACCTCGTGGGTGAAGAGCTCTCAGAAACCAGCGGCAGTGCGGCTTGCACCTGGCGTTGTAGGGTTAGACCTATGGAGTGCCAAGTTCAGCACGGACGACCACCTCCAGACTAGCCAATGCCTGAATCAAGCCATGCACATTGGCCTGGCTATACACAGCAGCTTGAAACATGATGCAGACAACGGAATCTTGTATCTCGTACCTCGGTTACACTCGCCCACGCTATCCCCTTCCATTCTTCTCCTTCATGCACCAGTCCAAGGAAGGATGATCTTGGGCTTACACACGCGCTTGATCCAGTCGCGAGCCGGGCCGTCAAAGTCGTCGTCGTCCAAGAGCGGGAGGACGTCGTCCTGCACCATGGTGTTGTATGCGTTGATCCAGCGAATCTCCGACTTGGTCGTGAGAGTCCAGTCGATCATGCGGGTGTCGATGGGGACGCGGGTGACGCATTCAAAGCCCAGCCAGTGGTGCTCGCGGGGATACTTGACCTCCACCTCTTTGCAGATGTACACGCTCTCGACGCGGATACCGTACTGGCCCTCGAGGTAGCAGCCAGGCTCGATGGTCGTGACATGCGTGGGCTGGAACGAGAAGCCGCGCTGGAAGAAGACCGGCGCTGCTGGGTTAGTACCCGCTAAGAGTTGTGGACTCACCTTCATGGACAGCTCCATAGTTGCCAACACCGTGGCCGAGGCCATGTCCGTAGTCGAGACCGTCCCTGCAAGTCAGCGTTGAAACAGTTGTTGCGGGAGCAAACTCACTCCCAGAGGAACTTCTTGGAATACGACCCCAGAGCAAATGCGTCGGTACCGCGAGGGAATGCCTGTGAGGCGACGGCGATGTGACCCTGCACAACGCGAGTATAGGCACGTTTCATGTCATCGGTCGGGGTCTTGCCAAAGAACCATGTGCGGGTGGTGTCAATTGTAGCATCTGCAACAAGTCAGTAGGCAGCGGCGGGGACAAGGTTGCGACTAACCCAGGTACTGCGGTCCAGAGTCACTGGCAAAACGTCAGCTCGGGTATAAGGGTTTCAAAGCTACGCACATGACATAAGGAGCATCAATGTCGATGGGCTGCTGCGTCTGACGAGTTGGAACGTAGTGGGGTGATGCTGCGGTGTAAGTTACAGACTGACATTCACCGCTCACCTCCATTGGGGCCACTCGCAGAAATGTCGTCATACGCCAGGCCGGAAAACATGTCCTCCTTACGGCGGTAACGAGTGAGGACGGCGGCGGCGTCCCATTCCTTGAGCTCCTTCTCCTCCTTGATGAGACGCTGCTCCACCCAGGCGAACCAACGGACCTGTAAAGTCAACTGTCTGTCCGATACCACAACATACCATTGCCCTGCCATCACGGAGATACGCGTTGCGGAAGTTTTGAAGCTCTGTGGGATTTTGAGCGCTTTGGCGTCCTGGATCGGGCACACGATGGTCTCCACTTTGATCTGGAGTCAGCTCCACCGGCGGATTGAGTTGCTCACAGGTGCGCAGGCGCTGATCAGTGCCCAGCTGCTGTCGTTGGACGCGAGAATCTTAGGCTTGGCCTTCTCATCACGGGCCTTGACCTGAGCAGCGACCTCCTTGACAAACTTCTCGACCTCGTCGACACCATAAGGGCGAGTCTGTATGCCGCCCTGCGCCCACTCGTCCAACAGCTCCTGGTTGCGGACCTTGCGCGGGTCGACAAAGAGGACGCACTTGTCAGGCGTCAAGACGGCGTATGCGAATGCGACAGGGCAGAAGGGAATGTCGGCGCGGCAGCGATAGTTGAGAAGCCAAGTGAGAGTGGTCAATGTCGGGATGAGGTAGATCCAATCGTCGGAGTGTGCGACGGCGTGGAGCTTGGCTCGCATGCGGGTGAGCTTGGTCTTGGTTACCTCGCCAGCCAGAGTGGCCGGGTAGGGAGTGAGAGGACCCAGGGAGCGCGCAGGCGGGCTGTGCACCTTGTCAACAAGGTTAACCTTGATGGGAACCAGCTCGGTCTTGCCTCGAAGGAGGTGTGCCTGCAAGTTCAAGGCGGCGGCTTTGCGGGTTAGTATCAAACACACAACGACAATGCTCACCATTCGAGATAAGCTTGGGGTCAATGCCCACACGCGAGCCGTCCTCGAGCTCCTGCAAAGATCAGCGACTCTTCCAAGCACCTCACTCACATTCACCACATAGTCAAGCCAGCCAGACGCAACCATGCCGGGACCACTTCCAGTCCCATCCCCGACGCGTTGCACCTTCCAGCCCTCTTTGGGTGCCTGCTCCTCTGCCTGGCTCCAGTAACGCGAGTCGACAAAAAGCAGGGCCTTGGCATCGATGGACGACGAGGGAATCAAAGCAGTACCAGCGGAACCGGTGAAGCTGGGACGTGAGTGTGGGGCCAGGGCATCGTCGAGCACAACGTACTTTGAGATCCACTCGCGACGCTTATCCGAGACCGCAACCTCTTCGGACCCATGCTCGTCTTCGCTGGTGACAACACTGCCAATGTCAGCACACATAAAGTACATTAGTTGCAGCAGACTCACTACCAGTCGACCTTGGCCTCCTTGATCTGGTCGCGAACGCTTGAAAGGCGCTCGGCCATCTCGGCCTCTCCGGGGCGGGTGATAGGGAGCAGTGCCTTCTCATTCTGGTCCAGCTCGCCTAGGACGGTGCTGAGGAGGACATCTGTGGGGACGTATGCGGGCTCCTCGTATTCGGGAAGCTTGATAGCCTTGTCTCGTTTGAGGCAGAACATGATGAGCGGGTGGCGAGAGTGAAGAAGAGAGAGAGCATGAACTCCTCCACACGCCGAACGTGTGTCGCCATGCGCGCCATCCCCGCTGCGCCGGTGCGCTCTGTGCCCGCGTGGTGACGTCGGGTTAAGGCGCGTCATGGCCAGGAAATGTATTACGTCAGCATCGGATATCCCCGTCGATTACAGCCAAAACGGAAGCCACCACAGGGGGGCCATTGAGACTTGGAACTGCCACAGAGCACGGCAGCAAGCATGCAGATGAGAAAGAGGGGGACAAGAAGAAGCCAGTGCATGTCTAATACCTGAAAGGATAAGCTCTTACTTGCAGGAAGGAGCAACTGATTGATTGTGGGCCTGGTGAGGCTGGGACTTGCACGGAGGATTGATTTGGTGGCATGCCGGTCGTGTTGGCTTGCGTTGTTGCCTTCCCTCCTCTGTCTTCCCTCCATGCCTTCCCCGGCTGTCTTCCCTCCTCGCCTTCCCTTGCACAGTCAGCCTTAAAATACAGTCCCCAAGGCCAGTGCGCACTTTGCATTCTCTCATTCTCCCATCTCGCAACACACCATCCATCTCCTACCCACCCACCCACCCACCCATCCATCCACCAGCCATGACCGTCGACATTACCAAGCCCTTCCCTGGCCTTGACGAGGTCGACCTCTACCCCGTCCAGAACTACACCTACCAGTACGTCATCATTCCCCAGCCTCCTACTTTTTGGGTCTTACCTGGTATCACCTACGCCATCCACCTTCCCTGCATGCACTGACATTCCATAGGAACACCACGCTTCAGCCCGAGGAGGACAGCTCGGTTGCGGAGCGCATGCGCCGCCTCCAGGACCAGTTTGACGAGACGGGTATTCGCCGCTCTGTCGACGCTGTCATTGTCTGCCATGTGAGTGCCGGGTCCAATCAATACATCATCTGGTGGGCTGACTTGGGTAGGACCACGGTCTCCCCTGCGTCCTCACGTTCCAGATTGCCAACGACTTCTTCAAGCTGTAAGTTTCAAGACTTGAGCTTCCGGCTAACAACAGCCCCGGTGGCTATCTTGACCCTTCGGAGGACGATGTGAGCGGCCTCAAGCGTCACCTTGACGAGCTTCTTGGCACTGGCTGCAACCCATCCTCTGCCAGTGACTCTCGCTGGACCGTGCGCAGCCTTCTTTCGGTCTGGTACCGTCCCAACTTTGACGGCTTCCTCGTACGTACCTCAATAGACCCCGGGGAGCACTTTCACTCATGTCAACAGTATCCCTATAAGCCCGTGCACGTTTCGCAGCCAAAGGAGCGCCGCAAGATCTTCCTCGTCACCATGTCGCCTGAGCGTGAGTCCAAGGTTTTGGACAGCGTGGAACAAAGGACCCTGCCGAAAGCAACGGCGAGGCGCTAATGTGTAGAGAAGCTTGGCGTCCCACTTAACATGAAGCTCCTTGCTATCCCTCTTCACGAGTTCTACGACAACACCCAGCGCTACGGCCCTCAGCTTAGCTCGATTCCCCACCTTCTCAGCCGGTAAGTGGCTTGCGAGTCCGTTTTGGATGTGGCTACACGCTTGGGCGTGTGGCACATGAACATTGCCGTTGCGAGACGAGTGGCAGACTGCCTACCCAACTTGTCAGCTGGCCGCCGGCAACTGAGTACACAATCGTGCCGAACGCCTGGTTCCGCGGGCAGAATCGAGGGTTCTGGACGGACCTAGAAAACTGATGCGAACTGTAACAGCGTCACTTTCACTGCCAAGCACTAATCGACTGAAACCAAGCCCAACCAGTTCGGAACCACTCGGTTTGCTGTGACTCTCCAGTTCTCCCTTTCCTCCAAGCACCGCCCCATCTTTCCGTCCCCATGTGACTATGATAGTATAGCAACAGCTCTGTCCCGTCATGCAGAGATGAATATATGACTTCAATCACTGAATACACTTGTTCCAGGTAGCCCAGAGCCTGGGCCGACGCAGTTCCCCAATTTCCAAGGAGATTCGACCTGTGTGTCAGTGGCAGATGCAAGACAATGTGTTTCGTGACGTCAGACCTTTCGTAATCTGGCAGAACCACGACCACGTTCCACCGCAATAGAGCTTGGAGCATGGAGGAGTTAGTGAGGTCTGGGGACATTAATCCATTGACGTAGTATGCCAAGTATGCATGACGGTGATGTGTCAAAGCCCTGCCCGAGGCGAAGAGTCGATCCTTTTTTTATCAGATGGACCACGTCACGTCACGACGAGGCGGGGTATTGCGCAGCAGTCGTGGGGCCTAAGCGTATGCGATGATATATACAGCACGGAGGCGTCAGCACCTGTCATTCTCATCCACTCCCCCTCCCCAACAATCACACACACGATGCGCACAGCTTTCGCATTGAAGTGGTCCGTTTTACTGGCCCTGGCCGCCCCCGCCCTTGCGCAGAGTCAGTCGGTGGTCGCCACCGAGGTCACGAGTGCCACAGATGTCGTCGTCTCCGACGCACCCGTTGACAGCAGCACCGACACTGGCGCTGGGTCGACTCCTACTGTGGCCAACCTCACGCCCACTGCATCGCCTGCCACTGAGACTGGCTCGGCTGGCGGCATGAATGGCACCACCGGCGGAACGAACGGCACCGCCGGCGGTCTCGGATCTTCACTCAAGTGAGTCCGTCGCAGACAATTGAAGCGACAAGAGACTAACGTGCTCAGCCTCTCCGCTAGATGCTTGGCTGCCGTTGAGAAGGCACTCAGTGCGGACAGTGCGACTGGTCAATGCCTCCACACTACCATTCTCTGGGCTTGTAAGTTGACCGGGTTTTTGGGCCACTTTCCCTCCATTTTCAAACCACTGACACATCACAGCCGCCAGCTCAAACTCAACTGCCTCAAACTCGACTGCCTCAAACTCGACGGTCCCAGACTCGACTGCTGCAAACTCGACTGCTTCAAACTCGACTGCTTCAAACTCAACTGCGTCTCCCTTCGTCTCCAAAGTTGAGGAGTACCTCAACGCTACGTGCATGTCTGCGCCATGCACCAATGCGACCATCTCCAACGCTACCTCCATTCTCATCCAAGAGTGTTCCGAGGACCTCACAACCTGGAACATTTCCGTCGACACGGTGAACAAGTATGCCCAGCTCTATCCACTTGTCCGCGAGGTGGCCTGCCTCAAGACCTCGGACCCGTTCACTGCTGCCGGAAACTCGTCTTCGTCCAACACTACCACTACCCCGCCAGTCATGACTAGCACCGCTCTGGCTACACCCGTCGGAACACCCGTCGTAGCCTCAACTGGTGAGGCCAGTAACCAGACGGTGGCTGTCAACCGTCGGCAGGCGACCGACACGGCAAACAGCGGACCCGCGACTGTTGCTGGTAATGCCTCGGTCCCGACTGGCGCGGCCTCTGCCATTCCCGCGACTACGTCGGTCTCCGGCTCTGACAACAGCACGACTGTTGGTACTTCCGAGTACTGCCTCATTTCAATCATCGACGAGATCCAGGCTCTGCTGGGTACTGAGGGCCTCTCCCTTGCCAACCTCACCCAGCTGCTCATCCCCGGTAGTCTAATGCGCAACTCGACCGCCTCGACTTCGGAGGGTAACCCTTCGTCTGACAACTCGACTACCCCTGTCGTGGGCAACTCGACCGCTTCGTTGGCGCCAATGGCCTCCGCGACCCCGGCGACCTCGTCAAACACCACCTCGGCGAACTCCACCTCTGCAACCTCTACTTCGAGCACCTCACCCCCGAAGCCCACTACCCTCCTCCCTTTGATCATGGAGGTTCTCTGCAATGACTGCATCTACGCGGCCGCCGACCTAGTGTCCCAGTCTGCCTCTTGGCTCATTGAGACGGGTATCTCTGGCAACATCACCGTGCTCGACTATCTCAAGGCGAGGTGCGGAGCTGAGGGATACATCCCCACGACGAACGGTACTCTCCCACAGACCATCAGCCCCTCGGCCCAGAACAGCACCTACGGTTTCCCCATCACGTTCTTTGACCCCATGACTGGTAACTGGACCACGACGACCCCGCAGACCAACAGCACGGACATCAACGCCGTAAATGGAACCGCTACGGCGTCGCTTAACGGAACCGCTACTGCCACTGGTGTTGTCTCCGGGACCGATGCGAGCACGCCTGCAGTCACCACTCCTGTCGTTTCGACTGAGACTGCTGCTGTTGTGTCAACCCAGGTAGCTGGCGCGACTGACACGGTTGCAGTGGACCCAACTGCCACCGAGTCTGCCACGGCCGGCGCCTCGCTCGGCGTCCGCAGTCGCAAGGTCTACCGCGGCCCGGGTCGCACCAAGGCGTAAGAAAACACATTAAGAAGCATGTTAGAAGTATTCCAGTTAGAGCACGCCTTCAACCCCTCCCCCTGCATCTTATTCTTCCACTCTCCTTTAAACAAACACGCAACCCTTAGCAGCCCTTATGCAAATGACTTGTAGTCTCGTTTTACTAGATCGAAGTTGAACGAGTGCAGACCGGCAGTCCCTTTCAGCTTTGTTTCAGCCATTCCGTGGTCAAAATAGATACGGTGATGTTACGACGAGACCCATCGGCCAGGGCTTCTAACAACCTGACAGCTCGTGTATGCTTTTGGGGAGACTGGTGGAGTTGGCGATCGTTGACGATGGCGTTGACAGCAGTGTGCAATCGCGGCGCTTGGCGCCACACTGGTGCACTGGTGATGGATCGCGGCTGATGAGGCCACCACACGCTAGCCCGCATGCCATTTCGCCACCCGTGGTTGCCGTTTCTTACAACGTCACAACACACACCGTCATCATGGCCTTCCCCGAACACGTCAAGCGCTTTCCGCGCGACAACTGGGACGGCGTCATGTTCACCTATCCCCCCATCCCCCGCGGCCTGCTGGACTCGAAGGCCCGCTGGGCAGCCCGCACCGCCAGCTTGCGGTGGCAAGCCGCGTTGGACGCCGGGGACGCCGGCACGCTAGATGCGGTCGATTTTACGGTCGCCGTCTTTGATGTCGCCTGCAACATGTACGTATGTGCCCAGCAAATCGCCCTGACAGCCACCAGAAAGGACTACATGCGCGACGTGGGAGTGCAGCGCGGCGGCCGGATCACAAAGCCCGAGGACTGGCGCGCGTTCACTGACCGTGTCATTGCCCACGCCTATCGTCTCGGTTGCTCCGCCGTCAGTGCACGCTTTCCAGAGTTCTCGGTGCCCTCGCTCGACGCCGTGCGCAACTTTGCGCGTGGTGCCATGGACTGCGTGTTCGAGGAAGGTATCGATTCGTGGGGCCGTGTGTATCGCAGCGGCTATGACGAGGTGCGCTTCACCGACCGGTACATGCCCCACTTGGACCAGCTGCCGCTCCGTGCCTTCACCGTTGTCGACCACACTCTCGACGGCGACCCCGCGGCCGACGACAGGCGCCTTGTTCTGCTCCTCGATGGCCGTGACAACGTCGTGCGGCAATACCGTGGCAGACACGACCGAGGCGACGACGACGCTAACTTGCCTGCCTCGCCATGGCCGACCACGCCGACCACAGTGGCGTCTCCCACAGTGGACGTGGCAACGGCGTCCAAAGACAACGAGACAACTGCAGACGACGATTAGATACATTGTGCTTGATTTCCTTCTTCATGTCGCCCACCACTTGGCCACTTGACGCGTCGCCGAGAGCACTGCGAGGGGTTGAGGGTCCGCCATCGAAAATGTCCATAGATGTTCATGACTCTGCCTCCAGCGACTAGTAATACATCCGGTTTCTCAATGCACCGCCGCTCACAAGTGAAGCCCGTCGTCCTCGTCCACTGCCATCTGCTCTCCAGAGATAGCCTGCGGTTGGCCTCCTCCAGTCGAGGTACCGTTAGCCGTGCTTCCATTCAGCGGTGCGGGTGCGGGCGCAGGCGCAGGGGTTGGACCATGGGTCTGAGCTGTTGTTGTCGGTGTTGCGGTGGTAGCGGCAGAAGGTGCTGGAGCGGCGGCGGTGGTGTCTGATGGAACGCCATAATGCGCCAGGCTGTCTGCGCCGACCTTCTCCGTGAGGACTGCACGGAGGAGGGCGATGCGTTCTCTTTGAGAGGCGCTGGGAGATGGTCAGCTCAGCATTGGACACACGCGAGCTGGCAAGTCGGTGATGACACGGGACAACAGCGAGAGATGAAGAGCTGTAAGCGAGAGGAGACTGGCAGCTCTCATGCCATTCACCGTGGCCACCGTCGTTGTTGACACCCCACAAGCCACAAGTGACACAGGGCTGCAGTCTACTCACATGACGCCCTCGTTCTCAGACCACGCAGCGCGCAAGTCGACATCCTCCTCCTCTGCAAGGAACGCGGCAAGCTCCGTCTGGGAAACGTCGAGGTGTGCGAGGGAGTTTTGAAGGCGCGCGATCTCTGATCTCGTGTCAGCAAGCTCGATGTCGATGTCGGTAACAGAGGGAAGGCTTTGAAAGAAGGAACAAAGGGCACACACAGGTCATGACGACACCGTGTGGGCGGTCCCCTCTTGGCTGGCCGTCCTCGCCTCTGGGACTGCTTACTCACCTGCGACGATCGTGCTCACATCCAGATGTGATGCCTCGACGGCAGAGAAGGGTTGTGGGTGGCGAGTCTGGAAGTCCATGCCGAGTGGGTGGGGGGATGGGTGGATGCACAATTGACGAACTGGTTGCAACGTCGGATGTCGGGCAGATGTGATCGACCTCCACTCCTGCGAAAACGCGGTGGCGAGGTCAGGGCATTTGGGACAATAAAACGCGTCAGCGACATAGCGACACTGCTCGACCCGGTCAAAGCTGTTGCAGCGCTCGCTCATGGATGGGAGACACGGTTATTTACATGATGCGTGTCTACATACAAGCGTCTACATGGATACACATGCGCATGGGTGGGGGGCCCGGGTTGGACAAGGTGGTATAAACAGAGTTGGTTCATAATGGAGAACATGCAGGAGAAAAGGGCGATGACGAGGGGCATAGAGTGGAGGGAGGTGCGAGGAAGGTGGAAGCCAAGGGGTTTCTCGAGCCTAGACATAGATCTGGACGGCGCCAGCACCCTCCTTTGGCTTCCAGACGCCGTCAACGAACACACTGACGTGCTGGCGCGCGCAGCCGGTGACGGGACACTCCCAGGTGTACTCCTTGACAGGCTGGACCTTCTTGGCCTTGCGAGCTGGGCGGCGTTTCTTGGACAGCGGCTCGTCGTCGAGAAGTGGGGGGTCGTCTTCGTCGTCCGAGCCTGAACCGAGAGTATCCAAGCAGCGCTCGTCGACAAGGTGGCCACAGCGCAGGGCCCAAACACGGTCCTTGTCGCTGCGCGCCGCGCTCAAGACGCGGAGAGGCTCAGGACAACAGGCGCATGCGAGGTATGGTTGACGCTTCTTGATTGGAACGACTTGACCAGCACCATCGAGCTCAATGGCTGTGCTCCCGTTGACCTCGGTATCGATCTCCTCGGCGTCCCAGGTGTGAGTGAAGCCCTTGGGCGCAGGTGGGATGACTGATGGGACGACTTTGGCGAGGATGGTCGGGACGTCGTCGTTGTGTGGGGCACGGCCGACACGGCCAACACCAACACCAAATAGGCCGAGGCCGAGGCCGACGGGTCCACGGTCCAGTAGGGCGCCCATGAGGCCATCGCGGTTAAGAAAGTATCCACCGAGGCCGGCGAGGTTGAGGTTGACACGCCACTGGCCAGCCGCAGTTGGGGCATTGATGGGGGCACCTCCAGCGCCGTCGTCGGGAACGCGCATAGGGACACCACGGCGAGGTTGACGGCGCTCAGGTTCTGCTTCAATGGCTTCGTCGCCATTGCGGTCGATGCGGAAACGCTGGGCGGGACGACCAGGCTCAAAGCGCACTTGGCGGTTGCCACCGCGGAAAACGGCGCCCCCAAAGCCCATACGAGGCAAGGGAGCATCTGGTGGTGGCGAGAGCACATTCCGGAGACGCGCAGGCCCAGCTTCTCCCACCTCGGCCTCGAGTTGGTCGAGTTCGTTGAGCTCGGCAGCGCGGTGTGCGAGGGTCGCGTCGAGTCCTGATCCGTCGTTAGTTCGATTTGCGAGAGGACGAGCTTTAGTGCGTGTCAGCGCGGCCATTTGGGCTGCGGACACGACAGTACTGTACTTACGATCCATGGCATCACGGAACTGGTCGTTGTTGGTCAGGCGCGCGGCAGCGGCAGCCCGACGAGGGGGAAGATGGGCGATGGGGCGCGAGGGACCTGCGTTGCTGCCAGTGATCTGTACGTCGTCGTCGTCCGAGTCGCTCAATTCGATGACATCTGGTTCAGTGAAGCGAGGTCTAGCGGCACCCGCCGCACGACTGGGGGTCGGGGGAGCACGCGGAGCCGGTGACACGGGGTGTGTGGACTGCGCACGCGATGAGGAAGCGGACGGGCGATACGCAGCTTGTCCAGTCGACTCCCGGCTGACAGGCTCAGGGGATGGGGTAGGGGAGCTGAGGTCGATGATGGCGTGGGAGCCTGGCATCGTGCCAGATTGATAGCGAGGCCGAGGTTGGAGGTGAGTGGATATGGGGGTGTACTCCGCACAAGAAGGAAGGCCGGAAGGCTTGGTGAGACGGTGATTGGTAAAGTTGGCTGGACCTAAGTGCGTCCGACGTGTCGCTTACTGGCGTATGGCGCGGGGTTCGAGGTGACGATGTTTTGATAGAGAGGTTCCCTTGATGACACGAAGGAAGAAGGGGTGTGGAGTGTTGGGGAAGAGTGCAACGTCAAGAATGGGAGCGAGACGTGTGATGGATGGTGACTGTGTTGGTCGCTCGCGCTCGGATGCGAAGGGTGTTGACCCCACGGGGGTATATTTTCTAATGCGGGTCTAATGCGGGCGGCCACGATTAGCCTCGATTAACACGAGGAACCGTAATCACGACCAATCGCCACCCACACTCCAGCGGTTCGTTACATCCTTATCCATGCCCATCTACAGTATGCACCACCTATGCATGTGCATACCCATTTCCTACTCTTCCGTACCAAGCAGGTTGCTGGTCAAACTCATAGTGCTTGGATTCTCCGCTTGAGAAAATGGTGGCTAAAGATTTGGCCGTCGTCGATGGGGTCATTTTTGCCCGCGGTCCGCCTGGCACATGGCCGTTGGGAAGCATGTCTTGGAGGCCGTCGCCAACGTATCTGTGGATCTGTGAACTTGCACTGGGCTAGAGAGAGGAAGTAGTGAAAGCATCGTCAGAGGTGCATCAGTAGTACTGCTCGAGATTGGAATGAGCTGCCCGTGCGCGGCAAAGCTGCTGCACGTGCACAGTCTAATGTCGCGACTAGTCAGAACTTCCAGCCACCACCGACACTGCCAACAAGAATGGGCAGAGGGACCAGCCCCATACCCCAAATGAGCAAGAGATAGAAGACAACAATCCATGCACACTGCGCAGGACAACCTGCTCTATACCGTCATGCGGCTAAATCTAGGCGGCAACAAACTTGGGGAAGCAAGCGGTGAAGGCGAGCTTCGAGTGCTTGCTGTCAACGTGCTGCTGGAGGCTGAGGCGTTAGCGTGTGCTGAGAACCCATCTAATAGCTCACAGAGGCTGCTTCGAGGTGCCCTGGAAAGCCTGCTTGCAGACGTCGCACTGGATAGTGAGAGCGGCCTAGGAACGTCAGCGGGGGTGCAACAGCGCTCCTGTCCATCTCTGTTACTTACAGCGTTCGAGGCGAGCTGCGAGCTGGGGCCCTTCTTGGCGTTCTTCGCGTTCATCTCGCGCTTGTGAGCCGACTTGGCACCCTGCACATGGTCAGCTCGTGGTCTGACGCAACGGTTGGGTGCGTGTTGTTTTCGGAAAGGGGAGTTCCTATCGCCAGGATCTCGGAATCCTAGGGAGGGACACTAGGGTGGTCGCAACCAAGTCGAGAATGTAGCATGTTGCCTCCCAGAGAGGGCGCATGCTGCAGGTACTCACGTTTCCGCCACCCATTTTGATAAGATGTTTATAGAGGTTGTTGAGGGGAAGATATGGTCGGTCAGAAAAGTTGAGACCCGTCGGCGGCTGGCGGCAGAGGAAGATCGGCGGCGGAACCGGTACGGTGAGGCTGACATTGATGGACCCAAGAGTGACCCTGACATTTGCGAGAGCCACGGTGCCGCACCGCCGGTGCGTCATGGGTCGTCGTTGGCATTTGGACCGGGCGTCCAACATCCACATCCAACATCTCACGTCCAACCACCCACTCACACCATGGCCGAGCTCAGTTCCGAAGACAAGGTCAAGCTCGCCGTCTCGCTCATTGAGCAGTCTCCTCCAGGAGAGGTCAAGTAGGTCTCGCTTGTGGGCTGTAGCTTGAGCTGACGACGTAGCGATGTGATCAACGGTGCGCCCCTAGGCTTGAATGTCCCGACGACCAGTGTAAGATGGCTGACTCTCGGCACCCAGACATTCGCGCAATCATTGCCGACGACGATGCCCTCATGACCTACTCGCAGCCTGCGTTGAGGGCCTACAACCTTGCGCAGTTGCACGCTGTCGAGCACACCGTTGACGGCGGCGCATCCCATGTTGTGCGTCCAGGCGACTGCTCGTCCACAGCACAGGCTGACCCCCTTAGACTCTCCTGTCTCATGCGGCGATTCTCCCCGGCACTGCCGAGGGCGAGGAGCGCTACATTGACAACGAGGGCGGCCGCTCGTTTGCTTTCGACCACATCAAGCTGGTAAGTGTCCTTTTCTCGACAAGCATCCAGCTGACAGCAAGACGGCGAGCGACTACCAGCCCTACGAGCTGCCCGAGGAGGAGGCCGCCTTCCGCGCCGAGCTCTACAAGAGCCTCAAGGCGTACGCCGACAACCACTTCCCCGGCGGCCACATTAGCGTGGTTACCAGTCAGCACCCTCTCCTCGCTCCGGAGCCTGAGCCCGAGGTCCTGCCTGAGCCTGAGCCGCAGCCCGTGGTCGAGGAGGTGCCGGCACTCCCCTCGTCGCAGAACACAGTGGACGAGGCTGCTGTCGAGGACGAAACCACGATCCCACCCTCGCCCATCACGGACGTGATTGCTGAGCAAGTCGGCAGTGGCTCGCAGGAGCAGGCGCCGACGCCTGCTGTGGAAGGCGCCGCCGAGTCGATCCTCGTGCACGAGGAGGTGGATCAGCCTGGAGGGCTGGAGAAGCTCGACAGCGAGATTGAGGCTGAGAAGGCAAAGGAGGAGAAGGATGAAGACGAGGACGAGGACAAGGACACCCCTGCTGCTGCTGAGGAGGAGGAGGAGGAGGAGACACCAGAGGCGCCCAAGGAGGCCGCCATCGAGGAAGATGCCCAGACGGCAGAGACCGAGCCCGCCGCTGAGCCCGCCGCTGAGCCCGCCGCTGAGCCTATTGCTGAGCCCGAGGTGGCCGCCGAGGACCCTGTTACTGAGGAGGTCCCAGCACCCATCCCCGAGCCCAAGGCTCCCCGCGTGCAGTCCCGCATCGACAACCCGACCTACACCCTGGAGATTGTCGGCAACCGCTACAACCCCAACAACTTTTGGACGGGCAGGTGGCGCACCCGCTGGGTCGTCGACCAGGCGGCCGGCACCGTGGACGGCGAGCTCAAGATTGACGCGCACTACTTTGAGCAGGGCAACGTGAGTTGTAGGCAGCCGCGCGAGACCGAAAACTGACAAAATTCCCAGGTCCAGCTGGCCACGCACCACGCCGCGTCCTTCCCGTGCCCCACCGCCGAGGCCAAGGGCCAGAGCATCGCCAGCCAAATCGTCACGTCGCTCTCCAAGATCGAGGCCGAGTACCAGCTCGAGATGCACGACGTGTACGCCGAGCTCGGCGACAAGGCGTTCCGCGCGTAAGTGCTTTTTGGCTGTTTGCGAGGTCTCTTGGAGGCGTGCTTGCTTCACTGACACAAACACAACTACAGACTGCGCCGCGCACTCCCCGTCACCCGCCAGAAGATTGACTGGGAGAAGGTGTCTGGATACACCCTCGGCGCGGACCTCAACAAGGCCCGCGCCTAGTTAGACATGTTGTGACCCTCGGAAGCTATGTAACACTCGACATGAGAGTAGGTCTCTGCAGGAACGTCGTATTTATCGACACCGTGTTTTGCTCTGTGCGAGGTTGGGACATGGACAGAGCTGGTGGTGTGCCGCAGAGTGTGTTTGTGTTTGTGCCTTTGCTCCCGCCCCTGGGAGAGAAACACATACACTGCTCTCCAAGGGGGTTGGTGACCTTTACGGATCACGGATACTGCGTTTTGCGTTTGCTTCCGCCGACAGCGAATCTGTGAATCGGCCGGGTTGATTGAAGGGTGGATTCTGGACACCACCACACCTTGCGGACACCTCGCACAGTCGCACGTTGCAGGGCTCATGGGGTATCCATCAGAGTGTACGTAGTCACCTCGTCCCCGTTGACGCCGTACGCTCGGTGTGCCAGAGAATGAGGCGGGAGACAACACCAGCTAGGCGGATCCCGGCCGCCACTTGAACTCTGGGCGCGTCTGAAGAGGCACACCTTGTGAGCGGGAAGCGGGAGGGACGTCTCCAGACTGTGGATGCGGAGACGTCTCTGTTGAGTAGCTGGCGAGACGTTGGGCACCTGCGACATACGGCCGCGCAGGGAAGGTGCCACATTCGACGTGCTAGTGATTTTCAACCGCCCCCGGGTTCCTCGACATGATGCCTTGTAGGCGCCAAGACTCCCACCTTGGGCCCCCACGGGCCGCCATCTGACATCTGGGCAAGACGAGGGGGAGGGGGTGGACGAGATTTCACTCACCACTGGCCGAATGGTTCGAGAGATTAGAACCTGGAGCGAAGTGGCTGACCAAGGCCGGTCTGTGGGTTGCAGGCTGCATAAATGTCGTGTGTGAGGGGACAAGGTGACACCATGACACCACTGGCCACTGGCCTGCGATGTCTACGCCACAAGTACTTCAACAGTGCACCGCCTGAATGGCCTCATTGCGCCTGAGCATCGAGCTTTCGTCTACATAACCGTTGGTCTGTGGCAGTAACCACGACAGTCTGTACCCACTCTAGCCCACTCTCCTGCCATGGGATTTCACTCACTCCCTTCATCCGGCCATCTAGCCTGTATACCCGGCCTGCGCAGAGGAAAGACCAAAGGGCCCGACAAGGGCCCCGCGTACGCGGCCAACTGCCACGTTTGTCTCCCTCCCATAACTCAGGATTCTCGGACATGCGTGCGTTCGGGTCCAAGCCAAGCCCACCACCCAATGTCTTCTTCTGCGGGCCCGTGCCACCTTGGCCGTGACCGTGGCGTGCTGACAAGATACTGTACGTGCCGTCCCGTCCCGGCCGTAAGCCGTTGCTCGTTGTCCGTTGGGTGCCAGCTCGGGCTCACGCGATCCACCTGTGGTGTGGTGCGGTGGCGGTCGGAGGCTCTCTGGATCTCTGGCTTCTGGCCTCTGGCCTCTGGAGTCCGGTGGCGTGGCCATGGGCCACGGGGCGCTTGCATGACGCCAGAAAACGCCAGCTGTGCTTGTTCGGGTTGGACCCGTTTCCCTCGTGAACCACGCACATGAGTAATACCCATCACTCTAATCGGTGACGGAGGCCCATTTTCCAGCACGTCAGCACAGGTTCCCAGAGGATATTTGCCTCCCCGTGGGCCAAATGCCTTACGGTGTGTCGAGAGAGCGTGGCAAAAAGCGCCATCACGCTGCGTCCACGCCGTGGTGGCGTCTGTGAGCTGTGGGATCCCTGGGTATGGCATGCGATTCCCCTCAGGCCCCATGTTTGTCTTTATGACGCCACAAGGGCCACTTCCGTGCCGTCTGCAATCTGGCTGTGAGGGGATTACCTTTGGCCTTTGGGACCACCCAAACATCACTTTTGGCTCACGCTCTCGCGCTCTCTCTCTCGCGCGTCGCGTGCTCGACCACTCTGGCGGCCGGCGGCCCCGGCCGAGGCATGTGGCGCCTTTGCCTGGCCCCGCGTTCCCCCCCGTTTCTCCCGTTCTCCCGATCTCCGGGTCCTTAGCCACATCACGCCACGACCAGAGCATATCCAGAGCACACGCCACGGGTCAGGACATCAGGAGAGCGTTTCCAGGACCCAAGACGCAGACCACACACCCACCAGGAAAAGTCAGGACGGCCAAGACGGCCAGGACCGAGGATCTCGCGTGATGCCACACACACACACACACACACAAACCACCAAAGATCCAGATCTCACGTCTCACACCGCTGTGCGCTTGGGACCCAGTCCATGCAGTCCACACCTACACACCGGGCCACACCCATGTGCTGCGCGCCCACAGGCAGCCAGGTATTGCCCCGGGGCCACCACCTCACCCCGTTTTTGCCCTGTGTGCAACGGATACATTCCATTCCAGCATGCCTCAATGCGTGCGCGCGCGGAGCTTGGCTGTCCGCCAAGCAGAACAGCCGGATCTCCCCCCGCCATGTGTCGTGCGGTATGGAACCCAGCGGCCAGCGAAATGTGGCCCCCTCAACCCCCTCCCCCCACCCACCGAAACGAGACAGAACGCCGCAGTACTACCCCAAACAGCAGCGAAACAGAATGGATCTGTGGCCAGCTGTGGCAAGAGCATACGTACATGCAGGCCGCAGGCATTGCCAGGCCACACACAGACTGTACTGTACAGCTGCTGAACAGTGCCTGCAACTGTCTCTGTCTGAGAGGTCTGTCTGAACCCAGGAGAGTGCACCCGAGACAAGACAACCACACGCCCCCCCCCCCCACCCCCCCCCCGGACCCCTTCGACCCCCTCGATCCCCTCCCCACCCACCCATCCATGTGTCCGTCCCACAGCGGCCAGTGGCTAGTGGCGGCCGCTAGAAGACAGGAAAAACGCGCAAAAAACAGTCTGACCACACGTATACACGCGTATGTACGTGCGTGAGGGAAAGCAAGGCTTTACCTTTGTTACCTTACCCATATGCCCCATTCATCTATAGCCCTTGCGCGCGCGCGCTAGCCCGTCTAGCGTCGGATATGGAAACCAGGTCGAGAGCCAGACCCGCAACACCACGTGTGGCAAAGTGCAACGGATCAATGGAAGCTACGGACCCCCAGAGTCGATTCGCAAAGCACTCGCCTCGCTCGCTATATTGCCCCCCCTCAGCCCTGTACCTGTTCTGTGGACATGATGATGCATGCTTTGAAAGGCTATTTGCTTATTCTTCTTCACTCGACTTCACCTCGCACTCCACGGCGCATATGGTTCTGTCTCTTTCTCTCTCTGTCTCTCTCTCCTCTTTCTTGACGGGGACGGCGCACTTCCTCCTCCTCTTCGCTCGCCTCTGGGCGAGTGGTGGTACAACTCTCTCTTGTGGGGGGGCCTCTTATATAAAAAGTAGAAAGAAAGAAAGAAAGAAATGGGGGGAAAAAACAAAAGGGCGACAAATTAACAACCTCGTGTGGGTAAACCTCTAGAGCGCGCCGGTGGGGTGGTGGTTGTGGTGCTGATGTGCGAAAGTTGGTTGGGGTTGGGTGGCAGCGTTCATCTCTAGAGCTCCATGTCGTCAATTTCAAACCCGGTCTCGTCGTCGCGCCGGCGGGCGTCGGCCTCCTCGGACGAGCTCTTGCCGCGGTGGCCGCCGAGGCCGTACTCGAGGTCGTCCTCGTCGTCCTCGGCCACGCCGCCACGCAGGCCCGAGTCGGGCACCTTGAAGCCCGAGCGGGAGCCAAACATGCCGCCGCCAATCATGCTGGCACGGGCCGTGAGGCTGAGCATGCCGCCGCGGTTGGGGATGGGGCTGGTTCCCGTCGGGGTCGAGCCGTGGAAGTGCAGGCCGTTCATGTCAGGGAGCGAGCCGAGCGAGTGCGGCGTCGTGGGGCCTGGGCCCGACGAGATGGACGAGTTGCGACGGCCCGGGTCGTTGATGCCCATGGCACGCGTGTGCGAGTTGCCGTTGGGCTTGAAGCCGAGACCGTTGGGGTTGGGAGAGCCACTGGTAAAGGCCTCGGAACCACCACCGAGCGACGAGGTCGAGTCCGACCCGGGACTCGACTTGCGGGGCTTGCTGCCAAAGTTGGCCACCTCGCGCAGAGACGATGGAGTGAGAGGCGCGGCGTTGGAACTTGGCGAGCGCAGGCCGGGAAGGTCACGAGCACGGGAACGCGCCGAGCCGGGAAGCGGAACAGTCTCGCCAGCAGGCGAAAGGATGGCCGGCCAGAGCGACTTGTCGGTCGGCAGCGAGCGGCCCTGGTTGCTGGTAGGGTCGAGGTGTGCAAGAATAGCCGCAGCCTCGAGCATCTGCACCTGCTGGTGCTTGCTCATCGAGATCTGCGTTGGCTCGCGCCAGTGCGGACTGTGCTCCCAGCGATGCTTGATCAGGCATGAAGGGTGACGGTACTCCTGAGAAATTGGGTTAGATGACGCCATACACTACACGACAAACAAAAAAGTCGGTCCTGGACCACCACACTCACTTTTGCGCAGTTTTCGCACTTGAACACCATGCCCTTTCTCCTGCCCTTGATACCGCCGGACCCGGTCCCGAGGGCCAGCTTCTCCCAATCAGGCTCGGTCATGCTAATCTCGCCATCGCCGTCCATGTCCATGTCGAGCTCGGCGCTGCCGCTTCGGCCGCCCGAACGCTCGTCGTCGTCGTCGCCATCAAAGGCCATGTCAAGCTCCATGTCGTCGGTCTGCGGCTGGATCGCAGGAGGAGGCTGCATACGCCCAGCAGCACCGGCGATGCCACGCGAGGGGAGGGACGCGGCAATAGCTCCCGACCTCGAGTTGGTACGAGACGATGTGGGACGACGGTCCGTCTTGGTAAAGTCAAAGAGCTGGGGCGAGGTACCAGTGAGGGCGGCGTTGGACAGACGACGGCCAGCAGGGATAGGAGAGCCAGTCGTGTTGTGCGTGACGAGGCTGGGGCGGGTGCTGTGTGCCCACGGGTCAGCAAAACGAAAGAAAGCCGAAATGGTTCAAAAAAAACTCACGCCTGAGCAGCAGTAAGACCCGAGTCGCCAGTGAGACCCAACTTGCCACGACCAAGAACGCCAGTAGTCGACGAGCTCATGCGACGAGCCTTGGTTGTTGCAGGGGGAGCGCCAGTGGTGGCAGCACCATTGGACCCTGCATTGGCAGGGGGACGTGTGGTGGACAGATAAGACGTCGCAGGGACAGACTGAGGTTCCACCCCGCTTCCACCCTTGGCCGATGACGAACGACCACCAGCAAGCGACAGGAGATCTGCACACACGCGTCAGCGATGGGGGTTCCGTGCTTCGAAAGTTGGCACGGCGAAGTTGTGCTACGCCCCGCAGATCCCCGTCCGAAGCCGGGGGACGGTGGAGTGAGAGGGGGGTGGGGACACGGGACAATAGAATTGTCCCAGTCATGTGCTGGGCCAAACGACTCACCAAAGGCATGGGCGTGCATCTCACCCTCCTTGTTACCATGCTCGCATGGCGGGAGGAAGCTGGGGTGCAGCAGGTCGACATTTGCATCGGGTCCAGGGGACGACGAGTTGTGGTGCAGGTCAATGGGCTGTGTAAGGTGGGAGAGAGTGGGTCAAAATAGTGGGCGGCGGAGGGTTGAGTTGGGTTTCAGAGGCCAAAAGTTCGGATCGGGGACGACGCGTCGTGGGGGAGGGGAGGGGGAGGGGAAGGGCGGGCGGTCGTCGGGAGCCGGGACAAAGTAAGGTGCCAGGGCATGTCCGACAGGGATGGAGATGGTGGGTGTGCATGGAACGGCGTCGGCGAGGTAGCAAGTGATGGAGGAGGGAGGCATCAGCATATGTATGTCCTTTGGGATAGAGGGCGGCGACCTGTGGGCACACCATGTGGAACTTGGCTTCCCCGTGTTGGACCCACCACCCGCCGACTTTTTTTGGACTAGTCGGGGGGCGGGCGGGCGGCGACGGCCAACCGGCTGAACAAGCAGACAATGGGAAAGCAACGAGCTGGTGGCCCAAGAACTAAACTTACGTCGAGAGCAAGAGTCGTAGCTGGCGGCGGCGAGCGCCATTGTGAGAACGCGGTGGCCACTGGGGCCATGGTGGTCGGCAAAGAACGAGCGGCGAGCGGGCGTTGCTGATTCAGGCGGACGTGTCAGCGCACTGGCTGTGCGGGCGGGCGGCGTGGCGGCTGGGGTGTGTGGGAAGAGAGAGAGAGCGGGAGAGCGATGTGAGGGATGATGCTCACGAAGGGGGAGGGGAGAGTGGTGAGGAGGAGGTTGTGGTGGACGAGGTGGGTGGGGGTTTACTGGATACGGAGGAGAGTGGTGAGTGGGTAGTGTGTGTGTGGATTAGAAGACGAGGCGATGATGGGCAAAGAAAGTCGGGGGAGCGGCGGAAGAATGAGAGACACAGAGTGAGCGCTTTGGTGGGGGAGGGAGGGAGGGAGGGAGAGAGCTAGAGCCGCGGGGGTGCCCGCCGGTCGGGAGGCAAAAGGACAGACAAGAGAGAGACTGGCAGCCAGGGCACATGGCGTCTGGTGCGCGCACAGCAGCCAAGGCCAGGACAGCCAGGACCCATTGCAACCACGCGCACGCACGCACGGCCGGCACAGCGTCGTTCCGGGTGAGAGAGAGAGGGCCATTATACTCCCGCGTCTGGCCGTCTGGGGTGAGGGCCTTCGTCTGCCCCTTTGTCTTCTGGTCGACAACGCTTCTCTGCCATAACGTGGGATCATCCAGTGCAACATGTTTGGAAAGCTGGGAAGCGACACACACACACACACATGTCGCATGCATACAAAACGACCACTGACCAAAGGCAAACATGCCTCCTCTCTCTACTCCTCCTAGTGGTTCTCACCCACATCTCAATCTCTTTCACCTCTTCTCCCGACCATCCCGCCCGTCTTTGCTTCCTTCCCTCTCTTGCCCTCTCCGCACATTGCCGCCCGTTGCCGCCTAACGCACCCCCCGTTGCAGTCTAACCTGCCCGTTCGTGTCTCTCTGGGCCTATTCAAACCATTCTTGGGCCACGCGATGAAGATCAGGTACGTATACGTGCTGTCAAGCTTAACGCCGTGGTCCGAACAATACATGGTCTCACTGCTCTCACTGACACAAAAGTCACCACCACGGTACACACACCCCTCTCTCTCTCTCTCCCTCAACAGAGCATCGGTGCGTGCGGCGGCCTCTTGTTGCCACTCTTGTGGGCCAACCCCGTCCTCCTGACATGAACGCCGGCGGCGTGGTGATGGATAGCGGGGCCCGGACTTACCCTCCGCCGTCCCTGCCCCTTGTGGGACGCCATCCCAGGACGCTGCCGACGGTGCGCGTGCGCCTTTTCATGCCCCCCCCCCCCCCCTCTCTCTGTACCTCTGACGAGCTGTCTCCTTCCTCTTGCGGGTCAGACGCCGTCGCGCAGTTGCTTTGGCTGCCGCGCACGGCGACAACGGTCCAACGGCACTACTTGCAACCCTAGAGTACACAATGACACATGTTGCTGGGGCACACCGTGGAGGTCGCGGGGCCAAGAACGCGGGGGGGGCGGCGGCGGCTTGGGACGTTTGGGACGTTGGGAGGTTGCCCAACCAACCACGTCGGCAGCTCGGCAGATTGTCATTCGAAATATATTTCGATCCCACACCCTACCCTACTTACAGATCACTCCCACAACCCGCGCAACGACAGCGTCCGCTCGCGTAAAAGTCTCTGTTCGTGGCGAGAACCCAAAGTTGGTGTCTAAGGGTTTGGCACCGTGGGGGTAGAGCAGCGGGGCTGGGAATATGAACCGGGAAGGGATATGCGTGCTGGTCATGTGACATGTATGGGACACCGGACACCAGAACCCACTCTTGGCGCCAGCGCTCCATCCGGAACAAGCGGGACAGCAGGCGGTGTCTCGAGTGTGATCGTCGTGCCCAACGTCTCCAAAAAAAAAAAAGTTGGAGCTAGCTAGAGTGCTCGTACTTCTCTGCTCTTTTTTTGGGTTTGACCTTCCAAACCCCCCTCTTTCCGCGTTGCATGAGCCTGATAAGACCGGTCGGTCGGGTCTCAAGATGCAATGACGCATGCACCATCACACGTGAGTACGAAGCTCTCTTGCATGGCCCATGGCCTCCAGGGCACAGGTGGCTATTGCGCTCGCAGAGGGACGACGGCATCGTCGGGAGGCACAGACGATCACCGACTGTCTCTCTCTCTCTCTCTGCACGACAGCACGTGAGAATCCCCATCAAAAGAGGACGGACGTCTGCGCAACTGTGAATTTCGCAACGACCAGGAGATACATGGCTACCTACGGGTCCAGAATTCCAGAGGCCTGAGGCCCATGACTTGTTTGTGCAGCGACCCTTTGTCGCCTTCGTTTCCGGCCGCTGTGACCGCCCTGTGTCACGGCAGACTCGGCATCGTCCGTTTCCGAGATCACCAGAGGGCCAGAGATTGCAAAGACACGGCTCAGCGGTGGGCAGCTGCGGCGGCGGCGGTGCTTCGTGGCCGCCGTTGTGCTGTCGCCTGTGGCTGTGGTTCCTTATTCTCGTCTCTGCAGCTGACTTTGCTCCGTTTTGGGCACTCATCCCTGCGTATCATATGAGAGTCGCACACCCACATGATGATAATGTCCCCGCGGCCCGACCGAGGCTCACCCCATACCCCGCGGGTTCGCTCCCTCTGTTCCGTTTCGCGATGTGCCACGGGGCACCACAGCGACAACGTCGCTTCTGACGCGGGTTCCGTGGAGCCTTGTGCTTCCAATGGGCACGTAAACGAGCTTCCTGTGGCGCCCATGTCCAGTGCGCCAGTGCCCAGTGGCCAGTGGCACACCCACTTGTCGCATTACAATGCGGAGACCCTTCAAACCAAGACTAACCATGACCTGCGCGCCTACATACCTCGTGGCAGGGTAGTCACCCCTCCAAATATAACATCACGTGGCCCCAAATGTCGCGTGAAGCACGACTTCCGGCGTGACGCAGCGCCCGCGGGTCCCAACAGCCAACAGCAGGATGCCTACCGGCAGCTGGCAATATGATTGCACGGCTCGACGGTGGCTCCACGGTTCAAACTGAGACAGCACAGCGCAGATTGCGACGACGGACAGATGGGCCAATGCCACCCAACCAAAACGATGATTGCTCCAAATGCCGGTACCTTTCAACCACCCCTTGAGATTGGTTGCTCGCCAGAAACTCCACCGCCGTGCCGCACAGTCTGGACACGATCAGGAAAATAGCCACCGAAAAATAAGCGCCCACCAATCCCGACGGGTCGTGGCACCCTTGGCACTTTGTCTTGGGTGGACGGGGCTGGACGGGACTCGGCGTCCTCAACCTGCTCCACAGCGAACCAGTAGCAGTGGACCATCCATGGCCACCACCACCACCGTTCCCTGCCGCCCCACAAGCGGACATGCACCCCCAGCCGAACCTTGAGCGCCTCGGCACCACGGCCCGTCCGTTCATGTGGAGTTCTCGGCCTTTGGTATCGGTGCGTCATCGCCAGGCGTGTTTTTGAACCTGGTTTGCCACACACGTTTTTGGCCAAACAAGAAGCCGGACGGTGGTTGTGTACGACGACAGGATAAAAAGGTTGCCGATACGCTCTGTTCGCGAGCACGTCGGGCGAGACCGACAGAGGGAGAGAGGTAGTGGGGGGCGCTGCAGGACACCACCTGCCGTCGGTGCCGAAGCGGCACGCACAGATGGATCAAGGGCGAGAGCCACTCAGGTAGCAAAATGTCAGGACCCGGTGGCGGCAGGTTGCCCAAAAAAAAAAGACAGTCTTAGTTGCCCACCTCCTGGGTTTATCTGAAGGGTTTCTCCACAATGCTCTCCCCCCCCCCCCCCCCGAGTCTGCGTGAGTGGCGCGCACGCATGCAACACCGTCCCACCAGGGGCCTTCTCCTATTCGCAGTCGGGGCCCGGGTCAGCGCGTCTTTGGGTTCTCGCTCAAGGGTTTCGACCACTGCGAGCAGCCAATGACCGGACAACAGTGCGCTCTAAGGGGGCTCGGCCAACATGCGACTGCTCGCTATCTATAGGCGGCCATCGCCATCACGCGACTGTCGATGTCTCCGCACACGTTCTCCGCACGCAAGGAACATGTAGGACGCACGTGGATAGGAAACTGCCACAGAACCCACTGCTATGCGACCGTGCCGTGCCATGTGAAGGCTCAGGTATTATCACACTGGTCTAGCACAGGTTGCGAGCCGATTGCTCAGAGAAACGGTGGGCAAGTGAGACTTGCAAATGTGGCAGGTGCCTGCACCTTGGCGTCGGCCAGGCTTGACCAGTCAGTGACTGCACTGGGCTACCCTTCCTATGCTACCGAGGTGCGGTGGACGCGATTAAGCCTCGGGAACTTGCGCAGTGGACGGCGGAGACGCCAACGGACGCAACATGTGCCACCTGTTCCGGAGCAGCGCCCAGATACCTATTGCAGTGCGCGAGCGTCCCACAAGACAAAGTGAAATGCGAATTGCGAATTGCGAGACAGTGGCAGTGAGCCCGTTGTCGGTCTTCGTGCTATCTACGTCTCTTGCAAGACACTAGTAGTGTCACAACCGTGATAACGGCACCTGATGGTGGCACTTAAACTAGAGAGCTAGAGATGGGTCGGAGCATTTGTTGTTCCTTCTGTCAAACGCCGTAGCAGTACCCGAGGCACTCTCTACTGCCCCAGACGCGTCCTGTCCACCTCCGGCTGGACAGACCAGCAAAAATATCGACATCTGCACGCAGCAAAAGATATATCTCGCTACCCTGATTCGAACAGGGGACCTACGGATTACTCTTCCTATCGGAAGGGAGGTAGAACATTACAGTCCGGCGCAATACCACTATGCTATAGCGAGGATATGTTTAAGGAATTGCAGAATTAGATTTATTCTTCTTCAACATTTGTTACGTAAAACCATCGGGCCGGCAATGACCGCATCATCACTTCCTCCCAGCCACTCGCGTGCCGATAACCTCCTGAAGAGCACTCCCTTCCTGTCTTTGTCTCTCTATCTCATCTCACTCGCTCGTCACGCATTCGCAGTCGCGTCTTACACAACAATATCCATCCTGGGCCGGCATACCATGTCTCCGGGCCGTGCGGGAATGCTCTTTAGCTGCATTCCGCCGCATTACCATGAAGCCGTCTTCACCTCCCGTCACGACGACGACGACTCGACGCGCTCGGCGGCGCTAGTGCCGACCACTCAATCTCACTTTGATCCCTCGGTCTACCCACCTCCATCTTGGGCAGCGACTCTGCCGTTCGACACTCCCGCTCCTCGTCGCGTCGTCGTGCCCACCATGCCGTCTCGTCAGACCTCCTCCCCTCTCCCCTCACCTCCCTCGAAGTCATGGCCCGCATCGGTCTCGCCACCCCAGCGCTCCCTGACGTCCACTCCTCATGTCGTCCAGATCGAGGACCCCGACAAGTCCATCAGGGAACTCGACGAGAAGGCAGAGCTCCCTTTCTCGTCGCTTGAGAACGGTGGCAAGGTTCAACCCAAACGACGAAACTACGCCCCCATTGTTATTGCTGCCTTTGTCCTCCTGGTCTTCCACAGCTCTCGCTTGGTGTGGAGCAAATACCAGGAGCACAACCTTTCCATCGACATTGGTACCTCTGCGTCCTCCTCTGCCGAAACCTTCATCACCTCCGCCTCGGCCACCACTCTGGACGAGCCGCGGCCTCAGCTGCCCGCCGACTGGTGGCACCGTTGCACCAAGCACCTCGTCGTACCCGCCGGCATGTACACTGACCGCCTGGACAAGCTCGCCGCAACGCTCAAGGGTGGCGCGTGGATCTCGGAACCCGGAGCCAGTGTCGAATACTACCTCGGTGCGTTTGGCCCCGGAGTATGGCACCCGAGCGAGCGGGCCTTCCTCGTCGCCGTCGACAGTGCTGGCAGCGTCACCATCCTCACTCCGGCGTTTGAGGAGGGCCGCGCCCGCCTCATCCCACTCCCCAGCGACGTGGTCAAGCGCGTCACCTGGCTGAGCTGGACCGAGAGCGAGTCGCCGTACACCGTCCTGATCAACCACCTGGGCAACAAGCCTCAGATCGTCCTCGAGGCTGGCGTGCGCAACTTTGTCGTCGATGGTGTGCACAGTGCCCAGAAGCAGCGCGGCATGGACCCCAGCCTCCCCGCGTTTGACGTCGGGTCCGCTGTGGCCTCGATTCGCGAGCGCAAGGACGAGCGCGAGATTGGCCTCATGCGCTGTGCCAACGAGGCGACGCTTCACGCCATCCGCAAGACGCGCATGCAGATGTACATTGGCATCAGCGAGAGCATGACTCGCAAGATCCTGTACAATGAAATGAGCCATGTGGGACTCAAGGACTACTCCGCCTTGGTGCTCTTTGGGCCCAACGCAGCCCTGCCGCATGGGTCCGGGACCGACCGCACCCTCGGGAGCGACGAGTTTGCCCTCATCGACGCCGGAGGGTACTGGGGCGGATACATTGCCGACATTACGAGGGTGAGCTAATACCTCAGTGGTGTGGCAAGCTGACACGACAACAGACCTTCTTCCTTCCCGACTCGAACATTTCAGACGAGCACCGTGAAGCCTGGGAGATTGTCCGTCTGGCCCAGCGCGCCCCGGCCAGTCTGCTGCACTACGCCGAGCCCGCCGATAAAGTACAGCTTTCGTGGCTCGACGACCGTGCCCGCGAGACCATCAAGCGCGGCATGGCCGCCCTCGGCGTGCCCCCGCAAAAGGGCCACAAGCCCGACTACACCGTCTTCACGCACCGTCTCGGCCACGGAATCGGGCTCGAGGGCCACGAGTCGCCGTATGCCGTCCAGGGGCCCCTGGGCGAGCGCGATGTTCTCACAGGCCACACGTTCACCCTCGAGCCCGGAGTGTATATCCCCCAGGACTCGGACATTGGAGACGAGAGCATCAGGGGGCTGGGTATCCGCCTCGAGGACGTGGTAGTTGTGCGGGAGGTGGACGGGCGCATGAAGGCCGAGTTCCTCACGGGACCGGTTGACAAGTGGGGTGACGTGTAGAGGAAATAGATAGATATTGATATGTATGGAACTTCTTAGCGCTGTTTGCCGTTGGCCTGGAGAGTGGACAGGAACCGCGCAGACCGTGTCAAACGACCCGGTCTGAAAATATGGGAAAATTCGGAGGGATAATCGCAAAACAACCGCATTCTTTCGTCCGTCCTTCTCCAACGGCCGACGGCCTTCATACCCTAAACAATGCATAGAACCCTCCCAGTCGTGCATAGACACACCACATCCCCCGTGTCCCTCACAGAAGACAAAGCACCGCCCCACTTGGCATCAGAGCCCACTGCCGGTAAACTCACAATGAGTACCGACTCTAAAAACATCATTCACGAGTACTGACGCCCCCATCCTTCTCTCAAAATACCAAAAAAGAAGCTTTTCTGTTACACCCCGAGAGGCTACAAGAGGATCAGATGACGTTTGACGGGGTCGAACCGCCGACCTTGTGCGCAACGCTACGGTCCTCGGAGAGGACTGCTAGTGTTAAGCACACGCTCTAACCAACTGAGCTAAATCGCCGTTGATGGAGGAGGTTGTGGTGGTGGCGAGAGAAGCGAGGAGAAAGAGGAAGGAAGGAAGGAAGGAGGATCCTCCTGAGGACGTCGGGTGGATGCTGGTGGGGACAGTACCCGAAAGTCAAAGGTGTCGTCCACGCCGCGGTGGCCACCCACGACTCGCGGGTCTTGGAGAGTGTGGGGTCTGACCTCGTCTCACGATGCTGCAGCTGGGTGAGTGACTGTTGTGTCGCTGTCGTATACATAATGCACCCATTCATGGTTGCGCCTCACTGTCGAGCCAGACACCTCATTCCCGTGCTTCTTGCTCTCGCACTGGCCTTTCGAGAGGAACTACACCTTCCACAGGGGCGCGGCCCGTCAGTCGCACCATATGTCCTCGTCATATATCACGGGCCAAAAGGCCACTTGACGCTAGACTTGCCTCATCTACGCCGGTGAACGGCTTGAGAGTTTCCCGGATCCTCCCCGTTCGCCTGGGGTAATGGAATGCTCAAGAGTAAGTCAAGGAGCATGGAAACCTATCTATGCGGTCTGTGATTGTGGCTCTCGGCAGTGCGCAGTGTGGGCAACCATGGCGACTTTTGTAATTTGGACAAATTCTCTTACCGTGATCCGCCGTCGAATAAACATTTTCGCCAAAAATGAGAACAATTCACAATATGTGTGCACCTGCATGGTAGCCCACACGATAGCAGCTCTGTAAGACCGCTAACATATATGAAGGTTGCAATGGGTGTTCAATGCAGTCTCGCGACTCCTCAAGATGAGTTACAGCACACTCAAGGCAGGTGCGCAGCCTGTATTATTGCGGCGCCGACTGACGGTAGGTAACAGAACACACGTCACCATCAAATTCTAGGCCCAGACGACACAAGACCACATGATGCTGTCCAGACGCACAGAAGGAGACATTCACCCCCCACACGGCACGGCGCTATATACTACTGTAAGACAGTCCCGCGGCGAGGCCGGTACCTACGGGAGAACATGCGACCTGGCACCAGGCCGGCCATGCGCAGTCGGGCCGTGTCGATGGCGTGTGCGAGTTCCTGGTGGTCATGTCTTGCAGACCATTAATTAGGTGACTTGAGGCAGCCAGCGCACGCCAACTCGGTCACGGAATAAGAAGCAAAGACGGTCGATGACATGGAGGGCCGTGACCACCAGGCGCCCGTTACGGGCCGTCGTTACTCCCTTTACATACTTTAACAATGTGGTTCATACACAGCCCCTGTCGTTCAACCACGGCTGACGTCTGCACTCACTGTCCCAAAACGTGGCGCCCGGGGGAGGCGTCCGAGGCTGTGGAGGCTGAAGATGAGGCGCGGAGGCGGGGGGTTGAGGCACACGAGACATGGTTCCTTATCTTTCGGAAAAGTCCACTTATTCGGGGCTGCAACTCGCGACGGGATGCTTGAATTCTCTTGGGGGGGGGGGGGGATGCTGCACGGATCTCAAGAGAGGAGAGTGGCGGGGAATGGAAGTGGGACCCCGGTTGATCGTGCTGCGTTGGCGCGCTGGCGTCATATGGCCCAAGAGTCTCATCATGGTGCCGGCATAAATACCTCCCACGTACCCACATCCTTCCTATCCCGCTGTCAACCATTTCACAGCAGTTAGAAAATGCACGTCACATCGCTTGGAGGGTGCGATGGTGCGAATGTGGCATGTGTGTGGCGGTCGGTGTGTTTCCGATCGGCATCACTCTCCATCCCATCAATCAACTTTCAACCGACTTTTCTTCCTCTCAAAGCACTTCCAAAAAGCAACCTATGCATCTGCAGAGCAGGCAAAAGATATATCTCGTTACCCTGATTCGAACAGGGGACCTACGGATTACTCTTCCAATCGGAAGGGAGGTAGAACATTACAGTCCGGCGCAATACCACTATGCTATAACGAGGAGATGTTTGTTAAAAATTGTCATTAATTATAACGTTTATTCGTGTTGTCCGGCCGAAGCGTCCGAAATCTTTTCGTCAGATCTCATAGATTACTAAGCCAGGTTTGCGCAGCAGTGCCCAGCTTATTGCTGACCGAGCAATAAGGTGAGTGGACTGGTGACGGTGTTTGTACCCACAGGGACGACGCATGGGACGCCTCCGTGGACCGTCTGTGGTAGACAAGACAGGACACACATGGTGTGAGGTGACGGTAGCTGACGGTGTTATGGCGCGTTGACTCGTGAGCAATGTACGCGCCCGAGTCAACGACGCGGTGCTGATTCTAACGGTAGTAGTACGTCGTAACGGCCCCTCCGCGTGGATAAACTTCTCGGGTGGACGCTCTGGTTCAGCCTGACGGCAGAGCAGGTTTATCTCGGTCGGAGGCTGAGGTCCGGCGTGCCGGAGCAGACTTTTGTTAGCTCTGCGTCCAACCCTGCGGTGAGCCCGAGAACCCACCCACCACCCAGTGGTCGTGTCGCCTTGGCGCTTACGCGACCAACCTCGTCACACTACTACTGTTGGACAGGCTGGGCCCTGTGTTGACCCATGAACCACTAGGCAACTGTGCCCACGTCACGGAAAGCCGCGCTTGCCCCGATTTCGGGGTCGACCGCCGTCGCGCCATCCCAACGTGCATGACGGCGCGGTTGGGCCACTTCAGGGCAGGTTATAAGATTGGACATCTCACCCGTTCGATACCTTTCTTTTCACCCATCTTCTCTTAAAACACCTAGAAACAATGGTCGCCCAGATCCAGAAGCCCGCTCCGTGAGTAACATTGTGCCAGTGTTCCAGCGAGGTCGCTGTCGACGACACGACGAGGAGGACGTGTTGGTGTCTTGCGTGCGGAATTTTCCGGGCTCGGCGGACGTGCCGAGAGATAGAGGATAGAGAGCGCGATACGCGCGGCCACTCCGCTGGCAGTCACTCTCCACGCACCGCGAGCCGTTGCGTCGCGGTCTAGTGACCCAACGGCGCCGACACTACACATGTAGAGTGTGCCCCGCGTACGCGGAGTGGTGGTGTGGCACGAGAGTGGCGGGGTCCTCCTGTCGTTCGGAGCACGTCGTTCTGCGACCTTCCACGCGTCCAACGCGCGCTACATGCGCTCTGCAAAGCGCACAGCCGCCCCGCTCCAACGTACAGAGGCGCCCGGAGAACATACAATCGCTCTGCAAATGTAGATCCCACAGCTGACCGCCCTCCCAGCGAGTTCGCCGGTACCCTCGTCAAGAACGGCGAGTTCTCCGAGATCAAGAAGGAGGACTTTGCCGGCAAGTGGGTCGTGCTTTTCTCGTATCCAATGGACTTCACTTGTGCGTCTGCTTCCCCTCTATCTTCCTGAGCTTCCTGGGACGAAAAAGAAGGCCGGACGAATGAGTAATGGCGATGTTGAAGCGATGGTCACCTCCGGAAGGTCGCGGGACTTTTTTCCCCGATGTGCCACTCTTGCTTCACACTTTTCACCCATGCATGCCAGACACTCTCGGCAAGCTCCCCAGCACTGCTGGGGCATATGCGAATATGTCTGGACTGTGCGAATGGGTTCAGAGTCCTGCCTGCTCTACAGACAGCAAGGATTGATGACCCGGTGTCGTCGGCCCAATGGCGGTTTTGTCGTTTTATCCTATCTGCTTGGACCGACAGTTCCCGCACCACCATACCCCCATCTCCTGAGCTTGTGTACACGTTGCTAACCTCCCCCAGTCGTCTGCCCCACCGAGATCCTTGCCTTCAACAACGCTCTTGAGCAGTTCGCCGCCATCAACACCGAGGTCATTGCCTTCTCGACCGACTCGGAGTACACCCACCTTGCCTGGTCGCAGACCCCCCGCAAGGAGGGTGGCCTCGGCCCCGACCTCAAGCTCGGCCTCCTTGCCGACCGCAACCACGCCATCTCGAAGGCCTACGGTGTTCTCCTCGAGGAGGAGGGCATTGACCTCCGTGGTACCTTCTTCATCGACCCCACCGGTACCCTCCGCGCCTCGCACATCCACGACCTCCCCGTCGGCCGCTCGGTCGAGGAGACCATCCGTGTTGTCAAGGCCTTCCAGTTCACCGACGAGCACGGTGAGGTCTGCCCCGCCGGCTGGGAGGAGGGCAAGGACACCATCGACACCGGCAACTCGACCGCCTACTTCTCCAAGCAGTAAGCGTGCCCCGTGGCCCCCCCTCCTTTATCGTCCCCATTCCACCCCTCCCCCTATAGAGAGTAGACGCGGAATGGGATTAGAGTGTCGTTGAGAACAACCAAAACCATCGATGGATTAGTGCAGAGTGCAGCCTTAACCCGCGCGCATAAGCCAATCTGCAGTCCATTTAAGAAAGAGTTCCCAGTGTTAGAGAAGAGAGCCGTTGTCAGAGTTTGTGGCTCGCTCGACCTGAGAGCACCGAGTCCCCCAGGGTGCTCCCTCTCCCACGCTCGTTCCCGTTCATTGCGCAGTCTATCTCTCGTCTCGTCTTCATTCTCCGCTCCTCCCTTCCTTCTCTTCCCCACACACAATCGCACGTGCACATTTCTGAGCCCCACAGCGCCGAAGACGCCAGCGTCACCCTCAAGCGTGAGGCCCCCGGTTCGGCCGAGAAGCCCAGCAAGCGTGCCCGCAACTAGGCGCCGTAAACACTGTAGCTGTTGTAGCTGTACATTGAACTTCGCTCCAAGAGAATGTGACCACCGTGTCTTTACCAAGTCGTTGAAGGTTGGGTTGGTCTGGTCAGTGGCCACAACCCCCGTATCTCGCCCCCAAGACAAAAGGAGCGGGAAGGTGAAGGGGAAAGTGGCGCGTGCCCCCAGAAACGCCGTCTTTATATACTGCACCCTCGCAGGTTTGCCAAGTCCCGTTCGCTTCTGGCAGTGCTGGCTTAATCAGCTATCGGTCAGTTTTCAGGAAGTACCGGCCCGTCGGCCGACGCGACCACGGACCGTCCACGCCGATAAAGGTGTTGAATCGGAGTCGGAGGTGTACAGACGACGTACAGTGTCCGTGAACAGGAACTTGTGATTATACCGAGGGACTGCGTACAGGTCTCGGTTGATATACACGTTGCCGGTCGGGTTCTCGGAGCCATGTTATCGAGGCCTCGAATATCATGGTGAATACCGCCACCCTTTCCGTCACTTGCCTGCCTAATGCCCCCAGCTCGTCATGATGTCAACGTGGGTCCCAACTGCCATCACAGCAGACGCCATACCGAGTCTGTAGACGACAGCCGTAGACGACAGCCGTGCTTTCAAGTGCCATGCGCCTGAGGGAATTGGCGAGGAACATGTTGCTGAGACGGGGGACATCCACTGAGCCACTGAGATCTGGATCTCGTCAGGGTATTTGGGATGGGTATCATCTAGATTTGGGCCGGCATGACAGGTGCATGAAATGCGGTAAGAGAAGGACACAACCGTTAACTAGAGTAGAGCGTGAGTGGAGCGTGAGTGGAGCTTGCAAGAGTTCAAGCGTTGAAGGTTCTTTAGAAGCCAGGAGCCAGGTGCCAGGTGCGCAAAACGCAGGGGAGGGACAGGGGGCCTTACTCGCTGTCCAAGATTGAACTGGGTCCGCATAACTGTGCTGTCGTGTTTAATGTTAGACTGCAAGACAAGTGAGAGATGGAGCAACACGACAACCAGGACCCTCTCCCGCTCGACAGTTGTTCCGCCGTTGGCGTCGCAGATCGCCGAAAGTCCACCACCTCGGCTTCTCAAGTTCCCGGCGGCATTCAAGTCCGCCGCTTACCTCCATCTCCGTGTTTCGTGTTCAACACTTACACCTTCTATCCATCTCACATCCCCTCTCTCTCATCACACACACACACACACACAAACTTAGTGCCCACCATGTCGTTTGTCCTCATTGCCAGCATGCGTGCGCTCAACAAGGAGGCCGCCGAGGAACTCATTCCTCGTGAGTCGACTTCCGCCAGGTGCAAGAGTGCTCGCAGCAGTTAACATGATGCGCAGTGCTCAAGGCCGTCGCTGCCCGTGCCAACTCGGACGAAGAGGCTGGTACCCTCCGCTTTGAGCCTGTGAGGGACCAGAAGGACCCCCTTAACTTTGTCATCATGGAGGAGTATGCCAGCAAGCAGGCCGTTGGTGGTAAGTCGTCCGCTCCCCATCTGCCTGAACTCTTGGGGCGGGGCGACAATGCTGGACACGCGCTGATATCAACTTCTAGTTCACGCCGCCGGTGAGGCTTTCAAGAACCTCGGACGTGCTGGCGCTCGTCTCATTGAGGGCGGTGGCAAGGGTATCAAGCTTACGACGTTTGACCGTCTCACTGCGGTGCCAAAGTCCAAGCTCTAAGGCATAGTGCTGGTCTGAAGCGAAGTCTGTACAGGCGTTGTACAATGCATGTCATATCACTGATCATGGAACGCTGTTACTGTCTAGCGTCTTGGCTGCGAGCAGCGGCTCTACGGTTGCGAAAGGATATTTATCCACTCAGGGAGGTTGGTCAGTCGCTGTTCGAGCAGTAGTATCCGTACATTATGCCAGTGCAGTCTATCTCAGATCTAGTCCAGTCCATCATGCTCAACCTCCTGAATCGTAGCAGTCTGCTTCTCGGGCACGGCGACGGGCACGCCCATAGGTTCGGCAACAGCTGGCTGTCAGATCCTGTACGGTCCGGTTGTAACTCACGAGGTGCAGGCTGGAAGAAGGGCTTGACAATCTCCTCGACCGAAGTGAGAACACGCTTGCACACGGTACCCCAAGCGGCCGAGCTCACGGATCCTGTACATTAGCATTCACTTCACAGAGCACACCACTCACCCTTGGGAGCACTGGGGAAACGAAGGATGTAGGCAACAGGCGCAGGAACCCACTGCGCAGGAAGCCAGAAGACGGGCTGGCGGCGGTACCACCAGACAAGGACAAGCTGTGCACCAGTAGTGGCAATCCAGATAAGAGTGTTGAAGCGGAAACCAAAGGTCGAGCGCGACGAGGCGAGCACGGCGTCTGTAGGTATCAGTGGGGCCCACGGACCTGTTGGCCACCCAACTCACTCGTCTTCTCCAGATCAGCAATGCCCTTGTCGACCTTACGCCTGAGCTTTGCCCACTTGGCAAACTCGTCTTGGCTGGAAGTCCGGTTGAGTTCGGCCTTGTCCTCGAGGACCTGCTTGCGGAGACGCGACTGGTCACGGTGGGCTTTTGAGAGGAAGATGGAGCTGTATGCAGAGAATGCGGCTTCCTGGAGGACGCTCTTGCCAATCCAGGCAACGACCTGCGTGAGAAGGACGACGAGGAAGATGATCACGGCGAGGTTGGGGTCTGCCATGGTGTAAATGGATGGTGCCGAAGTAATGAGTGTCACAGAGTCGAGCGACAAGGTGGCCCCCTCCACTCTTCTCCATGGAACGTACAACGTAGAACAATGACGACCTCGGAGCCACGTGATTGAGAGAGGGGGCCGGATAAGGTAGTGTGAGTTCTAAACAATTTATTGTTCTGTATTCTTTTTAATTTATCCTAAATGAGGTGGCTGGATAAACACAGCGGGAGCAAATATACCACGTGTCTTTGCTCAATTTGCCCCCGCGAGTGCGTCCCTTCTCTCACCTGAACCCGTCCCCCTTCCTCTCCCACCCAAGTTACACACAAACAACTGAATCCCACCTGCGTCACGGACACAATCCTATCAACAACAATCCCATCTACCACACACCCCCGCCATCCACCCTTCCACCACTGCCACTCATCATCTTGAGCGTCATGGCATCAAGGTCGGGGCCGCCGCGCACTCCCGCGGCCCCTGTCGCCAGCAATCCGAGCGCACCAACAACCAGCAGCCGGGTGGCCAAGGGCGTCAACGGGACCGCGGGGCCCTCAGCAAGGAAACGCGCAACAACGCGTCCAGAAGAAGGCAGTGACGCCTCCGACCGTGAAAGGAAGAAGGCGAAAACAGACGTAAGTTGTGCACGGAGAGGTGGAGATGTGGTTGATGCTCTGACATCTGGGGTTTGGTTTACTGACGATCATTCACAGCGACAACGAGAACGCGAGCCTCAAAATGTGAAGAGCCATGGCACACGAGCCAACGCGCTGGCAGGTGCACCACCAGCTTTCAAACCACGACCTATTGGGGTAAACGGCCCTTCAGATGCGGACGATGGACCGCCGCTCGACCTACCGCCCCCGCCAAGCGAGAAGAGGATTGCGCGACGAAGGGAGTCGACGCGGGCAAAGCTCGCGCATGCCGTTGCGAGTCCTGCGCCAACACGAGCGGCACGCGACCTGGCAGCGGCTGCGGGAGACTCGGATTCCGACAATGACTCTGGGGCAACCCGCGCGCAGAGCCTGTTCACGCCGCGCGCTCCAAAGCCCGTCGCACACCTCAACTTCAGGCCCATTACCCGCCCACGGCCAAGTGCTGCACCACCCCCATCACCTGGCGCATTCATGGCCCCACCGCCCAGCGTGCCCCGTCGGGCAGCGCGCAAGAGCCGACTAGGTGGAGCGATCATGGAGGGTACAATACCTCTTCCCATTGCCGACACGCCCGTCATTAACAAGAACCGCGAGCTGCGACGAGATGGCGAGCGCCGATCGTCAATCGGCCTGCGCGGACAGCGCGCCAGCTCGTCATTTGAGCGTGGAGAGCCAAGCTATCCACACTCGTCGGTGTCTCCCTCGCAGTTTTACAAGCACATTCCGCCAGACCTCCCGGAACCTGTCAAGGCGCGGTGGCTCATTGCGTGGTGCGCCAGGCGCACGATGGACGAGCACACGAGCAAGTCAAAGGCGAGACAGCGCGCTGCCCCCCCTGACGAGGTGGACAAACTGCTTGGCGACGTGGTAGACGACTTTGTCGCGTCAGTTGCAAAAGGCAACCTTGACACAAACATTTTTCCCACAGACGTGAGTCGACTTGTGGCCCCGGAATTGCAGCTGACATCCCAGGGAGCATCAACTTCTGCCATGCCCGTCCGACCACACCCACGGAATGTCGACAACCGCGCGACACTCGAGAAGGAGCAGGCCATCATCAGGCGGATGAAAGCCGAGGATCGCGACTGGTCCCGTATCGCCGCCAACGCCAACGCGCAACAGGCGGCCGTCGTCTCCGAGTTGAGCGTCAAGGCGCGAACACACGCACCACCAGACATGTCTACAGCCCCCGAGTGGCTCCAGCGCGCATTGCGCGTTGCTGACGATGTGCTTGCTGGGGGCGACAAGGACATCGGCTCAGCAGGCAACTTTGGCCAGGTCGAATTCGAGGTCGACATGCTCCATCAGACCTCACATCAGGCACACCAGTACGCATTGCAAGCGCAGCGATTCCTTGACGGCATCTTCTCCTCCCTGGCCTCAGATTTGCGCGCCCGTGATGGAGAAACCCGTGTGCCCCCTCCTACCGACGACGCTGGCGCCGATGCCGAAGCAGCCGTCCTTCTCTCAGCAGCTGCCGGGCCGTCCCGTCCCCGTACCGACCCCATCAACATGCTCCGTGCCCTGGCCTCTGCGGACGCCAAGAAGCAGACCCCCGAGACCGTTGCCAAGGCCGCCGCCGTCGCCGCCGTCAGTGCTACGCCGCGCGCACCGGCCCTCACACCAAGGCGAGCCGGACCAGGCGCCACCCCGCGCCGTGCCGGCGTGTACGGCCGGGCTGGCACTCCAGGCAAGCGATAAATGTTGTCTTGCTCCCCTGATGCCCCTATTCGATAATTCTAGTTCGTATTTTTGCTACTCTTCCTTATTGCGATGTATTCTAGTGGGAACCCTTTTGATATTGACTGGCCGTAGTTGCATGCATATTGTGCCGTTATTTGGTTGTTGTTGGGATGGGGAGACGGGGGCGGGCTGAGGGGAGTGCGCGGCGCATCCCGCCACTCGTGGAAAGCATCCGTCACTGATCTGGCGATCTGGGCGGTGTTGCAATCCTCTCCCTCGTTGTTTCCTCCACATCCATCTACACTCCTTGCACCCTTCACTCACAACCATGTCGCCCCCGTGTCCAGGGTAACAACGCACAGCCGTACCACCGTTACACCACCCCGACCTTGTCCTGCCACGACTAGCACCCCCTACTCCCCCTTCACCCGTTCACAAGTCTCCTTCAGCTGAGGGGACAGCGGACGACGCGCTTGCCCCACTTCGCCCATCATGGAGGACGAACCTGTCATTGCCTTGGCGAACGACCCGTACCTCCAGTACCAGCCGGCGTTTGCGTACACTCTCCCCATTCAGCTCCTCGTGAGCGGTATCACCCTCACGTTGCTTGTCGTGCTCCTCATTCATCTCCTCTGTGAGTAGGCAGGTATCTGTAGCCTTTCCACAGTGTCCGTTTCTGGACATCTGCGATCTCTTGGCAGGCATCGTTTCCATGTGTGCACGCGCGCGCACCCTGTCTCTCACCGGTATAGGCCTTGCAGAGCTAACACGTCAGTCACGACACAATACCACTACCCCCTAGCCCCCCTCAATTATTGTCTCCAACTCTCATCTATCATCACCGTCCTCCTCGGCGTCGGTGTACGCATTGGGGTCATCCTTCGCCACTCGTCTACGAACGCAGACCAGTGGCCGTATGATCTCGACTATGTCGCTGTACCTGTTCCGTCCCCGGCGTGGAACGTCGGCGAGGACGCGGCGTGGTACCTCCTGCAAGCTATCAGTAATGGCCTTGCCAACGTGGGTGGCTTGTCTTGCACCAATTCTAACCCATCGCAGCTTACCCATATACAATTCCTTACTCTCCTCTATCCGTCGCGTACCGAGGCGCGTCTCATCTACTTCATCTTGGGTAAGCTTACGGCCATTCCCAACTCTTTAGCTCACGCGCCAGGCCCTCTCGCCATAGCGTCCTCGGCGCTCTTCTTCTGCGCGCTCTCGTCGTCCCAGGTCGTCATCGACCTCGGGGACGCTATCCGCAACGTCTTTTCCTCGTGTCTCTTGCTCATCTTCACCATCTCGCTGTGTATATGGGGCTTCCTCGTGAACCGGCGCCGCGCCTGGCGCCTGGACGGCGGCACAGGTGTGTTTGGCATGGGCGCCCTCGGTCTGGCGTTTGTGACTACCGCCGTCTCCTTTGTGGCTGTCAAGGAAGAAGGCATCGATTGGCTCCAGCACCTCATCTGGGCGGCTGTCCTATGGCAGACCTGGCTCGGATGGTGGTGGTGGGTCGGCGCGGGCATGGGAATCGGTGAAGTCGAGGACCTCATGGAACGCGCCATTCGCAAGGGGCGGAGGGCGGCACGACACGCACACCGCCAAGACGTCATTGGCGGCGCTGGGACGGCGAACACTGCCGCTGGCCGGCGCGCTCAGACCATGGCAGGAATGGTCAAGACGGCATCCAACTCGGCCGTCGTGGGTATCACGACTGGATTCGCTTCCATCCTCCCTTCCCACTCTGGATCTGGCGGGTCGGGTGGCGACAACCTGCACCGCCGCGCGACCGCGCGTGTTGTCTCTCCGAGGGACAGGGACGAACGTGGTATGGACGTCGAAGAAGGCATTCGCGAAGATATCGAGCTGGGATCGCTCCGTCTGCGCGAGCCCCATGGTCCGCGGACGGTGGCGACAGAGGAAGGCTCGGCCGGCCGGCAGCAACCACCCTCGTCCAACTCGGAAACGTCGAGTACTTCCCGCACACCGTCCTTGCACCCTCCCCGCACCGCCGGAGAACTCATCATCTTCCCGGCCATTTGGCTGCAGGTCTATTTCCGCCGCCTGCGTCGCGCGCACGAGGATGCAGCACACAAGTCGGCTGTCGAGCAGGCCGAACGGCGCAAGCGCGTGCCCAACATGGCTGGCACGGTCATCCCCGAGGAAGGCTGGGGACTGGGTGCATACGGCGTGCGCGAGCATGCCGAGAGTGCCCGCCGCGTCGCAGAGGCCGATCGACAGATCCGCGCAAACCACCTGTTGGGTAATGCCGCGGACCCAGGAACCGGCGACGAGGCGGACGTCGACGGCGACGGCGACGGCGATGGCGATGGCGATCCCCTCAGCGACCCAATGACCGACGTGCTCGAGGACGACGACGACGACAAGGACCGCGTGGCCGACGGCCGCGAGGGTACCTCTGGAACGACGGTGGTCGAGGAACGCGAAGTGCATCGTCATGATTCCTCGCCACGGCCCCGGTCTGCGCGTGCCAGGTCGATACAGCTGTCGAGGCGCACAACACCGGCGCAGTCTGTCCGGGGATCTGTCGACCGTGTACGCGAAGGCGACGAATCCCGCACACGGCGAAGGAGAGACGGGGAAGGAGGAGCGGGAGAGAACGAGTCTGAATGGGTCGACATTGAGGAGAACGAGGATGCTGCGGGCCCTAGTGGTCGAGGAGGTGGAGCTGCTGCAGCCGACCCGGCCCGTCGTGGACAGGGCACGGGTTGGAGCTGGTGGGGACCGCTCAAGGACATGCGTCTCCAGGACCGCAGTAGGTTCTAGGCCAGATCGTTCCCCCGCGCCTCTCGCGCTTGTTGTATTTTACGGATGCATGATCATGGGTCTTTTTAAAAGAACAGTATAGGCATGTGTACAACAGGCACTCGGGGAAGGTGCAGTGGTGGCGGTTGGGTAGGTGTCGTTGGGTGTCTCTGGCATATGCGAAGCAGGCGGAACAGTGTCTATGCCTTCGTCTTGCGCTTCTTGGCCGCCTTTTCGGACGATCCGCTGGCCTTGTTGGCCTTGTTGGCAAACATCTTGGCTTGAAGAGCAGCAAAGGCGTCGTCATCGAGGTCGTCAGGATGGGCCTCCTCCGCCTTGCTCTTCTTGCTGCTGGCCTTGTTGCCGAACATCTTGGCCTGCAGAGCCGCGAATGCGTCGTCGTCGAGGTCGCCGGGGTGGGGCGCGTCCACAGGCTCCTCGGTGGTAGCGGTGGCTTTCTTGCCCTTCTTACCGCCCGCAGACTTCTTGCTAGCACGTGTCTCCTCAATCTTGCGGTACTTGGCCTCGAGAGCGTCGAGACCACCTGAACGCTGCTGCTGACGACGAAGAATCAACGCCGCGAGCGCGTCCTCGCCGTCACCAGTCTTGCCGCTCTTCTTGTTCTCCTTGTCGTCGGCCGCACGACGACCTTTCTTGCCACTGCCGTAAAACTCGTCCCAGACACCCAGTTCCTTGGCCGCCTCCTCGGCAGCAGCAGCATCCTTTTCGGCAGCACGCTTGCGTTTCTTGGCAGCAGAGGTGTCGGTGGACGAGGTGGTCCATTTGCGCGTGCTTTCGATGGTTCCGGCGGTGATCTCGGCTTCAACAAGGGCAATCAGGCGCGTCTCGTCCTCGTGAGTCGAGTGTGGGATGCGCTCGAGAATGCCGGGCCACGAACCCTTGGTCTGGACAAAGGCGGCGCGCAGGTCAACGAGCTCTTCTTCGGAGCCTGGGCGCAGGTCAGCAGAGCAACTTATGCGCCTCCCACCTACCTTGGTACTTTGCCTTGTCCTCATCAAGGGCCTTGCGGTCAAAACGCTCAAACAGGTCCTCAAAGTACGCGTCCCAGCCAGCCTCGCCAGCCTCGTCAAACTTGAGCTCGTCGGTACGGCCAGTGGCGTCGTAGCTGGGACAACATGAGCACTTGTTGCGCCCTTCCAATCTCCCATGCAACAACGTACCGCTTACGCCTCTTTTCATCACTCAGCACCGCCCAAGCAAAACCAATCTTCTGGAACTCGACGTGCAGGACGGCACGCTCCTCCTCGGACTTGCTGGCGTGTTTGTCCGGGTGGCAACGGAGCGCGGCCTTGCGGTACGCCTTGCGCAGGTCGTCTGCGGACGCGTCCTTTGTGCAGCCGAGGGTGACATAGAGAATGTCGAGAGACTCGGCCTCGGACGCGGAGAAGAAGGTGAGAAGGGGGTCGGATTCCTCGGACATGGTTGTAGGGGTGGGTGCCAGTGGGACGGGATATGCGGAGAGAGAACAGAGGATTGTTGACGGCAAAAGGTCCCATGGAAATCAATATGACTGCATCCCACCCGTGGCGTCGCTCGACGCGTCGAGCGTGTGGCGGCGCGCGTGCCTGTCTCTGGTAGGCGTGCAAAAACGCGCCACGTCGTCTCCAGCCGGGTATTTTGCTCCCGCATACGCGCGTAATGGGTCATTCGGCTTCCACTCCATCCCGCCTGCCACGACTTGGCTCTGCTTGCTCCATCGCTCCATCGACATCCAGCACACCGGCACCATGGCGCGCATCTCGTTCTTCCCCCTCCTCGCGGCACTCATCGCCGTCGTTGCCCTTTTCCTCGCCGCCCCGGCGCAGGCTGCCAAGGGCCCCGTCATCACCAACAAGGTGGGTAGCCCTCTTCCAGTGAAGGTGATGTGACTGACCCACAATGCAGGTGTACTTTGACATCGAGCACGGTGGCAAGCCCCTCGGCCGTGTCGTGATGGGTCTTTACGGCAAGTGCGTAGAAAGGCGGTGGATCGGCTGGAACGCAGAGTGCTAGCCGCTCCAGCTAGCAATTCCTCGCCGAAAGCTGACACTTCCAGGACCGTCCCCAAGACCGTTGAGAACTTCCGTGCTCTCTGCACCGGCAAGAAGGAGGACGGCGAGGAGCTTGGTTTCGGTTACGCTGGCTCGAGCTTCCACCGTGTCATCAAGGACTTTATGATCCAGGGCGGTGACTTCACTGAGGGCAACGGCCGTGGCGGCAAGTCGATCTACGGCGCCAAGTTCCCCGACGAGAACTTCAAGCTCAAGCACACTGGCCCCGGCACTCTCTGTAAGTTGCGAAACGGTGGTGGATGTTATGGCATCCGTGCAACCGTAACGTGAATAACACGCGTACTCGTGCTGACGCGACAGCGATGGCCAACGCCGGCAAGGACACCAACGGCTCCCAGGTGAGTATCCGAGGCGGAGCATGGAGCGGTCCAATGTGGATGTGTCTTGCTACGGACAGCGATGGCTGTTACGAGCGCAGTCCTTTGGTGACGTAGTTGTCAACAACAGGACTCCAACGGCTCCCCTTCAATTCCCACTTTGAAGGAGCCCCATCTGACAAGCCACAGTTCTTCATCTGCACCGTCAAGACCTCGTGGCTCGACGGCCGCCACGTCGTCTTCGGTACCGTCCTCGAGGGCATGGACATTGTTCACGCTATCGAGAACGTTCCCAAGGGCGGCCAGGACCGTCCCTCCCAGGACGTTACCATTGCTGCTTCGGGCGAGGTGAGTAACGCTGAAGCTTTCACATAACATGAGCTGACTTTATTTCCAGCTCCCCATTGAGCACGACGTCGACGAGGAGGGCAACCAGGTACCCTTCCGCATTGAGCTTTAGTGAAAGACATCAGTTTCTGATACCTCATCTTTACATGCACAATCCCGTCCTCAAAACTCGTACCCCTCTACCCACACGCATTTCACTCCCCGTGGCTCGTGGCTGCACAAACCAAATAAACACCCTCCTTGTTACTCTGACCCTTCAAACACCGCCGAAAACACCACAAACACAACTCTTCTTGGACGCAGGTTGACCCCGAGGCCGCTGACGACGACGTTGTCCCCAGCATCGACTCGGCCGCCGAGGCCGCCGTCGAGTCGTACCCCACCATCTCCAAGCCGTCCAACTACCTCATCTTCTTTGCCGTCTTTGTCGTCGCCCCCGTTGGCGTGTACGTCTACTTCCGTAAGGGAGGCAAGGAGAAGGTCCAGGTGATGCTGGAGAAGCAGGGGTACGCCAAGGTGTCCCCTATTCCCCTTTAGATTCAGGGATATTGTCTCCTGTTAGAGGTCGATGCAGGGTGATTGCAACCGGCCAACAGGGCTCGCAGCAACATTCGGGGAACCAGAAGAAACAGCATGGCCGAAGTTAGTTTGCCGTGGGCTTGTTGACATGGATGTTCCACAATGATGTCAGTTGTAGCTATATCCTCATGTCCAGAACATCGGCACTCGTAAGTGGTGCCCACCTACGCAGTTCGCAGGTCGCAGAGATTACAGAGATGTGGCGGCCGAGAGTGCAGGTTCAGATCACCACGCGATTGCCGCGGTGGGCGGCAAAACTGGTCGCCCCCGGCGTCCTAATTCATGTTGCTAAAGTCTTTTTTTTTTTTTTTTTTTCAGAAAAGTTGGCATGTGCCACGCTGCCGCGCCGAGCTGCGCCGGCGGCGGGTCCGTGCCCGCCAGACTGCGCGCGAGCGATGACAGTGAGTCACTTCGTGAATTCGTGAGCCGTTACGGCCGTGACGACCTGTCTGTCGCGCATCTCCGAACCGGCCACGCTGGTGCGCCCGAAGGTGCTGCGATGGAGGGAGGCGCAACGAGCAAGGGCGTGGGCTGTGAGCGGTGCAGCCACAGCATATGGGTACGCCGAGGGTGGCCGAGGGTGGCCGAGGGGGACCTATGTGTCCCCGCCAGCGCAGTTCTATTGTTGACGTGAGTCGACACTCGGCACCGGCGGCGGGTTGCACATGGGCTGACCAAGATCGACGACCAGCGCAGACCGATGTTAATGCCTCGTTCGGCACCTTTTGTCAGCCCTGAGAACGTGCCCATTATAGCCACGGGGCCACGGGTTAACGAAACGATCCTCATCGGCGTCTAATGTGATTAGGATAACAATATTGGATCCAAACACACCTGCAGCATTCCACAAATCCACACATCGTCAGCAACTGCGCAGCGGGGCTGGCGGGGCTGTTTGCCGCATATTATTTGCTCCCTTGGCTCCTCTGCTCCCAGGCCCTCAGACAGGACGAGCTGTTCGAAGATGTGCCCGCCAGCTGAGTTGCCCCGCCCCCCGCGGCCCCCGTGTCGCTAGGCTCTACTACATAAAGGTGGTGCTGCTCTTCTTTCTACATTTTTCTGTTTCCCTTCTCGTTCCTCACACTACTGCATTATATCACAGACCACCGTCGCCAATCGCATCCGGGGCGGCTCTGCATTTTGAACCCCCCAGACTCGGCTGCATCGGCTGTTCGTTTGCTCCTGGGCACCACCGTCCAGCCACCCCTATCCGATATTTACACTTTGTCTCTTTCCTATCGCCGTCTCTTTCACCTTTCTCCCACACCACCACACTCGTTTCCTTCTCAACCCGACCAGCAGCCTCGCCTGCCCGGCCTCGTTCCACCATGACGCAGGGCAACACCAACCCCGCTTCGCAGCCCGTCTCGCCTCCGGTCGCTCCCGCTCCACGCCCCTCCCAGAGCAGCAACCACGGCCACCACAACGACCTCGAAAAGGTCACCACCAACAAATCGTACCGCTCTCAGCGCTCCTTCAGGTCCGAACGCACCGCTGCCGACGGCACACCGGCGTACGAGGGTGGTATCCCCCCCGAGCGTGTCGCTTCGGTCCGGTCCCACATGTCCATGCCCGTTGTGTCCCTGTTCGGCGGTGTCGCACCTAGTGGCCTGGACGCCGAGGAGGGTCTCGTTCCCGTCCGTTCTAGGGAGGAAGAATTTGATCGCGAGCTGGCAAGGGAGGAGAAGGGTCCCGACCCCTGGGCAGTCAAGTTTGAAGCTGGCGAGCAGATCAATCCCAAGGTGAGTAACAGAAACAGCCGCACAAAAATGGTGGTGGAGCGGGTGGAGTCGTTGTGCTTGTGCTCGTGCTTTTGTGCTCGTGTCCAGCCAGCCTGTGCCCAAGCACTGCTCTCCTGAGCGCCTTGGCTGCGGTCGTGCCGACCGTGCCGGTCGCTCCACCCACACAGGGCGTGTCAATCCCAGCCGCCACGGCCGGGCGTACGCCGGACGTTGTGCCCCGGGGTGGCGTTCATGACGTCCTTGGCCTCTGGAGAGTCTGGTGTCTCAACCGCTGAACGACACTGACTTGCCGCCCCCAGAATTGGTCCACCAAATTCCGCTGGTATCTAACCGGCCTCGGCGGTCTCCTCGTCCTCAACTCGACCTTTGCCTCTTCGGCGCCTTCCGGTGTGACGGCGAGCGTCATGAAGGAATTCAATATCAGCACTGAAGTTGCTATTCTGTGCATCTCGCTCTTCGTCGCCGGATACTGTCTTGGTCCTCTACTGTGGGGCCCTCTGTCTGAGACATACGGTCGTCGTCCCATCTTCATTGGCGCCTTCATTGTCTATGTCGGCATGCAGGTGGGCTGTGCGCTCGCACCCAACGTCGGTGCACTCCTCGCCTTCCGTTTCTTGGGCGGAACCTTCGCCGCCGCACCCTTGACCAACTCTGGTGCCCTCCTCGCCGATATCTGGGACGGCGACCACCGTGGCCAGGCAATGGCTCTTTTTGGTCTTGCTCCCTTTGCCGGTCCCTCGATCGGTCCCATCGTCTCGGGCTTTATCGAGGTGGCAGGTGTCGACTGGCGCTGGGTCTACTGGATCTTGACCATGTTCGCGGGCGCGTGCTTTTTCCTCATCATCTTCACCCTTCCCGAGACGTACGCGCCGATTATCCTTGCCAAGAAGGCCAAGCGCCTGCGCAAGGAAACCGGCGAGGACCGCTGGTATGCCCCCATTGAGCGCAAGCAGACCGATTTCAGGACCCGTCTCAACGACATTGTCTTCAAGCCCTTTATCATGCTCGCCCTCGAGCCCATGCTCCTCGTCACTACCATCTACATGTCGTTCGTGTACGGCGTCGTCTACCTCCTCTTCGAGGCCTACCCTTTCGTGTTCGTCGACATTCACCACTTCAACACTGGCGAGAACGGTCTGGCCTTCCTTGGATTCTTCTCGGGCGGTGCGATCTGCACTCTCTTCTACATGACCGTCATTGAGACTCGCTACCAGAAACACTGCAAGGCAATTGCACCCGAAAGTCCCGCCCCCGAGAAGCGTCTCGAACTGTGTATCATCTGTGGCTGGGCGCTCGCCATCGCCATGTTCTGGTTTGGCTGGACCGCGTACCCTGACATTCACTGGATCTCGCCCGTCATCGCCGGCGGCTTCATCGGTATTGGTGTGCTCGGCATGTTTGTGTCCCTCTTCAACTACATTATCGACGTATACCTCTGGTCCGCGGCATCTGCGCTGGCGGCTTCGACCGTTTGTCGCTCGAGTTTCGGTGCCGGCTTCCCCCTGTTTGCAAACCAGCTCTATGAGCGCTTGGGCGTCCACTGGGCCTCGTCTCTCCTGGGCTTTATCGCACTCATCCTCGCCCCCGTGCCGCTCCTCTTGATGAAGTATGGCCCCTACCTGAGGTCAAAGTCGAGGTTCGTTCCCGTGGTCTGATCGACTCGATCTTCGGATTACACATGTGCGGCTTCACTTCTCCTCGCGCCGCCGCTTCCCTTGCTCGTACCGACAATCAGGCTCGCATTTCCACTACTCCAACCAAAACCCAAACAGCGCCACCATCATCCTACCCCCATACATATTTTTATCTTTTACAGCAGTGTAGCAGTACCGTATTTCAATCGTCGGAACTAGACTTATAGTGCATGCCATGCAATATATCCTCTCATTGCCTTGACGAGAACCTCCGTGTGGTCAGTTGAGCAGGCAAACCCAGGAGAGGGCGGTGTGGGGCGCGATCATGCGAAGTTGCTGAAGCTGCAATGTGACAATTTGCGTGTGTGTGTGTGTGTGTGTGGCGAGTTGTCGTGTGTCCCACGCTTGCATGCGGTCATAAATCCCACGGATTGAGGCGCAGCTTATCCTTACATCACTCATCATACTTGCTTTCCCATCAGTACTTCTCTTTCTCCCACTCTCTCATTGATCACTCCCCGCCCTCCTTCAACCCTTCTTCGTCACTACCCTTCAAAAAACATCTTCATCCCTGTCACGGCGCCAGTACACTCTCGTAGCTTCCTCCCTCCTTCCAGCCCACACGGCCGCCACCCTCCCCCGGCAACGACATTCGTACAATCAACACTTGAGCGTAAGACTCCGGTGGTCTAGGCACATCAAGATGGCTCCATCGCCACCCATTGGGGCGAATGAGACCGAGGTCGTCACCCAGCCAGGCGACACCACTGTTGAACGTCCAACCGTCGCAATCGACCGCGCCTTCTTCCCCGAGATCTTTGAAGACATCTTTGCGTACTCAAGCAAGGAGGCATTGTTCGCGCTTCGGCGTTCGTGTCGCGACCTCTTCGAACGAGTGAACGCCATCTTTGACCCCTATCACATCAACTTACGCATGTACTGCCAGGACGACACCTCCCGTCATGTCTTGTATATCCACGACACCTACAATTATCTCTTATTTGGCAAACACGGCAGCCCCCCGGAAAGTTGGATCAAGGTCCTGTCACTCAGACAGGAGCGGGACGACTATTGTCTTGACGAGTACAATTTTGAAGGGAGCACCATGAAAGTCGAGTTTCTTACCCTGCCTCAGCGGCTAACCAATCTCGAAGTGGTCCGCATTCTGCCTAACTTTGGCGGGAATCTGTTTAACCACCTGCCCTACTTCAATCTTGAGCAAATCAGTGAAGTCTATGCTGCTGCTCCCACGTACATTGTCTTTACTGGAGACGATGGTCTGCGCCTTCCGAAATCCCGCAACAGGTCCAGCGCCCTCAAGACGAAGAATCTCGTCATCAACATCGGAGGGTGGTATGGCCATATCGACGACCAGTGGCTCTCCCCTGATCTCATTTGGCCGAACCTCTCCGAGGTCGTTTTGTTCTTTGACTCTGAACTCGACACGTCTGAAACCGATCTGTGCGTGTCACTCTTGACCGCACGCCCAGTCAAGAACATTCGCTACACCGTCGTGGGCCTTGAGGATGCGCGTCAAGAGTACGGCTCCCAGGACGACGATGATAATTGGAAGTCAGCTCTGCTGGCTCGTATCCGCATCAAGCTCAACTTGGCGATTGCGGCCATCCCGCAGCAAACGAAAGATAAATGGACCAAGGCAATCAGGAAGGGCATGGATACCGAGAAAATTCTTGGCCGTGTGACAGTCCTGTCCAAATCCGAGTACCGTTCGAAGGTTGGGAAGAACTTCTACAGGCTCGTGACAGAGGAATATTGGACGCCAGTGGAGTGAGGGTGGGGAGAGAGAGGTAAGGAGTTAGGGTGGGGAGACAGAAGCGATACAGAGGGGGGAGGAGAAGGGAGAGGGGAGAGGAGAGAGGGAGAGAGGAGAAGAGGGGAAAGGAGAAGCGAGCTCCCGACGACTTTTACATATGATTAAATTGAACACATGTAGCGAAACACAAGTAAGCCGTAGTACTGTACATATTTCCTTAACGCAGATCCATCACCTTACAGTACAGTACAACCTTAGCATTCCAGTCCTGGACGAGGGCAGGTGTTACCAATGTCAAACCTTTACGGGTTTCTCGGGCGGTGTCTCCTGGACAGCAATTTGACTACACCTTGTCGTTCAACTCACCTTCATGCCTAGCACAGTGCGTTCTCTTCTCCACCCAGGGTGAAGGTGAACCAAGCTGTCCAAGTTGTTCAAACGCAAAGGCAGTTATAAAGTGGAACACCTGAAAATTTTCATCATCCTCCTAGACGACTTCCCGTAGTGGTTATCGGGTTACCTTGCTATTGGTGTGTTCAATCAGGTAATGTGCTTGCACTCGAGAGTTCGAATCTCTCAGTCGTCGTTGCTTGATAGCAGCGTCCATCTCTTTTGCTCTCTGCGTCGAACGAGCTGTTGAAAGCGAGTTGAAGGTCGGAAGGTGTTGATTGGGAATTTCGGTGGATTAAAGTTGATTTTAAATTTCTATATCCGACCTGCCATCTATATCCGCCCGTTAAACCGATTAGAATTGGCTCTCTAATATCGTGCCTGTCGGATCTGGGGTCTCCAGTGACCTCCACGCGCGTCCCGTTGTCGCGTCAGAGCGCCCGTACTGACTGACGCAAAGGGGTTTGTCTCTCTTGTCTGTCCCGTCTCTCTCTTGTTGTCTTTTCGTACACTCTCATCGCTATCCGCGTGCCTCTCTGTACCCCCCCCCCACGTCTCTCCTGCATCGACAGCCATGGCCCCGCCGCCCGTCACCATCTACGTGAGTGCACAGCTGCGGAAGGTTGCAGGTCCCATGTCGCTTGCGCTAATCTCGCCAGGTGACCAGCCTCACCAGCCAGCCAAAGGTGCGCAAGCACATCCAGCTACTGCACAGGTATGTCGCTCTTGAAAGTGAATGAGCAGGTGATGGCCCGGCTCTCGTACGGAGCCTGTAAGAGCCAAGGTGCCATCACCAGTCCCTCCACCTTGCCGCTGCCCAGTTCGCTGACATACCAGTGCTCTGTCTGGTCTCGAGATTCCCTACGAGGTACATTACTTGCTACTCTGCCAACACAAATCTGGATACTGACAGCACAGGCCTTTGACCTTGCAATTGACGAGGACGCTAAGCGGCGATGGCAGCGTGCCAAGCCGCTCGGAATGGTCGTTGGTCTGCCAGGATACCTCGTCGGTGGGGAGTGGCACGGAGTGAGTCAATTTGAAGGTGGTAGAGGAGGAAGTGGCCAGCATGGAGTTGCTTTGCGGTTGCGTGTGAACACCGCCACAGATGGTCATGCGCGCTGGACCGCTGGGCATCCAGTTGCTTGACCCTTCCGTCCCCTTTTGTATGAGGCAACTGGCAACGAGCCCAACTGACTCACAGACCATGGACGAGTTTGAAGAGGCTGTCGAGATGGGCACTCTCGAGTCCTTCCTGAAGCAGGACACCGACCACGCCGACGCAAGCATGACCATTGGCGAGGCCGAGCTGGACCGTCTCATGCGGGAGATGACAGATGCCGACCTGGATCAGCTCGTCGGCGACCTGACCATTGACGACATCGACCCTGCTGCCGTCAAGGAGGCTGTCAAGGAGGACCCTGTGGTCCCCAAGGCTGCCGCTGTCGAGGAACCAAGCAAGGCCGCCGCTGTCGAGCCTGTGGCTCCCGTGAAGGCTGTCGAGCCTGTCGTTGCCGTCGAGGAGTCTGTCAAGCTTCCCGCCGCCGAGCCCGAGGCTCCCGTCAAGGAGTCAGCAGCCACCGAGACCCAGTCCGCCTCCACAGGCATCCTCGGTACCGCTACCGCCGCCGTGACAATTGCGGCGACGACCGCGGTCGCTACTGTGAGCGAGACTGCTTCGAGTGTGGCCGACGCTGCCAAAAGCCTCGTCGCGGAGCCCGAGGGCGTGACTGCGAAGCGCGCAGACGTTGTGGCCGAGGACAAGGAGGAGGAGAAGGAGGCTTCCCCGGTCGCGACCAAGACCGAGGAGAAGGAGGCTGCTCCCCTGACGGCGGAGGCGTCGCTCGACGATGTAATTGACAAGACGCTCGCCAAGGAGGCAGTCGAGGCAGAGCAGAAGAAGGAGAAGGACGAGTAGAGCAGTGCACTTATTGATATGGATATGATTTTACAGCACGGTAGTCGGGGGCTATTCACTGCCTGCAAGCCACAAAGTAGCAAGTGTTGCACTTTGCACGTTACTGGCCCATAGGCCTCCGGGAGCAGAGACAAGAACAACTGGTGGCAGCCACGATCCCCATCATTCCCCCGCGCCCTACCTGAACCGGTCTCTCAATTACCGCGTGCAAGCGATACTACCTGTCTCACACGTCCCTCCCTTCCCCGACGACCTCATGAGAATGTTATTATGAGTACAGACTCCATCGCTGTCGGTTGGTGAGGGGGAGTGTTTCCGTGTCAGCGGAGGACATGAGAAGGGTCCGTCACATTGTTCCGTCTCCGGTCTGAAAATGCGGTATGACAGAAATTCAGTCGTCAGCACCATAACCATATGCAACAGCAGTACCAGTGTACCAGTGTAGCGGTTACATGCGAGCCAGCCGCTCGTGTGAAGTGTGACGCAGTGAGAGACAGGCTGAGAGATCTAAGAAGGCGCATTGGGTCATTTCTTTCAGAAGATCCGTTCCCCACCGGCGTCCGAAGCCAGCGCCCGTGAACGACCACTTGCCGCCGCCACTTGCACCCACAAGGGATCTTGTTCTCCGCATTGGACGTGGGATATGATGGAGAGGTGTTGACAAGAGAGGACAGGACGCGTCGGCGAGCGCCGACAACATGTACCGTATTATCGTGGGGGAATATCGGTTGCACCGGTTAAACTGTGCGGGGAACCGGGAACCGGCAGGCCCATTATCCGCGCCGGGGGGGCGGCGCCGGGCCCTCCTCGTATGCTTCGTCGTCTGACAGCCCCGAGAGGAGGCGTTGAACAGTACAAGATCTTGACAAGTGCTATCTTGCATCGCGCTCCACTCTCTCATTCCTCGACCGTCTCCCTAATACCTTCAGCAACAATGACGGGCCACATCTACGAGTCAATGTTCCCCACCCCGTTCATTCCACAGGTGGGGCTGTTCGATTTCATCTTCCCCTCCGCGCCGGGTGTGTCGACGTCCAAGGAGTTCCCCGAGACCCACCCGGCGTTTATCGACGGCGTCACTGGCGAGGTGCTCTTCCGCGGAGAACTCCACGACCGCGCTCTTCGCCTGAAGACCGGTTACAAGGAGCTCCTTCACCTGAAGCGCGGCGACACGGTCTGTGTTTGGGGCAGCAACTCGATTGAGTGGATCTTTGCTGTCTACGGTGCCATGGCTGCCGGTCTTGTCGCGTCACTGGCAAACGCTGCATAGTGAGTTGGGGTAGAAGCGCCGTAACTGACAAGCAGCGCCCCCCACGAGCTTGCACACCAGTACAACAACTCTGGTTCGTCGGCCATGTTTGTCGCCCTTGAGAACCTTGCGGGCTTTGAGCAGGCCCGCGCTGAGCTTGAGCGTCCTCTGGAGGACAACCGTGTCATCCTCTTGTGCAAGCCCGAGCACAAGCCCAAGGGCACCAAGTACCACTGCATCTTTGAGATTCTCTCGGAGCGCGCCGAGGAGGCCGAGCACTTTGACGGTACCGAGTGCTACGAGACCCAGTTCCTGTGCTACTCGTCCGGCACCACTGGTCTGCCCAAGGGTGTGATGACGACCCACAACAACATGGTCTCGCAGATGTGCACTTCCCACATTTGTCTCGACCCCATGTCATCTGAAACGGACGCCCTCCTCGGTTTCCTGCCCATGTCGCACGCGTTCGGCCTCATGGCCATCCTCCTCCAGCCCCTCACCCAGGGTGTACCAGCCGTCATCCTCCCTCGGTTCGACGAGCTTAAGGCTCTGGCCGCCATCGAGAAGGTGAGCTAGCAGGCGCGCCGTTTGCACAAACTGACACTTCACAGTACAAGGTCACCCGTGCTCTCTTCGTCCCCCCCGTCGTCCTTCTTTTCATCCACTCGCAGAACACGCCCAAGTTCAACATCACCTCGCTCAAGTCCGTGTTCAGTGGTGCGGCTCCTCTCAGCCCCGAGCTCATGGCGGCCTTCCACAAGCGCTACCCGCATGCCACTGTCACTCAGGGCTACGGCATGACCGAGACCTCGCCTGGCGCCCTCCAGGCGCGTAGCGAGGACTCGCGAGCCGGCCACAGCGGTGTCGGCGTCCTCCTCCCGGGCTACCAGGCTCGTCTGGTCATGGAAGATGGCCGCGACGCTCACCCAGGAGAGCGTGGCGAGCTCTGGCTCCGTTCGTCTTCTATCATGAAGGGATACCACGCAAACCCTGAGGCGACCGCCAAGACCATGGCTCCTGGCGGCTGGCTCAAGACTGGTGACGTCGCGGTTGTCGACGAGAACAACCGTTTCGCGTAAGTTGGTTGTAGCTGTGCCTTGTGGAACATTCAGCTAACACCAACCAGTATCGTTGACCGTGTCAAGGAGCTCATCAAGTACAAGGGCTTCCAGGTGGCCCCCGCTGAGCTCGAGGCCCTGCTCCTCCAGCAGCCCAAGGTCATTGACGCCGGCGTCGTTGGCGTGTATGACGAGTCGCAGGCGACTGAGCTTCCTCGGTGAGTCGCACCTTTGTCCCTGCCTTGAAACGACGCTCACCCTCTTGCCCAGCGGCTACATTGTCGCCAACCCTTCGCTCGGCATCAAAACCGACGCCGACAAGGCAAAGCTGTCCAAGGAGGTCGCCGCTTGGGTCGCCGGTCGTGTCGCCCCGCACAAGCGCCTTGTGGGTGGTGTCATCATCATTGACGCTGTGCCCAAGTCCCCCTCGGGCAAGATCCTCCGCAACATTCTGCGCAAGCAGGCCCAGCAGGAGTTTGAGAGCTCCGCCAAGGCCAAGCTCTAGACGCTCGACGACTTGTCGGAGAATAGGCTTTGACCATCGAGTTTAATGATCGTGGGGGGTGGGTATAGGGGTCCGTTAGACGTCCATGTGAGCCAAAAATGCAGTATATCAGTTGTCCATCAAGGAAAATCAGCTCGTTGGGACTCGCAACGCTCGTGAGGGCACGCCAGAGAGGTCTACATCGTCTCTTCGCTAGTATATCGGTTAGTATAACCGCCTCTCAATAGGGAGTCTTCCTAATACATAGGAACATCGCGGTAGAGCAGGGTTCAACTCCCTGGCGGAGAAGCAGCGCCTGTACAGGTGCTTTGTTTTTGCCAGTCGACGCAGGAGAGCCATAGGGAGCGTGTGCTGGGGTGTTATCCTCGCCCGTTGCCGTATGGTGAAGTACTGGACTGAAGAACGGGGCATTTCGTCGTGGATCGTCGGAGGAGGTTTGTAATTTCAGTAGCTGTGGCGGTTTGTCAACTGTAAAAGCTGCCGGCGGCTAGTGGCCTCAGCAGCCAGCAGACGCCCTGTTTCCATGTGTATGGGCACACGTATTGTACTCGGCGCCATGGGTGCCCGTACAAACCTGCAAGTCGAGGTGCTACCAAGACTGTCGCCGCGCGGCAGTCAACCAAAGTTCGGAAGCGGTAGGTGGTCGGAGGCGTTGGGCTTGGGACATGGTTCCCGACAAGTGGCGCGATGTCCACCGATCACCATGACCTCTTGTGCTACGTTGACCATTCCAGCGGAATAGAGGGGTCCAGAACACCCCATTGCACCTCCCCAGCTCACAGTGTGCTACAAGGTGGGTCTTCTGAGCCTGTTGCAGCTCCAAAGTGGTGTCAAGGAAGGTTGGCGAACGCGCCTCTGAAACGTGCCTTTAGGTAAAGGTACACGGAACTTCAGTGACATGGCCTCCACATTTCACTTGCTGGACATGTAGATGGTGCCATCGCTGTGACACGAGTGCGGGTGTAGAGGAGGAAGAAGAGGTTGGTCCTCAGAGACATCAGAGGCCGGGACAGACCACGCGACACGACAGTGGTTGGCCGGTTGACCAGATTACGTCGTGGGTAGTGACAACCAACTGTTTCGTCATCGCAACTGTTTCACGTCTGAAAGCAAGCGCATGGCGGCCCACATGTACAGACTAACCACAAACTTGGTTTGTGCACCTTTCCACTAAGTGTGCACGCGCACACTTCGCTCTGCAGCTAGCTCTGCACCTCACTCATCATACTCTACGGGCTGCAGTCTGCAGGGTGAGTGCTTTTAGCGTGCAATATGAGGCCCTGGGTCGTTGTTGGCCATGGCAGGTGTGAATGTCTTGGCCTGGTCAACGAGAGCAAGAAGAGTGCAACAATGGACAGCCCTCGCCCCAGCCTGGACCTTCCGGCGCGTCTCTTGTGATTCTTGTGCATGTCCTGAAACGCACCCCAGAGTGTCTCGACGGGTTCTCGTGTTCGGGAGGACGACACTCTGAATGTGACCCGGGACGGAGGGACCTGGTACAGCATAATAAAATTGGGGGGCTCCTGAAATCTCGACGCGTCGCGTCGTTCCGACGTTTAATCAGCTCCTGAATGTGCAGCCTCTCCGTGTCGTCTGTGGTTCCACAGCCGTTAGGTGATGGAGAGGACCGGGAAACAAGAGGAACAGAGGCCAGAGGCACGTAATCCAGAGCGCGTGAAAGTCAGGATCTCTGACGGACGCGCTCGTGAAGCAGGTAAAGTTGTCGCAAGCGTTTTGTCCTCAAAAGCCAACGATGCACGCCGCGTCATACCATCGCCACGCTTTCGGCCTGCGGATAGGCCCCCCAGGTACTGGTACTAGGTCACTAGAGAAGCATTAGCGCACAAAAGTCCAGCCACGCCATTGTGTGCGCGCGTGTGCACGCTGATGCAGCTGTGTGCCCTGCCCGCTGCCTGCAAGGTGCATGGAGCACGGATGAGGAGGGTGAGAGTATGCAGTTGTTTTGTGCCTTCTTTGTGGGATCGATCCCTACCCCAGTGCCGTGATCAATGCCGTTGACCCGCGGCAGTGGGGGATAGTTTGCATATAAGACCTCGCACGTCTGATCAGACCCCTGCGTCTTCCATCACTACCACTTTGTCCATTCTACCAACACCAACGGCTTCGCTTCTGTCTGCATATTCGACGTTCTCACCCTCGACACGGTCACAACCGCCATTGATCTCGGCTCACGATGCACGCTGCCACACTCCTCCTCGCCCTGGTCGCGACAGTGGTGGCTGTTCCCTCCCCGATCGCTCCGGCCACAGGATCAAACGACCTCGACTCACGGGCACTCTACAGCTCTCTCACGTCGCGTGGTCGTGGGCCAGTCACCCTCAAGTTGAGCCGACAGGAGCCGTCGGCAACGGTCAGCCGCCGTGACCTGTTGCAAAACGAGCTTGACCACGCTGCCCGCAAGTACCTTCCCTTCCTTAGTGCGGAGAAGCGTGCCGCAGCCGAGAACCACCTTGCCAAGCGCACAGTTCCCCTCACCAACTGGGCCCGTGACCTGCAGTACAATGTGGCTATTGAGATCGGGTAAGCCCCAGACGCCGTCATTGATCGTCCAGTGTGGCTGACTTGTCGTCTCAGAACCCCTCGTCAGACGTTCAACGTCGTGTGTGACACTGGTTCGCCCGACCTGTGGGTTATGGCCGCCAGCTGCCAGAGCGAGGCGTGCAGCGACATGACAACGTTCGACCCCAGTGCGTCCTCAAGCTACGCCAATGTCAACCAGACCTTGTACATTGGCTATGGCAGCGGGAATGTCTCCGGCCAATACGGCAAGGACATTGTGGCGCTCGATTCGTCCACCTACTTTCCTCAAGAGTTTGGTCTCGGCATCGACGTCAGCGTCCCCAACTTCTCCAAGCGCAACACGCAAGGTATCCTCGGCCTGTCATGGCCGGTGGCGGGCCACCCCGACCCCTTCTGGTACAACCTCTTCCAGGACGGCAACTTTGACGAAAACGTGTTTGGAATCTACCTCAAGCGCTCGAGCCTGTCGGCGTCGTCGAACAGCTCTGACGCCAACGGCGGCGAGATCACTATTGGCGGTACCGACTCGGCCGTGTACACGGGGGACTTTAACACCATCCCGCTCCAGAACGTGAACGAGACGTTCTGGAACATCCCGCTCGACAGCGTGTCCATCAACGGCGCTGCGATCAGCATGAACGGCTCCAAGTCCATGATCGACTCGGGCACCTCGCTCATCTACACCTCGCAGAGCAACGCCGACGAGTTCTATTCGCACATCAACGGTTCCACCATCCAGGACAATGCGTTTGTGTTCCCGTGCAACTCGACCCACGCGGCCTCGTTCACCTTTGGCGGTGTCGAGTACCCCGTCTTCCCTTACGACATGACCCCCCTTGTCAACGGCGACCTGTGCTACGGCGCCGTGCAGGTCACGTCTCTCCCCTTTGACACCCAGTGGGTCTTTGGCGACGCGTTCATGAAGAACGTGTACACCAAGTTTGTCATGAACCCGCCCGCCGTGGCGTTGGCCAAGCTCGCGGACGACGCCAACATCAAGGTCAACAATGCTCGTTGCGGGAGGCCCTTGACTCGCTAGAGGTCTAGATAGAAACAGCATCTTTACCTCTGGAGGACATTTGCTGGAACCTTAGTGTACAATACAGTTGTGAACGCCCACCCCCACCCTCTTTATTAGCCCATATGAACATTGCCACAGTCGAGCTGGGCCATTTGCTACTTGCTACTTGACTACTTCCCGATTGACCCCAGCAAGGAATATCGTGGTTTGTTTGCGGCATGCGGTATTCACAAAACCCTTTGTGGTCCGGGCGACATGAACACCTATTAACCCCAATACAGTCGCGTTTGTCGTCCCCATGGCCCCATGGTTGTTCGACGTCGTCTCCCTTGCGCCAGATGGCGACAATCGGAGTCCTCCGTGACATCATTTTTCGGATCCGACGACAGCTTTCCCGACTTACAATCGCCCGGCTCCGAAAAGGTGTTGTTGGTGGTGATCCCCCCTCCTTCTCTTCATACGATATATCTCTCAACAGCTGCTGCAGCAATGCATTAACAGACACGACCACGACATCACTCTAGCTGACATTACGAAGCCACGCATACGATACGACCGACAGTTTTCTCATCACGACCTATCCACCACTCCCCCACCCCCACCCACTGTCATCCGTCACGATGGTCTCGCTCGACACGATCCTTGCCGTGGCCCCGCGCGACGCGCGCGAGGTCATCGAAGAGGACGACGACACGCGCGCATACCTCGCAACCGTCATTGAGGGCAAGACGGCCGCCGACGCGAAGCGTGCCATTGCGCCGTTTCTCGGCATGAGCACCAAGGCGCTCGACGCCATGTTTGCGCGTTTGGAGCTGGACGAGGCCGGCGCAGGCGATGTGAATGGCAGCAGCGACGCTCCCCCGACCCATGCAGTCAACGGCGTCAAAGGGTCGCCTCCAAGCCCGACGGAGGGCACCAAGAAGCTGCCCGCGGCGCCGACCGTGACGGCATACTCGCAGCAGTCGCGCTTCCATTCCGCTACCGTTACGACGTTGTCCAAGGACGTCGATCTCCGCGACGTCAACCTCACCATCGGCGAGCGCGAGTTGCTTGTCGATACCCGCCTGTGGCTCAAGGCCGGGACACATTACGGCCTCGTTGGGCGGAACGGGTGCGGCAAGTCGACGCTGCTGGGTGTGCTGGGCGACCATTCGCTGGTCGGCTTTCCGCCCAACTTGCGTACACTCTATGTCCAACAGCTGGACGTGGAGGAGACGGACGCCAGTGTGCTTGATGAAGTCCTCGCGGCCGACACTGAGCGCCAAAAGCGCGTCGACAACGTTCGTGCCATCGAGGCGGCCCTAGCCGAGGATGGCCAGCCGGCACTGTCGGCCGCGATTGACGGCTACGTCTCGCGTATTGCCGGCGAGCGCGTGAGCGCTGCCCAAAAGACGGCGACGCTGCGGTCCGGAAAGCGCGGCAAGATTGCGCGTGGAGCGGCGCTCAAGGCCGAGCAGACCATGCTCGCTGCGGTGCGCACCGAGGTTGGCGCGGGCGGCGACACCCCGCGTCCCGACACTGAAGTGGCGGCTACGATCCTCGAAAAGGTCTATGCCGAGCTGGACGAGATGGGTGCACACAGCGCCGAGGCGCGTGCGCGGTCCATCCTCACGTCTCTGGACGTGAGCGAGCGCATGCAGGACGGGCCCGTGACTGCGCTGTCTGGTGGCTGGCGTATGCGCGTGGCACTCGCAAAAGCCATGTTTGTGCAGCCCGACATTCTCCTGCTCGACGAGTGTACCAACCACTTGGACCTGGCCGCCATTGCCTGGCTGCAGTCGTACCTCGTGTCTCTCGAGGACGTGACGATTGTGTGTGTGTCGCACGACCGCGACTTTCTCAACGCCGTGTCCGAGGAAATCATCCGCCTCAAGGACACGCAGCTGTCGTACCACCCGGGCAACTATGACGAGTACGAGGAGGCCCAGGACGAGCTGCGCAAGAAGAAGCTCCGCCAGCACGAGGCGCTCGAGAAGCGGAGGGAACACGTCCAAAAGTCGATTGAAAAGTTCAAGCAGCACGCGCGGTCGAGCAACGACGACAAGGTGCTGGGCCAAGTGGCGTCGCGGCAAAAGAAGCTCGAGCGCATGGTCGGCATCGACAAGACCGAGGACGGCAAGCGGTTCAAGGTGTCGTACTGGGCCGGCTTCCACACCGGTGTGCGACCCGAGCTCGAGCTCATCAAGAGCGAAAAGGAAGTGGACCTCAAGATCCCCGATCCCGAGCCCCTGCGTACCGCCGGCCCGCTTGTGACGCTCACCTCGGCGTCGTTTTCGTACAAGGGCAGCAAGCACCGTGTGCTCAAGTCTGTGTCTCTTGCCTTGTCGCCGGGCGTCCATGTAGCCATCCTCGGCCTGAACGGCTGTGGCAAGTCGACCCTCGTGGGTATCATGGCGGGCACGCTGGCCCCGACACACGGGCACGTCAACCGTGCACCCAACCTCCGCATCGGACACTATACGCAGCACTATGTCGACTCGCTGTCGTCCATCGCCGACAGCGCGCTCGCGCTGCTGGCCACGCAGATCCGCGACGCGGCGCCGCCCCACCTGGACGCACCCGAGCCCAAGGAGGGCGACCTGCGCAAGTGGCTCGGCAGCTTTGAGCTGTCGGGCGCACTCGCCACCCGCCCGGTGCATACCCTCAGCGGAGGCCAGCGTGCGCGCGTCGCCCTCGCCCTCATCCTGCACTCGCAGCCACACCTCTTGCTCCTCGACGAAGTCACAAACCATCTGGACATGTACGCCGTCCAGGGCTTGGTCGCGGCGCTGACAGTGTGGACGGGCACGAGCGTCCTCATCACCCACGACAGACACTTTGTGCGCGAGACGGCAGACGAAGTGTATCTCCTCGAGGGCGGCCGGCTCACCCGCCTCGAGGAAGGTGTGGACGAGTATGTCGCGCGGTTTGATTAGTGCCTGTGCCTGTGCTGTGCTGTGTAGTAACAGACGGCTTAATTTCTGCATCCAGCAGGTCATTAACACTGCATAGAAAGAGAAAAAGAGACACTGTATCCTATCGCTTCAACTGCATGTATCATGTATGGGTGTCACACACAGTTTTCTCTTTTGTGTCTCGCCAGCTGGACCCGCCACTAACGAACCGACAAAAACTCACACGGGCATGGCTACTGACTCTGGGGCTACGGAATATACTTATACTTCAAATCTGCTCATTGACGACTCTGAGAAAAACAATAAACTTGGCCCACGGTGGTCAACATGTGCTCGCGGGGGATAGAGAGACGACCCTGCCGTCGGGAATAGTGAATAAATAGATGGGAATGGGGCGAATGGGGGAATGGGCGGTGTTCGTGTCTGGGTGGGGTATGTTGCGCGTGTGGCTCTGGGTCGCTCGCTCGCCGCTTTTCGAAAGAGGGGGGTGGCTCGCGCTCACGCTCACAAACCGGGCCTCACGCCACGGGCGGACAACAGCCTCTCTGTCCTGAAGCGCTCGTACACGACCTCGCGCGTCGTTGTCCTCAGCCACTCGGCCGCGCTGACGACCGCATCACGCACGGCCGGCAGGTCGCTGTGTGCGGCGTCGGCGGCGTCGGCACGTCCCCAGCGGAACGCGCGGGTGAAGCCCGGTCCGGGCTCGGGCGCGAACACGGCGTAGGGCACATCCGTCTTGTCTGCCGCGCTGGGCGGCTCGGACAGGTCGTCGAGCATGTCCTCGGCCTCGGTGTCGACGCTGGCGGAGAGGACGCCCCATGCGCCGAGGGGTTCGCGGCCAAAGACCGTGGCGAGGTCGCGGACGACGGCGGCACGCGCGGCTGCGAGCTCGTTGGACGTGAGGGCGTCGGCGTGCGTGAGGACCGGGAGGACGTTGGCTCGTGCCGAGAACCGCCGGATGGCCTCAATGTCGTCGACGGGCAGACGCGCCTCGACGTCGGCCACGTCGGGCTCGAGCAGGTCAGAGTCGGGGCGCGTAGGCGGGGTGTGGACCGCGACCTTGTCGGCGGGTGGCTCGGCAATGGTGTCCCAGTCAATCTCGACAGGCGCGGTCGGGCACAGCACGGTCCGAGCATCAATCACATAGACGACTGTAAAAGAAGCCTTGTCAGCACACTGTGGCGAGGACAACACGAGGCAACGCATACACGGGCCACTTACCGAGATGCACCAGGTCGCCGCCATCGGCCTTGCGTCTGATCACTTTGCTCTCCTCGGCGAGCTGCTTGGCGAGGCGGTCTTCGACGATGCCAAGAAGCGAATTGAGCGCGCGTCCACGTGTGGCAGGACCGTTGCCTGCGGCAGGAAGACCGGGCGTGTCGAGGAGGACAACCGTGCGGCGCTCGCTGGCCGCCGTCACCGTGTGCCTCAGGACACTGGCCGTTGGGCCCATACGGCCGTTCATGCGCGTAGCATCCGGGTCGAGGACGCCCGTGAGAGCGTCGATAAAGCTGATAGCAAGTCAGTCGTTGTACAATCAAAGTTTAGGGATTAGGGAAAACGGGTGTGGCGGTATGTAGGTGGACGTGGCGTGAGATCGCCACACACACACGACCTCGCACCCAACTTTACTCGTCTTCCCCACTACTCACCTTGTCTTGCCGCTACCGCTGGGACCGGCGACGACGACAGTCAGCGACGCCGCCTTCCTTCCCTTTCCGCGCGCGCGCGACACGGGCATGGTCGGGAGCGGCACGACGTTGTTGGGCGAGAACGGCCGGTGGAAATCGGGCGAGCCGCCGTTCGTGTCTCGCACTTTGGACGGCACACGGCCAGCACGGAGCGCAGCGCCGGGGCTGGGAGGGTTTGCGCCGGGGATGGCCATCGGCAGAGCCCCCTGCGACGCGCCGCTGGGAATCCTGCTTGCGCGCCACGCGTTCTCGTTACCGCCATACTGCGCTTGGTACGCTGCGGCTGCGTGCGCCGGCATGCTTGCGCGGTTGCCAGGCATGCCCGGCCCAGCGCGGGGCGTGACTGCAAACTGGTTGTAGCTGCCGTGCTGGGAGTGTCCTCCACCGGCCTGTGCGGCTGCGCGGGCCTGAGCTTGAGCCGCTGCAGCGATTTCGGGAGGCAGGTTGGCCCATGCTGACGGGTCGATGAGCGGGACAGTGAGGTCGGGGAGGCTGAGAGCCGCGAGCGACGGCGCTACCTCGGGCTCACGCCGCGGGGGTGGGGGCTTGCGCAGTAGGGAAATGGGCATCGCCGGCGATGCTGCTTGTTGCTGTTATTGTCGTGGTTTGTTGTTGTTGTTACCGCAGAAGAGGTTGGTCGTGAAGGGCGTTGCGTTGGGGGGGCAAGGAGGGTGGGTTGCGTTTAGAATGTAACGTGGCTTCTGGCTAGCAGGAAAGGAAGGTGAAGAGAGGTAGGAGGTGTGTGTGCCAGCGACCAGAGCTGTGACAATTGTGTGAGAACGAGCGAGGACGAACAAGGGCGAAATGAGAATGGGAATGAGAATGTGTGAGTGAGAGAGTGGATGGATGAAACAGCAGCTTGGCGGTGTGAGTGCCGTGTGGTGTGTGTGTGTGTATCTGTGCTTGGCCTGGTGTCATCGTCGTCTCTCTCTCCCCCTTGCCAACAGACCCCCCCGGTGGAACACGAGCGATACCGTAACAGGATGCGTTGGGTGTGGTGGCGCGGGTCCCGCGCGTCCCGAAGCTGCGTGAGCGCGTGAGCTGGCCAGTCGCGCGCATATGACCCGCGGTCTGTCGTGTGGCCTGCCTGGCAACCACCCAACTGGTATGCGGTATGGGCGTCCACTTTTGCTCGATGCAGAACGGGGGTGCTCTGGAGGAACGCAGGGGCCGCCGTGAGAGACGCAGGACAGTGTGGAGCAGAACGTGCCGGTGGTGGCCCGGTGCAGCGAAAGGTGGGAATCGCCGTCGTCGTCGTACAGTGCGTGCGTGCGCTGGCCTGTGTGGGGTGTACGGTGAGACACAGTTAGTACACTGCGCTGCGCACTCGCGCACCTGCAAAGACGTGGATGGGCTCGTGCGGGGAAAAGCCAGGAGGAGCGTGCGGATGCACGGAGGTCCCGAGCAAGGACGAAGGGGGAGGAACAGAAAGAGGCCACCAGCGGAATGAGTTGGGGGGGGAGGGGGGGGAAGTCGCCTGGCTCACGCTTCGACGCTCGCTGCTCGACGACTGCGTTGTTGACGCTGACGCGCTAACCCCCCGCGCTCACGGTGCCATTACAGGCACCGGCGCGCAATCTCGTTTCAGACACGCAAGCCATAGAGAACCCTTCGGGACACCCCCAACCCACCGGGACAAGCAAAAGGCCCACACCCTACCATCGTACCCGCCATGGCCAGCGTGTCGCTCCCTGTTCCCCGTCGTCCCCGCCCTGTCCACAAACCTGGACCAGGTGGGCCTCCCCCTAGCGCGTCGGGTCCAAAACCTGGGCTGTGCCGTACCGACGTCGTGTCTCAAGTGGGTTCTGTGGCGTGTGTCTGGACTGGACTGGACTCGACCCACCCACCATGTCCACTACACGCGCTGTGCACGCCTCCTTTCCTTTTTCCCTCAAAGTGTGCATGTCTATAGGTATATCAAAGAGTGTAGAAAATGAAAAGATGGCAAAGATGCTATAAAGAGCGGCAATGTAGCCTTGACTTGCTACTAATAGTGTTGTGTAAAAAAAAACACTGTCTGCGCAACGTCCCTGATGCTTTTGTGCGGGTGAAGGGGGAGATGCCGTTGCTTGGCTTGGGCTTAGGCAAGACACTTGAGGTCGGCCTTCTCCACGAGTGCCAGACCGGCACCGAGGGCCCAGCCGAGCTCAACGCCCTTGATCTTCTTCTCGACGAGCAGGTCACGGTCGTCGTGCAGCTCGTAGCCGAGCGAGAGGAGCGCGTTCATAAACGTCAGGTCGAGGCAGTACTCGGGGCGGCCCTCGAGCTCCTCGAGCGCGTTGGTGTTGCCGGCCCAGCGGGTGCGCCAGACGGTCTCGCCGGCACACACGTCGCGCGCGAGCTTGCCGAGGGTGCCCAGCGTCAGCTCGCCGGGCGCGCCAACGTCCAGGAGGGGAGCGATGCGGTCGGTAAAGTACGACAGGGCGAGGACCTTGCCGCCCTTGAACGTGTCGATGAGGGCAGGCTGGTAGACGCCGTTGAACGAGCAGGGCTCCACCTGGCAGATGGCGTCCTTGGCAATGGCGAGCTCGACGACACGGTTGCACGCGTCAAAGCCGCCGTTGGCACCGGTCATGGTGACCTTGACCTTGGTACGTCCGGGAGGGTCAAGCTCGACCTCCTCGGTGGTGCCGCGCGACAGACAGGGGTTGCCAATGTACGTGTCGGGCGTCAGAGCGTCCCACTCCTCGTCATCCTTGTTCATACTCCAGGTAAAGCCGACAATGTTGTGGATCGAGCGGCGGGCGCGCATAAGACCATAGTTGAGGTGCGAGTGCTGGTAGAGGGTAAAGTTCTTGCCGCCAAACCAGAGCGAGAACTTGTGGTCACCCTCGGCGAGCTTTTGCTCAGAGTCGGCAGGGAAGCGGGGCTCAAAGACAATCTGGGTCGAAGCGCCACCGAGGTCCATGACGGCAATGGTGTCCTGGGTCTTGACACCCTCGCCAATCTTGTTGAGCAGGTAGTTGGCAGTGATCCAGGCGTAGACACCCTCGTTCTTGCCCTCCATAATCTCAACAGACTCGGCGCCGCCAATGGTGTAGTGGTAGTTGGTCTTGAGGTGGTTGCGGCACTCGTCAAGGATGGCAGTCGACTCGACCTCGCCAAGAAGACGGAGACCGGCGGTGGCCTTGACCTCGACAGGGGTACAGCCGCGCAGCGACTCGGGGACGACGCGGTTGGCCTCCTCCATCAGGGGGTCGAGCGACTTGGCGGCGCCCGTGGGGTCGCCGGCGTACGACGAGAGTCCTGGGCGGATGGCATTGAAGGTCTCGTACTCGAGCTGGGGGGAGGGACCACAGTTGTTAAACTTGTAGACGTGGATACGCGAACCGGTCGAGCCAGCGTCGATGGTAAGCGCGTACTGGACGAGGGGCTTGCCCTCAAAGGGCGTGGTGCAGTAGATGGTCGAGGCCGGGTTGACGTCCGTCTCAAACGACGTGGGGTGGCCAGCAGGAGGGTCATCGGGGAGCGTGTCGTCCTCGGGGTCCTCAGCAACAGGCTTGTCAGCTGAGGCAGTCGCCTCGGGCTTGGTGTACTCGCCAGTGAACGGGTGGTCGTCGTCAACGGGGAGGATACCAATACGGTCGGGGCCGTCGGGCGTCTCGTCGTCATATGTCGGGTTGAACGGTGGCGACTTGAACCCTTCGTCCAGAGCAGGAGGGTTGTCCGTCGAGGGAGTGTACACGTCGGGAGACACCTCGGCCTGGTCGCGGTTCATGAACACGTATCCCGCACCAGTGACGAGGACGACGGCCGTGCCGAGGAGAATATACCGCTTCCACATGGGCAGGCCGCCGCCGGAGCGACGGCGCTGGCCAGCGTTGGCCGACGAGGTCGGCAAGGGGGTGTACTTGCGCTGCGAGAACATTGTCTCAGGTGTTGAAGGGGATGTGGAGGGAGAGGACGCGGTCGAGGATGAGCGACGGGCGCGACGGCGAAGGGTAGCGGCGGCAAAAACGATACCACGGGGTGGGGAGTCCTCTGGAGATTGGGAAATCGGGGAAGGCGAGCGCGAGGGAGACGCACAAGCGGTCGAGAGGGAGACGGAGGAGGGGAGAGATGACTGGGGCTCGGCCATGCACTGCTTCGAGCCGGACGGGGGCTGGTGGTGAGAGGTGCTGAGAAGGGGGAGGGTTAGGACAAGGAAAGAGAAGGACAGAGGCAGAGCGAGATAACGTCGACGTGTGATGGCGGACCTGTTGGCGTGGCTTCCAAAGCGTCCAGCGGCCAGCGGCAAACGCCAGCGCAGCACGAAATGTGTGCCCACTTGGCCGTTGCTGTTGTATCACGCCGTTCTCGCCGAGAGTGCACCGAGCTAAGTGCGCGAGCACACCGCTCCGGGCCGACAAAGCGCGGGAAATGTAACACTCACGGTCTGCCTCTCAAGGGGGGAGATTTTCGAGGTCGGGAGAACGCCTGCGAAAAAAACGAGTGTGAAGGAGATGACAAAAGGTCAAAAGAGTACAAGGGGAGAGAAGTGGTCGTCGACAAGGACAGACCCAGACGATAGGCCAACCCAACTTGTGACTGTCTTGCGCGTTTGGCTCCCGCTTCACGTCCCGTCTCTCTTGTCTCTCCCTGGTGTCTGCGCTGATCGCCCGCCTGCGCGCGCCAGTGCCAGTGCCAAACGCGCGTCCACGCCACCCACCCAGCACAGCGCACAGCCCCTGGACGCTCACGGCGGTGGGGGGGGGGGGGGGAACGGAGTCTTTTTTTTTTTTTTAGTAAAAAGCACTGCACGGCCCCTGGGGGCCCTGGGCACCATGTCTCATACGCCCAAGAAATATTGGACCGTTTGTTTGTACCGCTGATAAGTGGTGTTGCAACGGGCCACTTGCAACTTGCGAAGTGGATCCGAGATCAATGGCCCAGTGGCCAGTCGCTCCCCTCGTGTAGATAAAATAATGGTAACATGCACTTTGCCCTAAGTGGCCTACAGTCTCTCTCTACCCCACAAGTCACTAAATGTTTCTAACCTCCCTGGCTCCTTCCCCTAGTGGCCGTTGGCGACAGGAGCGTCAACAATGTACACACCAGCACCGACACCGGGCATGGTGGCGAACGCGGCCTCGTCGAGCTCCTCGGCGTTGAGCTTGGCGTAGGACGGGAACTCGGCCTTGACCTTGGCCAGGAAGTCGGGCACCTGGTCAACAGGCAGGAGCGAGATGACGGCGCCACCCCAGCCGCCACCAGTCTGGCGCGAGCCGAGCGAACCGTGCTTGAGGCACAGGTCACGAAGGTGCTCGACCTCGGGAACGGTGCAGTCAAACAGGTCACGGAGCGAGTCGTGCGAGCCGTCGAGCAGCGTGCCGAGCTCGGCGGTACGGGGGTCGGCGGAAGCGGGGCCCGCGGCGGGGTTGGCAGCAATGTCGGCGCACAGCTCCTTGAAGCGGGCGACGCGGAGCGACTCGGCAAACGTGTGCTCGGCGCGCTTGAGCAGGTGGTAGTGGGAAGCGCGGGTGGGGACAAAGTCGAGGTAGGTCTTGGTGAAGGCCTCCTCGGACATGCCAGAGGCCTCGATCATCTCCTCGCGGGTCCAGCCGCGCTCGCCGCGACCGTCCTTGCCGAGAACAGCGGGGAGGGCCTTGAGGGCACGCTCGTACACCTCGACCTCGGATCCCGACTGGGCCCAGAGGTCAAGAGCCTCCTTGAGCCAGATACGCCCCTCCTCGCCGGCCTTGGTCATGCGAGGGGCGTCGATGCCCCACGCGTGCAGGAGCAGACGCGACGCGACAAGGACCTCCACCACACGCAGGTTGTAGCGCTCGGGAGCGCTGTCGGCGAGTGCGTGAGGAGCCAGCGAGTTGGTGATCACAACAGCCAGGCTGGCAGGGAGACGCACGGGGGTCGCCTCGAGGGTGGGGTGGAAGGAGATGTGGAGGAGCGAGCTCTCCTCGCCGAGAGCCGATGCCGATTGCTACACACATGTCAGCCAAACACACACGCACACGAGACTAATTTCATTGAAGAAGGTTGGTTACTCACGTCCATGCCGCCAGTGCGGAGACCCATGCGGTGCTCGCTAGCAATGGCCATCTTGACGACGTCGCCCTTTGTGATGCCCTCGGTGAGGCCGTTGGCAACGAGGAACATGAGGACAGACGAGACAACAAACGCGGCCGAGGACTGGTGTTGTCAGCTGAGGGGTCACTACAAACGTCCAAGCCCAACTCACGCTAAGACCAGCTCCGGGGGGGGACGTTGCCCGAGACGAGGAGGTCGAGGCCGACAGGAGCCTTCTCGCCGGGACCGTCGGGGAAGTAGCGAGCAAGGCACTCGAGGATGGCGACCTTGACGTAGTTCTCCCAGCCACCGCCCTCCTTGGGAGGGATCAGACCGGCGTCCCAGCCCTTCTCCGCCGAGTGGGTGAGGGTGAACTCGCACGGCTTGAAGCTGGGGAGGACGTTGGCGAGGCGGCACTTGCGCTCAGACGACGAAGTGGGGCGGAGAGCGATGATAATGTCCTGCTCAATGGCAGCGGGGAGGACGGGCTGGACGTTAGCTGATTCTCTCGCGCCTAGCGCCAGCTTACGAAAAGCGAGTAGTCGACGTGCTCGCCCAGAATGTTGACACGGCCGGGAGCACGCGCAACAGCGGTGGGCGGCGCACCATAGGCCGTCTCGAACTGCGAGGCCAGGGCGGCCCATCGCGCACTGTGGTATATATCAGCACTGGCCCAGCATAAAAATGGGCGCGTGACCGCTCCCCAACCCCACAGATCAAAAGCGATCTAGAGGCCGGACGTGTCTTCCTCGGGCGTCGAGGTCAACAAGCGCGCTCAACTCACCCTTCGCGGGGCACCGTGTTGGCGGGGTAGATGTCAGCGACGGCGTTGAAGAACGGGACGGGGAGCTGGGCGGCCATCTTGGAGCAGGCAGTGAAACTGGAGAGAACGGGAAGAAGAAGAGGGGGGTACTGTAGCCGGGGGGTCGTTCGAGCCTGTTCTTAAGCCTTGTCCTTGGGTTGGGGCTTGCATGGACACCATATGTTGCCGATCTCCAATCTCTAGTGGATATTCCCGTTCGAATACGTCCACGGCGATCTCGGCCCGCGACCATTCCCGTCCGCTCGCGTGTTTATAGAGGGGGGCCGTTTAATGATTGCGCAAAAAAGCAACAGTCGTGACCAGCTCTCGGAAACAGCCCGGTCATGCCAACCGAGACGGTGACAGCCAGGATGTATGCAGGATATGCGGGGTAATTATGTTTGTTTACAAAAATGGCTTTTAATGAGCACTTGAAAAATATGGTAATAAAAACATTGGTTTACGTAATAACTATTTCCACGTGACATTACCTAAGCACAATTACCTCCCCCCGTTAACGCGCAAGCGCCTGACCTGACGTTCTTCGATCAGGCAGTCATCACCGACAACGACCACCACTCACTACCACCACCTGTTGAGCTCGCCCCTCTCAAACGTCCTCGTCCTCGACACTTTGGTCAAGACCACCCCCTTCCTCCCCCTCCATCCCCTACCCCTAGACCTAGACTCGACCAACAATGTCCGCACCAGGCGGCGGCGGCGCCTACTCGTTCTCCCTCACCACCTTCTCGCCCTCGGGCAAGCTCGTCCAGATCGAGCATGCTCTTGCGGCCGTGGCTGGCGGTACCACCTCGCTGGGCATCAAGGGTGAGTATAGCTCTACTATTAAGTCTCTGTTTGCCAAAAGCATGGGAGAAGCAGAGGAGAGCAAGAGCGCTTCAGCAAAACGCTCGCTATAATGAGTACGAGCGCGGGCTGACTCTTTCCCAGCGACTAACGGTATCGTCCTCGCGACCGAGAAGAAGGACACCTCGGCGCTCCTTGACACCACCATGATTGAGAAGGTGGCCACCATCTGCCCCAACATTGGCTTTGTGTACTCTGGCATGGGCCCCGATTTCCGCGTTCTCGTTGCCAAGGCGCGCAAGATTGCGCAGGCGTACTGGAAGGTGTATGGCGAGTACCCCCCGACCAAGGTGCTGGTCCAGGAGGTCGCTGCGGTGATGCAGAAGGCGACACAGTCGGGGTGAGTGTTCGTTATTGTTAGGTGTGGGCCTGTGGAGGCAGGTTGCGCCTGGAGTGAGGTTGCAGGACAACCGCCTGCAGGTGCTTCGCGTCTGCCTGTTCCCGTCTAACACGCTCTCTCCAACGCGTATATGTGTGCTGACACCCTCCAGTGGTGTCCGTCCTTACGGTATCTCTCTTCTCATCGCCGGATGGGACGCGCACCGTGGCCAGTCGCTGTACCAGGTCGACCCCTCGGGCTCGTACTGGGCGTGGAAGGCTAGCGCGATCGGCAAGAACATGGTCAACGGCAAGACGTTCCTCGAGAAGAGGTGAGTCGCACGCGGCGCAGTTGGCACGGTTGGGTAGAGTGCAACATGTGGAGCTGGATGGGGCCATCATCTGCAGCTCTGGCTCGCGCGCTCTAACCCAGTCGTCCACTCCATCCCAACGAGGCTTGCTTTCCGACTGACACACACCACTACAGGTACAACGACGACCTCTCCCTCGAGGACGCGATCCACACTGCGCTCCTGACCCTCAAGGAGGGCTTTGAGGGCCAGATGACCGCCGAGACCATCGAGATTGGTATCGTCACCGTCCCCACTGCGGAGCAGCAGATCGCCAAGTCGGGCGAGCGCCCCCCTCCCACTTTCCGCAAACTCACCGAGCAGGAGGTTCGCGATTACCTCTCCCTGTAGACGTGTGAAGGGGGAGTTTAGCTGGGAGAACGCCGCAAAGAGGGCTTTTTTGTGTAGAGAGAGGGAGATATGCAGCATGATACGACAACAAGGAGAGGAGGAGGCGCGTGCAATAAATAGTGCTGTGGCAGTATGTCAAGGGGACCAAGGCCGGCCATCGTCTCCATGCTGTGTGGAGACGACGATAGGCTGGCTTCAGGCTGTTGAGCGCGTCATTCATTGATCAGTAGTGGTACACGCATTCATGCCCTTCAACGCTCCTTTGTGTCAAGTGCTACCAATGCATAGAGGTACAAGTGAATAAAAGACCAATCTTCTATCTCCTCCTGACGCCTTGCAAGAGCTATGGGCCTCTCGCTCGACAACCAGGTCGGATCCGCGCGCAAACCTAGCTTGGCTTTGCGCTCTACGAACACCACAGACGGCACTCGCCGTCGGCGCCCGACGACACGAGCCAGGGCTTCTCGGGGTGCCAGCGGACGTCGAGCACGCCCAGAGTGTCGGTGATGCGGTGGCCGCGGAGAATCTTGAGCGGCACAATGAGGGGGTTCATGTTCAAGTCGTCGTAGACGGTGGCGTGGAAGATGTGGATGGTGCCGTCGTCCGAGGCCGAAGCGAACAGGGGCAGCTTGGGGTGGAAGACCACGGAGCGCAGCGCGCGGGAGTGGTACCGCAGCGTCTTGTACGGCTTGTTGCCGACGTCCATGTCAAACCAGGCAAGCTTCTTGTCGTACGAGCCGACAATGATGTTGTCACCGCCAGGGTGGACGTCGAGGGACGAGATCCACTTGAGACCGGTCATAAAGGTACGAACGAGCTTCTGGGCAGCAAGGTCGTACAGGCGAACGTAGCGCTGGGTGGCGGCGAAGAACCAGGGCTTGGAAGGGTGGAAGGCCACGCGCTGAACGGCACCGTTGGTCTTCTTGAAGGGGCACTGGGTCGCGTGCTTGCCGAGCTGGTGGATAAGGACCGACTTGTTGGCAGCCTCGGTAGCGACAGTGGAGAAGTAGTCACCCTTGCGGTGCCAGGTGACCTGCTTGGGGGTGCCGGGAACGTCCACGTAGACAAGCTCACCGCGCTCGCGCGCAAGCTCGGTGGGGCGCACCCACTTGATGGCCTCGACACCCTTGGTCTCGGAGCCAGCGCCCATCTTGGTCGTGGCAGCCGAAGCGGCGAAACCAGTGTTGGCGTGGGTAAGGGTCGCGGCAGCGACGGCGGGGGCGACGAGCGCGAGTGGAGCAAGAATAGCCACACGGTGCTCGACGAGAGCAGCGAGGAGGCACTCGTCAGCGTTGGGGGACCAGGCGACGTGCTGGACGGGTCCGCCCTTGAGGTTCCAGCGCCAAACCTCGCGACCGGTGGCAACGTCCCACACGCGGACAACACCGTCCTCGGAACCCGAGGCAAGCCAGTCGCCCTTGGGCGACAGCGAGACGGAGCGAACACGGGTGTCTCCGGGGTGGCGGTACTGGACACAGCTGGTGGTGGGGAAGGGGCGGAGCTCGCGCGGGGCGGGGAGCTTGGGGATGAGAGACTCGGGGTCGATGTTGAGCTTGACGCGGCGAGTACGGGGAGCAAGGTACAGGTCGAGGCAGCGCTCGAAGCGCTCCTGCACAAGGTTCTTGTAACCGGGAACAAGGCGGAGAGCGTCGTACTTGGCAGGAAGGAAGTCGGTCTTGCGGTCCTCCTTGTCCATCTCCTCCCATTCGGCCTTCTCCTCGGCCGTAGGGACATACTCCGCAGGAGGGTTGTACGACTCGGCCGTCTTGGGAGGCGGCAGCTGGGGAGCAGGCATGTACATGGCGTGCTCCTGGTGGGGCTGGTCGGACTCGGACCAGATGCCGTAGACAGTCGGCTTCTTGGCAGTGGGCTTGCCAGGGGTGATGCGGCCCTCGCGGATGGCCTTGACAATCTTCATCACCTTGGCGTGCTCCCACTTGGACGGGACGAAACGGCGCTTGGGTTCTGGCGCAGCAGAAAGAGGCATGATGCGCTCCTGGCCCTCGCCGGTGAACCACTCAATCGTAGGCTGGTAGGGGTCAAAGTCGGCGTCGGGGTTCTCGGCCTGCACAATACGGCGAATAATGTCGAGCTCCTTGTCAGAGAGAACAACGTTCTTCTGCATGAGCCTGTCCTCGGCGCTGGTCCACGCGTCAAGAGTGGTAGTGTTGGCCAGGAACTTGTCGAGCTCGTCACCCTTGGCAGGGCGGAAGATCTTGCGGCCGTCGACATCGTAACCGATGTGGGGCATGTCGTCGTACCACTCAATGGGAATGTTGCCGATGGTGTTGGGGTTGTCCTCCGTGGACGACTCCGATCCGTAACCAGCCTCAATCTCGTCGTACTCGCGCCTGTAGCCGCCGGGGACAAGCTTGGAGGGGACAAGCTTGCCGTGGCTCTTCTTGGCCTGCGAGATCTGGCCCTCAGCACCAAGGCTGTCGTCGGGCTTGACAGTGTTGCGCGCAATCATGCGCGACAGCTTCTCGTCCACGTCCAGCTCCCTTGTTCCCGACGATGGCGAGCCAAGCACTGAGCTGTCCGGAGTGTCGTCGTCGTCGTCCTCGTACATTGCCTCAATGTCCGAGGTGTTGTAGCCCGACTCGTCTCCGTCATCCTCGTCGTTCAGGATCTCCTCGTCCGAGCTGTCGCCCATGTCGTTCTCGTCGTCTCCGTCCACCTCCTGCTCGTCGTCGCCCTCCAACTCGTCCTCCGAGCCGCTGTCGAGCTCGGGGAATGCCTCCTCATCCTCGTCCTCCTCATCCTCGTCGTCCTCTCCCTCGTCGCTCAACTCGAGCTCGCCACCAACAGCGAAGGCCTCATCGTCCTCCTCGACCTCGGGAGACGCCTCGGCGGCGCGTTTCCGGCTGCGGGTGTTGGCAGGAGCAGCGGCGGCGGGGGCGGCGGCCTTGGTCGAAGCCTTGGGGGCAGCCTTGGAAGGGCCCGCGCGGGTACGCGAGCTTCCGGCAGAGACAGAGCGTGGCGCCATGTCGATGCTGGTGTTGTGTGTGGTGTGGTGACCTGCGGTGTGTTGTTGGATGGTCGTGCACAGGTCCGCCCTCTCTCTCTCGCTGGTCTCAAGATTTTGTGGAAGGCACTGTGGCCCTCCACCCGCCAGCCAGGATTTTTTGCTTCCGTGTGGATGTCTGGTGTCACGTGGCTAAGTGGGGGGAACATTGTATCCACTGTTGTTGCGCGCCCTGTGTATTCATGATATGATGAAAGTCGGTCCACTCAACACATCTGTCATCCCGTCATCTGCTTTCTCACCATCACTCTTCTTCCAACTGCCCATCCCTTCGACTCTCACAGAAAGGATACCAGCATCTAATCGTTTGTTACCCCGACAAGCAATACATCCCCATGGGCAGGCTGTCTCACGCCAAGGCCCTCCTTGGCCCTCAGCTCTTCGCCAAGGTCCGCGACACCCCCGTCCTCATTGTCGGAGCCGGTGGTATCGGCTCTGAGCTGCGTGAGTAGATGTTAAAGTATGTGGATGGTCTGCTAATGGCATAGTCAAAAACCTGGTGCTCGTTGGCTTTACCAACATTGAACTCGTGAGTGCAACTGCCATTATGGCGACCTCGACCGCCTCCACCCATTATACCTTCCCTCCCTCCTTCCCTCTTGCCCTCCCCCCTACATCCTACATCCCAACATGCGCTAATAATCAGCTTGACCTTGACACCATCGACCTCTCCAACCTCAACCGCCAGTTCCTCTTCCGCAAGCCCGACATTGGCAAGTCCAAGTCTCTCGTGGCGGCTGCCACCGCCCACCACTTCAACCCCTCGTCGGGTATCAAGATCAACGCGCGTCATGGAAACGTCAAGGACTCTGAGAATGACATTGCATGGATCTCCAAGTTTGGCTTCGTCATGAATGCGCTCGACAACGCTGGTGCGTATGGCGGTGGCTGCTCGGTAGGAGAAGACCAAAAGCTAATGCGACAGATGCGCGTCGTCACGTCAATAAACTCTGCGCAGCCGCCGACGTCCCCCTCATCGAGTCTGGTACGGCTGGATACCTTGGACAGGTCACTCCCATCATTCCGGTCAGTTCGTGATCGATCGGAACTTTAGCTGACTTTTGCAGGGTGAGACTGAGTGCTACGACTGCAACCCCAAGCCCCCTCCCAAGAGCTTCCCCGTGTGCACTATCCGTGCTACTCCAAGCGAGCCTATCCATTGCATTGTGTGGGCCAAGAGCTATCTCTTTGGGTAGGTACCTCCTGCTGGTGTACCTGCTGACCCGTCAGAAAGCTGTTTGGAGAGGATGACGAGGCTGGAGACGAGGCTGAGCTCGACAAGGCCAAGGCCGAGGGCGAGAATGGTGGGTTAAGCAGAGTTTCAATAGCTAACCCTCAGCTGATGAGATTGAGAACCTGAAGAAGGAGGCAGCCGCATTCCGCGAAGTTAGGAGGCTGTTGAGCGAGGAGAATGGTCCTCAGCGCGTGTTCAACAAGGTGAGCTTTCAGTTCAGCTCGCGCGAACTAACGATCAGGTGTTCAATGAGGACATCAACCGCCTGTTGGCAATGGAGGACATGTGGAAGGTGGCAGGGCGTATCAAGCCTGTCGCCCTCGACTACGATGCGATCATGGACGGCACCTTTGTTGCCCCTCCTCCTCGCACATCTGCGGCCCAGGCCGCCGCCGCTGTTAACGGCACGGCAAACGGCAACGCCGCGGCGAGCGCGTCCACATCCACCCTCAAGGACCAGAAGGAGCTCACGCTCAAGGAGAACCTCGAGCTCTTTATTGACTCGTGTGCGCGCCTCGCCGCGCGTTCCATTGCCCACCCGGACGTCGTGCTCAGCTTTGACAAGGACGATGACGACACGCTGGACTTTGTCGTTGCCATTGCCAACCTCCGCGCGACCGCCTACAGCATCGCCACGCGCACCCGATTCCAGGTCAAGGGTGGGTAATGTCCGGAGAGATGAGCTAACGCAGCAGAGATGGCCGGTAACATCATCCCCGCCATTGCGACGACCAATGCCATCATTGCAGGCTTCATTGTCATGCAGGCTCTCTCCCTCCTGAAGCGCAAGTCGGCCGAGGCAACCAAGGCCACTGACGTTTACCTGCGGTCTATCCCCCACCTCCCACTCGCTCCTTCCGCACCCGTGCCTCCCAACGAGTCGTGCGCCGTGTGCCGTGACACATACATTCCGTTTAAGGCGGACGTGTCGCGCTGCACCCTCGGCGAGGTCCTTGACGCTGCCAAATCGTGGCTCCAAGCGAGCCTCGGTGAGAACGAGCTCGAGTGCAGCGTTCTCGAAGGCGCGCGTGTGCTCGCCGACCCGGACTTTGACGACAACCACTCGCGTACTTTGAAGGACCTCGATATCGAGCGTGGCAAGATGATCACGCTCATGGACGAAGACGACAAGTACCGCCCTATTCACTTTTGTCTTCTCGAGCCCGAGGCCAACGCCGAGACGGCCTTTTCGTTCCCCGAGACCGCCCCTGCGCTCGCCCTCAAGCCCGTTCAGGTCAAGGAGCGCAGCGAGAGCCCCGAGGTTGAGCTTGTCGAAGCAGCTTCGCGCAAGCGCTCCGAGCCCGACTCGGGTCACGACGACCTGCCCAGCAAGAAGCGCAAGACGGAGACGGAGGAGCCCGAGGTCGTGGTTGACGACGGCGATGATGACGACGACATTATCATCATCGAGTAGGACGCAGCATTGTTAGTCATGTAGCATTGAGCAACACTCGCGAGTTAGAGTAGATCTCGCTGTAAAAAGTGCGATGCATATGTGTTGCTACAAGTCCAAAACTCTCTTCAAGAACTGCCAGGTTGCAAATGAAATGCTGGTCATTGGGATGACCTTGATGTACCCGATGCTCAGTCCAACAAAGAAGCCCCTCCACCCCCTCGCTTCGTAGATGACGTGAACGGCCTGGCGCCAGTTGACGCCCACGCCGTTCTTCTCCGAAGCCACCTGCATACGCCGACGGACGACTTCGAACGGGTAGCTAGCCGTCTGGCTCACCAGACCGGCAATGGCACCACAACTCAAGTCCCTCGTCGTAGGATGCGTTTCCAGGTACGGCAAGTAATGTGGGAGATGACGCTTTAATGTGCCGTACGTCAAAAAGCTCACACCAGCATAGGGGATCATGCCGAGCAGGGTGATGCTGAAGCCGCGGTAGAACGGGTAGAGGGGGAAGGAGCGGGTGAACGCCGACACTTGCGACTGCGACGCGCCTGCTGCCGCCGCTGCTTGCTGCGTCGCGCGCGACTCTGCGAATATTGTGCCAATGGCGTGCCGCAGGGAAGGGCGCGAGCCTGTCTGGTACGCCATACGGACGCGCACCAGCTCCATGGGATAGGTCAGGCAGACGGCCGCAACACCTGTACAGTCAGCACGAGGTTCAATGGGGAAGGAGGGTTTGGAGGAGGCGCTGATACGCGAGCGGTTCGCACAAGTGGGACTCTAGTACTCTGGGAGCTGCTGCCGAGCACCGGCAGCGTGACGGCGATCTGGGAAAGAACCCCGTAGTGATCGCCAACACCTGCCGAGCTGCCGAGAAAAGCTCGGCGGGGCGAGGTCACTTTCCAAGCTGCCAGGCGCTGGCTGGTGTGTCCCATTGAGAGGCCACGCTGCCGTGGCCAACGGGACAGCCCGCCAGTACTTTTGTATCGCCTGGCGTGCTGCTGAAAGCCCGCAGCGGCCTTCATCCCAGCTCAAACAGCTCTGCGTCCTCCAGCAAAATAAAATCATACGCACCAGAGCTCGCGCCGCTCACGAAGAAGCGTCCAGGGGTCGCCAGGTCGGGGGTTGGGATCAGTTTCTGTCTGTTAGCAAAGCTCGTCGTTGGTATTTTTGGGTGGCATGGGCAGAGAAGACAGCGTAGTTGCCAGCCAGCTGGCAGCCTACGGACTTGGGCTCAAGCCATCGGCCAGCGACCCCAAGCCGCCGGCTGTTCGCCTACCGACTGTGGTTGCCTCAAGCTCACCTTCTCGATCCAATCGTAGAACAAAAACTTGATTCCCGCGTATGGGAACACTCGCAACAGAGTTGCACTGTGGCCCTGCAACAAGCCGCGAAGACCAGCGGTGTCGTAGATGAGTTTGGTCGCGTGCAAGAGGCCCGCAGGTGTACCTGCGTAGTCAGCGACTGCTGTGTGCGATGACAGGGCAGCATTCGGGCACTGGGACAGCCGTATGGAGCTCTGTTGTCGTCGAGCTCGCCGCTCGCCGCACGTCGGAGAAACCAAGCAAAGAAGCCCGCAGCCTCCTGGGCAACGCCGGCTACCTCCTGACACTGCCCACCGACCGAACGTTTGCGTACGCGTACTCACCGGCGTACTTCTTAAACTCGGCATTGCTGGTCTGGAACAGAATCTTTACACGGTCGAGGGGCGCAATGGCCGTCTTTGCCTACCGGGGGTTGTCAGCAAAGGGACGAGGAAGTTGTGCCGCAGCCTGCTCACCGTGCAGCCTGCGATGCCGCCAACAACGCCACTTGTGATGACTACGAGAGGCTGTCAGCATACTTCTCGCAAGAACCCCCCGTAGTGGCCAGCGCGCACGAGCTCCTCTGGCGTATATAGCCCAGTCACAACGTCGGTGCTCGCGTGCGCGTCTCGGCACTCGGGGTCTCCGACGCACTGTAATCCCAGCTCGTCTTGTCGGTCGTTGCGCGTTTGCGGCTTTCGCGCCAAAGACGGGCGACGGTGTTGGGCCCTGCGCTGGCCTCGCCCATGGCTGGGTGGGGCAGTGGTGGTGGGTGGGACGCCATGGGGTGAAGCGTGTGCGGCGGTGGTGGGTGTGGAATGGTGTAGTTGGTGACGTTCAAAAAAGCAAACCCGAGTGGCGGTGGTTGTCTCGTCCCGCGCGCCGACAGCCGGCAAGTGTTGCAAGCCGGAAAGGCTGTGGGCAGGGCTGCTCGGAGACAGACGAGCGTAAAGCCGAGAATACAGAATGAGTTTGTAATTGGGATTAGCAAGATGGGTCATGTGGCTAATTACGCAGTATTTCATTGGCCGCCCAACGGTTTTGGTACCCTATAATCTGCTGCGTGGGTTTCTCAGCGACAATGTTCGCCGCACGCGTCCTTGCAGAGCATGCGGAACAGCACTGTCAATGCTACATCAGAACCGTCTCTGATATGGGACCAAATGCATGGCATCTTATGGAAAACACTACCACGAAGTCTTCGGTAACTGCCCCGGGTCGGCCGGAGCTTGTAACTGGGAATCCACAAATATGCCAGAACCACATTTGCGCGCATTCGACAGGAGCAAGCCCATGCGAAGGCGGGTCGTCGTGACCCTTTGGGTCCTGGTGGATGCGCTCGTGGGCAGCCGGCAACGTCGGGGTTTGGGTTTTTTGAGCAGCGCCAACCTTGCCGAATACCGTTCCATGGCGTGTCAGAATCGTATCAACCGCTCATGTGCTGGACGATCAGCGGATCAGCGGACTTTGGTGGCACGCCGATCACTGCCACATTCAGCATGACCACGCTCATCCTCGCCCGTTCAAACGTTCAACGCGCTCCACAGTCGCACGAGCCGGCCTCTCATGGCTCCAAAGCTGCACAGGGAGCGCGTGCTGCCCACCCAGTCCCATCCTGCCTATCCAACCGGGCACGCCGGAGAAATTAGTCCCGGTTGCCGGGCCATTTTCTGTGTCCTTCTGCTCGTCTGTCTCTTCTTCTGCACACGATCCAGACACCAAAAACGACAACCTTACGGTTCAGATGCCTCCAGACAGGATCGAACTGCCGACCTTACCCTCACTTGACAACAGAGAACACTCTGAGTACGAAGGGCACGCTCTACCAACTGAGCTATACAGGCCTTTAATAGCTGCTTTTCGAGCATCTTGCATGGCTTTTAGACATGTAGACGACCTCCACACCAAGTTTGGAGACGATCTGAGCTGTGGTTCATGTGTGAGAGGCTGGATAAGATGGATGGGTTGCTGTTGCCATGGAATTGTATTCTCCGGCCGTTGGTGTTTTTTCGGGGGCTCGGGCCAGACTGCTTTTCTGCTCCATCGCGGCTCCTTAAACGTCTTCCGTACCACGAGATGTCCTAGAGGGTCGCTCGCAACCTCTCGCACGCCGTGCATCTTGAGGTCTGTGGTCTCGAGCTGCCTGTAAGCTCATGTACGGGGTGCAGGTACTCACAAGGGCCATCTCCTCAGCGTTCAACAGCCTCTCTGTGTTGGATTTCCCCGACACGTTAGGAAAGTCGACGAGGGTGGTACAATGCCCGGCAGCCGTGCGGTGGACCTCGTTCTGGGTGCGCCATTTCTCCACCTTGGCGTGGCCAACAATGTCGGTGGCGGGGACGAGAGAAACGGGCTGGAGCATCTGCGCCGCCATGATGGATGAGTGGTGGTGCAGCTGTGTGCAAGTGATGTTGGAAGGAAATATCGACAGTCCCGAGGTGCGAGGTGGGTGACTGGACCAGAGGTGGCGCGCAGCGATGGCCACGCGCCACAAATACAGGGGCCACGCACCATGTCACTAACAGGAGTATCTTCTACCAGCTACTGCGGCCACAGTTGACAAGGTCACATCCATTCCCGTTTCTGGGTGAAAACGAAGACAGGTACCAGTTACTGGGGGGCACAACGTGGCAGCTGGATTTGAGGCTCGTTCTGTAGCTGTGACAACTTGAAAGTCCCTCTTTCGTCAGGTTAGAGGCTCTCGGCGTCCTGGAAGTTGGGAAATAGCAGGTCTGGCTTTCATAGTTGCCCGCGGACGCTCAATCTAGATGCGAGAGTTTAGTGACTCTCTACCACCAGGCTGGTCGTGCTCCCCACAGTGGCACGCAGAGGGATGTGGGAAACAATTTATCGGTATTTTGCAGCATTTGTTGGTTTGTCTGTTTGTTCGTAATCCTACGCCTGGTCCCTTCCTCACTGTGTGTCTGTGTATTTCCAAACCAAGCACTGCATTACATCACATTCCATCTACATACACACACTGTGGCGCTTCAGTCTCACACAAAAAGGGGTTGCGCATTGGGCGCGAACCCTCCGGAACTCTCATGATCGATGGCGTGTCGCACTCTGCATTTCCTATGTAGCAACCTTCAAATTACATCTCAACACTACACCCTTCACCATGATGGCCTCCCACTCTCCTTGTATCGACTACACCTCCTTCCCGCACATCCTCTCCTCCGTGCTTTCCTTTGCTTCGACGGCAGCCCTGGTTCAGCTCCGTCTCACTAACCATGAGGTCAAAAAGGGGGTGGACAAGATCCTCTTTCATCACATCACCATTCACTACACTCTTAACGACGACCAGGGGAGCAACCCGGGACCCGCGTTTGCTTGGATCCATTATATTGATCAAGACGGGTTTATGCTACCGCCCGACGCGTCGGCACCGTCGGAGGATGTTCTTTCCAACACCCGCATTGTCACAATCCGCTGCACCAAACTGCATGTCAACGCGAACCACGCGCCCAGTACCAAGCTCGCCGTTGCCGTTGCCAACAAAAGAGGGCAACCTCAGAGGGCAACGCTGCCCAAGTTTCAAACCCTCGATCTCGTACGCTGGCCGAATCCGTCACTGGACCTGGGCCAGCTTGCCTACTACATCCCAGCGACCACTTGGGCTCTGTTCATCTCAGACACTGTCGGGCCGTTGCACGACTTTTTTCCTTACATGACGACCGAGACGCTTGAGAAAGTCAAGAACATTGTGGTGTGCTTTGACGGCAGCCTCAAACTCTCAAGGTCGATCAGCATTCCCATCGTCGGCGGGCAGGTCAAGGGTCGCCCAGACTATTTCCTCTTCAACCCGATCAAGGGACTCCAGACAGAGCCTGTGACTCCTACAGGCCCCCTTGCGCTCACGGATGAGCTGGAAATGATCATTGTCACAATGTTTCACCTCCACCAGTTCACCCTTGTGGGTCTGGTCGAGCGCATGTGCGACACGGAGAGCACCACGATGGGACCGATTCTGCCTTCCGAGATGATCTACGGCAAGATCAGAACCGCTCTCCTCAAGGCCATCACGGAATGCCAAAGACTCGTTCCGCAGCATCTCTGTCCAGGAAACGTCAAGACCAAGGTGGCGTTCCAGTCTCTGGTCGAGTTTGAGAAGAGCATGGGCAAAGACAAATTCCGTCTCTGCACCGTCAAGGACGCTCGCCCTGTGAGCTGCGAGGGGCTGTGAAATGGGTTGGATGGTGTCGACCAAGTGTCGGACAAGACAGCCACATCCTATGGGTGGCTGGCGATGCATACATGTCATCAGGAACATACAGATAAGCACAAGCTAAGGACAAGGCTGATATAGATAGATGGGACGGATGGAGGCAATGACAGTTCCGCCACACACACACAAACAACATCCTTCCTTCCTTTTACATCTCTCTATCCATCCAACTAACTGAGCGCACCCACAGCTGCCTCCCAAAAAGGAATCTCGTACTCATGCTGCTACACGAGAACAAGCCTCGACCCCGGCCCGAATCGAACGGACAACCTTGAGGAAACATACGCTTGGGACTCTCTCGAGCTCCAAGACGACACATTCCTGATTGGAATCTCACGCGCTACCATTACGCCACGGGGTCGATCACGTGTTCAGTCTTTTTGGCAACGGTAACAGGTGTGAGAGGTGAGAGAGCCAGGAAAATTGAGTGACGAGGGAGTTGGGATGGGTTTGGCTGTATCCCGTGAACCGGTCATCGGGACCGGGATCCAGAGAGGTGTGGATGTAGCTCTGATACCAGGCCATATGTGTGCCAATTTTGGAGGCGACAGGCAAAGAGACGGTGGAGGAAGGGTCCAAGGAGTGGAAGATTGGATGACGAAACATGAGGTGGTTCGAAGAGGTGCCACAGTGATCGGCACTAGGACAGAAGCACCGTGATCGGCGGTCCCCATGATGTATGTCGACGCTGCTAGACCCTCTGTCGTGGCTTCTTTGAAAAGGGGAATGGGGGTTTTCAGGTCAGGCTATTCAGTTAGTAAGCGCGCTCGCATCTGACACGTCCCAGCAAGTGGAGCACACAGCCCAGTCTAATCATATGGGTACATGCAAAGATGAATACACTACTCGTCAAAGTCGCCTGTAGACTGTCAGCTGCTGCCATTCCACGCTGAACCGGTACTCACCCTCGTCCATATCCTTTGGCACCTTTGGCTCCTCGTCCTCGCCATACTGCATCATGTTGTCAATGTGGCTCAGCACAGTGTTGACCGAGTCCTCGTTGGTGACGTCGAGCGGGAGGAAGGACACAATGTTCTGGTCCTCTATCAAGCCTACAACGGCCTTGTTCAAGTTGTGGAACTTTTGGTTGGTCTGCGAGTTGACGTCGTCGAGCAAGAGTGTCGGGTCTGGGTCGAGGTATCGTCCCACCTCACGACGGATGCGGCCCTTGTCATCCTTGACGAGGTCCATCTTGCTCATAAGACAGAGCATCGAGATGCCGAGAGACAGCATGCACGACATGGCCGAGAGGACACCGGCGAAGAACTTGGCCTTGTCCTGCATGAACTGCGACTCGACGAGGTAGACTGCCGACGTGCGGAATCCGAGGCGAGTCTGGAGGAACTGGGCGAGTTGGGGGAGGAGGGGGATGTGGGTGTACAGCTCGATCTGGCCGGGGCAGTCGATGATGAGGTACTCGTCCTCAAAGTCACCCAGCGCGTCCTCGAGCCAGTCGAGGTTGTTCAACAGGTACCTGAGTGGTCAGCTTCAGCACGGGACGTCTAGCTCACTCAAAGCAGTACACGAGACCACCGTTGGGTCCAAACTCGAGCTCCTCCATGACATCGTTGAGGCTGATCAGGTCGCGAATGTCGAGGACGGGCTGGTACTCGAAGCGCTCGGCGGCTGGGTCGAGGTTGACGAGGTGGACCTGGCGTCCGAGGGTCTGGGCATGTGTGATGAGGCCCGCGCAGAACGTTGACTTGCCCGCACCTGCGGGTCCTGTGACGAGCACTGCGTAGCGCATCGTGGCAATTGCAGTTTGGTGGTGTTGGGTGAGAAGAAGTTGGTTACCAAGATTACCAGGACCACACTTCGTTGCATCATCGACATTGATTTCTTCCACTTTCCCACGGTGTGTTCCATCCACCACTCACTCGGCCCCGTCGTCATCCGTCCAGGGCCGCGCGGATGTGGGTGTCGGAACAAGAGACACGAGTTTCTTGTTGTTTCGTCACTCACACTCATCTATAACCCTCTATTCAACATGGCCGACACTCCCAAGGAAGAGTACGTGCCGCATTCAAGCTCACCTCTGACGCTAGCTCCTCGAAGTACACCTTCACCCCCATCCACCCCTTTGAGATGGATGCTCCCAAGACCTGGTACGTGGTGGTGGGCCAGTGTTTGCAAATGAAGACATGCTGATGTGGCTACAGGGGCGGCACCATTGGTGCGTGGACACGATAAAGCCTTGCATACTGACGCTCCAAGGCCAGCTGAACTGGGACACGTGTGTATGAACGCAGGGAGCTCTACTGACGACAGTGACAAGATTGTGTTCTCGAAGCGCTCGCTCCTCGAGTTCCTCAAGTGAGCTGCGAGCCAGTCGTCATCAGCTCACACTCCAGGTCGTGCCAGCTCACTGTCAACACCAACTACACCGAGATCCAGAAGCTTGTGAGTGTTCTCTTGTCGTTACCTCATTGCATGAGCTGACCCTGTACTTAGCCCAGTGAGCCGCCTCCATTGTTTGCAGCCAAGCTAACCCTGGAGAGTACGCCACCTTTGGACGCCTGTCGCAGGCCGCTACCGACGCCGCCGTCGCCGACCTCGTCGAGGTGCGTTAGCTGGGGGTTGGTGCTGCTAGCTAACGTCCAGGCCGAGATTGCCGACCCCTCGCACGATGACGAGCCCAAGTCTGGCTCGACTGGCGCCCGCCCCTCGCGCAAGGTCGTCGACCCTCCCGGAGGCAAGCAGAACATTCGTCTCTTTGGCGAGGAGTACGAGGAGACCGATGCGCTCTCGCTCGCTCCCCCTCCCAACGGTGGTTCAGGTGTTGATGTCGACATTGAGCGCATGGAGCACCTCAAGGTCCACGTCGAGCCCGAGGTCGACGGCGGTGCGACTGTCACCGACATCAAGGACGCCGCCGCCTCTGCCGCTGACAACTCTGCTGACCGCGTGTCCAACCCCCCTTCCAACTTCCGTCCTAGCCGCAAGGTCCGCGAGGGTGAGTCGAGTGCTGTCAAAGGAGGTACGTGCAGCGCTGACCAGCAGGCCCTGGCGGCGCGACCTCGCTTGGTGCGGCGTTCTTTGGCGGCTACGAGGACGAGACTGACGCGGACCGCGAGGCGGCGCGTGCTCCCTCTGGCGGCAAGAAGCCCGCCAACCAGCAGGTATGTAACTCGGGGGGCCCCTTTTAGCTGCGTTGTTGCTGACAGACCTAGTCGAGCGGCAACCTGTGGTAGAGCATCCCCGCGAGTGCAGCGAGGAAGGGAAGAAAGACCCAGAGGCAGTGCATGTAGTGCCCAGTTATCGACGGATGCATCTGACAAGTCCTTGACCAAAGGTCACCTATAACCTATACAGTCCCGCCCACCACTGATTTGTCAGTCTTCCTGTTGCTGTGGCGACGACTGTAAAGCTGTCATTGTCGGTGCCAGCACAACCACCACCGGCAACGACCCCAAGCGGCGATCACTGTCAGGGGTTTGGGTACAGGGAAGCCAACAAATCTAATTACGTAAACTTCAACCACGTGGCGGTTCCAGCGTGTCATTTGTATACATGAGCCACCGCCGTCATACAGAGCCATGCCATCTTCTAGCCTCTCTCTCTCCCTCTCTCTCTCTCCATCGCCCATCATCCACCATGGACCGTCTCACCCAGAACCCCGCCGAGCTCCTGAGGTATGCCAGCTTAGAACTCAACAGTTTGTCCAAAAGCTGACAGAGACAGGATCGTAAACATGTGCGTTGTTATTGTGTGACGCAGGAGCGCAGGGCTCAAGACGTGTGGCTGCGCGAGGAGAGGCAGCCAGCACAGTCCGAGTGTAGCCACCAACGCGCCTTCAGTTATCCCAACTCCATCACTGTGTGACTGTACTGACGCTCCAGCGCGGTCGGCGGCCTGGCCGTTGCGGGCGGCATCGGCTCGCTCATCAACCACTCGTTCTCGTCCATCATTATCGGCATCTACGAGGTCGCGTAAGTGTCACCTTGGGATCTCCATCCCACGCACCCGTTGGGCCAGTGGATTGGCTCGGGAGGTCGCATGGGCGTGTCTCTAGCGTCCAGAACGCGTCGAGCATAGACACTGCACGGCTGCATCGCGTTACGCTGGGGGACGAATATGTTTTCTCCCCTCAGAGTCCCCCTCCTTCGCGTTGCTCTGCAATCGCGACCTGAGGCGCTCTTCGCGCCTTACCCGCCACCGCCGCCCGCCTGGGAAGCGAATGTGAATGCGAACAGGGGAGGCCTGGAGCCTCGTTCTCTCCCAGATTCAGTCCAGATCGTGTGGTGGCGTGCCCCAATTCATGCGGCACGGCGTCGCTCTCGCGTTCATTGCAACATTGCAACATTACTTGACCCCCCGTCCACGTGCTGACGTCCTTCCCCCCAGTGCCGGCGGCCTCACGATCGCGCTCGAGGTGCGGTCGCCCACCGAACACCAGAAGAAGGTCGTGCACGACTATGCGAGCTTTATGCACTCGTTCCTTGGCCGCGGTATCTGTGAGTAGTGGACGTAGTGGACTGCCCCCCAGCCGGGCACTATCTTATCGCCGCGCCCCGGCTAGTGCCGCCCCACACCCACCCGCGGCTAACAACCACCCCCCCACCCACCAGTCTACCTCCTCCTCGGCGTCCTCATGCTCAACTACTACACCATCCTGTACGTGTGCGGCACCATCGTCGCGTTCGTGGGTGTCGTGTACATTGCGCTGCATTTCCTCAACGTCGTCGAGCCGCCCAGGTGAGTACCCACGAGCGTCGCCCTGCCAGCTGGAATAGAGGTGTCTTGTCCCTGTCTCCAGCTGGGGCGCGTTCCATGACAAGCGGTGGCATCAGCTCACGCATACTCTTCCTTCTTCGTCTTCTAGCACCATGCAGGCGCCCGAACGCGACCCCGAGGCGCAGCCCGTGTGGCAGGCTCCCAGCGAGTAAAATGTCTACCTACACCGGCGACACAATGTGGCAGAGCCACTGGTTATTGCGCCCCCCAACGAGCTCGTCCCAGTCGAGCATCTTGTATAGAGAAGTGGCTAGATGGAGACGTGTTTCTTGACCCAGACAGACAGAGGACAGATGCCAACTAACGAGACCACATGCCATGCTTCACTGCTTCACTGCGTCATAACCAGGTGCTGCATCGCGCATGTGCTGCCTGCCAGCGGGTTTCAGGGGGACAAGCAAGGGTGGGGGTAGGGTCCCTTGCGGTATTGGGGGGAGGGGAGGCGGGGCGGAGGTCAAGCTACGGTATCATATGCGGGTATTACACGAGAGAGAGCGAGCGAGAGAGTTTGTGGCTGGGAGAAGACGAGATCTCACCCCTTTCCTTCCTTCGTTAGACGCGGTATTATCTAATTCTATTACTCGGGGGGCGGGGACGGGGGAGCCGAGGGGACACCGCCGGCCGACTCGTTCGAGGCGGCGTCGTCGTACGCACCACCGCTGACGGAGCCGGCAGTGGCGGATGCCTCGGCGGCGGCAATGGCAGCCGCGACGGGGTCGTTGTCGCTCGCCCGGGGAGAAATGTCGCGGCGGGCGCCGGGAGTGCGCGGCTGGCGGGGAGGGTAGCCGCAGCGGTCCTTGCCGTGGGCAATGCGCAGGCCCGCATAGTCGGACTTTGCCTTGATGCCGGTAATGGCCTTCTGGGCCGCCTCGATGGACGTAAAGTTGACGTACGCGGCATGCTTCTCCTTGAGGAAGTTGACCAGCTCAATGTCTCCGTACTCTGTAAAGTCGGTGCGGAGCTTGTCGACCGAGAAGATCTCAAAGTCGGTGATCTGGCCAATGTAGACGTTGCGGCTCACGCCAGAGTTGACCTCTTGGAGGAGCTTGGGGGAGACGGGCGCGAGGGCCTTGCCCCAGCCAACACGCAGGCGGCGGCCGGCAATGGTGATGGGGTTCTGCTCGCTGTGGCGGTAGAACTGCAGGGCAGCGTTGGGGTCGACAAAGGTGACAAAGGCGCACTTCTTCTCGGGGAGCAGCTTGATGGTCTCAAGCACACCGCCGCGAATGTTGTTGCACAGCTCCTCGACCGTCGTCTCGGTGCCAATGTTGCCCAGGTAGATCGAGCGGTTGCCGACCTGCGAGGGGTCCATGAAGCCGCTGGTGCCAAACGCAGCGCCGCTGAAGCCCGACGACGCGTCAAAGCCAGCACCGCCAAAGCCGGTGCTAAAGTTGGGCGAGGAGAAGCCAAAGCCGCTGTTGACCTGGCCAGTGTGGGACTGGACAGCAGCGGCGGCCTGGGCGACGGCCTGGCGAACAGCAGCCTGCTGAGCGCGGGGAACATAGGCGCAGCGGTCCTTGCCGTAGCTGACACGCTTGTTCTTGTACGAGGGCTCGCGCGGGAGGGCGTTGACGACCTTCATGGCGACCGAGATGGACAAAAAGTGCACAAACGCAATGTTCTTGTCGCGCACAATCTTGATCTGGTCAATGTCACCAAAGCGGACGAGGTCGGCACGGAGGGTCTGCTCAGTGTCATCGTCGGTGAGACCGCCGATAAACACATTACGCGTGGCCGAGTTGTACTGGACAGCAATGGCCACCGAGGTCGGGAGGTTGGACTCGCGGCCCCATCCAATGCGGAGCTCCTGGCCGCGAAGCGCGAGCTTCTTGACAGCAGCGTCGGCGTAGAACGCAGCGGCAGTCGAGCCGTCGAGGAACGAAATGAAGACGCAGCTCTTGTCGGACAGAATCTTGACGCTCTCAATGGGACCGAAACGAACAAGGTTGAGCAGCTCGTCGGCCGAGGCATCGTCAGGAATGTTGCCAATGTACACGGTGCGGCCAGTGAGGTTTCCGGCAGCGGCGGCGGCAGCAGCGGCAGCGGCAGGGCCATAGTTGCCAGTCATGCGGTTGGAGAACGGTCCGCCGAACCCAGTCTGCTGCTTTGGGTTAGCTCACATGCCACACGCGGGTTCCGACCAACCATGACAGGGAAACCGGGCATGACAGCGTAGTTGAGGTACGGGTTGGGAACACCGTTGCCGGGGCTGACCGACTGAACGTTGTTCTGCATGCCAATGTTGCCGTTGGGCAGAACGCTACCGAGCGAGGCCGGGAAGGCTGCACCGGTCCCAGGCTGACCAAAGCCCGCGGGCACGCCGCTGAGGAACTGGCGGGCCACGTCGGGGTTGGTAAAGTCGGGCGAGTGACCTCCACTCGGGCCGTCGGGCGGCGTCAGGTTCAGGCCGTCAAACGAACGCTGCGGGGGAGAAGAGTCAGAAATGTGGGTGCGAGCGCGTTCTCTTGCAAGAACTCACCATCGCCGCGTTGATGTCGAGCTGGCCAAGCGCGCCGGTAAGAGCGCCGACGTAGTCTGCGGGGAACGGGCTAAGCGGCGTTCCGAGGCTAGTGGGGTACCGTTGGTAGGTGGGGGAGAGGGGAACGGCGTCGCCGGGGCGGTTGACGGTGTAGTCGGTCATCACGTCGCTGGCAAGGGACGAGACGTAGGGAGGAAGTGGGGAAAGTTGGGGTTAGTGGAGCCGAACAGATAATGCTGCCACGTAACAAGGCCGTGAATGGAAATAGGAGGTTGGTGGCGGCCTGAAAGATCGAAGCCTTCAAAGACAGGCGGGTGCAAGTTGGCGCACACTTGTGTGGCCAAAGGGTTGAAAGGTGTGGTGTGGTGGACACGAACGAAGGCGCTTAAGGAAGAGCGACACGAACGAACAAGTCTAAAGGCAGTAGCAAAGAGCAGCCTTGGAAAGATGGTAGGTTGAAACGTCTGCGGGAGGTGGGGGCCGGGGGTGAGTGCGAAACGATTACCAAAGGGGGCGGGGAGGCAGAGAGCACGTTGAGGTGCGGCGGGGAGGCGTCAGGTAGACATGCCGTGGCAGTGCGAGCGCGCGTTGTGATGAGGCGGGCGCAAGGGAGTAAGCACAAGTGAGGGAGGTAGGTGCGTCCAACGATGTAGGTTCGAGTAGAAAGACAGAGCGTCAGTGATGTGGAACAAGTGCGGGGGGGGGGGGTTAAGGTACCGGACCAACTTACAGATGTGACTGGTTGTGAGGATGTACAATAGCGAGTGAATGCCAGTCGATAGCGAGCGACGGGGAGGGGAGGGGTATAGATAGCAAGCAAAGAGTAGTTGGGGGTGGAGGGGAACGTCGTGTCAGCATGTACAGGGCTTGGGTACGAGCGGCGGCGCGTCGGTCGTGCGGCGGCGGCGCCGGATGAGGGATGGTTGCGGGGCGCTGCGGGCCAGCGTGGGCTGGGCGGCGACTCGCGCCTCACGGCACGGTCCAGTGCGTCGTCCCGTGTCATGGCTGGCCCAAGTTTCGGCGACGCAGCGTGCGGGGAGGCTGGTACTCACGTCGAAGAAGGATGACTGTGAATGTGTAAAGGAATGTGGGGGGGTGTTGTGCAGAGGAGGTCGAGGAGTGTAGAAGGGGGGAGAGAAGAGAGAAGATAGAAGGGAGGAATAAGGAAAGAAGGGAGGAGGAGAGCAAGGACAAAGGGAGGGACAGACGAGAGAGAGAGACGACAGATGGATGAACGACAAGAGACGCACCCACCCACCCAGCCAGCCAGCAGGATGGATGCGGCAAGTGCACAAACCACGCGCGTCAGGGCGGACACGCAATGGCCCCTCCTTCGACCCCCGGTGTGGCCTGGTGGCGTCGGCGGGCAGCCGTCGTCTCTCCTGTCTGTACGTCTCTCTTTCGATCTCGCATCTCGTATATGCATCAACGAGGCCGTGTTCTGCAGTCACAATGGGTGGGGGGCACTGCAAAGGCACAATGGGACCCCCATCACACAGGCAGCATGCATTCATCCCCTTTCCCTCGTCCCACATTTCGCCACCAAGACCTAAACAACCTCCGTCGACCGTCACCCTCTCTTTGCCGCCGTTACCTTGCTTTTCGTTCCACCACCCACCCAACCCTCCGCAGCCAGCTGGCTCTCCTGACGCGCGCGCGTTCATGCCTCCGCGCACAGACCTTCCGGGCCAGCGTTATGAAAATACAGTTGCATGGCGCAGCAGCACCACCACCCCGCCGGCCGACCGGCGCATGGAACCCAACCCTCTCCTCTGCGGGCCACCGAGACGCCCATGCCGACGCACCGAGAGGCGGGGTGGGTGCCGCATGCCGGTGAGTGGCCTGAGTGGTCGCGCGACGCGTACCGCTCGCGCGCTCGCGCGCACTGGCGCGCACGGTTCCACCCAAAATGTGAGACAAGCGCTTGATTCCTGGGTGGCGCCATCAGAGAGACCCAGCCAGAGCGGCCAGCGGGGCCAACCACAAGCGCGAAATGCGCCGTGACGGCGTTGACTACCCGGGGAGCCGTAGCCCAGGACAACACACTACTATAGCTGGGTTGTGCATAGGTTGCCGCCAACGCAACGTGTGTGTGTTTTGGTGTGTGCCCATCGGTAACGGGAAAACGGCGCGTCACGCTGTGTGGGACACTGGCGCGGATTAAGATCTGGATGTTAATTACGGCTCAGGACATATTAGCGGAGGCATTTGTGCTTCGAAGGCGGTGTTACGAGGTTATGAGGTTAACCAAATTACATAATCATCCTCCACGGGGCCTTTTTGTGGCGTGTGGCACTCGCTGCGGCTCGGCTGCGTTAGCTGCTTGGTCCTCAGCGCGTCCGGTTGTCGATCTGTCGACCGCCTCCGTCGCATGTCCATTGCTTGGTCCACAGCAGCACGTATATCCACCACTGACGCTTGTGTGTTGGGAGTTGCAGATCCAGAGTGTATCCCTACAGTCGTCAGTCCATTTAAAAAGAATGCACTGTAGCCAGCCCGCGGATCCACAGACGCCGTGTAGATGCCCAACTACTCTCTCTTACGCGCGAGTGCCCGTCGTCAGCTGTCCTGCATTTCCCCCAGCCTGTCGACTGCATCTCCCTCGACACATCCACAAAATCTCAGCTGTGCGCGCTGCAATGTGAAGTATGACGCAGGAATCCCATCGACTGTGACGCGGACGCGCACATCACTCTACTCCACCAACCACACCTGAACTGCAACTGCCACCAATGTACCCTCCCTCGGGCAGACTCTTGCGACCATCGCACAGCTGCATATGCTGGCCTCTCAGCTGCTCCCATCAAACGTGTCGATATGTATACATGCCCAATGCTGTCCTCTACCCTATAAGAGACGAGGTTTAGACCGAGGCAAGAGGAGCAGGCTCGACAAAGTCGCCGCCCTTGATGACACGGGCGCCGGACGCGTCCTTGGTCTCGCCGTGCATCTCCAGGAGCCTCGAGGCATCGATCTTAGGTGCCTTCACGATCTTGGCCTTGCGGACGTAACTGGGGTTTCGTTAGCAAAAGAAAACAAAGAGAAAACGAGACAGAACAAGAAGAAGACGAGGAGGAAGTGGAATGGTCTTGGGGGGTCGAGTCGGGCGATTGATTACGTAATCACTCAACCAACCACTGCCACACCGACCACATCTGTCGCTGTGCGTCTCCATCTCGCCTGCGTATCCAACACGTACACGTTGTGGAGGGGGTAGATGCCCTTCGAGGCCTTCTCGATCTCGCGACCGATCGACTCGGGGAAGAACTTGAGGACAAGCTCCTTGAGGTCGGAGCCCTCAGCCTCGCGGCGCATGATCTCGACCATCTTGGCGCGGATCTCACGGATCTGCGACGACTGGGCGTAGGTGGTCTTCTTCACCTGGTTGCGGTTGCGCTGGGTGAAGCCGATGGCGAAGAGGCGGATGATGTAGCCGTCGGTGGTCTTGACGTCGACCGAGGCCTCAACGAGCGACTGCCACTTGCGGACGAGCGAGCGGAGCTTGTCGGTGGTGAAGTCCATGCCGTAGAACGAGGTGAGGCAGGCCTTGCCCGAAACATCCTCGACCTTGAGCTTGATCTTGCGGAAAGACTGCTCCTGGTCGTTGTTGAGGTCGGCAAGCGAAAGCTCAACGACACGGCCCTTGAGCGAGTCGTTGGCGTTCTTAAGACCCTGCGAACGGTTGACAAGGGTCTTGCCGGCGTTGCGGTTCTCGAAGAACGAGGGGGCCTTGATGTCGTACCAGTCCTTGCGGGTGAAGGGGTCCACCACCCTGGGTCGTCGTCAGTGACAGGTCTGGAGAGGAGAAGAGGGCCTCCAGAGAACATGTTGGACAGGAATGGTCAAAATCTTTGACCGCCAGTTCCTTTGTCGATGAAATTCCATGTTCTCCAGATCCTCCCAGGCGCACTCACTTGCGCTTGATGCCCTTCTTGCCCTTGCTAAGGCGCTTGTTCTTGCCGACAGCCATTTTCTGTGTGGTTGAAAGAGTGTGGAAGGAGGATGAAAGGAAACAAGTGAAGGAAATTTATTCGCCGACAGAGGGTTCGTCGTTTTGCGATGCGATAAAATGCCGAGGGAAACGCGCGAACGGGCAGGCGAGCGGGGGATGTGTCGAGAGGAGGGAGGGGAACAAGCCAAGTCGATGGCAGTTTGCAGAAGAGAGTGCGCGCGACCAGAGATTTCCACCAGACAGGACAGCACAGGAGATTCAAGTTTCCAGTCGTTCCAACAAAGACCAGCGGTTCGGGAAAGCACGAGGAAAGAGCGGACAGCGAGCACGATTTATCGAAGAGGGAGCGTCCGTCAGCGTCTGTTCCGTCGTGTTGCGCGCGCGTTTGCGTTGCTCGTCGCTCCGCCTGCGGTCACTCACGAGTTGTTTGAAGGATGAGGAAGGGTGCGTCCAGCCGAATGTCAAGGTGTCGCGGCGCACCCAGCAGCCACCGGGCACACCAGCTGTTCGAAGTGTCCCGCGGAACCAAAATCCCTCGAGGGCAAATCGCCGACAATCGCCGGAAAATGGCACCCTTGCGCAAACACCGACGCTTGCGAGAGAATTTGGTCGGGCGTCCACGCTTGGCTGCTGGTTAGTCGTGCGCGTCATTGCATGGTGCATGGTGGAGACAGATGGCCAGATGGCCAGATGGCTTTGGTGGTCACTGTCCGGCCATCTCGAGGGACCAAGGTCTTGTATGGCCGAATACGGCTGTACCCCTCGACTGTGTAGCATGGTATCCAGTGTCTCTTAATTTGATCTTGCACGCATAGGTCGTGCCCAGACAGTGACAGCACGAAAAAGGATACGTGATGCGCTGTTGAATGGCGGTACCGCTTGGGGGTGCGCTCGCGCGCTGATCACCAACGCAACGCACAGGCAGCCGAGTCAAATGCACCCTATAGCCACAGTAATCTCCACCTAATCACATATCCACTGCTCATGTCTGTATCTCTGGCCACCACCGCCACTACCTATCTCTGTGTCTCTCTGGGTCTCTGTCATCATCATATGTGTTGCTTCCGACTGATGTTATCGCTCGAGGCCAGGGCCTCAAGCCTTGCGTCGCGTGCGCCTCTGCCTGCCTCTAGACGAGGAGGTGGAGCACCGCGGCGTCGGCGTCGGCGTCGTCGTGCGGGTCACCAGGCGACGAGGCGGCGCGGCCACGGAGCTTCCTGCGGGCGGGCGGCGACGGCGTCGTGCCCACACTGTTCGTGTCGCCCGTGTCACCGCCCGTCGTGTCACCGCCCGTCGTGTCACCGCCCGTCGTGTCACCGCCCGTCGTGTCGCCAGTGGAAGCACTGTCGCTGCCCGTGAGCAGGTCCAGGTCGCGAGATTTAAGGCTGGAAGCAGTGCTGCTCGCGGAAACAGAGTCAGACAACGACGGTAAGACACCCTGCTGTTGCCCGTACTGGTTCAGCTTGGCTTCGAGGCGGCGGCCACAGGGCGTGTGGCGCAGCGTGGGCATGAGGGGTAGGATGGTGGCAAGCAGCTGGGTGGGGTGTCAGCTAGAGTACCGCATGTCACATATTCAGCTGGCTTACCAATTCACGCTGGTCGAGGTCGGCCTCGGAGAGCGCCGTCTGGACGGGGAAGTTGCCGTACTGGTCACGGAGGAGGGCGGCGACACGACTTTGAGCGCCGTCAATGTTCTCGCCCAGGATCTCCGAGATGAGGTCACGACGATCCGCAGCGCTGGCATACTTGAGCGCCTTTTCGACCACATTCGAGGCAAACTTGTGGCGGCACAGCTCCCAGAGACGACCCTTGATGATGGCGACAACCTTGTTGCGGTCGTACTCGTGCGCGTCGCCGTTGGTAATGATGCTCTGGACGACATAGTTGCCAAACTGGTCGGTCATGAGCTTGTGGGAGCACCTGTGCATCTCGTCGAGCAGGGAGCGGATCCTGTCAGGATGGAGGACCTCGAACGACTTTTGAAGCACGCGGCAGCCGAATGGGTGGGTCGAGAGCTCAAAGACGTGGCCTTGGAACGCATCGGTGACGGTCGAGGGAGGGTCGAGAGTGATGAGACGCTGGATGACGTGGTTGGCGTTGGACGACTTGACACAGTCGATAATGTGGCCCTTCAACTCGGCGACGAGCTGGTCGCGCTGGTCGACAAGGACGTACTCGAGCGCCTTTTGAACGACCTGGTGGGTTAGATTTGCCTTTCAACGCTGCTTTAACTCACCCTGCAGCCATACATGTTCATGGAGAGGTGGAGGACATGGCCCTCCATGGTCTTGGCGATGGCAGCCCTTTGGTTTTCGTCGCCGTGTTCAAAGAACTTTTGAATGACATAGTTGCCAAAGACGTCGGTCATGAGCTGGAAGGCGCTGGTGATGATCTCGTCAAAGACAAGAGCACGCTCCTCGTTGGTGGCCGTCTCGAGCTTGTTCTGGATGAGACGCGAGCCGTGCTGGTCGCCGGCAAACTCGCAGATGTGGCCGTACACGTCGGCAAAGTCCATGCGAGAGTTGCGGCGCTGGCGGAACTCTTCGAGACGAAGACTGCGCGCCGGGCCCTCGTCTGAGCGGCGACGGCCATAACCACCGTTGTAGGTGCTCGAAGCGGCCGAGAGGGACGCCGGCGTGAATGGGGCAGCGCCGACGAGCGAAAAGTGACCTGGCGACGGGGTGTGAGGGTAGCTGGCGAGCGACTGGAGGCCGTACCGGTGGTTGTACTCGCTGAGCGAGGGGTACTGGCCGTGCGCGCCTTGGGTGGAACCGCGCCTGCCGCCAGAGTGGGAGTGGGCGTTGATGCGGCGCTGCGGGTGGTGGTGCTGGTGCTGCTGAGTCAACCTCTGTCCTCCTTTGTGCCGATCTGTGTCTGTGTCTGGACTCACGCCAGAATCGCGTCCCGTGCTCGCGTGCTGTCCGCCGTGCGCGCCGTGCATCTGGGTCCAGTAAGGCGCACGATCACTGTACGCAAAGTATCCCTGGCCTTGCTGCTGGAGGTGAGGCGGGCGGTAGATGCCTTGACGACCGGCCACGGCCGCCTGCTGCTGGAAGCCGGCTGGGTTGGCATTGGTGCTCGAGCAGGCCGCGGCGGCAGCGGCGGCACCGTTGGCGGCGAGCTGGCCGAGCTGATGGGTGTGGTGGTGGGGTGCGCCCTGGCGCGAGTCCTGCTGGAGGGGGTAGTTCTCTGGGGGCGTGGGGTACGGGTCAAAGGTGATTCCCGCGGCGCTGGCCATGGACTGCATCGACTGGAGTGGCGTCATGGGCGTGGCCAGTTCAAATCCCGCGTACGCCTGGTGGTGGTGGTGGCCACCGGCACTGGGAGGGGTAAACTCGGTCGTGTAGTAGAGATACTGCGTGGTGCCGTCGTACGTCGCATAGGCGGCCGGGCGCTGGGGTGTGTGGACGTTGCCGTACGGCGGGGTAGGAGGCACACAGGCGCCTGCAACGGGGTGCTGCTGAACCTGGCGAGCGGAATACTCGTCGACCGAGAGGCTCTGGAGGTGGTTGATAAGAGTCTCGTTGTCGGCCGCAGACGACCAGGCAGGGGCTGTGGCAGACATTGCCGACATGTTTGGGCGAGCTTTTTTTGGTGGATGGGGGTGTGGCTAGGAGGGGATACGGGGGGGATGGCGGCCGATGTGGCGGATCAGACAAGGATGAGAGATGTTTGGCGGAGGGCTGGCGTGCGACCGCCGCTGCACATGCACTGGTGTGTGCACAAGAGACTGGGGTAGGCAGGCTGGCAGTGTCGGGTGTGGGTGGGTGGGTGTTCACTAGAAGATGGCGTTAACAAGTTGTGTTCGTGTGCGAGGGGGGAGGTTGTGGACACAGCGATGCTGGAGGAGAGGATACGGAGAGCAAGAGTCTCTGGTGACAAGGGGACTGGGGAGAGGGAGAGGGAGAACGAGTTGGAGACAATGGGTGATGGGGGATGGAAGTGACAAGAGGAGGTGGGAAAGAACAATTGTCTTCCCTCCCTCCCTCCTCTCTTTGAGAGCACACGGTTCCGTGTGTGTGTGTGTGTTCTTCTCTCTCTCTCTCTCTCTCCCGCGTGCTCCCAGTCGCCGCCCTGCTGCAATGGCCCCTGCACCCGCCTTTGACGACGCCCTCGTGTTCACCCATCCATCCAGCCGAGCGCACCTGTTGCTGCACACACACATACCGGTTCGCCCTCGACGACGAGCTCACACGAGCTCACACACGCCCCCAGAAGCGCAGCACACAGCGATCCCCTTGGGCCGTGGATCCGTGGGTCCGTGGAGCACATGGCCACCTTGGGAGCCGTGGACGAGAGCGCGTGCGACCCACCGCGCCCGTCACCTCCTTTTACTCGTCACCTCCAGCTTAACAGCTTGGCTCGCCCCCGACGGACGCCCTCGGATTCCGGCCCGTTGCCTTGTGCCACGACACTCACACACACGTAACACCACCACAAGGCTAAAATGGATCAACTACTCACAATCGCTGGTATGCAATCGAAATGCTGTGTGGGGGGGCACACACTCGTTGCGCAACAACGGCGCGCACACGCCACGGTACCACGGTCCTCGCGATCAGACGTGACCGATTCGCTGTCTTGCGGCGTTGCGTGGGACGCGTGCGTGGTTGTTCTCCAGAGGCCAGAGGCCTAGTCACAGATGGTGGTGGCCGTGACAGTGACGCCAGACGAGACGTACAGTGGCTCGAAAGATCCGCAGAGGCTCGAGGGCGGCAACGGGGGAAGAGATCGGCAGTGGCGATGACGGCGACGACGACGACGATTCTTGGGTGCACACGTCTGCGCACCTGCGCTGTGATATCCCAGCAATGCAATGAACTGCTCAGTGGCCCAGTGGTTCAGCAGCGTACAGCAGCGCAGCGTTCGCGCGAGCGTTGCTGTTGTCGGTGGTGGAAATGCGTGATGCGGGTATCGGTGGCACCCTGTTGCACCCACAGATTCCAGAGCGGCGGTACGCGCGGCGCGCGCCGGTGGCCGGTGGGGGTGGGGGTGGGGGTGGACGCGCGATTATCGCTTTGGAAAACGAGCCGCGGCGGCGGGGCGGCGGCCAGCGGCGGGGACACTCGGACCCTTCGGGTGAGTCGAGAAGCACAGAGGTACAGAGACAGAGATTAGTGTGCGCACGGATGCACACAGAAAGCCAAAAAAAATGTCCTCGTGGCTAGCTGCTAAGCTACTGGAGCGCTGTGTGCACCCGACCAGCAGTGGCCAAAGGAGGGTGCTGGGGTGGGGGTCCTGTTGAGAGGATCCAGCGGGCCAGCGACCGTAGCGACGACGAGCAAGGACCGACGAGCGAACGGGGATCGCCTGTGCGGGGCTGGCAAGGGGCCGGGCGGGGGCGGGGATGCACAAGGTCGCGCCGAGGCCGTGTCCGCGCGCGTCGAGGGCGCAGGGATCGTCGAGGACAGGAGGGGGGAAGGGCGGAGGTGGGCGGGGTTGCGGAGCAGGTGGATCGTGGGTGTATTGAGGCGCGCGTGTCTTTTGGTCGGGGTGTGTCGAGGTGACCAGTTTTGGAGTAGGAAATCAGTTGAAGAGCATGTACACAGTGTGGTGTGGTAGTGTGAGTGAGTGAGTGACACGCGTCGTTGAATCGAAAATAACAATCGTAACAAATCGCGACTTGCAGACGAGATATTGTGTGCATTGCGCGCGTCCTGCGGCGGCGGCGGCGGCCGTGTGGGGTGCGTGGGCGCGTGGGCTGGGGCAAAGGATGCAAGGATGCAAGGCGAGGAAGGCTTGTGCGCGCGCTGCTTCTGTTACTCGTGTCTGGGGGTGAGAGTTCGGCTCCGATTGAACACACTCTTGCTGGGGGGTTGTCGGGTATCACGTATCGCTCGACTGGCGGGCGCGGCGTGTAAACCCTTGTGTTTCGCTGCCTGCAACATGTTTCCAACGTCCCCCCCACAAACCCTGGGTGGCATTTCACGCACGAGGGGGCGTTGGATTTTGCCAGCCGCTTTCCGCGTTTGGTGGTGTGGCCGTCGTGGCCGGTGGGGCGCGATGCGTTGCCGACTGCAGCCGGTGCGCGGTGTGGCTGTAACCTACTTGTGCTGCAACAATGGCGCAGGAAAAAAGGTCTCACGCAACATGTAAACCTTACACCGCGCTGCACCGCTGCACCGCAGTAGCGGCGCAGCCAGCGATACAGCGAGACCGGGGGTCGGCAGCCGGACGCCGGGACGCGGAGGGAGAGAGGGAGGCGTGACACGCTGCCTCGAGGCGTGGAGTGCGGCCTCATGGGCTAGGTGATGCGGTCTGGCCCCCCCCCCGTTGGCCGGCCGTTGGGTAGATTGAGAGACGACGGCGACGACGACCTGTGCGCGCGGCGCTTCGTCGCTGTGTCGTGGCGCTGGGCGGTTGAACCGTTACGAGGAGTGAGACAACATGAAAGCATTAAAGGTGTCACTGTCACTGTGGCCACTGTACCACTGTACTACTCGTTGTCAGTCCGATCAGTGGTTCGCCTGCAGACCGCAGAACCCATGGAGGGCAAGGCTTCTGAGCACGCTGCACGCTGCAAGCTACACGCTGGGGCTCAGACGTCAGACGACGCCAGGCAACCCGACAGGCGTGGCTGGGAACCGTGAGCAACCCTTATACCACTCCCAATGGGCCACTTGATAAAGGTGTCCGTGCTGTAAATGATTGCAGGAGCCTACACTGTACACTGTGCAAAACGGGCCGAAGCCGAAATTTCAGCGGGGTGCGCGTTAGATCAATCAGTTGATCAGCTGGAGCCAACGCCTATCATCCTTCCCCTCCATCCAGCTGTGCTTGACGCAGCTCCCCTTGTCAGCCAGACGAGCATGTCCGCGGTACCGCTGTGGTCAACCATACTGCGGTCCTCGCTCGGGTACGAAGGTGGCTGGCGGCGAGGCGTAGCCGGGGCTTTGCGGGGAGTAAACGGTGGACGATGCGATGGACAGGTGTGCGCAGAGGTGGTGTCCGGAGGAAGGCAAAAGGCACGATAAAAAGCCACCGCAAGGCCGCAACCCGGGCGGGCGGGCAAGCTGTCGTCATCGACAGAATCGACACTCTGTTCCGAGCCACCCTTGAGAAAATGTCGTGAGTTTCTTTTGATACGAGCTACCGTTGCAGCTGTAGGAACCTGTCAATGCCAGATACTCGCAGCGACTACTCTGTGACTGGGAGAGAGACAGCTCCCTCGTCCCTCATCTCCTGCCCAAGTGGTATTATCTACGCCATTCCACAGGCACTCCCATACCTGTCTTCTGGCACTATCAGCCCCCGCCCTTCATCGAACTGTACTCCTATCTTCTCCCTTCGCCCCTTGCCCCGCCATCGTCTGCTTATCGATCTGCATAAGATACAACAGCCTCGCCAACGAGCCCGCACACACACGCACGAGTGGCGTGGACTCCCCAGCGAGGCAGCTAAACTTCGGGCACCCAAAGTCGGGCGGGTAGTAGTAGTGCCGCCGGTTATTCCCCACTTTATGTCACTCGCTCTCGCTTTTTCACATCTAGACGCCGTAAATGGCCAGCTCCTTCATCTCAGCGAGGACGTTCTCGACCTGCACGTCCAGCTGGCCGTTGGCGTAGTCGTCGCGGATGTTTTCGGAAAAGTACCTGGCGCAAGGTGTCAGCTGTAGTTTGGACATGCGGACAGCTAATCGACTGGCTGGCAAGACACTCACCTCTGCACACCCGAGAGCTTCTCGTAGCCCTCGTCGGCGAAACGCAGCTGGCAGCGCACCATCGACTCGAACGACGGGTCCAGGAAGGCTGGGATGGATGTCAGCTAAAGACGACACGCTTTGGTTAGCTGCACTCACGGACACGGAGCTCGACCATCTGGGGCAGCTCGGCAATGAGCTGGTCGTTGAGGAGCTCGTAGATCTCACGGGCCTCGTCGTGCTCAGCCTGAGCCTGGGGAGGACGTCAGTATGCAGCTTCACCACGCGACATCTGGTAAGCTGCTCACCCTGGGAAGCTTGACGGTGTCGTCCGAGGGCTTCTCGACGAGCTTGCGGACCTTGGACCGGGAAGCGTCATAGTCGATCAGCTGGGAGGTGTCAGCATAGACAGACGGGGAAGGCGGATGAGCTGATTGCACTGATCCGCCGCTGACTGGGTCCGGGGGGCACCCACCTTGTGATTCCTCTTCTCAATAGCGGCGTTGACGTTGGTAAAGTACTGGTTGAGCCTGCCCACGGGCTCGAGGACAGTGGCGCGGAATGGCCCGTCGAGGTCACGAGTGACGACATTGTCGAGCTCGTCAACGGCGGCCTTGTATGCGTGGCCGGCCATGGCGCCCTGGAGGAGGGTCAGTGACGAGAACAATGCGCCACCGGCGCGACAGCTCAAACCAACAACTGTGTGTCCAGCTGCCCCGCGTCAATGTACCCACCTCGCTCGCCTTGTCGGCGGTGTAGAACAGGGAAATGGTCTCGGCGATACGCTCCTGCGACGAGGACATGGCTGAGGGGTGTCAGTTAGGGTATTGAAAGGCCACAATCAACTCACTGCGCATGGCATCGAGGTAGGTCTTGGCGTCCTTCTGCAGGCCCGTCGACTCCTTCTCCATGCTGTCGGGTTCCCATCAGTATATTGACACTTGCACACGAGCACGGATACCGCACGCTCCAGGCGGACCGTCTCCAGGCTCCCACGACCGACGGCGTGCAGCACCGCACCGCCGTAGGCTACACTGTCCGCGACTCACGTCCTGTACTTGCTCTCCTGCTCGGCAAAGTCGTGGTCGACGGTACGCTCCACCTGTCCCGTCTTCTGCATGAGCTGCGTGCCCGCACGGGTGGCGGCCTTCTTGAATCTGTGAACACACCCATCAGCACACGCCGGTCTCGAACAAGCTTAGTGCGAGCTTGCACGCTGCGGCAGATACTGCGGAGCCAGCGACGTCGCTCGCTGGGGCGTGTCTCCCCCGTCCCGCGAGTCCCGGCTCTGGCTCCTCACAGCGCGCGCGGTGCTGGTACGTACCCGCCCCTGTATGGTCAGCTTCTACCCCAAAGAGTCCGTAGCTGGGACTCACCAGGACATGATTATTGAGATTCTAGGATGTATATGAGAGATGGATGCTAGAGACAAAGGGGGACACATCACCGCCCAGGCGGGCGGTGAGCGCATCGATGGCAGTGCCCCTGCGCACGGAAGCAATTCGCATCAGTGGACCTCGGTTGGTGGCGAACGATGCGTCACCGCCGTGGCATTAAATGTTGGTACTGGTTCCACAGCTGGCGTGTCTCATGCATAGGTGGCACCACAACGGGATGGGTATGTTGGAGATGTTGGCCAGAGCGTAACACAAGTTCTGCAGGCAGGAAAAGAACTGGGATGTGGGCAACCAGCCATCCACGCCCAGCCATTGCCTCCTACCCCCGCGCACACTCTATCCCTCCCCTCGTCTGCTTCATTTCAAGTGCTGAATAGTGCATCGATGCTGATACAAGCGTGCAATACGCCAACTGTGGTGTCCTCCGCCCACCGGCCGCTCTACGCCGGGGCATATGCTCCTCCTGCACCACTGCGACGACACCCGCTCATCGGGGCGCGCCGCAACCCGCGTGTGGTCCTTTAACCACACCGGTCCTCTCCATCATCGCCGTCGCCGTCGTCGGCCGTCGTCGTCGTCTTCTCTCTCAATCTCATCTCTAGATGTCACCTGTCGCTTACTGCGGGGGGATCATGCCGGCGGCCATCATCTCCTCGGGGGTCATGGTCGACGACTCGATCATGACACCGAGGCCGAAGCGCGAGGTGTTCTTGGCGTGGTCAATCTCGCCGCCGACGAGGAAGGCAAACGCCGGGGTGAAGCGCTGCTCGAGGAGCATGCCGACCTTGCCGGCCGAGTCGACCTGGCCACGGAAGGTGGCCATGCGGAACTCGTACTTGGCACCGAGGGTGGCGACGGCGTCGCGCTTGGCGGGGCCCATGAACGAAGCGGGCTGGATCTGGGTCTGGAGGTCGAGGGCGACGTCGACCTTGTCGCTCAGCTTCTGGAAGTAGGTGGTCTGGATGTTACCCGAGGGCTGGAGCTGGGCAGTGGCGCTCCATGAGGGCACAAAGGGAGCGACGGGGGCGGCACCGGGGACCTCGGGGTGGCCGAGGGGCTCCGAAAGCGCGTTCGGCAGCGAAGTGTACTTCATGAGCCACGAAGTAGCAGGGGTCATCTCAGCGGGCGAGGTGCGCTGGATAATGGTCTCAAAGCCAAGAGACAGGCGAGGGGTGACCGAGTGGAGGAGCGAGACAAAGTGGAGACCAGTCAGGTCCAGGGGGGAGGGGTTGATCGACTTGAGGTTGAGCGAGTAGTGGGGGCCAATGTGGTCGTGCTCGATCTGGAACATGGTCTGGCCGGGAGCCGACGAGAGCTGCACAAAGTTAGCAAGTCTGTATATTGCGACAAGGTGGCAGGTGGAGGATGAAAAGTCGGGGCCCTGGACAATGATGGACGGCAACTGTTTACAGTGCCGCCGCCGCTGCAGGTCCACAGCCAGCTCCCTCATAGGCAGTACGCCATCACGGTCACTCTCACGGTCACTGTCGAGTGCACACGTTCGAACACCATACAGCCTCCGAGAGCTCTTTCCACGAGCCTTTCGACGAACTGCGTCCCTGACGAGACGATGGCGTAGTCCCCCGGACTCCACAGCTCTTCACCTCCACTGCGAGCTCGTCCTTTGCGTCTGTTTCGAAAACTAACCTGAGCCTGGATCTTGGTAACGTCGCTCTCCGACCAGGTCTGGTTGGCACGCATGTTGACGCCGCCGGTCGAGGGGTCCCACTGGCCGTGCATGAAGGTCGACTGGTTGGCGAACAGGGCGCCGAGGGTGTAGTTGGACTTCTGGCCCAGCGAGAACGAGTGGGTGACCTGGAAGGCCGGGTTGGGCGAGACCATCTTGGACAGGTCGGCGCGGGCACCCTCGAAGAAGTAGTTGGTCATGAGGGTCTCTGTGGAAATAAGTCAGCTCTGTGCTGTTTTGCCTCGCCAATGTTGCGGCGCTGGCCGCTGGCCAAGACTTTTGTGCTCTAGCAGCAGCGTCTGGAAGAGGGAGGTGATGGAGCACGCATACGCAGAGCGCAGGCGTACACCACCACGTTCGCCCTCTTTCCAAATGCTTTAATACTCACGCGTCACATCGCGCGTGAGGTTCTCGACGGTGCCGGGCTGGATGAGGCCCATGTTCTCCTTCCAGTTGTGGAGACGGTTGAAGGCGGCGCCGAGGGGCTGCGAGACCGGCTGGAGGAGGCTGGTGAAGACGTCGAGGACGGCGGGCTCGCCGGGGACGTTGAGCTTTTCGGAGGCCATGGTGGTGGTGCTGGGTAGGGTGGGGGGGTAGGGGAGAGGGAGAGAGGGTTGAAGGAGATTGTTTCTGAGCAGCAGCAACGACCGGCGGTGGTGGTGGCCTCTCTGCCTGGCAGCCTGGCGCTGCGTCCTGGCGCATGGAAAACGGGCGACCACGGGCGGGCACCGGGTGATTACAACGCCGCGCCGCACATGGAGATTTGCCCGAGTGTGGCGGATTGGGTTTCGCGCAGAGTGTGTGGAGGGGAGTGTGAGGATGTTGCGAGTCGCCACTCAACTTGGACATCCTATCCTGTCTCTCCTTCCTCCTCACTCTCACACCCACAAGCATGGCCGCCCTCCCCGTCGCCGAGTCTCTCACCCTCTCCGCCACCCTCTTCCACGCCGACGTCGACTCGTGGCTCCCGGCCTCCTTTGGCGTCTCGCGCCCCGACGCGGACAAGGCAAAGGACTGGGAGGCCGCCCTCCGCCAGACCGCGCGCGACAGGCTCGGCCTGGGCCACCCGGACCTCACAGACCCGCTTGCACGCGCGCGCGCAGCCACCCAGCGCGCCGGTATTGAGACGTTGCGCAAGCTCAAGGGCAGGGAGAAGAAGGGCGACGACAGCGACCTCGCACCCACCCCCGGTCCTGGGTCGTCCTCGCGCACCGCGGGCCGCGGCGGCCGCGACGACAGCGACGACGACGAGAGCCGTACGCGCTCCGTGTCCAAGAAGAAGACAAAGACAAAGGACGCGTTTGCGTCAAAGGGCAAGAATGCAGTCCACCCGTTGCTCAACCTCCGCAACCCCATTCCCGGCTACGTGCCGCCTGTGGGAGGCCAGCAGGCCCAGGCCGAGGCGGTTCCCAAGGCGCCTGCAACAACAGCTACCGTCCCCGCCCTAGTGGTTACCGGCATCAAGCGTGCGCGCGAGGACGACGAGGACGCAGACGGAGACGGAGACGACAAGGCAGAAGGCGACGAGGGAGGCGACGATGCCGCTCAGTCAAAGGCGGCAGCTAGGCGCGAGAAGCGCAAGCGCGCCAAGGCCAGGAAGGCCGAGGCTGCTCGTGCGGCTGTTGCCTAGGCTTGTCCCCCTTCTCCATCAGCGACCGTCTGTCGTTCACCACCACCCACAACCTACCACTACCACCACCGCGCACCCGGCGCGACGGATACGATACCCCGCACCCCAATACCCAACTACACAACCATCTCACAACACCACGGACGGCAAAACACACACATTCTTCGCAAAGACACTATAGCTGCATGGGCACTACGGCACTACGGATGCATGGTATGATTTGAGGATTTGAGCCACTGGGAAACGGAGGTATCGCAAGAGTGCACGCTGGGTTGACCGGGGGGGTATGAGATTCGATGGGGGTGACTACTAACTGTGTGGATGTTGGGTGGGGGAACTGCGCGGACGAATAATGCGCGATAGGTATGAACGGCGGTGTGGTGTCTCTGGGACATCTCTCTCTCTCTCTCTCTCGTTAGGCTTAGCGCCAGACAGCTCGTGGCAGGCTTCCAGGCGTAAAGTTGCGCGAAGCCGTGGCGGTCGTCTGCGCCTCGCGCTCCCTCTCGCGGTCCTCGACCTTGCTCAACAGGTCCAGCAGACCGTCCTTGCCCGGAATGGGGCTCGCGCCGTGCCCGAGCACCGGCGTTGTCGTGCAAGACACTGCGAGTGTGGCTGTCGTTGGCGCGGCGCTGGAGATGGTCAACGCGGCAGTTCGCGGCGTGGCCGACATGTCGCGCCACTCGCTGGGGTCCGGCGAGTCGGGTTCGGGTGACTCGGAGCGCGAGCGCGACATGCCCATGGTCGACGCTTGCGTGGGGGACAAGACGGCGGCATCTTCAATCCCCGGTGACAAGCTGGGAGTCCGATCGGCGGGGGGCTTGGCCTCCACTTCACTGCGGTCGGGCTCGACGACGGCGCGGAAGGGGAACGAGTAGATCCTCTTGGAGAGGGTGCTGAGCATACCGCCCGTGACGCTAGCCGCCGTGCTCGTAGCGCCGCTGTTTGTGCCAGTCGCGATCGCGCGGGCGGGGACAGGACCTGCGGTTGATGGAGGACCAGGCGAGAGCGGAGCAATAGAGTCCATTATCGCCGTGCTGCGAATACTCGAGTCGCTAAGGCCACGAGGGCGTAGTGTGCGCTGCAGCGTTCCGCCTGGGATAGGGTCCCTGTCCTCATCGGTCGGGTCGAGGACGGCGTCGACGATAGTGGATAACCGCGCCGGACGGTCCGAGACAGACCGCACTGGCCGGCCACCAAAGTACTGGCTGCTGGCGTGCCGAACACGCGGGACGGGGGGTGCAGCTTGAGCTCCGGCAAAGATACCCATCAGGTCGGACCGCGACGCGCGTGTGCGGACCGGACGCTGCCCTGGGGAGGGTACGGCGTTCGCGACTGAGGCTGAACGGTGGCCGCCGGGGGATGGCGGGGAGCCAAAAACGTCCTCTTCGCCGGCGGCAGTGGCCTGGGGCATCACAGTCTTCTTGGGTGTGGTGGAGCGGCGTGCCACGGATCCGCCAAACACAGTGACGCTCGCGGTAGACGCCGACGTCGACGCGGGTAACTTTGGTGCGGGGCGAACAGGCATTGGCGGTGCAAGGCGGGACCTCTTTGGTGATTGCGGCGCGGGCTCTGGCGCCTTGGCTGGTGTGGTGAACAGGTAGCTCGTAATGGGGGCCGCGATACCCCACAGTCCCGAGGTCTCGGCAGCCGGCTTGTCCTCCTCAAAGGCCTCACGACGCAGCTTCTTGGCCAGCTTGGGGTCGATGGTCACGTCGTTGACGATGCTCTGCAGATCCAGGAGGTCAGAGAAGACGTCCTTGAGCAGCTTCAAGAGCAACGTCAGCTCTCGGCGCGACACCGTGTGCTGTTCTTGGAGGTTGCGGAAGCGGTGGCGCATGTCCGACACCTCAGACTGGAGCGTCGAAATGGTCGTGCGTGAGACATGCCCCACATCAGCTGGAAGGTTTTGCTTCTTGAGACGCCGGTTGAGAGTTGGGATATCGACACCGCGGAGCCTGACAAGGACCTTTGTGAGGAAATCGACGACCTCGCCAATGTTCGGCACTCCGCCACCGCTCGGGGCGGGCATCTCGTGCATGGAGGATGTCTCGGACGGGTCCGCACCGATGACGGGTGTACCGGGCGCGGACACGACGACCTCGCGGACTTCCTTCTTGGGCTGCTGCTTGAACGGAGACTCGGGCAGCTCGGGGATCGCGTCTGGTAGTTGAGGCGGGAAGGACATGCCCTGCTCGGCTGGGGCAAACAGGTCCGCTTTGGCATCGGCCTGCACGTCGGTCGAGCGGCTGAGGAGCAGTAACGTTCTCCTGCCGACACCGCGCTTCTGTGGTCCAATGGTAGAGTCTGCCGGGTAAGACGCCTGGGATGTGGGGAACTCGAACGGTGTGTCAGAGAGCGGGGTGTCATTGCTCCGTGGCGAGGTGTAGTTGGGAAGGAGAACCGACGCACGTTTACGCGAATTGCTTTCGGACGCGCTGACATTGTCATCCTGCTCGTCACTGACACTCGTGTTGGCGCTGGTGTCCACCACGGACGAGTCGTCCGCGGGCCCAAAGGCACGCATCGTGAGCGAACGGCGATGCGCAGTGCGTGACGCTCGCTTGTTCTTTGGCACCCCGTTGTGCACGTAAGGAATACCGCCGCCAGAGAATGAGCCGCGTTGAGCGCGCGCAGCGATACGCGCCTCGGGGCTGGCATTGTCGTCCATCAGGCCGCTCATGTCTCCAAAAAATCCAAGACCAGGGCCAGGCCCCAAGCCAGGGGACGTGACACTCACGCCCTCGGTAGTGGATGTGGACGTAAAGCTCGGTGCAAGCGATGAGTCGCGACGGTGGCCCCAGCCGCCTGTCCGTGGGACAGCTGCACTGGCAACACGCGCGTGAGTCGGGAGGCGGGGACTGCCAGACTGCGGGTGAGAACCCGTCGAGTGTGTGCGCATGTGGGACCGTGTGAGGAGCGGACGGAGCTCCATTGACAATGGCCGCGAGTTGGGCGCGCGCCGAGGTACAGACTTGAGCTCATCGACCTCTTCGCGGAGTGCGCGGTTTTCGGTCAGCGTCTCTGATAGAGTGCGTGCCAACTCTGATGTGTCGTGCTTTAACAGCGCGTTGGTGGCCACCAGGTCCTCGAGCGTGCGGAGATACTCTGGGGTGTCGCTAGGGTGTTCCGCTTGGAAAGTCTCAGAGAGCTAGTTGTGTCAGGTACAATCATTCTCAAACGCGCTGCTCACCTCCTCGTGCAGGGCACCGAGCCTCTCCTTGGCATTGCCAAGTAGGTCCTGAGCGTCTCGTGCGCGGGCCGCTTTAATATCCTCGACCTCGCGTCCGGCGGCCGTGAGCTTGGTTTCGAGGTCGGCTGTGGTCTGTCAGCACACGTCGGCGTCGGGGACACACCTATCCTATCTTCAGCCAAACTACGCCACTTGAGTTCGTCTCGCAGTTTGCGCGATTCGGCCTGATACAGCGTGCGCGCGTCTTCAAACCGCTGCTCGGTGTCGGCTAGGCGTGCCTCCAAGCTCGAGCCCGTGGCTGTTCCGGTGGCCAGAGCGATGCCCTGGGCGTTCGCAGCCGCACGCGATTTTGTCAACTCGCCGCGCACATGGGTGAGAGATTGCTGTGTGAGGGTGTGCGAGTGCAAAGACTGCGTGTAGCGCTGCCAAGGTCAGCACGGTCGCACATCCCATAGGTAGACAGACCACACTCACCTTTTCGAGGCTCTCATACGACCGACTGAGCTCAGCATACTTTGACAAGTGTGTGGTGTTGGCTCGCTCCAGGTTGGCGACGTGACGCAGGCTGTCTGACAGTGCTCTGCGCTTGAGCTCGAACTGGGGTTATTAATGAGTGCCCCTCGGTACCAGGAGACTCACCTGTTGTTCCGCCCGCTGGTACTTCTGTTCCAATGCTTCGTAGCGGTGGAGCAGCGCCTGGCCGATCTCTGGGGGGGAAGCATGTCAGCGGCGACCTTGTCGGCATCGCATGCACTCTGTATCTCACCTCCAGAGAGCTTGAGCTTTGAGTCGACGCGATCACGCGCCGCTAGTGTAGGACAGTCGGTGACCGCACCACAGCAACAACGTGCAGTCAGGTCGGGATCAGACTCGAGCAGTCGCGAATGATCGAGCGCGGTGAGCTGCTGTGCGAGGCCCTCGAGCGTCTCGGCAGTACGCAGCATGGCCACCGAGGCGGATGGCGAGTATGGTGTGGGGGATGGTGACCTGGCCAGTGTCGACTGGGAGGGCACGTTCGTCACACGAGCAGGGACTACAAGAGTGTGCTCCTGCCCGGCATCTCGGTCGCTCGATGCCGGAGATGAAGCGAGGGACGATGGTGCTGGACTGTCGTCGTCCATGGCCGGCATGGCGCACACGACTGTGTGTGCGCGCGGGAATGTGTGAAAGGCGTGTGTGGTGGTGAGAGGTGTAGGGGGGTAGACGTAGACGATGTATCGCTAAGAGTTGTTTGTGTGGACTGGAAAGAAAGGAATGTGGTTTGTATAGGGGGGCAACCCAGGAGACACTCTGACTTGGGCGGCAAAATACAGCACAGGGGGGGCCGGACGGCACAGCCAGGGTCACACAGCCGGGTGAGCGCCGTAAGTCTTGTTTACATGCGTTTACACCTTTCGGGCGGGGCGGCGGTTGGCGGCCGCAAGACTCTGGCCCAGTTGCCACTAGCTGCTAGCGAGTGACTAGATGGATGCGAGGTAGAGACGACAAGTATCGCCGTGGCCGCGTTGCACAAGGTGTATGTGTGTCGATGTGTCTGGCACACAATGCAGCCCGACACTCCCTCTGCAGGCCGCAACCCAAACAACAGCGACGACCCAGGGAGAGAGACGCGCCACTGGAATCATAAGGTACCACGACGACCCGGGGGGGGACTTGCGTTGCGCGCGCGTCGACTCTGCCGTCAGCGTCAACCTCTCTTTTTTTCCTGATCCATTTACAAACTCCCTTAAAGCCACTCGCGCACGAAAGAGGTCGCTTCAAAGAGACACCCCAGGTCTGGACAAGGGGCAGTGGACGGCCAGATGCCCAGATGACTGCCAGACGACCCCTCGTCGTCCCTCGTCCCCTTCAATGCCCGCTGTTGTGGAAACTGCGTCCCAACATCTACGTACTCGGCTCCGCACCGGTACCTTGTCCGTCCGACGGGTCTTGCACTTGGTCTCTCTCTCTCGCAGGATCGCAGTCCGACACAACCGAGAGAGGGCCCGACCGAAACGTCCGGAGATTGCGTTCGCCTTGGAAGACAATCGTCACCGGCCTTCTTAGTTCAGTGGCTAGAATTTTTCACTAGTAGTGTCCCCATGGAACTTGCTATGAAAGGGTCACCCGTTCAATTCGGGTAGAAGGCAGGCAGCTGCGCAAGCAGCTTGTTTTTTGGCTTTGGGGCATGTTACCTTGTCGTTGTAGCCAGTCAATTGATGTTGGTAGATAGGCCCCTGGTGGCTGTTGGCACGTTGTGGGCATGATAAGAACGCCGGGACGAGCTTGGGCGCCTGTCGGCGTCATGATCAAAGTCGAGGTCTGCATCCTCTTGACATTGATCAACCTGTCTTTGACACTTGTTGAGCTCGACGACGCGGGGGGACTATGACGCCGCCCACAGACACTTCTCCTGTTGGCAATGACCATTTGTATTGATTGGCTCAACCGCATCCCATCCATACCGCACGCGTACGACTAGACCGTCTAGTGGGAAGGTGTTGGGCCGCCACAGGTGGTTCGCCTCGTCTACTCCGCTCACGCGTCGTGACAGGTCTTGACCACTCGTTCTCAGTGTAAGCAAGTATGTTACAGGACGGTACAGCCATTATGAGCGCGTGTATGCGTGGTTGTGTGCGAGACAAGTAGAGCCAGGCGCAGGCCACGACAGCTACGTGCCGCACTTCGTATGTCAGTCCCGCAGACCCCAAATATGGGTCTCTAATGCGTGGCAGACATGTCTAATAAACTGCCATTAGAAACCCCCCCGACATTCCCCACTCTCATGACCTGAATCTTTGTGGCGCGTCTTTGCCTGTTGACCCTTGCTTCCAACCACCCTGGCAACCATGCATGGCCAAAGTCCCAGGACACTTCCTCTATCATTTCTCCCAATTAACAGTGGTGTTCGATGCATGCCAAAGACATGGTCGTGGCCCGGTAGAGCGGTGCAAAGGTCGTGAATGAGTAGAAAATCGACCCAAATCAAAAAAAAAATCCAAAAAAATGGAACCCAGACGACTGTTCGTCATCTGCGCTTCCAAGTCACATTGACTCTCGCTACCCTGATTCGAACAGGGGACCTACGGATTACTCTTCCTATCGGAAGGGAGGTAGAACATTACAGTCCGGCGCAATACCACTATGCTATAGCGAGGAAGATGTTCGTTGGCTGGAGCTGAAACGATGAGGCCGGCAAACATTATCGTGTAACTGTCCGTTCCTCTTCACGTCGACCAACGACCTCTGCTTGGGTTATCGCACTGGGCATGAGGTAGGACACTGTCAGGTGAGGTGAGCGTGAAAATGGACATTTTTGTTAAGACATATTTATTCACACCTCGGCGTCTATAAACAAATGGCAGCCAAACGCCCGACTACATGATACCTGTTGTGTAGATAAAGCTGATTGGCATATGTCGCTGTAATAATACGACGCTCTGTGTTGTTCCAGAGGGGAGAGATCCAGAGCCATTGTTCAGGAAACAAAAAAGGAAATAATCTTTTAAAAATATTGGAGGAAATGGTCTATTGCCAGAGAGCCGAGATGTTGCCGTCGTAAGTGACCACGACAGGCGGCGGAGCAGAACACTGTCACACCCCAAGTACTGTTTATCTCTCGAGCGACAGCAAGGGACGAACAATTTTCAGACCTGACAGTCGAGGGAAGTACATATGCCACGACGCTACAACAATGTCCTAGAGGCATCACAGTGCTCAGCACTGACAATACGTACGGACGAGAAAAGAAATGGCTCATGTAAGATCCAGACAGACGCCCACTACTCCACAAGGAGGGCCGAGGCGACGGCTACCGAACACAGTGCTTGGGTGTCGTTGTCAGGATCATGTGGTCACAAAATACATGTGAGTGGGAAAGGCCCAGCCACCCACGTCTCGCAGCTTTACCCCGGCCACGTACAGCGAGAGCCCGAGAAGAGAGAATACGTTGGGCGGCAGACAGACGCGATCAACAACAGCCACATAGCATCTGCGCCACACACACCGCCGTACGATTCCGGTAGGATCAACATCCCCTCCGATTCCAGAGGGCCAAGTACGACCTTGCACTCTCTCTGCTCTTTGCCGTTCTGACATGACCCATCGGTCAATCAGTGTGCACAGGAACCTGACCTCGGAGATCGGCTGTGCCGACGCGACGCGTCACTGGCGCAAGACGCTCGGCACGGTTCCAACCAAAGTGAACGATAATGGGTAGCAAGTGCGAAGTGGTTCCATGCTTTCTGAGGATGCTACAGTGGGGCTTGTGTGATGTACAGGCTTAGCCACAGCCTAGCCTTGAGGAATGGGGGTGCACTCCATGTGTGTCCGCGATGGCTCGGCGGGGAGGGCACAGAAGAAGCCTGGGTGTCGTGGAACGAGGACGTGAGGGGCAGCATGAAAGGAGTAGCGGAGAGAGGATACATGTCAGTACAGGAATTCCGGCATGGTCGCCTCTCGCCTCTCCGACTCACCGAGCGACTGCATGCTCTTGAACAGCTCTGTTCCCTGCGCCGCCATCTGTCGTTCGTCAGTCCAGTCCGTGTGGAGCTCAGGTCGGCCACACATGTGACAAAGCATGTGCGCTTGATACCTGACCTCACGCTGAGCTATCACGGATCCACCCACCTTGATACAGCTCATACCTCCATCAGGCCGCAACCTGCACAGCTCGGCAACATGGGCCTGAGGACCATCGGGGGTCGCGTGCGAGTCAAACGTGTACCTGCTGTGAGCGCGAGCCAGTGGATGTGTGGCATACCTGGCAGCTGGAGCTTCCTGTCCTGGTTAGCAGCTACTCTTCTGTTGTAGAGCTCGGATATAGAATGGACAAGACGGGCAACGCGATCAGAGGTCACGGAGGGACAGAGATGGAGAGCCTGAGCCTTAACGGCATCGTATGGCTCCATGGCGTCCAAGGGGAGTCATACAGCCGAGCTGCAGACGAGCCACACCGACAGTGGGCGCCACAGTCCCCTAAGCCTCTACACCTCTTCTGGTCCTATTGGTCGCGAACATGGTGACCAAACGGTGCCCAGTTCGCAACACTAGAACACCGCGATTCTCAACTCGCCGAGAACGCCTCGTTTTCCAAGTGACCGAGAGAGCGAGAGCTCACCTTGACAAAGTCGACGATACGCTTGTGTGTGTCAGCCGGAGCTGCGTTGCGGTCGGCGTCGGACATGGGTGCTGGGATATCGTTGGCGCCTTGCAGTCCCGGGGCTGACTTGGAGGAGAGAAAGCTCATCGTGTGTCTGAATGAGGTGGAGAGCAACCATGGCTGGCGCTGGACAAAGGGGGCACGAGAGGCGTAAAGCGGGGGTCGCCTGGTGACGATGTTTCACGTGGCCATTTGGTTCCGCCACAAGCTTCCAGCAAGTGCCGTTTGTGGGTAGAGGGGGGTTTCATAGCACCACTGCACTGCACCACTGCACTGCGGGGATCAGTGATCAGTGGGTCTCAGTGGATCAGTGGTGGCCAGCACGCAGTGGCGAGGGGCTAATTTCAAACGAAAGGCGGCTGCGTCGTGTGTGGGCGTTGCAACGAACGGTACCCAAAAGTGGTGTGTTACTTGTGGGAGAGGTTGGTCAGAAATGGTGACCTGTGCGCGCCTTTTCTGTGTCGCATTACCATTCGGGATCTGTGTGGCTGAGCATCCTCGCATGGATCTGTGGATCTGTGGGGCTCAGAATAGACGCCGATTTCGTCGTCGTCGTCGTTGCATCAGCAGCCGCAGCACCTGTCGCACCCAACTTCCGAGCACGCGACTGTCATGCATGGGTATGCTGACAGCACACTCACACTCCCGAACAACCCATATCCCTCGATCGATGCCTGGCGCGCCAACCAAAAAGATCCGTCGGAACCTCGCCCGGGTCACAGGGTGTGTTACCCCGTTGCGCTGAGCGAAGCGTGGGAGACACGGTCCCAAAGAGGGAATAACTGACCGTGGCGGGTGACGTCAAGCCCTCAAGCTCCCCCTTTGAGTGTGTAATCTAGCCCACGCTGAAAGAGAAATGAGGACAACCCGCCCACTCACCCCCCAGTCAACGAGAGAGAGAGAGCATGCCAGCCATTCCAGTCCAAAATGGTGTGTGCAGGGTATAGGGGGGTTGGGGGGATCTCGCACCCACACACTATAAATGGAAGACGGCAGAGGTAGCAACGTCTTCCCACTCCCTCATCATCCGTTTTCTCCTCGCCCATCCGCAGCCCCTAGAGCCTCTTTAGGTGAGAGCCTCCTCCCCTCGCCCCCATCCTCTCAAAGCTCACACACTCTTCAGACCCACCACCTCCACCTCGTCAATACCTCTTAAAATGTAAGCACAGCCTGCTTGGACTCATGGCTGGATGACGTCCTCTGCCCCCACCCCCACCCCCAGCAGTCTTGCGTCAAACGTGCTTGATCCTGTTCCCCTGACCTTGCCCCCCATCCGCTTCACTGAGCTCTACTAACCACCCTACAGGTCCAAGCCCGTGATTGGTGTGATCTTCTACTCGACCTACGGCCACGTCTCGGCTCTCGCCGAGCAGGTCATCGCCGGTGTCGAGGCCGCTGGCGCCATCGCCAAGCCCTTCCAGATCGCCGAGACCCTCACTGAGGAGATCCTCGCCAAGATGCACGCCGGTGCCTCGCTCAAGCCCAAGTACCCCCTCATCACCCCGGCTGCTCTCGCCGAGCTTGACGGCTTCCTCCTGGGCTCGCCTACCCGTTATGGCCGCCTCCCCGCCCAGGTCTCGGCCTTCTTTGACCAGACCGGCGGCCTCTGGGCTTCCGGTGGCCTCGTCGGCAAGTTTGCCTCGACCTTCACCTCGACTGCCTCGCAGCACGGCGGCCAGGAGACCACCCACCTCACCACCATCCCCTTCTTTGCCCACCACGGCATCATCTACGTCCCCATCGGCTACACCCAGGCCTACCTCACCGACCTCGAGACCATCCACGGTGGCTCGGCCTACGGCGCCTCGACCGTCGCTGCCGCCGACGGCTCGCGCCAGCCCCAGGCCGGCGAGCTTGCTCTTGCCAAGTACCAGGGCGAGGTGAGTTCTGCACCCGACTTCCGTTGTCCATGAACTGACATTCTCCACAGTACTTCGCCAAGGTCGTTGCCCAGTCCGTCCGTGGCCGTCAGTAAGTGTCGTGCCTCCGCGCGCGACCCTCTAGTTTTCCCTCGTGTCTTCCTTCTCCGTCTCGCTTCTTGGGCCGGGGTTTTCTATGAGCACAATGGCACTGCCGAGGGGGACGAGGGGCATTTTGTATATGCATGATCAGTAAATGTGCCCTCTCGGCAGTGCAAGCGACAAAGCCAGGAGAGTAAGGGTGTGGAGCCGTGTCGTCAGGTATCGCTTCGTCGTCGCGTGGCAGGTCCTTCCCGTCCATGCGTCTGGCTGCGTCCACGCGTCCACGTTCTTGCCTCGTAGTCAGTCAAGACTCGGTCCATGTTCTAGACCTCGAGGACTGAGGTGGACAACGATCCGCAGCTTGCGACGACTGTTCTTCTCTCTTCCAATTTCCATCCCTCCTCACCTTCCTCGTTCCAAGCATGTTACTAACGCTCCCCACAGGCTGATCGCTGAAGACGCCGCCGGCACCACTGCAGCCGTCGCCGGCACCGCCGCCGCGGGAACTGCTGCCGCTGCTGCCGGCACCACTGCCGCCGCACGCAACGCGCCCGAGCCCGCCGTCTCGGGCGAGAAGGAGGGCTACAAGGTCGACCCGTCGCCCGGCCAGGCCGCCGACGCCGTGGGAGGTGCTGCTGCCCCCACTGACGCCCAGCCCGCCACGACCACGACCACGACCCCGGCCACCGCCACCGTGGCCGGCGCAGACAAGGCTGCCGCTGCGCACCCCACCGCCCCGCCCGCGCAGGCCAAGAAGGGCGGCCTGTTCTCGTGCTGCTCCGGCAACAACATCGACTAAAAAACGGCACTGCCACCACACAAAGTGTGGGCGTGTGTGTTTTTCTTTTTGGCCTGATGATAGTTGTTGGCGGTCTGCAGCTAGGAACTGGGTATTCGTTAATACGCTTATAGTACTAGTGGGCTGAGAGTATGTCGTTTTCAGAGATGAATGGACATTGTCCCGAAAAATAGAGAAATAAATATCAACCCCCGCGCCGCTGCCGCCAGCACGCAGCATTCGTTATCGTTATCTCTCTATCGCTATCGGTCCAGGTACGCACCTGCCTTCCACTGAAGCTTTGGAACATCGTCCTGGTGTTCGGAGAAGGCCAGGAGCTGGGACGGGTGACGTCAGGCAGGGTTGTACCTTCTGCAAAATCTTGTATGACCGAAGAGGGAAGAACGGCGGCTCAGGCAGGGAGGGTTACGAGTACGCAGCCGAGTTGGGTTATCGGTGGAGTGGAGCCACAGGTCAATGACGCTGCGTCAGCTTCAGCTCAGTTGCGTGTCAGTGTCAATGGTACAGTTTAATCCGATGTCGTCAGTTGTCCTTGTGCTTCGTGTCACGCATTCCAGTGTCAGCATGCGATGCTAGCGTACGCCCACTGACAACTCATTACAGCCATCTATCGTCTAACACCTTCTACAACCGCACGTCAAAGATCCTCACGGCACGGTCCTCACCTGCCGAGGCAAGGAGATACTCCTTGCCCTCGTTGACGCGCCACGCGAGGCGGTTGACAGCTGAGGCATGTCCTTGGTCCTTGGGCACGGACACCAGCGGTGCGCCTTCACCCTGCGTGACGGTGAACACCTCGATGGCTCCGCTCTCGGTTCCCACCGCCAGCAGGTTGGCCGAGGGCGAGGGAGTGATGGCCAGGGCAGTAGCCGCGTCCGCGAGCTTGAGGGTAGAGGTACAGCTCCAGGCTCCCGCGTCGTTGACGGACCACAGCTTGACAGTCTTGTCACGCGACGCGGTCGCAAAGGACGAGGTGCTGACCCAAGCGCAGTCGAGGACCATACGCGCATGCGCCTTGTCCTCGCCCGCCACAGCCGTGAAGACGTCGCCGTCACCGCGGGCAAACAGGCGCCATCCACGGTCGCGGCTGACAGTGAGAAGTAGCTTGTCGTCGGGGGAGAAGGCGATGCGGGTGACGGTGAGCGAGTGGCCGGCGAGCGGCTCGCCAAGGAGTCCCCAAGTGGAAGTGGAGACGACACGGACGGTGGCGTGCTCTGCCGATGACGCGCGCGAGGCTGTAGCAATAAGGTCACCAGCATTCGACGTCGCAAGAACGGCAAGCTGTGCGGGTTAGAAACACAAAAGAGGCTCAGGAACCCACCTCGTAGCCGTGACCATAGATCTTTTCAATCTCAGGCCAGAGTGTTGACGTGTTGAGCTCCTCCTCCGTAGGCAGCGTAGTGAGCGCAGTAGACACCGAGTCGCGCGACTCGTTCTGGGTCTTGATCTCGGGCTCGGTCATGTCCTTGCCGAGCGCGCGGTTCGAGAGACCAAGTGGTGGAACGGTCGCGCCAATGGGCAGCTTTGCCTGAGGGTTCGTTAGCCATCGACTAGCAAGGGGAAACCCACCTCTTCCTCTGAGACCACGTCGCGCACTCCCAGGCCACGGAGCGACCCCGCAAAGCCAGCAGTACCCTCAAACACGCGGAACACCTTCTCCTCACCACAGCTCGCGAAGCGGAACGGAGAGAGGAAGGCGCCGTCGACCATGTCATAGCCGTGAATCTGGGGACGGGCAATCTCGGACCACACGGGCTTCTCGCTCGTCGAAGCAGTGGGCTCGCACGCAGCGTGGATACGCGATGTCTGGTCGGAGCTGGTGGTGAGGAGGTAGTCTCCCCTCGGGTCCCACGCGACCGAGCGGACCGAGCCATAGTGCCCAGTCACGCCGGGGGCAGCGTCCCAACCGGCTCCAGTGGCAGAGCGAACCCAGCGTTCCACGCCTCCAGTCCAGCCAGTGGCGACTACGCTGTCGCCCCCTGGACCCCATACTGCGCCGAAGAACGCCAGTCCGCGTCCGCCAAATGCGCCGAAACGGTGTTCGGGCACCCAGATACCGTCCCTCGACTCGGAGCCGCTCGCACCCTCCGTAGGCGACCAGATGATGAGCGAGTTGTCTGCTGCGGACGAGAGGAGGACAGGAGAGGGGGATGGTGACCAGTGGACATTGGTGAGACCGGCCTCGTGACCGATAAGCAGGGCCTCGAGAGTGATGTTGTAGTTGTGGCCCTCAACACCGAGGACGTGCGATTTGGTCGAGATCTGGCCCAGGGCAGCGCCGGCGCTACCGCCCAGTCGGCTCTCAAACTCGTCCAGCAGGTCGAGCTTGCGCTCAGTGACAAGGGGAGCGATGCGCCAGAGACGGATGTAGTTGTCCTGGGCACCGGTTGCGAGGAGGAGGTCGGTGCCAGTGCCGTCGGCCGAAAGGTATGGCGTGAGGGAGACGCAGCGCACCCAGTCCTCGTGTCCCTCGAGCGAGAGCATGTGCTTGAACTGGGGTTGTTAGTGGGTCACTACGTTCCACATGTTGTCTGTACCCACCATGTCATCCTTGAGCGTCCACACCTGCACCTTCCTGTCCGTGCAGCCCACAATGAGGACTGGCGCGGTTGACCCAGGCAGGAGTGCGACGTCGAGGTCGAGCGGCAAACGACCCTTGATGTCAAGAACCTGCACTTGTTCCACCTTGCCCTCTTGTCCAACACGCCAACGCTTCACGCTCCCGTCCGAGCCGCCCGACAAGATCTCGACAGCCGTGCCAGACGTAGGGATGATGCCGATGGCCGACACGGACGCGCCAGAGTGCGCGATAAAGCTGTGTGTGCAGTTGAACTGTGTGGTGAGTATGCTGAGCAGTACATAACTTCCACAACGTACCTGGTTGTTCTCGCCTTCCGCCCAGACACGAACCTCGCCCACGCCGTCACCCGACACAAAGGTCGCGCGGGCGTCGGACTCGCCGGCGCACTTGACGGTCGTGACCTGTCCCTTGTGGCCTAGAAGAGTGGAGTAGACTCCGCGATTGGTGTCATTCTGGAATACGCAGGTCATGCGTCGTATGGCAGAGCAACAGTAGAGTTGTGAGAACAAGGCAGGAGGGTTGAGGTCAGCTGAAGGCCACAAACCGGCGACCTCGACTCGCTACTCACCGTGTTCCAAAGGGCAACCGTGGTACCTGCGGCATAGGCAAGGATACCGCTGCTGCTGCTCGCCGCTCCCGACGAGGAGCGATTCGCGCCGATAGAGATGTAGCGGGTCGACGCAGTCGACATGACGGGGTTGGTAGGTGGATGGATGTTTTGAAGGTGAGGTTGCTCGACATTGAAATGTTACCGCGAAATGTGGAAGTCGTGCCTGGGCGGCGAAAGTTGGGTGGTGGAGGTCATCCACTCGGCACTTCGACCACTTCATCAGCTGAACACCACTGCTGGGGAGCTTCGGCTGCTACAGCGAGTGGGCGTCGACTGCGTTCGCAGAATGCCATTAATGTACCATACTATGCGATATACAAATATTAAGGTAATATGAGTTTTAGAAGATACAGTGTCCTCACACCAGCACCCAGCCTGCCACCACCGCAGCCACGATCAACATGCCCACGGGTCCTGTTCCCCCAGCTGCTCCGCTCACTTGATCAGTCGATCCCGCCGGCCAGCCGACAATTACACTTGGGTCTGTGGTCTGCGACAAGGAGAGGGATGCAACGGGAACAGCTGCCTGCTGGTAGGCCGTGGCGTTGGCGAGGCCGACATCCTGGATCACTCCAGCGGACAAGACTGGCGTGGCGAAGAGGTAGGTCGGGGTCGCAAAGTCGGGTCCGGCGAGCAGGAGGTTAGGAAGGGTGGTCTGGATGGTAGCTGTGAGAGAGGCAGGGGTGATGGCTGTGGGTGTGGGGTTCGAGGCATTCCCGTTTGTGGCCATAGCCGCAGACACTGACGAGGTTGCGTTGCCGTTCTCAAGATTCTGGCTCTGAGTTGCGTTGGTGGGTAAGGGGAGGAAGCCGACGGACGGGGCGAGCACACCGTTGATACCATAACTGAAGATGCTGTAGATGTTGCGGAGGAAGGGCGTACCTAGTGTCCAGTCGATGCCGTCGCCCTGATCTGGCGAAGCCACAGGCCAGGCAAGACACATGGACGAGCCGGCCACTGCGGCATACATCCAATCACTCGGCTGGAGCACGACGTATCGGCCACCAAAGGAGAATGACAAGGTAGCACGAGTGGCGCACGGCACAGCCCACTGGCCGGTGTTGACTTGGCGAGCAAGAGGGATGAGCTTGAACAGCGCCTCAACGTCCTGCTGTGGTCCGTAGATGCCATTGTTGCCAATATCCAAAAGGGCAATGGAAGGCACGCCGACCGAAGCGTACGTCGAGTTGAGGCCGAGATCTGTACCGTTGACAGAAACATGCGACAACTCGAGCGCCCAGTAGAGATACTCTTCCTTTTCCAGGTCGGCAGTTGCCGTGGGGTCCGACCCAGCGGCAGAAAGGGTAGGGGTTGCGACAACCGCTTTCTCGGGCGATGGCTCAGTTGCCGTTGCGTCAATCTCAGTCGCGGCTGTGTCTGTAGCCTCGGTGTCGTTGCTTGAGGAGGAGCCAGTTGCAGAGGCGGCTATGGAGGCAGTATCGTTCAGAGCCGAGAAAGGGACAACGGCGTGCCACTCAATGTCGTTGACTGTCCGACCACTGTCAGGGTCATCGCTCACGTACTGGGCGGAAACTCCTCCAAGGGTCAAAGATCCATGGTGAAGGTTGTACCGTGGCGAGTCGACGACGAGTTCCTGACCAATGCCGCTAGCTGGCGGAGAAAGGGCAATGGCGAAGACGGGGTAAGGAATCTTGGGAGTGCGCACCAGGGATTCGAGGAGAGGTGGGAGATACGCTGACGGCTGAGTGGCGCTCGGTGTCACGACAGCCGCTGTCGTTGCGGTACCGTTGATGGCTACAGTAGCCGTGTTTTCGGCATCCGCCTCGGCGTCAGTCAAGGTAGATGTGGGAGCCGCAGTGTCGTTCCCTCCAGCATCCAGTGCGGTCGTCACGGCGCCAACGGCTAAGATCTGTTGGAAGGTGTCGTTGGTCTCGGCGTTGAGGAGGGCGCGCACGATCACAGACAAGCGAGGGAATCCCAGACCAATAATTCCTGAAGCCTTCTGCTCCGCGAGAGTGAGATTTGTAGCGTTGATGAGGCCAAACGACTGGTCATCGACAGTCACGTTGGCGATTCCGACACGTTCGCGAGCGATCAAGCCGCTGGCCGTCGTTCCATCACCAAATGATGAAGCGAACAGCGTGGTATTGTCATTGACACTGGAGAATGATGAAGAGTATAACTGGGGATCGTAGTAAGGGTTATCCGTGGTCGAGGCTGGGCAGCTCTTGTCGCACGTCTTGGAGGCAACCAGGAGGTCTGCGCTTGACGTGTCTAACTGCAGTGGGTAAGCAACGGCGCCAAGGGCAACAGGAATGATGAATGTACTGCAGCATCAGCATACACCCTATAGTCCATGCTCACCTGCTTTCTTCTGCGAATGCAATGATGGAGCCGTTGTCGCTATCCCGCTTGCGATTGGCACGCAGAGTCTGGTGGTGAATCGCCAGCTCTACGCCGCCCACACTGATGTCTGGAGCTTGCGGTCGATTCGGAGTTGACCGCTTGACTGTCCAGGGAGAGCTAGCAGTTCTCCTCAAACAATCGTGTTCGGCGAGGACCAGCAGTGGGGCGAGGAGGAGGAAGAGTAGAAGCATGCCGGTGTAGGATGACGGGGAGGGGAGGAGGAAGTCCACGGGGCAACCAGTGCTGGCCGTGCACGAGGCCGGTGGAGCGGATGTGTGGTTGGGCCTGGTACGAGAGAACCAGGGCCGCTGTGATTATTATTCCAATGCTAGTGAGAACGCAGGCCGAGAAGAGAATGGAGTAAGAAAGAGAGTGTGAGAGCAATGGGCGACAATGACGAACGATGAAGAGTGAGAATTCAGGAACACAACTATCCCAAAGTGGCCATCGACCAACCAGCCGACCAGCCACGGCAATGAGCGACGTCGTCGACGCCAGGCAACATGTTGTGACGAGCCTCAACATTCTCATTTCTATCACACTACTGTATGCAGACAAGCAAGGAACTATCCCCAGTCCTTCCCTTCCATCTTTACTGCTGCCCCCAGGGCCAGCGCTGAGGCAGTGCTAGCCCAACCCTCGGCCAACCGTCCACCGCTGATGCTGCAGCGGCCTACGGAAACATCCCTACATCTGCGGCCAAGGAGGTTTAATCGTCACATCAAGTACCGTGGGCTCTTGATTTCCGTCCCGCTTGTGGGTGTGCTGGTCTAGAACTCGTCATCGTTGCCGCCAGAGCCGAACCATCCAGAGTAAACCAGGATGGTGCCGTACACGAGCACGCCGCCGGAAATCGACATCCAGCAGGCGCCAGACTCGATCACCTGCGAGTGGGCAAGGACGAGAGGGAAGGCAAAGCCGGCAGCCTGAGCCGTTAGTTTGCTCCTGTCATTGACCACAGTCCGAGATGGGGACGTTGGGTTGCCCACCAGCCATTGCCGACTTGGGGCCAATCCGTCGACATCGACTTACGACAAGGCTGCCAGTGAGGAAGCGGCCAAAATCAACATAGGCCGAGTTGTACTCCGGGGAAATATCGTCGGCTCGGGCACAGCGTGAGCAGATCGAGTTGGGCAGAGGTGCGAGTACGAAGGTGAAGGCTGCGGCGTTAGTATGCCGGACGGGAGGAGGTGGGCAGGCGCGCCAGAGTATTCTCATGCCAGCAGCAGCTGTGACAAAGGAACAAGGCCAACATGCACAGTGACCAGGCAGAATGGCCAATGACCAATCGCTGTACTGCCACATTGCTTGACGTAGCCCGCATCTATTCCATACGTACCGACGAGGAGGGGCAGCCAGTTGTGGTACAGCGCGCACGAGAGGATGACCAGCAGGAAGCCCAGCGCAAGCACAAAGGCGAGGAAAATGACAGCTAGGTGGAGGTCGCATGAAGGCAAGGCGAAGAAGTCAAAGTGCAATTGATATGACGAGCACGGCACAACGAGGATGTGATGGGAGGGACACAGGTCAGCGACGATGGCGAGTGTTCAGCGGGATGGCCTAGAGGCAGGTCGCAGCCTTCCTCCAGGCCAAAATATGAGTACTTACTCTTTAATCCCACTCCCATTGTGCTAACAGGCAGTTATTTGTTGCCAGGTGGGTGGGTAGATAGAGAGAAGGTGGTTAGAGCGGATAGAGCAACAGACCCCTTGGACGAGACGATGTCGTCAGTGGACAGTGCAAGGGTGGGATGGATGACCCTGACACACAAGTCTCGAGCCTGACAATCCCAATTAGAAATGATGGCTCCAAGACCTAATCAATTGCGTCCTCAATTCAAATTGCCGTCTTCTCGTTACGTAACACTTCTTTTGCCGCTGATCGCATGCAGACATCTCCATCGTCCGCGACCTGCACTTGGGCCTGATCGCACCTTCCATTGTCTCTACAACAACATCATGGCGGGCCAAAAGGCCGCACACTCGGAGTCGCACACGCACGACGCCGACGTGGGCAGGGTCTCCTCCGCAATCTCAAGCTGGGAAGGCGGTGGGCGCAATGATCTGTGAGTTGCGCTCAACTCTGTTGATGTCCTCGTTCGCTGACCACCTTCCGTAGACTCAAGATCATCGGTGCGCAGGCCGCAGCGGCGGCCGCTGAGCCGGCAGCAGGTCTGGCGTTGATAAACACGCTGTACTCTGTTCTCGCATCGGAGCAGCCAGCGCCAACTGTTGTCGAGCTCGTCAAGGATGCGGTAGCGGCAAGTCCTGATCATGTTGATGCGATCGCCATCGCGTTCCTCGACACGGTGGAGGAGTTTTGCCACGCCGAGCGCGACGTCAAGGACACTGTCAAGACTCGTGACCCGGAGCTCGAGACAAAGGCGCTCAATGTCGTCAACAGCCTGGTGGTGCGTCACCACATATCGAAGGGATCTAACGGAAGACGTCCAAAGCAGTCTCGCAGCACTTTATCAACCTCCTTCTTTCACCCGAAAACCTCCTCAGCACTGGGTTGCATCCCACTCCTCGTAACCCTGATCAGCTCAGGAGTTCAATGGCCAAGCTCAACACCAGCACATACTTCAAGCAGCGGAATAGCAACCTTCTGCGCGAGGCGAGCGAAGGCTTCTCCCATCTCATCATTCTCCTGACCGGTCCCAACGTGTTCGTTTCCACTCCTGAGAGTGACGAGCAGAGGCTGGCACGCGCAAAATCAGTATGGAATGATATCGAAAACGTCATCGGGACGTACAACCTCGCTCCTATCCGTGTTCTCGATCTCATCATCGAGGTCGCGTCCTGCCATGTCGCCTACCATTGGCGTTTCTTCATGGACCTTCTTCGCGTCTCCTACTGGGGCCGGTATTGCACTGGCCCTTCCAACAGGGTTCCCAAGACGGTCCAGGATGAGGGCGAGTCCACTGCTCACAGTCTTGTCCTCGCAGACACCGACAACAGCACCATCGCCAAGGCCCTTGGTTTCTGGTTCACGTTTTACCAGAACCCGGACAACGGCGAGACTCCCATTGGCCTGCTGTACTTTGCTGCCCTCCTCGTCAAGGATGGTTTCGTCAAGCCTGCATTCCTTCTTCCTAACCTCAGCCCCGATGACGACGGTATGGCCGAGATTGAGGCGCGTTACAAGTCGGCAATGAGCTCGCGCTCTGGGCCCAACAACGCACTCATGAACACGGTCCTCGTTGACGACGAAGCACCCACTTCCTCGAGCGACTCGCCGGCTTTTGTGGAAGAAAAGCCCAAGGCCAAGGCCGAGCAGAAAATCCAGCTCTTGCAAGCGCTCATGTCTATTGGCGAGGTCGAGTTCTCCCTACAGCTTCTCGCAAGGTATCCATGGGTTGCCATGTCGCACCCCTCCATCGGTCAGCTTATTATCCGCAACATCGACTATTCTCTCGACCCCGTCTACCGCCGTGTGACAAACCAGCCCAGCTATGGCACAGTGCCACTGCCGGCCGCTCGCGATGTCGTCCCCACACTCGTGTCTCCTCCTCCGCCATCGACCATTGTCAAGACGTTTGAGTTCTTCTACCCCAACTGGTTCGACCACCTGGATCATTGGGAGACGATCGATGATCTGCACACCAAGGGCGACCACTGGCTGCGACTCCTTGGCGGCCTCGGCGGTCGTGGCATCGAAACAATGACCAAGCTTTGTCGTATTATGAAGGTCCACTTTGAGGGACTGCGGAACGCCAAACTCGTCGCCTTTGGTATCGAGCCTGGAACCTCCTTGACGCGTGCGCAGGCCATGCAGATCCGTGCCACCGAGGGCGAGATTTCTCCATGGGCTGGTCTTATCCGTGGCGTTCTCCTCCCTGCTCTTTCACTTTCGGACGACGCTACCGCCGCTTTCGACCACGAGCTGGAGCTGGTGTTTGACGAGTTCCCGTGGGAGACTCTGGCATGCCTCTTTGGCGAGTGGCGCGATCTCACGGGCAACACCAAGGCTCGCGGCCACCTGCCACCGGCAGCCAACGCCACCACCAAGGCGACACGCGACATCAAGCAGGCGCTTTCTCGTGTGACGGCAGCTCAATCGAACCCCGGCGTGCCAACGCCTTCCTCGCAGGCTTCGGAGCGTGTCCCCGCTCGTGCGCTTGCCAAGCAAGGACGTGCCAACCCGACTGCTTTCTGGACCGTGTCCAACTCGCAAGTCATGGCGTATGGCAGTGTCGGCAACATTGGCGAGCACATCATCGAGGTCGGGCGTTACACCAACCGCCTCTCAAAGGATGTAGCAGTGTTCACCTGGGTAGACCAGCTTGCCAACTCGAGCACAAACCAACGCTCTATCGAAAGTGAGTGTTTCTACTTACTGACCCCTGAAGCTGACAATAACAGACCTGTCTGTGTTCGTCGGTCTCATCAATCGCCGCTTCGTCTTCAGTCTCGACCCCTTACTGCAATTCATCGTCAGCGGCCTCAAGAGCGGCAACTCGTCGACTTTGACCGTTATCGAGAAGCTCATGAGCGGCATGTCTGGCGAGGACATTGTTGGCAACTTTGCGATTTCAGTCGAGCAGCTTGGCGCTTACTCTGCCGGCCCCGAGATGGCCCGTGAGGCCTTCTACTCGAGTGAGATTACTCGCGGAGACCGCAGGCCTCGCCGCTCCATCGAGTTGCTCAACCAGGTCAAGAAGAGTCTGCCTCGTTTTATCCAGGCTCTGCGCTACACCGAGCTCGCCGTTCCTATTCTAATCGGCCTCGCCCAAATGTCTACCAACACCCTTTCGTACGACATTAGCATTTCCGTCAAGGAGATGAGCGACAAGCGCGACTTTGCACGTGATGTCTTTAGCCAGTACTCCAACATGCTTGCTGAGCACCTCCCTCTGGAAGAACGGCTCGATCTGCCCAGCCTCTCGGCGTTGCAGCACGAGTATGGCATCGAATCTCAGCTTGCATGGACTGTCCTGCGTCCCAAGCTCGATGCGCTTCAACAGTCGACCCCTGCAGGGGAGGGCATGGATGTTGACGACGAGAGCAAGTGGTGGCCGGACGCCCTCACAAGGACTATTGAGGAGTTGGACGAGGACGACGCGCTGCTGGATAAGAAAGTCAAGCGTGTTCTGGGCAGGTGAGTTACATGCTGTTCCAATCAGCGGCTGACTTGCAGTGCATTCTATGTTCGGTTCAACAGCCTGCAGGCCTCTGACATTTCGGTCTCGTCGGATATGTACGACAAGGCGATTGGCAAGATCAACAAGCTGGTCGGCGAACTCGCGGGCTCCAAGGTGCAGAGCTCTGAAATCCGCTTTGAAATGTCTCGTCTGCGCGCGCGTATCAAGCAGCTGCAGGTTGAGAAGGAGAAGCAGGAGGCTCACGTCAAGAGTGTCCTTGAGCAGCTCAAGCGCGAGAGTGTACACTGGTTCAGCGGTGCTTCCCAAAGCTCGCCCCAGGTCCTCGCTGCTCAGCTGCACGATCACTGCTTCTACCCTCGTGCCATCCAGTCACCTGCGGATGCCGTCTTCGTGGCCAAGTTTATCCGCTTGGCGCACGACTTTGGCACCCCTGGGTTCTCTACAGCTCTGACCTACAACACCGTGAGCTGAATGTATCATATTTGAGCTGACGTTCTAGTTCTTCTTGCGCGAGACTCTTGCCGACAAGATCTTCGAGTGCACCGAAGCCGAGGCGCGCAACCTTGGTCGTGCCCTGTACTTTATCATGGGCTGCCTCGACTCTTGGTACCTGCACGAGGACAAATACTACAAGGAAGCCCTCGGCAGTCCTGTCCCTGCGGCTCCCGAGGCCGACGCAAAGAAGACTGTCCCAGAGCACTTGCTTACGGGTATGCACTACCGCTCATCGACCACTGTTCCAAACGCGGCTCACACCTGGGAGGACTTCAAGAACTTCTACGCCAAGTTCCACGACAACCTCACCACGTCTCTGGTCAAGTGCTGGAACCCATCGAGCTCGAGCTACAGCCCCAAGAATGCTGTCGTCATTGCCCTCCAGCTCTTGCCGTTCTACCCTGTTATGAAGAACAACGCCGAAGCCATCCAAAAGGCAGTTACGACTCTGCGTGACACAAAGGACGGTACCATTACCCCCGACATTGTACCCGCCTTCAACTCGTACCTCTCGCAGCTGAGCAAGCGCAACAAGACAGAGAGGCCCTTTGTTCCTGCCGCCGAGTTCCACCCCAGTGCTGCTATTCGTGCTGCCAACGCGGCGAAGGCTAAAGCAAAGGCAAAGGCCGAGGCCGAGGCGCAAGCCAAGGCTGCTGCCGAGGCAGCTGGTGATGACACCAAGATGGAGTCACCAACTGCCGAGCCTGCCACTGCCGAGCTCGACTCTGTTGCTGCGCCAGCCGAGAACGCCGATGCTGTCCCCGCTCCGTCTGCCGCCAACTTGGACAATGCCAGGGCCCTCCGTGCCAAACTCGAGCAGGGCCGTAACAGCCGTGCTGCTACTCGCGAGGTCAAGACGGCACCCGTCTCTCCCTCCCCAGCACACCCTCTTCCGGCCAACCCGACTCTACCCTCACGCAATGTGCACCCAGACCGTGCGGGTGGTCTTCCCATGGGTCCGCCTGCCGAGCTGTCTGTCGATGAAGCTCGCGCTGCCGCCCGTGCGAAGAAGTTTGGTCTCATCGCAAATGCCACTGCTCCTCCCACCGGCCCAGCAGCACGCGACGACTCGCCGCGCTCGACACCCCGCCACTCACCACCGCCAAGCAACCGTACTGCTCGCAGCGGCACCGACGACTCGCGCGTCAGCGACCGTTCTCGCCGCCACGACGGCCGGGACGAACGTGACCGCCGCGGAGAGCCTCGTGAGGGAGAAAGGAGGGATGAGCGACGCGGAGACTCGCGCAACGACCGCCGCGAGCACGATCGCCGAGGAGACGACAGGCGAGCTGCCGACCCGCGTGATGCTCCCCGTCAAGACGACAGGAGAACTGCCGACGCCCGTGACGCCCCCCGGCACAGAGATGACCGTCGCCAGGCCGATTCGCGTGACGAGCCTGTCCGTGACGACAGGAGGCGGGGAGACGACCGTCGCGATGGCCGCGAAACTCCTCGCGACGCACCTTCGACACGTGGTGGTCGCGAGGACCGACGTGATGGCCGTGGATCGAGAGACGGAAGGGAGAGCAGGGATGAGAGGCGCGACACCGCCCAATCTCGTCCGGAGGAACGCAGAGACGGCCGCGAGCGCCGCGACGGCCGAGGGGAGCCCCGTGATGCTCGTGACCGTAGGGAAGGTGTGCCGCCCACGGGACCCGCACGCGACCGCGCTCCACCCGTGGACGACAAGGAGAAGCGCCCCGAGCGACCCGATTCTCGTGCAGAGTCGAGGGGAGACCGTGAACGCCCGGTCGACGACCGTGACAGACGCGGAGGAGACCGTCGCGAGCCTGCGCCGCGTGCCAACGACACTCCAGCATCCTCGACTCGTGACCGCCCCGCATCGACCGACGAACGCGACGACAAGAAGCGCGAGCGTGACGCTCCCCGTGAACGTGAAGACGACAGGCGCGTGCGCTCTCGACGTGACGAGCCCCGCCGCGATGGCCGGGACCGTGAGAAGGACGAGCGTGCGCGTGGTGCAGACACTCCGGCTTCGAGAGGCAGCGACACTCCTGCCGGTGGCCGTGGAGGGGCTGCCACACCGTCGCGTGAGCGCAACGACCGTGGACACGGTCGCGACGCCGAACGCGACACCCGCGACACCCGCGATGGACGTGACTCCCGCCCCGACTCTGCCGCAGCGACGCCGACTGAGGCTACCTTTGCAGGCCAGGCCGGGCGCGTTGGTCGTCGCGAAACCCTGCGCATTGCCAGCAACCCCGAGCCCCGTGTCGGCAGCCCATCCAGCACACCCCGTTCCGGCACCCCTCGTGAACGCGAGCGCGACCGTGAGCGCGATAGCAACCGCGGTGGCCGCGAGCTGCTCCGCCCCGTAGCCTCGGCGCCGTCCCTCGCTGCCCGCATGGGCCTCGCCCCCTCGGCAGCCTCGAGCCCGACCGACGATGGAGGACGGAAGCGCGGACATGATGGTAAGTCGAGAGAGCTGGATTGCTCGCGTGTACTGTAGCTGACAAGAATAACAGAAGTGTCCAGCTCGCGTGAGGACTCGCCTGGCGCCGGCAAGCGTCGTCGCGGTGAACGACGGGGTGGTGGTGGCAGTGGTCGCATGCTAGCTGGCGCGATGCGCGCAGCGGCCAGTGAAAAGTAGAGAGAGAAGCAGAAGGAGTAGGGGACGACCAGAGAGAGAGAGAGAGCATCTAGTAGTAGCGTTTACACATGCAGCCTGTGCATCAATGGAATCTTGTACAGGAGACGCGCGAGACGCGGTGGGTGGCCGCGTGGAAACGACAATCCCGGAATCAAGATCGGCATCCCGGGCACACACAAGGTCGGCATCACACCACATCACTTCGACACGAAATGGACGAGAGCAACACAACATGCAACGCAGCGAGCAACGGTTGATGCGAAAAGTGCATACACGGCAAAGGATAAATACAGGGGGATAACTACTACTACGCTGGGCTTTCCACTGTGGAAAGAAATCTGATGAAATGTCAGCGCCGATCTCCGAAGAACGGGATAGAAAGGAGATGGGAAGACGAGTTGAGAGAAGCCCTCATAAGGCCGTTCTTAATGTACATATGGTCGTCACGGTTAAAATCCGACTTAGCATGGAAAGTAAAGAATCATTGGGCATGCTCTCTGCCTCTTGCATGAAAGACTTTGCTAGAGTCTGATGTTGCAAGAGTCGATGTGGGTGGAGGGAGGCGGAAGAAAAGAGTATACTCACAAAGTTACATATTGAGCCGAGCGGTTCCAATTTTCCATGCCCGTTGAAAGTCACTGGAGGATCTGATACTGGTCAGCTTGGGTGTCCCAATCGCTAAAGACCAAAGGGATAGTTGTGAAGGTTCAGTGTGCACGTTGTTTGGCTGGTGCGAGTCGGATCCACATCTCCTGAAAAGGACTCGGACTGGGGCGACAATAGCTCATCATGATGATGGAGTAGGGGATTGGGAAGGGGGAGGGAGGGGCAGATTGGTGTACTCACTGGCTCGGCTCGTGTTGGGGAGGGGAGGGGGGTTGACGAAGAAAGTCGAGAACGTCGCACAGGCGGAGACTTATAGTGTTCTGGCGGGTCGAAAAAGCTCGCACCGGCGGTGCGGAGGCAATATTCGCGCATGATTTTTAGTTTATTTATCCCGGCATGGTTCCCCAGTGACGAGGTGGTGGAGGTCGTCCAAGAAGTCATTTTCGACTCAAGGGTGTGCCTAGAGATGGGGGCACAGCCCGAACAGCTGTGGGTTGATGTCTGTCGTAGTGGTTGACAGAGGGGATGTAAAGGTGGAGAAGCTGAGCGACTCCGGTCTCTCCTATTGTGCTTGGGCTGCAACCATGGAGCTGGCAGCGAGGCTTTGCAAGGCGGCGGATTGAGGGTTGAAGGTAACGGGGTTGGCCTTGGCGAGTACCATCTCAATGTCGTTGGCCAGCTCCCACACTTGAGGGTATGGCTGGGCGTACTGTCGCAAGCCCATCACCGCACCGAGGGCCTCGTCGCGGCCGCTGCGTGCGAGGAACATGCCCGCGTCGTAAATGGGGCGGTAGAGGATGAGCGGGTCCAGTCGCAGGAGTCCGTGCTCAGTCGCGTATGTCACAAGCAACACAATCCGCAGCGCCGAGTGGATGGCCTCGGACTCGAGACGCTGCCTCATGGCCTGTACTTCAAACGTCCACATGTGCCGGGCAGGCTCATCGGCTTCCATGATGCCATAGTCGCGCACTGCACGCTCGGCGACGAGCCAAAGAGCGTGGTACATGATATCGGTCGTCATTGCACGCATGGTGGTGTCAAACGCCTTGGGAACACCAGCCAGCCACTCGGGGGGCATCTGGAGGGTGGTGAGGTACAAGTCGCGCCATGTGCCGTGGTCGTTGACAAATTCACGCAGGGTACCCAGGGGGACACCAGTCGCGCGCACACGGGGCACCCAGACTTCATTGCAGAACTTCTTGGCAATGCTCGATGCCGTCCGCGCTGCCTGGAGGAATACCTGAAGGATCAGCAAAGACATCTGGCAACCTGTTGCAAACGATACGTACGTCTTCGGCCACTCCGTCGGGCGCGAGACACGGGAACGCGTCGACTGGCTTCTCCCAGTTGGACGACAATGAGCCGAGGGACTCGCCACTCCACGAGTCTGGACGCAGGCGGAAAAGAGCCGTCTCGATGCCGGCGACGACAAACATGGTCAGCTCGGTGCGCATCCTCTCGTCTCGCGACTGAAACATCTGGAACAAGGGGCCAATTCCAAGCTGCTCAAGGAGACGGGAGGCAATGGCAATGTTGCACGCATTGTAACTGGTCTTGAGCATTGGGGAGTACGCCAGGAGTCCTTCCAGGAGAATGAGTGTTTGGACATTGGATAGTGTCGGGGTGCGGAATACCTTGTTGGTCTCGGCCACCTCGCGAGCGCGGATGGTAAGGAGCTGGACGAGGCGGGAGCGCGTACGGCCAGGAATGTCGTTGTCACGTCCAGTGCACTCTTCACGATCGAGAGTGAAGGCCGCGTGGTCGACAAACTTGGCGCCAAACGCAAGGACCACCGCGAGGAGCGATTGTGGGAGAGGGCCGTCCAAGTCGCCATCTGGGTTTTGGAAGCGTGACATGAAGCTGCTAGCGTCGAAGATGGGCACTCGTGGCTCAACAATTGAGAAAAATGAGTCGATAAGTTCGAGAGCCACCGACTCGAGTTCGACCTCGCCACCCGCCCAGAGGGCCAAGTGTGCATTGGTCGGGGCTTCGTCCCAGATCAACCCCCCTTGCTCTTCCCAGAGGTCGCAAGCGCCACCGCGAGCGTTCTCAATGGTCCCGACATCGCTGTATCGCCAGTCGTGGTGGAGCACTGGTGTTGGGCAAAACAGGTAGCGCAGCATTTCAGTCTGCCGAACTGAAGCGTTCTTTACAGGCGACCGAGTAAACGACGAAACAGAGGTGACGCCACTGGCACCGTTGACGCCGTTGACGCCATTGGGAGGGACGTCGTTTACTCCTGGAATCCACAGAAGGGCGACGGCGCTGGTTGGTCAGATAACAGTTGGGAACCGATGGGAACCGAACGAGGCACTCACTCGCCGACACGCATAGTCGTCGTCGTCGTCGTTGGACCCGACGATGTTGACGCCGCCGAACTATTGATAGATTCTGGGTCGAGACCAAGACCAGACGTTGTGGACGACACACGTCGAGGAGGGGAGGTGTGGTCCTCGTCCGACCTCTTCTCACGGTCCTCGTTACTCCTAAACCGCCGAGGTCGCCGAGGCTTGTTCTGCAGCTGTTCGATGTAGTTGGAGGTGCACTCCAGGTCCTTGGCTGCACATTGTCCGCACTGGTGGGGTCAGTCATATGGGTCACAGACCGTTGATGGGGAGACGCACACGTTGGGTGGTGCTGATACGCTGCCTGTTAGCAAGAAACAAAGGAGCGAGAGGGGGGCAGTGGGGAGTAACGCACCTGGCAACGAATCTTCTTTGCGCGACAAGCATCGCAGGCGACATTCTGCTTACGCGTCGATCCGCTGAACAGGGAAAGTGGTGGTGGCGGCTCCATTGTGGTGGAGCTCTCGAGGGTGGAGAGAGGTGGTGGTAAAGGGGAGGGGGAGGCAAACAGAAAGAAAGTGCAGAGAGACGAAGAGAAAGAAGGCCGCGCTGGCCGCGCTGTTTGTAATTTGTGATAACCCTGTTGCAAGCCAAAAAGTGGGTGGTTTGAGTAGTGTCACAATGTTTTGAGTGGGTGTTCCTCTACTCGAACCCACACCGTCATCTCCCGTCACCCAGGCGGGGGCGTCGATTCTCGGATCCGAGATTACATGCATCGTGACTCATCTCCTGACCGTCAGCGCTCTGGCCCTCGGGCACACGTGGGAGGGGAGGAGGGGTCACGTGACATATGTATTTGCCACTGTGGCACGCCTGGCATGGAGGCGCGCCTAACGTCTGTCCATGTCAATTTTATGCGCATTAACAATTGCCGTCAAATAATAACGCAAAGTGTAATGGGGACCTACGTGCCAGTCTAGCAGCCTCGGTAGGGGAAGCGAGCTTCTCCCTGGCGAGTAACCTTGGGAAAGCTATTTCCAGGCAAAACGGTCCCCAGTTAAGCCGCAACCATCGAGCGTGGGCTGCCAAAGGGACGCGATGCATGCTTCACCGCTCCAATGCTAACAGACGTCTGTGCGGGGGGAACGTGAGGGGCCAAAACGGTGCCGCGGGCCGTAGTTGTACGCAGTCGATTTGCGGCATGGTTTACAGGGGCCTCAACAGCAAGTAAAGTAACAGTTGACCGATGTATGAAGGATCCAAGTAGAACAATGATATCGCACCATGTACCAATCTCCCTTGCTGCCAAGACTTGGGGACCGACTGATACGCTATCTGGCTATCTGGTGGTGGCGAAAAATAGGCCCAAAATGATCGACCACAGTGGGTGATAATAGCAGCAGTGATCTGCGGGGGTTGCGTACGCTCTGTGACGCGCTGCCCCCCTCGTGCGCCACCGCTGCGCCACCCTGGCCGCGGGCTGTTTCCACCCACGTTTAGACTTTCCTGTCGTGTGCAGTTTCCGGTGACGTTACCAGACACAACCGAGAGACGACGACCCCCTCGACTCTGGCCCTCAAGGTCACCTCCCCTCTTCCCCAACCTTCTGTCACATCTACCCATGTCCGTCAGCCGTTGAGTCTGCCCATCGTCGCCCTCATCGCTGGCCCCCACCATGGCGATACACATCAACGCGCAGGTGCAGGCCGCCAAGGCGGCTCCTCAGCACGATAAAGATGATGGCCCATGGCTGGGCGGTTGGAGCGGGTCATGGCGTCACACCTTTGTCGCGGCTCTGCGAGCCATCTTCGTCCCCGATGAGCTGAGCAGCTCGCGCAACATTGCAAAGTACTGCCCGCTCATCGCTGCGGTGATCGCTCCCATGAGTACCCTCATGGATATACCGGCCCTTAGTGTAAGTCGGCGTGCTCCACTTGGCCGTCAACCCGTCCAGGTCGTTGTCACCTTCTCAAGTTCAGCAATCTTTTGGCCAAAGATTGGACAGACCACAGTGACACACTCTCTACCCACACGAGAATCAAGCTGACATGTCTTCCAGCAACATTGGTATACGTACAACGGGGGGCCAATGCCTGATCCAGTTGCGTGTGTGGTGCTCTCAGCCTTGGGCTTGGCCCTCAACGTCGTCGCCAATATGCTACTGGTTGTACGGTTCAGCGGAACAAGTATTTGGAGGAAGGGTACAACGTGAGTAGGATAGCAGCTTAGCAGGACAACTGTGAGCTCGGTATTAACATGTTGCAGCTTATCGCTCTTCTTCTGGCTCGGCAAGACTCTTGTGGCTCTAGTCAACCTCATCTACTTTGGAGCAACAACCCGCAATGGAGATGGTTTCCGCTATGCGGAAGGATTCTGGTGCGCCGTCGCTTCCATCACCATGTCGGGTATCATCTCTGTTTGCCTGCTCTTCCACTACTTCTTTGCATTTGGTCACAAAGACGCCGATCAGGAAGACATCCGCCTCACTGGACGCAAGTTTATGATTTCAGTCACGTTCTTCATGATCCTAGTCGGCTTCCAGGCCCTCGCCTTTAACCAACTGGAACACTGGGCATACCTCGACGCCATCTACTTTTCATTGCAGTGCGCGTTCACGATCGGCTACGGTGATCTCACGGCGCACACGGCAGCGGGCAAGGTGCTCGTCTTCCCCTTTGCGGTCCTCACCATCTCCCAACTCGCCAACGAGGTCTCCCTTATTGTCGACTTTGTCCGCAAGCGCTCACAAGATAAGCGTGACCACTGGCGAAAGCGCTACTCGGTCGCCATGCACCGCGAAGCGATCAAGCGCAAACCATACGCTACCCTCATTGACGAAATGTCGCTTATCCACCAGATCAACCTTCACCAGGAAACGTGGGTGACCAGAGATTCAGAGAGTCCACAATGCTAACCCACATACAGCATGATCCAGCTGTATGACCTGTTCTGGTCTGGTCTCACCCTCCTGCTCTTCTGGCTCGTGGGCGGTCTCGTATTCCACTACGTCGAATTCTGGGGCTTTGGAAACTGCCTGTATGCCGTCATGGTCCTCTCCTTGACAATCGGCTTTGGCGACTTCTGCCCCGTCACCCCTGGAGGACGCGTGTTCTGGATCTGCTACGCGATGATGGCAGTGCCTATCGTGACCAACTTTGCCGTCCAGACCGTCACCGGTATTGTGAGTCGCAGCAACAGTGCAACCTTGCTAACAGGGCTCAGATGTACACCTGGTCCGAGCACAGGTTTACGCGGTCGCGCTTTGAGATGGAGCGCGAGCGTGACCCAGAGGTGTTTGCACCGCACTCGCACTTTATCCTACGCCACCACGAGCAGTGGGATCCCACACGCCACGAGTACCTCGCTACCAAGGTGGACTCGCCGATCAAGATCAAGATGGACCCCAATTGGGGAGCGAATGCTCCAGTGCCCAAACCTCGTGGCAAGAACGGCGGCAACGGTGCTGATAACAATGTGGGCAAAAACGCAAGAAAGGATAGTGCCGGCAGCAAGTTGAGTCTTGCCAGTCTCGCCAGCAAAGTCAGCAAGTTCAGCACTGCCAGCAAATACAGCACTGCGAGCTCAAACGGCCGTGCCAGTCCCAATGGCAAGGCCAGTATGAACGGCGACACAGGGCGCTTGTCCGAGTCCAAGGCCAAAACCAAGCCCAAGGAGATGGAAACGGTGGAAGAGCACGAGGTGTCGGACGAGGAACTGGACCAGAAGAACGAGACGGCTGAGGACCGCGTCGTCGCGGAGATGCTCTCGGACAACGATGCTCACAGTGACGTCGTTGAGGCTCTCGGCGCACCAGACATGGACGACAGCATGGAGACTGCCCAAGCCGATGACAGCGGCGATCCCGTGAAAGCTCTGCAGGACTATGTGGCGAAGACCAGGTCCTCACCGTCGCCCCTCTCGACCGTGCGCACCACATCCACTCCAGACCATGACCCCAGCGATGACGCCGACGACGAAGGGGGTGGTGACGACGGTGTGGATGATGACGAGGCCGACGAGATCGCCAAAGCCGAGGCTGCCGCTGATCCCAACATGGACTCACCACAGTCTGGAGGGTCGCCGCGGAGACAAAGCCTTGACAAGCCCAAGCCGACGACCCTCAAGCACGAGAAGCCAGTACCTCATCAGCCTGCATGTGGACCCCGTCTCATCATGCCCGACCGTGACACAGAGAACAACGCGCACCACCTTGAGCTCAACCTAATCAAGGAGCTCGTGGACCGCATCACTCGCCTCGAAGCGCAGGGACGCCAGATGTTGATTGATACCATGGACCAGGACCTGGCGCGGACCCTCCTCCTTGCAGACCGCAACTGTGAGTGTCATAAGTAATACCTCCTTTGTCATTCATCACTCACGCTCCAGTGCAAATCCGTGACGCATTCCAGCTGTACGGCGACAACATTGACCTCAACAAGACGTTCAAGGAAGAAGCCGAGAAGACGCGCAAGGACCACAAGAAGAATAACGAGTTCGAACGCCAAGCTCACATTCTGGACACGGACGGGGCCGAAGACGACGACATGCTCACTCGTGTCCGCCGGTACCGCAACACGTTTGCCGAGATTCTCGTCCTCTCGTCTACCCTGCTGAAACTCGAGGGCGACGACTTGAAGCGCTTTGAGCGCTGGCATGTCGGCGACCTGCACCATTCCAAGCGCCGAAACCTCCACGAGGACCCCCAGAGGCCCAAAGGGTCACGCTTGAGGCGACTGTCCGACTGGTCCAAGGGTAGAAAGACGCCTTACAGGCCGAGGAAGGACCCAGAGAAAGCTGAACCCGAGGTCAAGAACGAGACGCAGCATCACCGCAACTTCACCCACCACCACAGGAAGAAGGGCTTCCCCTCGGTGCCTACAGACGCTACCAACGACAGCGAGGCTCCATCGTCGGCGCTGGGAACATCCTCCGCTGCGCTGTTGCCCAAATCCGACACGACAGGGACCGGTACCACGGGCAGTGGACCCCCGGCCGCACCACAGGCGTCTGACCGGAGCAAGCACGTCCATGTGACTCTCCCCGCGGACCCCAACGACACGCGCGGCGAGGCCAACCCCAACCCCAACCCCATCTCACCGACCCAGCACCCCTTCCGGCGCGCGGTATGGCACCACATGTCGTCCAACCTGCTCGGCGACGCGGACAAGGAAGCGGGCGAGGTCAAGGTGTCGGGCATGTCCAAGGTCAAACACCTCGCGTCGTCCAAGAACCCCAAGGAGAAGCAGACGTGGGAGAGCCTCCGCAAGGAATGGGACCACGACAGGGAGATCCTCCGCAAACATGTCGAGCTGAACCATCACACACGGGCGAGGATGAAGCAGAGAGAAGGACAGGCAGAGGAGGACGAGGAGGAGGAGGAGGAAGAGGGAGAGGTTGGAGAAGACGCCTCCACCGAGTCTGAGAGCAGGCCGCCGACGCCGCCCAGGAGGTCGCGGCGGTTCTCGGCCGGAGGAGGTTTGCTGCGCGATTGATCTCGCATCGTCGCTCGTTTCTCTTGAGGTCATCTTGGCACACACCCCAATTCACAGACGCAATTCACATCCATATCCACATCCAGAAGCACCCCACCATAGACAGCTCCGTGCCCCATCCATACTTGCTTGTTGTACCGATGTACCCGCGTGCCCAATGCAGCTTAGCTGTATCCTGGAACACGATTGCATCGAGATGCCCATCTGTGGACCAGACCAGTGTATGAAAAAGAAGAAGCAAAAAGAAGAAAAAAGAAGCCTAAAAACATGGATTTGTACAGCGAAAAGTCCTCCGTTCGTCTCTCCTAGCTCCTTCCTTCCTTCCTTCTCCTTCTTCTTACGTTTCTAATAGCCCTTCCGGGCATACGCCTCCTGCTCCCTCCCGAACCGGCTCAGGTCGCTGGGCGGGCTCTGGCCCGGGTTGTGCGGCTGCCGTCCGCGCAGGCGCGAGGGAAGGTGCAGACCGCGCAGACCCGATCCGGGGGTCAGGTCCTCGTTGGAACTCATCTCGGATCGCTCCTTGTCGCGCTCGCGCTCGCGTTCCCCGCTCGGCCGTTCAGGCGTATAGCCCCGGTCGATTGACGGGGTGCTGGTGTACGATGGCGCATAGGGACGGATGTCGCGGTGGTCCTGGGAGTATTCCTGGTGGTGGTGGTGGTGGTGGTGATGGTGGTGATGGTGGTGGTGGTCCTTGTTCCGCAGGTCCGACGCTGGCGTGCTCTGCGTAGGACGCAGGGAGGACACCTGCATGAGGATGGCACACTCCCTCGTCGTCTGCGTGAGCTGGCTCAGATACTGCCGGACCGGCTGCGAGAACAAGTGCGTGGTTGACAGGACCTTGATCTGCTCTGAGACCTTGACCACTGCCTTGATAAAGGCAGCGGCATTGTCGGGCAGGGACGTGTGCGCAAACGCAAAGGGGTTGGCACGGAGACCCATCAGGCTCTCGCGCAAAGAGTCGGTGACTTGCTCGGCGGTGCTAAGGCTGAGAACGAGGTCGTGATACGCTCGCGGCGGGATGGTTGGCGGGCGGCGCGAGTCCAGAGGCGTGAGGGGTCCCAGCCTGCCAGATCCAGCGGAACTGATGCTGTCGCTCTTGGCGTGGTGCGCGAATGGCGGGCCGGCAGAGGCGCCAATGTCCTCCGCCAGTCGCAGCCAGACCTGGAATGCAATGTCGATGGCTGAGTCTAGGACATCAAGCAAGTCCTCGTCAAACAGGGTTGCGCTTGCCGGCGTCGGTGGGCGGACATCGACCGACAAGTTGCGATGCATCCCGTTCGGCGCCGAGAGGTACGACGACCCGGCTGAGCTCGTTGGGATGTGACGCGACCGGGCGGGCTGTGAATAGCTAGTCACCATAGGCGGCAGGGGCTCGGGGGGCATCATCTGCGGTGGTTCTGGCTCGGCGTGTAATGGGAAAGGCGGTGGCGCGGTCGCCTCGGCCACCTCCTTGTCCTCGAAAATGGTACGCGAGAGATCTGGCCACTCCATCCTCGGCGCACTGGGGGAACCCATGAGCATACCGCGTTCCACATCCTGGGTCGAGAACGAGCCAGCGTGACGACGACTCTTGGCCCGCGGTGACGAGCCAACAGGCGGCATCGATCCGACCCCCAGTGTCGACGACGGCGTGGTACGCATGGCACGCTCTGGAGAACGTGACTCGCCGCGCTCGAGGATGGGCGAGATGGGTGTACGACCCGAGAGACTGCTCGACTTGGACATTGGCGGTGCGAGGTGGGCGCCCTCGGGAAGGAGGAGGGGGCGAATGTCGGCGAGGATGGGTGCCATCAAGTTCCACGAACGGGCAATCTCGGACATGCCACCGTAGATGCTGAGCAAGAGTTGACGGGTGTAGCGCACGTCGGCGTCCTTGAACGCTGGCGTCTGGAGGCGTAGGACAGACACAATCTTGCCAAACACCACAATGCACTCCTTGGCAGCGTCGACCACTCCGCGCACAGCGGTAACGGGTGGGGCGGAGCGGCGTGAAGTGCTGTCAAACCGGTCCAAGGCGTTGATGAGCTGTTGCTGGTATCGCCCCGCTGGCTCCACAACGCGACTGAATACACCAGCAACCCGGTCTGGAACAGCAAAGTTCAGGTACTGTTTGAGCGCAGCATGGAGTTGCGACGTAGCGAACAGTAAACCACGGATGGCGTCGATGAATATCAACATGGCGGGGGAGACGGCCTTGCTGATGGTAGACACTGGGAGCATGCTCAGACGTCGGAAATACGAGTTGCGCGACTCATCAATGGCCGGCACGTCTCGTCCGTCGCGAGCAAGGTCGGCGACTTCGGTGTCCTTGAGCTTGCGGAGAACATCCAACGACCCCTTGCTCTTGAGGGTCCGGTTGCCGGCACCGGCGGCGCTGTCTGGCGGTGGCAAGCTCTTCAGCTTCTGCTGCCAGTTGTTGCGCGGGTAGCCGATTCCGAGGCCAAGTGGTCGCACCTCATCACTCGCCTCGGACCGCCGCTCGGCGATAATCTTGGCGTGACTCTGTCTCAGGTCGGGCAGCGATTTTTTGGCCGTAAGCTGGCCACTATGCCGCTGGGTAACAGTGTAGCTCGCGCCGCGGCTATGCCCGTGGCCACTGGGACCGGCGTGCACCGGCGCAGGCGCTGCGTTTGACTGCGGTGGTTTGGGCAGGTTGGCCGAGAGCGGACCCGAATGGGACGAAGACGTCGTTGATGCGGATACCGGTGGTGTGAGGGAGCTCGCACTGATAGAACGATCGTGCTGGAACGCGTTGGAGGGCAGCGACAATGTCGAACTGTTGAGGTGGATGAGCGAGTCCTCTGACGACGTTGTCGCCGTTCGATTAATGTGTGTAAACGCGCTGCCTGTGGGAGAGGATGGGGCACTGTGTTCTTCTGGGATGGCAATGATGCGCTTCACCGTCGCCTGAGGAGCGCCTTGCGGCGCAGTCCAGGCACCATTCGCGTCGGGTGTAAAGTCACTGATGGGCTCATCCCTATTGTTGGTTAGCACCCCAAAGAAGCATACTGTGTGGTGGCTGCACGTACTCGGAGGTAGCCTCGGCGTCGTCCTCGACTCGAGCATGCTCCAGGGCAGATTCAGCGTCGGTGGCTTGCTCATGAAGCCAGAGCTTCATGCCAGCGATCCACGGACGCAGGTCCTCTTCGCGCTTGGCCTTTTCTCGCTCGCCGTGTTCATTCCTCCGCGGCACTGGATCACTAGTGATGAGAGGGCCCAGGATCTCGACGGGCTTGGGTACGTCAGTCCGTGCGTTCTGGACCATCGACTCACCGGCCACTGGATGGGGTTGTGGTCGACCTTGAAGACCTTGAGGCCATTGAAGTTGACCAGATACGTCGGCAAGGCTGTCAGGCAGTTGTACGACAGCGACAACACCTTGAGATGTGCAAGACGACCTGGAACATCGGGGAACGCCGTGATCTGATTTTTTGAGAGATCAAGAATCTCAAGACCTTGCAGCTCGCACAGCTGGCCTGGTTAGCTTTGACAAGCACAGAACAGGAAAAGCTCACCGGTGTTGGGATTCCCGTAAGCTGGTTGCCCTTGAGGTTGAGATACCTCAGTCGCGTGAGACTGGCAAACCTCGGTGTGATGCAACCGTCCCGAAGGGAGTTGTAGCTCAGTGCAAGACGCCAGACGCCCTTATTGTCCTTGCCAACCTGGGTGCGGAACACTTCGACCTCCTCATCTCCAATCCTGTCAATCCGCTCACGACTGAGATCGAGCGTCTCACCGCCATCCTTACTGTGCTCGAGGGCACGGTGGATGAGCCGGACCGTCGAGGTTTCACTGCCCGGAACAGGCATACCCGGCTGCGAGGGTGACCGTGGCAATGCCGTGGCAGCCGTTGGAGAACGCAATGGTGCACGTGCAGGGCGAGGAGGTGGGTTTGTACCAACTGCAAGTTGTAATGCGCGGGATGCTGCATGAGGCGAGTGGTTGGTGACGGTGTCCGATGACGCGCTGCTCATTGGCGCGTCTGGTGTGTGCGCCATCAATGGCACTGGCGAGTATCCACCATTAGGCGACGCACTGCTCGTACTAGCACCCGAGTTTTGCTGCTGTTGACCGACAGACGGGACCGAGCGGTTCACAGCAGCGCCGAGCGTGGCCCCGTGCCCATGCTGCCCTGCTCCAGCGGCCTGTGGGTTCGCCGCCGCCTTCAGCCCCTCAAGTACCCGTGGAGGGACCTCGGGGGACCGAGAGGACGGGGAGCTAGGAGATGCAAAGGCAGAGTTTGAGCGTAGGCGGCGGGGCACACCAGGTGTGAGGGTTGGATCCTTGGGAGGTGGGCCGAGGCTATGGCTCGAAGTGCTGGGTACGATTGACGACAGCGACGTAGTCATCGCGAGATGAGTTGACCGCCGCTCTGGGCGGGGAGGGGGTGGGGAAGAAGGGATAGTAACGGTTGAGCGTGGCGAGGACCAAGAGATGAACAAGGCCTTGGACGAGAACCAAAGAAAGGGGGTTGGATGCTAGTGGACGCTCCAGTCGTGCAAGAGGAAGGGATGGGTTGAGACGAGACGAGACGAGACGAGACGATGGCAGTTGAGAGCGGGCAGATGGATGTGGATGTCGTGCTTGTGGGTCCTGATGCGGTGTGTGCTGCTGCTGGGTTGTCGGCGCCGCTGGCGCTTAGGCCGTCATGTGTCTTCTGGGAGCAGCGACCAGCGCTGCGAGGGGGGAGTGGTGTTGGTGCTCGACGGTGTCTTGCAGGTATATGAGCATATCCTGTCACTCGCTTGGTCGCTCTCGCCGGCATGAACGGGGCTCTCTCATCGACGGGAGTAAATGGTCTCTCGCCGACGCCACCCAAGTCGCAATGAACGGATGCCATAATGTGCCTGCCCGCGGGAACGTCCTCCGAAGGGTCCGCGGGTGGTATATACATCGTCTCCCCCCAGCGTGACCCCACCCTACGCCGTTGCAAGCAGGCCGCGCTCTGCACTACTATAGTGTTGTGGCCCTACTATTCTACGGTGCTTGCCGCTCGGGCAGCGCTCCATGAAATGTAGCGAATTGCACTTCCTATTCCAACCCGCAGCCCCGGCCACAAGCCACAGCGATTTGACAAAAGGACAATTAACATGTCTCCCCTCCCTCTTGACAGGCGGAAGAGGCCAAATCAATGTATGCTGTATCTACAAACTAGAACGGCCCCTCGGTACCAACTACAAGGGCGCGACTCAGGTTACGTGCCAACGCAAGGCGAACAACCTCGAGCTTGCGCAGGGCAGCCGCCGTACCCTCCTTGACCTCTTCGCGTTTCCTGTCACCGCCACTCTTGGCCACTCCGTTTGTGCCATTGGCAACTTCAGGGGCACCGTCCACACGTGCCAGGTAACGCCACAGCTGGCGAAGGTAGTCGACAGGTGCAAACTGGGCATTCGCAAGCACATCCTCAACAACACGCATGAGGTCAAAGGTGTCGGCAGTGTTGAGAAGAATGTCGTCGTCTGCTTGTTAGCGGGAATTTCAAAGCACACCACGCGACACTGCTCACCTTCCAAGAGGTCCACACTCTCAGCCAGGAGCACGGCCCAGAACTCCACCGGAGTGATCTCAGCTGAAAGAAGTTGGGCCAGCTTCTTGGCCGCAATATCACGCGAGCCCTGGTTCAGGTGGATGAGGTAGTCGCGGAACTCGGACAGGAAAGCGAGGCGCGACGCAAACATGACCATGATGGTGCGGCCGCTGTCGGCGGCAAACGTGCCCTCGTCGTCCATCTCGGGAAGCTTGAGCTCGTTGAACTTTTGAGGTGCCTCCTGCATCATCGTACTCGGAAGGCTGTCGACGAGGCGAAGGAACTCGGACTCGCCCGACTCGACATAGGCGTTGAGAATCTTCTCCGCTATCCGGGACAGCGTGTATCCGTCCTCGGCGAGAAGGCAGATGGAAGCAGCGACACCCACGTCGCCCTGCTGCATCAGGCGCTCGGCCACGATCGTGCTGATGGTACGCCACTCCTCCTCGAGTTTAAACGCGACACAGGTCTCGTGGAGCTTCTTGAAGTGCGAGAGCTGGCCTTCCGTACCGGTCGCTTCCTCCTCGCCCTCAACCTCCATCCCGCTGTTAACTTCGGGGGAGACAGCCTCCTTGCCCTTGGTCTCGTTGAGGCGGGTGCCGACGTGGACAATGTAGGAGCGCAAGCGGCCGCGTCCCTCGGGCCCCGAGGAATTGAGGTATTCGACAATTACTTCCCACAGCTCACCCTGACTGGGGCTCTCCTGTAGCATGTCGGCGTAGTCGAGGAGGTAGTAGTCGCGAAGAGAGTTGTCAAAGCGCTCCTCGTCATCGGGAACGAGGGCAAGCTTGTCGAACACGTCGCCAAGGTGTGCTGCGAGCCAGCGGTCAACGTCGTGACAACCCATGAGGGCTTCGATAATGTCGCTGGAGCACAGGCTCGATTGAACCGAGTCCTCGAGAATGGTCGAGTCGATGGGGAGCTCGTTCAGGATGCGCTTGACGACACCGGGAAGGTCGTCTCGCCTCAGCGACACATCGACAAGCACGCCCCAAGCGCCGAGGGCCTCACGCCAGTCGGCGGCCTCGGCGAACAGGCGCTCCTTCTTGCCCTCGAGCAGTTCGGTGACACTCCTAAAGTCATCCTCCCACTCGATCCACTGGCTACGTCCAGAAATACCGTCCGCATCGAACCAGTGGCCGTTTCCGCGCCCGCCAAGGAACTCTGCAATGTCGGCGCGGAACTGAGCGAGCCATTGCTTGTGGGCGGACACAAACTGGTGGTCGAGGGCGTACATGGAGGTGTTGGTCGAGCGGGGGAAGCGGGAGACAGCACGCTCGACAATCTGGCCGAGCTTGGCTATTGGCGGGTGGGGGTGTGTCTGGAGGGTGCGCAGGAAGGAGGCAGCGGGGAGGAGGAAGCCGCGCAAGAGGCAGCGTACGATGAAGGGCCAGAAGCCCATGTGCTCCCAAGGCTCCTTGTGTGCCATGATCTCGTTGCCTTGCTCGTTGATTTGGATCCTGTCGACCTGGTTGCCCCAGTCGAGAAGCTCCTCGCCAAGCAGGCCCTCGCCGCGTCCGTCTGCGGGGAGGTAGAGAATCTCGGCGAGGTTGAAGATGTGGTACATTGTCTCGTAGCGGTACTTGACATCATCCTGGCGGGTTAGCACAGAAACAAGGTACGAAACTTACGTCAATGTCGGTCACCTCGCGCATCTTGTTCAAGTCGTCGAGGTAGTAGTCGACCACGCGACGCATCTGGATAATAGTCTCGGCGGCTGGCGGGCCGAGTAAGCCGTCAACGGCGAGGAGGTTGCCATTGTTGTCCCACACGCTGCCCATTGTATCGCTTGTCGGTAACCTCATGGACAAGGCCACAAGCTTCTGTAGCGAGCTGAAGAGCGTGTACGAGCTGCCATAGAACTTCTCCTCGGATGCCGCAAAGTTGTTGATGGCAGCAAGGCGCACGGTACGGTCCGACACAGTGAGCGAGGGGTCACCAGAGAGCGTGGCCTCCTTGTTGGCATCTGACGAGGGCTTCAGGTTAGCTCGAGCATTCAATTAGTGAGCCTCACCTGCTTGGTGATCCAGCCAGCAATCTCTCCACCGACAGGGCTGGCAGCAGCCAGCCATGCGCGTCCCGAAGCCTTCCACTTGGCCTTGTCCTTGGCCGAGAACGCGGGAGGCTCAAGGTAGAGCTCATCAGTGTCCTCGTCGCCGACATAGTTGGTCTCAGCGACCATGTCGGTAGTAGGGGAAGTCGACGTGCCGGTAGCTGACCTGGCGCCAAACGAGTTGAACAGCGGAGTGGGGTTCTTGGGAGCGGAAGGGTTGGCGAAGCTGAATGGGGCCGAGGAGGAGGATGCAGGCTGCGAGGCCGTGGAGAAAGAGAACCCCCCTGCAGGCGAATTGCCGAACATGGTGTGGGACCGGCTAGTAGAAGGTGTGGGTACGTGGGTGTGTGTAATGAACGGTCCAGTTGGTGACCCCCAGCCAATATGCACACCGATGATGCTGTCGTGAATCCAGAAATCAGCAACGGGCGCGACAACAAGCCATTCGATCGCCACACGCTATATCGCCGAGATGCCGTGGCTGGCGTTCTCGGCCTCCTGTGGTGGCTCACCATCATTGTTGGTGGCCATTCAACTTCTAAAGCCCCACCTTGACCCAGTGTCGCTCACGACACTCTCTAAACACAGCACTCTTAAACAGCTCGGCACAGCGCGTTACCCATACCGCAAAGCCGCCGCTGGCAAGCAGTGCTCGATTCCCCCCTCTTTCGTCGACCTACAGCCACCCACATGTCCGATCGGTCCGACGCATCCTCCGAGGGTGAGGGCGAGGCCATTCGTCCCTATGGCGAGCCCAACCCCGACCGCGACTCTTCCGACGAGTCGGATGAGGAGGACCCGGAGGAGGCCCGTCGCATAGCCGAAGGCTTTATCGTCCAGGACGAAGATGACGATGATGAGGACGAAGAAGACCCCGAAGAGCGGAGGCGCCGCCGCAAGGAGCGTCGCAAGAAGAGGAGGAGGCGTGATCGTGCGCGTCGCGAGCAGGAGGAGGAAGATGACCTCTTGTCCGATGACTTGGACCTCCTGAACGAGAATGCTGGTCTTGCTGGCCCCTCGCAACGCCCTCTCAAGCGTCTCCGTCGCCGCTCTGGTTCCGAGGATGACAACCTCCCCCGCCTCCAGAACATGTTCGACGACGAGGATGAGCGCCGTGGCTTCGAGTCAGACGACGACCTTGCCGACTTCATTGAAGAGGACGAGGAGGAAGATGTCGCGCGCAACGAGACCGAGGAGCAGCGCAAGGAGCGCAGACGCGAGGAGAAGCAGCGCCGCCGTGAGGCAGCCCGCGCTCGTCCCGAACTTGCTGGTGTGGACAAGGAGTGAGTTGCTTCAGCAAGGTGCCCCAGCTGACGCCCAAAGCTCGTGGAATGAGATCTTTGACGTCTTCGGTGACGGTCACGATTATGACTGGGCACTGGAGGGCGAGGAAGGCATGGACATCGACGAGGACGACCGCGAGAAGAAGGATCTCCGCCTCGAGGATGTGTTCGACCCAGCCGAGATCAAGGCCCGTCGCTTGCAAGACGAAGACCGCGCCATTGCGCAGGTTGATCGTCCTGAGCGCCACCAGCTGGCCAACTCGACGCTGAGCGACAACCCCATTTTGGCGCCAGATGTGCTGTACCCGCCTCCCGACCTCGCCGCTGGTTGGGCGTACACCCGTATCTCGACTCGTACCCAGTACCTCTTCTGCAGCATGCACGCCGACAACTCGTGGCCCGCACCGACATATGAGGACCCCTACCCTGAGGCCGCCTACCGCCGTGCGGACCTTGGCCAAGAGTTTGTCAAGGTTGTCGCCACTGCACTTAACATGATGTTTGTCCAGAACCTCGAGGTGCCCTACCTCTGGCACTACAAGCGCGATGCGTTTAGTGTGCTCGAGAACCAGGGCCAGAGCTCGGTTCAATTCCTCGACCGTGACGAGCTGTGGGACCTGTACACCCTCGGTATCCGCTTCCGCGCCATCTGGGAGCGCTGTGAGCAGGTCAAGCAGCTGTGGAACAAGATCAAGGCTCGTCGCCCGGATGTTGAGGACACGTACCTCACCGGCACGCTTCTGCCCTCGGTCTGCAACATGTCCATTGAGGCCGCCGCTGAAGGCGCCGACTGGCTGGCGTACCACTACGACGCAGACCTGCGTGCCATCAAGGAGGAGGAGGCGGTCGAGGACGGCCTCAAGCGTTTGCCAGAGCGCAGCTCTGCTCAGTCGATCCGTTCGGGCCCGATTGTCAAGCTTGTCGAGGCGTTTGGTATCGACGTTCCCCAGGTCGCCCTTACCTTCAACGACCCTAATGGCGAGCCTGTCCCTCCTACCAACCCCGATCGCCTGCCTCAGGACGTTGCCGAGGAGTTTGCTGGAGAGGGCACACCATTCCGCACCGGCCAGGACGCGCTCGCCGCTGCTCAGCGCATCCTCGTCAACGACTTTGCCCGCGACCCCACCATCCGCCAGCAGGCACGAGACTTCGTTGAGGCATGCGGTGTCGTCACTGTCACTCCTACCGACCGCGGTATGATTGTCATCGACGAGTACCACGCCTACCTCACCTTCAAGTTCCTCACCGAGAAGCCCATTGACATGTTCAAGAACACCCCCCAGTTCCTCCACATTCTCAAGGCGGAGGAGGAAGGCCTGGTCACCATTACGATTTCCGTCCCCGAGGAGCAGATTTCCGACTTCACGGGCACGCTCGTTCGCTGCTGCCAGTCCAAGGACTATGCAGAGGCTGCCACTGCCTGGAACGCTCTCCGTGAGGAGGTGTGTCAGGACGTCGTGCGTAAGCACTACATCCCTGCCGTCACACGCTGGGCCAAGGAGCACATGCGCTCCCAGGCCGAGGACTTTGTGGCCGAGCGCTGTCGCCAAGAGCTCGAGTACCGCGTCAACGTGCGCCCTTACTCTAGGCCGGGTATGCCCAACGGCGAGACTCCCCAAGTTATGGCCATCACTGTTGGCCAGGGCGGTGTCAACGACGCCGTGATGTGTGTCTTCCTCGACGACGAGGGTAACGTTCGTGCGACGTACAAGTTTGACAACCTCCGCGACGAGGAGTCGCGTACCAGCTTCCTCGAGGTCGTTGAGAAGCGTCGTCCTGACGTTGTCGTCATTGGTGGTCTGTCGGTCCACACTGGCAAGCTCCGTGACGACGCCACCAACGCACTGCGCGAGTTCGCCATTCACCAGACTGGCATGCGCGCTCCCGTCTCGGAGAACTACGGTTCGCACGAGGACTATGTCGCTGCTCGTGACGACTTCGACAAGCAGCTCCAACCCATGATGACGCCCCTCATTTTCGTTAATGACGCCACTGCTCGCCTGTACATGAACTCGGAGGAGGCTGGCAAGGAGCACCCTGAACTGCCTGTCAACGGTCGCTACGCTCTTGGTCTCGCTCGCTACACCCAGAACCCGCTCAACGAGTACTGCCGACTCGGCAAGCAGGTCGCGTCCATCACCTACATGGAGCACCACCAGAAGCTCGTCCCCGAGGAGAAGCTTCTTCTTCATCTGGAGCGTGGTCTGGTCAACATTGTCTCGGCTGTGGGTGTGGAGGTCAACTCGTGCGCCACCAACTCTTACCACCGCCACCTCCTGCCCTTCGTCGCCGGCCTCGGTCCCCGCAAGACCGACAGCCTTGTCAACGCCGTTGCCAAGCTTGGCACGCTGCAAAACCGTGTCCAGCTCTCAGAGCTTGGCACCTTTGGCCCTACCATCTTTGAGAACGTTGCCGGTTTCCTCATGCTCGATAATGACGTTAAGGACTTCAACCTGGAGCCCGATGACCCTCAAGAACAGCCCGAGCCTCTGGACATGACCCGCATCCACCCCGAGGACTACGAGTTTGCGCAGAAGATGTGTCAGGATGCTCTCGATCTCGACGCCGAGGACGTGGCCGACCAGCACAAGTCGCAAGTGGTCGTGCAGCTCATGCAGGACGAGGACCGTGCTCGCAAGCTCTCCGAGCTCAACCTGGACGACTTTGCTTTCAACCTCCAGCGCCAGGGAGAAGGCAACAAGCGCTACACCCTGGGCGCCATTGTCCAGGAGCTCATTGCCTGGCGCTCGGACCGCCGGCCCGCGTTCCACGTTCCCGACCAGTGGGACATTCTCACCATGCTCACTGGTGAGACCCAACGCACCATCGGCCAGGGTCTGCGCGTCACCGCGACGGTTCGCAAGGCCCTGTCTGGCCGTGCATTCTGCCAGCTTGAGTCGGGTATCGACGCCGTGCTCGAGCGCGAGTACGTCAACGACGATGACATGGCTGTCCGCTCGTGTGACGAGGTCTTCCAGCGTGGCCAGGCCATCAAGGCTATGATCATCGAGGCCGAGCCGCAGCGCTTCCAGGTCCGCTTGTCTACGCGTGCGTCCGATCTCGCCCAGTCCGTTCCGTTCGTCCAACCTTTCCGTGAAGACGCCTACAATGATATGAACCGCAAGCATGCGGCCGAGGACGCTGCTGTCGCCAAGCGCCGCCGCGAGGCAGGCTCGATCAAGCGCGTTGTCAACCACCCCAACTGGCACGTCATGAACTCTGGCCAGGCCGAGCAGTTCCTCGCTGGCATGCAGCGCGGAGACGTCGTGATTCGCCCCTCGTCCAAGGGCGTCGACCACCTCGCCGTCACATGGAAGGTCGACGAGGACGTGTACCAGCACATCGATGTGCAGGAGATTGACAAGCCGAACGAGTATGCCCTCGGCCGCATCCTCCGTATCGCCGGCAAGTACTCGTACTCGGATCTCGACGAGTTGATCATCAACCACGTCAAGGCCATCGCCCGCAAGTTTGACGAGATGCAAATGCACGAGAAGTACCGCCCGGAGCACGAGTTGGGTAAGTGTTTGCTCATTCTTGCATGGACAACAAAGCTGACACTACAGAATCGTATCTGAAAAACTACGTGCAGGCCCACCCCGGCCGTAGCATGTACGGCTTCAGCATCGACAGCGCACACCCTGGTTACCTCAAGCTTTGCTTCCTGAACAAGTCGACCAAGGACGGCGGTCAGATCCAGACATGGCCCGTCAAGGTGCTCCCTGGCGCGTACCAGCTCAACAACGCCGAGGTCCCTGGTGTCACCGAGCTGTCCAATGCCTTCAAGGCGCAGTACTCGTCTCGTCTCGCCGAGATGGGTGGCGGTGGCAAGACGCCCGGTATCCGCATGGGAGTCCGCACACCACTTCCAGGAGGCCGCACACCCGGTGGAGGCCGTACACCTGGCGGTCGCACACCTGGCATGATGCGCGGTGGCGCGACTCCTATGGCTGGAGGCTACGGCGGCCGCACACCCATGCACGGCGGCATGCCACCTCGCCCGCCTGCGCCTTACGGTGCACCACCACCTGGCTATGGCCAAGGCGGGTATGGTGGACCCCCTCCTCCTCCAGGACCTGGCGGTCCCAGTGGACAGCAGGGCGGCTCGTCGAGCGGTGGCGGTATGAACCCCGAGCGCGCAGCGATGATTGCAAGGGGACAGGGGGGTTATTAGATCGGAAGAGCATGGATGAGACGTGTACAAGTACAGTATTCAGATGATTTCAGATGCATGGCAGCATATGTGACCACGGGAGAGGAGAAAGTGAAGGCAACTTTCGTGTGCGCGATGCGCACTGGATAACGGCATTCGGGATGCTTCGACCGGCCTTTGAACCAGCGCTGCACATCATGCGAAGATTACGGCAAATGGGAGGCAAAAGGGGATGGCAAGGGGATTGCGGCAGATGGTCTTACCTCCGTCACATGAGGACTCGACACCAACCTTACTTGGCCCCAGATCCACGGCCAACAGCAACAGAACGACCCAACACTGTCCCCGAATCGATGAATTACGGCAACAGGACCCTGTATCGGATTCTGCGTCGTGTTTTGCGTGTTTAAGCACGCAGGACGCGAGCACTGTGGCCAGACATACAGAACGGAGGAAATGTTGAAATCAAGCGGGGCCTGGCGCGAGTCACATCGATGGACAATCAGGCGTGTTGGCACACAAGGACCTTCCAGCCCAGGACCCGACAGAGATCGTCTGAGTAGCATGAGCAGTGTGGAGCCATTGTTCTGGGCGGGTTGGGTCCAGACCGGGGGGTGCCGCCACGAAAAGGCACACTCGAACCTACACATCGTGGCAGCAAACATTTGGGTGGCGCAGGTGTTTACACATTATACCTCGGCCGTGTGCATGGACACAGAACCCACAATGGACTCGTGTCCACATGTCAATTCTGAGAGTATAACGCTGGACAATTCTCCGTGAATTCTCTTCACACTCCCACCAAGCGCAGAAAGCCGTACGACAAGTGGGTGCAGGATATCGGCTCCTCTGGACTGGGGCCAGCTTCAACCCGCTATACCTTGACGGCATCGCGCTAGCCGCAAAACACACCGTGGGCCCATGGACGGCAAGATACGGACGGATCAAGTGTGCTCTCGAGTGTACGGCGAAAGCCGGAGAACCAAATTGTGTAAATGCCTTCGCAGCCGCCTTTCGTCCTTCCTTCCTTCCTCCGGCCTCAACAGGAACCAGGTCCTGTCTCCTGTCACATCGACGCGTGCGACAAGGTTGAGGGTTCGTGACGGATTCGAGATCATCCTGGAGCCCAGTTCCAGCGCTTTGAGGTCTGCCCGCAGTAATCATGGGCGTTTCTATGTGCGTGGGTCGTCGCTCTCCACTGCCCCAGTCGCGTTGGACAGGGGACAAGGAACTGGACACTCTCTGATTGAGTTACATTCTCACACTTACCACTCGACTTTTCACCGTCCATGCTGTATGGTGCCCCCTATAGGCGGCACTCCGTACTATTTCTTTCACATTACCACTCCCACATGCCACGATTGAACTTTCCGTAAAAACGAGACGCACACACCGCAGTAGGCCTCGACGACGACGACACTACCACGACTCCCTCGCCCTCGCGCTCCCTCGTCGGGGTTATTCAAGCGACGACCGACTGGATGCCATTGCATTTTCATTGTCGACCATTAACGACTAGGGCGTTCCTCTTCATTACAGAATCACCAATACACTCCCATGACACCACGTAGGAGGCTTTACCAGGACCTCTCGCGACGAGGACATACCAAGGAGCTGGCCTGGTAAGTTGAATAGGTCGCGGTGCCACCAGAATGTGCTCACATAGCACCTGCAGGAGCTCGTCCGACGCGTTTGCGCCCATGCCCTTCCTCCTCATGGGGGACATCAACATGGACGGCAACCCCTTGAACAGCCCATTACTATTCTGCCACGTCCAGGACGCAGATCACATTGTTGGCCGGGTACGAGTGGGTGAGCTGCAGCAAATTGCCGTCCAAGGCCATCCAGAACCGGTGGTCGTCGATGGCTTGTGTTGCCACTACATTCCTCGGCTCAATCCTTGGCATAGTGAGCGCTGCGATGCAGACCTGTTCGCCGAGATTGGAACGATTATCAAGACATGCTTTGCGAGGACGGCCGACTTGAAGCGCCTGGAGAGCGGAAAAACTGGCGTCTTGGGAAAGACCCCTCCTCAGTTGACATTTGAAGCGAAGATGGGAGGTTGGTGGAGGAGAAAGAGCTAAGGTGGTGTACGTGTATTGGGGGAAGCTTTGGGTGGAGCAATCAGAAGGGCTCGGTGGACCTAACCTGAACTATGTAGAGAGTCGCTTCTCGTGTTTGTAGGAGGTTATATCAACGTGTGTGTATCACATCAAAGGAGTAAGGAGTAATGCGACGTCTGCGAACGGGGCTTGCCACTCGAGTTGCATACTGGCCACAGCATGTGGGAGTGGTTGGTGTGGGGTACAATGCAATACAGCTTTGACCATGAACAAGCCCTGGTCTCGATTCCGGTTGTGCTTAAGCTCCAAATGATGATTAGCCAGTCACCATCAGTCGTCGCGAGGGGACATACATTGTTTCCTCGGAAATGAGTACACAATGACAAAGGGTGCTCCTCCACTTCCTTATACCAACTGCACCGCTCAGTGCCACCAACGATGGTGCTGCTGCTGTCGGCTCACCAACCGATAACAACACTAAGGCGTGAGTGGCCATGGGGCTGTGAGTGGCCATGGGGCTGTGAGTGGCCATGGGGCTGTGAATGGCGACCGTCTTGTCAGGGCCTTCCGTTTACGTGAACAAAGGTGTAATATAAATCTGGCAACCTCAAGGGCAAGCAACGCCGTACTTTTTATTCGATCACGAGAAGAACTCCTAGTTAAACCCCCACCTCCACGGCAGTCTTCTTTTATTAGCTGTAGGACTATAGGAAGCCCTGTCTGGCAAGATATGTTCTGCCGCACGGTGGTAGAATTTAGTGAGCTATAAGTCGCCAAAAATGTGCCAATAATGTCGCCTTCCTTGAGCCGGTCATGCATCGGATGTCTCCCTCATAGGGGTTTCATACGAACGCTTGTCATGACGCACCCTCACCTTCCTTATAGCAGCTTGTCGCAAGTCTCAGCGGTATCTGGATAGGAATACCAAAACACCTCTCATTTATTGTCGCTTGTTAGCCCCTGGCTGCCCATTTAATTTTATTGCCTGCTTTAACATACCACCAAGCTGTATCGTAGTCGTCACTCTTTACCATCTTTCGACACTGGCCACTGGGCGGGCGTCTGTCACGTCCATGCTTGAATTCCCGCACGACTCCATACCCACCTCGACGAAGGAACAACTGTGTATCAGATTTGGAACCAAACAAAACCGGTGGCAAAAAACAACACGTCATTATGCCCAAAGATGAGGTGTTATCTCGACGCGCCTGATGTTGTTTCTCGCCCTTCCTTCTCCCAACCCACCTGCTCTTTCTTCAATTCTTGATCACATCTTGCACACCACTACCTACCCAACGCACGCGCAACGCACGCAGACAGCTAGCCATGCCGCCGGCTCGTCCGTGCGCCAATCCTCTCTTCCTGCAGTGGCTTGAAGGTGCGCCCCACTGGCCCTCGCGCGTCACCTCTCTGCATTCTTACTGACCGTCCAGAACTTCGCGACAGCGCGCGCGAAAAGGGTCTCAAGACTGCAGACGTCTACCAGAAGGGGTGTCGCTCACTTGCGGCATGTCCCATCGCGTATGACCGCCCCCGCCAGCTTGTCCAGCTGCAGGGTATTGGACCGAAGACCGTGGAGATCCTCGAGAAAAAGCTCAAGGCGCACTGTGAAGCAAATGACCTGCCCATGCCGGTGTCACCGCCAAGTGAGTTGGACATTCCCAGGTAGTTCTCAGCTCACATATCCAGAACGTGCACCCGCCCGCTCGCGCGCCCACGCTACGCCAGCGCTAGGCGACGATGACGACGACGAGGAAGACGAGACACCGCCACCACCGAAGAAGAAGAAGACGGCCGCTAAGCCAAAGGCCTACATTCCTCAACGAGGGTCAGGGCCATATGGCATTCTCATCGGCCTTCTTCTGTCCATCTCCAACCCGCAGGACACAATCCAGGTGTTCTTGACCAAAGGGGAGCTGATCCGTGCCGCCCAGCCCTACTCTGATAGCAGCTATGACCACAGCGAGCGTGGCAACTTCGCCACTGCGTGGAACGGCATGAAGACCCTCACAAGCAAGGGATATGTGATTGTGCAGGGGAGCCCTAGTCGGTACTGCCTGACAGAGGACGGATAGTGAGCTAGACAGCGAAGAACTCGTGATCTGACAACAGCGATGTCGCGGCGACCCTCAGGAACCTCCACCCCGACTTTGCCAACCACCCCAAGATCCCACCACTGGCACGCAACGACGAACCAGCTGGAGATGAACCACGGGCCAGCATGGAGCCTCGAGCTGCAGCGGGTTCGCCTTCCAAGTTTCTCTTCTGGTACATTGGTGAGTTGTCAAACCAGTTCGTTCAACTGATAACAGACTCCAAGGGCCAGCGAGTCAAGGAGGTATCATCGGCCCGCATGCGCCTCGACCCCGAGGAGTTTGTTGCCCTCCGACGTATCGAGTTCCGCGCCTCTCAGCGAAACCATGTAATCGTCTCGCAGCTGCGCATGGTCGATGCCGACGAGTCACTCAGCGCATCGGGCCTGTCAACCCTGTTTGCATACATTCTCGAAGATGGCGCACCACCTCGCTGCAGTTGCTTCAGCGACGAAGTAGAGTCGGCAGCCCCCTCGCCTGTTCGCCCCTCGACGCGTCCCTCCTTGGCACTGCCTGTGCCGGGTCCCTCCCGCCCACGCGCACCACGGCTTTCATCCCAGCTGCCACTTCTCAACGACACTCGTCCACCACCGCCAGCTGCCAATCAGTTCAAGACATCAGATGCCATAACCTTTCGTCATGGCTCGTACGAGATTGTCCTTGTACTGGACACGCGTGAAGTCGAGTCGAGGTCGAACCGTGACAAGATTGCGGAGAGCCTGGAAGCCAAAGGCGTCCGCGTCGAGACACGTGCTTTGCGCATGGGTGACATGTGCTGGGTAGCACGCAGGCTAGACGGCGACGGCGGCGAAGAGGACGAGTGCGTGCTCGACTACGTCATTGAACGCAAGCGCTTGGACGACCTGTGCTCTAGTATCCGCGATGGGCGGTACAACGAGCAGTGCTTCCGCCTGTCTCAATCTGGTGTCGGCAACGTCTTCTATGTGGTCGAAGACTGGCAGCTCGCCGGCGCCATGGAATCGCACGGCAAGCAGATCATGACCGCCAAATCCCAGATCCAGGTAGTCAACGGCTTCTTCCTCAAGGAAACCCACAAGCTGTTGGACACGATTGAGTTTCTCGCCATGATGACCCGCGTGATCATCAAGTCACACAGGGACCTCAAGGTCATTCCCAGCCGCTTCATTTCCCGGACCAGCTACTCTGCGCTGCAGCGCCGCCTCAGGACCGACCACTCCCCAACGGTTTACCTCACCTCGTTTGACGCGTACCAGGCCCTCAACGACAAGTCGGCGGCGCGGACCCTGCGTGAGGTGCTGGGCCGCATGCTCCTGTGCGTGCGCGGTATGAGCCCCGAGCGCGTTGCTGCCATCCTCGACAGATGGGAGACGCCTAGGCAGCTTTACGACGCCATGGTCGAGCGCGAGAAGAAGGGTGTGGTGGTGGACGGCAGGAAGAAGCGCGGACCAGAGCTGTTCTTTGCCGACGAAGTTCAGGGAGAGGGACGGCGTAAGATTGGAGATGCGCAAAGTAAAGAGGTGAGCTTTTTGGAACTGCCCACCAACACAGCTGACAGACAGTTGTGGAAGTGCCTCTGGGGCAACGACGCCGACCTCGACGATTAGGGGGCGCAGTGTATACTTTGGTGTCATGTTCTTGTAGCTTGCATAGTGTTTGTTGATAGCATTTACCAATGTCACATTCTCGAAGTCTGGAGCGTGCACTTGAGAACACGCGAGACACCTGACATACCAAGAGACGGCATCACAGGCACAAAGGGCAGGCACGTTGTTGAATCTTGGTTGTGAACACCAACCACTTTGTCTCTGCGATCGCCTTGGGTTTCCTTGGGTTGCTGGTACACGGATACATAGTCGTACAGATGAATGTACACTACCAAGGCCAGGTTGAAAGACTCTAACCGTCCCTTATAACACTAAAGATCTTTCAAGAAAGATGTTGTTGTGAAGACTTGAAAAACAAGAGTCGTTTGCGAGTTTTGCGAAGTTTAAATTGCTTGTGGTTGTTGGTAGTGGATAGGCGAGAAGTTTCCGAGATGTGATGAGAGAGGGGTGTCATGGGTGAACAGAAAAGAGAGGGAAAGTTGTCGACAAGAGAGACATGAGTGGATGTGGCGAGATGTCCATGCGGTGTCCGATGTTGTCTAGTGACAGCTCACGCAGAGCGATGGTCTGTGGTCTAGGTTGCCTAGTGGCGGGCGCTGCTGGGCGTGCGGATGAGAGTGAGGAACTCTTCGCGGGTCTTCTGCTGGGTGCGGAAGCAGCCGAGCATGGTGGAAGTGACGGTGGTGGCTCCGGGCTTTTGCACACCGCGCATGGTCATGCACATGTGGCTAGCCTCCATGACGACAGCGACACCACGGGGACGGATAGCCTCCATGATAGCCAGAGCGACCTGGCGAGTGAGGCGCTCCTGGACCTGCAGGCGACGAGCAAAGGTCTCGGAGATACGGGCGAGCTTGGACAGGCCAAGGACGAGCTTGTTGGGAATGTATCCGATGGAAATCTTGCCGGTGAAGGGAACCATGTGGTGCTCGCACAGCGAGTAGACGTCAATGTCACGCACAATGACCATCTCGTCGTGGTCCTCGGCAAAGACCGCATCGTTGATAACAGTTGCCAGACGCTCCTCGTAGCCCTTGGTCATCCACATGAGAGCGTGCGCGTAGCGCTCGGGAGTACGCAGCAGACCCTCACGGTCGGGGTCCTCGCCGATGCACTCGAGAACGGTACGGATCGCACCAGCCAGGACCTCAAGGTTGGCCGCCTGCTGCTCGGGGGTGGACTGGAGACGGAGGTGAGTCGACTTGGCTGGAAAGGAGACGTTAGCATCAGAAGCAAGAGTCCAACGAGTGCCTTATCGCGATTTCCAACTGGACCGCAACAAGATGCGATCGAGCTGACGATTTCCAAACTCACCAGGCCAGCCAAGACCGTACTGATCCACGATACCGCCCTCGGGGATGGTAGCGTCCTTGCCCACAGGTGCGGGAGCAGTGGTAGAGAGAGCGGCGCGGACCTCGTCGTTGAGCTGCTTGTCGTCGACCTCGGCGTCGTCGGTGGTCACCGGCTTGGCCTCGGGGGAGAGGAGCGCAGGCGCCGAGGGGGTGTTGGCACCAGAGTGCGGGCGGAAACCGTAGCCCTCACGAGGTGTACGCGGGTGGAGCGGGGACGAACGAGACTCGGAGCGGGCGGGGATGAGGGGGGCAGTGGCGGTAACAACCGAGGGACCGGCCGCAGCCTGGGTGGAGTCGACGGCGAGCTTGCGCATCGACGTCTCGAGGACCGAGGTTGTGTCCGGCGAGCGAGCGTTGGCAGAGCTGCGTCCGCGCTCCCATGAGCCGGTTGAGGACTCGAGGGCCTGGAGCTTGTCGAGGTTTTGGGTGGGAATGGGCTGGGCCGCCATAATGGTTGTTGTTGCAAGGTGTCGAAAGATTGTTGGAAAGTGTACGAGATACTGAGGGACTGGAGCACCACAAACGGGGCAGGTGCTGCGTGTGGAATGAGCTCACCCATCGCACATGATGCCGCATTTACGCATTTGTCTCGCGCCCGCCCTGGATCTCTCTGGCACGGCAGAGGTCTCCCACGGGTGGCAACCGTTTGACCGTGGGAGAGCCACATCGGGGTTATTGCTGAATTTCCCAACCGATTCAAACTCCGCGAGCAGGGAACCTGCAGAGCGCCTGGGGCTGGGTGTCGTTTGCTGGATGCCTTGTCCGTTGAGAGGTTTCCCATCCGTCAAGGACATCACTACCACTACCTCAAAATGGTGAGCATCAGCGACCCACTGCTGAGCTCGGAACCACCGACAACGACACACGACAGAAGAGCGACCGCCGACAGCGACAACGACCCGGGACTGCGAACTGGACGCTGGGCTGGAAAGGATGGGTTGGAAGATTCGCGGCGAAAGCAAGTTTCCTCACAATCTCACAATCTGCATCCCGACCTTGGCAGATTTGAGGAGCGCTTGCGTGAAACTGAGACAGTGCATGGCAGAGTGGACGCGATGGGGACGTTGGGGGAGCGATTGTACACGCTCTACGACCCGTTACCGGGCCGCAGAATGTGGAAGATACCTCCTCGCAGAGTCTGCCGACCTTGCAGATTTCAGCAATCGTCCTCAACCTTTATCCACTACTCTGTGCGCTGGCCTCCTGTCTCCCATGAGGCTGTACTCGCGAATCTCCCAGCACCATTACTCCATCCTGTCCCAAGGTCCTGGTCCTGTCGTTTGGCTGGTCACCTGTCTCGTGTGCCGTTGTCTGGGTTCCTTGCCCACCAGCAGGCATCCTCCTGGTGAACAACGTACTAACCCTCCATCCAGACCAAGCGCACTAAGAAGGTCGGCGTCACCGGAAAGTACGGTACCCGTTACGGTGCCTCGCTCCGTAAGACCGTCAAGAAGATGGAGATCACCCAGCACTCCCGCTACGCTTGCCCCTCGTGCGGCAAGGTGAGTAACAGGATCGACAACGCATAAAGAACATGTTCTGACTCTTTCTTCAGAACGCCGTCAAGCGCACTGCCGTCGGTATCTGGAAGTGCAAGGGCTGCGCCAAGCAGTACGCCGGTGGTGCCTACACCCTCGGCACGCCTTCGGCCGCCACTGTCCGCTCCACCATCCGCCGTCTCCGTGACGTCGTCGACGCCTAAGCGCGCGTTCTAGACGGATCACAGAGCATGTACGGTTGGATGTATAGCATTTCAGAGCCCAGATCAGAGCAGAGACACACAAAGAGCGCGATGGCGAGGCACAAGGGGCTATCGTACTGACGATGTTGAGAGGCGGTGAAAGTTGAACGGTGCGACTGTTATCTTGGTCATTGTCTGTGCGCTTTGCGAGGTTCCTTTGATCATTCTGAGGGGCATGCTGTGTTCTCCTAGATCCAAGTGTCCAGGTGCACTTGCTTGCCGTCTTGCTGGCCCATCACACCGCATGCCAATAGCTCTGGTCCATTAGTACAATAGTAGGGGCAAGGAAAAGAGTTTCAGAGCGGAATCAAATCGTCTCTGCTTGTGTCAGAGATCTGCGACGCGTCGGAAGTGCAATGTTGACGAATTGTGGTTATTGTTCACTGGCGACCGAACTCATATATCTTGCCACTGCTCTTCTTCCCATCTCACACACAATTCGCCCCATCGCACGGTTGGATACACCTCGTCTAACTGTCCAAGCACAGGTGACGCCGGCACACTCGTCACGACGTCACCATGCAGCCTCCATCCACCACACAGCCTGTAAGTTGTCGATCCACCCACCGCAACTGGACTTCAGCTGCAACCCCCCCGAGCGCACCACTAACATGACCAGCCTGTGGGAGACGCATCACTCCTATCAGCTATGCTTGCCTCGGCGGGCAACAACCAGATCGACATTGCAGCCCTCTTGGGCATGGCTCCCACTATCAACACTCCCGGAACGCCCGTTGGCCAGACGCGTTACGGCCGCACCGTTCGTGCACCCCCGGCCACTCCCGGCACTGCAGCGATGGCAATGGCGGCAGAATTGGGATCGCCCAGACCGGTAGTAGCTCCACCTTCAGCCCCACAGAGCGTGAGAGCAGCTGCGGTGGCAATGACACGCACCCCCAGCTCCACCAGTGAGGCGACGGGCATGTCTCGCGAAACGTCGCTGTCGACATCCCCCGCCCCTCCTGTCACTGCGTCCCAAACGAGCGCCAAATCTAAGCGGACTGTGCGCATTGCATCTCCCGCTGTCACTGCGGAGCCGCTGCCTGCCGCCCCCAGGAAGCGTGGACGTCCAAAGAAGGTTGTCAGTGAAGCCAATGCTGAGGCTCCGGACGCGACAGTCCAGCGCAGAAGCCGCGGCCGTCCAAGGACAAATAACCCAGAGGACCGCAAGGACTTGAACAAGGAATCTGCCCGCAGGAGTCGAGTGAAGAAGAAGGAGGAATTCGAGGCCCTGAGGAACCTCGTCGAGGCGCAAGAGAAGCAGATCAACAGCATGCGCCAACATTGCGACCACCTGGAGGACCAGTGAGTTACGCTCCAAGACTACGGGAGGACTGTCACTGATGCTGGCCAGTATTGAGCTCCTCCAAAAGACGATCAAGGTCAACAACATGCCCGTTCCGCCGCGCACTGTAAACCGCTGGGTAGATGAGCTGGACGAGGGCGAAGAGTACCCAGAGAATCCGACTAGGTATCCCCAGTCCTCAACTGGAGTTGCTCAGCCGAGGCAGCCATTGGAGCCTGTCTCTGTCCCGCAACCCGCACCGACGCCAGTGCCACAAGACTCTTCCAACCCCGGCAACCCCTGGCACCCCAGTCCTGGTGTCAGAGGCAGTGCCCAGTCTACCCCATCACATGTCGCTCCCCCCTTTACTTCCCGCCACACTCCCCATGCGGTCAGCTCGCCCGTTTCGCATGTGCGCGGTAGCGTGCACGAGACAGCGTCCACGCCCACCTCGTCAGCGCGTGACGAACCGGGAGCGTACTCTCCGGCTGCACGCCCGCATGCTCGTGACGGCAGGGCCAACGCCTTCCACCCGAAGGCAACCTTCTCCACCACCCCAGCCATGCCCAACAGCCTGCCCTCCGTCCCCAACCCGCTCGACGCGCCCACGGTGGTCGGCGATTTTGTGGGTGGAGACGACTACGATACCATGTCCATCTCTGCCCTCTTCGACCTCGATGCGGCAATGGAGGAGGACGACCCGAACGACACCAACTTTGTCCCGCCCACCAGTCCCAAGCACGACGGCTCAGATTACGAGAGCGATTTCGAAGAGGAACAGCCTTCACGCAAGCGTGCTCGTACCGAGTCTGATTCAGAGGACGACGAAGAGGACGCATTGGAGATCGAAGTCCACTACGACGACGACGAAGAAGAGGAAGACCTGTTCATGCCCATCGAGGACGTGCCGCACCCAGACCCAGCCGACCCCGAGACGGACAACCGTATCGCAGGGGTCATGGCTGCCCTGAAGGTACACACGTACAAGGAGCTGCGAGACAAGCTCGCCGGTATGGTGAATCAACAGAGCAGCCTGGCCCCGGAACAGGTCGAGATGGTCCGCCGTCTCTTGCTTGTGGCTAGGAGTAATGCCGAACATGAAGGCCAGCAAGGTAGCGCGGGTGACGACGGCGGCGAGATGTTTGAGGCAGAGGGCGAAGAGGTGGACGAGGAGGTCGATGACGACGAGGAGGATGGTGAAGAGTAGTGCCGTGTGTACACATCTGTTTATTTAGAGACGTTGTAGCCATCCATGTAAATCGAATTTCCAGTGAGTACACGTGTTCAGTCCAGCGAGCCTCACTCTGCTGCCTCGTCTCTCGCCGCGCGCGGGCTCTGAGTCATGATGTCGTCCATGCAAAATATGCTATGCTACCTTTCCCCGCACTGCCCACTAAGTAACGTTCTACTTGCGATCCTGGGACCTCTGGGGGTCCATGAGTCGCTGGCGGCGGTTAGGGCGCATACGCGGTGCGACACGCTGGTACCACTCCCACGAGAGGGACATGAGGTTTCCGTCCGCGTCGTATGGCGACGCAATCTCAGAGTAACCGGGACGAGCGGTGGGGTGGCGGACGTAGACGCCCGAGCAGGTCAGGTAGGAAGGGAGGATGTAAGCGGGGACGAAGAGCAGGGCCTGGGCGTAGTCCGGGAGCTTGAAGTAGGAAGGGTCCGACGGGTCCATGGCGTCAAAGACCGAGGTGTCGACGGTGACGTGCGAGCCAGACGCGGTGACCCGGGTGTCGGTGGAAGTGGGGGCAGGGGGAGGGGCAGACGCCTCGGCAGCGACGGCAGCGACCTCGGCTTCGGCAGCCTCAGCCGTCTCCTCGGCGGCTTGAGCCTCGGTGACCTCTGCGGCCTCCTCGGTAGCCTCCTCGGTGGCCTTGGCCTTGGCCTGCTTCTTGGAGGCTTTTGGCCTCTGGAGCATCTGGATGACGTTGGGGTTGATCGAGAACAGGTCTCCGGGGTTCATGAGGGTGTTGGCGTTGCGCACGACCTTGCCGTTGAGCTTGACGTGGCCGCCGAGGACGTACGAGCGCGCAGTCCAGACGGAAGGAGCAAAGCAGGCGCGGAAAATGACAACGTCCAGACGACGCTCAGTCTCAGTGAACATCATGGTGCCGACGGGGGTACGTCCGTCCTTCTCCATCTGCTCGACCTTCCTCTCGTGTGCGGTCCTGCCACCGGCACGCTGGCGTCCCTCGACCCACTTGGAGATCTCGCCAGTCGACGCACCGCTCTGGTCACCGTGGGTGATGAGAGGGAGTGAGTCGGGAAGGTACCAACGCTCAAAGGCGCGGGCACCAATGTGGTCACCGTGGTAGCCCTTGGTCAAGCGCTTGGCGAGGAAACGCTGCTGGTAAATGGTCTTGGGCGACTTGGAGAAGTCGGTCTCCCTAGCCTTGGGCGACTGCGTGGCCGTACGCTGCCAGGTGTTGAACACGTTCTCGACGGCCCATGACTGTTACAACTGTTAGCTATATGTGGGTATGTGGAGTATGGTTGTAGCATTGAAGCACGCGCGGCGCGGTTGTTTCCGACAACACGGGCAACGAAAAGAGTCGGAAGGGGGAGGAAGGAGACGCACCATGCGGGGGACAGCGCGGACCTGGTTGAAGGGCTTGCGGATAGCCACCGGACGCATCGGCATGGTGGGCGAGGTGTGTTGTTTTTGGAGGTGGTGGACCAGACGAGGTGTAGGTAGTGTGACCTCGCTGTGTGTCTATGGTGGTCGACTGCTCGCTGCTCGCGCTCGAACTGGTGTCTCCGGCCACAAAAAGTCAGATCGACATCACGCACGCGAAACCCACGTGTGAGGGCGGGATTATATGCGACCCATCCCGTCGCGCGAGTGTGGCACTTTTTGTAATACCAAGTGTTAATGGCAGCCCGTTTCAGCTCGCGGGCCTAGTGTGTTTTGTGCCCCGCTAATGAAGACGCCGCGCGCAAGCGGAGCCACAGAGATGCACAGATCCACAGACATCATGTGAGCTGCGAAGCATCCTCCTACATTGTGGCGGCGGCTGTCGTGTGAGCGGCGTGCAGTCGAGACGTGAGAGGCAAGAGCCAGTCATTCTCGCTCGTTTGCCGTGTCCCGTCCACGCAAACGAGGTGCAACGGATGGTGATGAGCGGTAAAAGCCCCACCCAGGCCACCCACCCGCGGGTCCCCCAGATAGGGAAAACCTCCACACCAACATCCGGGTGGTTACCGGGGCAAGCCGGTCAACAGTTTGGTCCTCAACACACCACTGTCCTCCCATCAGCGTTCTCGCAGGTCGGAACAAGGGCTGGCGATACGCAAGACGCAGCACGCAATGACACAGGCGCGCAGCAGAAGAAGAAGGCGAGGAACGGGGGCAATGCATGCATACATGGCGGAGGGGTCTGCTAGGGAACGAAGTGTTGCCGCCGCCGCCGCCGCCGGTGAAAGCTCGGTGGATTGGCGGCAACGAAGCGGACCCGCCAGTGAAGCCCAGCTAAGGGCACATGGTCTCTCTCGCTCTGTCCGTTGATCCCACCTCATTGCGAACAGGTCGCGACCCAACCCGCTGCCTAGTCCTCCATCGCACTCGCCGACAGCACAACTGTGCCATCCACTCCTCCACCATCCCCGGCACCCCGGCACCCCCTCCCCCCCCCCTGACTCGACCACCTCGGTATTCGGTCGGCGCTTCTCCTGTGCCGCCGCGTGCTCGACTCCACTGGCCACTTGGCAGTGTGCCACCGGGCTGACCAACTCCCTCCCACCTCACCACATCCACCCCCTCCTCCTCCCCCCACCCACAGCCACCCACCACCCTCTCCCCCATGCCGGACATCTCGCCGGCTAGCCTCGGTGAATCGTCGCGCTCTGGCGCCGCAGACCCGTCTCCATCCGGGGCCGACTCGTCGACGGATGTTGGTGGATCAAGCTCAAAGCGCGCAGGCAACGAAGCCGCAAAAGACGAGGACCCCGGCTCGCCGCCGCCCAAGAAGCAAAAGTTCTCCCGTTCACGCACAGCGTGTCTGCAGGTAAGGCTCCCACCATCACCGTCGGTGGCGGAGTGACTGAGAAGCACGCCTTTCGCGCTCTGTGTTTGCCCGGGGCGCGTGCCGCTCGGCCCGGCTCGCAGTTCACGCGCTCGCTCCGTTGCTCCGTCGACTAACTCCGTCGACCATCAGACTGACGCCGCAGTGTCGTTCCCGGAAGTCCAAGTGCGGCGCGCTCCCGCCTGACCCGTGTCCCAACTGTATTGAAGCCGACCTGCCGTGTCAGTGGCCAACAGAGGACGGTCGTTCGTCCAAGGCCAGGCTGCAGCGGTACCGCAGCGCGCAGATTCAAGCGATGGGCGGACGCGGAGACATCGACATGAAGCCCGATCTCGGCGCTGTACCAACTTCAGGAAGCAGCGGCGTGGCTGTTGCTTCTGGAGTGGGCAGCGTTGCACCGCAGGACCTGCTGGGCGAGGGATGGCTTGACCGTCTTCTTGCAGGCGGATCGCCCGCGTACTCCAATGCTACTGCTGGGGCGAGCAGTACGACCCCGCGTGCTCCTTTCCAACAGTTTACCAACCCGATCGTGCCGCAACAACAGCAGCAGCAGCCACAGCGTTTCCCGTTTTCTCCCACTGGAGGAGGGGCTGCTGAAAGCCAGTTTGCCGCCCCGCTCGGTATGCCTGCCCAAGTGTCGACTCCAGGCTTCTTCCAGCAGTTTGCCAACCAGAACTCGGTAGACCCAGCGCAGTTTGTGTGGGCCGTCTCTTCGCGCCTCCCCACGGTCGAGGAAGGAAGCCCCAACGATGAGCGCAGCATCGCTTCGGACCCATCCCCTGCCAACATGGATCCTGTACAGCGCGCGGCGCGCCAGGCTGCACGAGACGCCAAGGACAAGCGCGAAGAGGGCAAGACCGTCAAGGTGTCGTGGTGGCGTCCACATGGACAGACGGCTATCGCGCCTGGTTTGAAGAAGATTACCCTCAAGGTGCGCGTCAACACACCACAGGACACATGGCAGAAGGCGTCCCCGCAAGTGACAGTTCCCGGCCCCGGGGATACTCCGCAAGAGCTCATTACGACCGACGGCATGCCGTCTGTCATCATCATGCGCCACCTACTGGACGTTTTCATGACGCACTTTGGGTCCCAGTTCCCGTTCATCGACCGCACAGATCTTGAGGCCAAGATTGACGCAAGAACGGGATCCGTCTTCCTCCTGCTCAGCATCGCGGCCATTGCTGCCAGGTGAGTTTGGCCAAACACGGCTTGAACTGACGTCAGATTCTCAACCCACCCTGCGATCGCCCTGCCTGACCTCCAGCCATACGAGTACGGCAATGTGTTCTATACCCGCGCCAAGGCATTGCTCGGCTCCATGCTGGGTATCCCATCGCGCGAGACGGTCGCCGCCTTTGTGCTCCTTGCGCACATGGGCTTTGCCGCGGACTCGGAGTGCGAGGTCTGGATGATGACCGGTCTGGCAGTGCGCATGTCCATTGACTGTGGTCTGCACATGACCCCGCCGCAGGACTCGAGCATGTCGGCCGACGACCGTCGTCTGAACAGGCTGGTGTTCTGGTCCGTGCTACTCATGGACTATGCCCTGTCCTTTGGCGTCGGTCGCCAGACTGCCTTCCGCCCAGACGACATTACCCAGACTTTGCCGACAGACGAGGACCTCAACCCCGCATCGGCATGCACACCAACCGCGGCTGACACGCCCCGCTCACCCTTCCTGTTTGCAACCAAGATGATGCTGTCGTATGGCCCGCTCATCAACATGCTCAACCGCGGACGCGGCGGTGACCGCGACGTCAACGCAGCTCGTGCAGCAGCCATTCGCGAGTACAACCGTCTGCCGGCAGACATGCAATGGAACGTAGGCAACCTGCAACGCCATTCGCGCAACAACCAGGGCTCCATCTTCCTCCACCTGCATCTCTGGATGCACACTATCATTGTGAGCTGGCAGTTCCGTGTTCGCAAGCTGACATTTCAGGCGTCTGGGTACCTCACCGGCTCCAACCTGTTGCGGCGGCAAGCGATGGACAAGCCAGTCAAGGCTGGCCAGGCCGGACTGCGGAGCGGTGCTGTCACGCCCAACACTGCGACTACGAGTTCGCTGTGGCGCAACTCGGCGCGCACGATTGGCGACATTCTGGTCCTGTCCGACATTATCAACCCGTACGCATACTTTGCGCTCCCGTTTGTCAACCAGGCCTTCTTCGTCGCTGGATGCTGCTACGTCAAGGGTACGTTGTTAGGTGCAGGTCGCCGCTAACGTCTCAGAAATAGAACAACATGCGCTTCTCCAGAGTCTCCCTGCGTCGCGCTCGGGATCACGAGCAGGCTCGCGCGCCACTTCGCCAAACCACAGTGGCCCCTCGCCGGCCAACAACCTGACCGTCCCAGGGCTGAGCATGACGAGCATGACCCATCACAACAGCAACGGCGACAAGGAGCATAACGGCGGCGGCGGCGACGATGACGACGAGTCCAACGGACACCAGGAGTCTGAGACGAGCGCGGTTGAGGAGGTCGCCCCGCGCGCGGGTGTCGACCTGTCGCGCGCTCTCCTCACGTCTGTGGCAACCACCAACATCTCCACGTTGCAGCAAGGACTCGCCAAGCTGGCAAAATACTGGTACGGCGCCGAGTGGATTGCCGGCACGCTCCAGCAGCGCATCGAGGGCATCCACGACGTGGACCTCGTGTCTGTGCGCGAAAACTTTGCGTCGTTTGTCTCGTTGCCCGATGCCGGCCTCGTGCGTGCTGGCGCAGCCGAGTCGACTCCAGCCCCGCACGACATTGAGACGCCGTTCGTCCCCGAGATGGACCTCGGCGACCTCGATTTCCTGTCCTTGCCCTTTGACCTGGGTGTCGAGGGAAGCGCGAACGTGGTGGAGACAGAGGTATCTATTCCCCAAGTGTTCCCTCCAAGTTGGGTACGTTAGGGCGGGCATAGAAACCAGAGAAAGAGAAGCAACAAAGAAGTATTTTTATTTTAGCCCGGGACGAGGAGACTGTAACACAATCTGCATAATCTACTTTTTTGCTCACACTGTCGTTGTCTCTAACCTAATTTACTCGATGAGATCCATGACCATGCCGGCCGCAATGGTCTCGCCTGCCCGGCGAATGAGGACGCGGCCCATCTCCTTGTTATCCTGTGCTGTCTCGAGCGGGATCGTGGCTGGCCGACCACCTCCACGCGATGCGCGGAGCGTAATCTCCACCGTGGCGGTGGTGCCCTTTTGCAGGACACGGGGGTTCTTTTTGGTGACCTGGCCGCGCTCCGAGATGGAGAGCAGCTTGGTGAAGGTCGCAGGAAGGTTGACCGAGTGGTGGAACACTTCGACGGCGGTTCCGGGAATGATCGGGGTCGAGACGTCAAACACGAGGATCTGCGCGGTGAACTTGGACACGAGGCGGACGGGCCGGCTGGGAGGGCACAGCACGCTGCCGATGGCCAGCTGGTTGGCGTCCACGTTGGCGAGGTACAAGGTGACGTTTTGGCCCGCGACGGCGTAGGGGGCTGTGTCGTCGTCGACCTCGATGGCTGGAGAGTTAGCTGCTGGTGCCAGCGATGTCATTTCAGCTACTCACTCCTGACGTTTGCGACACAGTCGCCGGGGCAACCACGGACGCTGTCGCCGACCTGGACGACACCACTCGCCAGACGGCCCTGCACAGCCACACCTGACGCAACGGCCGTCTGGCCGCGGAAGACGTTCGAGAGCGGAATACGCAGTGGCGCAGCGAACGGCCGCTCGGGCACGTCAACCTTGTCGAGCGAGTCGATGAGGGTGGGGCCCTGGTACCAGCTGGCCTCCTCAGGAAGCGGCTGCGTAGCAGCGACGTTGAGACCGTCCATGGCTGCGAGGGGAAGGAACACGGTCTTTGTGGCTGCGAACCCTGCCGACGCCAGGAAGGGTTTGAGCGCATCGACAATGTCGTCGTACCTGTCCTGGCTCCAGTTGACCATGTCCATCTTGTTGACGCCGACAATGATCTCCTTAACACCGAGGGAACGGACAAGCCAAGCGTGCTCGCGGGTCTGGCCACCGCGCTCAAAGCCCGCCTCAAACTCTCCAGGCGAGCCGTCGACGACCATGAGCGCCACGTCGGCCTGGGCCGCGCCCGAGATCATGGCTGGGATGAAATCGCGGTGACCAGGAGCGTCGAGCAAGGTGACGTTGCGGTGGCCCGTCTCAAAGTGCGTTGTGGCAATGTCAATGGTCACACCGCGGTCGCGCTCGTCACCCAGCGCGTCGAGACCCCACGCAAACGCAAACGAGCCCTTGCCGACACGCTTGCTGCCGCGCTCGTTCTTCTCCTTTTCCCTCTCACTCATCTCGCCAATGTCGTACAGCAGGCGGCCCATCAGTGTCGACTTGCCCGCGTCAACGTGGCCTGGGATGTGAGTTGAATGAAAGAGGACAGCCTTCAACTTACCAACAACAATCAAGCTGTAACTAGCCTTGCCGCTCTTCTCCTCGTCGGCCTTGACCTTGGCGATAACCTCTTCTTGCTTCATGCTCGGCACAAAGTGCTCCTTGAACTTTTCACGCTCGCGCGCAAGCTCTGCTTCGTCGACAGTGTCATCGCCCAAGTGGAGACCAGCCATGTCCGACTGGGTAGCCGCGAGCGGCGTAGACGGACCCTTGCGCGGCGTGCTAGACACAGAGCCCGGCTTGCTGCTAGACCCAGGAGACGATGCCCGAGAGCCGGGGTGCTCCTGTACCCGCTGCTTGGCGGGGAGGGATTTGGAGCGCGCGGTCGGAGGAGGTGCGTTGGCTTTTGCAACTGTTGGAGATCATGTGGTTAGCGCCATCGCGACTGGGATAATATAACGTGTGCGGAATGTGCGGAAACGTGTGCGAGAGTGAGTCTTGTGCGAGTCGCGAGGAGACATCAGAGTTGACATCTCGACTCGACTAGCTATTGTCCACCTTGGGCGCGTCCTTTGACAGCACCAGGCTTGGACTTTGGTGGAACGGCTCCTCCAGATCCTTTGGTGGGTTTCGATGCCGGCTCCGAAGTTGGTCGACTCGGGTCCGGACGATGAGGCTTGTTACTGCTGCCCCCGTTGCTGGCACTGGCCTTCTTGGGTTTGCCAGATGCCACTTTGGGTTCGCCCTTGTCCTTCTTCTGTTTGGTGCTAACCGCCGCCTTGTCGAACTCGCTCGCCACTGGCGCCGCCGGTGCGGGCGCCTTTGCCGAGCGCTTCTCCACCTTGACAGCCTTTTGCTCGCTGGGAGCGACCTCGCCAGTGCCCGCGCGGCCATCCCGCATGCGAAGTACAATGTCGTCGGGGCTTTCAGTTCCCGGTCCAAAGGCTTCACGGACGCGGCCAACGGCGGCAGCCGGGTCGCCTCGAACTGCAATGTGCATGTTCTCGAGGGAAGGTGGCTCAGGAGGACCCAGTTCGGGGGAATGGGATGTAAGAATGTCGAAGAAGGTAGAGGTGGAGGCTTTGTGAGGAACTGTGGTGGATGAAGAGGGGAGGAAAGACCACATGTCGTCGACTGGTTCGATGACAACCGTCTCGGGAGCGTCTTGAGGAGCAGCAGTGGCACCAGCCGCGGATGACTCGGCTTTGGTGGCGACGCCAGCTTCACGGGCGGCGCGAGCGGCGGCCATCTTCTGCGCGAGCTTCGAGAGTGGCTTGACAGGGGAGGGCGCGACGATCTCCGTTGCAGATGTGGGGCCGGCAGCCGGGGAAGGCGGTGCGCTCACTGGTTCAGCCGTCGCCACTGGGCTGGGAGAGGCAGGTAGACCTGGGGAGGGTACACCTGACCCAGTTCCCGCAGCAGCAGCAGCCTCTCGCCTCTTCTGCGCCAGAAGAGCGAGCTTTGAGACAGGCTTGGCGGGGGAATCAGCCAAAGGAGGAGGCGTGCCGGTGGGAGATGGCGACGAGCTCTGAACGGCTGACGGCGCGCGCGATGCAGCTGCCGAGTTGGAGGCGCTTGCCGCCTGCTTCCTGGCGAGCTGTAGGCGCTGGAGTGCAGTGAGAGGCGGAGAAGGCGATGGTGCAGCCTCGGGAGCAGCGGTGGGGGCGACAGCGGGACGAGGAACCACCTTCCTCTGGCGGCGCAGACGTGGTCGGGGTTGTTGCTCAGGTGTCGGCTCGAGCTCCGGGGGCGTGGGCCCGCCTGTCGAGCTCAGTCGCGGACTCGGGGACGGACGTGGACGTGGAATAGAGGTGGACTAGACGAGTTCTCGTGTCCGAGTTGCTGCTCTGGCCGGCTGCTGGGGGCAAGGGGCACCAGGAAGAGGGACACTGACTCGCAGACACTCGCACACAAAGAAGAAAGGAGAGGGGAGGGGGAAGGGTGTGGCAGGACAGAGCAAAAACAAAACTGGTACGTACCCTTCTTTTCCCACTCTTTGCGCAACCAGGATACAGTCTTGTCAACATCGAACCAGTAATGCCAGAGCGAGTCCTGGATTTCGGCGTCGGTCAATGGTGGTTTGATGTCCTTGAGCTGAGCGCGCGCGGAGACGAGAGCCGAGGCCATTTGGGCTTGGCAGTGTTAGCATTGTGCCATCGACTCATCCCTAGATCATGCTCACCACGCTCGGTGTCGTCCATGCCATCATTGGGCTCCTCGTCGGAGCCGTATTCGTCATGTGCTCCATCATGGAAGTACTCGTCGTCGGACGCTTGGTCGGCGGCGAGCTCAGCTGACAGAGTGTCAGCATGCAACAGTGGCTACCCAACACCTTGTTTACCTACCACCGAGGTCAAGATTCCTGACGTAGCGATGCCTGGACATGGTTGGATATGTGTGTGTAAAGTTAAAATGAGCGCAAACTTGTTGCAACAATGAGTTAACGCGGAGCCCGAGACGCTCCTCAAAGCGTCATGCGCCAGGTCTCGCCAGCCAGTGGCAAAGGCGAGTTAAGAATATATGGACGATCCCTGCAATTAGTAAATATAATTCTAAATCCAATTACAAACGCGTCGTTCCCAAGCCAAGCCGGCAAATGGTGGAATCCTGGATCGACCACCACTGCTCGCCTCGAGCTCCCTGCACCCTGGCTCTCATCGGCCACCTGCGCCACGCCAGGTTCCCGCCGCTGCGGCCGTGGTGGTGTGAGAGCCGGCGCGGCTCCGTGAGCGGCAACTGTGTGGTGTGGGTGCACAAGCAATACATGTGGAGGGTTTGAACGGAGCCATCCGACACAGAGACCAGAGATACGATGGACGGCTCGTGGGTGAAGCGGGGGGTGCATCTTGGGGACTCTACAACGCCCAGGCGGTACCAATCCATCCACATGCCACCGCGTTGTGCGCCTTCTGGGGATGTCTCTTGGGAACGACGCGTTACACGTTTCGCACGCATTATTGCTGGCCACTACAGCCTCCTCTGTCTACTGTACGCTACTGTACAGCCCAACCTCGTCTGTTCATTCCATTTACTGCCTCTTCTTGATGCGAACTGGAACGTTGGGAGCTGGGATGAAGCCCAGGAGACCAAACACGAGCGTATACACGGCCGTCGCTGTTTTGCACATGAGCACACTGCACACTGTCCTGCCCACCTAGAATGAAGCAACTCACCTCCAGCCATGGCGCCCATGACACCGAGCCCAGGCTTGACGTTTTCGACGTTGAGGGCATCGCGGATCGCGTCGCGGATCGGCCCTCCGGGGACAGGGTTCGCGGCATGGCTAAGCGCGCAAACGAGTAGCGTCCATCCGAGGAGGATCGAGGTCGTGAGGGCCTACGGGACGAGTTAGCACGTTCGACGCGTGTTGTCAGGCTGCAGGACGTCATCCCCAGCAAGTGCGGTGCACATGGTGCTCTGTTTGCTATATCTCGGCATACGACAGACGCTCCTCGCTGCACGAGATCCGCATCACCGCAGCACCGCAGCACGTTGTGACCGTCGCCAACGTGCCAACGCGAGATCTTGAAACTCACTGGCACAATGACGCGAAGTCGACGCGACGCTTGCCATTTAGGGTACTGTGGGAGGCGTGAGCACATTGTTGTCGTGAGATACGTGGCAGTGAGGGCTACACGAGTCTGGCCGCCGTGATGTCACTTACATTGGGGATGTAGCCCCTCACCCATGGAAGGAAGAGCGTAAGGTAGAGGAAGAAGACCTGACGTCAGCTTGTGCAAAGGAGAGGACAGATACGCACAATAGTGAGCCCCTGCAGGCCAATATGAGCCTTCAGCATGCGCCTATGGTGTCAGTATCTCGTGGAGTATCTCGTGGAGTATCTCGTGGGGATCGTGCACATCTGTTCTTGCCGCGCGCGTGGGGGCCAACGTTGAGAGCCTGCATTTGTCCCCAACCGCGCTCGCTGCTGGGGCGCCAAAACACACGTTTCCCCACCATTGTGCGCATGTGCGATCCTGTCGCGGTGGCGACTGACAGCGACCGCATGCGTCTTGCAAGCATGCTGAGATACTCACTTTGCCCATCCATCTTCGCCGTCAAGAACGTTCTCGGCAGCAGCGCGCAGGTCGAGCCACCAGATGCCCGCGGCACCGGCAGCAACGTACTTGCCGTGCTTGAGGAGCGCGAGGACGATACGCGTTGGACTCATCCTGGAACGACGACGGTCCACGGCTGCCAGTGTGCTCTGCGACTGGCGACGCTGGCGTGATGGGCCCGGGACTGGGCCTGTGGACGAGGGTTGGTCTGTGGCCATGGTTGTGGAGATGGTGGGGTGTAGGTGGATGGATAGAGCAACAGACAAACAGGAATTAGGAACGCGCACCGGCCCCCATGCTTGTTGTCGGATTTCAATGTTGGTTTGGGGTGTACGGCCGGAATAACTGCCCACGACGCTTTTGGGTGTCCATTGACGTCACACACAGGTCGCGAATAACAACAGCAAATAACAATGGGTATCCTATACACGACTGCATATGCAAACACTATCTCTACCAGACCTTGAGGGGCTCAGCCTGCTCGTTCGGCTCCTCGAACACGTTGATCGACCACCTACGCAGTCAGTCATGCAGCCACTGTCGCTAAAAACGTGCGCGGGGACGCCGGCGGCGCGACAAAGGGCTTGTGGGCAATGGCCCCGCCCTGACGACGCCGCACCACCACAACCAGTCATGGTCTTTGTCTTTCCCAACCACGTCCTGCGGAAACTCACTTGGGGTTGTACTCGCTGGGAGTGTTGGCACGGACACGGTGGGCCTTGCCCCACGCGCTGAGCTCCTCGTAATCAGCGTCCGAGAGGTCAAAGGTCTCAAAGTTGGACTGGGCGGCGTCAGCAAGGAACCGGAACACACAAGCCCGACAGTGGCGGGAGATCGACGCAGCCGAGTGTCACCTCGTTCCGAGGCTTCCGACCACACCAGATCCCCATGTGTTATCTGGGGCCGAGATTTCTGCATATTTCTGATTCAAGTGACTCACAGCAATGCGGGAGGGGGTCACGCTCTTGGGGATGACACAGAAGCCGCTCTTGGTGGCCCAGGCAATGAGGACCTGTGCAGGCTCCTTGCCGAGACGCTTGGCAATGTCCTTGACGGCAGGCGAGTCAATCACGCGGTCCTTGCCGGTAATGTTGTTGCCTGGAATGTCAACGAGTAATCTACAGAGCAGTAGTGTCAAGACACGTACCGAGGGGGCTGTAGGCGGTGATCACGATGCCCTTCTGCTTGCAGTACTCGAAGAGCTCGGGCTGGATGAGCGAGGGGTGGGCCTCAATCTGGTTCATGGCCGGGACGACGCCAGTGGCCTTGATGATGGTCTCGAGCTGGGCAACGTTGAAGTTGGACACACCAATCGCGCGGACCTTGTTGGTCTCCTTGTAGATGCGAACAAGCTCGGCCCAAGTGGCAGCAATACCGGGAGCCTCAGTGTCAATGGCGACCGACTTGCCGTCGGCGTTCTTGGGGGCGAGCTCCGGACCGGGCTTGAAGGCGACAGGCCAGTGAATAAGGTAGACGTCAAGGTAAGGAGTGACGAGCTGCTTGAGGGTGGTGTCGAGGTCGGCCTCGACGAGCTCTGGGCGGTGCGAGTTGTTCCAGAGCTTGGAGACGATGGTGAGGTCCTCGCGCTTCACGTTGCTGTCACGAATGATACCTTCGGCAACCTGAAAGTCAGCTCGGCGACGAAGGAGTGGAATATGAGCTCTAACGCCAACTCACCTCGTTCTGGTTGCCTGAACACAAGAGTCAGTTTGAACTCTGGCGATTATGGCAGTAACATACCGTAGATCTGCCCGTTAGCCAAGAGTTCACCCAGTCCCAGTAGCTCACCAAAGCAGCGTCAATGTGACGGTAGCCGACCTTGATGGCCTCAGCGACGCTTCTTGTCAGTACCTTTGTCTGTTCGCAAATAGCTTACGCCTTCTCGACCTGGGGAAGTCAGCTTTAGGCCAAAGGGCTGTAACACACCTCTCCGGGCGCGGCCTGCCAAGTGCCGAAACCAATCTGGGGCACCTTGACGCCGTTGTTACTGCCAATGTTAGCTTTCCGGGCGGACGGAGCAGCTTACAGAGTGAGAGTACGACCGAGGGACATTGTGGATGATGAAGCTAGAGTATGTGTCTTTTGTGAAGATATGAACGAAGAAGAGATGGAACAAGATCGAAAAAGCAACACTGTCTGGAAGGCCAAGATGCGTGGGGGGTGGGTATGGTTGGGGGTCTCGACGACGCGACAGTCCAGGGTTATGACGTTTTTTGGTCGCCGGTGTCATTTGCAGGCTGGACGTTGCTGACTGCCGCCTGGGCCCTGTTCCGGGTGTAGTCTCGGCAGCTGGGCCAAATCGGCAGTGTTCCCCAACGGCCAGCGGCCAGCGACGGGTTCAAGCGGCTAACAACGAGGTTGTTCCATGCAAGGCCAAGCAGGGTATGAACCTCGGCGCATACATGGCAGCCATATGGACATCTAAGTAGGTCTGGCAACTCTGACGGAAGGACGGGCGGCAGTTGACGGCGGTCACCGATCGGCGACCCCCATTGGACGCGCATGCCTGGCGAGGCGGCCGCCGCCGGCACATGAAGCGGTACGTTGGGCTGCGGCGACAGCCCATGTGAGCCCATGTGAGACTTGGAGAATGGGGGTTTTAGTCGTGGTAGAACTTGTTAAACTTCTCCACAAGTGCAGAGTCGTCCTGACGGTCAATGTTTATCGCAGAAGGGTGGAACGTACGCGGTACCGCTGCTGGAAACCGGTAAAACCCTCACGGAGGACGAGGATATCCTGCTCGGGAGCCTCGTCCTTGAGGATCAACCTGCGGGCCTCGGCGTAGCGCTGTGGTGAATGAGAGATGCAGCGAAGGACGGGAGAGCACGGTGTGACACATTGTTGGATGAGTTAAGAGATGGCGAGTCAGTGACGAGCTAGGACTCAGGAGAACTCCAGCTCTAGCGACTCACACGAGCGGCCTTGGGACCCCTTCCATTAGCACTGTATCGTACATCAAACACTCACCGGACTTGGGACAGCGCACAGTCTGGCCGTCAGCAAGGCGCACGTGAAGGCATTAGCTGGACTAACGGAATACGATCTGGGGCACTGGTCTGTCAGCTTCGGGCGAAGGTTGAGCAGCTAAGAACGGGTGCCACGGCTCTGCAGCCCGTCTGCACCACACACTCACCGTCCTGGGCACGCTTAACGAGGTCATCAAGGCTGGTGATGAACGAGTCGCTCGGGTAGTTGGCCGCGCCGACAATGTTTCCACCCTGCATGTCAGCTTGGCGCCTGCGTACTGAAGGACCACTAGGCAGACACTGTGATTCACCGAACAACGAGAGGGGAGGATGTACAAGACTGGAGGCCGGTTGGACATTGACAACCACGGCCGTTTGTTGACATGGACTATCCCTGCTTTCCCCGCACTGTAGCACAACATCTGCACGCACTCCGCGGTCACTCACCGCAAAATCGCTATCCCGCACGTCAATCACTGCCCATGAGCGGAACGCGCCTCCGGGGGCAGACTTGAGGATGGCCGCCAGCTCGGTCGCGGAGATGTACCGGAACGCAGGTGTGAGGGACATGGTGTGGAGCGAGGAAGACGGTTGTGCGCGGCTGATGGCGATATGAGGCGCGATCTGGAGTAGGGAGGTGGAATCAGACGCTGCAAGTCGCACCGATGGTGCAAGAGCTATTCCTTTTGGCCAGTCTATTGTTTCTGATACATATGTTTCTGCCTTTCTACTGTGTGTCCCATGCATGCTTGCGGTCATTGCTTGCTGCTGCATAAAGGACGCGCATGGGAAACCTCCACCACCGGCCACCACGCTGGTGGGTCCGCGGGACCAATTGAATGGCTCTGGAATTGTCAGCTCGCTCAGCGACTCGGATGCGGGCGGCAATGTTCGGACGCTCACCAACACCTCTTTGGAAACACAAATATCTCCCATCCAACCCAACCATGTTTGCCCGCGCCGGCCTCCGCACACTCGTAAGCTGACGTTCTCTTATCTCAGCTGACAACCAGCACGCCCTCCCCCGCGCCCAGGTCGCTCGCGCGACTCTGCAGCTCGCCCAGCGCCGTTCGCTCTCGGACGAGGCTCGCAAGCTGATTGACGACGTTAGTCACCCACCTGCATGACGAGAGAGAGACAAAGTACTGACAGCTGGGTCCAGGCTGTCAACAAGAACACCCTTGTCGTGTTCATGAAGGGCTCGCCCGAGGCCCCCCAGTGTGGTTTCTCGCGCGCTGTCTGCCAGATCCTCGAGGTTCAGGTATGTGTTTTTGCTTTCAATCCCGCGCACATCGGCTGCCTTCGGGGTCGCTTTCTCAGCTAGCGCGGACAAGGGGAGGTTAGCTGACAGACTCCCAGGGTGTTCCCCGTGAGAAGATCATGTCGTTCAACTGTCTCGAGGACCCCGAGCTCCGTGAGGGCATCAAGGAGTACAGGTGAGTTGTACCCAGCTTTGGTGCCCGGCTGGTGACACAGAGCTGACCAATGCCTTCAGCGACTGGCCCACCATCCCCCAGGTGTACGTCAAGGGCGAGTTTGTCGGTGGATGCGACATTATGATCTCGAGTGAGTTGGGCGGATCCCGTGAAGTCTGAGGCACCAGCTGACACTGCAGTGCACCAGTCGGGCGAGCTCGAGAAGCTCCTCGTCGCCGAGGGTCTTGCCGAGGAGCTCCCTCCCCTTGCCGAGGAGAAGTAAAAACATCTTATACATATGCACATACCACTGACTTTGAACGCGCTTGCACTCCCCTCTAAAGCGCACACACTACTCCCTGCACCAACATGTGACAACGTCAAAAATACATGGCACATAACTTGTTATCTACATCTCTCCGGTTCAAAACTCTCACATGCTAACGCAGTTCACATCCGCCTCGCCCTGTCTCTTCTTCAAGGGAGCACCTTTGTCACGACTCCCAGCACCTTGGTCTTGGCCTCACGCAGCAGGATGAGCTGGCCCTCCTTGACATACTCTGCGTGCGCGATAAACTCGAACACGACCTTGGAGCGGTCGCCCGTACGGATCAATCCGGAAGGGTGGTCGAGGCTGACGATACGAACCGACTGGCGAATGGCGCCGCAGTGGAGCATGGCGGTGTACTTGGGCTGGATGGTGCTCGAGTGGTGGAGGACCATGACCATGCCCTCAAACCTCATGGTGGCCTTGGGCGGCGTCTCAGTCTTGGCAACCAGCACCATTCCCTTGCGAGCCTGCGGGCGGCGTATTCGCTTGAGCGCGACACTGGAGGTGTCAGTTGCGAACTGCTACAGGGATCTGCAACTTACGCGACGCTCTGACCGGCCTCGGCACTGTCGACCTTGGCGCGTTTGCGCTCGATAGTCTTGACCATGGTGGGGAGAAAATGACCAAGCGAGTCGGGACCGAGGAGGACCTGGTCGTTGGACTTGACCGATCCCGCCGTCACCACTCCGCTGACAACAGTGCCGACGAAGGGGACGGAAAAGACGTCGCTGATCTGGAACTCGAAAGGCGCGTCGACCACGTACTTGTCGTCATTTTGCGATGACGGAAGGCAGTTGAGGAACGTGCGCACGTTGTCAATGTTCTGGCCCGACACGTTCGAGACCATGAAGACGGGGCAGATCTTGGAACCATTCGAGAGGGGACGCGAGAGCAGGCGAGCGCAGTCGACAGCCTGGCGCTTGTTCTCGACGAACACGGGCACGCGACGGCACCCGGGGCTCTTGAGGACTTTGGTGAGCATGGTGACGGTTTGCTCGAGGATGTTTGGAGGGGTCATGTCGGTCTGATGTTAGCTAAGCCTCTTCAGTAAACAAAAGCTCACCTTTGTGACGCAGACGGCGATGGGGACGTTGAGAGCGAGGGCCACGCCGAGGTGCTCCTTGGACATTCCTATCAGTCCAGCATTTCCGCCGACCATGAGCATGACGTAGTCGGGAGCGCAGCCAGACAGGCCGTAGAGGGTGGTCTTGAAGTAGCGCTCGTGGCCGGCCAAGTCGATAAACGAGACGACCTTGGACGCGCGTTTGCAAATGGCTTCCCAGCTCAGCTTCTCTCGTTTTGCTCCAGACGCCTCGCCTTCCGTGGACGGGAAGATGGGCTGGCCAGTGGTGCTGAATCCGAGAATCTCGCCGCCGACAGACGACGTGCGGCCAGACTCAATCTCGTGAGGGTGGCGGAAAAGGGCCACACGCGCCTTGCCACGACCGTCATCGAGGGTACCGCGCGTCAAGACGCCTAGGGTGGTGGACTTGCCGGCGTCCACATTGCCCACAACGGCCACGCGCACCTCCATCACTTCCTCGACGCCAGCGGGCCGTAACCTCACGAGCCAGCATCCAAAGGGGCTGTCGGGCTTGTCTTTTGGCGCGTCGCGGTACAGCTCGGTCACGTCAGCCTTGATGTCGGTGCACGTGGCGCGGAGGCGCGTCACGGCCTTGTCGAGCTGCTCGACAGTGACGGGCTCGCCGGTAGCACCCTCGGCGTCGTCTGGGTGCGTTCCGAGGGTGATCATCACTTCGCCGTGGCCGCGCAGCAGCGTGGATGCAAGGTGCGCCTGAAGCTTGTCGTCATCGCCGTTCACCAGAAGGTCCTGTCAGAGGGTCAGCGGATCAGCGGCGGCGGCGGCGGCGTAGACAGGGATGGAGTGGGGGCGCGGGGCACCAGCCCAAAGGACGTACCTCGACGCGCACCGGGATGGCATCCTCCTCGGGCTCGCGTTGTTCGTCAAGAGAAACCTTGGCCTTGACAGGGGACGTGGGCTGAGCGGGGTGCTTGGTGTCGTGCTTGATATCGTGCTTCTTGCCGTGGTGTTTGGCTTGTTCGGCGGCGGCGTGGGCCTCGCGGGCCTGCGCAATCGCCTGGCGCTGCTTCTCGTGCGAGAAGTTCTCAATCTCGGCCTGGAAGGAGCGCAGGGTTGTCATGTCGGATACGATATGAGCGTTCTTGGACTTGATAGGTCGGTGGAGCTTGCTGTATCGGCGTTGTTGATGAGAGAGCTGGCAGGCAGCCGCGACTGGACACCTTGCTGCGCCCCTCACGCGAAAGGAGGTTGGTACGAGGGGGAAGGAGTGGGTAGGTGGCAGATTGGAGTAACCGAGCCTGCCTTATAGCTGGCGCGGGACTGGGCGAGGTGGATGGGATTCAAGAGGAACGAGTCGAGTCGCGAACGAGATTGTCATGTAATGAACGAGGAACCAACACCAGCGACAACGGCGTCACTGGCAGCCACGTGGGTGGCGGTTTTGGTTCCGGGTGGCAAACTGCAACGCGATAGTGGCCACTGGAAATAGTGGTGACGCCGCGTCAGTGTCCCAGTGTTCAATGCGTCAGTGCAATGTGGCCGTGCGAGTCAATAGCGAGTCGAGGAAGAGGACGACCGGGAACGAGTAGAAACAACGCTGTTCTGGTCGGACCCGTGGGCGTTGGAATTCTAGAAGGCCGGGGCAATAATATTCATCTGGAGGACATCAGTCGGGCTCGAACTGAAACATTCACCGCTGATCATTCACGTTTCTGTGTGTATCTCGACGCTCGGTCTGCTTCTGGGACTGATCAAAAGTTGTGCGGATACCCAGAAATGAGGTGATCGTCGTGGTGTATGCTATCAATCGATTGCGGGCAGGGTTGCCGGGGTACGCCCAAAATGGTACTGAGCATGAATGCACCGTGGCGAAATGGTAAACGCGCAGCACACCCAATTGCCTGAAAGGGCCAATGACCAGTATGCTGTTCCTCCTGGGAATGGGGGATCAAAACCCTCCGGTGCAATTAGCTTTTGTGCTGCTCGAGTCACTGTCCAGAACAGATGTTGCTTGCATGCAACAGGGCAGCGTCACAGAGACTGCGAGTCTCGCAAAGTGAGCGTGAACCGGCGACTTGCGATGACTAGTGGCGTGGCAAGCCCGCGGTCAAGTTTCGAGCCGCGCCTGACGCTCTGTAAAACGTCTTGTACGGTTTGACAGTAAACCTCAGAACATTTCGGTTCCAACCCCATCCAGTGTCCTGTGGGGCAACATACTTGTCTGAAGCTCGTCGTTGGTGGCCCGTATCTAAAATATATGTATGCCTAGCCTTGAGGGGTAGTGCGATAAAGCCTCCGCGCATTGTCCAGAAAGGGCGCAGCTTGTTATGGGTGCGTCGCCACGATCGCCACAACTGTTCTTCCTGGGTCAAGTGAATGAGTCCGCGATGTCGCCACACAGACCCCAGCTTTACAGAGGTGTAGACCCGTAGATCAGAACTTTACGGGATCCTTGGACTGTGGGGATGACAAGGAGGGCCGTGACAGAAATCGACCGACCCCCTAAACCATGGTCTCACGGAATCCGCATAGGCAACTTGCAACGGAGCGAGAGGGTGGCTCGGCAATCAACCATTTTGACAATTTCGCCACAGAGCCTCCGTGATCCATGGCCGGCCCGTGGCTAGGCACACAGGACAGGACACCATATTTACATACAACCCCATGGATATCTTTACCCTCTTTGATTGCTCATCCTGTCTAGACCACGAGTGTGCATGCGTCCATGTTGCCTGAGCCACGAACGGCCCACGGCAATCGTCACAGACGAAACGGCGTCCACGGAACGCCACAGAGCCGGTTGTCTCCGAAGTGCACAGCGGAGTCAAATATTGTGGAGGAGAGAGCATGTGGTCGGTCGTTCCATCTGGGATACCTGTGTCCTGTCCATTCGAGTCGCGCTCTTGCTTTGTCTCTCTCCTTCATCAAACGATAGAATAGATCATGTCTTCAGTGAGTGCTGCGGCTGATGTCCGGGACAGCACGTTAACGACGCGCAGTTCACAGTAGCTCCCCTCGAGATCAGGTGCGTCCCTCTTATCCGCCTCGGTCGCGTTCCTGCCCACCTACTAACCCCACACCAGCTCGGTCCTGCACGGCGGCTACCACCACCCCGTGGCTCGCAGGTACCAGAACAATGGCCGTAACCTCACCAAGGGCATGTTCATGTACCCCATCTTCATCTCGGACGACCCCGACGCGGAGGAGATTGTTGCGACGCTTCCTGGCCAGAAGCGCTGGGGTATTAACAAGCTCGAGGGCTTCATTGCTCCCCTTGTGCAGAAGGGCCTGAAGAGCGTCATCCTCTTTGGTGTGCCCATGAAGATGGAGAAGGACGCCCGTGGCTCGCCTGCCGACGACCCCCAGACGCCCGTCATCCTCGCTCTGCAGCTCCTGTCCAAGAAGTTCCCCCAGCTCTTCCTCGCGTGCGACGTCTGCCTGTGCGAGTACACCGACCACGGCCACTGCGGTATCATGTCCGAGCTCCCCAACCCCTTGCACTCGAACATGCCCACTCTGGACGCCGAGAAGTCTGCTCCTCGTATCGCCGAGGTCGCGCTCGCGTACGCCAGGGCCGGCGCGCACTGCGTCGCCCCCTCGGACATGATGGACGGCCGTATCCGCTCCATCAAGCTCGCCCTCATGGAGAACGGCTACGGCAACCGCGTGACCCTCATGTCGTACGCCGCCAAGTTTGCCTCGGGCCTCTACGGCCCCTTCCGTGACGCCGCTGGCTCGGCGCCCATGTACGGCAACCGCAAGTGCTACCAGCTGCCCCCCAACGCCCGTGGCCTCGCCCGCCGCGCCATCAAGCGCGACGCCGCCGAGGGCGCCGACATTCTCATGGTCAAGCCCACCCTCCCTTACCTCGACATTGTGTCCGACTGCGCCACCCTCGAGCCCGACCACCCCTGTGCCGTCTACCAGGTGTCGGGCGAGTACGCCATGATCGTCGCTGGCGCCGAGAAGGGTATCTACGACCTCAAGCAGATGGCCTTTGAGACCTGCGAGGGCTTTGTCCGCGCCGGCGCGAGCATTATCCTCTCGTACTTTACCCCCCAGTTCCTCGACTGGCTGGACGAGGAGCGCACCGACCTCTAAACGGAGGTAGAGAGTGGATAAAAATCAGCAGTTGTGTTTGATTAGGTTTGGCATGCATCACTATTTTATTTGTACAGGTGTATGCTAGCGGTGCGCGCACTATCGAGGAGCGCAGCACCCACTTTGGTGAGAGAATGGGTGGCACCTTCTACCGACAACATGCCATTGTTCAATTTTATTTTATGCCTTGCCAAGCTTGACCGCGTCCCAGTCGACCTTGACGCCCGGCCAGCCCTCGCCGCCGTCGACGATGAGTGCGCGTTCCTGCACCACACGCATCTCACGCAGCCGCATACGGCGAGCCTTGCGCTTCGGGTCGCTGGGGTTGAGTGGTGGGGCGTCGTCGAGCTCTGCGTCCGAGGGAATCACCGAGTCGGGGTTCGTCTCGCCTTCGTGCAATGGGCGAGGAGTGGCCGTGCCCGACGCGGCGACCGTGAGCGAGTACAGGTGCGTGCGGAGCAGAATCTGCTGCACTGTCAAGAGCGCGCGGGAGACGGCGTGCGCCAATGGCGGCAAGGTGGATTTTGCCTCTGGGTGGTTGTAGTGGCCGAGGACGAGGGCCGAGAAGAGGTCGCCGACGCCGGAAAAGTAGCCGCGGATGGTAGGGAGCGCAAACGCGTGTGTATCCAGTGTACCGTCCGACTTGTACGTGCTGGCAAAGCACACGAGCACCTCGTCGTCGGGCTCTCCCACGCCAACAGCGTCGTACCATGGTGGGCGGGCGGCAGGGAGCAGGCGTGTGTAGCTTTGGGGAGGGGCGGGCACGCCGATGGACGACACGAGGGAGATGGGGAGGGGGATAGACGACACAACCACGTGCGGGACACCATAGGTGGTGTGCAGGGCGGTCAATGCTTGGTGGAGGGTCTCGAGCGAGGTGATCTTGACATCGGACAACAGCCTGGATGTTAGCCGCCGAGCTCGGCGACTCCGAGAGATACGAAAGCAGACTCACTCAGTCTCAAACTGGTTGGGGGTGATGATGGTCGCGAGCTTGAGAAGGTCCTTGTACACTGGCACAACGTCTGGGTTGACGTACAACCCCGTGCCAATGTCGCCCATGACAGCTGCGGACAAGTGTCAGCCGATAGGTCCCCGATTGGAACGGGGGTTGGAACTCACGGTCCAGAAGATAAGTGAGCGCTTCGCCGCCGTCCTTCTTCATGCGCTCGACCTGCTTCCCCACCACGGCCAGCGACTCGGCTCCCGGAATGTATCCAGTCAACACGCGTGCATGGGCGACGAGGCCGTTGGTAAACAGGCCCTCAAAGATGGCCGTGAGCTGTTCGGGCGTCGTCTTGTGTCCGTTCGTGTGCCCGTATCCTGTGTGGTTGGAGAACTGGACAGTGTTCACCACGTCCACATCATATCCCAGCATTTGGAGGGGGAACGTGGCCGCGCGGTTGCCTTTCAAACCGTCAGCAACGCGAGAGAGATCCAAGCGTTATTGATATGGATAGCAACGTACCGACATAGCCGCTGACGACGTGCGATTGGATCGAGAGGATGCGGTTGGGGTCGAGAGGAGCGCCCATGGTGACAGATGCGGTCCAAGATGAAAAGGTGGGGTATAGAGTGGTGTGTGCCAAGATGCACACACACAAGTGAGCTGGTCCGAGGCAAGAGAGATAAGTGCAAAGAAGCGTCGATTAACTCGGTCGTCCAAAGTGGAGCCCACCTCGTCGAGTCGGGTGTGACTGGTCATTTCGGAATTCCACAGGTTTATTTGCCGGCGGTAGCCGATGGGTGGATCGGGTATTAGCGGGACTATATTATTTTCTAATCACAATACAAATGACGGCCCAGCTTTCGCTTGTAGCGTGTAGCATTTGGCGTGTGGAATGCAGAATGTGGCAAAAGCCCCCATCAGCAAACAGCCCACAGCGCCCAACAGTTTGGCACACAACTTGCAACTTCCGAGTTGGCAGCTTGCCAGCAGTGGATAGATCGATAGATGCGTGTCTTGCCTGAGCTTGTGCGTGTCTCGATGCCGACGCGTGCTTGGTATGCATTCACATGTCAGATGTGGCAACGTATCTCAAAGATTAGTCAGTCACCGCAGGCAGGTTTACGTAACTCTTTTCTGGGCCAGCTTTCCGTGACGGGCTGCGGACGCCGCACGAGCAAGATCGCAAGAAGAGAGCTTTTCTGGCCCTTTCCCTTTCCCTGTTCACTCCACCTAAACGCCTCGATCGTCATAGAGCAAAAGGGCAGCGGCCACGGGCTATAACGGGCGAGACCACACATTTACAGGTGCAACAACAAACCCGCGCGAGCCGTCACACAAGCGTCGAACGATTGGTGTCACACATCTCGCATTCCATCGCACTCTCTTCTCGTACTAGTCCATCCACATCGCACCACCCCTCACCTACCTACCACACGATAATGTCTCTATAACCATACAACACACACTCCTCTATAACACACACCACACCAAACATGTCATCCATAGCCTCCTCACCCACCATCCCAGCAGAATTCGTCTCGCACTCAATCTTTCGCCCCTTCCCAACACCACAGTCATGGCACGCTAAATTCTACCTGGGCTTCCTCCAAGGCTTTGGTATGTTGCTTATCAGCTAAGATCATGGTTTTGCGGAGCTGACATCGTCCCAGGAGCAGGCATCATTGATGGCTGTGCCAACTTTGGCATTGCCTATGCCATGTATCACGGCCAGAGCGACGTTCGAGTGAGTAGCCGTGTTTGTCCAAAACTGTGCACGCTCCTCCCGCTGTAACCCTCTCGCACCATCCTGCGTGTCTCCCCCGGTTTATTTCCTTGCTGTGCCAGCAACCAAAAGCAGCATGCTGACGGCCGTTCTCAGATGTGGGTGCTCGCAAAGAGCACTGTCGCTGGTGACCTGGGCGTGACGCCGATTATTCAATGCCTGGCGTCAATGCTCATCACGTCCACCTTGGTTCACACCGACCTTCACAACAAGGCGATCCCCCCTCTCCCCTTCGTCTACCCACATGTGGAGCACCTCCCGGACCCTCGTCTGCTCTTTTTCAAGATTTTCGGCCGCTGGAGGTCCAAGAAGAGCGACCCAGCCGCCACTCTGGACATTGACAACGAGAAGTCGCAGGCCGCCCAGATTCGTGGTTCAACCAGCGGCTTCAAGTACTACTACTGGATGCTTGTCCGCTTCATCTTTGAAGGCACAGAAATGAACATGCTTGCGGCACGCCCGGGCGTACGCAACTGGTTCCTTCGTGTACTGTGGACCGCGGCACAGGGTGCGCTGATCGGTATCGTCTTTGGCTTCCCCTGCTGGTGTCTGGCAATGGTCATCCTGGGCCCCATCTACGGCACTGAAAACATGGGAAACAAATGGGCACCGCAGGCCATCAAGGCAGTCTACGGCGCCATTGTCGGATGGATTACCAACCCCGTCATTGCTGCTCTGGCCCTCGGCTCCCAGGCTGAGCACCACCTTCTGCTTGTTGCAAAGGACGAGGAGGCTGGCGAGGCCCGGACCGCCGATGCCGAGTCCACTGCGAACCCTATCACCACGATCCCAGAGGAAGGCGAGGCGCCTGGCTCCACCGGCCCTCCCTCCCCATTCCTCCGCCCATTCCGTGCCGCAACGGCAGGCTCATTGCTCACTCCCACCGACTCGCCCAAGCGTTCCCGCTCCAACACTGTCAACTCGACGCGCTCTCGTTCTGGATCCATCTCGTACCAGCCTAGCGTCGGTCTTACTCCTCAGCGGTCTCGTTCCGGCTCGGTCTCGGTTCGCCCTCCCCTCACGGCCAATGCGTCGTTCATGGAGAAGATTTCACCGCCACCGGCTCTTGGCCGCACTGGTCGCGAGCGTGGTCTCACTGTTTCGTCCTACATGTCCAGCACATCGTCCTCGTTCTCGTACGCCCTCGGTGGCACCGGTGGTCGTGCCAAGCGCCAGCGCTCCAACACTGCCGTCTCCACCAGCGGTATCCCTACGGGAGCACTCAGCAGTGCCAGCACGGGCCGTCCCGTCTCCGCTCACCTGGCGACCCCGGCTCGTGGCGCCCAGTCCCCGCCAGCCGAGTCACCCATGCCCCTCACACAGCCCACGTTCCGCCGCGAGCGCACCCATTCGGATGTCGCTGGCGGTGCTCATCACCAGGGAATCGTCGCCAGCGGCTGCGACGATGAAATCGTGCCGATCGAGCACTCGGCGACCCAGCGTCCGGGCTTTGACGTCTTTGGTCAGACCCAGAGCACAGGCGTGCCCGTCCTCGCCATCCAGCGCCCGAGCATGGAAGCGACCCGCGACAGCATTGACCAGCGCCGCCGTGTGGACAGCTTTGAGAGACCGATGGACAAGCTCAAGGAGTAAAGGACCGCTGTCGCTTTTGCCCCGTGTAGCATACCTGTAGACATAGCTACCTACCCCTACCTACGTACCACGGCCATCCTATAGAACCGGGTTTAATGTAATGCATCGTGCTTGTCGCTGTGTCTGCAGTCGACAAGCACGCACTTTTTTGCTTCTCCCAACACGTGATGGATCGCCACTATGGAGTCGAGTGTGTCCCCAGGTGCCTTTTGAAGCCGCGCGACGTCATTGGCGGCAAAAGCCACTCGCCGCCGCCGGCGTCCATCTCATCTCGGAGACCTTTCAGTCCTCGCAAACTCACTTCCATCTCCCATCCCATCTCCCCCCCCGTCCTCTCTCTTCGTTTCCTCCTTTCCCCAACCACCGCCCAGGTCTCCTCGCTCAGCATGGACGCGGGGCCATCAACGTCAGTTGTCACCCTCTGCGATACTGAATCCGAAAGCTGACATGCACAGGTCCCTTGACACCACTTCGCTCTCCGCGTCCTCGGCGGTCATCGCGGCCAACGCAAACACAAACACAAACACAAACACCCAGCCCCTCACCCCGCGCCAGAGGGAGAAGGCGCCGCTCGTGGCGCCTGGAGCGGTCACGTTCCCGCCCGGAGTCGACCATGTGCGTGTCCCAGCTGAGCGATGGGCATCGGGGTGGAGTGGAGAATGGCTCAACAGAGACAGGGGGTGGTGGTGGAAACGTGCCGCGAGGAGTGGGGCCGGCGGGGTGTGCTCGCCGGCCATGCGCTCCGCTGCACTGCTCGATGGCGTGTGCTTCACCGTACACGCCGGAAGGGGTGCGGTACGATGCGATGCGTCGGCACGGTCGTGTACAGACATCGTGTTGCTCTCGGACTCGGCACACACGTTTCCTCCACTTTTCGTCGAGGTGTCTGCGATCTGCGACTCTTAATTTCCCGACCACCACGCCTCCACCTTCCCGTCTGCCCCTCAACTGATCACTGAACGCCGCCCACTGACATGTGAACACAGGAAATCACGTTGCTGATCAGCGATTACCTCTCGTCGCGCCATCCGCGACTCGCCCACGTCCTCGATGCCGAGCTGGGGCCGGCACGGGACGAGGCTGTGCGCGAGGAGATTGATGCTGTGGAGAGGGCTCTGCTCGGTGAGTGTAGTGTGTGTGGTGTGTGTGGGAGAGATCCGTCGTCGAGGGGCGGTGGGAGAAGAAGGAGAAGAGTGGGAGGACGGAGGTGGGGGACGTCGCTGGAGACGTCGCCATGTCGACCGCAACGGTCGGCGACGGCCAGGTTCACGTGTGCGAGGCGACAACCTGGTCTAGCCTGGAGCCTGGCTGCTCTGAAACGAGGCTAGCCGAGAGATGAGGCTTCCCCACCTGCTGCGGATGATGGTAGTGATGTGGACGGTCTACTCTCGACCCTTCCTTCCCCTCTTTATATGAGCCACAGCACCGTCGCTTAGCTTAGCAACGATCGCTGACTTATAGATGGCGACTTTGGATCGATCGAGGGGCTGCTTGCGCAAGGGTGGCTTGGTCCTCAAACGCAAAAGGCGTTCCTCTACATGAGCTATCGCCAGCAGTTTCTCGAGTACATTGACAACCGTGAGTGTCGGACCTCGAGCTCGGCAACTGGCGGGTACAGCCACCCAGATGCCATGCCCCCCCACGTGCTGCCCCACTGGAGGGGCGGCCACCTCTGTGCGCGATCATTGCTGACTCATATTCAGGCGAATCGCAAAAGGCGTTCAACCTGCTACAGAAGCGCCTAAAGCCGCTCGAGCACTATCAGCCTGTTCCGTACGACTTTTACTCGCTCGCGTACCTCACCTCGGCGTCTACGGTGCACGATGCGCCCGGGCTGCGCGACTGGGCGGGCGCAGGTCCAGAGCGGGAGCGGCTGGTGCAGATGTGGCGCGAGCTCACCGAGGGCCGCCGTCCTGTCGGTTCTGGCGACCTCGTCGCGCCCACGGACCGACTGCTCACGCTTCTAAAGCAGGCTGTGGCTTGGCAGGTGCAGAATGCCCGACCGCGCGGTGCGGGGCCCTGGGCAGTGCCTACGCTGCTAACCGACTATGTGCCGCCAGCCGTGCCCTCGAGGCTCGAGCGGCTCATCAAGGGCCACCGCGCCAACGTTAAATGTGTGGATTGGCTGTCGGACACGCTAGGCGTGAGCGGCTCAAGGTGAGTCTGTGACGTGGGGTGGGCCGTAGTGGTGCTGGCGGTGGTGGTGGCGATGGTGTGCGTGCATGGGTTGCAGGTGCTGACAAAGAACAAGTGACACAACACTGCGTATCTTCTCGGTCGAGGATGGCGTCACCCGCCATGTCCTCACGGGCCACCAGTCGCGTGTGTGGGACGTGGCCGCGTCGTCGAGTGGATCGCTCATTGCGTCTGGATCGGGCGACGGCACCGTGCGGATCTGGTCGCAGCAGGGCGACTGCCAGAGCGTGTTGGCTGGTGACGGCGGCGACATTTACAGCGTGCGCTGGCAGCCCTGGCGCGACGACATGGTTGTCGCTGCGTGCTATGACAGGATCCTGCGACTCTGGGACGTCGAGGCCGGCAAGCTTGTGCGCACGTTCTCGGGCCACGCGCAGAGCACGCTTGCTGTGGCGTTTGACCCGACAGGACGAGTGATCGCATCTGGGTAAGCACAGTACAATACGTGGCAACGAGCGCGTTCTGACCAACCCTACAGGTCCAAGGACAGACACATTAGGCAGTGGGACACTGTCGGCGGCGTGTGCGTTCAGACCATGACTGCGCACCTCGGCGAAGTCACGTCCGTCGAGTTTGATCTCGAAGGCAGGTACCTCCTCGCAGGGTGCAAGGACAACTCGAACCTGCTCTACGATCTCCGCATGGTGAGTCCTTCCTTGCTCTTGGCCTCTCTTAGCATTCCATTCCCAAGCTGTCGGGGGCGTGGCTGGAGTCTTTGCATTCTTGGGACAAGTTTCAGCATCAGCCACCTCGATCCTAGGAATGTCGCATGCAGCCCGAAAAAAACGCGACGCCGACGCCGACGCCTTGTTCAAGGCCTGGCTTGCGCTTGGACGCTCCCCTGTTTTGGCATACTGTGTGGCGCCGCCGGGTTTTCGTTACTGACACGCACTCTCCCCTTCCCCCCCGCAGCAACGCAACATTTACAGGTACACGGGGCACCAGAACACATCCAAGAACATTATCCGGTGCAGCTTTGCGTCGCCGTCGAGCGGGCTCATCGCCGGCGGGTCCGAGGACGGCGTCGTGTATCTGTGGGAACGCGAGGGCTCGCCCGACGACTCGAGCATGCGCTTCCGCGACGGTGAGCGCCACGGCGGTCGCGACAGCGGCATCTCGACGCCCGCGGGTGCCGGTGCCGGTGCCGGTGCCGCGATCACAGGCTCGGCAGCCGCATACTACCCCCCACGCTCGTTTGCGCGCACCAGCTCCAACAGTACCTTGGGAGGCACGGGCACCACCACCACCGTCCGCCCGCTCAAGGTGCTCGCGGGCCATGGCGCCGGTGCCGTCTTTGACGTGCGTGCGCGCAGGGGCACGCTGCTGAGTGCCGGCGAGGACGGCGCCGTGGGCGTGTGGGGCGATGAGGAGTAAGGCAGGGGGAAGGGGGGGGGGGGGGGGGGGGGGGGAGGGAAAAGATGAGGAGGGAGGGAAGGAAAGGAGGAGAGGCACAGTTGTGACGTTGGTGTTGTCGTTTGTTGACTAAAACATCGCCTTGGTGACAACAACAAACCACAACAACAACAGTTCCGCTGGTATCCTCCGATCCTTCCGGCAGTTGTTCTTGTACCTCTGCAAAACCCTTCCGGCAGTTGTTCTTGTACCTCTGCAAAGCCCTTCCGACAGCCATTCCAGCATGTACAATGTTTGTGTCCGTTGTTGTTTCTGTGTTTCCGGGGGCCGGGGGGTTTCTTCGTGGCGACGTGGATCGATGGACGGGACATCAGCTGCCACGGCCTTAACTGACCCCAAGTGATGTGCCTTTGCCGTTGTGAAGGAGGGCAAGGATGCCGGCGGTGACTGACTGACACTACTGACATGCCGCGCGAGACGCGACTGCGAAACCCAGTCTTCGCTGGGGGTATGAGGGTAAGGAAAAACCGGCTTCCAGTCGTGTTCCTTGGCGGCATCCGGGGGAGAAGCCAGTAGCACGCAGATGAAGCACGTCCATCATTGGCGCAGTACCTCCCAGTCAGTGCCACGATGCTCGAGGACAAGGATACCGTACTGTAGCCACAACTCTGCACTCTTGGACTGCCGCGACGCGTCTGATTCACGCGCGTGCTCTTTCTCGTCTTTCTCGCTCGTCCTCTTTCCTTCCGATATTCCGATTGCACGCGTTTTGCGTATCCTTGCCGCCCGCCGCTAACAGTCGGTCCGCGGACACCAAAAAGGGAGAGAGCGATGGTGTGGTGATGTGGTGGTGCGGGGTGCGGAACAGATTTCATGAGCTGTCAGAATGGACAGGACAAGATGAGCGGATAGAGGGGCGCGGGAAGTACGCGAACACGGGAAGAAGGTGGGTGGGGGAGAAGCACGAGGGTCAGACGCGACTGACATTCGGACGGGAAGGGGGGTAAAGGAAAGGATGCGCGTGATGCGGGGGGGGGGGGGGCACAGACTAAACGACATGCGCGACATGACGAGAGTGCCATGTGGCTCATGTCAGGTCTGTCCGGCGATACTCGAGGATCGAGGATGCCGGGTTGCACGTACTGAACGCAGCAGGTCCGGTTTGAATTACACGATCCCGACCATGGAACGCGAACAAGAGGTGTTCGATCTCTGTAGGGTTGTTGAGGGTTTGGACAGCCGCTTGTGCGTTGGCGAACGACAAGGGAAAGGTACTGAACCCTCTGCTCAGCGAGTGATGGTTCACCGGGAGGCACTTGAAGTGGTGACAGGTCCAGTCAAGATCTGGTGTCGTCGGTTGCGTCATGGGCGACGTCTGCTACAGTACCGTACGCAGCTCAATTGGCATTGTGCAACGCGTCCAAATACAATGTCTGAAATTGCATTTCACCCAGACTAGTACCCAGGGGTACAGTAAGTACTTACTTTTGCGTGCACAGTTGTAGGAATAGGCACACCCCAAGGCAAATGGAGCTCAACGGGGTATGGGGGTCGCGTCTCACCCTCCGGGATCTCCTGCCGAGCGCTCCAGACGAACACTTATCGTCTCTAGTCTCAAACGACTCCTAGCTGTGCTAGCTGTGATCCTGGCCAGATTAATTGCGCAAGCAGAGGAAGACCTGAAAAGCCATGTACATATTCGATCTGTCAAAAGCTAGACGACGACGCGACGCGTGACAGGCTAAACCAAAAAGGTGTGGCGTGGCATTAGATGTGGTCCATGTGGACGCTAGTGGGGGGGGATTTGGGCCGCTGGCCCCGCTGGCGTGCCGCAATTTACCCGATCTTTGCATCGACGACCTGAAGGATTAGAGATGAGACAGAGAGAGTCGAGAGACAGAGAGTTGAGACGTGTCTGTTTGTCTCCAAGTAGAGATAGCCACCGAAATGTGATCGATGGGCGCGGTATACGGAGACGGGGTTGGAGACGGGGTTGGAGACGGGGTTGGAGACGGGTTTGACCCCCCCCCATCTGCAGAGTCGTCCCGAGCAGCAAGGGCTATATATGGTGGCGTTGGGCCAGGCTGCGCCGCGTCCCCAGCATAGCAAGGCCGCAGAAGGAATTGATCCAGTGAGCCAGTGACAGACGCCGTAATGCCCGGGCCAGAGATCCAGAGATCAGAGAGAGACGGCTACGAGGTAATACACCCTCTCCAGGGAGCGTGTGCATGTGCGCGGTCATCACGGCCAGACGAGAGACAGAAGAGAGTGAGACACGCGCACAGGGACGCTGACGAAGACGCGGTCGAGAGAGAGACAGAGAGGATCCGAAACACCCACATCCAAAATATCCTTGGACCCCGACGTCCGATGCCGGCAATCCCGAACATGATACAGGGCGGGACACAGGGGGCAGAGAGGTGTCTTTTCTTTTTCTCTCTGTCCCTCTGTCTCCCTCACTCCCGACGGGAACGACGAGACGACGACCCACGTCGGTACAACATCTGACACACCCGCAGCCACCAGCCCAATGGCGGCGCGCGTGCGCGTGGACCCCCACTAAGGACGCGCGCAGGATCTCGAAAAGGCCAAAGGGGTGCAATGCCCGTTTCGCGCATGCGCGCGCCAGATGGGTGGGGGGGTGGATGGGGGGACAGACCTTTGAGCTTTGGGCTTCTTGGCGCGCCGGTGTGGTCCCTTGCCGTCATCCACATGGCCCAAAGTGGCCAAAGTGGACGACCAGCCAGCAACTGGCTGCTAGCGCGCGCCCAACGACGCGTCCAGGAGCGGCCAAGACAGAGCCAGGACTGCTGCACCACCACGACGCAGCAGGTGGTGCAGGCCCGTGCGGCGCGTCACAGATCACACAGCCAGCTGGCCAGACAGACCAGCCAGACAGACCACGACAACCACTACCGACTGACACCTTGCATCATCATCACCATCATTGTCTGGTTCTCCCTCCCCGCTCCCTTCACTCCCACCCTCTCTCCCTTCCTCCCCTCCCCCCTCTCCCCACCCATACAAGCTCCTACAGTGGCTAGTCCTCTGTAACAGCAAGGTTGACTTTCGAGCTTCCGTTCTTCATTGCACCCATCCAGTTGACCGTCGTAAACACACATACACACATTCCTTTTTGCCCATCTCCAACCCAGCGACCAGCGACGGAAACCCTACCCACATCTTCCCCCTCGTCGCCTATCCCCCCGGCCGACACACGCGCGCGCGACGCCTTTACGACGGACGACGGCAACGACATTGCAACGAAAGCGCCGCGAGAGAATCAGTCGTGACACTACTGGGCTGTTCATGGACTGAGACCTCGACACCTTCCCTCTCCCCACTGTCTCGCAAGCCAGACACCGTCCCCCCGCCGCCACCGCACAGGCCTGCACTGGCAACTGTTCACTCACAACATCGCACTCGCCCATCCCTTGTCATCGCCTGTTCGCTATCGTATCGCATCTAGACCCCCCACCATCCCCACTGTCCCACTCGTCCTCGTCGCCTTGCTCCGAGAGAACAGTGGCCCCTCACGCTCTTTTCATTCCCCGGTTGAGATCTGGCACACGATCTCTATACCCACCCCCACTCCCGCCTGAGACGCCGACGCCGCGCCGCGCCCCCGAGCAACGCCCACATTCGTCTGCCCCCAGCCACAAGCCGAAAACCAGCCCACTCTTGTCCTCTTTGGTGGTGACCTTGTTGGGACCTCTTCGTCTGGAACCACCACACACAACGTCCACTTTATCCCATTGCAGAGACTGTGATCTCTTTGAAGGAACCGGCCCCCCGTTGTTGGCCACTGATCCACTGAAACTGGTGAGTTGCACGTGTTACAGCAGCAGCAGCAGCAGCCACCACGAGATGGCAGGAGGCACACGACGTTTTGGACACTGAGCCCCGCCGCCGCCGCCGCCGCCGGCCGCGCGCCACCACCCGGTCCCTTTTTCACTGTGGCGTCTGGCGGCGTTCATGCTCAAACGCGCGTGGGCTCGTGGGGGCTGCACCGGTGCACCCGCCCACCCACGGCCACACCCAGATGTGGTCGCCGTCGCACAGACGAGTAGTGTGTGGGGTGCACAGAAGCGAGAACCCATTGTGTGCAAACCACAGGAAGAGAGGCGTCGCCCGCTACGGCCCGCCCCACTCTCTCTCTCTCTCCTTGACAACATGTCACAAACCGTCGCTCCGCTCTGCATGTGCCAGGTGTCGCTAGCGGTCCGAGCGTGGCCACTAGTAGTACCCCGCTACCGCGCGCTCAGCTCGCCTCCTGCACCGTCTCCTCTCTCTTTATCACGCAGTGGCTCTCGATGTTGTTGTTGTTGTTCAGCTCAGTTCCGTTCAGTTCATTTGTTGACCACTCCTCACAGCCATGTCTCTCTTAATGCCGCGGCCGGCAGCTGGACCGTCGGACCGCGCCTCGGTTGTGCTTCCAACAGTCAAGTGCTCGTCATGCGGTGTCGCCATCCCGCTCAGCTCTCTCGGCGAGCACGTCTGTGTGCCGCTCCCCGCCCTTCCCACCCTCAACATCATCCACTCTGGTAGCCCACGGTCCCTCAACCAGCAGCTGCCTGTCGTGCCTTCTCCCGGCCTGCAGCGTCCCAACGCTCCAAACTCGCTTCACCCTCGTGGACACGGCGGCAATAACAACTATTCATTTAGCATTGGGGAAGTCGTCCCCTCGTCGTCGAGGCTAGGCGACTACCCGGCAGACGTGCCATTGTCCGCCGTCAGTGACAACAGCGTGGGTCGCTGGCCCATTGGTGACTCTGCACCGGTTGGTCACGTTCTCCCCTCTCCGACCCTTCCGGACACAACTTCCGGCGGTAATGCTGGGATGGCTGGGGTGGGGCGACGTGCGTTCGCCGCTGCCGCATGGAGTGTTCGTGCCGGTGTGGCACTGGCAGCCAACGCCGGCAAGCCGTTCCACGCCGACCAGTCGGGCTCCCCGGTCGAGCCCATCTCGATGCCCCTGCCCATCCCCCACCCTTCACCACCTCGCAACACCCAACCCCGTCAGACACCTTCGCCCGTCAACTCGACCTCCCGCCACACCCCTTCCCCTGTGCCTGCCGGTGGTATGCGCATAAACCGCTCCCCCACCCCGCGCGAGCCTGTCATCCTGCCAAAGGTGCCACTGGCTGGCCGCGAGCGCAGCAACACCATCCGCGACACCGACCGCGCGCCGTCACGCAGCGACCGCGCACCTTCCCGCAACGATTCATCGCGGGCTCCGTCACGCAACGACGACCTCCGTGCTCCGTCCCGCAACGACCAACCGCTCCACCCGGGCATGGCCAGCCGGTCGCAGTCCGATGACACCCAGGGCGGCTCCTCGTTCTTTGATCGCTACCGCCAAGTGGTCGGTTCCAAGAGCGACCAGGGCCACGCTCTGAATGGCCGTATCGTTACCTCGCCGTTTGGCGACAGTGACCGCGCCGCCATCGACCGCCACTCGCTCACCGGCAGTCTCGAGGACGTGTCGATGTTGCCGTGGGCCTCATCGCCCACCGAGCCGTCCCCTGGCATCTTTGAGCACCAACGCCAGATGACCAGCGGCAGCATTGACTCGACCACATCGAGCTCGGCTTCAGGTGGCCCCGAGCAGCTGCGGACAGGTGGCTGGGCCGGCCAAGAGGTCGAGCTTGTCATGACCCCAAGCCAGAGCTGGGAGGGTCTGGCGGGCAACGTCAACCTCGAGCCACTCAAGACCAACGGCTACGCAGACGCCAACGCAGGCCTTGGCCTCGGTGACGCAATTCCCGGCCCGTTGGACCGTATTGGCGAAGAGGAGGAGGATGACGACGACGAGGATGGCGAGCGTCTCGTGTTTGGTGTCCCTAGCACCGGTCGCAACAAGTCGTCGCTGCCCCGCTCCGCTTCCGGGGCCACGGTCACGCCTCTGTCTCTCAACAGCCGCCCCCAGGACATTTCCATGGACCCGCCTCGCATGGGCCTGCACTCGCACTCAAAGTCTACCGACCGACGAATGGGCTCGTCCCCTCCCCAGGGCAATGGAGCTCGCCCCAAGCGCGTCTGCGCCAGCTGCGGTGACGCCGTCGGTGGACCGCGCCGCTTTGTCGAGCGTGACGGCGTCGTGTTGTGCGAGGCCGACTGGAAGAAGCTCTACCTTCCCTCATGTCGCCGCTGCAAGAACCCCATCGAGAAGAGTGCCGTGTCGTCGTCGGACGGGCAGCTCAAGGGCAAGTGGCACCGCGCATGCTTCACCTGCACGCGCTGCGACAGCCCCTTTGAAGGCGACGACTTTTATGTCCACGACGGCCGGCCGTGGTGCCAGTACCACTACGCCGAGGAGAACGGAACGCTCTGCGCATCCGGATCGTGCCGCAAGCCCATCGAGGGCCCCTGTATCCTCGCTCCGGCCTCGGGCTCGGGCGCCGACCAGCGCTTCCACCCAGGCCACCTGCGATGCGAGCACCGCGGCGGCGTGAGCGGCGCCCAGAACTGTCGCGAACCCATGAACGAGTACTATGACATTGGCGGCGAGCGCTACTGCGAGCGCCACATGGCCGAGGCGTCGCGTAGACACGCATCGGGCGCGCCACAGCGCGCCGAGAAGCGCCGCACCCGTCTCGTCGAGCTTGGCCCGGGCCAGCAACTCCGCCTCGGCGCATAACTCCCCCATCTCCATCTACATCTTAATCGGGCGCAAACCGCCAGCATACCCCGCCGCTGGACTGGTGTTCAGCGGCGAGCCGGTCAGAGACCTGCAGGCGGGGCCACCGCTGCGCCCACAACGAAACATCACACACTACAATCTCTCTGCTATTTTTCTTTTCCTTCTCGCTCCCTCCGTCACCCCAGCGGCGAAACGACCGGCGTTGTCGTTCCTCGTCCCAACCCATCCAATACCCACCCCCGGACCACGACTACTACTACTACATATACCCCCCCACTCCCCCGTTTTACATCGTTTTCCTCTGCACCCACCCCACCCACCCCACGGCATCGCGTCTTCGTTTTTTTTTAATCCCACAGGGAATATGGGCAGGATCTATCTTTCTCTTTTCTGTATGGCACTTGCAAGCCTAGCTGTATCTCTGATGACGATCTTGGTATTATGAGCCGTGAGCCGTTGGCGCTGGAGTTGCATGGTTGTAGGACATGGGATGGGGTCAGGCCACGACGCGGACGCGGTGCGTCGCCGCCGCTGTGCACATGAAGATTGACGGGATAGGGGTTACCCGCAACATCTCCCTCGCGGCTCGTGATAAGGTTGCGGCTGGGTGCGTGTGGTAACGCAGGAGCGGCCCGAGTTCATGTCGCCTCGTCAGCGTTACCGAGGGTCCTGCCCGCTGGCCACCTTGGTGCCACTTTGTGAATTTTGAACAAAATCGATATATCAACATGCGCTTACATTGGCTAGACTATGGTACATACTATGGACGGTTTGATTCTGTGCGTTATAATGTCCTGGGTCACGGCCATGCCATTCAGAGCGAATATGGCGGATGCCATGATGCCGAGACCCTCTATACATCCCACGGGTAAATCTGTGCCACCGTTTCTTTCGATGCCACGCCGAGGTGGCGTGCCAGCATCTCGACCACGTCGTCGGGGTTGACCACCATGTCTCCCGTGTTGCCTGCCACGGGGTCGACGATGATGGTCGCATACGTCTGCTTGAGCAAACTCGCTTCTTCAAAGTTGAGCCATTCGAGCCGCGATGTCGGGAGGAACTCTAGCACGAGCGTTCCAGGACCCGCAAAGCGGTGGTTCATTAGCGCTCCGCCGTGTGGGCCGACGACCGCAAGCACATTGTTGGAGAAGTGGTCGATGGCGGCCTGCGGGTCGCTGTACTTGTCTTGGTCGAACAGTTCGATCGTCTCGCCCTGGCCACGTTGTTCGAGCGCCGCGGTGATGGCCTCGATGACCTCCTTCTCGTTGACAACGTTCCGACCACCGTTCAAGGTGTGAGCCGAACGTGACATGTACATGACCTGGGGTTAGTAGGAGATCTTGGAGAGCAATGCAAGAAATCTGAATGGAGCGCAGCTCCTGCGGGCCACACCAGAATGTATCCAAAGAGGACCAGACTCACCGTTTTCTTTTTACTCGAATTAAACGAGGTGTTTAGCGCCCACGGCATGCGCATCATCTCCGCGATTCTCCAGGAGAGATAGGGGTGGATGAGGACCGAGCGACACGGCCAGATGAGCGACGCTGCCTGGATGGCGTGCGTTTGCGTTCGCGTTTCGTGGACGCGGTCCGAGTACCCCATGCGGTCCCAGAGCGCGCTCACTGGCCCAGAGGGCCGCCTACCTGTGAGGACTTTCGGCGTGGGCTTGTTGTATGACAGGTGGGCTGCCTGGGTAATGACGTGGGATGCTCTGTCGAGGAAATGTTGGAATGACCACGAATCTGGAGTGTTGACGACGATGACCGCCGTCTGAGGTGCCGGAGCCGGGTGGATAGGCTCGACACGCTGCAGTTTGGCTGCCCGCTCCATACATCCCTCCCCACCCCACGCGTCAATGTTCATCTCCTGTTTAAACTCGACATTGTGAAACACCTGCCGTCAGTAACCAAAGTGCTGCGGTGCCCCCCCCCCCAACTCACAAAGTTCTGCCCATGCTGGCCTCTATAGAGCAGCCGCTCGCCGTCTCGGTCTTGGTACGTCGCGCGATCGAGGCCCCGGTGCGCGCCTTGGAGCCACACGTCCTTGTGCTCGTTGTTCAAGAAGGCCGGGATCGGGATGCTGAAATCGGGGTACACTAGTTCCTCGGCATACGTCCCGTTCGCAAGACCCAGACCCAAGGCAACGCACGGCGCATACGACCGTGGTGTCAACCGCTGGCAGTCGCGTATTGCCATTGGAGCCCATTGACAAGACTCCAAATCCCGGGTTTCCCATGTCGCGTCTTCGAGAAGGGTAGAATATGGGCTTGTGCTTGTGGAGGGGACGTGTGTGACTGCACATGATGCGGACAGAGGGCCGTCGGGGAGGGAAGGTATTCGCAAAAAGGTAATGGTCGCGATGAGCACAACGATGACCACGGCGATGCGGGCCCGCGGCCGTGCGAGTATCGCGGCCACTATCTGCCACCGTTCCGATGCCTGTCATGGACATTAGAACAAGAAACCCCTCCTGTGTAGAAAACATGTTTGGCATGGAGGAAGAGGGCCAATAATAAAGGTCACAACGAGAAGCTCCGTGATCGTGATGTTGCAAGCGGAGATATTCTATGTTTTTGAAAAACGGAGTGACGGGTAGAAAGTGATGTAATGTTCGTGGACGACGAGAGACCCACCATTTCACAGAAAGCCAAGAAGCTATGGAATCTCTAGGAAGGTAAGAAGAGTACCAAGACCAAGTGAGGCGAGAGCGAGAAGTCTCCTGGGTCGCTTGTCTCTCCAAAGTGGCGGGTCGCGTGAGCGGTGGTCAATATCGAGACTTTGGGGGTGACAGGATCAATGTGCTGGCAGCTATATATCGTTCTGGCGTGCGAACCCAAGGCATTTGATAACGCCACAAGGAAGTCTACAGACCTGCACATGTGCTTACCATACATATGCTTGTCATACGCTTGCATGCATCATTGAAGTGCCAGTCTTGCGTGGGGGCCTGTCGGTCTTGAGAGGCTGTCGGTCTTGGAAGTGAAGAGATCTCACACCGCTTCAAGGGTGAGTGCGGTAGGCGAACTGGGGCGCGTGTGGCACAGGGCTGTCTGTGGCACCGCTTTCGACAACAAACCAGAGCATGGCCAGAGCATGGCGGACAGGATGGCGTCGGTCAATCGCGGCTTGTCATTCCCAGGCCGCCACACGGATACAATGGGCAGGGAGGATGGGGGCAGTCGGTGCGTGGCCCGCCGCCGTGCGCTGGAACCGTAGCGTACATAGTTGCTTGGCCCTCGACCTGTCATGGATCTCTGGTGGATACTGTAGTTATTAATCCGCCAGGTCACATTCTCCATTCAGAGAGGCTCTCGACGGGTTGAGCGGTACCACTCTGCATGCCATCAACCTTGCGCACTGCCTCCCACGACACGCTTACCAACATCACCGTACCCCTGGGAGCGGGCTCGACGACAGACTCCGCTCTACGCCCGCAACAGTACAGTAACTCATGCATATGGTCGATGGACAGATAGGACGCCGGCCGCTATAGCTAGTCTCTCTCGCTCAGACACAACCCAGCGGCACGGGCTCTTGTTATGTATGTGGCAGCATGAGGGACGGATAAAAAGCCGGGGCTAGCGCTGCCGCGGGGACGACGACAAAATCGAACGACATCTCTGCCATGTGTCCGTCTCATCCAGGGTGAACGCAGGTTGCTGCATAGGTTGCTTCATAATGCACGAGTGCCAGTGGCCACTGGTGATCTCGTCCTGTTTCAACGTATGGGAGGTTTGCGACGCTCATGCTGCGAACGCGATACACGCGTGCAATGTAGACCGCCCGTGGCAATGCCAATGGACTGACCGGTTGACTGGACTCGTGTGTACCCAGATCGCGAATTTCACAGTGCCACAGTACGACGCGCCGGGCCCATATAAATACGCATTCCGTGACTCGGTTTCATTTCTCAACCACACCATCACTCATCGACCTCGCACTTCGTTTGTCATCACACACACACATTTTGCATGGGACGCAGGGGCAGTATATAACATCGCCACCCACCCACTTTGTACTTTGCATTCACTCCATACTTCATACATCACCTTCCATACATCACACCACCCTCCACACTACATACAAACGCTGCACTAGCACATTTCCATACACCTTTTAAACAGTCTGCAATAATGGCCTGCGACGGTAACTGGGCCGGCTACAACAAGGGCCGTAAGTATTCCCAGGGGACACGCATCTGGGGACACGAGTACTGACGTGGGTGCAGAGCACTGCCATGGCCTGTTTGCGTGTTCGTACTGCGGCCGCCGCATGTGAATAAGCAGAAAACGTGCAACGTGGTCGGGTGGCGAAAAAACAAAAAAAGAAGATCCGCGAGTCACGAGTGGGTGGCGAAAAACGAGCAAAAAAACGAAAACGAAAACGAAAACGAAAAAAAAAAAATCACCGCCGAATGTTCTGGCGAGACGTTCCATGTGCATAGTTTAGCATGTCGTTGGGTTGTTAGCGTGTATGTATTCATTAGTTACGAGACGAGGTCGTGCGAGTACGAGCATGGGAGCATGGGCGCTGTACTGTACTGCACTGATGGTGGTGGTGTCCGCACGGCCGTAAGCCGCGTCAGCGTCAATATCCCCCCGCTGCTCTCCATCTGCGTCTGCATCCGGCCGTTTTGTCGACGTGGTTCTACAGAACCAAATGAGAAGACAGCGCATAGGGCAGCTGGTGGCGCAAACTGGTAAACACAGTGGACGGTTGGGCACCAGCCAGGGGAAGCTCAACCCGGCGTGTTGAGGATGTGTGCCCCATATAACGTGACGATTGTCCAGCCGAGTCTTGCACCAAGGCCGCCTACACTTCCAAGCCATGTATGGCTTGTAATATAGCCCATCTGTTCTTCTATGTGATACCAGAGGAACTATCTGCCTCTCATATCGACTGGGACGTGTCGATGTTCCATAACGAGAACATCCTCGGCTGTGTCAAACTCTGGGGCCACACGAGGACCAAGAAAGCGCAAGTGACATGTACCTCAGAGGGACAGGACCTGGGCAGAAATGTATGTGCATGGCGTGTTTGGCTACCCAGACTCAACGTGTTGTCGTTCGCGACAACGCTTCGCAGGTCTCAGCTGGGTTACCCATTCTACCAATGTAACACAAACAGTTCCTCAAGTGCCGCCGCGGAACCCTGTGCGCTTCCATCTTTGCCACCTAGACCACATCAGACGGCAACGACGTGAGGAGCTGGTCCAGCTCGGCCGGCATGAAGAATGCCTCTAGGCCCGTGAACGGCACTGCGTCGGTCGCGGCCGCCGTCGTGCCCAGGTCACCGTTGAGGAAGAGCGGCAGGGGCCCATCGCGCGTGATGCCCATCAGCCCAAATGCCGGGTCTTCCGGGTTGAGGTCGAACGCAGTGAGCCAGTCGGACGGGGTCGGCGCCAGCGTCATGTCCGAGGCGCTGCCGGGGCCTGAGGTGGTGGCGACGCCTGTGCGCGTGCTGGGCGGGAAGATCTTTTCACGCCGAGCCTTTCGCAGCGTGAGGCGGAGCGAGCGTGCGTAGCGTCCTGCTGGGACTTTTGGTGTCAGCTGGTGAAACACACAAGATGGATTCTCAACTCACGCTTGGACAGCACGGCGGCCATCTCCTCGACGTCGGCGGCGACGCGGGGCAGGTCCATTTCGTCGGGGAAGAAACGGGCGATGCGGATGAGGAACGAGGCGATAAAGGCGGCGCAGACATGGGTGTAGTGTGTTCCATATGGCAGGCCGGCGGCGTACTGAAGAAGACGAGTGTTAGCATTGCAGATGCTGTGCAAGAAAGATACATCTGCTGCCACTCACATGTCGTCCACGCAGGGCAATGTCCATGCACCTCAGCGCATTGTGGATTGCCCGCAGCGCAAAGCCGCGCTTCTCCCCGCTCATAGCCGCCACGTCCGCCTGGGACTGGATGCCTCTCAGCAGCTGTGAGTTGAGGAACAGCTCGGCGAGCTGGCGCTGCATGAGCAGACTCTCGCGGATCCAACCTGTACGCTCCGGCCCAAACCGGTCAATCAGCACCTCGTGCCAGTGTCGTTCCCAGGCGTCAAACTGCTCGTTTGCCCAGGACAAGCGTGACAGCATGTCTCCGTCTAGAGGAGAGTCGGGGCGCGCCGTGATCTGGACATGGAGGGGCGCACGCAGGCTCGTAAGCTCCACGGCGTAGATGAGGCGCACATCCGAGTCGAGACTCAGCGGGTGGTCCAGCAGCGCGCGCGAGTTGTGGATCGTGTCGTCTTCCTGGACGATGGCCGGGCGGCCCATGCCGTAGCTCATCTGGTGTTCGAGGCGGTAGACAGTGTACCACACGCGAGCCTGCTCGAGCAGCGCCTGGTCGTCGCGCTCCAGTTCGGCGCGGGTACGTCCTTTGCCCATTCCACGCTGTACGAGCTTGTTGAAGGCTAGGTTGAGCTGGAGGTCGAGTGCCAGGCGCACTGCGTGGCCGGCGATGAGCCAGCCGTCGTCTGTGAACGCCGCAAGCAGGACTGGGGGTGGGTTAGCACCGAATCACGACTACAGTACCCACTGAGAGCCTTGACGTCCTCGACCGTGGACCCAGGCAGAACGAGCGTCTTCATCGCTGTCATGAGCGGGTGAACCTTGAGGACGAATAACCCACCTATCCGCCTCGCGGCGGTGAGACACATTCTCTGAGCCTCACTCATCCGCCCGCCGCCGTCCCGAACCCGCGCCCCAACCATCATGACGGCCGTGAGGCCAAACGGCGATCGCTCGCGTAGGGCATAAAAGCTGTCCTTCTCGGGATCGTAGCAGTTGATGAAATCCGACGAGCCGGCATAGAAGACCTGCACGAGCTCGGCGGCCTCGTCGGCGCCAATGAGACCGAGCGACAGCGGGTCCTCGTCGCGGTCCTGCTCGCTCCTGTCGGGCCCGAGTCCTTGTCCGCGTTCGTGTCCGTGTCCGTGTGCCAGGCCCGCCCCCGCTCCTGCTCCTTCGCCGGGCACGGTTCGCGGCCGTTTCGGCGGCGGCGACCCGCTGTCCTCCATCTCCATCCGCGTCGCGATGGTCCGCAGCACGCCGAGGGGGTTGGCCATTTCGTCCATTGCGAGCACGTCTTCAGCGGGCGTCGACGACCGCCGGCGCCGCCGGCCGAGTTCAGTCTCGGGACTGGTGGCGGCCTGCTGGTGCTGGTGCCCGTGCCGGTTCTGGTGCTCGTCTGCATGCTCGTAAGTGTGCGGTTCGCCCATCCCCCGCAGCTTTTGCAACTCGGGTGGGCCCTCGCGCGGCTGTGGGTTGTGGTGGTTGGCCGACACGTCGGGGCTGCGGTGCCAGAACTTTGGCGGGCGGTATCCAGAGCCAGACCGATACTCGCTCGACACGGACGCGGCGGGAGACCGCCCCGGGTGGCCCTTGTCGCCCATGTCGGGGCACACGGCGTGCACGACGTCCTGGAGCAGGTGGCGCATGGTCGTCATTTGGTCTTCGAGGTTGTGCAGGCGGCTGCCTCGTCAGCTTGGTTATTGGACTGCCTAGCTGGCTTACTCCTCCATCGCGTTCTGGTCGGCGGGCTTGGCGGGTGGCTTCTCCAGCACACACTCTGCGCCAGTGGTCCGGCATCGTTCGCACGGTGGGGTTTCTGCGCCGATACACCTGATCTTTGCGCGGCGGCACGCGTTCTGGACATGTCAGCGAGCCACATCAAGAGGGCAAGGGCTCGGGGCACAAGGGAGGCACGTACACATGCACCTGGACTGTCAGCTCATCTGCAATACCTACCAACTGGCTAAAGTGCCAAACGGTACGCTCCACAGCGATACTCACGGCTCACGCGGGTGATGACTGGCCGTCTGGGCATGGAGCCAACGTCCTTGTCCCGCTCGCGCTCGTGCTCGCGCTCACGCCTGTCCCTATCCGTGGACCCGCTCGACTCGCCGCGCGGCGTCACTTGTCGCCGGGACGCGTGCCACTCGTACGAGCTGTAGTTGTCCATCCGTGTCGAGTGTATGTGTACAGAACATCAACGACTACCGCAAAGCCCACCCTTTCGCCTTGTGTGTGCCCCGCTTCTTCTAAAGTGGGACCCAACAATCCATGATCGAGGGCGCCCGGAGCGTCGGACCGCCGCTCCGAGGTCCGGGGCATTATTCAACCCCGTCCCGGACGGCCCGGTGGGCACAATGACAATGACGCACACCACGAGGCCACGACCATGCCCATGTTCGTACGTCGTCAGGCCAAGTCAAGTGGCATCTCATGTCCTTTAGGTATACTGCAGCTCTCTGTACAACGCCTTCCCTATGCTCCCCCTGGGCTCAGTTCTTACTTGGCAGCACTGGCAAAGGCGCCAAAGATGAGGGCGAGACCCCACGCTCCCGGGTCCGGCACGGCCTCCTTCTGGAGTGCCTCCTGGTCGACGTACGCTGCACGACCCGCCGATGCGACGAGCTTGGCCGTGTTCTCAGCCGCAGCCTTGGACGCGGCGGCCGCAGCGTCGATACCGGACTTGGGCAGCGTCTCGGTGAACGCAAACAGGGGGTCCATGAGGGTACGGCTGGGCGGGCGTGCGGACGTGTAGCCGGACAGCACGTCGAGTGCGGACGCGGCGCTCTGGGCCCACTGCGCCGGGGTGATTTCGCCCTTGGGGGCGGCCGCGAGGGCCTTTGCCAGGCCCGAAAAGTAGATGGCATACAGCGCGCCCGAGGTGCCGCCCATCTCCTCCTCGATGATGGCCGAGATGGCGCGGATCGAGTTGACAACGTCGGTGGGGGTGATGTCGCCGCGCTGGATGCCGGCCAAGATGGCCTCACCGCCAGCCTTGAGGGTGAGACCGCAGTCGCCGTCGCCTGCAATGACGTCGTAGCGCGTAATGTCGGGCTCGGCAGCAATGACGGCGTTGCACGCGGCAGTGATGGCGGCGGTGAAGAGCGGGGACGCGGTCAGGCCCGAGGGGACCTTGGACTCCTTCTCGACCTTGGCTGGGGTGGGCTCGGGGTTGAGCGAGGGAATGGTGGGGAGGCGCCAGCCCGGTGCGGACGAGGGTGCGTCCACGCCCTTGAGGATCGTGTCGACGTCTGTCTCGGGCAGACGGAGGGTGGTGATGGAGAAACCAGGCATGTCGAGCGAGGTCATGAACGAGCCGACGAGGAGACGGACCGCCTCAATGTTGCGCTTCTTGAGCGAAGCCAGAACGAAGGGGACGAGACCCACGAGCTCGAGCTCGCTCAGGCCACCGAGGTTGTTGACCATGACGACGGCCTTGTCGCCCTTGCCCTTCCAGTCGATAAACGAGCGCTCCTTGTCGGTCGTCGAGGTGAGCATCTCCACCATGTCGTCGATGAGCTTGTCCTTTGTCTGGATGGCCGTCTTTTTGATTCCATTCTCGTTGTGGATACCCATACCGACCTCCATCTCGCCCTCGGCGAGGTGCGACGGCTCCTTCTTGGTACCGGGGACGTGGCAGTGGGCAAAGCTCGAGCCGATCGAGCCCACATTGTCGGCGACCAGCGACGCCAGGCGCTTGACCTCGTCGACATTGGCGCCCTGCGCCGCCGCCCATCCAGCGACCTTGTACACGAGCGTCGTGCCCGCCAGACCGCGGCGGCCGACAATGGACCCCTGCGTGCGGCCCACAGCCACGTCGTCGCCCACGACCAGGAAACGCACATTGTCCTGCGCCGACTCGCCGGCCAGGCCGAAATTCAACACGTCGCCAGTGTACCGCTTGACGACGACGAGCGTGCCCTTGTCATTCTTGACGAGCTCGAGCGCGCGGCGCACCTGGCGCGAGTTGGGCGACGCAAACACGTTACCGCCCACCGCGGCCGTGAGCGAGTTGCTGCCCACAAACCCGGCGTCTGCCGCACCTGTCAGCTACTACAACTACGTACAGATTTCAGCTGTACTCACGCGCCGGCTCGTGTCCAGATCCACCGCCGCTGATGAGCGCGACCTTGCTGCGGTCCGGGTTACGAATGTGGAGGACTGTGTGGAGAGGGGTTGTATGTCAGCACGGGTGTGTTGGTAGCGTTTCCCACGGGGACGACCTCTCCGGTCGCCCCCTCCGCCGGGCACGACTCACCACGGCTTCCCTCGTCGACGGCGACGCCGGAACTGATGATGGCCAGGCCACGGAGGTAGTCGAGCGGGAGCTGGGATGCGTCGCCTGCAAAGTGCGCGGACATTGTGGTGGGAGGGTGTGTGTGGATGGGAGCAAGAAGGGGAGGGTGTGAGGGGAAGAGAAACGACAATGAGCTAGTTGTATAGTGTGTTGCTGGGTTGGAATGGTGACAGGACGCGAGAAGCCGTGTGGGGAGACACCAGGTGACCTCTGAGGTCCGGTTCATGATCGGTCGTCGGCATCTACCAGCAGCAAACCCAGGGACCCCCGCCATTATCCGGCATTTGCCGCACGCTCTCCCGCCGGCACTATGCTCGCAAGATGCAAGAACGAGCCTGCGTTCACCCGTTCATCCGTTCTCCCCCGTCACGGAGAGCGCTGGCGGGGCACGGGCGGCCCACACGGATACACGGACATGGGATCAGTACAGTAGTATAGCAGAGACGGGCGCGGGCGTACACACTGTCAGGCATGTCAGGACACGGCAGACAGGCGGCCAGGCGGAGAACAGTCGCGACAACAACGGGCAGATCTGGTAAATGTCCGGTTGGCCGGTTGATTGGGGGCAGACGGAGATGTGTCGGCCACATGTCGGGCGTGGGTGCTCGTCTGCTCTACGCATGAGCGGGCCCGCCATTCCGCGCGGAGATGGAGAACGGTGTTCACTACTGATCACTGGATCACTGGATTCCAGGTCCTTTCATACCATTTGTCGACCGAGGAGAGGCAAGCACCGCAGCTTGTGTACTGCAGCTTGGGGCTGACAGAATTGAACCACACAGGACTGGGGCGCCAGCGAGCGCAGCCTTTTGCTTTGCCTCTACTCTACACTCTGCTACTCGGGGCCGCGAGTCTCTTAATCCAGCGTTAGTCAGGCCTTGGTGGAGTCAGGAGAGAATGCTAAATAAATACAGGCAAACCCCGCTTCATTTTACACCATTTGCCAGCCGGCCCAGCCTCTCACAACTGACCATTTGCCAGCCAGTCCTTTCAATGGTGCTCCCCGCCTTCAATGCAACTCGGCGCCGCAGCGCCAAAAATGGTGGACTTGTAAAAACTTCTGCTGTCTGCTGCTCTTTCATAACAACTGAGAAAAAAAGTGCGGTGAAGCAAGTAGTACAACGAAAACTGAAATACAGTACTGCCTTCTTCCTTCTAAGTGTGTTGCTGTGTCGTGAAACCGTTCACTGCCACAGTCCTCGCGTGCGTCTAGGGGAATCGGCCGCCTCTGCTGCTGATGAATCGCGGGCCATGGGCTCGAGGCCGTAGCCCTGGGCTTCGAGGAGCTCGTGCTCGGCCTCGTCGTCGCCGTCAAAGACCGTGTCGCCACGGGAAATGTTGTTGTCGTTGGCGGGCCGACCGCGCATGCCAAAGAAGCCACGCTGGAGCTCACGCACACCGTTGAAGGCCTGCGTAAACGCCGAGGTGTAGTAGGACAGCTCGTTGGGGCCGGGCTCGGTGCGGGTCGGGGTCGGGTCGTCGCCCTCGTCGGGGTGCAGGCCGTCAAGCGAGTCTCCACGGGCAGCGCGCTGCGCGCGCTCCGACTCTTGCTGGGCTTGCTTGAGCTTGTGCTCAAAGCGCTTGACGCGCCACCAGCCGCCGACGGACGCGAGCACGAGGAACCAGCCAATGGTCATGAGCATGAATGCAAACCACTCGTTGGCGCGGCCAACCTCGGCATCGGACGGCAGGCCGATAATGTCCTTCAGCGTGTGGTTGTACTTGTGCACAGCCGCCTCGGCCTCCTCGACCGAGTGGAGGACATAGGTCTCGCCGTGGCCTCCCCATTCGAGGGGCGGCTGCCATGGCTGAGGCCACTGCATCTTGGTACCCCAGGACACCAACGTGTCCTCGGCATCAATGTCGGCTTGCGACTTGCCAGTGGCCGGATCCACCACGTTGTAGTCGCTGTCCACGCCCTTTTTGAGCATCTCCTCGGCCTTCTTGCGAATGCTGAAGCCGACCTGGATGAGGGTGATGCCCAGGCCAGCGCGAGAGCCAAACTTGGCGGCATGGGTGGTGTGGAGGACGTAGGTGAGGAGGAAGCCGACAAACTGGAACGACACCGACACGACGAGGTTCCAGAAAAAGCCGAAAAAGTTGCCAGCGCCCATGCCGTCGATGAGGATCTCATCGCCGTTGATGGAGCTCGAGAGGGGACCAAACGGCGACGATGACGAGGGAAGCACGACGGTGGTGTCCCAGTACGGAGGCACGGCGTCACGGAGAGCCGACTGGTACGATGGCGGGGCGTCCTTGCGCTCGTCCTCGTTGGCCCATTCGGGTCCGTCCTCGCGAGGCTCGTCCGAAGGCGCCGAGTTGTCAGGGCGAGCCGACATGTTGGCGAACACCCCACTCTGCCCACCGCCGACGTGGTCGTGGGGCGCTGCCCTTTGGCTTGGCAGGAAGGACAGGGGAAGGATACCGCCGAGAAAGTGTCGACGCGGCTTGGGTCGTGCGACGTGGCCGGTGGGGAGAATGCCATTGCTGTTGCCTTCTGCGGGGTGCGATGCAGAGTACGGCTCGAACGGTGGTGGTGAACCAGGCGGTGGAAGGAACTGGAGGACATCGTCAGCAAACTGCGCGCAGGGTTCGTGCAACATCGCCAAGAGCAAAGGGTACCGGGCGGTACCGCTTTTTCTCTCTCGCGCTTACTCACATAGTCACGGTCAAAGTCATAGTCACCGGGCATGCCGCCCTCTCGCTGACTTGACTGAGTATGCGACGTGTTGCCTAGAAGATGATGTTCCTCGTGAGCGTCTTCATCGTCGTCGTCGTGATCCGGGCCGTCAAATGCGCGGTTCATCTCTTCAGGGTCAGGGGCTTGGCTGCGGCTGCGGGAGTGGCCACCGAGGATGCCGCCAAAGGACACTGAACGGCGCTGCGGCGAGCCCGATGAAGGTAATGGAGTGTATGGTGCCATCGTGATAGGATTATGGAAAGAGGAGAGAGAGAGGGGGGAAGAGGATAGGTGGGTGTCTATATCTTGTCAGCCGAGCACTTTCGGGGCAATGGGACTGCGTGGTCGTCGCCAAGGAAAAAAGTGGTAGGTGTGGTTTGAGCGATCAGAGGGTGGTGCATGAAGTCGATGCACATATTATGTCGCGCTCATCTGCATTCCCCCCTTGCCCGAAGGCGCACGAGTTCAACAGATGGCTAACGACGTCGCGACTTCGTTGTATCGTCACTTCGCTAGTGGATGGGTGGATGGGTGGGGGGGTGGGACGACACGCAGGCGCCAAGGGGGGGGCTTGGCAAGACTTACCTGTTTACAATGGGGGATTGTCAAACGACAAAAGTGTGTGCGAGAGAGTGGACTAATCTACTAGGAGGCGGCGATGCCGCCTCTGAGGTGATACCTCGGAGTATATCCTGCTCTCCTGTTGCGAGGAGGGAGGAGTGAAGAAGAAGAGGATGGGCGGAGACGGGGGTGTTATAAAGGTGTCCCTTTCTCGCACCCGTAGGAAGAGTGTAGAACGACGAAGATGACCCGTCTCGCACCCGTCTAAGCCAATCGGCACAGCGCACCCGCGCACCCAGGTGGAAGCGGGAGCATTTGTATTACAGATAGATAGGCACACATATCCCATTGCCTATTATTTTGCGTTAATTCCGAAAGTAGGCGTGCACTGGCCGTATCGTTGCCGTCTGGCCATCTGCCCGGGTTCCAATCGTTCGTCGCCACTCTAGGGCATCGAGAGAGTGCTGCATCTGTGCGTTAGTTCCGTGTTCACGGAGACATGGATGACGGTGTGAGAAACGTTCATGGCCTGGGGCTGGCTGGTGTGTCCGTGTGCGCTGCATCGCCCCCATTCTTCCCTCCGTACCTCTGGCCTCTGGGCAGGTACACCGCAGCGTCAGTTCCCCCAAATGGAAAGTAACACGGAAGACAGAGATAAACGTCCCCTTGTCTCCCAACTTTTATCGGCATGCCCGGCTAGCCTAGCTAGCATCATGTTCGCGACGCGACGGAGTGCGCGCGTTCTCGACGGTGGCGCGCGCTAACGGTGGGCGGCACAGAGGTGCAGAGGGAACGGAAAGGCGTCCTTAGAGGGTGGGGGACAATTTCGGGCTGTTGGCCTCTCTGTGTCAGAATAGAGGAAGAGCATGAATTGTCACGTTTTCCACCAGGTGAGATCATGAGATCATGAGAGAGGTAGCATTGTGAGAGCCATGGCCCAGCGCCGGGTGCTGTTATTGGTGTGTGCATACGGGTAGGATGTGGGTTATTATTATGAGCGTGCGTTGCAGGCAGGGAGCGCAGGGAGAGTGCGATGATGCAGCCGGCTGTGGCCGGGTGGGAGAGGCAAGGCAGCCAGGCGTGCGGCCAGGCGGAGAGCCAGCGAGTGAATAACCCACACCCGGGCGACAGGAAATACCTCACTGACGCCAGAGTACCAGAGTCCTCTCCCTCTCCCCCTTAGGCCCCCTTTACCCCTCTCGGACCCAACTCTCTCTCTGTCTCTCTGTCTTTCACATCTCCCCCCCTCTCCACCACAACAAAACACACCACACACTCCCACTCATCCACATCCCATTGCATACATATCCCTCCACCTCCCCCGGACACAACACCGCACAGCCCCTTCCACCATACCACCCAGTACATAGGCAACTCGGCACAGGCAGCTCGATCACATCAACCCCCCCCCCCCCCCCCCCCCCTCCTTTAATTCGCTCGACTTGCTCGTATCTCGAGAACATTATACAAACGTGGGACCCCCACGTTCGTCACCTATCACATTTCTACCACAATAACCAGCGGCAGCACCTGCTCCACTTGTACATCCTGGGATGTGCCCTCTAGCACCACCAGCCCACCCGTCGAGTACGTGTTGACTCGTTTCCAAAACACAATCCGCACACCTGTGATCTCACCCCCCGCGCGCGCGCGCAAGTGGCGATGCTGACTCTACGCAGCGACATTTCTGTAACGGCCATGCTTTCTCCAGCGACACGTGTAGTGCGTGATCCCCCGCGAAACATTAGTCCCCCGCCACCCAAGGAGACGGTCGTGCATGACCTCGCATCACCCATTTCTGTCTCCCGTCGCCGCAACAGCAGCGCTGCCAAAGGCAAGATGAAGGCCGGCAGCAGCAACGGGCGCGACCGCGAGGTGGGCAGTGTTACAGTCTCGCTGCGCCCCACCGCTCCAGGAAGCTGTATTATCGACGATGACGAAGACGACGACGACGACGACAGCTCGCCGGCCCCCTCGTCGTCCCGGTCCCCCATGGCGTTCCGGCAACGTGCATTCCGGCCGCGCGCCAACTCGCTCCGCATCCCTCACCAACCCGCGTCGAGCTTGGGCAACAAGTTTTTCCTCCCCCATTTCTCTACGGACCAAAAGTTCTCGCTCAAACACGGCGGACCGTCTGTGGGCCTCCGGTTAGGCGACGGCGACGACTTGGACGCCAGCCTCGGCGATGCGATCCGCCGCGGCGCCAGCGGAGGCGGTGAAGTCGCACTGCCCAAGTCTGCGCTCCGTGTCCTCAACGAGGCCAAGGAGGACATGAAGTTTAGCGCCCGGTCCAAACAGACTCGTAAAGGCAGCATTGGCATGGGCCTCTTCAAGGAGACCCGCCCGCCTTCCCAGGACAGACGCAAGTCGCTCGATCGCCCCAGTCGTGACGACCGCAAGCTTGACGAGGTCAAGGAAGTCCCCGAGCCAGCCGTGGCCTTTACGTCGCCATGGGCAAACGATTCTGTTGCGACTGCAACTGTCAAGAAGCTCGAGTCGCCGACCAAGGAGGAGGCTGTTCACTCGCCACGGCGGCAATCGCGCGAGGAGCGTGCCGCGACGTCGTTTGACGAGGACAGCGGATGGACGTCTACCTCTTCATCTGGCGACGCTGATATCTTTGGCAGCGACACTGAGACGGACGACGATGCCATGACCGTGCCCCTCCAGCCTTATGGGCACAAGGTCGGCGGCCATTCGAGCATCTACCAGTTTACCCGCGCCGCCATCTGCAAGCCCTTGGTGGGGCACGAGAATGTGTTCTACGAGGACGTCGAGCGCCTTGCGCCGGCATTGCTTCCCTTCATTCCCCGATACCTGGGCGTCATGGTAGTCAACTACCGTCGTCTGGCCCGTACAGGTACCGAGGGATCAGCAACGCCCGCAGCCGAGCGAGACATGGCGCTGTCGCCCGCGGCATCTCACCCTCCTACCCCGGCACACCGCCCCGACTATCTAAAGGACGCCTCGGACATTGAAGTGCCGGAGGTGTCCCTCGACTTTAACCGACATGTCGTTCCCGACTGGCTGTTCCGGTCCACTGGGTCCATCGACCGCGGACGTCGGCGCCTGACCTCTGTTGACGGCGACGACGGAGACCGTGACCGCCGCCCTTCGTCATTACGGTCACCTGGGTCTGGCGTTCAAGACTCGTTCTCGCCTTCCAGCTCGTTTGGCCACATGTCGTTGAGTGAAGTGGCCGGTTCGCCCAGTGCGGCGGTGCCTGCACGTCTCATGCGCGACGAGCCGGCCACTCCGGCACACTCGCCGGCGAGCCCGTCTTTGCACCACACACACTCGTCCCCGGCCCTGCACCGCCAGCATGGTCTGTTTTCCAGCATGGACGGCACAAACAGCGGCCTGTCCTCTCCGCACCCGGCGTTTGGCGGCACCGGTTCCACGACCGTCAACAACAAGCTCAAGGACCACGTCTTTTCGTCAATCTTCAAAAAGCTCAAGAAGCGTGGTGTGCACATGTCGTCCCGCCACCACGACGACGATGCCGACGACGAACATGATGACTCGGGTTCCAACACTGGCTCGGTCTCACGACGCCACCAGCGTGCCCGGCCGCCTCTCCACCACGCCAACACTGCAACGGGGACGCCCGAAGTGCGCCGCGCGAGGAGCGAGGTCGCCCTCGGCAGCAGCGGTCTTGCGGCCAGCACCCAGTTGCGCAGCAGGAATCGCGACCCGAGCGCCGAGCGTGGTGTGTTTTCCATGGACGACGACGAACACATTTCGATGCAGTCCAAGCGCGTCCCTGCGCACATGAAGCGTCCCACCTCGGCATCGTCCGAGACGGAGGCTGATACACTGGATATGCTTTCGCCCAGTCACCGCGGGTCATCCCGTGACGGCGGCGTGTCCTTCCCAGCCTCGCCGTCGCTTGCTGCGTCCGTTCTCGGCGACGACTCGTCGCGGCATGAAAACTTCATCTTTATGGAGGACCTCACGGGCCGCCTCAAGCGTCCCTGTGTCCTGGACCTCAAGATGGGTACCCGGCAGTACGGGTTCGACGCCACGCCACTCAAGAAGATCAGCCAGAGGAAGAAGTGCGACCAGACGACGAGCCGGACGCTCGGTGTGCGCATGTGTGGCATGCAGGTGAGGCTATATACCTGATGTGACAAAACCATTCACTAACCCATCAGGTATGGAGCAACGCGTCCCAGTCGTTTGTCTCCAAGAACAAGTACCGCGGCCGCGAGCTCAAGACTGAAGATTTCCCTCGTGTCCTCGGCTTCTTCCTGACGGACGGCGACAGTGTTCTGGTGGACCAGATCCCGGCTCTTGTGCAGAAAATGTACAACCTCGCCGCCATTCTCGCCACGCTCAATGGGTTCCGGTTCTACGGCTGTTCTCTGCTCCTCATTTACGACGGCGACCAGGATGTGCAGACGCACTATGCGCGCCAGATGAGGTCTCGTCGCCCGACCCATGAACGCGCTGAATCAGTGTTCACTTCAGCGACACCGCGTCGCCGCCAGTCACTCGCCGGTTCGCGCCGCTCTCGCAGTGCCGACGTGTCGGATCCCACCCGCTTCCCACCGCAAAAGGTCCGTGGCGAGCTTGTGGTGCGCATTGTCGACTTTGCACACACCACCACGGGGCAAGATATCGTCTACCCCTATCCGCCGGACGTAGTCGACCCGCCTGACATGGGCAAGGGGTACCTCACGCTCGAGGACAAGGCCACCGGTCGTCCCTTGGCCCGGTTCCCGCCCCACCACCCCGAAGGCCCCGACCTCGGCTTCATCTTTGGCATTTGCTCCATCGTCGCGTCCCTCAGGTCCATCTACGCTTCTGAAATGGAGCGTCGACGCGCCAACGGGCAGCCCGCCCCGGCCCTGCCGAGCTTTGAGAACGCAGACGTGTTTGACAAGCTCTTCCCACCGGACTTCGACAACGGATACTTGTCGACTTAACCTACCACACACACCATCAGCAAGGACGATGCCCGCCCGCTCCAGGAGCGCGAGGCCCGATTGATTTCTTGCGCACCCAACCCAAACCAAACCCAACCCCAACCCACCCCAACCCAACATCGCATGTACTACTGTAGCCATTTTCCACGTCCACTATCTACCACCACCACCACCACCACCACAGCACGCAAGTAAGCAAACATTTCTATTTTTCGCTCTGGGTCTCTCTCTCTCTTTCTCTTCATTTGATTTGTCCATACACATCCACCCCACACACACACACATACATACACTACATATATGCAGAGTCTGTCTGCGTCAGTCTGGCATGGCACCAAAAATGCACCCAAAATGCACCATGTGTTTCGTGTTTTATGCGCTGAACAGACCTTCCTCGGCGCGAACAAGGATACTGGCGCTCAGCTCTCCTCATCTCATCTGATCTCATCTGCTGGCCTGCCCGTCTTCTGTGGCGGGTCGGCCACCTTCGTCAAGCAGCGCCGTGACCTTGCTCATCGGCACAGTCTCGTTATCGCTTATGCCTTGGGCCAACCAACGCTCTAGGTCCCCGACACGATCAGTGCGAGCACGCCCACCAGCGCGCCAGCGCTAGTAGTGCGCGCATGAAACAGCCGGTGCGGTCGACAGCCCATGTACTGTACCGTATCGTGCGGTGGATCGGGGCCGCGGGCATCTAGTCGCCGAGGATGCAGTGCCGGTACACTACGGTGTACCGGTGTCGTACGTATGTCGCTATTCCGCCATGAACCTGCAGCAGCAGCGGCTGAGACAAGCACCCCAAGCGACGCGAAAAGGAAGCCAAAAGGCGACAACGAACGGGGTCAAGACGCAACAAACGGCGCGACGACGGCAGCGGGGGTGTGGTGTCGATTCCGTCAATAAACGACGTCGGGACGCCATATTCGCCATCTGGCAGAAACACGTTTGGGCGTGGGAGGCTTAGCTTCTGAGCTTCTGAGATGCGGGGGGTAAGGATATGGCATTGGATTGGGTTGGGTTGGGTTGGGTTGGGTTGGGTTGGGTTGGGTTGGGTTGGGTTGGGTTGGGTTGGGTTGGGTTGGGTTGGGTTGGGTTGGGTTGGGTTGGGTTGGGTTGGGTTGCGCGACCCGATTCTGAGTTTGATGACAGCGGTACAGCGGGTAGGTACTGTACTAGGTCATAGGTAACGCTGTGTGCGGCATTGTGTGCTATTTGGGTCTCTCGCGGACTGTCAGTGTACTGTACCAGTGTGTCAGTGTTCAAAGGGTCGCTACTGGAAAGTCTGCGTTGCGAGCAATCTCCTCATGTTACGGTCTCACAGCACCTTTTGGCCTTTGGTGTCGCACAAGTGTAGACATGTAGAGATGTGCATTGCAGAGAAGGGTTTACAAGCTGCAAGCTGCAAGGACACACGTTGACGTGTCCACCAGTGCCCCGGCCCACCACTTTCCATTGGGTCTGTCGGAATGATCAGAATGGCGGGTTAATGTCTGTGGGGAGGGGCGGTTTGGCTGTTCTCGTCATTCATTAAAGCAACGACGCGCAAGAAAAGGCGCGGGCTGACGGGGACCAGCACGCACCCCCGCATGGCCGCCAGAATAGGGCCATGTTGGGCCCATTTGTGTGGCCTGGCCCAAACATTCTGCCGCGGCAGGCGAAGATGGCGAGACCAGAGGTCCACACCCTGGGGGGGTTTCCTGCAGGCTTTCTGGCGCGGATTGTAGAGCGCGCGCGTACATGCGTACAACCAGCGGGGGCCATGTGCTGCCTGCAAAAGGTGAGATGGCATGCGTGAGTGTCGCAATGTCGCTTAGCTTGACGTTTGGCATTATCCATCCGTGGATCCTCCTCGCATAGAGTAGGCCACCCACCACCACTCCTTCACACACATCTCTCTCTCTCTCTCTCTCGTCGCGACAACAACGCGAGCATCCCTTCCTGCACACACACACCTTTTTGCCCGACGCCCCCGCCGCCGCGACGGTCCAAAGTGGATTGTACCTAGATTACCAAGAATCCGAAAGCCACCCCACCGACACACCGTTTGCCTCCCACCACAACATCCACCATGCCCGCCTTTGTCAGCGGACACGGCGGGCCTGCGAACGACCACGACCATGACCACTCTCGCTCCTCGTCGCCGCACCAGTCGCCGCGGCCCTCTAGCTCAAGGCATAGCAGCAGGACATACAGGCCACAGCGGATCGCGCCCGCTGGCCTCGTGCTGCAGCCTGCCGCGCCGGCGGCCAACGAGCGGACAAGGCTGCTGAACCATGCGCGCACGCACAGCTATGCCTCGTACGCTTCTGCAGCGAGCGCCAGCAGCACGTCGACGCTGGCGCCCAGCCCGCCCGGGTCCAGTGGGCCCGCATCACCGCACACGGCCAGTCCGTACGGGAGTCACTCGAGCACGACGACGGGGTCGCGCAGTCACAGCCACTCGCGCAGCGCCAGCCCCGCCGGCAGCGAGGACACGGTCATGTCCAGAAAGCTGGGCAAGAACGGTGTCGTCAGGCATAGCCACCGCCATTCATACGACCGCGAGCACCACGCCCACCACCAGCACCAGCACCAGCCACAGTATCACCAGCACCAGCACCAGCACCAGCAGCAAACGGCGCATCACGAGCACCATCGGACAGCTCCGCTCAAGGACAGCATGTCACGCGCGAGGCTGTATATTATCTGGTACGCCACCTCATCTCACTCACACGCCTCATGGCCACACGGTGCACGGTGCCCACCGAGCGCCAGCCACCCGGCCACCTCCTATCTCTTGTGTTTTTTTTTTTTTCTTTGCCCTTGCTGACAGTGTCATCTAGCGCCGGTATCTGGGCGTCCAACTTCACCTTTGCGTTCCAGTCGACGGCCATCCCGACGCTCGCGCCGTCCATCTCCAGCTCGTTCAACCATGCCGAGCTGGCCGCCTACCTCGGCTCGGTGTTCACGCTGGGCAACACTGCCGGCATCCCCGTGTACGGTGTCCTCATTGACACGCTGGGCCGGCGGTTTGCCATGTTGACGGCGTGCTGCTTCTTTGGTGCAGGGACCGTTGCGTGTGCGCTCGCTCCAGGGATGCACTCGCTCATCGCTGCGCGCGCCCTGAGTGGGTTGGGTGGCGGTGGGCTGTTGACAGTGTCGGCGGTTATCTGCACCGACCTCGTCCACTTGCACGAGCGGGGGTTCTACCAGGGTGAGTTGGAGACTTGCCACGATGATGCGCTACTACAGCTGACATTCCAGGCATCATGATGACCATCTTTGGCGCCGGATCCATGATCGGCGGCCCGTTCAGCGGCTGGCTGTCAGACACGTACGGGTGGCGCCTGTCTTTCTGGGTCCAGATCCCCATTATCGCATGGTGCGCGTTCATCGTCGCGTGCTTCCTCCCCGAACCGCCCATCGCACCCACCCACCAGTCGGCGTGGGCGGGCCTCGCGAGCTTGGACTGGGGCGGGATCCTCCTGCTCCTCGGCTCGGTGTCGACGCTCATCCTCGGCCTGTCGTTCCACACGTCGTACTTCCGCGCGTGGTCCGACCCCGTGGTCTGGGGCCTGCTCCTCGCCTCGGCGCTCAGTGTGGCCGGGTTCATCCTCGTCGAGAATAAAGTCAAGCGGCCCATCGTCCCCCTGTCCATGTTCAAGAGCCGCCAGCTCGTCGCCATCTGGCTTTCGGGCACGTTTTTGAGTATCGCAGCACAGGCGTTCCTCTTCCATGTGCCCACGTACTTTGCCGTCCTCCTCGACAGCTCGGCCGCACAGGCCGGCCTCGTGGTCAGCATCTGTTCCGGGCTGGGTCTCAGTTCCGGGTCGTTGCTGGCTGGATAGTGAGTTTAAGCTGAGACAGCGTCAACTGACATTTCCACAGCCATATCCGCAGGGGAGGCAGGTATACATGGCTCGGCTTCTTCAGTCTCTTCCCGGCCATCATATCGAGCTTTGTCGCTAGCCAGTGGACACCAAACTGGCCCACTTGGACATACTACGCCACCGTCCTGCCGACCAACATTGGCTACGCCATCTTCCTCTGTGTCACGCTCAGTAAGTTTTGAGCTCGTCTGTTCCTGTCCGTCTCCACGCCGCCTCCACGTCTTGTGCCGTGGGGAAGCCCCGTGGTCCTCCTGCCCGTTTTATTCCCAGAATCACACGCCGGTTTAACAACCTCAACGGGTCGTGGCGGAGGATAGGAGAACGTGGTAATGCCGCCCCCCTGCAGGCTGTGCCTTGCTCTTGTTTCTTTCTGTTTCTTCGTCCCCATCGTGCCTGCCACTTGCTGTCGGGTCGCGTGCATCGTTGCGATCGCAACGATCGCGGCGTCGTACGAACCGCACCGCTACTGTACCTGCAGTGTTCTGTACATGGTTCCGACCGCTCTGTGGCCACCACATCCAGATGTTCCCGCCCTTTACAACACCAACACTTTCTTGTTCCTGTCCGCTGACATGGTACACAGTCGCCCTCATCTCCAGCGTCGACTCGCACGCGATGCCCAAAGCCACTGCGCTGCTGTACACTGTGCGCTCTCTGGGCTCGACGCTCGGCGTGTCGCTGGGCGGCAGCATCCAAGTGGGCGTGCTCGTGCAGTCGCTCCAGCGCAAGTTTGCCCACGTGCCCGACGGCGCCGCCATTGTCAGTGCCGTGGTCCACTCCAAGGCGGCCATCAAGGCGCTGCCGCCCGCCCAGGCCGCCATGGCGCTGAGCGCGTACGCGCGCTCCCTCAGCGCCGTGTGGATCGCGGCCGGGTGCGTCGCCGTGTTCACCCTCGTCTCGGCCTTGTTCATCCGCCAGAACGAGATCCCGCCACACAAGGGTGCGCTGAAGAATGGCAATGGCCATGGCCATGGCAATGGCAATGGGAGCGGCAGCGGCGACGACGACGTGCGCAAGCCCGTCAAGAGCAAGCGGCGCGTCAGGATGGCCGTGGATGTCGAGCAGCATTAGTGCAGAGCGCAGTGTAACGTGTGTGTGTGCGTGTAAGCGGTGAAGGGCGGTCTGTGTTGGGAATAGAGTTGGGGGGGGGACTGTACTGGTTAGTAGAACGCATCAAGATAAGTTAGATAGGGCATACCGCGCGTAGCCAAACAAACAACAACAACATAAACACCATCCAATAGACTAGGTTTTTTTAGCGATATGATATGCCTCTTTGTCACGTCATCACTCCCGGTGGTCGGCAGTGGCCGTGGCCGCGATGGATAGATCGAGAAGGAGAATGGGCGAACGGACATGTGTCCGAAGGCGACCGACCCGTCTTGGCGCCCGCACCGGCTGACTGAACCATGACCGTTGCTGTGCTACTCGGCCGCCATGAACGCGCTGTATGCACTGTGAGTGGGCGCCAGCTGTGCCCGTCGAGTGTCGAGTCTCGAGAGTCAGGACGGAGTGCGCGCGATTCCGACGTCATCGGCTCCGAGGATCCCACAAAGGGGACTCGACCTGGCGGGCGCTGTGACTGGCCACTGGTCTGTGCGGCGTTGCGCGGCGTCCGAACAGTGCCATCCATTTCGTTGTTGTCCTGCACCGATGTTGCTCCTGAACCGAGCCTGAACACCCCGGGGCTGGTGACGGCGCGGCGTACCGATCGCCCTCGACGTCGAGTCGTCGAGCCCCCACACCACAGCTCCGATGTCCCGGTCAGGTTCGTTGCATCAGTGTGATGTCACATGTCAGTGGCCCAGTGGCCAGTGGCCGGTGGACGAGAGGGATGAGGGACGAGTAGGACGCGCCAGTGTCGCCGGCAGCAGTGGTAGCCGTGCAGGACGCGTGCACCCCCCCCCCCCCCCCCCCTCCCCCCGCCGGTCGGCGGAGTGTCGTCCCTGCTCGCCATTGTTCTGCGCTGGGGCTCCGGCCCCACCTCGAGTCCTGGATGCGCCGTGGCCCTGTTTCCGTGGTGAGTGGGCTGGGCAACCGGTGATATCATCGTCATCATCATCATCGCCTCGGACGTTGGCGTGCTCGCTGTCGTGCCCTCTTGGGCTCTTGGCCTCTTGCTCGCATGTTCCATGTTCCATGTTCCATGGTCTGCAGTCAGCAGTTTGCGGACGACGTGAGCGGGGGTTGGGGGTAGATGATCATTGCTGCATTGCTTGGAATTGTGTGGGGGGGGGGGGGGGGGGGGTGGCTTCTTCCGTTCTCTCGTTTCTCTCTCGTTCTCCACACCATCTGTTGTGTTTCTAAAAGAGCTATCTAGCGGCGTCCGGCGTGGCCACCACCGACGTGGACGTCGCCCTGGCCGCGGGAAGGGTTGAGGTTCTCGCCGCCGACGTTGAACTTCTGGCGCTGCTCGATGCCGTTCTGCAGGATGAGGGCAATGGCGGCGCTAGTGGCGTGTCAGTGGATGGGGCGGCTGGGAGAAAGTGGGCAAGAGAAAGAGACTCACTCGGTGGACTTGTCCTTGATCTTCTTGTCATCGCCAAAGAAGGCAGACTCGGTCTCCTGCTTTGAGATGGCCAGGAGGGTGCCGGTGTGTCCAGTGCCGGTCTTGTACTGAGGAGAAGAGTCAGCTGGGGGATGGTCACACGAGGGCGCTGGGGTGGTGGTTGCCATCCACACGCAAGCGGTACTCACAATGTTGAAGTTGCCAATGAAGCGGGCAAGAGCGATGTCCTTGCCTCCCACGGGCTCAGCCTTCCACTGCTTGAACTCGACCTCGTCGTCGATGAAGACGAGGTACTCGTCGGCGTGCTCGTCGGGGCGGTAGATAACAGCAAGGGTCTCGACAGTCATGTTGGCTGGGTGTGTGGTGTGGTGTTGTGGTGGTGGTTGTGGTTGAGGTGGGGTTGCGAGGTGAAGTGTTGTGGATGTGGATGTGTTGTGTGTGTGTGAAGTAAGAAGGAAAGAACGAGGATGGACTGCCCCCTTTTAAGAGTTGCGCGAGACACCCCACACCGCCCGGCCCGACTGACTCGTCGAGGTCACGGGTGGACACGCACACCACAGCTCCAGCAGGATGCGTGATCAATGGCCCACCCAACTCGGACGGGGCGTGTGACGTCACTCTCGGATCCGACGTCAATGAATACCATCTCAGGTTCCTTTGTGTCGATTGTTGCCACGTGGCCACATGCCTATTTATTACAGTTATTCGAAAATGTTCCACCGCATGCCTTCCTGTTGCATCGCCTATTCTCCGGGCGATCCGGGGTCTGTGTTTTCTTCTTTACGTAACATGTCGGGATATGGGCCAATGTCTCTCGAGATGAGCAATTTGATGCCATCGTGCCATGGCGGCGGCGGCGGCGGCGCGGCGGCGCGTCCCAAACGCGCGTGTTTCTCGTACGACCTGTGGGTCAGCAGTGGGCGCGGACCGTCGGCGCCGCGCCGCACGCGTGTGAGAGCAGCACCCGTACCCCCCGCGACATGCCCGCACACGACAGTTTGATCCCCCCCCCCCACCCGCGCCCTGAGCTGGCAGAGCGCGTGTCGCCCCAAAAGTCGACGGCCAAAAGTAGCAGCGGCGGGGGACAACGGGTTGCGGTCGTGGAATAATCGTATCACACTGGCTCTGGCTGGCTGGCTGGCGCGCGTTTGGGGAGAGAGGGCCTTGATCGGATCGCGCGCATTGTCCACAAAGAGAGTGTCACTTTCACTTTCCTCATCTCTCTCTCTCCCTCTCCTCACACACTGTCCTATATTCTCTCGTTTCAGTCTCTCTGTCTCTCTCTTTAGCTCTCTCTCTCCCCTTCACGACCCTCCCTCCACCCCCACACACACCTAATTCACAATGGTCGCTTTTGACATCCCCGCCCGCCCCACCAACGTCGGCATCCACGCCATCGAGATGTACTTCCCCAAGCGCTGCATCTCCGAGGACGACCTCGAGGACTTTGACGGTGTTGCCAAGGGCAAGTACACCATCGGTCTGGGACAGAAGTACATGGCCTTCACCGACGACACGTAAGTAGCAGAAACACAGAGAAGGAGCTATCCGGGGGAATTGCAGCTGACGACCCTTCCAGCGAGGACATCAACTCGGTGGCGCTGACCGGTACGTGTCCTTATCCGACCTGGATCTTGCGCGACAGAAAAGGCTTGTCGAGTGCAGTGCTGACCTGTTCCCCTTAGTCGTCTCGCAGCTCATGGAGAAGTACAACGTCGACCCCAAGTCGATTGGCCGCCTCGACGTTGGTACCGAGACCATTATCGACAAGTCCAAGTCGACCAAGACCCTGCTCATGGACCTGTTCGCCGAGCACGGCAACTTTGACATTGAGGGTATCGACTCGAAGAACGCGTGCTACGGCTCGACCGCCGCCCTCTTCAACTGTGTCAACTGGATGCAGTCCGAGTCGTGGGACGGCCGCAACGCCATTGTCATGTGCGGTGACATTGCCATCTACAAGGAGGGCTCTGCTCGCCCCGTCGGTGGCATGGGCGCATGCGCCATGCTCATCGGCCCTGACGCGCCCATCGTCGTCGAGCGTGAGTGTCTGTGTGTATACAGTAGATCATCTTGGCTGACGTATCCAAAGCCGTCCACGGCACCTACATTGCCAACACCTGGGACTTCTACAAGCCCGACCTTTCGGCTGAGTACGTGAGTATCAAATTGCCCAGCTTTTTTTTTTTTTTTGGTCACGAAAACAACAACATGGCGCTAACATTTTTCTCCTTAGCCCACTGTCGACGGCCCCTGGACCATTGCCGCCTACCTCGGCGCTCTCGACAACTGCTACTCGACCTACCTCGAGAAGGCCGCCGCCTCGCGCGCCCGCGCTGCCAAGAAGGGCATTGCCAACGGCAACGGTGTCAACGGCCACGCTGAGGAGGCCGAGGGCCTGAGCCAGTTCGACTACGTCTGCCTCCACTCGCCCTACGGCAAGCTCGTCCAGAAGGGTCACGCTCGTCTCTTCTACAACGACTACCTCCGCAACCCCACCGCCCCCGAGTTTGCCAACATCCCCGAGGAGATCAAGTCGCTCGACAAGACCAAGACTTACACCGACAAGGCCGTCGAGAAGACCTTTATCGCCCACGCCTCGGAGCACTACAAGGCTGCCGTCCTCCCCGGCTCGGACTGCGTCAAGCGCTGCGGTAACATGTACACTGCCTCGCTGTACGGTGCCCTCGCCTCGCTCATCGCCAACATTGACTCGGACTCGATCCAGGGCAAGCGCATCGGCATGTACGCCTTTGGCTCTGGCTGCGCCGCCTCGTTCTACGGTCTCCGCATCAACGGCTCGACCGAGGAGATCCGCACCAAGCTCGACCTCCAGAAGCGTCTCGCCGCCATGGAGGTCGTCCCCTGCCAGGACTACGTGGACGCCCTCAACACCCGTGAGGCCAACCACAACGCCATCGAGTACAAGCCCACCGGCTCGATCGACAACATCTGGCCCTCGGCCTACTACCTCAACGGCATTGACAACCTCTACCGCCGTACCTACACCAAGAAGCCCGTCGCCTAAGCGCGTCACCGCGCCCCCTCCAGGCCTGGCTCCCCTCGTCTTGATCTCTATTTAGACAGCACACCATACTCGCTTCGCGCTACCACCGGCACTTTTAACACCGGGGATCCAGCAGCGAACTGTAACATCTTACTCTAGACCCATCTATTGTCTACCTATACCCCTCACGCAGGATGCATTTTGTTGATGCAGGACACACAAAAGAGGAGGGCCCAAATTCCCCGCACCGAGTCTGTGCCGCCGCGTATTGTTGTCGTCGGTGACACGTTCTTGCCAAGTGATGGCAAAAGCCCACCGATGGGTCCATGAGAAAGAAGCTGATGGGCCTGAGAAGCATTACACCAAGGCTGCCCGCTTTTCCCCAGTTCTGATCACTGACTTTGCAGTCTCTCTCGTCGATACATCAAGCTCCCTCCCTCACAACACCAACCCACTCTGAGCAATGCCCGACGGCACGGCCTCGCCCGTCAGTGACCTCGAGCGGGAACAGGAACTGGACACCCCGCTCGACCCACACGCCCTGCTGCCCCGGTACAGGGAGCCACGGAGCGCGCTCGACTGTTTACTCTACTTTCGTCCGCCGCCCCAGGCATTCGCGGCCCCCACGCCGGATGATGTTTGGCCAGCCCCGGTCTCGACCCCCGCCCCCGTCCCCGTCCCCGTCACTCCACCACCCGCGACCGTCACGGCCATGGCCGTAGATGGAGACGCGTCGCAGACGACCCCGACACCCTCTTCTCCTCCCACCCCAACTCCTCGTAACCCTTACCCGACCGTCGCGCCCGTCGACCCCGTCCCCGCCGCCGTCACCACCCCATCACCGCTCGCGTCCTTGATCGCCACTGTGGCCGAGTCGCTCGACGCGCACGGCATCGACCACTTCTCAGTGACACTCTCGCCGACGCTGCTGGGCCTCCTCGACCACCGCCTCCAGTGGGCCGTGGCCGACACGGCGGCGCAGCGGCGGTACGCGTGGGAAAACAAGGACAGCGCGTTTCTGCAACAGTGGATTGCGGATGTGGAGGGCATCCACCGCGCCGCCGCGTTGGTGGCGGTGGCGGCTGCAGCGTCTGGTGAGGAGTCGGACGGAGGAGATGGAGCGCGTGACGGTGGCATCCCCACATCCCCGACGGGGTCGCCCTCTACACCCACCGCACACGACTACCCGCCGTCTCCACCTCGACCGGGCACGCTCGGCACGCACGACTGGGCGGCGTTGGCGAACCGCTGGCTCGGCGATGCGAGCCACTTTGACAGGCCGCACGTGCCCCGCGGCACCTGGCAGCTGGCCCCATTCCCGTCGATGGCAGGCCCCTCGACATGCCACATTGCCTTGCGGCCGCCATACGCCCAGACAGCCAATCTACCATGGAGCGACACGGAGCGCGCGCGGCTGCTGCGCTATTATCCCGGAGGGACGGTCACGCACACGCACACGCTCCCGCCGCTGTCTCCCCAGTACGTGTGCAACGGGCTGGCCAGCGGGATGAGTACGTGGCAAGACAACGTGACGTCCGACACGCCGTTCCAGTGCACGCCCAAGGGCGGGGGCGGCGGGTGGGCCGCGCAGTGGGCCAGGAGCGAGCAGGTGTTTGCGGGGGCGAGGCCGACGAGGAAGGGGGAGCGGCATGAGGCGCTGCCACCTACGCTGGCGGCCTTGCTCGACCTGTCCGACGCGGGATTCACGGGCGATGTTCGAGGTGGCCTCTTCCGCGTGCTCGAGACCCTCGTCACCACCCTCCGGCGTATGTGGGCGCCCGAGGACAGGCTCGGGTTCGGCATCCGGGTGGTGCGCGATGAAGAGGACGGCCTGCGACTGGACCTCCCCTTCAAGTCAGGCGACAAGGTCGGCACCGCGTTTGTGGCGCAGCACTGCGGTGGTGGCGGTTTCGCCGGCCTCGAAACTGCCCTCATGTATCTCGTCCTCACGGTGGGTGCGATGTTTCTGCTAATAAGCATTCACCCGCTGACGGCCTACCACAGGTGTACACCACTGCCCAGCGCTACGAAGCACCCCTCACCATCACCCTCGCGTCCGACTCGCCGACGGGCGACGCGCTCGTGTGGCAGTATACCTCGCCCAGCGCGCTCAAGGTTTCGCGCGTGATACAGGGTGATGCGGCGCTGGACGTTCCCGATCACATCTCGCTCATGCGCGTGTTGGTCGCTGGTGGGTGTGCGTATGTTCCCGACAACTCCTGGCCGGGGAGGAAGGGGCTGGTGGCGGGTAATGGTACGGGGGTGTCGGCGGGGGAGCAGGAGCGGGTAGGCGAGGGCGAGGAAAGCGAGTTCACAGAAACGACGGCGACGAGCAAGGGCGGCGGCGAAGAGGATGAGGCGGAGGATGAGGAAAAGGCCGCGAGACAGATGACGAGGACCTGGTGCGGGGCTGTTGGCAGAGTTCCGAGTGCCACTGGCAGCAAGGAGACTACCGCAGAGGCGAAGCCGGCCGTCAAGCCATAACAGAACCGTATAGCTGGTGATGACAGCGCCACGCTGGAGAGGGAGAGCAGACTCGTACTCCTCCAACACCGACTGGCCAGAAGACCATGGACAATGGGGTGAGTTGGGGAGCTTCTTCAATCCAACTCTAACGCGAGCCAGAACTCTCCGCTCTCAGTAGACGATCTCGAGTACCTCCTCCACCAACATCTCCCACCTTGCTCAGGCCCGCTAGAAACCTATGCAATAGTACATGCTATAATACAGTAGATGCCTACAGTCTACACCACACCCCAGCCATAAGCGTACCCAGCACTCTTTCCTCCCAAACCCCTCGGCGCCCTCCAGAGCCGAGGCGCCGGAAACTCGCGTGGCGGCCTCCTCCTGCCGCGCTTGCGTTTCCTCTCGGGCTCGTCGTCTCCTGCAACCTGCTCGCCAGATCCCAGGCCTGTGACTGAGACTGGGAGATACACGTCCACGGCTGGCAGAGCTTTACACTTGTTCTCGGCGTCGGCCCACTCGTCCATCATGCGCTTGGCGACAAACGACACGGGCAACGGTGTCGCAGCGTCACTGTGAAACTCGACGGCAGGCTTTTGGTAACGTCTCGAAGGACCGATGTCGGGGACCGCGGACGGCTCGATGGCCGCTTCAGAGGCCACACGACGGATACGGGCTTGCACACTGTCGGGGAGCGGGCGGAGACGGGGGTTGGTGGTCACTGGGTAATCCTCGACAGTGGAGAGCGAGACGGGCCCGACGGGGGCTGATGAGAAGAGGCGGAAGTCTGAGGTGTCAGCTGTGTTGCGCGGACTTAAAGAAGAACTGGAATGAGACGCTTTATCGATACTTACCCACAGTCTCCTCTTTGGGCTTTGGTGGGGGTGGCAAGGCCGCCGCGCGTGCCGCCTCGATCTCTAGTTTGAGCTGGCGCTCGCGCTCCTTTCTCCGCTTCTTCTTAGCGTTCTGCTTCTCGGCCTTGGTCATTGGCAGGCCACTAGCGTTGAGGCCAGAGCCACCTTCGTCGTCGCTACCGGCGTCTGCAGGGACAGGCTTGGCCGTTGCGGGCTTGGACTCGAGCTCGAAGTCGACCGTCACGGGCTCCATGGGCGGCATGAGACCCGCCATGAGCGTATCGTACGCGGCTATGATTTCGGGCGAGGGCGGTGTATACACCTCGGACGCCTCTGAGCAGTGCGAGGGTGCCGGGGAGGGCGCCCTCGAGCTCGCTGGGCTGGAGGACATTGTTGTGGATGGTCAGATGCAAGAAGTGAGCACCTCCACTTCAACTTCTCAACAACCTCCCAACCCGCACGCCACGGGATCAAAACACCGCAAATTGCCGTCGCCACCACCCCCGCGCGTAGAGTTCATCCCACTTCACGTCTCCTTCACCAGCGCTCCCCATCAACAACAACAACAGAAGCAGCGAGCACGTCCGTCATGTCGTACAACAACGTCGGTCTCTCGACCGCCCGTGGATCGTGGGTTTCACCTCAGCCACTGAGCTAACCCCGCAGCGGCACCAATGGTTACATTGTCAAGAACACGTCCCAGCTCCAGATCCGCCAGGGTCCCCCCGGCTTCTCGGGTCAGCAGCGGTACGAAGACTACTTGAACGAGATTGCCAAGCCGCCCGTCCACCGTGCGCCTGACGCGGGCATCCTCGAGCACGAGAGGAAGCGCCAGGTCGAGATTAAGTGTATGGAGCTGAGGGACAAGCTCGAGGATGATGGGTGAGTGTCGGTGTTAGGCCCGTGGTTGTTGTTCCCCTATTGCCTGGGTACCGCACAGCTAGATTTGTCCATGCCCGGTTGTCTTGTGGCTACCGAGGTGATTTGGCTCGCGAAGAACAAGACGTGTCGCTAAGGACCACATGCTCCACGATATATGGGGTATGGGGGACTGTGAACACGACATCTGCTGCCCTGCCTTGCCTTCCCTCACTCTGCCAACGTGGTTCCGTTTGCTAACGCCTAAACCACAGTCTTGAGGATGACGAGATTGACGAGATGGTCGACGCTCTCCGCAAGAAGCTCTCGGCATCCAACATGGCCATCCCCGGCCGTCGCGCCACCGACTCGCACTCGGTCGCGGCCGCCAAGGAGGTCGAGATGAACCGTCTCAAGAACGCCCTCGACATCCGCTCCGACCACGTCGAGGGCCGTGCCTTCCACCGCGAGACGGACGAGGAGCGCGCCGTCCGCATGGCTGAGAAGGAGGAGCGCGAAAAGGCCCGTATTGAGGCGGCGCTCAAGCGCGAGGAGGAGGAGGCGCGCCGCGTCAAGGACCGCGAGGAGCGCGAAAAGCTCAGGCGTAGGGAGGAGTACCGTCGCAGGCAGGAGGCCGAGCGCCGTGGCCGCAGGGACGACTCGCGCTCGCGCTCCCCGTCGCCCGACCGCCGCCGCCGTGCTCGCGACGACGACTCGCGTTCCCCGGCTCCCCGCCGTCGTGACGACTCGCGCTCGCCCGCTCCCCGCCGCCGTAGGCCCGACACGCCCACCCCGCCACCCCGTGGTCGTTCCGAGTCGCGCTCGCCGCCTCCCGCTGCTCGTCGCCGTGCCGACTCGGACTCGCGTAGTCCTCCCCCGCGCCGTCGTCGTTCCCCCTCGGACTCGCGCAGCCCGCCCCCGCGTCGCCGTTCGCCTCCCGACTCGCGCTCGCCGCCCCGCAGGAGGCGGGACTCGGACGACGAGTCGGACTAGGCTCTGTTCCATTTCCAGTGTTGATTGAAGAAGAAACAAAAACACAAGCATTCAGATTGCATCGTCAAATCGCGAGTTTTGGAGTTTGGAGGGCTAAAGGGGGGCCTTCGGGGGGTAGCAGTGTACGCTGGTAGTTAGTTTGCGCCACGCCATGTATCATCGTTGTGCTCATGACCATTGTGAATCGTTATAATGGTTACATTGGAAGAAGAGGGGTGGGTATGACAAAGAGGTGACAGAGAGGTGACAAGGGGGTAAAAAGTGTAACAAACAAGAGTGGGTGTCGCCAGGACCAGCACAACCAGTTGCGATGGTCTACCCGCGGACGAGCCTTGCGAGGACACTTGAGCGTGTAAGCCCAGTCAAGAGGAGGAAGGGGGGAGGGCTATACCTACTTCCAAGCGGCATCCTTTGCCTCTGCAGGTTTGGATACATGCAGTCCTTGCAGTTTAGCCCAGTCGAGGTACTCTTCATACGTGGCTTTGGCCTTTACGCTGCCGTACACTTTCATGGAGATGGACTGCCACAGGTCGTCGCCGACCTCGACATGGCCACGGTACCCGGCCTTGTGGATGAGGCTGAGCACTGCCTCTTCGCGCGTCCACCCTTGCTCGGGGATGACGTCTGGCAGGTACGTGGCGGACAGCGAGCGTCCCGTCGTCGGGTGCGGGAATGTAATGTGGATGCCGTGCACGCCGGGTGTCCATGCGAGCGGGTCGGGGACGGGGGAAAACGGCGTCAGGAGACTGACGCCGACGGACAGCGAGGCCAGCTCAGCCGCGCGGATGGGCGAGAACCGGTGGTCTTCGAGGGCGGCGACGAGTGCGTATTCGGCCAGCCCGCGGTCCAGGCGCATGGGCGTAAAGTTGCCTATGCATCCTCGAAGAGACGGTTTCTTGCTTCCTCGCGAAATGTTCCACGTCACAAAGAGGGCACTGGGACAGAAGTCAGTAACCAGGGTTCAGGCAGAAGCGGTGTGGGTCACCAATGTCGTGTGCTGTGCGTTGTGGGTTGCCAACCATTTGTTGTCCCAGAGCATACTACATACGTCATCGAGGCGCGCAGCCAGCCTCGGTTCTCATCGTCCCGCCATCCAGCAGTACTCACTAACGGTCCTTGCCGTTGGGGAACGGAGGGCTGACGGGGTCACGGCCGTCAAACTTGGCGACGAGGACGTCAAACGCGTACAAGGCATGCCCGATTGTGCAAATGGGCTCCTCGGCGGGCGTGGCGGGGACAGAGATGCCAGGCGTTGGGGTGTCACTTGGCGTGAGCGCCGGCGTGGTACCAGTACCGGATGTCGACATGGTTGAGGTGTGAATGGTCTAGCTGGTGGGGAGAGAGGGCAAAAGAGACGAGGTTTGTTTGGTAGACGCTGTGAAGACGGTGGATGACGACGACAAGGTGTACTGGGAGGTGGCAAACGAGGTATTAAAGAAGGAGGAGCGGGGATGAGAAGCAGGTGGACGGTTCCCGGGCTCTGGGGGTGGCGGATGGGGTACAGGGGGGCGGCGGTGGCGGGCGGCCAAGGGGGGAAGCAAGGGGTGGGATAAGCCAGGGGACACGGGGTTGAGGGAGTCTAAATGAGTGGGAACGAGGGTGAATGGACGGGATAAGATGGAGAGGTGGAGGGAGGGATGGGGGAGCGAGGCCGCGGATCCGGAGATCACGCGCCTGTGTGTCCTGTTGCGGCGTGTGACGTGGGGAGCAGCAGCACGAGGATGTTGACCAAGGCGGAGGTGATGGCGAAGGGGGAAGGATGACCGACGAGTGGGGGTCACATCCTCCTCTTACGAATGGGCCAGAATTACGGAGATTATACCCATCTCCGTCTCTACCGATATTTACTTCCGTTACGTTGTCCCCTCCTGGCTGTGAGACGCGATCGGCTGCAGACGACAAAGGGGCCAAGCGAGCACGCGCGCGCGCCGCACACAAAAGGGACTGGAGACGCAGCTCAAGGACGCAGGATGCGCGATTGATTTCACCTCAAACTCGACTTGCTTTCAACGCATATCTTTCGTCTTCTTCCACTCTCCTTTTCGCACAACAACCTACAACTGGGGGAAACGCCCTGTTGCATCCTCGACGAGCCCATACCTCGCTCGCCTCCAAACCCCCTCCATCCACACCGTCCGCCTGACGCGTCTTCTCCGGCGCGTCCCTTCCAACCACTCCCATCACCATGTCGTCCCCTAAGCGTAACTTCCAGCCAACCGCAGCAGAGACTACCGCCGACCACTACGGTCGTCTTCACGGTATCCCCGATGATGTGCAACTGGCTCTTCAGAATGTCGGCCGCAAGAACAGACAATGTGAGTGGGACCAGTCCCGACACCTGGCCGCTGGTCAGCGTCTTGACAGCCTTCCTTGTCGCCTTCCCTCCTCACCAATCCCCCCTTTTTACCACACCTCCCGTGATCCCATCAGAGACCATATGCTGACAGCCCGCAGTCGTCGCCATGGGCCGCCCTCTCGTCCCGACTCAATCGGCCCCTGTCCTGACTTTCGGCAACCAGAACGCCAACATCTTCGTGACCGAGGCCGAAATGTACCGCAACGCTCAAGGTATCATTAACAAGGAGCTTTCGCGTGCCAACGAGGTTCAGCCATACGCGGCGAGCGTGGACGCTCTTGACCTGGCCGGCGGCAGCTCGGGCGGCGTCGGTCTCGGCTCAGACCTCCCTGTCCGCGGCTTCAAGCGTCACACCGAGGGCGACACCAGCGGGTCCGAGTCCCCCGTCATGGTCCCCAGCGGCAGCGCGTCGCCAAACTTTGGCAGTCTCACCCCTGCCGACGACTTCCCCTCAGTCTTCCGCGCCAAGTCGCCGCTCGCCAACCCCGAAATGGCATCGAGGGCCATGCCCCCTCCTCCTCTTCCTGCCGGCCGCATGACGCGCGGTCTCCCCCGCCGCAACCCCTTCAGCAAGACCATGTCCGCCCCCGTCAGCCGTCTCGGTACCTGGTCAGGCATGGAGGTCGACGGTAGCTGGGTGCCCGGTAACCCCGCCAACACGAACGCGTCTGGCGACGCCGCCGAGGAAGGCGCCGCGACTGGACCCGCTGCCGCTGGTGCTGCCTTTGTGGGTCTCTCTGGCCCCGTGGAGGAGGAGGATGGCTTCGACGTGTCGGAGTGGGCCAAGAGCGAGCAGTTCTAGAAACGCTGTCGTTTCTTCACCTTCATGTGGACTCGTTTTTGCGCCAGAGCCAGAGCCCACATGGCCTGGACTGGACTTTTTTCTGTATGTACAATGGCATGAGACGCGTATACCATGGTTCCCTATAGGGGAGAGCGGGTCGTACGTGAAGAAACAAAGATGAGGGAGTCGGCCTCGCAGAGCTTGCACCAGGTGCGCTCGAATCAGCGCGAACGAAGCGGGAGAGACTTCTAGTCTGATGACTGTCACCACCTGCAGGCAGTCAAGTTCAGCGCGGACGGTCTCAAAAGCATGGCTGGATCGGAATTGGAGTCGAGAGTGCTCATCGGGGTTCTTGTATGGCTGTTACGGGATGCTTGAAGACGGTTGCATTCAAGTCCAACAGTGGCCGCCACGCAGCACTGCAAACGTCGTCATCGCCATCGCCACCGCCCACCGGCCGACCGGAGGAGATTGCGGGGGTTACTAACGCCATTTCCCATCCAATTACCCCATCTCTTCTTCCTCGCTTTCCATTCTACTTCTTCATGCGCCCAACCCTCACAACCCACCTCACCCGTATTGCCCATCTCTCCCGCACCGTCGCCCCCCGTCGCGCATCTGCAGTCCTCAGCCACGCCGCCCGTCGTCCAGTTACCGCAGCTACATCTCTTGTTGTCACCTCGGCCAGCATCCTCCCTGGATCCCTCTTCTCCACCTCTGCCCCCACCATGACCAACGTCCAGAAGACTGATAGCGAGTGGAGGGCTCAGTTGAGTCCTGAGCAGGTACGTGTTGGTCGCGGCCGGCTGGCCATGGGTCCATGAACTGGCACACTCCGTGTTGCACCCAAACAGCGAGTCATGACTCTCCACTTGGGTCCCCGCCTGCTATACAGTCCTCGATACCTATAGCAGGACACTGTATCCTGCCACACGTACTGACTTGACAGTTCCGTGTTCTCCGCCAGGCGGGCACTGAGCGTCCCGGCTCGCACCCGTACGACAAGAAGCAGGACACTGGCGTGTACCGTGAGTCAGCGCTGTCAGCTCCAACAGTCACTGCCCAACGAGCTTTCATCACGCCCACTTGCCTTCCTTCCCCACCTTCCCTCTTCTCCACTCTTCCTCTTCCTCACACCTTCCTCGAGATCAATCACTTACAAGGCAGACTGCGCCGGCTGCGACGCTGCCCTGTATACCTCCAAGACCAAGTTGTGAGCAGCTCTGCCTTGTCTGCTTAGCTGACAATCTCAGCAACTCGGGCTGCGGCTGGCCCGCGTTCTTCGACACTGTTCCCGGCGCCGTGGTCCGTCGCGAGGACAGCAGTATGGGTGTTGTGCGCACAGAGATTGTGTGCGCTAACTGGTGAGCTTTGGAGACTCTGGAACTAGCTGACAGCAGTGGTGGACACCTTGGGTGAGTAACTAGCTGGGCTCGTCGCAAGAACACACCAGCCCAGACTTTCACCTGCTCGAGCCGGTGCAGAGGAGAGATCATGTCCAGCTGGGCTGCCTTGACCATCGTACCCAGCTGGATGGAGGGCCCTGCACCCGCTGAACACCCGTGCTCTGTGCTGTCAGCTAACATACAGCCATGTCTTCAAGGGCGAAGGTTTCTCCACCCCGACCGACGAGCGGCACTGCGTCAACGGCATCTCGCTCAACTTTAAGGAGGACGAGGGCAAGTAAAATAAGAGTAGCTACAGTAGTCTATGCATATGCGTTGGAAAGGAGTGGTTTCCGGTGCATGCTGGTTGGTTGGTCCTACCCGAGCGAATGTCGCCACCGGGAGCCCCGCGCGACGCGTCAAAATGACTTTTGTGCGCCAAAGCTCAATGTTGTTGACTTTCGCTTCACTCTTGTTTCTTCCACCATTCATGTCCTCATGACCAACGAACCCACGTCGAGCTCGACAGCAGCCATATCCTTGGCAGGGGGAGACGCTGCTGCGTCCACCACGGCGCAGCAGGCTCCAGCACTTCCTCACCTCGACACGCCGAACGCGTTTCCCTTCCCTTACCCACAACCATACAGCATCCAGCTGGACCTGATGCGCACCGTCTTTGCCGCTATCGAGGACGGCAAGATTGCCATCGTGCGTCAATTGTGTTTGCGTGTTTCTGACACGCCACCCAGGTCGAGAGCCCAACAGGAACTGGCAAATCGCTCACCCTCCTCACATCGACTCTTTCTTGGCTCGCCGCGCACCGTAAACGGCTCGACACCGCAACGGCCGCCGACCTCCACGCGAGGTTTATCGCCGAGGACCCAGACGACCCGCCATGGGTTGTTGAGAAGGCCGTGAAGCGGCACATGGCGGGGCTAAAGGCTGGCGAGGAGGCTCGCGTCGCACGGCTCAGGCTCGCGAGGGAGAGGGAGCGCAAGGCCAGGCGGGATGGAGGCGTGGGCGGGGGCATGTTTAGGAAAAAGGCTAGAGTCGGCGCCGGAGAGGACCAGGAGAGCTCCAAAGGGGACGGGGAGGACCAATTCCTGCCCGATGACGGCGACGTGCAGGAGGACACCAACCTCTCTGCCGAGGTGCGGGCGCTCATGGCGCAGTTGGCGCCCAAGGACGTCGAGGAAGAAGCAGACGAGGATGTGCCAAAGGTGGGTCTCTCTTGCTGGCATTCAGATCTCACCCGCCCAGGTCTACTTTGCCTCGCGAACCCACTCGCAACTCCGCCAACTCACCGCCGAGCTGCTCAAGACGACGTTTCCGGCCGGTAAAGATGGCGTCCCAGAGGACGAAGGAGTCAGCCTCGTGCCGCTGGCTAGTAGGCGGCAGATGTGTATCAACGACAAGGTCCGCGCCAAGGCCCACGGACGCGAGGATAGGTTAAACGAAGCGTGTCTGGACATGCAGAAGAGCGGTTAGTTGTCTGGGGGATCGTAAGCGCGACAGCTAACATTACAGGCGCTGCACGCTGCCCTCATCTTCCCTCCAAAGCTGAAGAAGGCCCACTCCTTGATGCGCGCGACGACGTACTGGCGACTGTCCGTGATATCGAGGACCTCGTCACGGAAGGACGTCGTGTCGGCGTATGCCCATACTATGCCACCCGGCGAGCCGTCAAGCCCGCCCAGCTCGTCACGCTGCCTTACAACTTGCTCCTCCAGGCCAATGCGCGCGAGGCGCTGGGCATTGACCTCAAGAACCAGATTGTCGTCATTGATGAAGCGCATAGTGGGTACTACAAGCGTGTCGCATTCACTGACCCAGTGAAGACCTCATCGATACCATTCTGGGCATCTACTCGGCCACTCTGCCCGCTTCTCGCCTTGTATCTGCCTGTGCCCAGTTGACACAGTACTTGGCCCGCTTCAAGTCCCGGCTCAAGCCACGCCACGCGCTCTGGATAAAGCAGACACTCTCAGTTCTGCGCGGCCTCGTTCGTGTCACCGAGATATACACCGCCGAGGCGCGCAAGGACAAGACCAAGGCCCGCGGCGAGCTCGTCGACGTCAACACACTCATGTCCCGTGTCGGTGGCGGCGGCGATGCTGTCAACTTGGTCGAACTCGTTGCGTACCTCAAGGAAAGCAAGCTCGCTCGTAAAGTCAGCGGCTTTGCAGAGAGCCTCGAGGCCGCTGCAGACAAGGAGAAGCGCGGATCCGCAGCGAGGCATGCGAGCATTGCGGTCTTTCACGCTGTGGAAGATTTCCTCCTCTCCCTAACCGACGCTCGCGACGACGGTCGCATCACCCTGTCACTCGAAGCAGGCGACAGCGTGGTGGTAAAGTACGTCCTCCTCAACCCGGCCGAGCGGTTCGCCGACGTGGTCAACTCGGCGCGCGCCGTCGTGCTTGCAGGAGGCACGATGGAGCCCGTGTCCGACTTCTACCGTCAGCTCTTCCCCTCCATCCCTCGCGACAGGTTTGTTCACTTGTCCTGTGCACACGTCATCCCCAAGTCCAACCTCCTCACCCAAGTCGTCTCGCGCGGTCCGCGCAAGACCGAGCTCGAGTTCAAGTTTGCCAACCGCGGCGACGAGGGTATCCTGGCTGAACTGGGCGCCATCCTCCTCTCGACCGTCGGGCTCGTACCCGACGGCGTGGTGGTGTTTGTCCCCTCGTACGCGTTCCTCGACAAGGTCAAGACGGCGTGGGCGGGCAGTACAGGCGTGCTGGCCAAGCTGGGACAGAAGAAGAGCGTGTTCTACGAACCGCAGACGGCCGCAGACGTCGACGCCACGCTCAGAGACTATGCCCTCGCGGTCGAGGCGCCGAGCATGAACGACGCGGGAAGGCCGCGGACAGGCTCGTTACTGTTTGCTGTTGTTGGCGGCAAGCTTTCCGAGGGTGAGCTGCGTCGTCCACCTTTTCTCTCGGAATGAGCTGACAATCCAGGTATCAACTTCTCCGACCGGCTCGGCCGCTGCGTCATCATGGTGGGCCTGCCGTTCGCCAACGTTGGCAGTGTCGAGCTGCAAGAGCGCATGCGCTACGTTGAGCGGTTGCCCGGCGCGGGCAAGGACGCAGCCAAGGAGCTTTATGAGGTGAGTCTGGGCTAGTCCGGTAGCTGAGATGGCCTCTCTCGTCTCACCACAGCCACATGGAATGGAGTAGCTGACTCGCTGGCGCTTTGCTTCCTCTCACAGAACCTGTGCATGCGCGCTGTCAACCAGTCCATCGGCCGAGCCATCCGCCACGCAAACGACTACGCGACCGTCCTCCTCCTCGACCGCCGGTTCGGCACACACCGTATCCGGTCAAAGTTGCCAAAATGGATCGGCGACGACGTCAAGGTCTGTGATGAGTGGAGCAGTGCGGCGAGGGGGGTGGCGGGATTCTTTAGGGAGAAGAGGGCGAACGGTGGTGGACAATAGAGGCGTGCCATGTTGCGGAGGGTGTGTGGCACTGGGGGCCGCAGGAGCGGTTAGAGAAATGGCAGTCATGTGGAAGTTGCATCCATGTGAACATGCAGTGTGCATCGCATCTACTAAGAGTACAGGCCCCGCACGTATCTATACACGTGCAGTGGGCGATGGAATTATATTCAGAACAAGACGTCAAGATGCAACGATGCTTTGATGATGGGACCGGGAAGCGATTGTGGCGGATGGGATTTTCTAGTTTTTGGTGGCTGCTACTCGTTGGCTCCATGTTTTCGACAACATGTGCAAAGTCGATGGATGGAAGGGCGAGCCATGTAGACTTGCAGCGCCACCAGAGGCGACAAGGGGTACGATCGTTACTTTGTGCCGAACGTGCTCTTCGCTCGCACCCTCGCGCCGATGCGGTAGAAGATGAACGGCAGGGGCAACGTTAGGAAGAGCAGGCCGGCGAGGAGACATGTGCCGCCCACAGCTCCCAGACGCGTGTACAGCTGAAGCCCGAACAGGGGGAATCCAGCCGCGAACGAGGACCTCAGGAAGGAGTTGGACGCGAGGGCCGATGCGGCAACGGGCCTGTACGCGTCGACGAGGTACGTGAACGTCGAAGTAAAGCTGTAGACGATGCCGGCGCCAAAGAACGTGGACATGAGGATGGGCACGATCCAGTGGACGCTCTTGAAGCTCGTCAGGCCCATGAGCAGCAGACCCACGGGGCAGAGGACGGCGCCGTACATGCCGACAACGAGGCGGGACTCGGGCGGGGCAACGCCGCCACCGGCCACCACGGCAGCGCGGTACTTCTTGTTAAAGTAGGGCTGGGTGCCAGCGGCAATGATCATGCCCGCGCCAATACCGAGGAAGGCCATGCCCGTGTCCTGCACGTTGAAGTTGTGCTGGTGCTTGAAGATGAAGGGCACGCCGCCGAACGAGAGGTACAGGATGCCCAGGATCAGGGCGGACCAAAGGTCGAGGAAGAGGACCATGGGCTGGGTGATGAGGAGGACTGTGCGTGGTGGTCAGCTCAAGAGCGGATGTCGCAACCAACCACTACTCACCGAAAGGTGTCTTGACACTGTTCTGAAGGGCACCGATGAACGAGCGGTTGAGGTTCTCGATCGGCGCGCGGTAGCGGTCGTCGCCAGTGGACTTGCGGAGCCTTCCAATGTCAGCTGGGGTACCAAATTCAAGGCTTACTTCTTGGCCTTCTTCTTCAAGAGCTTGGGGTCAAACGTCTCGGGGACGAAGGCTACCAACAGGGCCATCATGCAGCCTGCCCAGATGAGGATGACATAGTACGTCCACCGCCAGTCGGGCTGCTGCTGGTTGATGAATCCCGAGAACAGGGGGCCTGCAACGGGACCGATGAATGGCGCTGCCGAGAAGATCATCATGGGACTGGGTTTCGTGTCAGCGGCGACTTCAATTGGCGGTCGTCCGCTCGGGTCCTCTGCCCGTGTGGTCCTCTGCCCGTGTGCTCCACAGCTTGTACTCACGTCGCGACCTTGGAGTTGTGGAAGACATCGGTGATGGCACCACCTGACACGGAGAGGAAGGACGAGCCGGCAAATCCAGTGAAGAAACGGAAGATCATATGAACGGCGACGTTGGGGGCTTGGAGGTGTCAGCTAATCTTCACCAGGGAAGTCTCGCGTGACGCTTGGGGGAGGGTGGACCATGGATCTCATACTCACCAAACGCGACGGGAAAGTTGAGGAGGAAGAATGCAAGGAAGCTGTAGTGCAACACCGGCTGACGGCCAACGAACTCGGAGACGGGACCGAGGAGGACTGGGTGGTGTGGTCAGTTACCAAAGACATGATGGTCATGAGGCACATGGCGGTGGGTAGTCACTATCGGCAACTTGTGACGACAATGTGTCGGCACCACTTGAGACAGAAAGAAATACTCACGAGGTCCAGTGCCGAGTCCCATGACGAAGATGGAGATCGAGAGGATGCAAACCTCTTCGCTGATGTGGAACGTCTCGATCATACCCGGATAGGTGTCGCTCGCCATTGACGAGCAGCAGGTGACGCAGATACAAGACACGGCAAGAACGATGACCATGGTCCTGTTTCCATTAGCCTCAGGTTTCCAAGAAGACAGAACGGGGAGCGGCGGCACGTAGCAAAAACGCACATGCCCGTAGCCAGAGCGCCAACCCACACCAGTAGGATCGGCGCGCACTTTGTGTGGTGCCACTGGCGAGACGGTCACTCGCCAACTCTGGCCTACTCACCATTTACGCCATTTGGCCTTGTTAAGGGGGCACATGGGGTCGTTCTCGTCGTCCCACTGCACTGCAAAGAGATCTTCGTTCTTGAGAGCCTTTTCGTTCAAGACTTCGCCCGCACAGGAAGGGACGCGAGTGAGGGAGCCGATATCGCCATCGGCCGGCAACTCAATCTCGTGCTCGTGGCGGTGTCCGCTCATGGCACGCTCGAGGTCAGGCGTGAACGTCACTTCGGACGACATGGTGAGTTGCGACGGTGGTGAGGCAAGTCGGGGTTGCTGTTCTTCGTCGGACATGGGTCGTGGGAGATATAAGGGGTGGAGGTTGGTGGAGGGTTGTGGAGTTGTGGGGATCGGGTGGTTGGGTGGCTCGGTAAGCCAAAAGTGGCTGCTGTAGTCGCTGTTGTGGAATGCCAATTGTTGGTGGAAGGATAATCTGGATTGCCGTGTGGAGTGGGTCTTTATGTATCCATCGCGTGTTGGCAGTAGTTGCTACAGACCGTGCGTGTGATAGATAGACAAACACAAAAAACCGTCCATGGATGGCGCAGAGGACCCTTGCGGCGTTCATCGAGTCGTCCAGGGTACGCCGGCCCGGGCAGGTTGACCGAGCAACGACTTTCCGATGTCTCACGGAAGACCCAGAATAAGCCGTGCAGCCTCCCGAGTCTTAGTCACCCCACTTTTTATACTGGTGTTCAGGCGGCGTCATTGTGCATGCGTGCACAGGCGGCGGTAGCGAGGAGCCCCAGCCGTCCGCGGCGCCATCTCAGATTCCCATACAGGGTGGGACTGTGAGAGATTGCTTGTTCACTTGTTCCAATGGGTAAGGAGAATCCGTTGTAGCGCACGCAATGCACTCGGAAGTTCCGTGCGGACGAGATGGCAGGGCCACAAGATGACCGCTAAATGACGTGAAGACGGCCAAATAGCTAATTAGCGCGCTCGAGGCATCCCTCCCATGCCTCCCATGACATGATTGCTGGGGACCGATTAGCAATACGCTTCTGCTAGTTCGACGTTCCACACATCTTGCATTCAAACACGGAGTCGCCCGCAGCTTGCATCTCTTCTCCTACTCCCTCGGTTTCCTCGGCAGTGAGACGACGCAGCCGCAGGTTGGCACACCATGGATCGCATGTCGTGGGTGCTCATCCCGAAACATAAATTGCCCTCACTGGAGCACCAACGTAAAGTGACGCGTGCTCGCATGCTGGCAATGCAGTAGTCGCGAGTGGCAGTGCATGTTGCACGTTGGTCGGTGGGTGTAGTCGGGTGGTGGCGGTCCCGTATCGGAGCAGACCGCGGATGTTTAACATGCTGAGCATAATCTGTCGACGAGTGCGCGTGTTTGGTTCCTCATAGGTCCGGGAAAATAGACACCATGGTGGCGCCGTTGTTCGTGCGATTGTCGTGAGAACGGCCGCAGACTCCGTCCAGTACGTCCGGGGGATCTGTACAATCCGCAGGGCCTGCAGATGTCGAGTGCTGATAGAGGCTTCTACTCTGACGCAGCCTTGGCCTCGTCCGACACATCCGCAACAGGCGCTGGCGAAGGCAAAGGCTCACCAGTCTCGGGGTTGCGGCCCTTGTATCCCAGACACACCCAATACGCCTCTGAGCTCTCGGAGCGTGAAGCCTTGGGTTTGTCCGTCGCCACTTTGGTAAAGAAGGGCTCCAGCTCTGTTTTGCGGAACTCGTTGAGGTCGGGGTGCATAAAGAATTTGAGGCTGGAGAGGAGAGGCGACAATGTCAGCCGCGACGATGAAAGACAACATTATGAGACACCCAGAAAACAGCGTGGGCTGGACCATGTGCTCTCAGACCTTTGACACTTACACGAGCGAACCGCCGGGATAGGAATCCTTCTTAGGCCTGAGCACCACGTGTGCAAAGGTCGTGGCAGCCTGGACCAAATCCAAGCTGCTCTGGACATCACGCACGCGCACGCCCGACATGGCAGCCATCATGTCCGACAGCACCGTATCAGCGCTGCCGTCCTTGTTGAACCCCTTCAGCCCCATGCGAACCTGTTCTTGGACAGAGTGGTCGAAGAAATCGCCCTCGACAACCTGCACACCTTCCAGCTCCTCCATAGGCAGCAGGTCGACCGCCACCACGGCGCCTGGGATGCCGCCGTGGCCACGACGTGACTGCCGCCGGATGGCCTTGGCGGCTACCTGGCTCCATCCGCCCGGCGCAGCGCCGAGGTCCACCACCGCCCGGCCGTGTAACAGGGGGTACTTGCGCGCGAGCTCGCTCAGCTTGAACCCGCTCCTTGCTCGGAGCTGGGTGCCGGCGCCAGTACCCTGTTGCCCCGTGGCTCGCGAGCGCACAAAGGGGTCCTGGGCCTGTCGTGCGAGCCAGCGGTTCGAGGAGGACGACTTGAGCGCAGTGAGGGCGGGGCGCATGGCAGAGTGTAGACGGAGACGGACGGTGGTTTGTTCGTGTTGTTGTTGGCAGACGCTCGTGAACAGGCCAGAAAGTTGGATGAGATCTGGCCGCGGAAGCAAATTACCCGGATGACGCCGAGATCGAAAGCGGCGGTGGAGTGGCCAAACGGGATCGCGTGGATCCACTATTTGGTCTTCTTCTCACCTTCTCCAAGAATCGACAATGGTGGGTTTGACAGCGAACAGATCGTCCTGACCCATACAGGCCAACGCATCGAGCAAGCGTATCGCTGCGGCGAACGAGACCGCCCTGCGGAACCTCGTGCGCAACATGGTCATCATTAATGTGAGTTCCACGCCCAGTTGGTGCTCTTGCACCTCGATATCGGCGGAGTGTGTACAGGATACGGACTTCTGGGACTGTGGAGAGCATGTCACCAGGATATGCGATGTTGCCGCTTTCCTACACCATCCGGGTTCGCCGCAATGGTCACCACGCCTCCCTCCTTCCTGCCCTCCAGAATCATCCGCCCACATCCAATTATCCCAACTAACATCGCCCAGGTCCTCGCCTTGGCTGTCCGATGGATGAAGGCCCGTCGCCACGTCCGTCCCCTGTGGCCCTCTGGTTTCCCGCTCTTCCTCAACGTTATTGGGTTCATCGCCGTCCTGTTCATCTGGCGTTGGTTTGCGGCGATCGGTACCCCCAGGCGTGACGCTAGCGGCATCAAGGTCGGCGACGACCTGGGTGGAAAGGGTATCGTGGAGCTGGCTTGGGATGTGTGAGTAAGAAGAGTTGGAGGAAGCCAGAGCTGTTAAGGCCGTCGTCCGGCTCCTGCCACCTTACCGCCTCCAATGATGTCGCTGACAACCCGCTCACAGCATCTACATGACCTGGATCTGTACCCTCGGCTCAGCCCTTCTGGGCAACTGGGTGTGGTGGCTGTACCTTGCCATCCCCGGCTTTGGCGCGTACAAGGTCTTTGGCATTGCCCAGCCCTTCCTGGCCATGTTCATGCCGGGAATCTTTGGACCCAAGGCGCCCAAGGGTGCCGCTGCCGACACCCCGGCAGCTGGCGCTGCTGCTGCTGGCGAACCCGGCGAGTCCAAGCGCCAAGCCAAGCTCCGTGCCCGCATGGAGAAGGGCGACAAGCGTGTCCAACAGCAGACGCGTAGGCAGGCGCAGTAAGGACAGACAGCAGAGGTTAGAAATAGATGGGACGTTGGGTCATGGTGCGATGCATATCCTATCCTAGCCTGTTTACTCATTGCGAAATGGGTCGAGTAGTAACTGGCGGTCCTGTCTTTTGCTCTATGTCTAGGAGCAGCTCCTCTCTACATGCCGTCCTCGGTGGTGTTCTCGTCGATGACATCGCTCTGGCGCCACTCGGCGGCGGCGCTCGAGACAGTCGCGCCCTTGGCAGCGACGACGTCAAGCACACCCTCGAGTCCTGGACGAGTGACGTCGTCGGATCCGCGCTCCCACGTGCCGAGAATGGCCTCCTTGACGAGGAGCTCGCGCTCGGTCAGACCAGAAGCGGCGAGACCGTGGCTGCGTGCACGCGCAGCGACGTTGGCGCCGCGGCCACCGGTACCGGAGAGCGTGCGCGCGGCAAACACGTTGCGAACGGGGCGAGCCATGGGTGCTGGCGCCTTCTCCTCGCCTAGCATGCTACGTCCGCCGGGCATGCCTGGGCTGCGCTCTGCCATGCGGCCAATCTTGGCGCCGCCAGTGGCATGGGCGCCGTACGACTCGGACACCTTGATGGCGTGGCCGGTGAACTGGTTGAACTGGAAAAACTCGGTGCGGTACTGGCGGTGTGCGTTCTCAAACGCTGTGGGGATCTCGGAAGGGTCGCGCATGAATGTCGCAGCCGAGTGGTGGAGATCAACGAGGGTGCGGAGGGTGCCGATGGGAGCCTTGCCGTTGGGAAGGAAGGGGGCGTGCTTGGCGTGCGAGGCGGGCTTGGGCTTGGACGACGACGCGGCCGACGAGGGGCCGGCACGGGCGGCCTGGCGGACAAGTGTGGTGGCGCGCATTGTTGCGACGGGGGGAGGGAAGGGGTGTTGTGGTAGCGTGGACGGGGTGTCTGTTGGCGAGAAAAGTCAGAACAGTGAGGAGAGGATCGCGGATTCCGAGCAGGCGTAGCAACGCCGCTGGGGAAATAACACGTCATATTGGGACACTCCTCGGCGGAGTTCACCTGCTCTCCGTCGACCTGCAAGGCGCCCCCAAGCGCTACCGTATATAAAGATCTACTGTTACGAGCAGCAATGCCTCTATCTCTTCCTTTCACTCTATACGTCATACGATCTTTTTAAAGTACCTACACATCAGACGCCCCACGGCTGCACGCCGCGCCACGACTGTGCCCACAACAGCGACGAGGAGGACGGGATGATGGAGCTGGCCCTGGCCGCCTCCAAAAAGTTCCAGTAGACCAACAGTGAGTCTTTGGTGAGCCTTGCACGTCAAGGGTTGGAGGTTCGGGGCCCGAGACTGACCGTACAGTGCCTTCAACGCCAACGAGCAGGGATGCTTTCTTCGATTCGACAGAACCCATCCAACCCATCCGAGTAGCGCCCATGTCCATACCTTCCGATGTCTTCCGCACTCCATGCCACATGCACGTCCCTTATGTGCTTCTCACTTCATAATTCATACTAGACCACCTGTCCTTCTCACCAACAGTGTACATGAATACTACTTCTGACGTGAAACCCCATAGTCACAATGTAAAACCGGGGACCCCAGCGGCGATTTACTTATATTTTTGCGTTCTTTTTCGTGCCGTTCTTTACAGCTTGGCAGTACCGGTCAACTGGATCCTTTCGGCCCGCTCCTTCTCGGCCCGGTCGCGCAGGAAGCGACGCAGAATCTTGCCCGAGGGCGTCTTTGGGATCGCGTCGACGACGTGGACACCGCCACCGAGTCGTTTGTGGCGGGCCGCACGGGCAGCCACCCAAGCTTGAATCTCCTTGTCGAACCACGCACGCTTTTCGGCGGTGCTAATATCCTCCTCCGGGTCGATGCACACGAACGCCGTCGGCAGCTCGGTAGCCTGCGATGCGTCGTACACACCCACAACGCCGACGTCCTTGATCTTTGGGTGGGTGAGGAGAAGAGCCTCGAGCTCGGCCGGAGGGACCTGGAAACCCTTGTACTTGATCAACTCCTTGACGCGGTCCACAACTTTGTACCACCCGGCGTTGTCCCGAATCAACACGTCGCCCGTGATGAACCAGTCACCGTCCATCGTCTTGGCCGTTGCCTCGGGGTTGTTGTGGTATCCCTTCATGACGCATGGGCCCCGCAGGTACAGCTCGCCGGGTTGACCTTCTTCGGCATCCTTGCCTGTTGCTGGGTCCACCAGGCGAGCCTGGTAGTATGGCAAGAGACGTCCAACCCAACCTTCTCGGCCTGCGACTGCCTCTTCTCCGCAGAATATATGACAAATGGGGGACGTCTCGGTCAACCCATAGCCTTGCGTGATGCGACAGTGAGGCAGACGGGCGAGGAAGGCGTCAATGAGGTCCTTGCCGAGTGGAGCAGCGGCGGACATGAGCGTTCGGAGCGACGAAAGGTCGAATTTGGGCAAGTGCTCCGAATTGAGCAGCACAATGACAATGGGCGGAACGATGAGGGTGTGCACAACCTTGAACTGGAAGGGTTAGCGGTGGTAACGTGCTGTGTGGCCTGTATCGCATAACTTACCTTCTCCAGCGCACGCAGGCAGGCAATTTCGTCGAACCTGGGGAGAATAACGGCACATGCGCCGACCGAGAACGGCTGCTGAAGAACCATGGTGACGCCATACGTGTGCGAGAGGGGCACAAAGCCAAGCATCCTGTCGTTGGGACCAAGCTTCTGGTAGCTAGGTTTGAGGCATTGCATCTGGGACGTAAAGTTCCAGTGGGTCGACATGACACCCTTCGGCAGACCGGTCGTGCCGGACGAGTAGCACAGGAACTGCGTGTCGTGGATTTGTTCTCCCGAGAACGCCTCCGCACGGCCAGGCATGAGATAGAGCTCCGATACGCACTTGTACCTGCTCGGCTGGGGCTTGTCCTTTGGCAGACAGAGCAGGATGACGTGCGAGTCGGGGATGGGCTTGTCGACCATGGGTCGGGCCTTGTCCAAGTTCTCCAGCAGCCACGGCTCGGTGAAGATTACTGTCGAGCCAGAGTTGTTGATCTGGTAGGCCAGCTCTTTGGGCGAGAACGCATAGTTGGCGGGCGAGATGGTCATGCCAGCCGCCATGCATCCCCAAGCGGCCTGGATCCACTCGAGCGAGTTGAGACCCCAGATACAGGTCGTGTCGCCGCGCTTGACGCCAAGCTTGCGGAGACCAGTGACCATGCGCAAGCTGTCGTTCTTGACGTCGGCGCGGCTGAGTGTACGACCCGTCACGCCGTCGATGTACGCCGGGAGCGCTGGGTCAAACTCGGGCCTCTCGGGGTGGTGAAAGTGCCAAGTACCGCATTTTGGGAGCGGAGGTTCGGGATAGTCGGAGACGTAGGGCATGGTGCGTATGGATGAGCAGCTGGGAGAGTGGGTGATGGGTATGGGTAGCAAGCTGCCAGAGCTGCGCGGGCGAGTGGGCAAGAGTGTGCTCACCAGGGGTGACCTTCGAGTACTCTTTATAGGGAGTGATCCCACCTCGATCGCGGCGCCCGGCGAGCCGCCGCTGTTCGTCTCTTCCACTGCTCGCTCGGTATTGAGGCTCAACTGTTGCCGAGGAGCCTCCAGGAAGCAGGCTGCGCGTTTCTCCACGGTGATCACGCGGTCGAGCATGGCAATACTGCTCGGGTGCCCCGACAGCCGACCGCAAGGGCCCCACATATGCGAGCTGCACAGACAGCAAGGCACGATGCGGGTCAACCAAGGTGTGCGATGGTGCGGCCAATGTGCGGCGAGGGGCTGGAGTGTCTGCTATCCGCGCGGCGATTCCGTGGATCCCGGCAGGTGGGCGGAGTGAACAGCATGGACGTCGTCGTCGTTGACGGCTTCCTGCACACTCTTGGCACAGATTGCCGAAATACCCCACACGAACCGAGAGTACCGGATATCTCGCACAGTTGTCATGGCCGCAAAGGCTTGGCTCAACCTCCACCGGGACACCAGGGGGCGATTTAAGCACGACCAAAAGCAACATACGAAAGGGGTACAAGTACAAGGTGTGGGTACGGCGACTGTGCCGGCGTGTGACGATGTAGGCGGGCCACCGATATTGCGTTGCTGCCCATCACCGATCGCCTGTTGACCGGTTGTGGACGGTGGGTGGGCGTGGGGTTCTGTGGGGTAGGCGGAGGAAGCCGACAATCACATTACGTAAATACAATTGGTCATAACCCCTAATCCCACGTCATTTCAAAAAGTTGACCGTTATCAGTCGTTGAGATTTCAGTTCGCATCCTCGTCCAGGTGGGTGCTCGGGGCAGCTTTTGGTCGTCACCACAGACAGCGTCGACAACAACCATTCGAGGCATTCTGGGAACGGGAGCCCCCAGACAGCTGTAACCACCTCTTTCCTTGAAACTTGTCCGCCATGGAAAAAGTCCAGTTCCAGCTCGAATCGACGCTCCCAGAGCTCAAGGACCTCTACGAGAAGGGCCTGTTCTCCAAGCACGAGATCGACCAGATCACCAAGCGTCGTACCCAGTTTGAGACTGCCCTCATTCGCCGCGTCACTCGCAAGAATGACTTTTTCCAGTACGCAGAGTACGAGATCAACCTCGAGCGTCTGAGGAAAGTTCGCTGGAAGAAGCTCAGTGAGTCGTTACGTGGTGTTGTTGACGATAGGACGCTGACCACCGGTTTCCAGAGTACCACATTAACCCTCCTCCACCTTCGGCGTCAACGTACTCGCTGCCGCGTCGTACTCTGTACATTCTGAAGCGCGCCACAGCCAAGTTCCCCGGCGACCTGGCTGTCTGGCTCGCCTATGTCGAGTATGCGGCACGCGAGGGAATGACCAAGGTCGTTGCCAAGGGCCTCAACTCTGCTCTGCAGCACCACCCTCTCTCGCCCACTCTTTATCTCCTCCTTTCCTACCACCACCTTCACCCCGGAGCTCCCCTCCCGCGCTCCTCCATCCCGTCCACCTCTCGCCTGGACCTTCCCTCGGCTCGTGACCAGGACGACTCGACAGCCGCCGCCTCGGCCTTTGCTCTCGAGGGTACCCAGCCCGCGCGTACCACTTTGCTCCTCGGTCTCCGTGTCTTGCCCCGGTCACATACCTTGTGGCGCGAGTACGTCAAGCTCGAGCTGGGATGGGTGGAGGCTCTGCGTCGTCGTTGGCGTCTGCTGGGCATCGACCTCAAGAAGGGTGCCGATGCCGAGACAGACGAGAACTTTGATGGCGACGCTGCCGCTCTGGCTGGTGGTGACGGAGCGTTTGGCGAGGAGGGAGAAGAGGCACGTCGTGCTATTCTCTCGGGCCAGCTTGTGGTCCACGCCCTCGAGCAGGCGCTCAAGGAGGTCCCCGCCAAGGGCCACGAGGAGGACCAGGGCGAGCTGTTGGATGGTGTCGCGTTCCGCACCAACATGCTCACCATGTTGAGGTCTTACCCTTCGCCACTGCGCAAGAAGGCCCTCGGTGTCGTGTATGCCGACTTGGAGAAGATTGCTGCTGCTGGCGGTGTTGAGGGCTCCAACGCACGACTCGCCCTCACCATCCGTTCACTGTACGACCGCGAGTACGAGGCTGGCGAGCCCAAGATCGACGGCCCGGTGGTCGCCGGCGTCGAGCTTGTCGAAGCCCTCGGTGCTATTGGAAAGGAGATCCGCTCCGTGGCCAAGAAGGCCGGTCCCGAGTTTGTCAACGCCGCCGGCCTTTGGCTTGCGGACCACATCGCCCAGTGCGGCGACAACGCCGACCTCGAGCGCTACCTCTTCTCCACTCTCAAGGCCCTTACAAAGGCCTCGCTCTCGCCGTCGGCCGCTCTTCTTGCTCGCCACCTCGAGCTCGTTTCTCGCCTCGACGCGGATGCCTACCTGACTACTGCCCGCTCCCACGTTGCGCAGCACCCCACCTCCCCGATCCTCCAGCTCGCCCGCTTGCGCGCCGAGGTGGCCGAGACCGACATCGCCACTGTGCGCAAGGCCTGCGCTGACGCTGCCGCCGACGCGACCGCCTCATCTCTCTCGCCCGAGGACCAGCGTGCCGTCATTGCCCTCTGGACTACCTGGGCCGCCTGGGAGGAGACTCAGGGTGCCGAGAACCCGCACTGGAAGAAGCTCCTGCGCGACTCGCTCCGTCTCGGCGCGGGTATCCCAGACCTGCACTCGTCCATGCTTGCATCTTACTACGGTGCACGTGTGCGTAGCGGTATGACACCCGCAAAGGCCCTCGAAGTCGTCATTGCTGGCTACCAGCCCACGGCTGCTTTCTTCGCCCTCGCCTTCCCGCTCCTTGCCGAGCTCAACGGCGCACACGCTCCCCTCGCCAAGCTCTACGGCGCCTGGCGTGCCGCCTGCCGTACGTCTGAAGAGCGCGTGTCGGCCGTCTTGACCTGGGCCGAGTGGCTGCTCGAAAGGAGTAAGGGCCGCGAGGCTTATGACGCTGTCGAGACGGTCCGCCGTGAGGCCCGTGGCGATGAGGCTGAGATTGGCCGTTTGGAGGCCGGCTGGAAGGGACTGTTGGATGAGGTTGAGCGTCGGGCTGCTGGGGATGAGGACATGGAAGAGGATGAGAGCAGTGGAAGTGACGAGGAGAGCGACGAAGAGGAGGAGTCCGGAGACGAGTCGGGAGAGGAGGAGGCCTCCGGCTCGGACGACGACGAGGAGAGCGAGGACGACGACATGAGCGGCGGCTTTGAGATTGCCATGTAGACTAGCCCCATCCTCCATTCCATATATCCTGCATGCGATGCCATCAGTCAGACTCCCAAAACCAGGAGCATAACGAGGCGAGGACGAAGCGGTCGGTTTCTGGTCGAAGGCCCGGACCCACTCTGTCCCGCACGACCCAACGTCAACTTTGGGTCGCCAAATGACGCGCTAGCGTCAGGTTGACTGTATTTGTCTAGTTCATCTCATCTCATCCATCCCATCTCACCCATGTCCGCCGAACTCGCCGAGCTTGGCAGCGAGCTCGGCATACGTTCTGCCCGTGCAATGTTCGCAGCAATGTCGACGCATGCAGCGGCTATCACGCGCTCCAGCAGCCCCACCACTGCAGCGCCCGAAGGTGGTCCAAGCACCTCCACAGGCGGCGGCGTCAACTCACCACCCGCTAGCATCTCGTCTTCCTCCTCGTCCGACTCGCCACCACGTAACGCGACACTTCCTGCACAACCACAGACCCCTACGAGGCCGCGTGCAGTGGGGATATACTCCCCGCTGGCAGCTACCTCGTGCACGCCGCCGACCTCGCCCGCGCGTCGCGGCCAACTACACCCTTTCTTCCAGCGCCGCGCGCCTCCCCCGCCAGCGAGGATGCCGCGCCTCGTGGCCGAGTACGCCAGTTCCAGCTCGGAGGCATGTAGCCAGGAGAGCAGGGCGAGCGAAAGTTCATGGGGCAGCGGAAATGAGAGCCCATCCGGGAGTCCTACAGGACAACGACAAGGGAGGGGAGGGGATGGGGCAATGGACTTGTTCGCCGTTGCGGACGAGCTTGCGCGGTTGAGAGTGTCCGACACGGGCCATGGGTTGCCTCGCCTCGTGCCTATACCCAAGGCGGTGGACACTGGGACGGCTACGACGTTCCGTCCAACAGCGGTCGAGGTCGCGGCCGATGTCCCAACCGCCGCCGCCAGCGCGAGCGCAAGCACGAACAACGCACCACCACTGCCGGCGTGGGACGAGATTGACGCCAGCACAAACGCATTCTCAGACCCCGTCCTGGACCCCATCGAGCCCGAACCGGCCCCCTTTGAACCTCTTCAACCGTCGACCTCCCTCCCGTTGTTCACCTACCGCACCCCTCTCACTGGCCACTTCACAAAGCCTCCAACAGTCGTGTACACGACCAACCCGGCCGAAGCCGACGACCTCGTAGCCTGCTTGAACGGCGATGTGCTCGGCCTGGATCTCGAGTGGCCCCTGCCAGGTGCCGGGCCCGTCAAAGTGATCACCAACAAGGACGGATCCACGCGGTTATGGCGTCAAGGAGAATGGGACGTCGTGCAGCGCAAATACGTTTGGAACGAGCGGCGGACCACAGTGATTCAAGTCTGCGACGAAAAGATGGTTGTCGTCCTCCATCTCCTGCGAGGAGCTGAACCTGGTCCCGGTCTCGTCAGCCTCATTGCCGACCCAACGCGGTACAAGACGGGAGTGGCAGTTCGAGGCGACGGACAAAAGCTCATGCGCGATTTCGCAGTGTTCAAATCTACCCCGCCACAAGGACTGCTGGATCTGAGTTACATTGTCCGCGAGCTTGACACGGAAAAGTGGGGCGCAGGGCGACGGCTCGTTGCGCTCAGCAAGATTGTGGCTGCATATCTCGACACAGAGCTCGATAAAGGGTTGGTGAGGAGCTCATTCGAAGGCGAGACTTGGGACCCGGAGCAGCTTGAGTGTGAGTGCAGCTATGTTGCACGGACCGCACAGAGCTGACAATACAAGATGCTGCCAACGACGTGTTCGCTTCTCTGCTTGTGTACAACGAGCTCGCTCGCCGTGCTTCTCTCAAGGAGACGAAGATTGACCGCAACAAGCACGCTGTCAGCCTGGCGCCTGTCCCGCTTCAACCCAGGCCACCAAAGGCCAAGGCCAGCACTGAGCCTACTGCCAATATCAATGTCGCCAACGACGGCGGCGCTGTTGAGGTGCCTATCGATGACTTTCCCTTCCCGGCTCTATCCCGCCACCCACGTTGGACGTTGCTCGACTCGTACTCGCGCGGACGGCAGTTCAAGCTCTTTGCCGCCGGAGGCGAGATTGACCAGCTCGCCAAAGACTACAATCTCAAACGCACCACAGTGGAGAGCTATGTTGTGCAGACGGCTATGGAGTTTGACGTTGGCGTCCTGCCGACCCCCATCCGGAGGAGGATTGTTGATGAAGTGGAAGTGGACGGGTGGGCTGCGACGAAGAACGAGTTCTTCTTCCGCAAGCTGAGGGACAGTTTAGAAGACGTGAAGGAGGACGAAGTGGTCACCGCTGGGTCCCAGTCGCTCAACGCCTTTGAAGAGCTCTTTGTGCAAGAGTACGTCGAGCACCACCGGCTGGCTCCGCAGGACATTCCACTCCCAGACACCCCGACGGACAGTGGCTCTGCCACGCCAACGTCCTCAGCGTCATGGTGGGGATACTTGTTTGAGAGCTTTCGGTCTCCCGTCGCGTCGCCTGCGCCATCCTCGTCTTCTGCCAGCCTGTACTTCTCAGCCTCGACACCTCCAGCCTCTCCCAGCCGTGACATGTCACGAGACATCTAGGTCACGTATACGAATACACACGCACGCACGATCAATTGTAGACTACGATACATATTTTGGCCATATCTTTTATGTAACAACACCTGCACTACAGCCTCGCCACAAGCTTGTCCTCAAACTTCCTCTCCAGGATCGCCATCTCCTCTGCCCCGGGGACGACAGTCCACTTGCCCATCCTGTCTTGGAGGTACGTCGTCGCCTCGCCGTTGGCCGCATCCACCACCTCGACGCGGCGCGGCACAATGGCGACGAGGACAAACCCATAGTGCGCGTTATCCACGCCCTCGGGCCCGGCCTCCCAGTCCTCCTCGGGTCCGTGTCCCTCGCCTGCGGGGTGCGTCGCGCGCCAAACGCGTTCACGCGTGTCCGACCAGTACTTGTACCCGCTCTCGGGGGCCTGCAGTGGCAGGTAATAGCTGTGCATGAGGCCCGCGGCGCGGAACTCGTTCCGCTCGCCGACGACGACGGCGCGCCCCCTGATGCGGAACGTGAGCGTGGGGGAGAGGTTCCATGCCAGTTCAATGTGGTGGTTTTGCGTGACGTCGGCGAAGTGTGGCGACGTGCGGGTCGTGGCTACGAGGAGGAGGCCCGACGGGGAGACTGCAGGAGGTTAGTAGACGGGAAAGGAGAATGGGGGTGGCTTGGGGGCGAGACAGGGAACTGGGGATGCGACGTTCTTGTGCTTCTCAACAGAACTAACCAACTACACACCGCACACATAAACGAGCGACTCTTTCACGCGCACACGACACGTCACCCACAACCGCGTCCCCCCGGGCCAGCGATGCTCCACTTTCTCGGCTTTCTTTCGACATAAGACAAGCGGGGCAAGCGGAGTCCGTTGATCCGTCAGTGGCGCAACGTCAAAAAAGATGTTTGTGCGCGACCAGGAGTGCGGGGGTGGCGCCCAGCATGTCGGGAATGTCGTGTGGTAGGGGTTGTGTGTGGTAGGGGGCTGTGTGTGGGGGGGACACAGAAGCGGGGAACGGGGTGAAGCATGTATATTTGGGGTAGAGAAGGGATGGCGAGATGGACAATAGGTGACGAGTGATGGAGGTGCGGGGTCAAGGCACAGAAAGCAGAGACACTCACATCCTTGGTGCTGAACGTAGCGAACTCGAGGACGTCTGTCGCCAGCGCCAGAGGTTGCAAGGGCATATTCTGAAGATGTCAGCTTGAGAGCTCATCGACCAAATGTGGATCTGGTGAATGTGATGGCCACTACCCGGCCTGCTAGTGACGTGTGGTACATAGCAGACATGCGTGGCCCTCGCATGAACCCAAAGCGGTGAAGCACGCACCAGTGCTAGCAGGGCTGGCCTCCAGTGCAGCGTCGAGCTGTGCGCGCCAAGGGGCGTTCTCGTTTGTGAAAGGCATTGTTGATGAGTAAACGGCTGATGGTTGGAAGTGGTCGATGAAGGAGAGAGATGTCGACGTGTACTCTACACGTCTCGCTTTAAGTACATGCCATCAGTCGGGAACGCGACCGCACCCACACCCCACACACGATGCGAAGCTCAAAGTATCAGCTGACCAGAGCTCAGATCACCATCAGAACACCGAAACCAAGCCGAACTTGCCGCTGGGCCCCGGATTGTGCTGTTCTCGAGATTGCGGGGTGGTGCGTTGTGCGGGCTGACATCAGTCCGCTTATGCCCATGGCCACCGCTCGTACTCCAATTGCCCGCAAGCCCGCACACGTAGGACCTCGAGACAGGCTTAGCTGCCCCACTGGTCTTGCGCAATGCCTCGCTTTCACCCTGGCGGCGTCCGCCGTCTGCCATTCTTGGCGTTTGGCGTGCTCTCCTGGCGTTCTCATCAGCAGCCAGACGCGTGTGCGTAGCGTGTGCTTGCAACCTCTCCCAAAGTTGTGGCCGATCAGCCGAGAGGCCTGCGCGGGGGCCCAATCTCTGACGTTCACGTCAGGAGGTTGAGAGTTAGTGCACGAGGCCAAAGGGGGTGTTGCAACGTGTGGTCACTCGAAAAGAGGTCGGAGGTCAGTGCGGAAAGAGGCGTGATCGAGACACCGTCCCACCAGTGCTCGTTTGCAGCCCTTGGGCTGCGATCGACCGGGTCGCGTGGTTTGTTGTTTGTCCGTGACCTTTAAAGTCGCATATACTATCTACCATAGAGTCTACTTACACCCTGTGAACGTTAGCAAACACTCGCTTGTGCCAACTGCCTGGACTCACTCTGGTGCACAATGGCCATACCGTGCTCCTCATACTCCTCCTTTGTGACCCAGAGCTGGTGGAACGTGCCCAGCGACGCGAGCACCGAGCCACCGAGCCACGACGAGTACTTGCGCTCGAAGGGAATAGTAGGGGAGTGGATCTTGATTTTTTGCTGCAAAGAGTTAGCCGAGGAAGGAACATTTTAACTCACGCTTGGGAGGAGCTGCGCGAGCTCGAGGTCGAGACGCTCGGTAAGACCGCGGGTGAGCGACGTGTTGCCGACGACGACAATGTTCTGCAACAGCGAGGCACGGACGTCGACGTCACAGGCCATGATCGAGTCGTGGACCAGCTGGCTGAGGGGGACCACGTCCTTGAGGCTGTGCGAGTGGTCGCCCGTAGGGGTGGTGCGGAGCGACGCGGGGGGCTCGACGGCCTGGTTGAAATAGTTTTTAGGGTCAAACAGCATCTCGGTGAAGCGGTAGCGCTCCTCGCCAAAGTACTGGTGGTAGCCGTCGGGGAACTCGTAGAGCGACTGGGGCAGGTCGCGGGCAGAACGGAAGTCGAAACCCTTATAGTTGATGACCTCGCCACACGTCTCCTTCCAAGTGTCGACAACGACCTCCTCGGCCCACGAGCGCCACGAGCCAGTCGTGCCGCTCAACCTGTCCTCACGGAGGGTGGGGTGGGGCTCAAGTCCAGGCTCGGACGTGGTGTCGCGCTTGGCGATCAGGTGGCGCGGCAAGAGCGACAGAGGGAAGCTACGCGTCGCGGTCGGGCTGGAAAAGTGGTTGTGCAGCTGCGAGAGGAGCAGTGACGAGGCAAGAGGCTGGCGCATGGTGCCTGCACGAAGGGCATAGCCATCGACAACGGGGACAGCGCTGGCATTGGCGTAGCCGACGTCAAGCACAAGGGCGGTAGGCTTGCCGGCAGCGAACGCGGACAGGACCCCCGACGAACCAAAGTAGATTGCTGGGACACCTTCACCCTCGAACGCGAGCTCTACGAGCTTTTCGCGGGCTGCAGGGGTGTTCCATGCGGGCTCGGTGAGCATGAGAGGGTGCTCGGTGGGGTCGATGTTGAGGCGCTCGCGGAGCAGGTACTTGAGCATCTGGCCAGCGGCCTCGCCATCATTCACTGAAAGTCAGCTGTCGCGGCACGTATGGCGGTTGCAACGCCCTCCTTCCCATATCACACCACACTCACCAACGCCATCCACCATAAAGTTGCCGACCTCCTGGTTGGCGCGCCAGACATTGGCGCCATCGTCGCCAAAGTAATAGGTCCGCTTCTTGGTCTTGTTGACCTCTTCCTGTTCCGGCTTCTGCTCGCCATCCATCGGATCGTCGCCATCGGCCGGGGCACCGTTAGAGCTGCTGGCCTCGGCATCGGTGTAGCCGTAGAATGTAGGGGTAACGATACGTGGGCCGTCCTCGCCTGCCCAACCAGCACGCGTCGTGTGCGAGCCAAAGTCGACAACGACAGCCGACACCTCGTCTGTTTACGCGTTAGCTCGTGATTTTAGGGGCGCATCCAGCCAGTGGACGCGTCAAAAGCGGCGGCAGTATGACACACCTCCGTTGTAAACCATACTGTCGGCGCGGGTGTGCTGTCGCGAGGTAGTGGGTGGTAGGACGGGAGAGAAGGGAGGATTGTTGGTGTTAGCAGTTGGCACCTGTGGCTCAATTAGGAGACCACATTATCCCAGGTGGTACTGAATCGGCGCGCGGTGTGTCGCTATTTAAATGACGTGTGCGTAATGATACTAATACTTCCGTCTCAACCACACTCGTTACATGGCATGACCTCAATCCTCGATCCCATCCATCCATCACAACCTCGGTCTCCACATGCCCACAACACCATGGCTCGTCCGCTAATGCGCTTTCCCAGCGCACACGCGCTGCCGCCATTGTTTCCTCCGGTCCTCCCAGATATGACCGCCGAGAGCTTGACGGCAGCCGCAAACGCATACCGACAGCCTGCACCCCCGCCGCAACTACCACTCCTCCAACTGCCGGGCCGGCACCAGGACCCCTTGTTCGACGATGGATCCGGTGCAGGACCATCATGCCCGCACAGAAGGCAATGGCCAGGACGCGGAGACCATGCTCCTACGGCTGACACGACACTGCGTACCGCCCGTCTCTCGGATGCCGAGCTCGACGGCATGGTTGGCGACATGGCCGTGCTCGTTCGCCGCGAGTATGACTGCTGGGTCGAGGCATGCTGGTGAGCTACTCAAACACAGCTCTTTCGTAACCCAACTGACAGAGTTCGCGAACAGGACTGAGGCCTTTCACCACGTCTTCACTCGCACCATCCCGACATTTCTCATAACTCTTATCGTAGCCGGTGCCAGCCCGTCCTTTATGCGTCGACAGATCGTACACGGTGGGCCGGCATTAGACGAAATATTCATGGCCGACATGCTCGATAACCTGTATTCCGAGCTCGAGCGACGTCTGTCGGGCAAGCTCATGCCGGATGTCCGCGGCGAGAGCTCGTCGATGGCGACAGCCGCCGCTGCCATTGGCGCCGGTGGACTCGGTGCACAGCCGACAACAACGCCCGGTCTTCCCCGCGACGGCGTGTGTACACACGACCTCGGGCCTGCACACGGTGCGCCGGCTGACGACGACGACCACGCGGCCTGCCTGTGCCAGCTGGCCGCGTGCCCTGCCTGTCTCCACGACGCGGCTCACTCGCGCAAGGCGCCCGTGGGACTGCTTCCCTTTGAGCTGAGCGGCACGCCCGTGGCTGCTGGGTGGGCCGGTGTGGTCGAGACGGAGGAGCAGGCGCGGGACCGCGAGTTTGGTTCATCGTCTACACGCCCAGCACGTCGGGACCCGCCAGAGACAGCTCTTCCAGTGGGCAAGGGGTTTGTTCACCACCCAAAGAAGGTGCCGACGCCTTCGCGCCCTCCCATCTTCCCCCATCCACAAATGACAGACGTGCTGGCCGTGGAGGAACACTTGCGCTGGCGACTCAAAGAGCTCGGTGCCGTGGATCCATCGGTCGAGAGTCGGTATGGGCCGAGCACGAACGCGCCCGCTGCGCTCGAGGGACTGGAACGCGCACTCCGTCTGGACGAGGACGACGGGAGCGAAGCGAATGCACCGAACGGACACGGCGGCGGTGGCGGCAAGAATGGCCGCAAGTTGGCTGTTGGTCGTAGCAAGGCCCGCTTCAACAAGGCTGTCAAGGCGCCGCCCAAACCCAAGGCAGAGAAGAAGAAGGTCTACCTCCCTGTGGAATGGGCCGAGGCCGACCCAGCCGTGCGCAACATGGCCATCGTGCTCACCTTCCGCCACTTTGTCAAAGTATGTGTGGAAATACCCCTTATCGGGTCGTCTGCTAACACTGTGCAGCTTCTCCACCAAGCCGCTGTCACCTCGTCACCCTTTTCGTACGCCGGCTACTCCAAGGACGTTGCCGCGCTCGCCTCTGTCCACCCTGTCGCCCTGTATCGCCGCCTGACCGAGGCAACAGCAACACGCAAGGGCCGGCCGGCACGCGAGACTCGCGCCTGGATCGAGTGTATGGACAAGTGGACCGAGGAGCTGGGCGCGCGCGAAAAGGCCGCCGGAAACGTCCTCGTCAACTCGGGCCAGCACTTTGACGCTGTCAAGTGCTACACGCGCGCCATCTCGCTCGACGGCAAGAAGACAGTGTACTACTCCAACCGGGCCGTCGCGCTCAACACCTTGGGCAAACACGTGGCCGCCGAGGCCGACTGCGTGCACATTCTCAACAAGGACGCCAAGAACAGTAAAGCGTTTTACCAGCGTGCTGTCGCGCGCAGGGGACTCGAGAGGTGGCGCGAGGCCGAGACGGACTTGAAGCATGTCCTCCGCCTCCAGCCGGGCAACGAGGCCGCCAAGACCCTCCTGGCCAAAGTCAAGGTCGAGGTGGCAAAGCTGCCCAAGCAGCGGTTGGAGGATGTGCTCAACTTTTAGGTGAGGGGGTGATGGCGGCACCAGGCTCGGCGCTGGCTTTTGTTGCGCCAGAGTCGCGGAGTGGGTCTGGGCTGAGGGGTTCGGTAGGTGGAGAGGAAGTCTATCAACGGAGTAGGAGGAGGGACAGGAGGTGTCACTAAGACCCTCGGTATGAATCCTCTCGGAATCACCCGCCCTCTATCTAGCCACACTATATCTAGTATTTGTAGCCATGACGACCATCAGCTATAGACACGCATGATCTCGTCCACCAGCCCCACGCCCTGGCCAGTTGGCTCATGTATATCAGTCGTAGCATCTCACAATCCTACACAACGACGACGCAAAAACCTAGGACGCTGCCGCCTGCTAGCGAAGGGCTTTTTCTCTCTCTCTCTCGCTTCCACCTTGATATAATCCCAGTTCTCTAGCGACGGACACCCTGGCCTCGGGGCGCGCCGCGGCGGGCGTTGGCTGGAAGAAGTGGTCAGCAAACTGTTTCTGTGTCTGGGTCTGTGTCTGTGGCTGCGTTTGTGGGGAGACAAGAGTCGGTTGGCCAAGTCGCCAGCGAGACCCCCGCGAGAGCGGTCGCTGGGGACAGCACCCGGTACTCTTGAACATTTGGTTCCCGGGTGACTCGACATTTGTCCGTGCCCGTTCGAGTTGACACTTACCTCGTTGGATAGTGGCACGGCCACGGGCGGCACCGATACCGCGTCCACGCATGGCGTTGGGACCCACGCGCTTGAACATGGGCGCGTTGGCCAGCAGATCCGGCACGATGATGAAACGGACCTGTGGGTGCGTGTCAGGTAGCCGCCAAAAAAACAGACATCAAGGTGTGGTGGAGGCCCAACGCTAGCAATGAGGAGCCGTGGAGAGTGGGGGATGGCGGCTGGGGGAGGGGGATGGAGGCTGGAGGCGCCGGCTAACGTGGTCCACGAGACGAGACGAGCTAGTCCCGATTCACCGGTCGCGTTCCTCAAGCCTCCCCGAACGAGATCCGAGAAAAAGCGATGACATCCAAGAAAAAGCAACGAGATCATCTTTGGTCACATCCTCCAACGAGGTCCTTAGACCTCCTTGAGGCTGCGGATGCGGCGGTGCGTCTTGAGACACATGACATGATCTCGTGCAGGAGTGGCTGGCGAGGGCGCGACTGGGGCCCTTGTTGGGCCTTGCGTTGCGGTGGGTGAGGCGTGGGGCGTGCGCCAGGCGGCGCCGGCACGGAGGCGCACCGTGCCGTACCATTGCTGTGGGAGATCGGGGGCACCGGACACTAGTGTGTGTCCAGCTCGACGCCCGCCCGTTCCCATCACAAAAGCCCACCGACAAGCTGGATTTCCAAGCCCAGGCCCGGGCTCCAAGTCACTGGGAGAGACAGCAGGTGGTGAATGTGGCCGCAGGCGCCAACAATTCACTGGCCTTGTGTCACGAGACGCAAGAGTTCAGTCATGGTCGTCGGATCGTCACACATGACAACACACGCCCCATCCAGCGGATGAACTGTTTCAGAGAACGGGGGCTGATGGCAGGATGTGAGAATGGAGAGCAAGGCCGGTAAACCGGGTCCCCAACGACCACCGATGACACTTTTGCCGGCGGCTGTTGTCTCCTGGGATTCATGTGGGGGGGGGATGTGGGTACGCGAAGACGCGTCATGGTGGACTTGACGTCTCGAGAAATCCAATGCGTGGACGGCGCCAAATGGCCATCGCTGGCCGCTAGCGTTGTCTCTCGAGGTCGAGGTCGCGAGAGGGGAACAGACGCTCCCTCCCTCTCAATCGCACATGAGGGCGACGAGGGCGAGCCCCGGCACTCGCGCCCAGCAGAACATCCTCCCACACCTGTCCACTTGTTCTCGAACAGCTCCACCTCCATGGCCCATGGCCCGGCCTGTGAAATCCCCACTCCACAAGCTCTCCTTCCCCTTTGCCTCTCCTCTGTCTCCTCCTCGTCTTCTCCACGCCGCCCGCAAGGAAATCCAGAACCAGAACCCGGAACCAGAACCAGAACCACACACACAGGCCCACATGCCTTGCAAAACACAACACTCACCATGCTGCCACGGATGTACACCTGCTCGAGCTGGGACACGCGTCCGTCACGCGCGGTGACGGTGATCTCGCGGAGGGCCATGTTGAGCGAGTCCTCGGCTGTTGGGGGACGCGTGTGGAATGGATAATGAGCGGAGCGGAGCGCGCGCGCGAGTCGGGCAGTTGGGCAGTTGGGTTGGTGGGCGCCGCGGGAAAGACAAGGCGGGACAGTGACAGTGAACAGCCGGGGGCACGTCGAGGTCACAATGAGGTTGGCAGCGAAGGGAGGAGGATGAGAAAAGAGGGGAGGATCTACGTCAGGACAGAGTAACAAAGGAGGTCAGCAGCGGGTTCAGCGACGTACCCTCCATCAGCTTGCCGCGGTATGTCTGTAGCGCGCGTCAGCATCCTGGTACACCCACGCCGTTGCATCCCATCTCTAGGAGGGGACGGGCACCGCGACTCACCTCGCCAGTCTTGAGCTCGACGGTGATGATGTGGCCGAGCGACTCGTGCAGGAGCTTGATGGGGACACCGAGGTTGGCCATTTTGTTGCGCGAAGTTGTAGACGGAAAGGGCGGGGGGGGGGCAAGTGAGGGGGGAAGGCGGGGAGGGGAGGACGGCCGCGGGAGTGTGTTGTGTCGTGTGCTCGGCGAGAAGGGCGGATGCGGCGTGCTAGACGGGGATATGGATGTATGTAGACTGCGGGTTTGTTGCCCTTTGGGATGTGTATTGAGTAGTTGGAGGTTTCGAGAGTGGCAAATAGAGGGGGCGCGGATAAAGAAAAATGGCGCCGCGCGCCGGCACAGTGCCATGGTGGTGGGTCGGAAAACACACTAGGGTGAAAGAGGGACGTACATCGAAAGCCATATTGTGTTTTTTCGTGAAAGGGGGACCTACATTCAATGCCATGGTGACATTGTTGCGACTGTCTCATCAACCCACCATGTCCCTTTCTGGCTCATCATCTGCATAGATATCCCTTCTCTTCCTCTCTACAACGCGGGCCCTACGGGAGACGTCTCTCTACAGTACGACGATACGATACAACACAGCGCAAGGGAGACAATGTATAGTATCTGCTATTCGTAGGCAGAAACCAAAAAAAAAGTACTAATAAAATGGGACGCGACTGGGCGTCGGCGTCAACAGAGATGAAACGAGATTTCGAAAAGTGACTTGGGGGGGGGGGGGGAAGCTTCGCAAGAGACAGTGGCGCAAATCGTTAAATGGACGTGACAGTTCGGGAGTCATTGACAGGTCGTGTCGTCCGGAACATGGAGAAAGACAAAAGACATAACAAAAGGGATCACAAGCTGTATTGTCAGTTGTGGCCCTTCTGCGAACGTTGCTCAACTCACGACTCATCGAGCTCAGCGTTGGTCGACGAGCTCCGCACGTTGAGCTCGCCGCTGAACAGCTCGGGGGCTGGGAGGTACGCGCTCGGCAGACCATTCTTGAGGTCCGAGTCGGCGACGACCTCGGGAGTGGCGAAGAGGCTGCTGCCGTCGATGGTCTCGCGCCTGCCGCCAATGTTGCGGGCGGGCATGGTCGAGGCACCCATGAGCTGGGGAGCGCGCGAGCGAGGCGGGCTATATGGGCCCGTCTGGGAGTTGCGGCGCTCAATCTTGGTCGCAGTCGCTGCGCGAGCGCCGAGAACAGGGGTGCCGCGCGGGGAGACGTTGTTGAACCCGTTCATGGGGACGTGGTTACCCATGGGGAAACCCACACCCTGGTATGCGCCAGGCGAGACTGTGCCGGTGCTGGTCATGGGAGACGAGGCTGGGAGAGGGTTGGAGGTGGTGGTGAGCATGTCGACCGAGGTTGGGGTCTTGGTGCTGAAGAGGCTCGAGGAGCTGGTGTCAGGCAGCGGGTTGTTGTTGGGGTTGATGGTCACCGGCTGGAACATGTAGTACTGGGGCACCGAGTCGAGCGGGGCCACCTGGATGGGGCGCATACCATCGCCCAGAGTACCCAAGCCACGACGGACCCAGGTGGAGGGGTCGTGGAGGCTGAAGGAAGGCGGTTCCTGCGTGCCGCGGAGGACGCGGTCGTACTCGTCATCGGTGGTGATGGCGTCGTCGTTCAAGAACAAACCGCTGAGGGTCGACGCAGGGGAGAACGCTGGAGTGTCCGTAAGACTTGGAGTGGCAACGCCGTTACCAGACGTGAACTGGAGCGTGTTGCTCGCGCCAGGGAACATTGAACCGCCCGGTGGGGCAGACTGGGGCGTCATAAAGCTCGAGCTCGCGTAGGTCAAGTTGAGGGACATGCTCTTGTGCGGGACGTGCTTGAGATGGTTGTTGTTCTGGAGGGCAAACTGGCGTCCGAGGGTGCTCGACGTAGGCTGGAAAGCGCTGACGTTGGGACGGCCAATGCTGGAGGGCATGGAGAAGCGGCGGTGCGACTCGATGGTGGCGGCGTCCAGGCCGCCACTGTTCTCAACCATCATCGAGGCATCGCTGTGAGATGACGAAGGTGGTGGCATCTCGCTGTTGGGGTCGGGGGTGGCAAAGATGATCTGCTTGGTCTCGTCGAGGTCGGCAAGCATGGGGTTGGGATACGCGTCCGGAGGCGAGTTGAAGCCGTCCGAGTCTGAACTGACGGACAGGGTCTCTTGCTGAAGACGGGCGGCATTCTTCTGGGCCTGCGAAGGGCGAGGAGGGACACGACGCTTGAAGCTGAGGATCTCCTCCTTGGTGGAGTCGCGGCGGAGGAAGGTGTGGGCTGTGGCGGTCAATGGTCTAGTCTCCTGTCTCAACAGCCCAAGTGCACTTACACCAGGTGCTCGCGTCCGGGTCGACAATCCCACTCTCGACATGACGAAGGCTGACCTTGCGCATCCAACCATAGATCTAGAGGGAAGTAAGCGTTGAACCACCACCGCCACAGGCGGCTGTCTACTCACGTTGAGCTGGCGCGAAAAGCTCGCAAAGCGGCTCTGCCTGTAGATAAGGGGAAGGACCTTGTCGGCCAACTCGTCCGGACGCTCAATGATGATGATTTCACCGGCGTCGTCCCAGCGGATGATCTGAGAGGGGCGTATCAGCATTGTCTGTCACATACAAAAGGCAACACAGCGCCCCTGGGCGACACCTGTGGTGCGGCGTGTGCCACTTACATGGTGGAACTCTGCATTGTTCCTTATCTGGTCAGTACACTGTTGCAAAATGGGTTGGGGCATGTGCTTACAAAACACTGGGTAATGTGTCAGCATGTATGGCTCATGGGGGGTCACTCCGTTGGTACTCACTCGTAGAGCTTGGTGAGGAACGTGGGCTGCTTGCCGTCGACCTTTTTGGGTCCCTTGCCGCCCTTTTTGGGTGAACGGGTGGTGAGAGTTGGCGTGGTGGCAGTTGCGGCGGGGGCGAATGCGGGGTTGTACCATGGATCGTCCTCCTTGGCAGGAGGGGCCCACCCAGAGGGGCCGGGAGCAGACGGGGTGGCGGGGGAGCCTACCATACCGGTGCTGTCTGGCCCAGGCACCCAGCTGCTAAAGCGCGGGGTGGTAAAGTAGTCTGTGGCGACCTGCTGCTGCTGCTGCTGCTGGTACGGCGACTCGAGGTCCTTGGTGTTGCCGGTCATGTTGCGGGGGAAGTTGGTAGAGTCGAACAGCTGGCTGTTGAAGCCGGTGGCGCTCATGTCGACGCGGGGAATGTAGTTTGGCACCGAGCGGGAGAGGTGTGACGAGTCGATCATGGACGACTCGGTGTCCCAACGCGGCTGCTGGAGACGCAGTGCGGTCGACGACGTCAGGCTGGCTGGCATGAGGAGGTGTGGGGTGAGGGGTGGTACAGAGGGGGTGTAAGTCTTGGGCTCGCTCATTGCGGGAGAAACCGGCCGTTGGGGTGGGTGGGCGGTCAGGTGGACGGCCAAAGGTGGTGGTGGGTGGTGGGGGTGTGGGGGAGGCGTCCGGGGCGGTAGTTACTCCGGTGCAAGCGGCTCCTGCTTGTGGTGTAGGCTGCTTGCGGCGACGCTGAAGAGAAGGTGTCACTCGTCGTCGAGGATGAAAAGGCAGTGGCTATCTAAATCCAGTTCACTGGGTAGGGTGTGGGAGGAGACTGGAGGAGACGGTCAGCGATCTGGTGTCATTTGCCACCTCGTTGTCCGAGGCGTTTCCCAGGCGTGGGAGCGGTGGTACGAGGCCCACTGATGGCCGCGACTGGCGTGTGCCTGCCGGCCTGCCTGCAACAAGTGGAGTTGAGGAGATGCACGACTCACAAGATGAGGGAAGAAACCGTGTACTTGCCTGATCTATAATGATGTTTGTGTTCCACGGGCGTTGGTTGGGGGGATGTCGTGGTCGACTGATGACGACAAGGGGTGACTGTGTCTGAGCGGCGGTTTTGACCGGAGTCGGCGGGCTTGCGCGCTCGAGTATGACTGGATTCCAGTAAGGTTGACAAGGTTGGACAAGCTGCTGCAAGGACAACGGGCTGTGCAGTGTGGGCAGACACGAGATGGGGGGGATCTCAGAGCTGCTGGTGGGGCCCAGATGGGAAACAAGGTGGACACAAAGGGTTGTGTGGAGAGATGAGGTGGCGGTCAATGCCGCGGGTGGGTGTGAGGGGGCACAATGTCTTGTGTGGCACGCCAAGTGTGTTACAGTGTCGTGGGCGTCGGGGGGGGGGGGGGGGGCGACGCGTTGGGATGGGTCGTCAAGGTGGTGTGTGTCCTTTGGCAGATGGGCACAGACGAGAGAGCTGTGGATGATGGTGGTGGTGATGATGATGATGGGGGGGAGGTGGAAAGGAGGGACGGACAGACGGGGGGGGGGGGGGGGGGGGGGGGGGTGGCAGCTCTCTTTGTGTGTTCGGGCTTTTGAGTGGAGATGGGGATAATGGGGACGACTGGCGGCGGCGGCGGCGGCAGTGACACCAGTGGCCACCCGGCTGGTGGGTGGCCTGGGTGGCCTCGAGGCGTCACCCGTTGTTGCAATGTACACACCGGCTACCTCGTCCTCGGGGCTGATGCCCATGCCCAGGACATGACAGGACATGACAGGATCACACACACACACAGGCTCCAAGCACGGATCCTCGGCGTTCCATGGCGCACGCTTTGGCGTTTCCCCCCAGGCCCCGAACAGACACACACCACACACACACACGGACATGCGCTGCCGCTGCCTGCCTGCCGCCGTCGTCGTCGCCGCCGCCGCCGCCATCACGACGCCTCTGACGAGAGACGAGCTGTCGCCCAGGCACATGTCCGTGGATCACCGATGCTCTCCTCGTCGGCCTCGTTCCATAGCGCACGGCGGCGGCGCCACACCGTTACGCCACACACGCCGCCGCCGCTTGGCCGTTGGGCCGTTTGCCTCGCCGTCCCCCGCCGGTCCTGCCCCCTCCTCCCCTGGCGCAAAACGCCACGCAGTCGCCGCGCGCTGTACGCTGTGCCATCATCAATGCATCCACCATTATGGGTGGGCCGCGGTTTGCACCTGGTCCGCAGCTTTGGAGAAAGAGAGAGCATAAACGTCAGCTGGGGTGTACCTTTTGCCTCTCTCTGTGCCTCCCTTTTCACAGTTACCTGGGCTAGGCCTCTAGCGCAACATCCCCCGCCGGACCGCTCCTCTCTCTCTCTCTCTCGGGGATCAACGAGTGGGCCGACGTCGTCCGCGGCGGCATGGTCGACATGACAGCCGAGAGAGACCCCGTGATGATGGATGTGCCCGTGAATTTCCATGAGGCCACATGTAGGGACACACCGAGATCCTCCGACCATGGGCACCACCGCACGTCCCCCCGCCCCCTTCATCCGCGCCATTACCGTGTTGCATCCCACGTTCAACCCACTGGTCAGATGTAGACTATACTGTTGGGGGACCCACCGCTACCGCCGGCAAAGACACACCCCATACACCCAGCTGCACCGCCGCAACCCCTTGGCTTGCTGGCTTGCTGGCTTGCTTGCTGACACCTTTCAACATTGCCGGTTGGCTGACGGTTGGCTGACTCTCTGTGCGGAGCTTTGTGTCGTGTGCCTATCCCAACGGGAGGGGCCTCGGGGACGGCTCTTAGCGTCTGCACCAGGAGTGGACCTGTATACACCGTGCGCAGTCGGCGCTCGGAGCGTGCTGAATGTTGCTGCAGTGACCAAAGGCAACAGGTTTTGCCACGGCTGACTGTGCAAAGGTGTCCAATTTGTCCGGTGCCACTCGCCGGGGATAGAGGTTGTTTTTGTCTCTTGTTGCTCAAATCGCCACACACACGTCCTTTTGGTTCCCACGCTGCCCCAGCATTTAGCACAGCCCACCACACACCCTCTGGTGCCTCCATTGACCCCGCGGACAAGGCCTTGTATACTTGTAGAGTCTACAGGTCTTTACAGATCTATGGATCTCTGTCCAGAGCCGCATACACAAACCCGGACATGCCGAGGGCACACCCGGTGAGCAAACCCGTGTGCCCGTGCCCGACGAGGGCCAGGCTAAGGACATGCTCCCTTGAGCGCCACTCTCAGGTTCCACCAAAAAACAAACGCACGTAGAGAGGCTCCAATGGTCCCTAGTCGCCCGTAACTCTTTGTTGCCCACAATGCAACGGGAAAGAAAAGAAAAAGGGGGGGGCAACGTCGTGTATGCGCGGTTACACGGAGAGTCCGTGGTGTTGAGCCTTCCTTCCATGCCTCGGACGATCGTGGAATGCTCCTCACCCAAACAGGTGTGGAAAATCTGGAACAAGTCGGCAGTCGGGGCAGCAAGCTCAGCGCCGCGGCACCCCCTGTGACCATACCATTCGTCCTCGACGCCATCTTGACAAGAAAGAAAAAGCGCCAAGCAACGCCTCACGCCTCACCCTCTTGCTGTCCCCCTCGCGTTAGTACAAACACTCCTCGGCCCCTCGGGTTTGCAACCTACAAGTCGGGCTCGGAACATTTGACGAAACAGATCCTCCACCACCCCAACATGACAGATGGCGTCGCCCCAGGCTGTAGCCAGCGGGGTTGCCAGTGACTGTTCCAGCACTTTCAGAACGAGTTCTGAGACACACATACAGTAGTGTCCCAGCCACACATCACCACGGCCTGTCCATTGGCGATCATTCCGGCATACATCTGACCCGGTGGCCACCCATCTCGCTCTTTTCCGCCCACATCCGGCTTGTGGAGACCCGACTGGCCCCACAACGGTACAACGGAAAAGCTTACTCACCACCGAGCACGACACCTCCTCTAAAACGCCTCTCGATCCTCTCGGCTTGCGCGGCCCCCATGCAGCCGACGACGGCAATACCCACACCGCAACGCTCCACGCCAGTACCGGGTGGGGCTGGTGGCCGCGGCACCGGGGTTCACACACACTCAGCCGCGTCCACACGCCACACCCACGCCCGCTCCGGACGGCCAACGGCCAAATCTAGCTGGCGATGCGGCGAGGAGAGAGCCTTTGTGCGATCTGTGTCTGGCGGCCGCTTTGCTCGGATCGCTCGCCTGCCTTTGGCTGCCATCGGACGAACAAGCCTTTTCGGACATCGGGCTGTTCGGGTTTGCCACATCACACATTACAGTTTGCCCAGGTGTGGTGGCCTCCTTGTCTCAGCGTCCTGTCTGCAAGTGGCGTTACATTGGCGTTCCAGGTTCATCCAGGTTCGCCCAGGTTCGTCCAGCCTCGTGTGCGTGCGTGCTGGCCCAGGGGCCCAGGGGTCCCATGTCAAGCAGCGTCATGGCCCCCAATGGCCTCTCCGGACAGTTGGGCCGTCGGGCCAGTCCGTAACCGCCCCCACCGCTCCGCTGCAACCACCGCCGCCGCCGCCGCCGTCCATGCCGGCCGTAGGCCGTCCACCCACACTACCCCCCAATGCGTGAGATCGCAACGATCGCAAGTCGTCACGCGTTCGTCAGTGCAGTTCCTGCAGTTCCTGTAGTTCCTGTCAACTTCAGGTGTCTCACAACGTTGCCCCCCGTCAGCCCCGCCACACCCGCTGCGCCTGCCCAGCGGCCAGCAGCCAATCCCGTCCGCAGAGTGCATCGCCCCAAGATCTGCTGCAGGTCCTATCTCCACGTTCCCGCGTTACCCATTCAGTGTAGTTGCATTTTACCTGCAGATCCCCTCAACCGCCAGTGGAGCAAGCCCACGCCCGCAGGGTTACAGGTTACATGGTCTTGATCTATGCCATGTATCGGTCCACCCCCCCGGGCCTCGGCATCTCGGCGGGTCCCTTCGGCTCCACCTCCCCCCCGGGTGTCGGGTCGGTACAACTGTGCGCGCGCCGTCACACTCAACTGGCATCTCGGACCGCGGCGAAAGTGACCAGGTTGGTAATAAGAGAGGTATTACCGACACACACACACGCACGCTTGCCAAAAAAAGGTAAAAAGAAACATCACAAAAATAGGATTTTGGTGTTTAACAGACCTCTTGGCCCAACCGTGCGGCAAGTGGCGAGCGGGAGGGAGGAAAGGGAGGGGGGACACGGACAGCAGCGATAGGGACATTCGCCATCGCCACACACCCGTCCTAGGCGTCCGCACACCGAGGTTATTCCCCGGCGATCCCACCACCCCCGCTCCAACGCGCGGCGGGGCGGGGCGGGCGGGGCGGACGGGGCGGAGCAGCCATGCCGCTGACGTGAGGACAGACTGTGTGTACAGGACATAGGACACCACAGAGTGTATGGTTGGGCCCGGGGCGGGGGCGGAGCAACATTGCGCCTCGGCACGTGCGTGCTGTGGAAGGGTATATGGTGGCATTGGGCACTTGCGCCACACTGTGCGGGGTGGGGTGAGGCCGGTGAAGGGCTCGAGTCTGTCAGTTCATTTTGGTGTGTGTAGTGCGCCCATGCCCATGTATAATGCGTACAATGGTGACAGAGGCCTCAGGCGCAATGGCGTGTGGGTGACAGATAGGCCGGGAACATTTGATGGAAGGGAAAGAAGGTGAGCGAGCACTGGTTACATCGATTCTGTCAAGGGGCTCAGTACGCAGAGTCGCATGTAGGGACAATTGTTGAGTGTTGGTTGCAACTGGGCGTTATATTGACAGCGGCTGTGGGCAAGAGATCAAGAGATCAAGAGACCAGTCCTGACGAATGGCATCTTTGGTCGCTTCAACGGGTTACCAGTCGTCCTCGTCCAGGAATCGAACCTCCGACACATGCTACCAGGGCCCTGGGGACGTATCTGAACGGTTATGAAGGCATTTAACGCAGTTCACAGCAAGTGGCAATGCCTGTCACCTGCATCCAGGACGGTGGACAGTGGACACCTTACTGAGTAGCCTTACTGTATGAACTGGAGATGATGTGCACCTCATCGCCCAACACAGGCTGCAGGGTAAGCATGCATAAGCACATGGACCATCTACAGCGTCACTAAGAGCACTCCACCCAGACAATGCCACAGGGGAATATCGCCGAAAAGCTCCGGACATGCACTCGGACGCGTCACGCGTCCTACCGACGCGTCGCACCCACACGCCCACAGGAGGGTGGCAGCCAATATGACGGACAGGTGGGATTAAGGACAAGTAACATTACAACAACATCCTCCATCAAACCACACACACACCATGGTAAGCACACCCGTCCATCCACTGGCCATTGGCACCACTCATACTCCCCCCAGAGCGGCTTTGATCAGAACCGCGTGTACTCGGTCCAGGTCTTAGAGGGCAACCAGGCGGAGAACTCGCCCTCCACCACCGAAGGTCTCTTCCTCGAGTTCCTCAAGAACTTCCGCGTCGGCGGCGAGTTTGTCTACCGGTATGTCTTCAGCTAGGAGCCGGCGCGACGTCAGCTGACATTCCAGTGACCGCCTGCGCTCGTCCCTCCTTCTGCACCACCACACCCTCGAGGTCGACCTCCGTGACCTCGTCGTCTACAATGAGGAACTGGCGCAAAAGGTCGATGACCAGCCCGGCGAGATGATTCCTCTGGTGGGTTTGGCAATTGCAGCGATAGTGTGCTCACCCGTTCAGCTCGAGTCGGCGCTCCTCCGCCTCGCGCGTATTCTCGTCGACCCTGCCGCGTCCAACGATCCAAGCTCGTCGCGAGCCTCGGAGCTCGTCCCGGAAATGCAGGTTACCATCAAGAGCGGCAAGAACATGCTCCAGTTTCGTGAACTCACTGTAAGCTACCACACTGAGACGAGATAAGCTGACGCCCAGGCCAACACCCTCACCACGCTTGTGCGCCTCCCCGGCATTGTTATCAACGCGTCGCAGCTGTCCTCGCGCGCGACCGAGCTGCACCTGCAGTGCAAGTCGTGTCGTTCCGTCAAGATGACCAAGGTGCCCGGCGGCATTGGCGGCCAGACTGCCGCGCTCCCTCGCCGCTGTGACGCGCCCGCTGCGGAAGGCCAGAAGAAGGAGTGCCCATTGGACCCCTACGTCATTCTGCACGACCGCTGTCGCTTCATCGACCAGCAGACAATCAAGCTCCAGGAGGCCCCCGACATGGTCCCGGTCGGAGAGCTGCCGCGCCATATGATGCTCCAGGCCGAGCGTTATCTGACTGGCAAGGTCGTTCCCGGATCCCGCGTCATTGCAACCGGTGTCTACTCTACGTTTGCGCCGCAAGGCAAGAAGAATGCCGGTGCCCCAGCCCTCCGCCAGCCCTACCTCCGTGTCCTCGGCATCGAGCTCGACACGTCCCTCGCGTCGTCGCCCGGTTCGCGCGGCTTCTCGCCCGAGGAGGAGGAAGAGTTCCAGCAGCTCGCGAGGTCCGAGGGCCTGTACGAGCGTTTCGCCAAGAGTGTCGCGCCCAGTATCTTTGGCAGCCTCGACATTAAGAAATCGGTGACGTGCCTGTTGATGGGTGGCAGCAAGAAAATTCTGCCCGACGGCATGCGTCTGCGTGGCGACATCAACGTCCTCCTCCTCGGTGATCCCGGTACAGCAAAGTCGCAGCTGCTCAAGTTTGTGGAGAAGGTGTCGCCCATTGCCGTGTACACTTCGGGCAAGGGTTCGTCGGCTGCGGGTCTGACGGCGTCGGTGCAGCGTGACCCCGTCTCGCGCGAGTTTTACCTCGAGGGCGGCGCGATGGTGCTCGCGGACGGCGGAGTCGTGTGCATTGACGAGTTTGACAAGATGCGCGACGAGGACCGTGTGGCCATCCACGAAGCGATGGAGCAGCAGACCATCTCGATTGCCAAGGCCGGTATCACTACCATTCTCAACTCGCGTACCTCGGTGTTGGCGGCTGCCAACCCCGTGTTTGGTCGCTACGACGACATGAAGTCGCCCGGCGAGAACATTGACTTCCAAACCACCATCTTGTCTCGTTTCGACATGATCTTCATTGTCAAGGACGAGCACAACGAGGCGCGCGACCGCACAATCGCCAAGCACGTCATGGACATTCACATGAACCGCCAGGCCGACGACGAGATTGTGGGCGAGATCGACATTGACAAGATGAAGAGGTACATTTCGTACTGCAAGTCTCGTTGCGCGCCCCGCCTCTCGCCCGAGGCTGCCGAGATGCTGTCGTCGCACTTTGTCTCGCTGCGCAAGCAGGTGCAGCAGGTCGAGCGGGACAATGACGAGCGCTCGTCCATCCCCATCACGGTCCGTCAGCTCGAGGCCATCATCCGCATCTCCGAGTCGCTCGCCAAGATTACCCTCTCCCCGCGCGTCAACCAGCACCACGTCGAGGAGGCTATCCGCCTGTTCAAGTATTCGACCATGGACGCCGTTGCCGCCGGCCAAGTGGACGGCATGACGCGTTCCGAGCTCAACGACGAGATGGAGCGCATCGAAAAGGAACTCAAGCGCCGCCTGCCCATTGGCTGGAGCACGTCGTACCAGTCGCTCGTGCGCGAGTTTGTCGCACAGCAAGGATACTCGCAGCACGCGCTCGAGCGCGCCCTGTTCATTCTCGAAAAGCGCGAGGTGATCCGGTTCTCGGGCCAGAAGAAGGTCGTCAACCGCGTCGGCGTCTAAGTGCGTGCGCGCAGCGGACGTGCGCGTGCGAAGTGGGTTCCCTTGGGGTCGTGGACAGTGTATATCAGACGTGTCTTGTAACAGGTAGATGCATGCAATTATAGGAACCGCACAAAAACGAAAAGAGACAGACACGTTGTGATGCAAAATGCAGCTCTACTCTAGTTTTAACTCTACTGGCCGTGTCCACGGTTTTTTTTTACGCGTTGAGGCCATCACGCGCGAGCAGGGCCATCATGGCACCCGTGACGTCGTCGCGGATATCCGCGGCGCCGTGCGGGCTCTCGACCTTTTCAGCGAGCTGGGCATCGAGCAGGCGCCGGAGCTGGGCGCACAGCACGCCAATACGCGTCGCGGCGCGCAGCTTGACGTTGCCGTCTTTACCGAGCATGAGGCCGCCGGCCCAGTGGTTGACGGTGATGGCGCCGCCGAACAGCAGCAGCGCGTACAGGGGCACATCGGTCGCGTCGCGCAGGAACACCTTGGACGTCTCGGCCTTTGAAAAGTACGCGAGGTAGCCCTTCTTCCAGCCGGCTTCGTCGAACAGGATCGAGGACGGGTGGAGGAACACGCGGCCTGCCGAGTCGAAGAATTTCACCTGCTTGGCCTCGTGGTCCTTCTGGATCGCGCCGGCGTGGATGCGCTCGTACTGCGCCTCGGGGAGCGCGATGCGCGCCACGCGCGGATACAGACCGCCGACGATGATGGCCTTGACCAAGTTGTCCATGTTGGCATTGACAGACGCCGCGGCCAGGGCGGCCGACGACGACCCGACAAAGCCAATCTGCGAGAGCGCAGAGAGAAAGTCGCCGCGCAGAGAGGTAATGTCCCGCACCGTCGAGGGCGAGACAAAGTTGCGCTCGCAAAAGGACCGCTGCTCGCCGCGCCTCAAGCCCGCAACGGCGGCGAACGCCTTGGCGTCTGTAAGCAGGTCCGAACGGGCCGTGGCGAACGATTCACGCGCCTTGCGCGCCTCGTCCCTCCTGTCCATGGGCGCCGTGAAGAGGGGTTTCGAGGACAGGAGGGCCGCGACGGTGAGGATGGGGTCGAGACACTTGAATATCGTAGCCAGGACAAGCATCTTGGCAAGACGCAGGTCCACGGGCAGCAAGGACATGTGCCGGCCCATGGCCGTGAGCTTTGACGTGTGCTTTTCGCTCTCGACCGCGCCGAGGTCCAGCAGCGTCTGCCAAGCCGTGTCGATGGCGTTCATCTTGGGCGGGTCGATCGCGCGCGACAGGAACGCCTTGACGTCCGTCTCCTCGTTCATGGCCTTGACTTGCAGGAACAGGGCCTCGAGCGGCGTGCGAAGAATCTCGGGAACGGGGAACCGCGGCATCGAGTTGTTCTCGGTACGTTTCGAGTAGAGCTTGTAGCACTGGCCGGGCTGGGTACGGCCCGCACGACCACGACGCTGGCGGCCCGACGCGCGTGACGTCCATGCCTCGACCAGGCGCTGCATGCCGTTTTCGGCGTCGTATTGCGTCTCCTTGACACGGCCAGAGTCGACCACGTACACGACATCGGGGATAGTGACGGACGTCTCGGCAACGTTGGTGGCCACGACAATCTTGCGTCGGGGGGCAGTGGGAATGAAGACGCGGCGCTGTTCCGCGCTGGACAGGTTGGCATGCAGGGGCAAGACCTCGACGAGACCCAGGTCGGCGCCTTGGAGCTCGGCAACACACTGCCTAATCTCCATGACACCAGGCATGAAGATGAGGATGGCACCGCTGTTCGAGGGAGCAGTCTTGCAGATATGCTTGACAGTGGCAGCGACAAGCCCATAGTCGATACGGTCCGACTGGGAGAGAATCTCGAGCGACCGCAAGTCGTTGGGCGCCAGACCGAGCTTTTCATAGTCTTTGCGCATGGCTGTCTTCTGCTCCTCGTTCATCTTGGGGCCAAAGCGCGACGGCGACGGCTGGTAGCTGATGTGCGGGATAACGTCCTCGAGGTAGTGGTCCTCGACAGGGTGCGTGAATCCGGGGATCGTGAGCGACGGGCAGCCGCCAAAGTAGTCGATGAAGATTTGTTCTAAATGTCAGCTACCGGTTTTCAGTTGTCACAGCTCACCATTGATCGTAGCAGACATGAGAACAACCTTGATGGTCTTGTTACGCTCAAGAAGGTCACGGAGGAGACAGATGAGCAGGTCAGTGTCGACACCACGCTCGTGCGCCTCGTCGACAACGACGTGCGAGACCCCAGAAAGGTCTGCGTCGCCTGTACCCAGGCGGCGGAGAACGATACCCGTGGTGCAGAAGAGGACCTTGGTCTCGGGACCGGCGGCGCGCTCGCCACGAATGGCGTAACCGACCGACTCGGGCCTCTTGTCGACATCCTCGAGACGTTCCTGTGCCACACGAGCAGCGACACCCATGGCAGCGACACGACGGGGTTGAGTGACAATAATGTTCGTGCTCGCTCCGCGTCCGTGGGCAATCTCGTGGTCGAGGAGGAACTGGGGCAGCTGGGTACTCTTACCACAACCAGTCTCACCCACGACGACGAGTACGCGGTTGGAATCGAGGGCGGAACAAATTGCGTCGCGCGACTTCCACGCCGGGAGCTTGGCGCGGTCGGCCAGCATGGGAGCATAGTCCGGGTTGGCGAACAGACGCGCCTGGGCAGCAGCGACAGCGGCGTGTTCTTCCTTTGTAGGCGCGCGGCGAGGTCCATTGCGACGAGTCTTCTGAACCTTCTTGGCTGCCACTGCAACGGGCTCGTCATCGTCGTCAGAGTCCACGCGGGGGACGAGGTGGCGCGTAACGTCGGCAATGTCAGGAGGTGCCTCGATGACCGCAGGCAGAGCACCCTCGAGGTGCTCGACCATGCTCAGCACGGCACCACCGGTTCCCGCCTCGAGCACGGAGGTGAGGTCGTGCCTCGCGGGGTCACGGAACGCCGCCAACATTTGCTGGTGCAGGTGCAGACGCATGTAGGACGGCAGCGTGTCCGAGGTGAGGAAGAAGGCGGGCGGGCGGGTCGGATACTGCGCCGATGGGTAGGGTGAAAACTTGTCAAAGGTGACATTGAGGACCAGCTTGTCGGTGCCATACTCCATCGTGACGGCCAGCTCAATGCCGTCCTCGTTCTCCTCGCGCACAAACCGGTCGTCCAATACTGCTTCGAGGGCGAGCATCTCCTCCTCGCGCATCATGTCGCGCTCTTCCCTCTCGCTATCGGCGTCATCCGGGAAGGGCATCACCTCGGCGCCACCCCAGCCGCCGTCGGCCTCGCCATGCCATCCACACAACCGCCGGCCGAGGATTTCCAGCGCCAGACTCTGACGGTCCTCGTCCTTGACGGTCGTCTCCACGACTTTACGCGGGAAGCCAGCCTTGCGCACGAGCTTGTCGACGAGCCATCCGCGGACAAGGGCCGACTTGCCGCCCTTGGCCACACTCGCACCTGTGATCATGTCGGCGGCACTCGAGCTCGGCCTGTAGCGAGGCGGGAGGTCATCCTCTGGCAAATGCAGCAGAAGCCACTCGATGGCCGCTTCCAGAGGACTGAGGATACTCAGACTGAGCACGAGCGGGTCCTTGTTCGTGTTACCGCCCGAGTGCAGGCGAGCGTTGGCCGCAGACAGGGCGGACAGGCAGGACGTAATGTGTGTAGGGCGGAAACCGAGGGTCGTGAGCTGTGCTTGGAGCGGTGCAATGTCCAGTGCTGGAGTAGCTGCACCGCTCGCGCCTGGCGTGCCAGCTGGAGTGGCTCCCGACGAGCCGGCACCCATCTCGCGTGTAGCGTCCACCACCGCCGAGGGAAACCTCTTCATCATCTGGCATGTCAGTTCACTCGTGCATACCTTCGCGCACTCACTTTCTTCACAGTCCCCTCGATCATCTCGCGCAAAGCAGGCGCCATGCGCACCTCGGGCGCCTCCTCCCAGTGCTTGCCTCCGCTGCTACCGTCGTGACCACCTTTACCAGCCGGCGTCGAGCGGCCCGACCCACGCGCACTGTCTCCGCCACCACCGCTTCCACCACCGCCATTCGCCACTGCCGCCTCCTTGTCCACACGCTTCTTCTGCCGCGCCTCCACCTCGTGCTTGGCCGCAAACGGGTCCGCGGCCCACTGCCAGTCCTGGTGGTCCGCAGCGGCCGCCTTCTCGGCGAGCAACGTGGTCCAGTACGGCCTGATGGTGGGCGGGAGGGTGAGCGCCATGGGGAGGTGGTTGCAGAACTGCCGCATGTCAGATAGGTGGTCCATTATGTCAATACCCTTTCACGTACCCGGAACATGGCATAGGTGGCCAGCATGTGCTTTGCCATCATCTCGCCCTCGACCTCGAGCGGCGGGTGAGGCGTCATGCGCACCGTGTCGAGATCATACACATTCTTGCTCACGCGCTTGCGCATGACCACCGTGCCCGAGAATGTCTGCGGGTTGGACCTCGGGTTGGCTTTCTGTTGAAACACGCCATGTCAGCTGAACATTTGGGAAGATTGTGAAGCTGTTAAGCTGGGCTCACTGTCTCGATACTGGGCCGCTCCCAACCGGCCTTTTGACACTTTTCGTTCAGCTGCGTCACGGGGCTCTTGTACCCGACAGGAAAGAGGGGTGGGGGTCTGGGAGGAGCCTCTGGCGCGCCGTCTTTGCCATCTTTGCCGCCCTTGCCGTCCTTGGCATCCGGTTTGGTGGGTTTCGAAGAATTGCCAGCGTTGCCCGACCGCACGACGTTGACGGGCCTGCGTTTCGGCGCCATGGTAAGTGCCAGGTATAAAGGGCCGAGTTGTGGTTGTAAACACAAGACCTGCAAAGGTCTGTTTGTGAGAGAGAGGGCAATAGAGGTTGACTTTGAGGTGGTGTGGTTACGTCTTCCTCCACCTCGTGCAACGCCTCCACTTTTAAAATGCCACCGCGACTGATATTTCGCAGATATGAACACCCATCTGGCCCCGCTCATCTCCCAGTTCTCGGCTGACCGGCAACGTCGGGGACAACAGTACGTCAGTGCGATGGGACCTGCAGGGTCTGCTGCAGAAGGTTGGGATATGGAACAGGTAACATCATTGTTCTGCTGCCTCTGCAGTTGTACATTCGGCCTACACGTACAACGGCTCCCAAAGTGACTGACTCTCTGAGAAACACGACTCTTTTTAAACAGGAAGAACCGAACTACTAATCACGCGCATGTATAGAGGTGCCCCCATAGGTTTTCGACTCACTGGGCGTGGTCGCCCGCGAGTCATTGGTGCTGCCCGTTCAGCTGCTGGATGACTTGGCCAAGCGTGCCGGGCTCGAGGGGAGGGAGGCCGAGGGCGGCCATGTCGCCCTCGCCGTGGAGCGCAGGGTCGATTGGCAACGACGTGTGGTCGTGGCCGCTGAGGCTCTGCTCGAGTGCACGGAGGTCGTGGCCGTGTTGCAGGTCGTGGTGCGCCATCGAGGCGTCGTGTGCCAACGAACCGTCGTGTGCCAACGAACCGTCGTGCGCCAACGAAGCGTCGTGCGCGTGCTGGAGGTCGTGCGCGTGCTGCACCTCGTGGGGCTGGAGGTGAGCGGCGGCGGCGGCAGTGGCAATGGCGTGGACGTGCTCGTCGTCTAGGCGGACCTGCTTCTTGTCGTTCTCGTCAAGGGCCTCGGACTTGCGCTTGCGACCGGGCTTCTTGGGAGGCTCGGTGAGAGTCGAGGGTCCCGCCTCGCCAGTCAGGTGGGCGAGGTCCTCGGCAGTGGGGAGGCCCAAGCCAGCAGCCTGAGCCTCGCGGGCAGCACGTTCGCGCATCTCCTTTGTGCGCTTGCCAGGGCCGCGTCGACGGACCTGCTCATCATAAGAACAGACAAGGGAACGCTTGGCACAGTGGCTGCAGGTGGGGCGGCCGCCGTCGCACTTGAGCTTGCGGCCACGGCAGAAGTGGCAAGCGAGAACGAGCTTTTTGGGCTTTTCGCCCAAGGATTGGGCCGTGAGGTCGCCGTTGGGAGGTTGGGCGTGAACGAGCGTGGGATCGTCACCGCCGTTGACAGGAGGCGCCGCAACGCCCATGTTGAGACCACCGTTGCTACCCTCGGCTGCGGCACTTGCCTCGGCCCAGTTACTCAACGTGGTGGCGACGCCACTGTAGTCTTCGCCCGTGGGGACATAGTGCTCGGCGTTGAGGCCAGGCATGACGCCATTCATGTTGGTGTAGTCTGCCGGGTTGGACATGTATGCGACTGGTCGGGATGGCACAGGGTAATACGAATAGTGGACTTGGGCTGGGTTCCAAGGAGCCTGAGCCTGAGTCGCGGCGGCGTGGGCGGCAGCCTGGTCTGGGGAAGTCTCCACCGGTGGTGGTGGTGGTGTGGTTTGAGTCTCGGGTGCGGCAATAGGCTGCTCAACTTGCCCCGTTGGCTGGGGGGCGTCCGGCGACGCCGTGCTGACGTTCTGGGGGGCCTCGGTCGCTATTGTAAAGGGCACCGGTTGGCAAGCCGGGCTAGATGAAGCCGATAGGACTCCCGTCGAGGAAGAGGGGGTTTGGGTCAAGGGGAAAAGCGAGCCCGAGTCGAACGCGACGTGACCAAACGAGGTGGTGGGCTCGGTGGGCGTTATGGGAAGGACCGTTGTGGTAGGGCTCAAGCAAGGATAGCTGTACGCGTCGCTAGAGGTGGACGGTTGTTGTTGCTGGCAGTCTGCTAGAGCAGCAGGAGGCGACCAATCGTGGACCAAGGGAGGTACAGGAGTTGAACACTCTAGCGCGTCTTGTGGACGGACCAAATAGGCAGGGACGGTGGGTTGTTGTGCCGGCGCGGCGGTGGCGTAGACCGCTGTTGCTGGGTTGAGGGACGCAGCGGCTAATGCAGGAGAGGGCGGAATGCGATGCAGACGCTTCGACTGATGCTGAAAGACGCAAGCTGGAGGAGGCTGTGGTCGCGATTGGAGATGCAGTGGCGGCGGCGGCGCGTGCCAAGTGGTGACTGAATTCGGGTCAGTGTTGTGTCTCTCTGGATGCGCGAACAAAAGGCGGCAGGGGCGCGCTCGAGAGACAAAAGCGGGGGTAGGGGGGAGGCAAGGCCGGTTGTTGTGTGAGAGGGGGCGCGGTTTGGATGATCACAGAAGGGGATAGGGCCTTTTGACTTACCAGGCTGTTCTGGGGGTGGTGCTGTGGGGTGGTAGGTGACCGATGGCTGTCTGGTTACGGTCGTAGGTACACGAGGTGAGATGGATGGGAGGAGCGGGAGGAAACGCTGGTGGAGGTTATGCGCCTGGGAACTGCAGCCGCTTGGGTCTGTAGGGTGTGGGAAAGGTGGGTTGTAGTGAGAGTGGCCAACGTTGTGTTGGTGAGAGCGGCAGGTGGGTGACTGGAGGGGGACAAGAGAGGGACTGTGCTGTGCAAGATGCAAGGGATAGGATGGATGCTTTGTGAGGAGGAGCTGCTGCTGCTGTGGATGGTCGCTCCAGCTGCTGCTGTGGTAGCGGTGGTGGTCGGTGACGGCGGCGGCGGGTGTAGCTTGCTTGCTTTGGCGGAGAGGATGATGCGCAAGAGGGAAGGCGGGGGCAGAAGACATCGGAGAGACAGCGGGTCCTATTTGATATCGCCAGGCTGGGCGGCTGGCGGTGGTCGGTGGGCGCTGGCTGGCTGGCTGGCTGGCTGGGCCGGCTCTCTCTCGTGGGTGCGTGTGTGTGCCCGCAACGGGGGAGCGTGTGTTGCCCCAACGGAATCAACCGGCGTTATAAACCGGCGTTTATTTTGACCACGTGGGAGTGGCACTCGCGTATATGGCTCTGTAGGGTGGCACTCGGGGATCTCGGGAGTGCACGGTCTCTTGGCACTCGAGTACGGGGAAAGCAGGCGCAGGGCGCGGGGGATCGACGGGTCGCGCGGTGGGGTGGTGGTCTCGCGGTGGTGGTGTTCGCGGTGGTTGATGGTTTGGACAACAAGTAAAAGCAACAGCTCAGCTCATCGACTCGTGCTGGACTAAAGTATGGTCCTGTCAATGCAGACAATGGGTGGCAAACAAAGGTTCACAGGCAGACAGTCGATTTCCAAGAGACACAGAGCGCGGCAAGTGGAAGTACGGTTGTCGAGGCGCGTGCGGCAAGGTGTGGCAAGTGGCCGGCGAGATCAGGCGGTTTATGCCGGAGGAGCACAAAACAGATGGCGAGGTTCGTCCGTTGAATGGGCAGGTTCGGTTATGCCGGCGGCCGGCGATAGTTCGAGTTTCCAGGATGTTCGAACAGACGCTAGCAAGTGTGTGAGTTGACATACGGTACAGCGGAGGTGGTCATGGGTGCGAGGAAGCGCAGGTGGTGGCTCAGTGTTGGGCCACCCACAAGTGCGGAGCAAATGGCACAGTCCTCCTCATGTTGCTGCGGCGTTGGTGGCGACCCGTATATGGGTCTGTGCGCCGTCTTCCCTTCACGGTTCTAGTATGGCCGTGCAAGCGGGCAAGGGTCCGCTTCTCCCACAGACGAGAGAGATATAGCGAAAAGCCAAACAGACAGCCGCCTCGAAGAAACACTCACCTTGTGGTTGCTGGGAGTCAGATCGCCGTGGTCGTGTGTGTGGGGAGCTCTTTGTGGGACAGTTGGTGGGGAGTTGGAGTAGAGAATATCGTTCTTCGACAACAGTATAGTTATGTAACTGGTACAAGATATGGTCATAGTCAGACTCTTCGTTGGTCGCCAGTAAGTACTGCTTGGCAATCACACGATGGTCATTCTATCTCTCCGTACTCCCGACCTCTCCTGGAACTGTCTGGCCCCCCGCACAGGTGCGACATGACCTTCTGGCCATGAGTGAACCCCAGGATACTTCTCCCCTTCCCCGGTACCCCAAGAGGTGCCCGCTCAAAGGTTGCCGCTTCAGATAATCCAGCGAGATAGGGAACATTCCGCCACCCCGCCGAACTCGTTTTTTTTCGGATTGGTAGCTACTTGCCCGCTGCCCTTTAGGCGGACAACAGACTGCAACAGAGATACAATGGTCCGAATGGGTTCTAGTTAACAAGCCGATGCTGGCGTGTTTTGCCTGAACGAGTACTGCTGGAATGGACTTCTCTTATCCCATGTTCCAAGAGCACAAACGCCGACGCGGCGGAGCCAGCCGCTTTGGGGGACATCCCCCTCCCCCCCGAGGTATAACGCCAGTAGTATGTACCTGCACTCTGGTCGGTGTGCCAGTGCCAGCTGGACACACCTGAATCCATTGCTTTCTCCTTCTGAATCACGTTGCTGCATCTCACACACTCTTGTCAACGCTGAGTGGACGCTGACAAGTGGCGTTTTTTGGGCTGAGCCGCGCCGTGAAAAGGGTCGTCCAGTGGCGTACGACGTGTCCGCGGGGAAAAATGAATGTGACGTGTGCAATGCCAAAGCGGCGAGTCTACCTTGCCTGTAGAGATAGAGTACAAAGAACAGGTACAATTCCTAGGTCTGAGGCGCGCTGTTGTCTGATGTGCGGGGTGGGTGATCCTCATTCGTCACTTGGCCAGCAAACGACCGGCCACCTCGCTGGTTCAGACTGGCGGTGACTGCCCCAACCTTCGAATCATTGAGACCTCGTGGTCTGTCGTTCAACTCTCTCTTTACTGTGACGATCCATACTACGGAATTGGAGGTACCAGCGTACCACCCTTTCAAACAATCCGGGCAAGTCATTGCTGTCAGGCTATGGCCTTTTGGTCTTGACGTAAGCCGGTGATCTGGTGATCAGCGGGCACCCTGACTGCTGCCGGAACATGGTTCCCAGGAATGTTCTCCGCCCTAAAACAATGAGACTCAACCGCCCGCCCGCAGGTGTTTCTCTCCGATTAGGGCCTCGAGGGACGGCTGGACACCTGGGAGGTCGTAGTGGGAATTGAGAATGGCGTACCAGACAAGATGTCCCGGTGCCACACGCCTCATATTTCTTTTGTTTGTCAACTGAGTCAGCCGGTTGACGTCCCTATTCAAGGTCCAGGGCCCCACAAGCGAATATCCATGGCTGACGAGAACGCGCCAGTTCGTCATGCACCCAGACATCAACGAGACACACGGCCAGTACACAATGCCGCCAGCCACCATTCAGCGTGGATGTCCACTTGGGTGACCAAATTCAAAGGTCGCCTGGCGCTTGCCTCCAAGGCTGCTCACTGGTTCAGTGCTTCACCTGCACCTGCGAATCCCAGTGTGTGGCGACGGAGACGGGATTTCGTAACTGCGATACCCAAGACGTTGATTCTTGGCGTCAGCGGACGGACGAACTGGCAGCGCCCAATGACCTCGCAGCGCCAAGCTCATCCTTCAACAGTGTCGGCCACTGCCGACGCGTAAAACCACGACAATGGGCTCGACGCCGTTTTCCGAAACATGCTATGTACCGTCAGCAAATGGCCTGCAGAGTTGATCCACGACGCAAGCAACGTTGTATATACAAGAGTCTGGGTTCTAGCTCTCGTCCCCCTTCCTCAGCGTTAAATAGACGGTCTTACCTAAAAGAACCAGTCGACCGGCGGCCGCCTTTCCGACCTTCCCCCGGGTTGAAGGACGGTTATGATAGTCTGCAAGCTCTCCCACTCCCGCTCGCCAAGGTCAAATACGCTGGGACCAACTGAATTCAGAAAGTACTGCCGCGCTGTTTCCGAGGCGTTGGATGCAGTGCACGGACTTGGCGGCGGGGTCCTTCGAACGAAGCGTGTCTCCTGTGTGTCTCCTGATATGAGGCTGGAGGAAGGCTGACAAGCCCACCTGTTGTGACGTAAATTCAGAGGCGTGCATGGCATTTCACCCGCACCGAACCCGCCTAGAATCGCTGGCTTATACATCCTACTGCCAAGGGGGGAAAAGCAGTATAGGTGGGATGCCGTGAGAGACGTAATGGGCCGCAAAGTCTGATTAAATGCGTATTTTATTGAAAATATCGGCAAGGCGTTCAGTATCCACCAAACCCACCACAGCCATGCGACATGGCCAGTCTACGACTGCACGCCACAAGTGACCCAGCAAAACCCCCCTCCTGTTACCGACATGTATGCTTAGATGGAATGTAATGCGACTTGCTTTTACGATAAATACAGAAGCGGCTGAGCGTCGATCCTCGACTGCACCAAACCCCGAGAAACACATAGAGAACGACGAAATGGATGAAATGATTTCGTCTAGTGTGTTTCTCCAAAATCTCAACCTGTTTCATGACCTGGAGCACGCCACAGAGCAGTCCTGGGGATGGAACAAGCGTTCCAGGGGGGCACCCGAGTGTGGCCTTGTGCCCGAGTACACTGGTGTGTAAGCGCGCGGACTGTGGCGGCGGTCGCCGCGGATTATTTGTTTGCACTATAGTCGCGGCGTAAGGAGTTTGGGGTTGACGGTCCGGCAAGGGGTACTGGAACCTTGCCCGATCCATGTGGTGACGCTCTCCTAAGCCATCCCCAGTCCTGGGCCACTGCCCAGTGAAGCTACGCCGTTATGGCTGGCTTGCGGCCATGATGATCGCAAATGTCTGTCATTTTCGCCTGGATGACTTCTGGGGGGTGTCGACGGGAGGGAAGCGTGTTACTACCACGGTCGCACATGACAGGCGACCAGAAAGCGTCATTGCCTTGCCCTGGCCCTTACTGCACCCACTTTGTCCTCGTACGCAGACCCCAAACACACTGGGCTGACGCATGCGAAACCACTGCACACCTGCTCGCACCGTCATCGAGTCAACCCACCCCTCTCACCCTGACCTTTCCTCGCCTTGCTGCCAACCAGCTTTCTTGGATGAACCGCGCAACTGGAAGGCTTCAAAGCCAGATCAATGCTTTCCAACAAGTGCACGATGCATGTCCATGATCCATGAGAGCCCGCGCTGGCTGCTAGGCTGCTGCTTGGCTGCTGCTGGAGATGCTCGTTTCAAATGTCCATTTCAAAGTGGCCTCCACACCCATTAGACCTCGCCTTATTAATCCACCTTTCTCCGAAACGCCGGATTTGGTCCCGTTTACCCATGGATTGCCACCAGGCCACCAGAGCCTTCTGCAGTCGCCGTCGGCGACGAAGGTTGAGAGCGGGGCCGGGCAGACGCGCAGGTGTTCCATTTGCTGTTTCTATTGCAACCCTCTCCACTACTCATATCCCAAACACAACTTTCCTACAACCACAGAGGACCTCGGCCACAAGGAGCAACCCCCTTCCAACGAGCTCCTTATCTACGGCCATGTACCGCCTCCCCCTCCGCTCGGTGCGCCATCTCGCGGCGGGTGCGCCCGCGGCTCGGCTCCGTGGCTCTGGCCTGTCCAACCCGGCCTTTGCGGCGATGCGCGGGTACGCTACACCGAACAAGGGCCCACGACCTTCGCAGAACACTCCCGCCCCGGCCGGTCTCGAGGGCGTGTTTGGTGGCCGCCGTTCGGCGGGCAAGGTCCAGCCCAAGTCTGAGTCGTCGAGCAGTGCCGAGGGCAGCAGCAGCTCGGCGGCCGAGAAGAAGACGGACGAGGAGGACGACGGTCCTAGCTTCAAGGACCGCCAGTTCCGCCTCAGCGACGAGATGAGCAAGCAGCCCGCGGGCAACAAGAAGCCCGCTGCGACGGGCAGCGGTGGCGGCGGTGGTGGTGGCGGCAAGGGTGGAGGTGGTCCCCAGCTTCCCAACGGCTGGACCACCAACCAGCTCGTGCTCGTGATCTTGGGGTAAGCTCATTTTCTACCCTTAGAGTAACAGTATAGCTGACCAGCCAGAGCGTACACTCTATACACTGTTGTGGTGCCCGGCGAGAGCAGGGCTCGTGAAATTACCTGGCAGGAATTGTGCGTTACTGTGTCTTCGTTGGTGCTAACGCTTCAGCCGCAACTCGCTCCTTGCGCGTGGTCTCGTGTCCCAGCTCGAGGTCGTGAACCGTACCCGCGTGCGCGTCTACCTCCACAACCCTGTCCCTTCCAGCGGCATCTCGTCGACAAGCTCGACTGGCGGCCAGGCCATGTCTGGTCCTGCCCACGGCCCTGCTCCTTACACCTTCACCATCGGTTCCGTCGACGCCTTCGAGACCCTCCTGCGCGAGACCCAGGACGAGCTCGGTATCCCTGCCGCGGAGCGCATCCCCGTCTCGTACCACGAGGAGACGTCGGCTGTCCAGATGCTCATGCACTTTGCGCCGACCGTGCTCTTTGCCGGTCTGCTCTTCTGGATGTCTAGGCGAGCAGGCTCGGGCATGGGCGGCGGTGGTGGCGGCATCTTTGGTGTTGGCAAGTCCAAGGCCAAGATGTTCAACGAGGAGACCGACATTGCCGTTCGTTTCCGCGACGTGGCCGGTATGGACGAGGCCAAGGAGGAGATTATGGAGTTTGTCAAGTTCCTCAAGGAGCCCCAGAAGTACGAGAAGCTCGGTGCCAAGATTCCCCGTGGTGCCATCCTTTCGGGCCCTCCCGGTACCGGTAAGACTCTGCTTGCCAAGGCCACTGCCGGTGAGGCCAAGGTGCCCTTCCTTTCGGTGTCGGGTTCCGAGTTCGTCGAGATGTTTGTCGGTGTCGGTGCCTCGCGTGTGCGCGACCTGTTCGCGACAGCAAGGAAGAATGCCCCCTGCATCATCTTCATCGACGAGATTGACGCGGTCGGAAAGGCCCGTGGCAAGGGCGGACAGTTTGGCGGCAACGACGAGCGTGAGACGACCCTTAACCAGATCCTGGTCGAGATGGACGGCTTCTCTACCAAGGAGCACATTGTCGTTCTCGCCGGTACCAACCGTCCCGACGTTCTCGACGCTGCCCTCATGCGTCCCGGCCGTTTCGACCGTCACATCGCCATTGATCGTCCCGACATTTCGGGCCGTCGCCAGATCTTCCTGGTTCACCTCGGCCCCCTGACTCTGTCCAAGGACCTCAACCCGGACAGCATTGCCGAGAAGCTCGCCCTCCTGACCCCTGGATTCTCGGGTGCCGACATTGCCAACGTGTGTAACGAGGCTGCCCTCCGCACTGCCCGTCGTGGCGGTGAGGCTGTGACCGAGGCCGACTTTGACGGAGCCATTGAGCGTGTCATTGCCGGTCTCGAGCGCAAGAGCCGTGTGCTCGGCCCCCACGAGAAGAAGACCGTCGCCTACCACGAGGCCGGCCACGCCGTCTGCGGCTGGTACCTCGAGCACGCCGACCCTCTCCTCAAGGTGTCGATTATTCCCCGTGGTGTCGGCGCTCTTGGCTACGCCCAGTACCTGCCCAAGGAGCGCTTCCTGTTCTCGACCCAGCAGCTGCTTGACCGCATGTGCATGACCCTCGGCGGCCGTGTCGCTGAGGAGATCTTCTTCGGCCAGATCACCACTGGTGCCCAGGACGACTTGCAAAAGATCACCAAGATGGCGTTTGAGGTGTGTGCCAACTACGGCATGGACCCCCAGATTGGCCCAATCTCGTACGGCGGCCGTGAGAACCAGGAGCAAGGCTTCCAGAAGCCCTTCTCAGAGGCCACTGCCGAGGCCCTCGACAAGGCCGTCCACAAGATGATCAACGACGCCCACAAGCGCACCACCGAGCTCCTGTCCAAGCACAAGGAGGACGTCGAGAAGGTCGCCCAGCTCCTGCTCCAGAAGGAGGTCATCACTCGCGAGGACATGCGCAACCTCCTCGGCAAGCGCCCCTTCGAGGCCATTGACGAGATGGACACGTACATTGACAAGAAGCTGGACGAGCACCAGAAGAATGTCGAAAAGGCCAAGGAGGAGATCAAGCTCAAGGACGAGAAGGAGGAGTGAGTCTCGGCTGGCGGAACATTGGGCAATTATCAGCTGACAAACCGTGTTAGGACCTCTACTCCCCCCAGCGGCGAGCCCCAACTGGCGTCGAAGAAGGCGGATCTGTAGAGTCTCAGTCGAGTTGGCCGGGGAGTTGCGGCGTTCGGAGAGCGAGCTTTAGTAGCAGAAGCGCGCATTGGCATATCATCACTGCATCGCACCAAATAGGAGAATGTCACACCGTTCTTGAAGTACATACAGCACGGTGACCGTCGTGGGGCGGAATAACAGGACGGGAGGTGGAGATGCGCCCGGCAATCAAATCCAGATACCGGATCGGTGTTGTGACTTTGCGGAACTGATTACGAAGCAATTCACCGTGCGCGCGGTAGCAGTGCGACCAAGCCTCCAGCCTCCAGCAGTTCGTTCATAAGGCGCCCGGCGCCACCCACGCACCACGCGCATCCCAAGCCCACCCTCTACACAGTACAGTCTACACCATGTCCAACGCTGTATGGCAGTATACCGCGCCCGGCCGCCTCTCGACCACTCTCACCGCGTCCACCCGCCCAATCCCCACTCCCGGGCCGGGCGAGGTGGTCGTCGGGGTCAAGGCCGCGGCACTCAACCCGGTCGACGAGCAGCTGTGAGCTGAACTGGGAAAGGAGCAGCTCAGGAGCGTACTGCAAGCTGACAACGCAGGGCACAGAGTAGTCCCCGCCTCCTCAAGTTTATCGGCGCGACCGAGCCTAGCGAGACGAGCCCTCTGACCCCGTCGTCTGACTTTGCTGGCGTCATCACCGCCGTCGGCGATGGCGTCACGCAGTTTACGGTCGGCGACGAGGTATATGGCCAGCGCTTCTCTGCAGACGGCAATGGTTTCCTAGCCGAGTATGTGTGCATCCCGGCGTCGGCGCCCTTTATCCACAAGCCGGCCGGGCTGGACTGGGCGCAGGCGGCGGCTGTGCCGCTCGTCTATTCGACCGTCTACGACGCGCTGGTCGTCTGGGGCCGGCTGCCGTTCGACCCGACCGACGAGGACAAGGCCAAGCAGCGCACCGTGCTGGTCCTGGGCGGTAGCAGCGGCACGGGCTCGGCGGCCATCCAGCTCGCGCGCAAGATGGGCCTGCGCGTCGCTGCCACTTGTTCTGCCGCCAACGCCGAGCTCGTCAAGAGCCTCGGCGCCGAGGAGGTGAGTCCCCCGTTGGGTCAAGTTAAAGTAGCCCAGGCTGAGACTCGCAGGTCATCGACTACACGACCGAGGACGTGACTGCGCGGGCGCTCGCCTCGCCTCTGGCCCCGTTTGCCGAGATCCTCGACTGCGTGGGCGGCACCGACCTCGTCCCGCACCTCGACGCGCTCATCCTCGCCGACGCCGCCGCGCCCCAGCTGGGCGTGTACGTCACCATCGTGGGCGACAAGACGTCGCGCGACGCCATGGGTGGCGCCGTCACAAACTTGTACTATCCGGCCCAGGCGATCCGCACACTCAAGGGCGTCGTGGGCGAGTACCTGCCCAACTGGATTCCCGGCCCGCTCCGCTCGCTCGTCGCTGGCAAGCGGTACGCGTGTATCAGGCTCGTGCCGACAAAGGACAAGCTGGCGACGTATGAGAGCTTCATGGCTGCTGGGGGCAAGATTACGCTCGACTCGACGCACGAGTTTGCGCAGGCCAAAGCGGCGTACGAGCGGCTCGAGAGTGGGCGCGCGCGCGGCAAGGTGGTTGTACAGGTCGCAAAGTGACGCGACGCGCGAGAAGTCAGGAGTTGAAGGGAGTGGATACATGCAAATATGGTTGTTGTGAGGGATGTGTAATATACGTGTTGTGGATAGAGAGTGGGGGTCTAGGCGTCGTTGTCGGCACGGCGTGCGCGGGGAGCCTCGAGACTGGCGTCAGCTAGGAGATGAAGACATAACTCACGCCTGAGCGACGGCAGAGCCAGCAGGAGCAGAAGGAGCAGCAGGGGCCGCGACAGCAGTCTTTGATGCCTCGGCCTTGGCCTTGGCCTCTTCAGCCGCCTCTTCTCCGGGGGGAGGCATGCGACCGGTGACCTGCTGCAGGGGCTCGTCCCAGATGTACATGCCCGAGAAGGCGCCTGCAGATGTCAGCTTACTGTGACCGAAGGGCGTTAGCTCACCGACGCCGATGCCGAACAAGATGGGCATGTATCGGCTAGCAAACGACATTTTGGCGTGAGGTGTAAAGGTGTGAGTGACAAGAAGGTGTAGTGGGAGAAGGAAGCTGGAATGCGAGGAAGGCGGTCTCTCGATCTCTCGTCTGAGCACCACTCGGAGGCGACTTTTGCCGGAGGCAATATCCGTTCGTCCGCCAGAGTGGAGGTGCTTCAGTCCAGTCAATCCCACACAAACAAATCCGTCTTCGCTTCCTCTTTGCCTTCTCGCCCATTCCTTTCCAACAATGGCGGGCACACATCCAAACGGCGCGGACGCTCCAGTGGGTTGTAATGGGTGCCGCAATGCTAACCCACGCAGATCCTCGTGGCGGAGACACACGACGTGCGTCTCTTTGCGCGTCTCCTCCGCGGCATTGGTCTCAAACACGTTAGCTCGCCCGAGCCTTTGCGTCAGCTGACAGACACAGAACGCGGTGATGACAGTCTCCAAGGCGGGCTTTGAAGTCACCGTCGACGAGGTCAAGTCGCTGTGCGCGACGGCGTGGATCCCGACCAACATCTTCACGACGTTTAGCTATCCCGACGACGCCGATGCCGAGTGCTTTGAAATCTCCCTCGACGCCCTGCTGCAGTGTCTCAACATCTTTGGCAACGCCGGCGCTGGCGCTGCACCAGGCGGCGGGGCTGGGCGGGGGCGTAAGCGGTGGGCCGGCGACGCCGAGGACGGCGCGGACAAGGACGCCGCGGCCGACGAGGACTGGCGCGTCCGCGGCAGGGATAAGCGGACAGGCATGCGGCTGACGTGGGGTGGACCGGGCTTTCCACTGTCTATTCTCTTGTGGGTCGCTATCTCCTGTGAGGGACCTAACCCACGCCCCCAGGCGAGACGACGCAAAGGGCCCAGTGACAAACTGCGAGCTGTACACCCTCGAGCCAGAGGACCTGCTCAACCAGGCGTTCGACGACGACAACCGCGCCGTATACCTCATCATGAAGGCAGGTGGCTCCATGTCGTGACCTGCCGCTGACAACCGCACAGTCCGAGTGGTTCCGCGACGCGCTCATCGACCTCCCACCATCGTGCACGCGCGTCACGCTGCGTGCGATGCCCGCCGACCCAGAGGGCGGACGCCGGCGCGACGGTAGCTTCTCGATCCACGCCGAAGGCGACTTTGGCACTGTCCAGGTATGTTTTTTTGTTGTGGGTTCTCGGCTCAAGTTGTTCACACCCACTCTCCAGTTTGACTACCCCAACGCCCGCGAGGTGATGGACGCGTTTGAGTGTGCCGAGGAGGTAACGTTCAGGTAAGCTGGTCCCTTTCCCTTTCCGCGCTGGATAGCTGATAGCTGACCTCGCAGCTACGCCGCTGCCCACGTCTCGCTGCTCGGCCGCGCGCTCCAGCACTCGGTCAAGATTTGCCTCCAGATCGAGTCTGAAGGCTTTCTGTCCGTGCAGGTCATGATGCCCATTCCGGAGAGCATGGCGCCCGACATGCACAATGGTATCTTGGATTTCAAGATGTACGCGCTCGAGGATGAGGAGTAAGGGAGGTATGGGAGGAACGGCATCGTTAGGGGGCATAGGGGGGTGTATAAAAGCCATGTATCATTCGTCATGTGTTCTCCCAACTCAATCTGCATCACACAAATGTACACTGCACTCTGCCCGGCTCAAACGACATGAATGCATGGGTCTCGAACAGTTACACAACCGACATCTAAACACGAGACGCTAGCAGCCACATGCAAGTAATGTGTGCGGGAGAGCGAGACGGAAACGGGAACAGGCGGAGGCGGCATAGACAGACAGGCAGACCCATACACAGGTTGACACAAACACACAAAACAGCTGGAAATTGGAGGATGTGGACGGGGGGCAAAATCGTTGGGCGAGTGTATGAGATGAGAGCTGCCTGTGGCCGGGGGAGCGTTTGCGTGTTGCTTGTCGCTCCTCGTTTTGCTGCCCTTAGTAGCCGTGGATGACAATCTGGTCCTTTGCCTCCTTGGCCGCGACGATGCCCGAGGCGAGGAGGAAGTCCTTGACGGCGGTACGCTGGTCGCCCTGGAACTGGAGCACCTTGCCGTGCTCGTCCTTCTTGGCCGGGGCGGGCGAGTCCTCGTCGTCCGACTCGGCAGAGTGGACGACGTGGCCGTTGCACGCAAACTCCTTCTTCATGGCCTTGAGGAGCTTGCGGGGGTCGTACTTGTCAGGGATACCCTGGACGGTGGTGATGGTCTTGCGGCCATTGCGCTGCTGAAGACCTGGCGAGAGTCAGCAAACGACGATAATTCGTGCAAAAGAGGTGAGAAAGAAGGGGAAGCGGTGGGACGGAGCGGGTGGTGGGCAAGGATGCGCCCTCATCGTATGTTGACCGCCATTGCCACCTCTAGCAGACCCTATACGCGCACGCGCGAACGGTCTACCAGAACCGTAAACTCGGTGGAGGGTTCTTCTCGGTTCCTCGCCACCGACACCGATACGTTCTATTCCAAAACACATCTTCTTCGCCACTTTGAAAATGTCCCGCCAAAACGACATGTATACTCACGGACGTGGATCTTGTCGGCCTTGCCAACGCTCTTGGTGATGGTAGCGGCGGGGCTGGCCTCCTCGAAGGGGTCAGCGGTGGCGAACGGGTCGTAGGCGGGACCGAGGTTGAGGTTGGTCGCCCCGGACGACGCCGGGGCCTTGCTCTTGGTCTTTCCGGCGTCCACTTTGGTAGCTGGCGGGAGGAGAAGTGGGGGCGGGAGTGAGGACACAGATGGGCGAGATGGACAAAAGGGGACGAGGGGGGTCGCGGGTGAGGTCAGGCCAGAGGGAGCGGCAGCGGGGTGGACAGCGGGCGGTGTGTGTGCAAGGGGAGGGACGGTGGCGATGTGTAATGTATCGAGTCGAAGCGATGCAACAGTGTCGAGGAGAGGGCAAGAGTGTGATGGGACATTGGTCAGCTATAATGTACGTGCAAGGGGGCCAGCGAGCGATACCACACCGCACCCGGCCGGCAAGTACTGCAAGTGCTGCAAGCACTGCAGCGCGTCACGCGATCCCATCGTTAAATGAGAAGCAACGCGAGTGGGGTGGGTCCGGTGCGGTGGGAGCTCGAGGGTTTAAAACGCACTTGAGGTGCTCATTCAAAAGGATGTAGTGTGGTGCGGCTGCTTTGTCGGCGGCGAGCGGGCTGTTGTTGGAGAAGGGGAGGGAGGAGGGGAAGGGGTGGGGATCGAGGTGTTCGAGGAGGGTTGTATGGGGGCAGGCGACTGCTGAATACACACACCATCCTTCAACAACCGCTGGCACAGAGACGCTGGGACCGACGGAGATAGCGGAGATTTGGCGAGTGGCGCCAGGGGGTGGGCGCGGGGGGGGATGGGCCGCCGCCTGCGCAGTACGATAAGTGCTGTTGCGACAACTTGGGCCTCGTGCGTCCCACCCCTTCATGCATGTGCGCATGCGTGGCTGTATGCAGGCGCCAAGAACGCCAAATCTGCACCGGTAGCTGTCTGCAATGGGTCATCTCCTCTTGTTGACGTTCACAATTGACGAAAGCGGTAAAAGCTCTTGAATACGTCCACCTGCCACAGGGGTTGCTTGCCTAGTTTGCCACACCGGCCACACCGCTCAGCAGATCAGCAGACCTCCTGTATCGCGTCGACCAGCTCACGCACTGCAACACACGGTCCCGTCACCACATCCATAGTTCGCAACACATGCGCGCGAGTCTCGTGAGACGTGCCCGCTTTACGGCGGGAGAAAGGGGGGGAAACGAGATAGAAAGGAAAGTTCTATGAAGGTGGTCGTCTGTACAACAAAGAGTGTGAGCGTGCAAGAGGTCCATGGCCATGCGAGTGTGGTGAAAAGAGTCCGTCCCGAGGCCTCAGTCCCGGGAGATAAGGGTTTAGCGAGCGTGATGGGGGCCGCCGCGCGTATATAAATGAACTTTTGGATGTTTTTGGCCTGTTTTCGTTTTTTTCGGGTTTCGGTTTTCGTTTCTTCTATTCTGTGTTGGGTTCTTGTCGGCGGTGCTTTCGTTGCGTTTGCTTCTCTAGTAGTTGTCCATAAAGTCGCGGGTGACGCTGTTGAATTCGCCGAACGGGTTCTTTGCGTCGGTGAGCTCCTTTGGTGTCGAGATGCCCGGCGTACCGGGCGAGCCGGACAGACCGGCCTGCGCTCGGATGACGTCGCCGCTCTCAAAGTCGACACTCTTGCTGTCGCGGATGGTGCGGAAGTTGACCGTGTCGATCCCGTTGGACTCTTGTGGGATGATGGGCGGGGTCATGTGGCGTAGCAGGCCCCATGAAATGTTGGCAAACCACTTGTGCTGCTTGACTTCAGAGGCACCCGAGCTCGACCCCAGACGCTTGTGCTCATCCTTGATCAAGAGCTTGCGGATGCACGACTTGCCCACGCTCGACATGCTCCTCTGCTCGTCGAACGGCACCTCGTTCTTCAGGACGTTGGAGAACGTAGCGTTTCGGTTAGGTCCCTTGAAGGGAGTCGTTGCAAACTGGGGTGTTAGCAACTTGAAGAGAGAACCACCTGGTAACACTCACAATCATCTCGTAAATCAGAATTCCCAAAGTCCACCAGTCCACGGCCGACGTGTGGCCGCAGCCCTTGATGACCTCTGGAGCAATGTACTCTTCTGTTCCGACAAACGAATTTGTGCGGAAGTCGGCAATACAGCTGCGCGTGTCGACAAGGAACGCGCCGTTGGTGCTGTTCTGCTTGATGGTGACGGGGGCACCGCCAGGCTCGCCCGACTGTTTCGACAGGTCAAAGTCGGACAGCATAATGTGGCCACTCTGGTGGAGCAGGATGTTTTCTGGTTTCAAGTCGCGGTAGATGTAGCCGTTGAGGTGGAGGTACTCGAGCGCAGCGGTGACCTCGGCGGCGTAAAACTTGGCGTGCTCCTCGCTGAGACACTTGCCCGGGCGGGTCTGGAGGGCGCGGAAGAACTCGCCTCCCATGCAGTAGTCGAGCACGAAGAAGAGGTAGTCTTGCGACTGGAACGAGTGGAAGAGGGTGACAATGAACGGGTGGTTGGCCGTTGCCAAAATCTCCTGCTCGGCTAGCGCACGCTTGATCTTGTTGCGCTTGATCATCTCCTTTTTGGACAAGACCTTCATGGCAAAGAGCTTGTCCGACTTCTTCTCGCGGACAAGGTAGACTTTACCGACATCGCCCTTGCCGAGCAGCTTGATCTTTTCAAACGAGCTAGGCGACACCTCGACGTCGCGCGTCTTGATAGAGTTTGAGCTGTACGTCCTTCGGAACGCGGCCTTGTCGTGTAGACTGGCAGCAAGGGATGACGACGACGATACCTTGTTCCCCATCACACTTGTAGAGTGCGCACGTACACCACGGGTACCTGTGACCGACAGGTTGGACGTCGGTTTGAGTAATGACGGCGTGTTGGATCGAGCAGGTGTTGACGGCGTCGATAGTGGCGACGAGACGTTCTTGTTGAGGGCGGCGGGCATCTTGGCCACTGGTGGTTGAGGCGGCGACGCGCTCAGATCAACAGCCCCGGCGCCGTGCGACGGACGCGACGCCGACGACGAGTTTTTCGGTATGGGCGGAACCTCGGGGGCATGGTTGAAGAGGTTGTTGGTAAACAGCGCTTTTGCGTTGGGCGCAGACACAACACGGCGGATGAAACGCTGCCTGATCGAACTCTTGTGATCGCTGTTGCTGCTGCTGTTCTCGTCGCCTCGGGGAGTCTTCACCTTGGTCGAGGTGCGCGGAGACGTGTCTGGCGAGGTGTTTTCCTTGGAGGAGCTGTGGGACAGGGCAATGTTTGGCGGCGCCTTTCGTGACAGGCCCTTGTACTTGTCCGACTTTTTGGTAGGGGGACTTGTATCGGTTGAAACGTTCGTGCTGCTGCTGCTGCTACCTGGGGTGGAGAAGAAACGGCCCTTGAAGGCACCACTCTGGGAGGCAGAGACCTTGGTGGAGCCTGTGGTCGGGGCAGCACCACCGCTGGTGCTGGTGTGGAGCGACGTGGTCGAGCTGGTGACGATGGGGATGACTGCGGGGGAAGCCGTGCTGTTGTTGTTTGCACGCGACGACGACGACGACCGGTCCGTGGTGGAGATTGAGTACGAGTTGGAGTATGGCCGGTTGGGAGGCTGCGGCTCCTGGGAACTGGACGATGGCATTGTTGGTGACGACGAATTCCAAGGCTCGGCCGGGTACGCGCTGGGAGGGAAGGGTGAAGGAACAGTCACGACTTGGCCGCCATAACTCGAGGTCGAGAGGTCGTCGCGCATCTGCTCGTCGTCGTCGGTGGAAGGCGGGGCGGGAGACGAGGTTGCGATGCCGAGAGCGCCATGACCAGGCTGTTGCGAGGGCTCGGGGCCGCCCGCGGCGGCTGGGTGCTCGGAGCCAACGCTCAACAGCGCCGTCTCAAAGTCATTGTTGCCAACGGCAAATGAAGTGTTGTGGAGAGACAGCTCGGGGATGCTGGGAGCGGTGGGGGCATCGTCAGGATAGGCGTTGGCGGAGCCCTTGCCCTTGCCCGACTTGCCGCCTTTCTTGAACACTGTCCTCCAGCGCGAGTGGTGACTGTGGGCGCTGGATGGCGACATGGGCCGCAAGGGAGGCGAGGTAGCGGTGGGCATGATGGAGTTGGAAGAAGGGAGGTGAGGGGGAGCTGCAGATGCCAACGAGGACATGGGAGATTGTGGTTGGTAACACAACAGGTCGTGTGTTTAGGAGGGGGCGGAAGGGGGATGGCGTGCGACAACGATGCGTCGACGCTAACTAGCGGGTACGCTTAACAGCGGGGGTGTGTTGGCTGTTTTGGTAACAGGTGCTCAGCTGCACGGTTCAGCTTAGTGAGCCATGCCAGGTGGGCGAGTTGAAATGTGTTGTGGGCGAGGGGAGGGCCGGAAAGCGCGGGAAGCGAAGGGATGTTGGGTGTGTGTGTGTGTGTTGGGTGTGTTGGGGTGGAGGCGGTGTGGTGGTGCAGAGTCTGACTAAGTGGAGATGGGGGGATGGCCGGGATATGGTATGGGCACAGAGACGAGGAGCTGAGGTGGAGGGGGAGTGTGGGTTTGTGTGTAATGGGGTGGGTGGAATGGAGAGAGAGAGAGGAGATGAGTGAGCAAAGGGCCAGCGAGAGAGGGGTGTGGTGTGGTGTGGGTGGGTGTGACTGTGTACCGTGTGTGTGTGGTGTGTGCGAGGGGTGTGCGTGTGGTGGGTGGGTCGGACGGTGAAAGGGCCCGCTGGCTGGGCCGATTTGGCCGTGGGTGGTGTCTACTGACGCCTGAGAAGGAAAGGCCTGGACTGGGACATCTCTCTCTCTCACCGCTGGAGCCAAAATGCACCATCTGCGGCGGAGGCAGAGAGCGTCGACTGGCCCAAAAAGGCGGGGTCCGCGCCCAAAAGGTCAAAAGGGGTTTTACCACGCAATGACTGAAAGGGCCCTGGCGGGCGCGGGAGAGAGAGGGTTTGCTGGGCCTCACATCTCTCCGTCCTCCCTTTGTCTCTTGAGATCTCTTGTCGCTCCCAAATAGCTCATGTAAACGCCTCTATCATAACGCTTCGATAGCCTGCAAGCACCCTTTCAGTTGTGCTGTACTATACATATGGCAGGTAACTGCGGGGCTGGACACGTTGCCTGTCGATTCACCGCACCAAACCCCCCTTCCTCCCCTGCGTTGCTAGGTTTTGTCAGCCTTGACGTGCTTCTGCCAGGTTTTGTCGTTGCCGCCGTGCTTTTTCGTTCAGTTCCCCGCAGCAACAGGCGCGCACGTTTACACCATGCACCATGGTTGCCCTCCATTGCGGCCTCTTCCTCCGATCTTTGCAAAGGACTGGTCCCGGCCGTCGACTGCCCACCCCCTTGGGTCGCAGTTGTCTGCAGATCGACAGACAACACACAAACCAAAGGGGCTCTGTCGCTCTGGGTACATCTGGCTTTGATCCTTTTGGTGGCGATCGCTCGTGCACCGTGCGCCTACATGTCTGTCCCGTCCATCTCATCTCTCTGTTACCTCGCTGCATTTCGCTTCAGCCCAACACCCCCATACAGTGTCTCGCGTTCGCCACATCCTCTCATGTGCTTGCTCGACTCGGCGCCGCCCCTCTTTCGTTCCCGGGGGGTGTTGCCCGCGCGCCCGCGCCAGTACCCCGCGCCGGCTTGCGTTGCTCCGCGTTCCCGCAATGGCATCTCAGGCAGGTCTCAGGCAGGGACGATCCCATATCCCCCTTGTTTCCTGTTTCCCAGCTCTCGTTCCGCGGGCACTGGTCAATCGTGGGGTCGTCCGTCTCTTGCTGCCCAGAGCACCAACTGGGCTTGACTGCCTTGCACAACCACAACTGGGCACAACGTACAGAGAGCATGACCAGTATTACGGGCAGTGCAACAGGCGTCCAGTATAGTGGGTCCTCTACATCTGCCCGTGCAGTACCACCAACGCATCCCCACCCCCGTCCTATATCCTGATCTCCTGAACGTTCATGTGCTTTTTGCTCGACTACCCTTTGCTCCCAAGTGGGAAACCTAGGCACACGTCGGCCGGCGCGTCGCGTCAAGCCAAAGGCCATCAGGCATCAGGCAAGCGTCGCAAAAGGTCGGGATGCCGAATATGGACTCTCTCGGCTTCGTATGGACTGTCTAGACTGTCCCCCAAGGTCGAGATCCCGTCTAGCTGCCCACTCGCTCCGTACACACGACTGTCGCTCCGCTCGCCAACGAACGCATGCTGGCACATATGAGCGTATGCGAATCTAGCCCTGCAGCTGCTGGTGCCACCCCTTCATGACGCTCGTGTGCTCACTGTCTCCTCCTTCTGGGGCTACTTGGTGACAGTACAGTATACCGCGGCCCGCGGCATGTGCGTCATCTCTGCATCGTGCAGCAGCTCGTCTCTGATCTCTGGTCGTCTGATCGCCCACCGTCGCCTTGTTGTCACAAGTGTCACCCAAGGTTTCCCGTGTTCACATTACACGGATCTCAACCTGGCGACGAGTCCCGGCACTACGGTACATACTACCGTACGACGTCAACGATGCGTGCGGGTTTCCAGTCTCTCTCTCCCCGGCTCTCCCACCATGCACCGAAAGGACCCCAGCCATGTGCGATGGATACCGACTTGGATGCATCATCTGTCCATCACGTCACCCAGTCGTTCTTTTCGCTAACCTTGTCCACGACACACTGGCACGCTCTCTTCAATGTCGGCCAGTCATCAACAGCCACAAGCCCACTCTGAACAACAACAGCGGCGGCAGCAGCAAGAGCCGTGTCCTCTCCCACAGCACTCGACAGCGACAGCGACCGGTGTGTCTCCACCTCCTACCCGATCCGGAATACCGGTGGCGAGTGCGAGTGCTGGGCCACCAGATCTGAACCTGGCCGGCCTGAGGATATCAGACGCGGACGTGGACACGGACGCACCCACACCTCGTTTCTCAAGCGACACGTCTGCCAGTGTTCCATCTGTCAACAGTGACACACGGTTGGCCGCCAGGGCCGCCCCGCCCCAGTCTAACTGTACGAGCTCCAGTCCCAGCCAGCCCCAACCACCGCACGAAGAAGCCGTGGCGCTGGTCCGCCTCACGTCGGCAGACAGCGAGGGAAGGCTTCACCGCGGAGCGGCGCTGCGGTCGCCACCAGGCTCGATCCGGCGGCCATCAGGTGCCACCGGTGCCAGTACCGGTGCCGGTGCCGGCTCGATGGGCGCGCGGCGACAGGCTGCTCGTCCCCTGTCCCTCCTTGGCGCCCCGCTGGGAGACTACCAGAGCGACGACGTGCTCAATGCCCCGGCGCCAGTGAGCCCGCACAGCCCGCACACGCCGTCGCCGCTGTCCCCGCTCGACGGGAGGGGCAAGGGAAAGGGCAAGGGCGAGGGCGAGATGGACGTGGGCAGGGAGAGGAGGCCAACGGCCTCGTCGCCCATGGCCACCAGTACCACCTCGTCGACCGCGGCAGCGGCCGCTGTCGACCAAGCGACTGCCGTGTCCGTGTCCCCGAGCAGTACATCCGTGACGGCACCGCTACCGGTGCCAGCTAGCGCGCGCCCGCAGGCGTCCACGGCCCGCGTGCCGCGCGTACGGACGCCGACGGTGCCCCGCCCCGCGTTCGCGCCACACACCGCCGACTGGACGCGCGAGGCCTGGGCAGGACGTAAAGTCGCGCTGGTGACGGGCATCACGGGCCAGGATGGCAGCTACCTTGCAGACTGTGGGTGTTGCGTTGCGCTTGGGCAAGGTTCCAAGGTTCCTTCAGCCAGCCATCATGACTGTGGCTACACCTTTGCGCCGCTGACAGGACCAGTACTCCTCGCCAAGGGATACCACGTCCACGGGATCATCCGCCGCTCGTCGTCGTTCAACACGTCGCGCCTGCACCACCTGTTCGGCAACGAGCGCGTCGAGCGCCTGGCGCTGCACTATGGCGATTTGACGGACACCACGGCGCTCGTGCACATCATATCCCAGGTCCAGTGAGTGGAGTGGATTGGGGGGGAGGGGGGACCGGGGGGGGGGGGGGGGATCTGGATCGAGCCAGGTTCACAGAGCTCGTCCCGCTGACCTGGCACAGGCCGTCCGAAGTGTACAACCTCGGCGCGCAGTCGCACGTCAAGGTCTCGTTCGAGATGGCGCAGTATACCGCCGACGTGGACGGGACCGGCACGTTGCGGCTCCTGGACGCGATCAGGACGTGTGGTCGTGAGTGTCAAAGTCAAGGTGTGCGAGGTGTGCGAGGTATGCTGCCACGGCTACGACCCGCCTACGCCTACCGCCTACCTCTCTCTCCCTCTTCCATTCCATTCTCACTGACGCCTGCTCCCAGTCGACCAGCTGGCCAAGTTCTATCAGGCGAGCACGTCGGAGATGTACGGCCAAGTCCAGGCCGTGCCTCAGGACGAGGACACACCGTTCTACCCGCGCTCGCCCTATGGCGTGGCCAAGCTGTACGCATACTGGATCACGGTCAATTATCGGTATGTGGCAGTGGCAGTGGATGTGCCGCCGTGCTGTGTTGGGGACAGTGGGCCGGAGGGCCATCTTGAGGCCCGCACTGGACCGCGCCTCGTTGGTGGTGGAGCCTCGGTGTCCCGAGGCGGCCGCACCCACACAGACAACACCAGCTGTCGGCTCGTCCCACCAGAACTGACACTCCTGCACAGCGAATCGTACGGCATGTTTGCGTCCAACGGTATCCTGTTCAACCACGAGTCGCCCCGCCGGGGCCGTACCTTCGTCACGCGCAAGATTTCGCGCGCCGTCGCCGAGATCTCGCTCGGGCGGCAGGAGTGCATGTACATGGGCAACCTGGATGCGATGCGCGACTGGGGACATGGTGAGTACGGCATGCATGTAGAGGCGCGGCACGGCGTCCACTTTCCTTCCCCACGCAGGGTCTGACTCTTCCCCCACAGCACGCGACTACGTCGAAGGCATGTGGCGCATGCTCCAGCACCCCACCGCCTCGGACTTTGTCCTGGCCTCGGGCGAGTCGCACAGCGTGCGCGAGTTCATCGAGGCGGCGTTCCGCGTCGTCGGGCGGTCCATCGCCTGGTCGGGCGCCGGCGTCGACGAGGTGGGCACCGACGACCTGGGAAACGTGGTCGTGCGTGTCGACCCGCGGTATTTCCGCCCGGCAGAGGTCGAGCGGCTCCTGGGGGACGCGGGCAAGGCGCGGACAGTGCTCGGGTGGACGCCGACGGTGAGCTTTGACCAGCTCGTGGAGGAGATGGTGCTCGCCGACATGGCGAGTGCAAAGTATCTGGTCGAGGATTTGAACTAGACGTTCTTGCGTTTGTAAAGAGTAGTATTCGGTTGCAACCCTTGTCGGTCTTTGTCTACTTGGTCTGCGCATGGTGCGGTCCCGCCTCGAGTGTAACCTTCAGCGCAGCGACGCTTCGTCAGCCATGAGCGTATGTTAGTTTCATCTCCCTTTCGCCACACTCCCTACCCCTCGTCTGCCGCTGGCCATGTGACAGGACATGCATATGACGCAGTGTTCGCGCGCGCACGCGCGGCGGCGCTGTACAACAACCTGGGGTGTAGAGTCCGAGGACGAGGTCTGGTCGGGAGCGGAATCGGGATCGTGTGGCCGCTTGGGTAAAGTGGCGAGTCTAGCGTGGGGCATGGGGGCGTAGGGGTACTGTAGAGACGAGGGTGTACCGTTGTATAGTCCGAGAGGCGAGGTGGTGAGGGAATGAAGAACGAAGCAAGGATCAAGCCTAGGTGATGAGGTGGTAGTTGACAAGGCGCTTCTGCAGCACGCCCTCGCCGTGGAGGAGGGTGATCTCGTCGGAACCGCCCAACGAGGCAAAGTCGACAATGACGTTGGGGACGGTGCGGCGGCCGGTGAGGAGCTGGAGCATATCTTGGATGTGGTGTCCGTCGGCTGTATGGTGTGAGTTTAATTCGTCTGTTTCGAAACTCACGACGCTGGTCCAGCTCGACAATGTAGGGATAGGGACTGATGTGGTACTGGTTGAGGATACCCTTGGCCTTGCGCGAGTAGGGGCAGTAGCTCTGCACTGGTTAGTACAAGTCAAGACTACCCGGAACCCACCTTTGAGAAGACTGTGACGCGGGCAGTGTGGGTGGCATTCTCCTCCCAGCCCTCGTAAAACTCGGACGTGTCGTCGAGGGCGAGCAGCTTCTTCTCGAGGCCGTCGGCGCCCATGCCGTCCAGTGCCTCGGCAGAGGGCACGCCGCCGTAGCTCTCCGGGAACTCGCCGTGGTTGTACAGCCACCAGATGAGGACGCGCAGCTGCGCCGTCTTGGTGTCCTCGGCGTCCTGGGCCGCCTTGACCTGCGCGGCCTCGTATGCCGCCGCCTCCTCGGGCGTACGGTGAATCTCAATCTCGCTGTCGACGGCCAACTCGTTTTCGGACAAGATGTCTCCCTCGTCCAAGACGTTCTGCTCGCGCTCGTAGCCGCCCTTGCTGCCTGGCGTGCCGTAGCGGGTCGGGTCGACAGCCACTGGGGCGCGCCGCTGGCCCGCAGCCACAGTGTCGTGGTCATCGAGCCCCACGTCGTACGTGTGCGAGCTCGTCATCAACGAAAAGACCATGATCGTCGCAATGGCCATCAGACCCAGGACCCAGCGTCGTCGGAGGAGCGGCGAAGTTGAGCGTGGTGCCGCCGAGCGGCGGGCGCCGGTGGGCAGAGGGAGGCCCTCGGGCTTGGAGAATGGGTGAGGCATGGCGTGCACAAACGACGTGGCGGCAGTCGACAATGGGCGACGCTGGAATGGGCTCTCCATGCGTTGTGGGCGTTGAATATGTGGTCGTCTGTAACGACGGTGTCTACAGGATCCAGATCTCGCTCGGGCTCGAGGCTAGACGTGGAGCAGGGGTGGGAAGGCGGATAACAATGGCCGCCGTCTTGAATGCCAGAGAATCACGCACAGTGTTTACTGTTGAGTGGGAAGGGAGGTGGGTGTGTTGTTGTGAAAACGTCTTTCTGGTTCCTCTTGTGTCGAAATGTACCTCGCGTCGTCGTGAGGGTCCACTCGCGCGTCCTGGAACAGGCAGGGGGGGATGGCAGGTGTGCGGGCGGGGGGACGGTGGACGTGAACCCTGGCGTCACGTGAACGGTCTGTTGCTGTATCTCTGGGACGCTGCTGTGAGACCGATGCACAGTCGAGGGGAAACACAGTCCAAAGGTCAAGACGACTGCTTTGCGATGGGATGGTGTGTGTTTGTTGTGAATGGGAAAGGAGAGGTGGACAGCAGCACTTGTCGGACGTGTCCAGCTGATCGAAGCTGTAGGTGACGCGTACGTGGTGGGGGAAGGGAAATTGAGGCTGACAAGGAGGGAAGTGGGCGAGAGGGATAGAAGGGTAAAGTGGTGGTAGCGCGACGTTGGGCAGAGCCCGGCAATGTTAAGGTTCTGAGTGAGAACGAGATCTGGTCGTGGAATCGGACGACGAAAACAAAACGAGGATGGGTGGATGCTGGAGGTGGTGAAGGGAGATGGATGATCAAGTTGAGAGAGTGGAAAAGAGTGAACGATATAGATGTGTAGAGTGTTCATTGGGCACGACGGTTTTGCAAAACGCGATGCATGTGCGGTAGCGTCACCACTAGCGTCAACGCGAAAACACACCAAAATTGTCATCTCCTGGACGATGGATTCTGAGATCTGATTGTGGGTCGCTGCCGAAACACAAACGGCAGAGGGGCGTCCACCAGCCACCGGCCACACCGCGGTCCCGTCCGCCCGATCGACACACCAGCGTACCAGCGAAGAGGTGTCCTTACAGCCTGTTGCACGCAACCGGATGGCGCGGCCAGAAGCAGCTTTGCAGATCGTGACAGCAGTGAACATCCCAGCGCCCAGGGATCCTGCACTTCACACGTCGCAGACGCTCACACCACTGTCGTTCGTTGGACGCGCCGCTCTGATCGGGAGGACGTACGCCGGTCCGCATGCAAGGCACGTATCTTGTTTCGTGGGTCTCTCCCACTCTGCGCGCTCTCTGCCCTCATATTTAGTAGCAACAGCCCCTCGCTCGGCACACCATTTCCTGGGCGCTGGGTTGGGCCAGCAGGAACAAGCTTACGATCCGTCAGGCTGACGCTGCCAAGTTCAAGGCCGGAAGACTCTTCGGCACATTGTGTGGCGCTTAGTGGCCCAGTGGACGTCTAAAAAGGCTGCGTGATCGTGTGCCAAAGCTGCATGCGCCGGTGGTCACTATGAACCCACCCCATAGTCAGCCCCCCAGCTGCAGCAGTGATCAGTTCATCCACTACGGCCTCACCAGCCCAGTGCACCAGGCGACAACTGGCGGCTCTCTGAGCGAGCCGATCTAACAAGGGTCGCCGCGTGCGGCGCGCCATATTTCCTCGTCAGGGCCTCCAACGCGAGCGAGCGCGTCTCGAAGAAAGGAAAGCAGCCATCTATCGCGATAACGCAGACAACGGCCTCCTCCCTCTCTGCAGGCGTATACAGTGGTACTGATGAAGCATGACGGAGAGCCTCTTGGATTCCTGGCCATCGCCATTCAACGTGCTCTCTCGGTGGCTCGTTTCAGACACCCACTAAACGCATTCACACGCATTCGCTCGCCGTAACCCATCTCGTCTAGAGCCTTTAATGCAAACGCCACTGATTCAATATCGTTTCTCAGGGGTCCTCCCTCGACGTCAGCTTTCGCATACCATACACGTCCTGGGCCACAACACCCTGTTATACTCGGCCCAACGATCCGGCTCTCTGATCTCTGTAGACGCTCTGGGTCCCACTCAGTACATGATCATAATAGGCCAGCAAGAGGCCCTATGGAGATGACGGTCGCGAGACGATTGAGTGCCTGTTAATATATACAAATGGATTTGATTTTTTGTGGGGTTGCTGGTCCAAGGTCCAGCAACGTGCACAATGATTCGGAAAACTATGCAGGTCATTAGGCCGCGGCGGCGGTCTCGGCCTTCTCAGCCTCGGCGTCGCTGGTGCTTGTCAGCTGGGTGTGCGAACTACAGCTCAGCTTGAACACTCACGCCTTGTCGGCCTCAGCCTGGATCTCTTCAATGGGCTTCATCTCTTGGGCAATCTTGGCAGTGATGGTGCGGTCACCAATAGCCGAGCCGTTGATCTTCTCGACGGCCTCCTGCTGCTGGGTGGGGTCGTCGAGCTCGACAAAGCCAAAGCCCTTGGAGCCGCGGAAGGGACGACGGCCGGGAAGGCGGCGGAGGCCACGGATAACGTGAGCGGTCTTGACCTTGATGGACAGGTCGGTGAAGAGGGCACTGAGGCCCTCGTCGTCAATCGTGAAGGGAAGGTTGGCGACAAAGACGGTGGTCTGGACAGGTTAGTCTCTGCAACCAACACATCCCGACAAGATCAAAGCTCACCTTGCTAGTCTCGCCGGTAAGCTGGAGGCGGGGCTTGCGCTCGGCAGGCTCGGCCTTGGCCTTCTTCTCGGCGGCCTCGTCACCGTTGGCGCCCTCCTTTGGCTGCTTGGGTGCCCGGGCCTTCCTGGTCTTGGTGGCGGCAGGAGCAGCCTCACCAGTGGCCTCAGCCTCGGCAGCGTCGTCGCCGTCCTCGGGACCACGGCGACGACCAGCCTTCTTGGCCGACTTCTTCTTGGGCTTGTCAGCCTTGTCGGCCGACTTGTCCTCGCTGGTCTCGGCGGCGGCGTCGGCAGCCTGGGCCTCCTTGGGCTCCTTGGTCGCCTTGGCCTCGCGACGCTTCTCGAGGATGACCGACTTGCGCTCGGCATTCTCCTCCTTGGAGCGAGCGACCTCGAGCTGGATCTTGCGCTCGCCAATCTCTGCGCCCAAGTGTCAGCGAAATGTATGCCCGATGGACATCGCACACGGTATGACGTCGACAAGGCACGGGACCTCAGTAGCAACGCGGAACGCATGTTCGTTTAAGAACGCACCAGTCTCGTTGAGCGTCTCGACCGCCTTGTTGGCGTCGGCCTCGTCCTTGAACGTGACAAAGGCGTAGCCAGCGGGGCGACGGCTCTTGTGACGGGTGGGGAGAATCACTGAGACGCTGCGCAGGAGGGTCAGCTTACGGTCCCGAGTTCGGCCAGAGCTCTTAAGCTGTGCCGCTCACATTTCACCGCCAACCTTGTCAAAGTGCTCCTTGACCTGCTCCTCGGTAGCCTGCAAGTCAGCTTGGGTGTCATCTTCAGCACAAGCTTGAACCTACAGTGAACGCGAGGTTACCGACATAGACCTGTGATGCCATCAGTGCACGTTCCCATCTTCCCTCCTGCCTTCCCCCCATTTCCCGAATGGGCCGGGCCGGCCATCGCGCGCGCCAGCACCATCGCATGGGCTGTGCACGCTGGGTCCAGCCACTCGTACGTTGCTGTACAGGTGGTACAAGAACTCACCCTGTGTCCCTCGACCTCGGGGACGGGAGAGGCGGCGGCGGGGCCGGCAGCCGCGGGGGTGGTCTCGGTAGTGGTAGCGGACATGGTGAGGGGGATTGAAGGTCGCGTGCGAGCTTGAACGCGGGGGGTAGTCTTTGGCGCACGAAGGGGGGTGGAGGTGTGGGTGGGATGTAGTCTTTGCGAGCTGTGAGTGCCCTGCTTGTACTCTGATGTATGTTGTCGTGGAGAGTCTGAAGAAAGAAGAAGGGAACATGGTGGACGAGAGAAGACGACGACGAGCGGCCGGCGGGCTGCCAGCTGCCAGCACCACACACTCACACACACCCGATGGGGGGGCGACCGCTGCATGCGCGCGCGTGGGCGGTGGCGGGGCACACGTCTGGCTTGGGCCCCCGGCTCTGGATTGCCGCCGGACTCTCCCACGGTCAAATTGCCTCACCCTACGGAGATACGGTATTACAATGGATGACCGATTAGAATTTGAATGAAAGTCTAATTGTCTTATTTCAGTGACGTCATTGAGCATTAGAAATCACCCATCCCTCATCCACCATCATGTGGCAGCGATTAGGGGCGCGAGTGGCATCCTGCTCTCTGTGTTCTCTCGTGATGAGCAGTCGGTGCTCTGCGCAGGTCACACGGACGCGCCCCCCTCTTCACACTACTTGACATTCTCACGTCTCTCCCATTCATCTTCAACTACACCCACGTCTCCTTCACCATGGCAGACAGAGCTCCAGTCGCTCACAGCTGCCCCGTATGCCGCAAGCACTACCAGAGGTGGAAGTGGCTCGAGAAGCACTTTGTCAAGGACCGTACGTCTTGTTCCATTCTCGTGTCGCTCACGCCCAGACCCCCGGATGGACGCTGGCATGTTGCCTCCCCAACCTCCCGCAACCACCCCTGCGACCACCCCCAAGCCCCGCAAGCCTCTTCCCAAGAAGGCTCAAAAGCGGTAAGGGGACCCTTGCGTTTTGTGACCAGATGCTAACTCGTATCCAGCAAGGTCGGATATGTCCTCCTCGCACGTGGATCGGTCGGTGGAAACGATAATGCCCGCCAGGCTGCCGATATCATCGAGATTGTCGACCTGCGTACGCCGTCGCCACCCCCGCAGCTCCCCAGCCCACCCAGCTCAATGCGCTCCCACCCGCGTTGGGCAGTTGACAATTCCAGGACCCCCGGTCCCTTGAACAATGTCGCCACTCGGGATCTCTCCCCATCACTAGACAGCGACATTGACAGCGACATTGACAGTGACCCTCCTTCCCCTCCAAGCATCCCCAAAGTGACCCAGGCTGCGGCGTTGGAGCACATCAGCAGACTCCCCGCCGAGGCGGAAGGTTCTGCTCAGTCCGCCCAGTCCGATGCCGACAACGAGGACGATGACGAGATTGAAACCGACAGCCATAGTCCCCACCCTTTCAAGGAGGCCGCACTGGCCAAGAAAAGGGCCCACTCTCAGACCACTCTCCGCAACAGCCAAGGGTCGCGCGCTTCTACGGCCGCCACACACTTCATTGACTCGGACACGCCAATGGTCTCCCACCTGCCCTCGACCGACTCTGAAGAGATCCCCGCCCGTCGTCTGGATAAGGGAAAGGGAGTTAAACGCCGCAGCCCCACCCCGGTCAGCGGACATGGGCAAGCGCGCAAGAAACAGAAGAACGAGCGCCCCGATCCCAACCGGGCGCCAAACGTCGGCGCCAACGACAACGACAAGTATGGGACATGGTCCATTGGCAGCTGGGCTAGGATGGGGTCTGCCCCTAGTGCTTTTGGCCAACCGTCCTTTGGGCTTGGTTCACCCTTCCAGGAGGCAGGACCTTCGTCGAGACCCTCCCAGACCTCTTCTCACTTTCCACCATCGACCCAGGAGCACTCCAAAATGCCCTCACCCTCCAAATCGCCATCGCCTGAAGCCACCCCGGCCCCCGAGCGGAGCGTCAAGGAGTTCATGACCAAGGCCAGCGCTGCGACCTCCCGCAACGCCAGTCACATTCCAGCCCTGTCCCCGCAGCCGGGCCCCAGCCAGCTCCCGGGCACTCTGTACAGTGATGACGACGAGTTCCAAGAGGTCGTGGCGCAAGTGACCGCGGCTGTCGCGGACCCCCAAGACCCACCGGCGCTTACCCCGTTCCAAAACTCGGCCACCACCCTCGCCGACATGTCGGCGTCACAGGCATCCACGCTGGCCGGTCCCTCCCAGAACTTCCAGCACGCCATCCAGCACCCACTTTCGGGCGGCACGGTCGCCAGGTGCGATGCCATCCGGTGCAAAGCGTGCCACGGCCTCGCTCACGCTATACACTGGGTCCACAGCCTGCCCTTCTTCTGGCGCCACTGCGAGCATCACGAGCTGGAGGAGTCAAAGTAAAGAATGAGTGAGATTAGAAGGTGTGTGTGTGAGGATGAGAAGCTATTGTGTGGATGTCAACTCGTGAAGGCGCGGCTGAGCAATTTCGGTTGGGTTTTCGACTAATTGCTTCATATTTTCCGTGCCGATGCACCAGTGATCCAATGACCGCCCTAGAGGTACACCACTTGCAGAACGCTTATGTGAGCATCCTCGGCGATACACCGCCTTGCCCGATGCTGACCACACCATGCCGTTTACTAGAGACCGGGCGGTGTGTGAAGGTGACAAAGATGCCCCAGTGTCGCTTGACAGACCGCATGGCCACTAAGGACACGGCCTCCGGCGTGGCGGAATGTCAGTGCCGGCGGCCGTTGATATCGGCTAGCAGCGGCAAGACTGGGACTAATCGTCTCACACCCTCAGCTGTGACCGCAAAGTCGGGAGTGTACTCTTGCGTCATCTCCATGCGTGCCAGGTCTCACGGCTTCGGGTGCCTGGCGATATCACCTGCACAACATAATGCAACGTCGCTGTAGATGGCGACTACCAAATCGCTGGGAGAACAGGTAAATGATCCACGACCTTCCTTGTTCTTTCCGTGTCACACAGTTGAGAAGCCAAGCGAAATGAGCCACGGCATAGGTAAGCATCCTCCTGCCACCCATACATTTAGTCAGTAGTTTGTACATATATATTAGGTCCGGCATGATCCCCTTGCTCTCCCATCTCATCTCATCAAGTCGACGGACTCCTTCCAACCCTTCGACTCCTTCGACTCCTTCAGCTCCTTCAACTCCTCTCAACACTTCGACTCCTCAATCGCCAGCCTTATTATCAATGTTCGGTCTCGGCCCCAAGAAAGTGGTGGTCTTCGGCGTCACTGGTGAACAGGGCGGCAGCGTCGCCCGCGCCCTCCTCGCCGACACGCCCGGCACCTGGGAGGTCTGGGGTGTGGTTCGTGACTCCACGTCCAAGAAGGCTCAGGACATGGCGGTACGCGGCGTCCTCCTTACCACGGGTGACCTCGAGGACCCCCACAGCTACGAGGATGCCCTCAAGGGCGCCTACGCCGTCTTCCTCAATGCCAACTGTGAGTGCCCTACCAGCTTCATAGTGCTTCGCTTAGCTGACACGGTCCCAGTCTGGCAGTGGTACAACGGCTCCAACCCCACCGAGGCCAAGGAGCACGAAGTCCGCCAGAACATTGGCGCCGCAGACGCCTGCCAGCGCCAGGGAGTCGAGCACATTGTCTTTTCGACCCTCCCGTCGTTTGAGCCCAACTTTGACATCCCCCACTGCGAATCCAAGCAGGTCGGTACGTACCCAAAAAGACCTTTTCCCACTGTCCACGCCGTGCTAAACCATTCCCCAGTGGTCAACTACCTCAACGACATGGGGTACAAGTGGATCGGCGTCCAGGCGTCGTGGTACTATTCCAACGTGCTCCTCTTCCCGCGCAAGACGGTTGGCGACGAGATTGTCGTGTCGTTCCCCATGCCCGACAACGCGCCCATGGTCGGCTTTGCGGTCGAGCAGATCGGCCTGTGGGTGCGTTACGCTCTGAACAACACGCAAAAGTACACTGGTAAGTGCCGACACCCACAGCTTGCATTTGGACAGCGTTCAAGCAAGCCTCGGCGAGGCTGAGCTGACAACTCTTCCCCACAGGCAAGGTCATCGAGTGCAAGGGCGAGGCCAACACGCCCAAGGTCATGGCTGAGAAGCTCTCGGCCCACACGGGCAAGAAGATTGTGACGGACGGCCTCACCCGCGACAAGTTCATGTCGGAAGAGTACAGAAAGTCGCTCCCCGAGGAGCTGTACCTCAACTACCTCGCCATTCTCGACGGCGGTATCAACCCAGACTGCTCCGCGTCGAGGGCGCTGGTGCCCGAGGACTATGACTTTGCCGAGTGGATTGCCCACACCCCGGCGGTCAAGGCCACTTTTGTCTAAGCGTAACACGCTCGATGCAGTGTGGTGGTCTGGAACGATTATTCACATACAGAGTGGCACTACTGCTGAACTATTGACGAACGAGCTCGACGCTCGCCACTTAAAAATGTTTTACTTATTTCCATTCTTTCTTCTTTTCTCGCTCTTTACTCGTCAATGTACTCGCGGATCAGGAGGGGCATCTGGAGTCCTGCCTCTTCTTCTCCCACAACGCGGGGTCGCATGACGATGGTAGTCTTGGGCTCAATGACAGGCGCCGAGGGGAGGATATCAAACGTGAAATTGCGGACCAGGACGAACAACACCGCCTTGATTTCAGCAAGCGCAAAGCGGTATCCGATACAGTTGTGCGGTCCACCAAGGAACGTGAGGAGGTTGCCGTACACTCCCGGCACGCTCTTCATGGGCAAGCCGGCGCGGTCGTAGCGGTCCGGGTTGAAGCGGTCGGCGTCGTCGCCCCAGATATCCTTGGAGTGGTTGACCTCCATGATGCCAAAGCTAATCTCCGTACCCTTGGGCACGGTGACAGCGTCAATGAGCGTGCCGTCGCGGCCGCGAACGGGCTGGCCGAGAGGGATGACAATGTCGCGAGCTGCGCAGCGCTCCGTTCCGGGAACAGGGCCGTCAAAGCGGAGAATCTCGCGGACAACCTTGTCGAGGTAAGGGAGGGCGTTCATCGCGTCCTGGTCTGGGCGGTCGTCGGGGACGCCGAGAAGCTCGTCACGCAGCTTCTTTTGGATGTCTGGGTTCTGGGACAGGCGGTACAGGAGCCAGGTGAGCGCAGTGGAGGACGTCTCGTTACCAGCAAGGATCTGGATTGTCAGCTGGGGTAGCACATCAGGCCCATCGCTCAGGTGACACGGACAAAAGTAACAATCTGCGCCACCACTTCGGCGTCGGTAAGCTTCTGGTCTGGGCGGAGGTCGGAAGACATGTTGGCCTTCATGAGCAGCGTGAGGAGGTCGCGGCCGACGATGGATCCCTTCTCGACCTGGCCAGAATACTCGGCCTGGATCTGGCGCCGCTTGCGCCGCACAAACTCGATACCGTACTGCTTCAGCTTTTCGGTCGCGTCCAGGATGGTGCGACGAGCGGGCGAGACGTAAAAGTAGGCGATCCACGGGAAGAAGTTGTACAGAATGTTAAGCTTTGTGAGCGCCTGTCCCTCGCTGAAGAGGTGGAAGATTGCCTCTGCGAGGTCGTTGTGCGTCTGAGCCAGCGCTGGACGGTTAGGACAGTGTGCAGGGGCGACCTAACCGATACAGGGACCCCTCACCATGGAAGTCATAATCAAAGCCGGCAAGACCGATAACGTCGAGGGTGGTCTGGGCGAGGTACTTGGAGATATCCATCTTGCGGCCGCCCTTGGCCTCGTCGCCGGGGGCAGGGGGAGTGGGCGAGGGCACATCGTTGCTCTCGCCGTGGAGAATAGAGACCAACTTGTCGCGGAGCTCGTAAGCCTTGTCAAAGAAGATGGGGTCCATCCCCTTCACAGATGCCGGTCCAAACGCAGGGTTGAGCACACGGCGCTGCCGGTGGTGCACTGCACCCTCCGTGACGAGGAGGCCCAGCGGGGCCGTGGTTTTGCCCAAAATGTTCTGAAGGAAGTAAGGCTTGGGAAAGTCGCTGTCGTGCTGGAGCATGAACGACATGGCGGTAATGTCCCGGGTGCACAGCCTGGGCTTGCTGAGGAGCATGCTGTATCGGACCGTGTCGCCGTGCTCGTTCATCCATCGGCGCTGAGCCAGGGACGGCATGCTCTCAAAGACCTCTCGAAGGTTACCCCAGATGAAGCTCTCCGTAGGCGGGCCAGGGAGGTTGGCGTACGGAATGGTGGCATTCTCCCAAGCTATGTAGATCACCAAAGCGACAAAGAGCAAGATCGCACTGCCAAGGGCGGTGAGGATGGGGTGGGCGTCCATCTTGGCAAGCGCCCCGCTCGTAATCGATGTGGCCATAGCTACGAGAGACGACATGGAGGAGCGTGGGAGTAGGGAGTGTCGTGCGTGCGGAGAAGTGGGATGAAGAGGTCGACGGGAGGGGGTCCAAGAGGGGAACCCACGGGGTCCCAGAGGAGTCTTAAGTGAGAAGCTAGAGGCCCCACCGGATGGTAAGTGTTGCCGGCGGTGGATGAATCGCTAGGCAGGCTGTTACCAGCGTTGGACGTTTGCTAACGTGATGGATTGACAGTGGGTATCTCGCACCCCGTGCGTTGCAGACACACTAGTACAAGTGCGTATACGCATGTGTTGCGGGATACGGGTGTTGGGTGGCGTTTGGCAGTCGGAGAGGCTTGCGAAAATGAGCCAGAAGCAGCAACACATGCAACGCACACGCACACCTTGCACCCGCCAACAGATGGCAGATCGTGCCGTACCGGGTGCTCGCTGATCACCGAGGTCTTGCCCAAGAACCAATAGGTGTTCGGACGTTGTGATGCACGTACGCCCAGAGCGCCAGAGCCGACCACACGTAAATGTCGAGAACGTTGTGCTTTAGTGCGATGTGGGAACTGTCCTAAGCAACGGCTATAAAGGTGGCCGTTGTTCTTCCTCGCATAAGCGGAGACGGGCAGTCGGTGGGTCCGTGGCGTTTGTCCACCTCCGATGTTAAACAGCCGACGCTTCTATTACATTTCACGCAATCAAACGTTATCTATTACACACCGTTAACACCAGCGGCCTTGGCCAGCTCCTTCTCAAGCGCAAGCACGCCCTCGCACTCGCTGCGGACGTAGGCCTTGGCCGCCTCGGGGCAGAGGGGCAGAGGCTTGCGCGCCAAGGCGCTCTTCTCCGGGTAGCCGTTGGCGTAGGTGACGGCCCACTTGGTGCCGAGGATACCGCCGCGACCGAGAGACCACTCCGCACGGCTGACCACCGACGCGTACTTGAGAGCCTCGGCGTGCTTGCCTGCGTTGTACAGGTTGAAGATCTCGACACAGACGCGGGGAGCGACGTTGGCCATACCAGTGATGGCTCCCTCGCCACCGTAAGCCAGAGTGCCGAGGATGTAGTCGGTCGCACCACCGAGGACAGTGAATGGAGCTGTGGTAGGTCAGCTTATGGTTCTTATGATTGTAGCACAATGAGTGGGATGATGCTCTGAGACCAGCCCCCAATGCTCGCAGCAGACTGCAAACAGGCGGCGTAACGGGTGACTTGACTTCTTTGCCGACAGCCACTCTCTCCCAGTCCAACTCACATCCAAAGTCCTGAGCAGCCAAACGAGCGATCTTGCCGACATCGTGGTCAGTGTGCTTGATGCCCACGATGCGGGGGTGACGGGCCAAGGCGCCGAGCAGGTCGGTGTCCATGTTAATGCCGCCAGACACGGCAGGGTACGAGTAGATGATGAGGGGAATGGGGGACGCGTCGGCAACATCCTCAAAGAATCCCTGGAGGGCGTCGTTGGTCATGGGGCCGGGGTAGTAGGAAGGGGGGAGCACGAGAATGTAGTCGGCGCCCTCGGCAGCGGCGTCAACGGCCAACTCGATGGCCTGCTGGGTGGACTGGGCGCCGACGGTGCCGGCGATGATGAGGCCAGGGGAGTTGGGCAGGGCGGCACGCGAGACAGCGGCCTTGGCACCGCGGACGAGCTGCAAAGTCAGTTACTGAGCTGAGGAGATGGCGGTGTTGCGGTGAAACGGTCACCAAGACCACCCACCGCTCCGCTCCACTCACCTGCTTGCGCTCCTCACGGCTCAGTGTCACAGCCTCTCCAGTGCTGCCCATGACCACTACACCGTGGCATCCGGCGGCAGCGAGCATCTCACAGTGCTGCTCATGCAGCTTCAGGTCCAGCGCCTGCGCGGCCGAGTCATCGAAGAAGGTAATGACCGGGCAGTAAATGCCGGCGGGAAGAGGGGCGACGTCGGCGGGCATGGTGAGCAGTACAAGACAAGGAGGATGGAAAAGGCGAAAAGTACGAGTAGCAAGGTGTTGAGTGCGTTGTCTTGAGTGAGTGTGCAGGAAGATGTATGCCAGAGGCTCCAAGTAAGGCCAGTACCATTCTGTTGAACGGGCCGACTTGCGACTCGGGAGCAAGGTTACGGGATCGGACCGAACTGATTTTCGGCAATGCCGAACTCGTCCCGCAGCGATATTGAGCCGTTTGACGTGATGGACTGTCTGAATGATCTGAGGGCACGCACGACGGTCAGGGAAGGGCACGGGAGAACAGGCCCCATCACAAATGAACCGCAATACCGCATATTGTGGGACCAGCCAACATGTGGCTCTGCCAACTGCAGCATGTCGCCTAGACCCAAGTATTCATATCTACACATGTCTATTAACAACCGCAGGGGCACTCGAGGCCCTCGCTCATGAGGCTCTCGATGCGGTCAATACGCTCACCGAGCTTGTCGAGAGCAGAAGTAAGAATGTCCGCCTGGCCTGGCTCTGTTAGCTTGGTGCCCGTTCTTGCGCAAGCTCACCCTGGCGGTACTCCTCAACCATGGCAACAACGCGGGGACGCGCTCCCTTGGTCTCCACTTCGCGTCCGAGAGTCTCGAGCTTATCCTCAAGCATCTCGCCAAGCATACCCAGAACATCGAGCTCAAGGTTGAGGCCCTTCTCCTCAGCCTCGTGGTGGGCATGCTCGTCCTCGTCGTCGTCGCACTCGTGCTCCTCCTCGCCAGACATGGTGCGCATAACCTGCAGGAGGCCCTGAGGGAGCACGCCATCACGGCCAACCGCAAAGCGCTCGGTTGCGTCAAGGCCCTTGGCCTGTAGCCTGGCAGCGGCAGCAGGGGGAGCACCACCGAGACGGAGAACGACAGTGTCGTCGGGGTTGGAAGGGAGGACAAAGCCGTAGCCGAGAAGGAGCTCCTCATTGGGCTTTGCTCCGTAGTTGTTGAAGAGCTCGGCGTCCTTCTCATGCGCGGCAGCGGTGCGGAGGGAGATGGCGGAAATGTCGCCGTCCTTGGAGGGAACGCGCGATGAGAGCCAGAGGATAGGCTGACCACGGGCATCTGCTGGGTCAGATCATTCAAGAGTCTGGTGAACCCACGGTTAAGCATGTCAACGCCAGGGAGGAGCACGGGGCTCACTCCATCGTCGTCCGTCTCCTCGTCCGGCAGACGGAGGAGACGGCTGGGGAACGCGCGGGACGAGAGGTACGTGGCAACAGCAAGATAACGGTCCCTGAGAGTGAGCTTAAGGAAGTCGTTAAAGCACTTACCAAGTAAGGCCGTCCTCCTTGAGCACGGCACGGACAACGTCGGCCTCAGCACCCCACTCGCGCTCACGGTCAGCGACAGCACCAGCCAGGTTGGTGCCGGCGAGCATGGCACGCTCGGTGGGGTTGAAGTAGAGTGGGGTGGTCAGCTCTTCTGTGGTAGGGAGGGCGGCAACGTAGGGGCCATGAACGAGCGAGGCAGGGCGGCTGGTAGTGTCAGCTGAGTCCTCGCGTAGGTCGCAGCTAAACGCACGTCTTGCCCTCCTTCTCCCTCTCATCCCACACCCAGTGCAGGCCAATGTATGCGGAAGCGAGCATGCGCTCATTCCACTTCTGGCCCTTCTTCTCGCCCTCGGGCCACACGAGCTCCGACTCGGCAACACCAGTGGCCGCGGACACGGAAGCCGAGGCGAGCGATGAGGTGATCGCTACGCTGAACGGGCACGAGACAAGGCGCTCGTCCGCAGGTATGGGGGCAGTGGCAAAGAGGGACAGGCCAGCATCGGCATCTGTATTACGTTTAGGAGGATATTTGTGTGTTTGATGTAGGTGTGTCACGATCACGGTTACGTGAGGCAAGCGTGAAAACAAAGGGTGAAAGAAACGTTGTCAGCTCAAGTTTGGAGGGACCGCGCGGGCTGCTCACCGTCCCTCAGCTCGGCAGAGGGGTGGACGTATCCACCACTCGCCACCAGCCAGTCGAGCATGAGCTGTGCGCGTTCCAGAGCCATGGTTGTTATGATTTTAGAGATAGGTCGAGTTGAATCTCGATCTTCTGGGCTGACAAGAAAGTTGGCCGTTGCGTGATCGACAACGGTGGCAAATGTGCGGGGCCCTGTTGAGCCGATGACAGAATGATACGTTAGTGATGGTTTGGACAATTGCAGAAATACTGCCCGGAGTTCGATTCGTCAATCGGCGGATCACCTACGTCTTTTGGAGCTCGGTAGAATGTGGCCCCGGGGTGTGTCGGCAACCAGCGGCGTCTTCAATGCGCCATGCGCACCCACTGTTCTTCATCAACTGCATATTTCCCACTATGCATGACGCTAATGTCAGCAGGCCGCCAATATCTCAACTGATACTCATCACAGCACCTCGATACAGCACCTTGACAATATAATTGATTAAGGTCGGCGACCTGGCCTCCAAATAAAACACAAGTTGCACCAGTTGCACCAGTTGCACCAAATCATGCCGCTACTTGCCGGCTGGTGCCGCCACATAGGACGAATGAAAACCCTCCGTTCCACACTCTGTCCCACCTGCGCGCCTGCGCACCGGGTGTCCGCCCCGCTCGCAAACGCGGCTGAGCATCACCCCTTGAAGACCGCAGAAGCGAAGTGGTGTGGGGAGAAACAATCCAGGGAGCACCCGAACCCCGCCCCCTTTTGGAGACCGTATAGGACATGGCCGGGTCGGTCCCGGCTCTCGGCCCGAAGATGTACCGTGGACCGAGAGCTAGGCAACGCAAGGCTGACTGGGCTGCCCGTCTTCGCCCACCCAGACGCCAGAGGCCACCAGCTAAAGTACAACCTCCATCTTGCTCTCTTCCTCTCCCTCACTCACCCCACCTCTTTCTCTAATCCATATTCACCATGGTTTCCACTATGCGCGCCAACGCGACCCTCAAGAACGCCCTCACCAACAAGGAGAAGGGTGTTGGCTTCTGGCTCACGTGAGTAGAGTGTACGAGCCCGTTGTTGGCACCAGTGGCTTTGCAAAAACGGAGCGTTGCTGGGATGACGGATCCCACCATGGAATGGGGTTGGCTGCCAACACCTTGACTTGATTTCATTAGCTGACCTCGCAGCTTCCCCGGCCCCACTGTCGTCCGCTCGCTCGTTTCCCTCGGCGGCTTCAACTGGTGCCTCATCGACGGCGAGCACGGCCAGATTGGTGACACCGACTACTTCGAGGTGAGTAGAATACCGCTTTTGATAGCAGGAGAGGGCTACGTGACATGCGGCGGCTATGGCTTCTGCGTCGCATAGCCGTGGTCTGCAAAGTCCGACCTTTCACCATATGGATCACCAGCTGACGCGTCCAGCTTGCCAACGCCTGCCGCCAGTACGGTGTCTCGCCCATTGTCCGCATTCCCAACGCCGAGGAGTACATGATTAAGCGGGCCCTCGACTCTGGTGCCCACGGTGTCATGACCCCCATGTGCCACACCGCCGAGGACGCCCGCAAGATTGTCTCGTGGAACAAGTACCCTCCCACCGGTACCCGCGGCTACGGCCCCATGTTCTCTGGCCACTCGTTCGGCGTCGCCGAGAATGACTACCCCGCCGAGGCAGATGCCACTCTGCTCGTCATTGTCCAGATCGAGTCGCGCAGCGGTGTCGAGAACGTCGAGGAGATTGCCAAGGTCGACGGCATCGACGTCCTCTTCATCGGCCCCTACGACCTGTCCAAGCAGATGAACGTCCCCTTCGGCGGTGAGGAGCACCAGGCCGCTATTGCGCGTACCCTCGCTGCCGCCCACGCCGCTGGCAAGACTGCCGCCATCTTCTGCGCCAACGGTGAGCAGGCCGCCCAGCGCCTCGAGCAGGGCTTCGACATGGTCTCGATCGCTACCGACGTTGGCGTCATCACCCAGGCTATGCAGGCCGAGCTCGCCAAGGTCGGCCAGTCCTCGAACCACAAGAGCAGCTACTAAGCTATGCGTGTAACATTCAGTAGCGGGGGTTGATTTTTGTAGACTTCAAGTAGATTTACAGGCCAAACATGAGACACAGTATACAGAGATTTCCAACATGTAAGGACTTGATGCCGTTTAGAGCCCGAGACAGATGGTCTTTAGGTGGCAAAGTATCTTTCAAAAGAGGATGGGGATGCATAGACGTCTACAGAGCTGTTTATATACACACCGGAGGGTGGTCTGAGCGTCACAGAGATCTACAGTTGCAAGAGCGGAACCCTCGTCCGCTCTGGACTTCGAGTCTCCGCTTCGCAACGAGTCCTTGTCAAGAGGAGACTCGTAGCACTCTCTAGACGCTGTAAACGACTGCGTAGCTGGTTGGACGGTCGATAGAGAGATGTAGCGAAGAGAACAAGTCTGCGTAGTACGCAAGGAGGCATATGGACTGTCCCAGTCTAATATGAACCCGTAGCAATAGAAACGGTCAAATAGTCCTTATTCTAATATCTACTCGAGCGGCCGTGTTTGCAGAGCGGCTACTGCAAGCAGCGAGTAAAAGTCAAAGCAATTTGAACTTGACACGTCCAACGGCCGGGGCCGTGAACCGAGGATCGATTCTGTTGTGGAACCGGATATAAAAAAGTATCCGCGCCCCGGGGAGCTTGCTCCTGCCTGTGTGATCACTCCAGAATACCACGGCTGGGACCTAGCAGGTTGCCCAGCCCCAGTCCCCCAGGCAACACCACACACTCTTATTGATGCCCAGCAGGGATGCAGAAACGACAGCAACAGAGGATGTATGTAAAGCGCGACACAGCATTACATGTGCTAGTTTACAGAAGTACGACTTTCCGTTTGCGCACGCACTGTTTGTTATTCTCGCTCATCGCCTACTGCATCATCCCCATCCCAAAGCCCTCATACTCAAAGCTCATTCCAGACCCAATAGCCGAGCTGTCACCGGGCAGACCCAAGAGGTACCCCAGGTCGACGTGCTCTTCGAGGTTGAACAGGTTGTCGAGATCCCACGCAGGGGTAACGGTACCCGTCCCGGTTCCTCCTCCACGACGCTCGAGGTCGGGGGCAACCTCGGCGTTGTTGACACCGTTTCCGCCCTCGCCACTCTCCTGGAGCTTGTCGGCACTTGTTGGGCGGCTGCCCTCCGCAGTGACAATGCCGTTCGTCCCGTCCAGACCGTCGTCGTCGCCCACAGGGATGCCGGCCGCGCGTGAAATGTCGCGAAGGGTACGCGCGAGGTAGCTGCTGAGACGGGTCTCGCTCAGGTCCGAGACGGCCAGCACCTCGATGCTCATCTTCAGATAGTGCGTGACCACGGGCGGGTCGACCTTTGCCGCAGCTTGGATGGCGGGCGAGGCTTTGGCGATGCGGATCAGGAAGACGGCAGCTTGGCCCAGAGTGATCGTGAGGTACTGCCGTTAGCTCATGGCACCACCACATGGGGAGAGTCTGGCACTGCTGATTTCCGTCTCTCTGGGCAGCAATTACCGTTAAGCGACTCACATCCGTAGCAAAGCTCAACGCCAGATCCGTCTGCGAGCTCTCGTGGTAAGTCTGGATTGTGCTCATGGCCGCCTGGAGGCCACGGGCGAGCGCATCGCCAATGAGCTTGAGTTCGTCGGGCGGGGCCTTGAGCGCAAACGAGTTGAGGCAGAGACGCATGTGTTCGGCCTGCAGGCGGCCGATACGAGCCGAGGGCCCAAGGTATGCCAAATAGGGCGAGTCTGGCAAGTCAGCTCCGGCGTGTGCTCGTGTGCTTCTGAGCTGCCACTCTATACTCACTAGACCAGATCCACCTCTTACTCCACTCATCCAGGCGCGCGTTGAGCTCGCTAAACATGGCCCTCACGCTGATATCCCTCCCCTGTAGCTCCTCCACCTCGGTAGCGCGGGGATCGCTGAGCGCGTCGCCCCAGTTGATGAGGTCACGGCCAATCTGGGTCAGCTGCACTTGGCCGGCAATGTACGCGTCGCCATAGGCTTGGGTAGCAGCCAGAGTTCCGGGAACGGGTAACGGCGACGAGAGACGCATCTGGAGGAACCCCGCTTCGTCGACGGTCTCAAACTGGGTGGACTGGGGACGTCCGAAGCCAAGTGAGAGGAAGCCGTCAAACGTAAACCAGCAAAGCCAGGTACGCCACTTGGAGCCGTGACCTTCGAGCTCGGTCCACTCTGGCGAGTTTGGCACGGCAACACGGGCTGCAGCGGCTGCCGCGGCGAGGTCGCGCGGGATACCCAAGCGACGGGCGATACGCGCGGCGTGGCCGGTGACGATCCACGCGTCGGGGCCCTTACCGCCCGACTGCAGTCCCCAAGCCGCGAGGAGGAGGACGGCCTGGACATCGGTCAGGTGGTGTTGCTTCCTGAGCATCGTTTGCGCGAGATGGTGTTCGGCGAGCTGAGCCAGGCGCGCGGGCAGATCGGGAGCGATGGGCGGCAGCGAGGCCGAGGGCTGGCGCTCAATGTACCGGGGATAGAAGCGGGCTGCGATAGCGAGGGTGGCGCTCAGCAGAGTTGCAGACTGCTGGCGCACGCGAAGGAAGGCGTCTTCGTCGGACACATCCACGACGGGACAGAAGGGGTGGAGATTCTGAACAAAGCTGAGCGTTGTCAGCTACAGAACGTACGGAGCTAGAAGCTAACAGATGAAATTTACGACTGCCACATCTGTCAGCTTGTACTCACAATCCAAAGAGAATCCTGGCCATGCCCTCGTCCACGAGTTCGGTGGACACGGGATCGTCACGTCCACGGTGCATCATTGGCAGCTCGAGCATCATATCTTCCGAGGTACGACTAGCCCCACTCGAGAGCTGGGGGCTAGCGCGCCTGCTCTCTTCGCGGTTGTCCCACACAGTAGGCTGGTAGAGAAGCGGTTTGAACGGGGCGTCGTCGTCGGTGGCCGCCGCGAGGCGCTCTTCGGCTTTTTGGCCACGAGACCTGCGCCTCTGTGGGATCCCACCACTACCACCCGCGCCCCCGCCGCGAGAACCACCCGTTCCGCTAGCGGGGCTGGGGCCAAACACGCTCGCAGTGCTGGTGTAGCTTGGGCTGGTGTGGAGCGGGGATCCGGGAAAGTGGACGTGTGCCTCGGGGCTGCGCGGGAAGCGTGGGGGGTCAAACGGGCGGACGTGCGTCGGTGGTGGAATGTCGTTCCAGTTGCCGGCACTGGCGCCGTTGCTGCTGCTCTCGAGGACGCGTCCGTCAAAGTTGAGGGGGATACGGGCTTCGGGTTGAAGGGGACGCAGCATCTCGGCCTGGGGGTATACGTCCGCGTCTTCCGAGGCTGCCTGTTTCGGCTTCTTCTGCCTCTGCTGCTGCTGCTGTTGTTGTTGCTGTTGGGCAGCCTGCGCCTGTCCCGAGTTTGCACTCATGCCCGCGAGGAGAGCAGCGACGTTGGCCTCGAGCGTCTCAATACGATGTGCAGAGTCCACAACGCGAGGCCCGGGGGCGCCTGCCGGTCCACCAAAGTCGCACTGGTGCTTGGCCCTGGGTTTTTGTCAGAACGGCGGCCGTGGTTGATCGGGATGACTTACTTGACGCAGCGCGAGCATGGGTATCCTCCTAAACAACGTAGCTTTTGCTTCCTGCAGCGAAGACACGCCTGGCTGGCTCTTTTGGGGCCCGAGATGGGTGTGGATGGGGACTGCTGGGCGGGAGGGTGGATGCTGTGTCCCGTGTGTTGATGAGAAACATGCGACGGGTGGCCACGACTGCCTTCAGCGTCGTCGTCAGGCCGGGGACGCTTGTTCGCAGAGTGGTAGTAGTCTCCATAGTCGTACTGCTTCTCATCAGCCAAACCCGAGTCGGGGGGACGTGTATCTGGGGGTTGGGACATGGTGTTTAAGTAGGTGTTGTGACAAGAGGATGGAGTGGACCATCCAGCAAACAGTCTCATCCGAAGCCTTCACACTTCGGCTCGCTCCAAATTGGGCCGGGTGGGCGGGACCTTTCGGTGTCGGCCCGAGCGCCCTGAATAACAAGGCCATAAGCCTGCCTTGCTCATCGTAGCCCATATCGTTGCATTTCATGCCATTAACTGATCACACTGGCTATAAATGAAAAGCCTAGAAGGTCTCCTCGTCCTCGTCCTCAAGTGGCAGCTCCTCGCCGTCTGGCACCTGCAAGGAAAACGTCAGTAAACATCGTCCAACGGTTTCGCTCTGCGCCACACGTCGGTGCCTGTGGCAATGTGGACCGGCCCCCGCACGAGCGCGCCATCATGAGGCCATGCTCCATTGTGGCAAGTGGTGGTCCACACCTGGCCGCGTCGAGGACGCGCCTCGACGCGCTCGCGGCTCCCGGTCCACGACCCTGGTCCGAGCGCTCCCAGCTATAGGGAGTTGTTGATCAACTAACCTCGAATCCGTCCTCGGTCTGGTACAGCACCTCCTGGATCTTGGCAAGCGTATCCCTCTCAGCAGGGTCAATGCCGTCGAGGTTAATCCTGTCGCCAACAATGAGCTCGATGGAGCGGAGCTCTGGGGAAAGTATGCGTCAGCCAAAGCAAGTTTTGAAAAAAGTTGGCAAAGCGCCTCGACGCCACGGTGGATGTTGTGTAACGGTGTAACCCGATTGCAGCAGTTTCCGTTTTCCACCAGCACACGCCACCACCCAGTCTGCCACTCACTTGCAAAGTAGAAGTCACGCTCCTTCTCGAGCCCCTCGCAGGTTGCCTGCATCTCCTGGATCTGTCCGTTGAGGAGCTGGACCTGGGCGGCAGACGCAGCGGATGGCGCACGCGGCCCAGCACCGCCAATAGGACGAGTGGCAGCGGCACGAACACCCGATGAAACGTTGCGCGAGCCCGAGGGAGCACTGGTCGAGTGGGCGATACCGCCGCTAAAGGATAATGTCAGAATATCTCCAATAAATGAGGTGTGTGGTGGTGATACGTACGTCCTCTCAAGAGCGTTGTACTCCTCTCCACGCGAGTTGCTGTCCCAGAACTTCTTCATCCACTGGAGGAACTCGAGGTTGTCCTGCATCTTACACCTGTCGGTTAGCGTGGACATGGCTGGGGCGATCGCGCAGGTTGGGGTGGAGGTGGGATCGGGGAAGAGGACACGCTCCGTGTAGCACAACTCTTGCAAAGAGGATGACTGTTGTCTGCTCCAGCCCAGCCGACCACTCCGATCCTGCGCGGTCACCAGAGGTGGACTCACTTGACAAGCCTCTCGACGAGGACGGGCTTGTCAATACGGTGCTTGGCGAACGCCTTCTGAAGAATCTTAAAGTTCTCGAGGTACTCGTACTCCATCTTGGCGTTGACCTTGACGCGCTGCATCGGCAGGTCGCCTGGGGAGGATTGTCAGCATGCCGTTGTTTGTCTCGCTGGCTGTTGGTCCGTTCGGCGAAGCGGTGCCGCGGTGCACGTAGGATCGCGAGGCCCCTAAGGCGGAGGACGATGGCGGCTGACAGTCTCTTGTCGACACAGCCTCGATCGGCCAAGACGCGCACTCCGTCCCGACACCGTCTCGCCCTCCCAGCACCCCGCGCCGCACCTCCACTTCGTGGCCAGAGTAGCCAGAACGGAGTACGGTGGCCAACGCAAGGACACGCAGAGGCACTACTACGCACCATAGATCGAGTCAAGGACCTGCACGTCGTCAGCAACCATGCACTGCGGGCCACACCCAATAGCCTCTCGGCGGTCTCCAGGGATAATGTTGGTGGTCCTCAGGCGCCGGTGGACGCTTGACGGCGGTGCGGGCGCAAGAGGCGCCCGAGCACCTGTCCGAGCACTCGACACGCGGTCTAACAGGCGACGACGTGCGTTCGCACCGCGCGCGCGCAGGCAGTCCAAGCAGAAACCGCTGCCGAGTTTCCATTCCATTCGATTCCTCGAACCACCTCGGACGTCGCCGCGGGGGTGGTGGTTTATGCATGGGGTGGAGTGCAACTTACCTGGCAGTAGATGACGCCCTTGCCGCACTCTTCGACCTTGGTGATGACGTTGGGCGCGAGCAGCTCGTTGAGCCATGCGAGGAGCTCGCCGCGGGCTGGATAACGCAGTCAGCCGACATACCCTCTCACACACAAGACACAACAACGGTGAGACACTGATGGAACCTGGCGCTCGCCGCCAAACAACCAAACAACAACCTCCCCCCGTCTCCAGCGCGACCACAGACTTACACTCTCCAGTGTAGACAGACATGGCGGGCAGGTATGTGTCTAGAGCGTAGAGCTGATTATTAAAGGTGAGGTGTTGGGGTGGTGTGATTGAAGATTAACAACGTCGGCTCTCTGATTGTCAACACGTCGACGAGTACTGGGCTGGACGCTGCTGCCGGTGTCTCGCGCGCGCGCACGGCCACGGTCCACCCGCGCGCGACGACGCGCGGAAGACGGGGCGGGTGGGAGCGGAAGTAACTGTATCGCGGCCAGATTGAAGATGGTCATGTACACGTCATTGTTGAACTGCAACGCCTACAGCTCATGCAGCCCGCCATACCACTTCGCCGCCGTCCTGCAACCTGCGGTCCCGAGTACAGCTACATGCATGAGGCAGAACACGCACACACGGACGCGCGCCCGCGCACAAGATAGATGCTATGGAGTGGTAATCTGCGCAACAGTTGTTATGAAAAAAGAAGGAAATAATTGAAATGATAAAAATAACCCAATTTGTTTTAGTTTGTTGCGGAGAGCAGAGGAGGAGGACATGGAGGAATGCTGTGTGCTGTGGTGGTTTGCCATTTAGTCGTCGTTTTGTTCGTCGTCGTCGTCGCTGTGATGTTTTGGTTCTACTACGTCGCCGGGTTTGAAACGGTTTTGAGACAGTGTTTAGAAAACATGATTGAAAAATGTTGTCCCGCGCTCTTTGTTGTCTTTGTTCTTTGTTCTGAAGATCGTTGAAGAACCCAAAAATGGAGATGAAAGAAGAGAGATGAAAGACTCCACAGAAAAAAAGGTTGGAAAGAAAGATGGTTGAGAGATAGATGGCGATACTTGATGAGAGAGAGAGAGAGAGAGAGAAACATGCGGGAGCGATTGGGGGAGGAAACATTGTTGATACCCTTTAATGCTGGAAGAGGTCGTGGAAGACGGTGGGGATCTCGGCCGACTTGAAGCGATAAGCGCACTCGGTCGAGCGGAGCATTTCGACGTCGCCGCCTGCTGCCTGGACAAAGCTGACAATGACGCCGTTGATGGGCGGCGACGGCTGGCCCTGGCGTGCGGTCGGCGGGACGGCCGCAGCGGCGCGGAGGGCGTAGCCTTCAACCGACCTGGGCAAGTCAAAGTTGATAACCAAGGGCGACCAAGGAATGTCCGGAAGTTTGGGGTTGACGTCAAAGCACACGAGGAAACGGGGCCCGGCACCGGGACTCGACATGCGCCATTGCTGGAGAACGGCCTTGCGCTGGCTCGGAGGCATGTCCGAGGCGAGGTAGAGCGTCTCCCAGTTGCGGCCCGAAAGCTTAAAGACCACAGCTTCGAGCATGGCGTATGTGCCCACGTGGATGATGCCCTGCCACAGAGGATAGTCGTCGAGCATCTTGACGAGCATGTCGAGCTTGTACTCCTTTGCCCTAGTCGCCTCTTCGCTCGCCGCGCTACCAGCGTTGGCACGGCCAGAACCAATGGTACCCGGCCCAGCCTCGGCAGGCTGGTCCTCGGACCTGGCCGATCCCGTGATGGTGAGGTAGACGTACGTGTGCTTGAGGTTGATTCCGGGGGTAATGGACGAGACCGACTCTTGCGAGTTGGTCGACCCCTCACGACGCACCAGGACACGCACAGGGTCGCGGACCTGGAGTGACTGGGAGAAGTTGATCACGTCAGTCGGAATCGTGTTGGAGAACAAGCACGTCTGGCGCTCGATCAACGGGGTAGGGGATGGCGGGGCACCGTTGGGTCCCGGTGTGCTGAAGCGCGACGGCTGGGACGGGAACGGCGTCTTGCTCTGGGGGTTGAAGGGAGACTGCTGGCCGTTGTCGTAAGGGCTGCCAATGACGGGCGAGAACGGTGATGGGCCCGGGGTGAGTTGGCCAGTCGCTCTCACGCCGCGAGGGGTGGGGAGGAAACGCGCAACGCTGAGCACGTTCTCGTATAGGTTGCGCGCAATCAGTTGGTCCACCTCATCCAGCTAGCAATGTCAGCGCATTCCACACATCATGAGCTCACAATCAAAAGCCTGCACTCGGAACCCGCAAGCCCTCGGTTGTTGACCACCTCGTTGACCTTTGCTGGGGTGCCGATAAGGATCTGGATAGCATCGCGCTGCATGGCCGCAACCTCGTTGGGGAGCGAGGATGAGCCAGAAGCACCCGCCGCGAGGGCTGCCCGCACACCAAGAGGTCCACCGACATTGCGCACCACTGTTTCCGAGTCAGCACAACTGCTTCTCCTCTGCCCGACTCATTACGCACGCTTGTGGCACTGAGTGGCCTGGTCGACGGTCGTGGTGATGATGATGACCGAGGGTCCACGGTAGGGACCTTGTGGGGTGGGGAGGGTGAGGCACAGTTGGAGTGCGGGAATGACACTAACACAAGTCAGTAACAACCCCCTCGGACACGTATTCCCCGGCGGCACGCTTTTTACATACTAGGAGATGATGCGCTCTTGCGTCGGTGGGGCCTGGGCGATGATGTCCGAGCCCTTGAGCATGAAGGGAAGGACACGCGCCTGGATCTTGTTGGGTGGTCCGATGCTGTGGGATGCGTCAGCGGACAGTTTCGTACACAGAGAGAAGAGTGCACAGGTTCAACGCACCCATATTTGGAAATGGAACGCAGCAGCTCGACCTTGAGGTTGAGGTGCTCCCATTTCGTCACCACAATGCCGGCGCCAGGCGCAGCTGCACCGCCGCCCATACCAGCGAAACCGTTGGCACCAGGTCCGTTGGGTCCAGGACTGGGCCAGTCGCGTCCACCGGGCCCACCAGGCCCACCACCGCCACCACCGCCATACTTGTTACCTGGTCCGCCTCCCCACTTGTTGTCCATGCCATCGGCGAGGAGGCCAGACGAGAACGAGCGGTTGCCGGGAGTACGTGGGCCGTCGTTGAAGCCGCTGCGACCGGGCGCGGACAAAAGGGCAGAGTGTGGGCCGATCGGGCCCGGGCCAGCGGCCGACAACATGTCCAGTGGGGGCGGGGCAATGTGTCTGCCCATGGCAAGTGGGCCTGGGCCATGCGGCGAGTGACCGCCGGGACCCATCGACGAGGGCGGTGGAGGCACCACGCCGATGCCTGGGCCGGATATGCTCTGCTGGGTCTGGAGACGCTGGAGCTGCGCGACAGACGACGAGAGCGCGGCAATCTGCTGCGTAAGAAGAGCCACGCTGGGGTCACTGCCAGAACCGTCGGGCGAGGGCGAGTGAGCGCGTGCCGAGCCCGGGATCGAGGTGGACGATGTGGACGACGGCGTGTCAAAGGGCGAAAAGAGCCGGCCGGCACCCAATGTCGAGGGAGCACTGGACGCGAAGACCCCCGACGTGGACGCAGAGGGCACGACCGACTTTACAATGGCGGCCAGCTGGGCGACCTGGGCCTGGAGAGCGACCAATGTCTGTTCTGTCGCGGCGACTCGTGCTGCCAGCGCCGCGAACGCGGGCGAGCTCGTTTCTCCATCGTCGCTGCGCACGCTTACCGATGGCGGGCCGGGGGTTACAGACTGTGACTGCGCTGCGCTGCTGGAAGGGTTCGCGGTCAGAGCGGCGGTGGCTGCTGCTGCCTCGACGTCGGGGCGAGACGGTTCCGTCGTGGGCGCTACGGGCGCTGCTGTAAATGGGTGTGTCATTTCCGATAATGGGGTGTGCGTTCAGATGCGAATGGTTTCCTCAGCCTCGATAGACAAAGCGTGTTGGCGGTGGTGGTCCGGTCCCGTGTAGAGAGACACCTACACACCGTGGGGACCGGGGGGCAGGTGGGGGTTCTCGGGGTGTGTTCTGGACGCTTGCCGGGGTCGTTTGGACACGGCGAAGGGTCGGGAGGGAGGGGTGGTCGTAGCAGCGGCGCGTTCGGTCCGTTCAACGGGCCTGCGGCCGAGCTGCTGTAATAGAGCTGCAGGGGTCTAAGCGGGTGGCGAGGGGACGAGGCGTGCAAGGTGTGGAGACAGGAGTAGAAGGGAGAGAGAGAGAGATGCTCCAAGAGAGCCTGCCAGGTTCTGTATGGGCGGTGACTAAGGAAAAGCCACGGCGCGGCGCTGGATACCTGCGGGCCCGGTTTGGGGGCGTGCCGGACGAATGCCGGGAGCAGAGAGCGAGCGAGCGAGCGAGGTCGGGTGGAACGGGTGGGTGGTGATGGGGGGAGCTGTAAAGTAGGCGACTAGATGAGCATGGCACGCAGCGGACAGTAGCGAGGGGGGGGGATGGTGCACGGCGCGAGGCGCGGTGGGAGCTGGGAAAGAGGACGAGGGTTGGGGTGTGGAGACGAGACAGAGGACGACGAGGTGGAGGGGACACGAGATGGGGGGGGATACGAACGCTCGAGCGAGAGACTGGGGGCCTGAGTGTGTGGGTGTCCTGGGTGAGAGAGGCCGACACCCCCGCGGTCTCTCGTCTGCGCGTTGGCTCTCCTAGGATCCTACATTTGCCAGCCGATACAAACCCCCCTTCTCGGGGCTGTGGGTGCGCCAAATCCGACAGGCGTTTCCACAGGCCACACACCACCCATTCTAATTTTGGTTCCGTGCATAGTCGACAGCCGGGGGGGGGCGGGTCTGGAACACGGTGTGCGTGCCCGTATGGACAAAAAGGTGTTGGGTATGCGGGCCATTTTGAACAGCCCCAAACAGTCCCACAGCAGTGTGCAGTGTGTGTCGCTGTGTCTGTCCAGAGGGACTGGTTGGATCTGCTTTGCTTGACATTGCACCGAAACAGTCCAAATAGCCACACACACAGCAGACTACTGGCCCCTACTGGTCGCTGCCACACCGCGTTAGCGTGAGACACGAGACAGAGCTGCTGCTGTCGCTCAATCTGCCGCGGTAGATGGCACATGGCCACATGGGCTCTTGTGATCTGCAATATCTGGTACGGCCTTGGTTTTCTTTTTTCTGCCGTGCTGCACTCTTCTACTCTTGACTCTCGAGAATCATCCTTCGCTTTGAAAGACTCCAAGCTCCACGTAGCCTGGTCCTCGTGACCTAGGTCTTCCCTAGTCCTGCAACCTGCGGCCACCGCCAGCGGCCAGCGGCCATAGCGGTCCGCGCTCGCACCCACCTTCGCACCTGCCCGCTCACCTGGCCACTTCCTGTCGTAAAGGGTTTACCTCCGCGCAATGGTCAGTTCCCGGTTCACAAAATGCAGCACATAGGATCTCGCCAAAAGCTTGTTCAGAAGAGAGAGGGAGGGGGGGGGGGGGGGGGGGCCAATACTGTTTCTCTCTCCCCGGGACAAACTAGATCTGCCGAGCGCTGGCCGCACTGGTGCTTCTGCCGGCGGCTTGTTTCAGTGCGCCCAGATGGCCAGATCGGGGCGAAGCCGACCGCTTGCACGCACAACTGCTCTTGTCGTTACGAATATCGCTTACATCCGACGACGCTGGGTGCATATCGCCATCGCGCACCCCTTATGGCGAGCGTGGTGGCGTGCCGTCTGCCTTTTTCTGGAGATACACACACAAGAGGCGAGACCTATGTAGAAGCCATCCTGAGGGAAAGAGGGCCGCGAGAAGGGGGCGACTGAGGGCACGACACAGCCATCGGAATGCAGAGGCCCAGAGGCATCAGAAAAGGTCTCGGACAGCATGTATTGGGGGCCATGCATGGGGGAGGGCACAGGCGCACCGGTCAGCTGCAGCACACAGTACACAGTCAGCCTGGAGTGCAGTGGTGTAAAGCTTGGGTTGGGGGGCTCCATGAATGGCTCCACTGGTACAGGGCCACTCAGGCTACTCAGGCCTTAAATTGGACGTCGGTTTCTGCGACGCGCGCCTGCATCGCAGGCGGTGGATCGGTCCGAACTCGTCGCTGCCTTGAGAGTGGGATTGACGCCACGGGATCCAAGGCTGCACGGAGGGATGTTCGGAAACCTGATCGGCGAAAGTGGCACTCGAATTACACCCGGCCTAATCAATCCTCCTTACTGCTTCGCTCCGTCACCTTCCCAGTCACCAAGCGTCCCACAGCTTCATTCTGTCGCTGAGAACTGCCTGGCCAGGTGCTCTGACGCAGGGCGCACCGTAATGCGTAATGCAACTGCAGCAAGTGTGGCTATGTGCCCTAAAAAGTGTCATGTAGGTGGTACATGCCAAACAACTCGACTAGACCGCTAAAATGATAGCAGACATCTACTCGGCCTTGGTCTCGGCCTTCTTGGCGCTCTTGCGTGCGAGGATCGCCTTGCGATCAGCGTCGAGCCGCGAGGAAGTCAGCACGAGTTCTTGTGAAGGTTGTATCTCAATGACAAGGTGTGGGGCCGGCAATTTGCCATGTGGCGCCACCTTGGTCACTGTTTTTCAACTAACCTTGAGCGAGGTGATGACGACGTTCGAGGGAGCGATGCCGATGGGGACGGTGGCGGCGTTCGACTTCTCGACGTGGACCTGGTCGACGTGGATGACCCACTTCTTGCGGTAGACCTGGAAAACAGAGTTAGTATCGCGGTGAGGGAGGCGTTTGTCCCGCGCTGCTCGCACCAGACCAGCAAACTACCAGACAACCAACTCGTGTGTAAAGTCTCGAGGACAACGAAGGTTGGCTCCTAGGTAGCAGCGTGCGGTGCGAGCAGCGACGGGACCCAGCGGAGCAACGGCGCTTCACGCTTTTCGTAGGTAGCCTCGAGCGGACGATAAAGCGCCGCCTCCCCGATGCGATGGATACATACCTGGGTGACCTTGCCCTCACGGCCCTTGTACTTGCCGCGGACAATGAGAACCTCGTCGTCCTTGCGGACGGGGATCGAGCGGGCACCGTGCTCGGCACGGAGCTCCTTCGAGAGGGGCGAAGACATAATCTTGCGCTTGAGGCCCGAAGGGGCGGCGAAGTGCGCCTTGCGCGACTTGCGGCGGTCCGAAGCGAGGCCTGAGGGATTAGTATGTGGCTGCATCGCGAGATGTCACAGCGACAGTGACGGAAACGGCACACGGCGAACAGCGAGTTGGTGGTGTGTGGTCGGTGGTGGTCCGGGTGGCTGGAGACGGGGGATCAAAAGTTTTGGTTGGGTGGGCTTCGGTGTCACAGGACGCTGTTCACGTTGTTCACACCGGCCACACCTGCCAGAACCCTCTGCACGCTGCGTGTGCCATCCCCGACGCCATCCTTGTCCGTCTGGTCGCCGTGACCAAAACTTCAACAGAACCGAAGAATTTGTCTGGCGACCACCGCACGGCCCAATTTCCATCTCCCACACCACCGATTTCGCTGTTCGCTGTCGCTTGCCGTGTTGCACGATGCCATTGCCGTGTCCGTCGTCGTCGCTGCTCGAGGGTGTACGCACCGTTGGAGGAAGCCATTTTTAATCGATGGGTTGAAGGGTAGGGGAAGCAGTAACCAGTCTGAACGATTTGTCTACTGCAGCGAGGGGTGGGTCGCTGCGACTGCGAGGGACCGCGCACACGCCCAGCCAGTATGCTGCCACATTCGACGACGGAAGTAATTGGCCATTTCGCCGTATATTCCCGTCCATGTGACAACCACGCGGTCTATCGCCGAATGAGTGCGGGGCACCGCGGTGGAGGTGATTCACGCGGCACGAGTGATGATCCATGATCCATCAGTCGCCATCGAAGCCAGAGCACAAACGTCGCGACTCCATCACTTTTGGTGGTAGACTTTACGCCAGCCCTCTGTACCTCTGTCCATGTAGTTCATAGACTGATGACGGTCCCAGGTCTCTTCCACACTACCAACCTCGACCATCCATGTCTTACTACTCTGACAGCGACTCATCGCGCCACTGGAGCGACGACGCCAGCAGCAACATGACGGTCCCGCTGAACCCGCAGTTCATTCCCTGTGACTTGCACACGCAGGAAGCTGCCGAGGCACTTGTCGAGTTCTCCCACAGCTCTCGGAGGACCTCCTTTGGTGCCTCTTGGCCGCCACGATACAGTACATGGCTGGACGGGGAGTACGCGGACTATGACGGCGACAGCGAGGGATACAGCCAAAGCGACGATGAAGGTGAAGAAGAAGACCAGGATTACGACTGCTATGGTGGTGGAAGTGACACATATACTGTCCAGGAGGAAGAGTACGAGGATCAAGAGACCGAGGAATGGGAACAAGACTGGTCCGACGACGACGAACTCCAAGACTTGGTCGACCACCTCCACCAACAGCCCGTCCGCCCGCTCCTGCCCCGGTACATCCTTCGTGACCCGTTCCGCCATACGGAGCGTATACTAGTCGACCTGTTCACTCATATTATCCACGCAAAGCACGGCGCACCGCGGTTGGGAATGAAGTTCCTGAACAAACTGGTGGACAAGTGGTATCGGGAGGTTGGCGCAGGTGAGCTTTGAGTTTAGTGACACGAGCTGACAAAAAGCCGGCATACAGCCTGTTGTGGCTATAGCCTGGACGGAATTCTGCGCATGGAAGGCCCTCCACTGTGGCCTCACCGGCGACGTCTCCGTCGAGTATGTATTTATACTCTTGGGCATCCCACCTACATGCTGACGCTGGCAGAAACACTCGACTCGTGGTATGGGTTGCACTCACTCTCAGCGGAGCGCTCACCTCGGCCGATCGGCTGTTTGAATGGAGTATAGGGCTGTACACCAGTCCATGGTGGGCCTTGGCGTTTGTCCGGGACCTGGGAGGCGTGGGGTGGATGCTGTGGGGCATCCATTCGTCGTTTAAAGGGACGTACATTGCCATGGTCGAAATAGCAGAGGAGAAAGCTGCCCGCGCAGAGAATCGCGGGTCTCAACAAGGCGAGTGAGGGGCTTTGTTGCGCGACGCTCCATATGAACATGTGGTTCTACGATGAGTATCCAGTGATGCATGACAATCCTCAGCCCAGCCTTTTCGCGGTCCACTATCCGTGCTGCCTCGCCAACACCACCCATTTCGCCAATATTCCTCGTATTTTCCACATTTGTTCTCCGCGCACAGTGACCACCCACCCCTACGGCAGAGTACCACCGAGCCCCCATCTCATCGACTCAGCAGCAGTGAGAGCATGCTTGCGCTCCACGTTGGTTTGGTTGTACACTGGCCGCTCATGTGCCTAATATGCATATATCTATCGTTTCCTGAACGCGTTCTTGGACGCGCTACGTCCAGGGTGCCTGCGCTGGGTACGTCCACTACCGAGCTCGGCCTCGTCGTCCTCGTCATTGCCCTTCTCCAGGCCGGCACCAAACTTCTCCACTTTGCTCCGGCGGTACGAGCCGCCAGAGTACTCGTCCTCCTGGTCGTCGTGGATGCCCTCTCCGCGCTTGGCGTTGCCCGTCTTGGGCACAAAGGACATTTCCATGCCTCCGTCCGCGGCGCGGCGCATGGCGAGCACTCCGTCGGGCTTGTCCTCGGCCTTGGCCTTGCCGTTCTTCTTGGTGGCTTGCAGGCGCTGACCAAAAGTCTGCGGGCGGTTGGGCAGGTTGCCCTGCGCGCCGACGACGAGCTGGGGGCGGCGAGAACCAGACGCAACGGGGAAGGAGCGGGACGACGAGGCAGACTTGACTGCCGAAGGGTCGAACTGCATGACGTCTCCATCGTCGCTCTCCTCGGCGCCGCTCTCGGCGTCGCTCTCCTCGACATCGTCCTCGCTCTCGTCCTCTTCCTCCTCCTCGACATCCTCCTGCTCGGGCTCGTCCTCGTCGTCCTCGTCTTCGCTGAATCCGTCCGAGCTCGACTTGTCGCTGTCGTCCTCCTCGTCCTCGACAGCCGTCCTGAGGCGGCCGTTGACCAGCCTCGACGATGTAGCGGGGTTGAGACGCTGGAACGTGTCGGTCTCCTCGTTGATCTCGAAATCGGGGTTGGCGAACATCTCGGCGAAACGGGGGTCGGAAAGGAGCGAAGCCTTGGACGGCTTGGGCGCCTTCTTCTCGCCCTCCTCGTCGTCGTCCTCCTCGACCTGCATCTTCTCCTCTCCCTCCTCGGCGTCGCGAGCACGCTTGGCACGCTTGCGCTCCTCGACGGCCTCTTCGCGGTCGGCCTCCTTCCGCAGACGCTCGGCGAGGCCCTTGTTGACCTTGGGCTGCTCGCGCTTGGCGCGGATACGCGACTCCGACTTGGACGCCAGACGCTCGGCAACGACCTTTTCGCGGTGCTCGGCGTAGCTCTGGGGGTTGGCGATGAGGCGGGCGGTCGAGTAGAGCTTGAGGGCGAGGAAATAACCGTGCATGTACGGCTTGAGGGCTGGAGTACCGATGAGGTGGCTGAGGCCCAGGGTCTCGAGCTCGGCGCGGTCGACAAACTTGTAGTCGCTGTAAGCGCCCTTGCCGGCACCAGACATGTCCTCGGCGTTCTCCTCGGTGATCGAGTCGAGGAACGAGGCCCAGCGAGGGGCGGGGCCAAACTCGGGGATGTAGTAGGTCGACAATGGCGAAGCGTCGCATGCGACGAACATGAGGCCCGAGTCCGGAACGGGGTGCAGGTCAACGAGGGGGTTGGGAGGGTGGAGGGAAACGTGGTTGGTCTCGGGCGCGTTCTTGTCCCAGACCTTGATGACCTTGGAGTCGGCACTCACAACGCGGCCAGAGTCCTCCTGCTGGCCACCGCCGCGGAGCCAGTCGACACAGCGCACGGGTTCGCCGTAACCCTGGTCCTTGACGGCAAAGGGCGTAGAGCTACGCAAGTCGTACAGGAGGGCGTGGCCCGACGACGTTCCGATGGCGAGCGAGAGACCGTCTGTGGGGTGCGACTTGAGCGAGGTGATGGACAGCTTTTGGCGCGAGGCAAAGGGCGAGTCGGCATCGATCGACATGGCAGGGAGGAGGGTAGCGGCAGGGAGAGTGAGGCGGGTCAGAGCCGAACGCGAGCGGGGGTCCCAGAACTCGACGACACCGCCGCCACCGTCCAGACCAAAGCTCCACAGGCCGTGGCGAGGGTTGACGTCGAGGCAGTTGACGCCCTCGACCTCGCGCTCCATTCCATTGCCCCAGTTCTTTGCGACCTCGAGAGGAGCCATGTAACGGCCCTCCTCGAGGTTGAAGCGGAACACCTCGGTGCCCGTGCACGCAATGAGCGCATCGGTCGACGGCGAGTGGTAGCCGAGCGCGCGGCCGTAGATGGGGAGACGGATGGTGTGGTGCAGACCGCCCTGCGTATGGAGCTGAAGCGAACGGTCACGCTGTAGGTGAAGCGACTTTGTCCAATCGTTCGAGAGCAGGCAAAAGTCGACGTTCTCGGCGTCGGTCGTGCGCTCAAACTTCTCGGTGAGCTGCTCCAGGTCCCACACCTTGATCTTAGGCTTGTACGTGCCCGTGGCCATGGCGTGCAGACCATCGCCAGTGGTACGAATCTTGATCGCGGCCGTCGTAAAGCTAAAGTCTTGGATCAGCTCGAGCTGTCCGAGCTCGTGACGAGTCTTGGTGCGCTTCTTGTGGCCATCCTTGCGGGTAGGACGCGCCTTGACGGTCAACCACGAGGGGAGGGACGACGACGAGGTCGACGACGGTCCGTTGACCGTGTAGATCTTGGGGAAGGCGGTGGGCGCGGGCATTGTTACAGTAGCGCTCGTTGACGACTTGCCCGTAGTCGTTGTAGAGATGTGCTTGTTGTCGAGAACACACACACCGCCCTGCAAACCGAAATCTTTCTGGACCTCCTTGGGCGGCGACGGGAACAAATATCGAGTGCGGGGCCTCGGTGCTGTTACTTTCCCACGGGTGGTCCTTTCTGGGCGACGCGCAATGTCCTCTCGTCCGGCATATTGGGCTTCGTGTCCGTTATTGTGTTTGGTCACTCATCATCACGTCCCGACTCCTCCACAGCAAGAGGTCAGCCGTGGCCATGTCTCTGAGGCTATTCCCCAGGTTTGCGGCGGGTCTTACTCGGCCCACTGCGCACCCGCGCTCAATGGTCAGGCATGTCGCCACCACTGCCTGTCGCGCATCGCCGACCCGATCGCCTCCTCCGCGTGTTGGATCGCAGCAGTTCTTTACCCCGCTGCGCCCCAAGGCCTCGTTCGGCTCGTCCACGACTCACTCGGCTGCTCGTTCAAGTTGGGCACCTGTTTCGTTCACATCAACGTTCCTTCGTCGCGCATTCGCAACTGGGCGTGGTCCTCGTCCTGGCTACATCCAGATGGGAGGGCGGCGTCCGCCTCCTCCCGGGTTCCTTGAGAAGCTCCGTCGTCGTGCCGACAGTTGGGATCCGACCAAGGTCGTTTACGCGCTCATTGCCATTAATGTTGGAATCTACCTGCTGTGGAAGTATGCCGTCTATTCTTATGTGAGTGCCAGCCACCTCGCTACTCTGCTGACTCTTACAAGCAACGGTTCGGCGACGCGTCCCTGTTCAACGCCATGTACAAGAACCTCGTCACCAGCGAGGCCAACATCAAGGCTGGAAGGATTTGGACCTTGATCACCTCTGCCTTTTCGCAACGCGGTGATTCCCACATGCTCATGAACGGCATGGGCCTCTACTTTGTCGGCCCCGCAGTCGCAACGTACGTCTATTCTGCTCCAACCCTCTGCTGACATGTGTCAGTTCCCTTGGCTCTGCAGCCTTCCTTTCGCTGTATGTTGCAGGAGGCTTCTTAGCGTCCATTGCTTCCCTCACGTTCCATCATTTGCGAGGGGTGGACCCGAGGGTAGGCAGTGAGGGCGCCTCGGGTGCCATTTACACCTGCCTGGCGTTTTTCGGAGCCATGTACCCTCAGGCCCAGTTCATGTTGTTTTTCATTGTCCCCATGCCCGCATGGCTTCTCCTTTCGGGCATGTTTGGCGTGAGTCATTGTGGTTTCCTCTCCCCCTCACGTGTCCCACGTATATTGACCCGTCCAGTACGAGGGGTACCAGGTTGTCGCCAACCCCAACCGCAAGACCGACTCGGCAGGCCACCTGGGTGGTCTTCTTACTGGCGTGGCAGCGGCGTATGCCCTTCGCCGCGGTCACTTCCGCAGGTTTTTCAGGCTATAGACTGTAGACTGACCGGTTCCGCCACCCCTTGCATCAACACCACATGTATCGCCTCTCCACTGCACACCACCCATCAGCACTGCCTTGGTCACTAATCTCCTGTGCACATTGTTCACTTCTGATGGTGGCGCATGTCGCTCGACACTCATGTTCCTGGATGAAAGTGGTGTCGCAGTCTAATCATTCCAGTTGCTCTGGGTGGTATAAAACGTGGTGCGGATGGCAGCTGTCTCATCCTCATCAAACTGGCCATCCAGCCCCCGCCATCAAGCTCGACACTTGCTACTAACTCTTCAGTAAGGCGAACCAAACGCAAGCATGCCCAAGTGTGTCTTCGGTAGTGAGTAGCTGCACCGTCCTTTCTAAACAGTCTAACTGTTATCAGACCACTGTAGCCTCGTCCAGGACGGGATCATCTACACTTGCTCCGTGTGCGGTAAGACCTTCATTTGACAGGTCTTTCAGATGCAACGCGGTTGCCACTCTGGATGTTGATGGCGATGACGAAGAATGAACATTGTTGCGTCTGTGCTTCTGTTGCATTGTTTGTGAGTAGGGTTTTATTCCTAATATCCTCGGATAGCGAGGGGACGCCTGAAAGACATGTGGAGTGATCCCATCAAATACGCGTTAATGCTGGGACGCCGTCACGGGGAGGGACGGTCTTGCTCACTGATGAAAGAACGAGTCTCCCAGTCGCCTCTGCCACTGTTGCTGGTAGGGCGTACCACCAGCTGCTTTGAGGGATTGTTGCATCGGACAGCCTGTTATCCCTGATGTCCCTTCATGTCGGAGGCCACCTTGCGACATCCAGCTGCTGATGGACAGCCGTCAAGACCCCAATCAATCAATCACTGGACTCGAGCTGTCAAGTGGCATAAGAAGCGCGTCCACGTAACTCTTTCGCACCCACCATCCTCGCCATCCAGTTCTCCTCACCACCTTCCTCCACCTTCACAACTTCACAACCCACCCCGACCTCTCCCGTAGCAGCGCAGAGCAATGCCCAAGTGCCAGTTCGGTAGTCAGTTGTTTCTTGTGCCACTCTTGCAAAGACGGTTTGATCTAACAAGAGTCCAGACCAGTGTAAGTTCGCCGCTATTCTCAACAGCTACCCCCCGACGATGAGGTGCTCCCAGTGCGGCTTCACCTTCATTTAGGAGGTGGTTTGATGGGGGTTCGCAACGAAAAGGTAAAGAAGGCAAAGGCCCCAGAAAATAAAAATTGGCCGGAAAATCCAGGCCAGAAATATCATTATCAGAAACCCGCATAACGTGGGCGCAGGATGAATCAGCATATGTTGTCGCTGCATGTTGCTTGTTGCATAATTTTGAGAGAAGGGGCACCTTTGGGGGGGGGGGGGGGGGGGTCATAGCCGGGTAGAGAATCAGAGATCAAAGTACCCGGGCGCTTCCAAACGCCCACACACGGGACAATGGGTTTTACTGTTCGCCGTAAAACCCATTGCCCATCAACGTCAAGCCGAAGTCGACCCGACTCCCACAGAGTTTGACCGAAATCAACTGATGTGCCTGGCGAACTGCCCAACATCGGGCCGGAAGTGTTTGGCACAGTGCGTTTATCAGTGGTCGGAGAACCGAGTATGGCCCCCCGTAAGGCCATTCTTGCTCGCGTTATGCGTTTCGCGTTTCTCCTGGAGAACCGAGGTATACCAGGGACCGCAAGACCATTCTCTGGCGTTACGTGTTTCTCCAGGGGGGGGAAGATTGGGGGCGCATGCAGATCTCTATTTGCAGACGTTCTGGGTACACAGCCGTCATATATCAGCAATGCACTTTGTCCACGTCTCCTGGTGCACACCACAGTAGCTAGCAAGCGAACATGCAGTTGTTGTCAAGTAGAGACACGACTTTCTGGTGCTTTCCTGCTTCCATGTTCTAGCCACGCCTGGCCACGTCTCCTCAACGCTGTTAAGGTTTGATTAGCCCTGATTAGGGCCCTAATTGTAATGTCATTAACCTTTGGTGTCAAATGGAAGCTTTGGCCAGACTATTTTCCACCCGTGCCTGAGCGCGTCACGGCCAGCTCCGGAGCACCGAAACAGAATGTCGTCGTCGTCACTAAACTGGGCGGCGCATGTTCCACCATTCTTCACAGTCTTAGACCACCCACCTCTTCTTCTCGTCTTCCCATCTCACCACCACCTGGGCGCCGACCGACCCTTCTCGCCGCCAATCTGTCGGGAACAACATCGTCGCGCCCACCGGGCCGGGCCTCGGGGTCGCACGGCCATTCTCACCACCCTCCAAGACCCAGGAGTGTGTCATTGGGTTCCAGCTCTCCTTCTCCTTCACCTCCGTCCTCCCCACGCGTCAGTGTATCGGCGTTACCCCACACCCACGGACATGTGCACGGCAATGCCCATGCGGCGGGCGCTTCGGGCGCTTCCACGTCTGCAGCAGCCATGGTAGCAGCTGCAGCGGTGCGCGACAAGCGTCGTACGTCATCGCGTTCCGGGTCTGGCCGACGCCTGTCCGCCACGACAAAGACGACCCACCCCATCGCGCCTTGGGTGCTGGAGTATCAAGGCTCAGCGTCCAGTGCCGCATTCCCCATGAGCGCCGACGAAGGTCCTGACCAGAACGGCTTTGTCTTCCTCAACGCCGACGACACCGAGGCGGAACGCGCAAAGACGCGGAAACGCGGTCAACGCGACTTGCCGCCGGCGCCCGAACGACGAGCGGATTCCCCCCGACCGCTAACGTCAATGATGGCGGCGACGCGAGATCGGGTAGCAGCAAAACGCGTACCCACCGACGTGGCACAGCACCCCTTGCCTGCTCGCATAACTCTCCTTCCACGGACGATTGGGGTGGGGCCGCTGCAGTACACTGTGACACGGCGACGGTGCGAGACGGGGCTACTCCTCAGCGCCGTTGTCGTGGGTATTGTGCGACTGGCATATACGTGGAACGAGCGGGCAGTCGCTGGAGGTGAGCTGCTCCTGACTACCACGCGACCCGAAAGCTGACCCATCAGAACTCTCCTCGCTCCTAATCATGAGCATTGTCTATGTCACCTTCCGGGTTCGACGGATTGTCCCCACGTCGCCGTCGTCACCTCATGTGCCGCTGGCGCCGATCACACCGCAGCCCAAACGGTCGGGGTCTCTCCCGACAGAGGCCAAGTCGGAGCGGTCGCGAAAGACGAGTATGCCAGCAGCCCGCTCGTCGGGGTCGCCGCGATCGGGGACACTGAGCCTCGAAGACGACGCCCCCGTTGGTGTAGGCGGACACGGCTGTGTCTGGGGCACAGAGGACCGAGAGTACCGGTAGGTCAACTGGTGCTGTTTGATGGGCTAACAGTGCAGCGAATGCCTCGACGACGGAGCTCTATTCGCGCTCCTCCTCGCACCTCTGACGGCAGCGTCCATGCTCCATGGTTCATTGACGCGTCTCAAGTCTGAGCCTGGCTCGGCCGTGTTACCAGGCTGGGTCATCGAAGCGCCATTGGTCATTCCCACCACACCCATCCGTCGCATCTCTGCCAGTGTGCCCAGCACATCGACCGAGGCTATCCGCGCACTATCTGCCCTGGCCATCTCACGCCGTAACCTCGTCCAGCTCTTCACCCTTCTCTCGTTTGTTCTCCTTATCCACCTCACATGGTCATTGCGCAAGGAAGTGATCCTCGCCAAGGCGTCCGGGAGGACCCCGTCGTCTCCCAACGCCCTCCAGACCGAGACTGAGAGCGACGCACGAGCCACGCCGACGTACTGGCTGCGGCGCGGTGAGCTGCGGCGCAACTTGTCCGTCATCGGGTTCTCGTTCCTCGTCACTGGCTTTTCAGTTATTTTCAAGATTGTCACCGCCTATGTCGGGCATGGCGTTTGGAGCGGTTAGCTACTTGCGCCTCATTCCCAGCTGACGTCAGACATGTCCCATTCGGACATTATCCTCGCCACGCTCTTCTACCAGTTCTGTCTCTACGTCTGTGTCCGCCTCGCGCGCCGTGGCTTTACGCTGGGCGAGCTGGGTATTGTCACCCACGCGGCCACGGCGCTGTTCATGGAGACTGTCAACATTACTCGCTCCAAGGTGAGCTCGGTGTCGCCTGAAACGCTAGCTCACTCCAGATCTCCGTGTTCAGGACGCCGTACATCAAAACGTATCGTCTCCCAACCCCACTGCTCATCTTTCAGCTGGCACTCATCCCCGGCTCGCTTCTGACCGGTATCCTCCTTTCGCCGCTGCTCTACCTCTCGCGGCACCTCGCCCAGCGTCCAGTACATCGTTTGCGCTTCCCGCACGAAAAGCCCACCCATCGCCGTCTGCTAGCTATCGGCTTTTATGCCGGTGCGGCCATTGTCGTCGTTGGCGTTGTGGGCGTGTGGGCGCGGTGGTGTCTCGGCTGGCGTGACCCATGGATCTGGACCATCTTCTTCCTTCTCGATGGCATCCACGTGTGGACTCGCCCAGCGCTCATCGCGTACTGGGGTGCGCTTGCCCTGTTTGGCGTCGCGGCATGGCAGCGGCAGCTGTCTCGCGCACGCCGGCACAGGCGATACATTCCCCCCGGCGCCGTCCGCGACTCTACGTCGTCCACGTCGTCGGCGGGCTCCATCCCCCCGGCACACGTGTACCCTTCGGGTGCCAGCGCGGTGGCTACGCAGATGATGGACGCGGCGGACCAGCGCATGCCCACGCTCTCTGTCAACGCGCGCCGCAAGTCGTTCCACGCGCTCGCAGTCGCCATGTTCATCCCGGGCATGGCTGTCGACCCGGCATTCACACACCTGTCATACTCGGTCGCCTTTGCCGCATTCACGTTTGCAGAGTATGTGCGCTATTTCGCCCTGTGGCCCCTAGGCGCCAGCGTCCACCTGTTCCTCAACGAGTTCATCGACCACAAGGACTCGGGTACCGCCATTCTGAGCCATTTCTACCTGTTGGCCGGGTGTGCCACACCGCTTTGGCTCGAGGGGCCCTCGCCGATCCTGGCCTTCTTCGGCGTCCTGGCCCTCGGCATCGGCGACGCCGTCGCGTCCATCGTAGGCCGCAAGATCGGGTACGCGCGCTGGTCGCCTGCGAGCGGCAAGACGGTGGAAGGGTCCGCTGCGTTTTTGGCCAGCGTCGTCGCCAGCGCGGTCCTCATGTACTTTGTCGGCGCGGTGGACGAGTTTGCCTTTGTCCAGTTTGTGACTACTACAGTGCTCGTCACCCTCATGGAGGCGTTCTCGGCGCAAAACGACAACTTGGTGCTCCCCGTGTATGGATGGGCGGTAGGCACGCTCCTGGGCGTGTAGGTTGGGATTAGAGTGGTTAATAATGTGGGACATGTCATTCGTGCGGCCCCTTGCATGGCTTGTACCTCGTCAATACCGGTGACCTCGACAGCAGATCGCAGAGTGCCCGCTCGATGCTGCGCCGAAGCAACTCGGCCCGAGTGGTCACTGATGTGACGGGTCATGGTGGGTTGAGGGTTGGTTCTATCGCAATTAGCAACCCAAGAAAGCACATGTTGCAGGGCCCGAGAGCGAGATCATCAAGCGATCAAGGGCATATGCAAAGCAACCCTCAAACGAACAAAACAAGCACAGAAAAAAAAACGCACGCACACAACGAACCGCACGCCCAATGGCAAACTGCGCACGAATGTTTCCAACACACGAGTCTGTCCCGCCGGATGCACTGCACACCTGATATCCGCAGGAAGGGACCAGATCGTCCACCCATATCGCCATATCCCATGCCACCCATATGGCAATCGACGACCGACGAGCCCCTTGCCGCCACGACCGCCACCGGGCTGTGAGGGCCTCGGAGACGGCACAACCACGGATCCCTGGGGGTGGGTGCGTGGGTAGCCGGGTTTTGCCTGAGGCAGGCAGCTGCACAGCTGTGCAGCTGTAGCTGCCTCCAAGCTGGCTGGGATGGTTGACGCCGGGTTTCCACTGGCCACCAGCTCACGAATGCGCAAGAGGACACGCGAAACGCGACTGGTGACAAGACAAAAGGCCAAAAGGACGCCACCCAGCGTCCACCGCCGGGCCGCGCGCGCCTGGGGTACGTGGGTACACGCCTGGGTACGCGTGGGCGGCGCCGAGGTGCGCGCCCACAGAGCCCAAATGAGCGTGGCGAGAGGTACAGGCGCGTGCTGGCGCACCGCGCGACCGGGGCGCGTTCTGCGCGTGTCTGGAGAGAAGCCCGATGCATACCACTAAGGCTACCGGTGAAGCCATCATGGAGAGGGGGATGATGAGGTATGTCGGATGAGTGAACCTGGAAGGAAGCTGACCGTGTGCTTTTGTGTGTTTAGGGCAGATCCGCAGAGCCGGCGAGAGGCGTTGCGGCCGTTTGCCTCTCTGCCTCTCTCTGCGTCTTTTTGCGTTGGGACCGAGTGACTAACCGGCCGGCCTCCAGGGTGGGTGGGTGTCTTGCCGGGAGGAGAGAAAGGGTGTTGCGGCATGTTGCCAAAACCCGGGCAAACGCTGGCCGTGCGCCGTAAAAAGCAGACGACAGAAGAGCACGGCTGGATGTGAAGAGAAGCAACACGATCTGTGCACAGATGTCCTCTCTGTCTCGCAGTGTCGGCTTTGCATGGCGGGGAGATGTGCAGCAACGACGACGGTACGACGACGGCACCCACACCATAAAATACGGTTTAACGGTTTGCGGCCTGAGCCGCCATACGCTCTTTGTGTCCCACCCGGACCGCGACTCCCTGTTTCTCGGCGTGGCGTGGGGGTTGTTCAGGGAAGTGCCGGAGCGCCAAAGTGTCATCTCTCAATCTCTCCCTTTGGTGTCGCTCGATCGCACTCTGTGTTTTTGGGTGTACGCGCGGGAGAGGAAGGAGAGAGACAGATGCAACGGCAGAGACAGCAACGAGCATCTCTCCTTGCCGGGTGGACGCGATTTTACATGTGGTTGGGTCGCATTTGTCGCACTTGTCGCACATTCCTCAAATCTCCATCGACCCAGACCCCATCCCCCACCCCCCACCAGTCTCTTGACACCACACACACACACACATTCTCACTCACTCTCTCTGTGTCTCTCACTCCCACCCCACCACCCATCACCCACCTTTTCCCCCGCGGCCCCTCGGCAGCCGCAACCACACCACCTGCCATCCCGTCTCTACTCCCCCGGTCCTCCCAGTCGTCAGCCGCCCAGGCCGCCGCAGCCATGGCGCTAGGCAAGGCCAACTCGAGCCAGAGAAAGGACGGCAAAGACCGCCCGGCCCCATCATGGGACTATCCAGAGTGGAAGGAGCGCTACGACTTTGCCGTCGCCCAGCGGCCCAAGAAGGGCACAGAGCGCAAGATGGCCATCCTCACCAACATTATCGAGAGCCGGCCCATGTTCAGTCTCTTTTCGGGCAAGGAGCGATACTTTTTCACGCAGTTCAACTGGACAGACGACGACGGGCGCGATAGGACAGTGAGTCGGCGTGCGCGAGGAGAAGGAGAAAGATCAGACGATACGATGGCTAGATACACACTTGTGCTGACACCGCCATGTCCAGACATCCCGCGACGACGTTGTCAAGACGTTTCTCACGTTCCTCGCGCACTGGGTGCCCGTAGAACGTCTGAGCCTCGACCTGTGGTTCCTGCTGCAAGAGGACCGCGTCGAGGCCCTCCAACACCGGCCAATCTACGCCGAGGCCAAGGAGATGCTCAAGCTGCTGGACGGGCCCAACAAAAAGCTCCACCACCTGTGCGGCGGGTACGGTATCAAGCTCGACTTTCTCGCCGACTGCGAGGAGCAGTGCCGCATCCCCTCCAAATGGCGCAAGCACGAGGGCCCATACGACATTGCCACGCTGCGCGAGCAGCCGCACGTCCGCCTCGTCCGCCACGAGGGCACCATCACAGACTATCCCTTCCGCGTCGCCGAGGAGCTCAAGCGGACCGGCTGGCCAAGGGACCCGGAGCACGACGCCCTCATCGCCGAGGCGAGGCGTGTCCGCGACCAGCTCGCCACTGCTGCGGGGCTCACACCGCACTCGACGGTCAACCTCTTGAAACAGAACGGCAATGGCATCGGTAATGGCAACGGCCGCCTGGGTCCCATGTAAGTACAGTAGGCCGGCGCGGGCGGGAACATGGCGCAGCTGCTGACAAGTCTTCCACAGGAAGGGCGGGTCTCTCTCGACCATCTCCCAGCAGTCGTCTGGCAGCCTGCTCAGTGGCCACTAGGCAGACGCGCCACTGATCCACTGAGCGTTTTTCCCTTTTATTTCACCTTTCCGATATACATACCACAAAACACAGGATGGCGTAGCGAGCGCGCATACAGGGCAGAGGTAGTTGTTTATAGTAAGCCGATTAGTGCTGGGTCGTAGAGACGAGAAGAGGGTCACGGAGGAAGGGGAGCCACTACTGTTACGCGAGCGCGCGGACAATGGAGGCGTTTCACAGATTGTACATGGTGATGCAGGACAGGCCATGGTCTTGGGCTTTGGATACTACTGGTGCTTGCTGTCTGTGCGTACGAGGTCCACTCACGCACTCATAGCCAGTCATGCCCATATATGGCTCGTGGCCAATGGCATCGCCCCTGTTTGCAGTTGCACAGTTGCCGCTCCCCTGGTTGCTTGCAGCGAGCCTTGTCTTGTAACATGGCATGTTTCCAAGAATGCGCGCAGACGCTTATGAACATGAGCCAGGCGTTCTGCAAACGAGCCAAAGCGTCTGCAAGCGAGCTGTACCTTCCCGCCGGGCCACATTGTCTTTCCTCTGCCCTCCGCTTCACGTTGCCCATGTGTGCAGTGTTGGCGCCAGAGGGAAGGGAGAGGGACGACACACCGGGATCCATCACGTATCGCGCGTCGCGCACCCGGCGCAACTGGCTCTGAGCTTCGCTCCCCGACGTATCCTTCCATCCTCCTCCTCCACTCAGCAACAAGCAAGCGACGCAGCCAGTGCAACGCACAGCCAGTGGCCACAGCCGAGAGGCCTACTTTTCCAGTGCCTGGTGGCCGACCACGGGGACACGGCGACCACGTCGCGATGCTGCCTGTCAAGGGGAGGGTCGTCCCGCCGTCCACAAATATTTATTGCCAAAGCAAGTACGCAAGTCTCCAGACACCCTCGTCGCCCCCCAGCACTCGTACTCTTTTTGGGTGGATGAAACACGCAACGTGGAGGTTGGGACGAGAGTACGTACCGGGTAGCATGTGCAGATGAAGTACGACGGCTGGGCACATGTTGTTCGGACGCGGGCGGAGCTCCGTCGGAGGCGAACAGGAGGAGAAGGTGACAACTCATGTGGCGAGGCCGTGGTTGAGTATATCAGTTATGCGCATCGTCTATCCACGGTACCACGGTGGCTCTTTGCTGTGTGCGGCATTGTGTAAATCGCCTCCAAAGCCGTATTGGACCGCGCATGACCTGACCGTGCCCAGAAATGTGCACATGCCCACGCTGGAGAGGCCAACCTCTGTACCTATGTACCTCTGTGCACCACACGACCAGTGCGGGGAGACGTCGCCGCTCTTAATGAACTTTGCGCGTCTCGCTCCCCCGTATCCTCGGTCCTAAGGACCTACGGGTAAGGCTTGGCCAAGGAACGCAGGTCCTGTACGTCAGCAGCTAGGTGGGCCGCGCTTTGCGTACAGTCCAGTACGTGTTGTACCTTTGCTTGGAACTTGAATGCGGGACAGTTAATTCAGCAAAAAAGAAAAAGCCAGACAATAACGCAACAAGCTGCTTTTGCGAACGGCAGGTACCGTCGCGTTTGCTTTCACACACTCCCTTCCCCTCTCACTCATTTCATCGTGTTGGTTGCAGGTTGTTTGAGTCCCCCTTTCGCCACCAACCCGACCTTCTCTCTGGTCTAGGGGATCTTTGGGGACCGGCTTTACAATTTCCGAAGTCACGGCCTAATGACTCTGGGTATCCATTTCAAATGCCCGCACTCACAATTGATTTGAATTTCGTTGATTAAACTGGCCGATTAAACTACTTGCAACTTGGTTCGTGCCTGAAATGTCGATTGCGCGATTGTGGATCCAGATCCAAAGTCGCAACTCTTGGTCCCATCGCCACCTCTCTGTCATCCACAACACGCGCAATGTCCGACTCCAACACCGTCTGTGTCGACTGTGCCCCCGACCACACGCACGGGGCGTCTGCTTCTGCGGCTGCTCCTGCCCCGGCCGCTGCCCCCGCGCCTGCGTCCAACGCAACCGCCGAGGCCGCAGCGGACATCCCTCAGCCAACGCTCACCACGCCGCACGTCTTGATCGAGTACTGTGACCGCTGTCGATGGTGAGTGGTTCTCCTTGTGGATATGTCCTTGTGGCTATGTCCTTGTCTATGTGGAGCTTGAGCAGAGTCGCGGGACAGCAATCCCTCCCTGTGCCGCTATTATCAACAGCTGCGTGACCTCCGCGAATGTCAACAGCTGGTTGGCTCCCTCACGCTAGCTTCCACTCTCTTACGACCAAGCTATCCGCACACGCCGCCCATTGGCGGTATCCTACTATCCTACTAACCCTCTCCACAGGGCGCCGCGCGCGAGCTGGACCTCGACCGAGCTCCTCCTCACCTTCCCCCCGCCCGTCATCAAGACGATCACGCTGCAGCCCCTCAACACCCCGGAGACGGGCGGGCGGTTCCGCGTCTGGGTCGACTTGGGCGACAACGCCGGGTTCAAGCTGGCATGGGACCGTAAAGTGAGTCGAGTTGGTGGTGTGTGTTGGGGCTTGGGCCTTGAACCAGACTGTGCGCTGCCGTGTCGTTGTCGGAAGCGCTCGTGTTCCTTGGTCCTGCCATCTGGCCTGGCCCTGCTCTCCCATGTTCTTGTTCAGGTTCCACGATGGAGTGGTCTAACCTGTCCAGTCTGAAGGCGGCTTCCCGGAACTCAAGGTGCTCAAGCAACGTATCCGCAACCTCGTGCAGCCCGACATGTCGCTCGGCCACTCGGACGGACACAAGGCGCAGCCGGCGCCAGAGGCTCAGGCATGATCGCGTTCCTGCCCATACTTCTAGCATCATTATTATCGCACACACCGACCCCACACTGGCCACACTCCTACTGGAGGACACACTATACTCTATGCTCTACACCCGACACCCTACACATTCTTACACACGGCTGCTAGAACCCGGCAGTCTTATCCAAGATGGCCGCAAACCGTTCTGGCTGCGGCGCGGGGAAGCGTTTTGGTGCCGGCGTCGTGTCGTCGACGGTGAGGACGCGGCGGAGACCGTCGAGCAGGGAGCTGAGGCGGGTGTCAGTAGAGTGGTATTTAGCAGCGAGACAGCATGAACCGCATTGGACCATGCGGGCGTGAGCCTCGTCCTGGGCCGGAGGCAGAGGTAGAGGCAGAGGCAGGGGCAGATCGGCAACTCACTCGACATCAGACACCGTCAGGTACTTGCCCGCCGCGAGCGCGCCGGCGAGCTCGCGCTGGTGGTCGTCCATGAGTGCCGGGTTGGGAACGACGAGGAGGCGTGGAGGGGGCGACTTTCGCAGTACTTCAAGGATCGTTCCAGATCCTAAGCCGGGTATTGTCAGTTGCTGTCTAGACCACACCCACGTCAGAGAGGCAGCTGCTTGAGGACACCCACCGGCATGGCTAACGACGACGCCCGCGCGCGCAATCAACGCGTCCATCTCCCTGGCCCCCTTCGTGTACCGCAGCACATCCACACGCAGCTTGCTGCCGTCTCCTCCATGGGTGAACGCTCCCTCGCCAGCGCTGGAGAGTTGCAGCTGGACAGCCGCGGGAAGCTGAGCGCTGCCGAGCTGGACGACAAGGTCGCTGACGCCCAGCTGCGGGAGGGCGTCGAGGACGGCCGGGGCGAGCACGGCGTCTGTGAGTTGCTGGAACTGGGTCGAGCCCACTGTGACGAGGAGGGTGGTGGCCATGGTGGGGAGATGGAGAGAAAGTGACAGGAATGGGACGTGGTCTCAACAGTGCCTGGACCGCCGGCATCCATCGTCGTCACCACACAGTCGCGCACATGTACCGGGCCCTTCGGGCTGGACCGCCCCTGCTGCTGCGAGGGAGTCAGCCAAAAGTGGAGGTGGTTGCCGAACGGTCTCCTGTGCTGACTCGAGAGATATCTCGCTTTCTCTCTCATCTCTATCCACCTCTATCCATCTCTCTTGCACGATGCTGCCCCCGCCCATCAACTTCCCCAAGTGGCTCAAGGAGAATGGCCACCTCCTCAAGCCCCCTGTCGGTGCGTATCCCTCCGTGTCATGGGTGACCTTTTTGGGGGTATTGTTCGATACAAGGCTTTGCGAGATGTCGCCGAGCGTGGCCGAGCATGCGTCAACGCTACCTCACATACGCGTCTCCGCCAGTGTTGGGCGTGTTGCGGCTGTGTGAGGGGTGGTACACGCTGCCGCCCCGTCTGTGAGGTTCCGCACCTCGTCACGCACCAGCAAACCACTCTATCTGCCCCCATCCACATGACACACCCACCTTCTCCCCCGCTGACACACCCCAGGCAACAAGTGCATGTACAAGGGCGAAAACTTCATTGTCATGATCGTCGGTGGACCCAACACGCGTACCGATTTCCACATCAACACTACTGAAGAGTGGTTTTACCAGTACAAGGGCGCCATGACGCTCAAGGTCGTCGACGAGGGTGTCGTGCGGGACATTATCATTGAGGAGGGCGACTTTTTCCTGCTTCCTGGTGAGTACAGGAGCACCCGAGGTTGTCAAGTCTATATCTGCTAGGAACCTGGTAGTCTACAGCAGATCGTAGACGAGGGTGTGGACAGCTTAAGCGTCGACGGTGAATACACAGCTGACCTCACCCCAGCCAACACCCCGCACTCGCCGCGCCGTGTTGCCGACACCATCGGTGTGGTCCTGGAGATGGTCCGTCCAGGCGACGCTCTCGGTGAGTAGTCCCACTAACCGACCTGGCTCTCCGCAGCCAGCTCCCGACCCAGCGTATACCGTGGAACCTCCCCAGCTGACACAAACCAGACACCATGAGGTGGCTGTGCCCCAACAAGGCCGCGCACGGCGAGGAGCTCGTCGTCATCCAAAACGTCCAGTTCTACTGCTCCGACCTCGACACGCAGCTCAAGCCCCACCTCGACAAGTGGATGGGCGACGAGGAGTGGCGCCGGTGCCCACAGTGTGGCGTGGCCGCGCCGGCAAAGTAGAAAAGCAGGCCGTAGGTCGTTGGGAACCAGCGTGATGGGGATGGGGAGGGGGTAAGGGATGGGATGTAGGGCACAGATGTAAATGGATGTACCAGAGCCTGTCATTGCTGCGCTCTCACTCTTCTTCGCCACGCTCACCGCTCTTGCTCTCGCTCGCTCCAGGAGTAAATGCATACAAGGGTCAACACATATCTATTCCCGCCCCGCGCCGCCGCCTCAGAACATGGTCTCTTCGTCTCGCAGGTACTCTCCCACATCGGCTTGGTGGAAGACGACGATACCGGCCGGGTCGAGGTCACGCGTCTGGATGGTCGAGCGGGCCGTGGCGCCAAAGCCGAGGGGCACGTCGGCCATGGAGAACACCACGACACCCTGGTGCTCGGGAGTGTCCTCGGTGATACGGCCGAGGTGGGCCTTGAGGACGTGGTTGCCGTACAGGAAGGGAAGCTCACCAGTGGGCTTGACCCAGACCTGTGAGGGTGGGTTAGTGGGGAGCGACAAGGGGGAGAGGAGGGAGATGGAGAGGATGGCGACAGCTATGCTGAAAAGAATGACAGCTGTCGCTGCAGTGCCGCTGCTGCTGGCTCGTAGTCAGAGGTAGGCAAAGGGACAAGTTCTTGCCACCTCCACTTGACGAGACCAGCACCGGCACATCCGTCCATCATGTCCCGAGCAAGCAGTACGCACCTTGTACTTGGCGTACTTGGCCAGCCAGTCGAGGGCGGTCACGCCGAGCTTGAACTTGCCCGACTTGGAGAACTTGCCCATGCAGGTGCCGAGCGAGATGAGGTTGGGACGGGCCACCGAGGTCGCGAGGTGGAGCATCGGGAGCGGGAGGTAGTACACACTGGCACACAGGTCAGCCAAAACATCCGGCAAGAAGGGGGACAGCTAGAGCGACGACAACAGAGGCCATAGCTGCAGAGATGCACTTACCGGTCCTTGTGGAGACGGAAGCAGTACTGGTCATCCTCGTCGCGGTCGATGAGGTGGACAATGTTCTTGCCAATGTAGTTGGCGAGCTCTGTTCGCAAGTGGTCAGCGTTCGTTCGGGCAAGGACAGAGCGTGAGGGGGCTCTGTGGACGCACTCTCAAAGACGGCCTTGGTCTCGTCCTCGGTAAGGGGCCTCATGGTGTAATGATGTCAAAGGTGGTAATAATAAGAAAAGACACACACACGCTGTTGGTCGTTGTTGTCGCATATCTTCACCTCCGCCCAGCCGACCACGCCAGGGTTTGCAGAAATCTCAGCGAGGAACGCCCATGAGCAGATGGGCGGAAGACGGGATAAATGATAAATATAAATAGGAAATAAATATTCCACGTGGCTCCAGCCTCATCCTGAGGACGCGCGGCGACGACCATGACGAAGCGCTCGCTGGTGATCATACACGGGCAGCAACAACCATCAACGACACCTCTCTGCTCTCTCATTCTCTAACGGATATCGGGAAACGGCTCACAAGACAGTCAACACAGTCTTACACACCGTCCCACCATGGTGAGCTATGGTACCAAAAGAGTTTAGCTGACTGTCCAGTTCCGCAACTCCTACGACTCCGACAACACCACCTTCGTATGTCTCGCCGCGCGCCAGGTGTCGCTTTGCGCCTTCCTCATCACTCGCGCACCGCGCAGTGTGAACACTCAGAGGACATGCAGCTGACATGCTCCTAGTCGCCCCAGGGCAAGCTCCACCAGGTGGAGTACGCGCTCGAGGCCGTCAAGCAGGGCTCGGCTGCCATCGGTCTGAGGTCCAAGACGCACGCCGTCCTCCTCACCCTCAAGCGCTCGACCGGCGAGCTGGCCACGTACCAGAAGAAGCTCATCCGCATTGACGACCACGTCGGTATTGCCATTGCTGGCCTCACCAGCGATGCCCGTGTGCTGAGGTGAGTACCGCAGTAGCTGGGATCAGAGCATCCGTGGATCTCTGCCAGCTGCTCGCACGCGCTGTGTGTTGTGGTTATGCTCACACCCACAGCAACTCTATGCGCCAGCAGGCCATGCAGTCGCGCATGCTCTACGGCCGCCCCATCCCCGTCGCCCGTATTGTCCAGACCATCGCCGACAGTGGGTTTCTTCTAGTCCGCGATGTGGAACATGCTAACCCGTGCAGAGGCCCAGAACAACACCCAGATCTACGGTCGGAGACCCTATGGTGTCGGCTTCCTTGTTATTGGCGAGGACGTGGGTAATATTCTCTTAGCGCATGGCTGACCCAGACAGGAGACTGGCCCCCACCTCTACGAGTTCTCGCCATCGGGCACCGCGTTCGAGTACTATGCCCACTCGATTGGCGCGCGTAGCCAGTCGGCCAAGACGTACCTGGAGAAGAACTTTGAGTCGTTTGAGACCTGTCAGTTATACTCACTGTGCCAGCTCTGTGAAACTGACACTATCCCAGCCGACCTGCCCGCCCTCATCAACCACGGTCTCTCGGCCCTCGCCGACACCCTGCAGCAGGACAAGCACCTCACAACGCTCAACACCTCCATTGCCATCATCGGCCCCGCGTCCGCCGAGATTGAGCAGGCGTCCTCGGGCGCCGCCCGTCGCGGCTACTTCCGCGTCTGGGAGAACGACGACATTGACGGCCTCCTCCGCTCGTGGCGCAGGAGCCGTGGCGAGCCCGAGGACGGCCCGCAGGAGGAGACTGCCGCCGAGGCCGAGGTTGCGGCTGCTGGTGAGGAGGCTGCTGCTGCCGCCCCGGCCCCCGTGGCGGAGACCGAGCAGGCGGCCGGTGGTGACGACGTCGAGATGCAGTAGAGAAGAGACTCCCATTGTGATGTATTGGCATGATATGTGAAGGAAAGAAAGAGAGAACGCAGTGGTTGTGGGTACGCGCCAGCCAGTCGGGTTTCCAGTGCCTGTGGCCTGTATGACGTTTGAGCGGTGGCCAGTGGACACAGAGCATGGGTATGACCTGAACGCTGCGCCAAGCCAGACACGCTGGGGTACGCTGGCGTGGCCCAAGTGTCCAACAGGTGGAGGCTCTTTGCGACAGTGACTGGGCGAGTGGCAGAAGTGCCGCCTCGAACGCACCAGCACCGTACAGCCTCCGTCTACCTCCACTCCCTCCCCGACGGTCCACCGACTCGCCCGCCGCCCGGTGCTCGGTACCATGCGCCGCCGTGCAGCGTCGCCAGCGCCGAGTCCACTGGGCGTGTACGGGCCGTCGGCCAGGAGTGACAGCAGTATAGTGATGACAAAACGGGTGACCACGGAACTCGCCAGAATGTTGAGCTTACGTAATTATTTCTTTCGGTGGTTCGCGGCCTGCCGACAGAACGCGGCCGTCTCGGCAAAGGGAAAGAACGGAGGGGGTGATATTTCAACCGGCCAAGGGAGGTCATCTTGTTGCTTTCTTCTCCATTCCTTTTGCCACCTAACCTCATCCAACATGCCCCGCTCGGTGAGTCTAGCTCGTCGTCGCTGGCACGAGGTAGTGCTGGGCCACCTGCCCATCACTCCCTCCTAGCGACCAACCACTTTGTGGCCTCTGGCTGACCCGTGGTCCCCTCTCCAGTCCCGCTCGTCCGCCCGCCCTTCGGCGTCCACCTCCCGCCCGGCCCCCGCCCAGCAGCAGCGCCAGGCGTCGACCGCTGCCTACCCCCAGCAGCACGCTCCTGCCCCCGCTCCTGCGGCCACCCACGCCCCCGCTCCCCAGCAGCCCGGTCTCCTCGCCCAGGCCGCGTCGACCATGGGCGGTGCCGTCGCCGGTTCGGTCATTGGCCACGGTATCTCGAGCATGCTCTTTGGCGGCTCGTCCAACGCCCAGGCCGCGCCCCCTCCCCCCTCGGAGCTGCCCGCCCAGTCGCAGGCTCCCGTTAACGGCGCTTCGTGCGACATCCAGGCCAAGGGTGAGTCATGACGAGTGCCGAGGCGCCGGGTGGGTGTTCTGCCATGTTACACACCACCCGGGCAGCTAGCAGTATGTCGGTACCGGTTTTAGCTGACCCGTTTTGCAGACTTCACCAAGTGCCTCGAGGCCACCAACGGCGACATGAACTCGTGCTCGTACTACCTGGAGGCCCTCAAGGCCTGCCAGGCCGCCGCCCGCCCTTACTAGATGTCTCGCGAACGCATAGCATAGCAGCGCGCATGTGTGTCGTTTTTTGCAAGAGAGTAATTGGGAATCAGTAGCATGCACATCATTTTTCACAGTGAACCAGAGGGGAGCAGAAGCAGAGAGTCAGTTAAAGGAGGGCAGTGGTGGGTTGTGTTTTCTCGTTCATTACAGTCACGACCGTTGCGCACGTTGGCGGCAGTGCCCATTCCTTTTGAGGCGGCACGTTCCTCAAATGCGGGGGTGGCCACTCAAATGCTCTGTATTTGGCTCTTCACTGTCTGGTGATGGGTGCTATGCATATGAAGTCTTCCACTCGCCTACTCGTCTCGGTGTTCCGCCTAATGCATACCGAGTTTTCACGCGCGCTTCTTGGCGTGGTACATGTAGTTGCAAAGCTCGCCCATGCCCTTTGCCCACGTACCCTCTACGCCGGGCCAGAGTCTCCACCGGCCGCCGAGGGGGTCATAGATGATGCCGCGGGTTTCGCCGACCTCGCCGACGCGGATATCGCTGGCGTCCTCGTTGGCCTCCCACACGGCGTGTCCGCCCATCTCTTTAGCCACGAACCGGCGCAGCTCCTCGGGCCGGACGTACTTGTGGTAGTGGTGTGTTCCGGGCGTGACGAAGCGGAGAATGTCCTCGGCCATCGTAATGGTCAACAGCTGGGCGAGAGGGGTACGCGAAATAGTCGACATGGCGAGGTGGCCACCGGGCTTGACCATGTCGCCGAGACACTTGAGAAACTCGCCAGGCTGGTCGACGTGTTCCAGGACCTCCATGCTGCACACGACGTCGAACTTTTCGCCAGCGGCGTGGAGCGCCTCGGCCGACGTGTGGCGATACTCGAGGCGGCCCGGGATGGACGCTGGAGTCGAGGGCCCGGCGCCGTGCTCGTCCACAAAGGGGAGCAGCGGGTCGCACGAGGCGTGGGTGCGCGCAATGGCAATGTTGTGCGCCGAAGCGTCAATCGCCACCACGTCGCCGCCGAGGCGCGCAAGAGTCTGTGTACACATTCAGCATATACCCCTTCCCTCCCACCGGAGTGTTCAATTGACACCCCCACCCACCTCGGCAAGGAGACCGCCGCCACATCCAACATCCAAGCACCTCTTGCCCTCGAGCCACCGGCCGGAGCCGCGCGCCTCGTCCCGGCGCTTGTCGTTGCTGCGGTCCGCAAACGTCCATTCAGGCTCGGCGTGCGGATCCATAGCGACTTTTTGGCGCAAGTACTCGACACGTTCCGGGTTCATACGGTGCAAAAGAGCAAACTCGCCAGTCTCGTCCCACCAGTGCTGGGACAGGCGAGAAAAGTGGTCAATTTCATCCTGGTTGATGGTGTTGAGAGTGGTCTGTTGTTGGGTCGAGTGGCGCCTGGTGGATGACGGGGTCGCCAGGCGGGATGTACGAGTCGCCAGGAGCGCGGGGCGAGGGCGAAGGGCTGTGCTCGCTAGCCTTGTTGCAGCGCGGGCTGTGCGACAAGACGACATGGTGGTGTGTGCGGATGCCAGAAGTCAACCGCTCGCTCCCGATCATCTCCCTTTGTCAATAACAAATCCATTTGATTAGGATACGGGCATTAGACATCAACGATAATGAGGGGACTACAAATTTGCTTCCGGCGGAGTCTGCTGTCTTCTACTCGCGCCCCCCACTTTACGCGCGACGCGTCGAGATTGCTTTTTCCTTCCTGCGCGACCGTCATCGTCATTTCACCCAACACATCCATCACAACTAAGCAACAATGTAAGCTCCTCCACTGGCATGCCACAAGCTAACAGATTCAGGTCTTCTGACACTCCCGCTGTCGACGTTGTCCCCGCTGTCGCTGCCACCGAGGGCACCCCCAACCCCGAAGACACCAAGGCCCAGGTGGCAAAGCTCGTCGCCGAGGGCAAGAAGGCCATTGCACTCAAGCAGTGGGAGGAAGGTGTGGCCAAGTATGGCGAGGCTCTCGACCTCCAGTGAGTTAACGACACGATTCCGTCAAACTCGGCTAACCCTGTTCCCTAGGCGCGAGATCGTGGACGAGTTTGACATCACCATGGCGCCTCTCCTCCTTTCGTACGGACGCGCGCTGTACGAGCTCGCCCTCTCGCAGCAGGGCGTGATGGGCAAGGAGGAGGTCGCAAAGGGTACCGACCCCGCCACCCAGCTCGAGACCGAGGCTGCCGAGTCGTCAAAGGGCAAGTTTGTCTTCGAGGGTGACGGCGACGATGACGACGAGGATGACGAGGACGAGGAAGGCGAGGGTGAGGGTGAGCAGGGCGCCGCCGACGGCGAGGATGAGCCCGAAGACGACTTCAATGCCGCCTGGGAGATTCTCGATGTTGCGCGTACCATCTACGCCCGCGAGGTCGAGACCCTTCCCGCGACCGAGGGCCGCGAGCAGCGCCTCCTCCTCTCCGAGTGCCACCTCTCGCTCGGCGACGTCAGCTGCGAGACCGGTGAGTTTTATGTCTGGTTTATATGGCGGTCTCGAGGTTTTGCTGACCCCACCGCGCAGAAAACTTCCCCCAGGCCGTGCAGGACTACACCGCCGCCCTCGACATCAAGAAGGCCCTCCTCCCGGCCTCGTCCCGCGCCCTTGCCAGCGCGCACTACCAGCTCGGCACCGTCCTCGAGTTCACCCCCGCCGGCCGCAAGGCTGCCCTCGAGCACGTCCAGGCCGCGTTGGACGGATTCAAGCTGCGCGCAGCCGACATCACCGCCGCGGACGCCGGCAAGGCCGACGAGGTCAAGAGCGAGGACGTCGCCCGCATGACGTCCAAGGAGCGCGAGGCCGAGTCCCGTGACGTTGCCGCCCTCATCGGCGACCTCGAGGTCAAGATTGAAGAACTCAACAGCGCGCCCGAGCCCGCCGATTTCGTCGCTGAGAGCATCAACCACCTCCTCGGCGGCGCACCTGCTGCCGGCTCGTCGGCCGCCGCCGTCGACTCGCGTCCCGTCAACGACCTGACCAGCATGGTCCGTAAAAAGGCTCCCAAGAAGCCCACCGCCGCTGCTCCTCCCGCGGCCGCAAATGGCGCTGAGAAGCGCAAGGCCGACGACGAGGCCGGCGCCGCCGACAAGAAAGCCAAGGCTGACTGAGAAGACCGAAGTGGGGCACATCCCTCTTTCCGCTGTTTTCTCCGGGTGTTGGGACAAGACCACACATTGACCACCGTTTCTTCTGTGTGTATTTCGCTTTTGCTCTTTCCTTTATTGCTGTATGCATCATGTAGTTTGCAAGTGGGTGTGTCTCTGATGCTTCGTCGGCGAGAGTCGATGTGATCGTCAGCTTTGGCGAGAGTCTGTGTGGTCGCTTCAAGGCACTGCTGGTCCACAAGACACATTGTAGGCTAGGTGTAGGTGTAGAGCTTCGGGCTTTGGGAGGTAACGACGTGTCGGGCCATGGCAACGAGCCTGCTTCGTAGCACGCCATTCTCATCACACGAGGATACCCTATGAGCATGCAGTACGCCACCACACTGTCGTCGGTCAGCCGGACCGTAGATCCGTAGATACCCCAAAGATCCACAGATGCACCTTTTCCGTCGGAAAGATACCTGAGCCTGGGATGCCCTCATGGCTTTATTTGCAACTTGGCTTATGCAGCGGTGACAAAGTCACTAATCACTGATCACTGATCACTGATCACTGATAGTCACGTTGACTTCTACGAGGCACTACATGCCTGAGAGGCGCCGCGCCGCCGACGGTCCGCCTGCAGCTCCTGCAGCCTGACTGCCGTCGGCCAGCGAGGCCGCCGGACAGAGTCTCCGTGCACTTTCCCAAGTCTGAAGGTCAGCGCCCGCGCGAGACGAGTGTGCGCATTCCTAGTGTGCACCTTCGGCGGCCGACATCTACTTTCGGCACTGACACAAAGCGCAGCCATCTCATGTCGCTCGGCTTACGAATGACTTGGAAGGGCTGGTTCCATAGAGGCACTGAGGGATAACACCCAAACATGATATAAAGTGGCTCCTTTGTAGTACTTGGTCGACATCTCGACAGAGTCCAGTAGCTTTCATCAGACTGCTACAGCCAAGTCCCCCCTACCAACGTCCTCGACTTGACCAACATGTCCACCAACACTGTCGCCCTCCTCAGCGCCACTGGTCTCCTCGGTAAACAGCTGGCCAAGACACTCGTCTCCCTCGCCTCGGCGGGCAAGATCAAGCAGGTCGTCATCCTCCACCGCCCCACGTCCGACCTCTCTGACATCCCGGACAGCGTTGAACGCCGTATCCTCGACATTGAGTCCACTACTCCCGAGCAGGTCGCCTCTGCTCTTGAGGGAATCGACGTGCTCATGTGCGTCCCCCTCCCCGATGTCGCTGCATAACTGACATACCAGCTCTGCCGCCGCCAAAGTCCCGTTTGACGCCCAGGAGCGTTTTAACAAGTCGCTCGCTGCAGTCACGACCCTAAAGGCATTCATTCCTTCCGAGTTTGCAGTCAACTGGACCGCCGAAGAGGCTGCCGACAAACTCAACGTTGTCGTACACTCCACGTTTGCCCTCAACGCGCAGCTACGTTCGCTCGGTGTACCCCTCGCTGTCGTGCACAACGGGCTGTTTGAGCCCTTCCTCTTCTTCACGCCCTTTACGGGTCTGGATGCGGCCAACAACACTTTGGCGTTTTATGGCGACGCTCTCCACCGTCCTATTCCCGTCACGAGCCCCCAGTACCTCGCACATGCGATCGGGGAGCTGGTATCGACATACCCGGTCCATGAGCTTGCCGGTAAGCAGTGGACGGTGATCGAGTACGAGACGACGGGCCAGCAGATTGTCGACGCCCTCGCCGCCGTTCACGGCAAGCCGCCCACGATCACATCCATTACAGACGCCGACATTGAGGCGCAGCGTGCGCTTGGGCCCGCCGCCGTCATCGGTGCTGCGGCCAAGGTCAAGTGGGGCGCTGGGGTCTTTTCCAAGGACGACCAGTTTGTCCCTGCGGGTGTGGCGGCGGGCAACCTTGAGCAGACGGTCGCTGCGGCCTTCAAGGCTTGATGAGCCCGAGGGGTGTATGTAGTTTTGATGGTTGTTGCAGTCACCCAGGGTATCCTAGTGCATGTGAATGAATCCCTATGCAGATATAGTCTGACCTGCACGACCTGTATCGTGCAGTTGCAGTCGGCCCAACTTTGCTCCGGCCCCTGGGAAACCCACACTACAGCCGGGCGACTTTGTAACCTACGTTCATAGTGTGTTTTTGGGCCACCTGATAAACGCAGTATAGGCCTAGTCAATTCCGGTACCCACTGCGATTTCGCACCAGTTGTGTGTATTTCGCCCCACTGCATGCGATGAACGCCATACTCGGTTTCGTATCCGGCTTATCCCTTGCAGCTTCCACTCCGTGCACCATCATGAATGCTACACATCACATCTCTCAAAAATCTACTCTCTGTCATCGTCTCTGCCTTGACACTCCACTCCACGTCCCCTGCCTCAACTAACCGCGATCACTGCCTAGTCCTTGCGAACATGCGTAAACGTGCCCGAGGCGAACCAGCGGTCGTTGGCCTCCTTGACGCGCTGCGCGGCCGAGAGCGAGGGCGTGACAATCTCGATACCTTGCACGGGGGTGAACGACAGGGAGGTCTGGGTGCCGGATCCAGCGTCCGAGGTGAGCGCGGAACGGCCGAGCATCTGTGTGCGCAGCTTGTTGGCGCGGGAAAGCTTGGCTGGGGAAAAGAGTCAGTACAGTACAGCACAGCACAGGAAACGACAAAAAACTCACCTTTGCTCTTGGTGTCTGCCACTTGGGCACGCACACGACCGGCCTGGCCAATCATGCCGAGACCAACACTCTCGTCGTCCTGGTCAATCTCCTCCTCGGCCTTGCCAAACTCGACACGGTTCTGGAGCTTGCGCAGCTCCGTCTGGGCATACTGCTCCTTGAGCTTGCGTGCGCGCTTGCCTCCGCGCTTTTTACGCGCCGTCTCTTGAGGGATGGGCAGAGCCTTGATCATCTTGTTGGGGGCGGGCTCGGCCATCTTTTCAATACGTTTCTGCAAGTCGACGAGGAGCTTGCGGCCGTACGAGCCGTCACGGCACGACTTTCCGGCATCGATGCGTGCTGCGAGGGCGACCTTGGCCGAGACAACGCGCTGAGCACGCCGCCGGTCCTCGGGCTGGGCGGACTGGACGAGCGGAGACTGGAAGATGAAGCCAGTGTGTCGCTGCTGCGACACGGCAGACAGGTGCGAGGTTGCCAGCGTCTTCTTCATGGCACCATAGAGCATAATGTTGCAGCTTGGTGCGCGGGAGAAGGCGTGGAGACCGCCAGCGAGACCCAGGAGCTTGGCGGCGATGCCGGTACCGACAATGACGGAAATGTTCGGCGCGACGGCAGACATGCGGCTCTCGACATAGTTGAAGATCTGCTCACGGGCATCACGGAGCTGCTCGGCGACCTCAATGGCACGCTGCACTGTCAGCCACTCGCCGTTGGAGAGCATCCTGCCACGGGTGCTGGTGGCCGTAAGGGTGATGGAGAGGACAGTCGCCGGAGGAAGAGTTGAGGGCATGACGGCTTTTGTGAGGTCGTCAACGTTGCCAATGCCTTGCACGGCGGCAATATACGTCCATGGGTCGGCGATGAGCTGCTCAAGCTCGGGGAAACGCGGTCCGTAGTGGTCACGGATAAACTTGTGGACGAGCATGATCTCGTTGTCGACCTCCACGCTCATGTTGTTGGCCGTGACGACAAGGTGGTACTCGGGGTTCTCCTCGAGGGGTCCACCAGACGAAGACGACATGTCGGTCGGCTCTGCTGTATACCGCGCAATTCCCTTGGCTGTCAGCGCATACCGCTCTGCTTGGGCATGACTCACCTCCAGCACTTCCTTGAGCTTCTTGCCCGTCATCAACTTGGCGACCTTGGCCACATCCTCGATGCCAGCGAGGTCGGTACGGTTGACCTCGTCCTGGTCAAGCTCATCCGCAGGCCTCACACCTCCCTCAGGAACATAGCCTGCAGCGGATGTTCCATCCTCCATCTTGAGGTCACCGTCACCTCCATCGAGGTCGTCGTCGTCCTCGAGGTCGTCGAGAAGCGAGCGCTTGGTGCCCTTGGATGGTAGGGGCGGAGGGGGCATCATACCTCCGTTGGACGACGAGGCCTGCACCTCCTCGGGCTCTCCATCTGAGAGGCCATCGAGATCTGCCAGGAGCGAGTCGGCCAGAGACATGGTTGTGGATTGGGCGTTGTCAATAACAGGCGTAAAGACACCCATTCCGGTGGCAACATACAACAACTCGCATATGATGGGGCGTCAAAGATAAAGTGGGGGGACGTATTAAATGGCCCAAGACCTCCACCCTTTGCCATCTTCCGAATATCATATGGCTCGTCGTCGTTGGTGTGTCGTCCAGATCCCGCCACGGCCTTTGAACGTAGCAATGGAGCTCTGTAAGGTCCAGTGGCCAGTAGTCTTGCAGGTGGGCGACTGATACTCATGGAGATGGTATACGAATGCTCCCATGCATTCAGTGGGGTATGATGCAAAGCTCGCAGACGCAAATGTCGACAGTTGCGGGTGGCAGTTTGGCTGTGACGTCGGCTGTCTGGGTCAATACTCTTTCGCCCAAGCCATCCTTCTTCTGCTCCAAGTTCATGGTCATTTTCCTGGCCCCTCTCAGCCTCTGTTGCTGTTGCGGACTCGCCCATTTATTGTTCTGTGCGCACCGTAAAAGGGAAAATGGCTGCAACGCCATTTGCCCTCCCTCCACCGGCCACCACAGCCAGCACACGCGCGCGCGCCGGGCCAGGTCGCGCCAATTTGCTTCCGTCTCTCTCCTGGCTGGACGCACCCAGGCGATTTTCTGTTTGGGCGCCCAAAGTCAAAGAGCATCTCGACACACAAGCAAGCTCGAGCAAGCCCAATTATCCACGCACCATTCGTTTTCTACACCACACCGCGGCCTCCCCTTCATCTCCTTTGCCGTCTCGTCCCCTCAAACAATGTTCACGGCTGTCCAATAAATACCCCTTCTCACTGCAACATCCTCTCCCTTCCTTCCCCAGCTCGGCGATGGCCTGCCGTGCGCCTCAGGCCATCGTCATGTCTGGACGACTGCCCCCCTCAACAGTCACGCATGTCTTGCGTCTCGTCGGCACGTCGTACCTCGACAATGGTGCCGGACCATCGCGACGAGCGTTTAAAGTGCTCCCCCGCACTTTACTGGTCCACGTAGGTCGCGACGTTCGTTGCCCTTGTGGCATACTGACAGCGCAGCCCACCGTTGCGACCTTGCAGGCTTCGCGGCGATTCGTTTCGTCGGCCCCTGCTCCGCCGCCAGCAGATTCTGATGAGACCACTGTGGTGCCCACCCCAGAACGTCGCCCACGGGATCCAAACCATCCACGATTCTCTTCTGATCCAGAAGTCAGAAGGACATCGACAGAGCCAGCCTGGGCGCGCTTGCCTGAGGACAAAAGGCAGAGGCTTTTTGGTGACGCACCTCGACCTTCACCAACACAATTCCGGGAATGGTTTGACGCCCTCGAGAACCCAGCCATGATCCTGCCTGCAGACCGACTGGTTGCCGTCTTGAAAGTGTTCAGCACCACAGAAACGACCCAGGACGACTGGAAGTGGCTGGGCCTGGTGCTTGCTGAGGCCAACCGAAAGGAGAACTGGCAGTGGGCCAAGCTGCCCGGTTCTGAGCAGATGTTTCGTCTGCTCCGCGGCCTGTCGTTTGCCCACTGCGAGAAGTGGGACGCAGCTGCGACGAACATGGCCCTTGGTCTCAAAGCGTCTCTCGTTGCCGGTGACCTCAACCAGCAGTTCCGCTGGCTTCGAACTCCCGAGTTGGACGCTCTCGAGGAGTACACTGTCATGCTTTGGATGAAGCGGCGAGTGGAAGATATTGGACGAGTTGTGCGGTATGCCGGTCCCCACTGGCACAAGACCCTCCTGTTGATCCCCGGAACCCGTGACATCCACCCAAGCGCGCGACGAGCACAGGAGATCGTCTTCACCGCTCTCAACCAAATCCGTGACCCTGCCAAGTACATTACTGTCCAGATCGAGGACAGAGAACACGCGTCCAATTCTGTCTACACTCTCGCCATCATCCTCCTAACTGGCCTTGTTTCAGATCGCTTGCGAAGCAGTGACGCCTTTACATTTTGGAACCACATCATCAAGCATCGGGGGGCAGTCAAATTCATCTCGCCTTTCCTAGGCTCAAAGCTTGCCATCAACCTGTCGTCGGACAAAAAGAACCTGGCAGCCAAGGAGGTTTTCAAGACGCTCTATGAGACGTTTCCCAAACTTTCGCACTCTGTGCTCAGTCGTCAACTCCAGTTCCATTCCATGGACGGCGATCAGCAACAGGTCCAGGTCGTGTGGGCGAAGATTACAAAGAGCTTCAAGCCCACAACGAATGACCGCATATGGGTCGCCTCTGTGTTTGCTGCTACAGGCGATATCGATGCCACTCGCAAGGCTCTTCGCAGCCTGTTTGGCGCTGGCTACACGGAGGATGTGGATGCCCTGTGCATTCTCACGCAAGCGTTTATTGCTGCCAGGGAGGCGGAGCCTGCATTTGCGGTTATTAAGAAGATCAACACCATTCAGCCCAGGTTGGCTCCACACCACCAGCTCCTGAGACTCTATGCCGCGCAGGCTGATGCTGCGAATGCCATCAACGTTTTCGACACGATCATCCAGGCAGGTCTCTCACCCACCGAGCCGTGCTACAACACCCTTCTTTCCGTGTTTGCCAATACAGCCGACTACGCGCACGCCCAAGAGGTGTTCAACGCAATGGTAAGGGCAGGTGTCGAGCCTTCTGCGAAAGCTTGGACTTCGTTGGTCAATTCCTACATCGAGGCTGGCGAGTTTGGGGGCGCGGCCGCACTGTCCGACAAGATTCCCCTGGAGCATTACCTCGATGACGGCATGTCAACAGCCATCATGAAGGCGTTTGTCTACGTGTCCGCGCCGCTTCCGCAAGTGGTCCGCATCTTCCGACAGCTTCGCTATCCGTCCGCTCAAGCGTGGGCGCTCATGATCCAGTCGGCCGCCGACTGTCAGGACATGGACCTCGCTCGCTCAATCTTTGAGGAGATGGACGCCAGAGCAACCGTCGACTGTCTTTCCCCGAAACCCAATGTCTACGTCTTCTCCATCCTGCTGCACGCCTACCTTCGCAAACACGACCGTGAATCGTCCCGTGCCGTTTATGACGCCATGATTGAGCGTGGAATTGTGCCCACCAGTGTCACATACGCTATCATTACGAACTCGTACGCCAAGAGCAAAGACCCAAACTCGTTCCAGCAAGCGCATGACTTTGCCACGTCCGTGGTGAGCAACCTCTCTCCTGACGAGAAGACTACTGCGCGCGGCAAGCCAGCCGAGAATGTCTTTGGTCCCCTCATTATCGCTGCAGGCAAGGCCGGAGACCTCTCGCGCGCTAAGAGCTACTACGAGACTGTGAGGGCTTCGGGTGGCACTTCCGTAATCCTCACCTCGCAACTCATGAACGCGTACCGTCACGCTCGTCAACCGCACGAGGTCTACCGCCTGTGGCTTCGTCTCTTCAAGGACACTATGCGTGCCATCCCGCGCAAGACGCCCAGCGACAAGGCATTCAAAGTCACCCGTTCGCGTAACAATGTGTTGTGTGTGCCGCTCTCGATCATGATCCGCACACTTGCCGACACCGGCGATCACGGACGTCTCAAGAAAGTGTGGCATGCTGTCCGCACAGCTGGTTTCGGCGTCGACGCTGCAAACTACAACCATTTTGCGGCGGCAAGTGCCCAAACTGGTGACATTGAAGGTGCTTTCCACATTATCGACCGTGTCATCATGCCCCGTTATGATGAGGTTCGCGAGCGTGAATACAGGGACATGCGCACTGCCAACGGTCTCGCCGGTGTCAACCTCGCGAGGAGCTCCGACGACCCCGAGTTGGTTTATGGCCCATTCCGGGAGATTTCACCCAACACGATCACACACCGGCTTCCCGAGATACCAGTCGACCGCGGTAACACGTGGGGTCGTTTCATTCTTGCTCAACGTCGCCATGCCATGAACATTATCAGGAGGAACTACTATGAAAAGTACCCTGCCGATGATCCTCAGGTTTTGACAAATGACGACGTCGCCGACCCCGACTTCCGCCCCAACCGTCGTTACCGTCGTCGATCACGCAAGGTGCCAGATTTCGAGCACGATCCGGACCAGCCAACGGCAGTCAACACTGAAATCATGTCCCACTGGCGGCCAACCGATATCATGTGGCGACCCGACGAGCGCACGCTCAAGGTTATCAACCAGGCGTTCCTCCAGCTCCAGATCGAGAACCGCCGTAGGGTCACCGAACGCAAGTTGGCGGTGTTTGGTGACTCGGCCAAGTTGTTGCCGCAGTACGGCAACCGACACGCGCCAGAGTACCGCAAGGCTCTCCTCGAAGGTCGCAAGGCCTACCGCGAGGCCGAAGCCGCGGAGCCACCTACGCCTGTTACCTTGCCGTACTTCAACTTCAACCCCACCGTTGTCAACTACGACGGCACCGTCAAGTTGATTACGCCTCACGCAATGATTGCGCGTATCCGCCGCAAGTATCCCCGCATCGTGCAGATGATGATGTGGCACCGCCGCAAGAACAGGCTCCGTACGGGTCGTGTCAGAATTAGAAAGGCGCTCCGCAAAAGGCGACAGCTTGCCTGGCAGAAGAAGCGCCGCTGGCTTGACTATCAGCGCAAACGTCGCTGGTAAATCCTCCGTCCTCCCCTCCCATCCCCACACTCTCCCCCCACCCCCACCCCCAAATCAACGCGCGTTCTCCCCTCGCTCCCCTTCCTTGCATCTACCTATCTCTCTCGCTCTTTGGCTCTCTCACTGCATCTCACTGGTGTTGAGCATACATTGCATTCATGGTCTGCCCTCCCCATTCATAGCATATGCATATTGGATCCCTCGTCGACTTGCCACACATTTTGAGAAACTGACCTTGGCTGCGGCCGGACCCTTTGGCCTGGGCCGCGTTTCCGATTGCGCGTGACGTCAAGCCGCGGATCGTCGTATGGTGCGGGCTCCTCCTATTTTCGGGTCACATATCCACTCAATCTCTCGAGGCCTCTTCTTCTTCCTCTTCTTTTATTCCTCCCACACGACCATCTCATGCTTCCCCTCAAACATCCTCTCCGCATAGCACGTACATCGGTTCTGGGGCGGGCGTCGCGCCTCGCCACACCGTCGCTGTCGGTTCTCTCGGCTACCAGCACCATCGGACGCATTCCACCGCGCCTCCCGTCGCCATCGGTGCGCGTCTTCTCCACCAGCCCGACGCGACACTCCCCTCCTCCGCCAGCCTCGGAGACGCCAGAGGAAATCACTGTCCCCGAGCGCGAGCATGCGTCGTTTTACATCTCCAATGTCCTTCCGATCCAAGTGAGCTCGCTGGACCCCCGCCCGTCGATCGCCCGACTTCGCGAGGAGACGTTGCTCGACGACCTCATAGCCATCACCAACGAGCTGCGCGGCACGCACGCGTTCCGCGTCGAGTCCTGGGAGGTTGCAAGGAAGGACGGTGGCTTCTTTTGTCATTTCAGCTACCTTCCCCCCTGTGCTGCCGACCTCCCACGACACGTACACGATCCGGCAATCCACACCCCGGAAGATGTCGCTGTCGAGCCCACTTCGCCCGCGAGCCTGTTCCTCCCACGCCTCATTGATGCGGCACACAAGCACGGCGGGTGGCCCCACTGGGCTGGTCAGTGGTGGGCCAACTTTATCGCTAGGGACAGCACCAACTCGCGCACGACTGACGAGGCGGGCCACCACCTCTACCGCGGCGACACGCCACCGGGCCAGCCGAGACCACCAGAGGACGTTCCTCAGCTGCAGGGCTGGCAGCGCGTTGCTGGTATCGGCCGCATCTGGATAGTGCGCGGTAGGCAGTGGACGGAGGACCTGTACCGTTTCCCATCGTCACGCCTTCGCGTCGAGTTTGACGGTCCCGACGTCAGCCAGGAAATGCTCTATCGACTGTTCAGGCCGTATGGTCGCCTGCTGGAGATCATACCGCCCGCGCCCGTGCCAGCAGGCAACCTGCGTTTTGCCCTGCTCCACTTTTCCCGCATCACCACTTCGGTGACAGCTAGCAACTGTCTGCACGGGTACAACTCGCCCATCAAGTCTGCCGACTATGACTTGAGAAAGTCGGGGGCCGACGGCGAGGAAGGGTCAAAGGTCCCCTCGTCTCGTCTGCGTATCTACTACGAGCGCCCGCTCAAGGCACACTACATTCGTGACTGGATCAGAGACCACCCGCGTATTTCCCTCCCCGTCCTGGCCTTCCTTATTGCCACGCTGTCGTACACCTTCTTCGACCCTATTCGCTCCTTCTTCGTCAGCTCGAACATCGAGGGTGTGTTCAACATCGAAGAGTACCCCGTCGTCAAGTTTGTCCGTGAAAACGTCTGGGCGCCACTCATGAAGTTGGTCGGAAGCAACAGGAGGGTCAACCGTCGCAACGTCGAGCACCTCGGCCGCGCGTCTTGGGAGGACCGTCTCGAGGCCGAAAAGTCGATCCAGAACTGGCTGTCAGAGTTCCCCAGTACATTCATTGTGGTCCTGGGCCCGCCCGGTAGTGGCAAGCACGACCTGGTCGATCATGTCATCAAGCAGGAGAAGAAGTGAGTTGTGTGCTTCCTGGGCTATAACTGACATTAGGCCCGCACTGGTCATCGACTGTGCCGAGATGGCGAAGGCCAAGACGGACTCAGCCCTCATCAGCGCCCTCGCCGACCAGACCGGCTACTGGCCCGTCTTCTCTTTCCTCCAGAGCGTCAACGGTCTCATTGACCTCGCCTCGGTCGGTCTCATTGGCCAAAAGGCCGGATTCTCGACGCCTTGTGACCAGCAAGAGCGCAGCATGCTGGACATTGTCAGTGGCGCGCTCAAGGACACGTCGGTGCATGCACAGAAGGGCCGTGTCGAGAAACAGGAGTGTGCCGAGGACCGGATCAATATGGCTGCCGACCGCGAGCACAAGCGCCACATGATCGAGATGGGCGTTTGGCATGACGGCCGCCTCGACTGCGTCGCCGGCAACGGTGTCATGAGCGAGCTGGGTGTTGGTATCGAGGAGCCTACCATCTACGACATGCCCGCAACCCCGGCACCACTCATGGGTAGCAATGCCCCGATTGACGGTGAAGGCGTCCCACCCCAGACTCCTGCTCGCTTTTCCGAGATCACGGCTGCCATCCAACAGGCAGCCGAGGAGAATGTCGACCCCCAGGCCGACGCGATCGCCACCTTGCCCATTGTTGTTTTGCGCAACTTCTCTGCCAAGCACGCTCGTGGTGACATGTGGAACGTACTCGCAGAGTGGGGCGCGTCCCTCATCGAGAACAAGATTGCCCACGTCATCGTTGTTGGCGAGGGCTCGATCACTACCAAGACCCTCACACAGGCTCTCCCCTCCAAGCCTCTCGACTCGGTCACGCTCGCCGACGCAGACGACTACAACTCGCTCGAGTTTGTGCGTGAAAAGCTCTCGACCAATGACCAGCCCTACAAGCTCTCGGACGCCGACAAGATGGACATTTCCAAGCTTGGCGGTCGTATGGTCGACCTCGAGCTTCTGGTGTACAAGACGCGCGGCGGCCAGTCCATCAACGACGCCGTCGACGACATTGTCGTTCGCAATGTTATCGAGATCCGCAAGGCGGCCTTTGGCGACGACACAGCAGAGGCCAAGGGCTTGCCGTGGACGCGTCCCCAGGCATGGAAGATTATCAACGAGCTGTCCAAGAAGGGCGAGCTGCCCTATGGCAAGCTTCTGGTCGACTGGCCCTTCAAGGGACAAGAGCCCAGCCTGCGCGCACTGGAGGAGCACGACATCATCTCCATTTCGTACACCGAGGGCCGGCCCTCGACTGTCCGCCCCGGCAAGCCCGTGTTCAGGCAAGCGTTTAACCGTCTAGTCAGCGACCCTCCCTTCCGCGCCAGCAGCCAGATCGAGTACAACAATGCGTTTATCACCAAAATCGAGACGGACATTGCCGCCATTGAGGCGGAACTGGCCCAGCTCCGCAGCATTACCGCCGAGGGAGACAAGCTGGGTGTCGGCGAGGGCGGCTGGTTTGGCATGACCAAGGGATCGGGTATCCACCAGCGCGCGCAGTACCTGCTCGCCAAGCTTGAGACCCTCATGACCAAGCTGCGCAATGCAGACGCCGACAGTGATGCCCAGAAGCTGGTGTTCTCGGCCCCACGACCCAAGCCGAAGCCGTCTACTGCTTAATTTACATAATACAATGCAGACCACTCTGTGTAAAACACAAACAGAAGAAGCACCTGTTGTCGCTGACAATGCATGCATATGGGTTGTGCGGAGAGATAGAGGCGGAGAGAGAAAAATGCAACACAAGGGGGGGGGGGACAAGACACAGTAATCGGCAAAAGAGTTGGAGACTAGAGCTTGAGACGCTTGGCGTCTGGGTTGGCCTCTTCGCGCTTCTTGCGCTTGGCGTCCTCCTTGTCGCCCTTGCCGACGACGGTGACACCCTTGCCAGACTTGACGAGGGCCTGGAGCGCCTCGTCCTTTTGCTCCTTGACGCTCTTCTTCTTGGCGTAGAGCTGGGCCGTGGCTCCCAAACGGGCCTTTTCGGCCTTCTTGGTTTTGCGGGCCTTGCCGCGGGCGCGACGGGCCTCCTCGGGCGTCTGCTCGGAACGGGCCTGGAGCTCGGTCGCCTTGGGGCCCGCGAAGAGCTCGTGTGGGGCCAGCATTGTCGTGGCCTGCTGGGTCGAGGGCAGGGCAGTCTCCATCGAGGTCGTGGCAATGTTCTCGACGGTGGTGATCTGGGCCTTGGGCTGGAGGCTTGTCAGTTGAATGTTCACACTCGTTATTCGCGCGTTACTCACCGCCTTGGGGACAAAGTTGAGCGAGCTGAGGGCGTCGAGCTTGTAGCAAATCTCGCCCCAGAGGTTCTCAATCTCGTCGTGCTCCTTGCGGAGCTTCTCGTCGCGGGGGTCCTTGGCAGCACCACCGGCAACCTTGGCCTGGAAGTCGTCCTCGTAGATCTGCGCGAGCGACTTGGTCGACTGGGTGTCCTGGAGCTCAAAGAAGCGCGAGGGGAGGAAGGGAGTGGGCTCGTATGCGCGCACACGCTCGGGAGAGTCAAAGTTGTTGTCGAGGATACGCTTCTTGATGAGCTCCTCAAGCGTGGCGACGCTCTCCTCGGTGATGACAGGGACGACCTTGGCGACGTGCTCAAAGTCGAGGTTCTCCTCGAGAAGCGAGTTTTCAGGACGGGCACGGGCCGAAGCCTCACCCATAAGCGTCCAGTCCTTGGGACCAATGGCCTCGCTCTCCAGCTGGGCAATCTGGTCTGCCAGCTCGCGCTGTCGCCTCTCGTGCGTCGAAAGAACCTTTTCGCTGTCCTCGTCGTCCTCACTGTCGTCAAACAGGTCGCCCTTGACGCGCTCCATGGCATCACGGGTCTCGTCAATGTCGTCCTCGTCGGGCCACTGAACTGGCTCGTCCTCGTCGTCCTCGTCGGCAAACGCAGACTTGCTCTTCTTCTTGCCCTTGCCGCTCGCCTTGCCCTTGCCCTTGCCAGCATTTCCTGTCGCCTCCTGTTGGGGAGGTGGTGCGAAGAAGTCGGCGTAGGAGATGTCTGGTTGTCAGTTATCTTCGCACGAACTCGGTAACTCACCGGCATCGTCATCGCCCTCCTCCAGGAAAAGGTGGCCCACGTCGTCGAGGTCGGCCTCCTCATCCTCGTCGCCTCCCAACCTGCCCGAGGTAACGCGGGTAGCCTCCTGCTCCTCGGTCATGCGGTTGAATTCGTCGATCGAGAAGAACTGGTCGTCCAAAGTCGGGTGTTGAGCCTTGCTGGACTTGCGAGGCTTGGATGGGCCAGCAGCGGAAACATCGTCGTCGGACTCGTCGCCAGAGCCCATGGCAACATCGCCCTCCTCATCGGATCCCTCCTCCTCTTCATCTTCGTCGTCCTCGTCCTCGTCATCCTCTTCCTCCTCCTCGTCATCCTCCTCGTCCTCGTCCGATCCGAGCGACATGTCCTCGTCCTCGTCCGAACCGAGCAACTCGTCGTCCGAGCCCTCCTCGGCGCTTCCCAGGTCACTGGCACTGTCGCCCTCATCGTAACCCTGGTCGCCCATCATCTGCTTCCACTCCTCGACTGTCATCTCCTCGGTGCTGTCGTCGTCGTCACCATAGTCGCCAAAGTCGCCATAGTTGTCGCGGGTCCTCCTCGTCGTCCATCTCGTCCCTCTCCTCGCCGGTGCCAACCTCCTTGACGACACGGCAGATGCCCTCGGCACGCAGCTCGAGCTGTGACCAGACCTGTTCCGGGTCCATGCCGTCGGTGGTGAGGACGCTCAACGGCGTGTAAGGGAGGAGCTCGGTCGGGTCGGGCACAGCGGGCTCATCCTCGCCGCCCTTCTTGGTGGAGGAACGGAGCGAGATGGCAGGAGGCTGGAGGATCGAGACAAGGAAAGGGTGCAGGTGAGGATGGGACATGGGCTCGAGCGAGATGGCTACGGCCTGTCAGCTAAAGGTCGCCGTGTCTAGTATAGCTGCTGGTGCTCACCGAGATCGAAGATGCCCTTGGCAGCCTCAATCGCGCCCTCTGCAAGCGCCGCGTCGCCTCCTTCGCCCGCAAGGTTGTGCTCCTTGCTCTCGAGGAGACGCGCGAGGCGGTCGAGGCTCTGCGGGATGTCGAGCTGGTCTGTATCGTTGGCCATCTCGTCGGGTGGTGGTTGTTGTGTCGAGGAGATGTGCGGTGGAGGTGCTGTGACGGCCCAGAATTTTGAAACTGGCAGCCAGAGAGAGGTGATCTCAAGGGCCCAGGTGGCGGCGCGGGACCAAAATGGGCGCTAAATAGATTACGTCACCTCGCGGAGGTGGAGGCGGGGACAGTAATCATCAATCTTCGCTAGTATATCGGTTAGTATAACCGCCTCTCATTAGAGAGTTTCCTAATAGGATCATCGCGGTAGAGCAGGGTTCAACTCCCTGGCGGAGAATTCCTTTTTGTCTTTTTGCGCCAAGAATCGAATGAGGACAGGCAAACTACAGGTCTGTCTGTCTCATGCCGTCTGGTTCGCCACTGTAACCTGCGTTTCCAGTTGAAAATCCTTGGGCGAGCTGGGTCATGGGCATCTTGTGTAACTGTGGCTTCTCCCGGGTGCATTGCAGCGTACCACATGTGTGGCAATTCACGAGGACACACGCAAGCGTGTGGCACCAAGGGGGATGGGTGTTGGTTGGCCTTGCCAGGCCTTGTGGTCCCCGCCCGGGCCTCAATCTCTTCATCTCGGCGACTGGTGAGCCACAGGCAGCAGTGCCAACCAGAATGAAGCTTATAGCTGCAATATCCTCCATGCCCCTCTCTGTACCCAGCTCTGTGGCACATCCAACGGCAGGTATGCGGAATAATCACGTAGTCCACAGACACCATCCAAACCCACCTTCTCACCTCCCCGTCCGGAAACGTTACGCTGCTCCAATCGCCACAGATCGAGATGCACCAGTGTGCAGTGGCACCACTGTCCATTCCCGACCTGGAAAACACACCATTGCCAACGGCATGTTCATGCCTCATCTCTAGTGTGTATTTCGGCCTGTCCAGGGTGAAAGCCAGGTGGCGGGGAATGCACACCGAAACGTAACGGGAAGGATGGCGAATCTGAGCATGAGCACAACGCTGGGACGCGGGACGAGATCCGAATCGGATCTGGGTACGTTTTTTTCCCAGCCACGCATGCACGCACGTTGTGTCGTATGCTTCTGTCGACGGCGATCTGGGTAGATCATGTCTTGTATTGTGAACAGGCGGTGACCTTGGGTCGCCGGAGAGTGGCAGCGTACATTCCAGGTTGAGGGGAATGTAACCCGGCAACAATCCCTGCTTCCGCGCATCTGTCACTTAGACACTTGAAGGTGCCACGAGGTACAGTGCGCAGCACGCATGGTCAGCTCTCCCCCTTTCCTAGCTTTCCTAGCTTTCCTAGCTTTCCTGGCCATGCCCCTTTGCCGTCCCCGTCAGAATGTAGCCCAGCAGCGAGCGCATTGCCCAGAAATGTCAGTACCATGTTTCTGCGCAAACCCCGCTCCCTCATAAGCACTACTTGTATCATGTCATCCTCGTCCTGTATCTTCACAACGCGGCCGCCCACCGTGCGCCGCCTAACACCGTGCTTTCGGCAATGGTGCCGTCTAGAGCTGGTTGATGCGCTGAGTGACGCGCTCCTTGAAAGTGGAGTCTGGGGGATACGGGTCAGTACAAATCCAAACTGACGCGCGTGTAGTTTGTCCCCTGGGGGCCACTCACAGGCATTGAGCAGGGTCTGCTCGTTGATCACAATGTCGGTGGTGTCGGGCTTGGGACGGGTGACGCGGCCGGCGATGGCAGCGGCGTCGGTCTCGAGGATGATTCTGGAGGAGTCAGTCCTTGATCGTTGGCTGGAGGCGGGGGAGGTGGGATTTTGAGACCTAGATGCGTGGCTCCATCTTTCACGAAGGCTGCTAGGATGATCTGAAACAGCTAGCAGCCTCGCGGCAAGGGAGCCTACGCTCTGCTCACATAGAGCCAGAACCGTCGAGACTGGATGACCGCGATTATTGAACATCCAGCCGACAGCACGACACCATATGCTCCTTCTCGATCCCCTTTCCACCGCACTTCCATTCTCTGACGCGGGCGCGCTACTCACCCATCATCAATAGTCTCGTCCGCGGCAAGGAGGACCAAGTCGAGGCTCTCGAGGACGTTGCGCTTCTCAATCTGACCGCGGAGGAGGAGAGAGACCGAGTCGTGGAAAGCGGTGAGCGCAGACTGGAGCATGAGCTCGTTCGAGGTGGCCAGGGGCCCAACGACGTGGAAGTGCAGGTCGGTCGAGGCGCGCGAGAGGATCAGGTGAGGAGGGAGAGGGTGGATGTCGCCTGTGGGTGCAAAGTGGAGGGAAGTGAGGAGGTGGATGGGTGATGACAACAGCAGGTGAGGGCGGAGACGAAGGATCCACACGGCGCGCAGGCATAGGGGACACCAAGTAGAATGGTACACGGCGTCGATATCAATAGACGAAAGCGTAGACGACCACCATTAGAGAGAAGAAACACCATGGTCAGCGCCCAACTCTACACGCGACTAGACACTTGACGTACCAGCTCCTCGCCTAGTCTTCTCAAACACGCTCTTCTCAAACGCCCGCTGCTCCTTGTAGGTGTGCAGTCCAGACATTCCTGGTCCACCGGGTCCGGCGCCAAGCTCGGCGACGATGCCAGTCTCGGCAGAGGTCTGGTGTGGGGGAGCATAGTACTTTGCGACCACGCGGTTGCCCTCGCTGTCGAGGATGAGCAGCGCAGTGACCGTGTAGAGCGAGAGGTTGGCCTGGAGTACAAGTCAGCACGTGCTTGGCGGTGTATCCGTCATGCTGTGCGCACCATGATGGGCCGTTTGTGGTTGGGGGGAGGACGGGGTAAAGAGGTGGTTGTTGAAATCGAGACGATGAGGAGGTGGTGGTGGTGGTTGGAATGAGCGTGTCAGGCCGCGTTCTGAATGTTAACGTGGCAGCCAGGCACGGATCACAAATGGGTGTGGTGGATGCATTACAATTTTGGGCTAAATTTGTTATGAACAACTATCTACCACTGCAGCTATTTACAATTACAACCATGGGGTATAGCTCTCCCATATGCAGCATGCTGTTTTCTCTCTCAAACGTCCTGTCCCTCCACGTCCACATCCGGCGCCATGGACGACACACCCTCCAGGCCGAGCAAGTTGGACGCGTCACCGAATGGGGAAGCTGTCACCGACTTGATGGCCACCGCAGAGGGATCAGGCAGGAGACCGATTGGCGAGCCTAGCCCCGGCTTGGCTGCGAGTTCCTTAATCTTGTCCTTGTCCTGCTGCTGCTCGTCGGACATGATCTTGATCGGGTCGCCAACCAAGACAGTGTGCCCCGGAATAAGGCTGAGGGCGATCGAACCGACGGTCGAGGTGACCAAACCGGCCATGCGACGTGAGAGCCAACTGAAGCGCTTGGCAAACGGCACAAATGTGTCGATGACGTCTTGAACGTCCACAACGTCACGCACATGGGTGGCTTTTCCCACCTCATTGAACTCGACGATGGTAGAGACGGGCAGGTTCCAGCGGAGCAGGAAGTCAAACTCACTCAGCAGAGAGGCTGCAAGCGAGTAGACAAAGGAACGTTGTGGGAGGTCGAGGGTGGCAAGCGAGTCGGTCGAGTCGGTAGGGGTGACGAGGCCGCGTGGTGAGGGCCGTTTGATAATGGACGGGAACAGACTGAGCGAGATGACATGGTCGATGAGCGCAATGTGGTAGCCTTCTGCATGGGTTAGCCAAACGAACTCGACCAGGTACACCCACCATAACACTCCATGCACCCAATGTCGCGGCACTCGGCAGAAACGTCCCAGAGCTTCCACCACCCGTCGTTCTTGTGGTCACGGTGAACTACGGGCTGTCGGTTACCCGAAGTCTCGAGCCACTCATCTACCGGGTCAACCACGCGCTTCCCCTTGGCGTCTCGTGCGCGGGCCTCGACAGCTGGAATCTCGTCCGAGCTGAGGAAGACGCCGCGAATGCGGGATGTGAGGTTGCGGGCGTGAAGAAGCATCGAGGAAGGCGTGAATGACGGCACATAGGCGGTGGAGAAGAGCTGGAGGAGAGCAAAGTGGGTAAGGACCGATTGGCGTGACGACAGACGGATGAGTGGGTGGTCGTAGACTATTTTGGTGGAGTCAGCACGGACCCGAGGTTTCTAACCGGCGCTCTGCTGGACACGTACCGCAGTCGCCCTCAAACCACTGTTCGACAACGCGCTTGACTTCCTGGCCTTGCTCGGACCACAAGGGGTTATCTGACGAGAGGTCTTCACTACCGCGATAGAGCACACGGTGGATATCGATAAGGGCCTCCATGGGATCGCCGGCAACTCGGCTCCACATGTCTGGGTCCCACTCGTGACCCATCAGGTCGCCGGAACTGGCATCGCACTCTCGTCCGTGGACGTGAACGTGCTCGCCCTCACCTTCAGGTGGGACGGGGAATGGCGCGCGGTGTGCACGCGACATCTGCCGTGGTGGAGTGAGGGGGTCGACGTCGCCGGCTCCGGTCCCACTTGCAGACGCGTGGGCGTGGTACGAGTGCAGCACATGGCGGAGTTGAGCGAGCGAGGTGCGCGACGCCGAGCCGTAGAACGAGCCTGCACGATTGAACGGTGTGCTGTGCCCGGAATATCCCGTGTCGAGGACAGACGGGTGTCGCGAGTGCATGGACAGTGTCTCGCCGACCAGACCGGCGCTAGATGGGCCCGGGCTGTACGTGGACCGATCGGGAATGTAAAAGCGGGGCTGGTGGCGACTCAGTGTTGGATGTGGGAGGTCATACTCGGACGAGGCGAACGTGTAGTAGGACATGGTGGACAGAGGAACAGCAGCAGACGAAGACGAAGCGCTGGTGGGGATATCGGCGGCAAGGTCGCGTCTACGTAGGGGCTCCACCGCGGGGCCCGGACGCCTTGGATTTGGAGGTGGCAGGATTGGTTAATGGGTGGTGGTAGGAGGGGATGCTCCTGCCAGAAGTGGCGGTGACAGCGGAGACGTTTGCGAGAGTGAGAGAGAGGGGGCGATGGATGGAGAGGACGATGGGGGGGGGATGCGGGTGGCAATTGACAATGTGATCGACACAGCAGCCAGGAAGCAACGGCGGCGGGGGTGGCGGGAGTGTGCCGAGTGGGGAATGAAGCAAAAGGTCAAAAGAGCCGGGGGGGATTCTCCAGGCAGACGGACTGAACCAAAAAAACCCGAGTGCCTTTTAGCGTCCTTTTACGGCAAGAAAACTGTGTCTGCACAAGAAAGAGTCGTCCATCCCCCAATCTAAGCTCGAGAGCTCTAGAGTATGTCATTTTCTACCAGCAACCTGGGTTGTTTCAGTATACAGGCAGTATTGCCTGCCCCGCGCTGCATAGAGTTAAAAGACACCACCCACCCCCACCACGTCAGGGCGATCAGCGGCACACGCCCCCACCTTTGTGTCTTCCCCGGGTATTCCAAGATTAAATGACGCGCAAACATCGCGTCCGTCCCACCGTGGTGGCCACTTCCTACGTGCATCTACTGCTTTAGCGCTAGCCCTATTCGCCCATCGATCTAACGAACGTGCTTACTGCTCTGCGGCTGCTAGCGACCACTCTGGCGCTCACCACCACCATTGCGGACGCACTTTGCTCCACCATGCTCGCCCATCGTCGGTGCTTTGCGGCCTTGGATGGTGTGTGTCGCGGACAACAAGCCACACCCAACGCCCACCCGTCACTCTCCCGGCGTGCCCAGCGGCCAGCGGCCAGCTCGCTCCCACGGCCCCACACGACCTACCGCCCATACAGGAAAGTGGCACTCACAATGCTTACGTCTGCGGTCGTCTCACCTACTACTTACGCCCGAAGCCGAGATAATCCGTGTCTGTGCACGAGACAACAACGCCCCCGCCATCGGTCGGGAATGGCCAAATGGGCTTGCAAAACAAACTGGGTGTCATTCGCTGCCCCCCATAGACAACCCCACCGCATGTGCCAACAGACAACAGACCATAGCCGGCTTACAACTGAACCGGTGGCAAGGGGCCCAGAAGGTGCCACCCACATCGTTCGACAGCCTCGACCAGCCCGCACAATAGACGTGACGCAGCAATGGCGGTGGGGTGGGGATGGAATGTTCGGACATTGTACATTGTCCTCCTGTTTCGCGGTGCTTGTCGCCCTCGTGCAGATCACGTCAGCCGATCACAGCCGCCCTCGGTCGCGTAACACAGTAAATAACGCCACCTCCATCAGTCTAACCGCTGCAAGAGAGAGCGGGCAGTGGCGCCCGCTCCCCACAAGTACTTTGGTCAGAAGTGTTCTGTTCACGCCCCGATAGGGGGGGACGAGACGAGATGCCACAGCTTGACGCAACCAGTCCACAATGCCCCAAGGCCCCAAGCGTTTGGATCTTGTTTCGAACACGCGCCGCCCCCCTTGGCCCCTTGGGCCCCTCGACTGCTCCCGGTTTGCACACAGAAAGTACCCCGGCCAGAAGTGAAAGGCTTCCACCCGGGCTTTTGACATGTCCCGGAAAACTATGTACTACTACGTCCTCGACATGATGCGCCCGCGCGCCAAGCACGGGCTCGCTGGTGCGCGCGCACCGCAGCCCCCGAGCCCCACGCCGCCCTGCTCTTGCTCCTGCTCCAGCATGGTGCCCACTCGTACGTTCGCTGCTCATTACGCCCGTCATGATCACACACAACGACGACGCGCTTAGTACGAGCGACCGAAGAGGGTCCAGCTCTTGGCCTTCTTGCCACACTGGATGCACTGCTGCTTCTCGCCCTCGGGGAAGGGGCCGAAGCGGTCCTGGTCGAAGGGGATACAGAGCGACTTGGCACCGGCCGAGGGGGCCTTGGAGTCCTCGGCCTCGCCGGCGTTGGCCTGCGACTTGGAGCGGTCCTTGATGTCGTCCTCGCACTGGGGGTCCTCACACCAGGGAATGACAATGGCGCACTTGGAGTCGAGGGTGGGGACAACGTCGTCCCACACGAGGGTCTTGCGGACCGACTTGTTGAAGTTCTCGAGGGCGCGGGTGTACATGGCGGCCTGGATGTCCTCGAGCGACTTGTTGACAACGTTGACAATGTCCTCGAGGGGGTACGACTCCTTGTGGTTGTCGTAACGGCGGACGGCAAGGGCCGACTTGGCAGCAATGTCGCGGGGGCCGAGCTCGAGGCGGAGGGGGACACCACGCATCTCCCAGTCGTTGAACTTCCAGCCGGGGGTGTAGCCTTCACGGAGGTCGGCGTGGGCACGGATACCGGCAGCCGAGAGCTCGGCGGCGAGCTTGGCACAGGCGTCGTAGATGGGGGCGTTCTTGCCCTCACCCTTCGAGAGACCGACGGGGACAACAACAACCTGCTGGAGAGCAACCTTGGGGGGGAGGACGAGACCCTGGTCGTCACCGTGGGTCATGACGGCCACACCGATCGAACGGGTCGAGAAGCCCCACGAGTTCTGGAAGACGTGGACCTTGGTGTCCTTGCCCGAGGCGCGGGCGGCGGCGTCGGCCTTGGGGTCCTCGACGGTGATGTCGAACATCTTGGAGAAGTTCTGGCCGAGGTGGTGCGAAGTACCACCCTGGATACCACGACCGGTGGTGGGGATAAAGCCCTCGACGGTGGTGGTGTAGTCGGCACCGGCAAACTTCTCGTTCTCCGACTTCTTACCCTTGATAACGGGAACGGCAAGCAGGTTCTCGTAGATCTGGCGGTAGAGCTCGAGCATGACAAGAACCTCCTCGTCGGCCTCGTGCTTCTCGAGGAAGGCAGTGTGGCCCTCCTGCCAGAGGAACTCGCGGGTACGGAGGAAGGGCTGGGGGTTCTTGAACTCCCAACGGACGACCGAGTTCCACTGGTTGAGCTTCAGGGGAAGGTCACGGTGCGACTTGATCCACTTGGCGTAGTAGGGGTACATGACAGTCTCCGAGGTGGGACGGATGGCAATGTGCTCCTCGAGCTCGGACTGGCCGGCACGGGTGACCCAAGCAACCTCCGGGGCAAAGCCCTCAATGTGGTCCTTCTCCTTCTCGAGACGGGCACGCGAGACGAACATGGGGAAGTAGCAGTCGTTGACACCAGTCTTCTTGATCTCGGCGTCGAAGAAGGCTGATCGCGTTAGTGGCTTCATCGTGACAATGTTCGCCGCGCCCGGTGTATTGACTCACTCTGGATAGCCTGCCAGATGTTGTAAGACGAAGGGCGGAGAATGTAGCAGCCCGAGATGTCATAGTAGTCGAGCATCTCACCCTTGATGAGAACGTCGGTGTACCAGCCCGAGAAGTCCTCGTTCTTCTTGTACTGGATAGCCATCTCGTAGAGGTCCTCGTCCTTCTTGGCGGGGGCAGCGGCAGCGGGCGCCTTCTTGGCGGCGGGAGCGGCCTTGGCAGCGGGGGCGGGGGCAGCAGCCTTGAGCTCGGCAAAGTCAACAACACGGACGGCCTCGGGCGACGAGATCGACTCGAGGTAAGCCTTGATGTCGGTACCCTTCAGGAGGACAGTCGACGACGAGGCGGTGAGGTGGACAGCGTACTGCTCAGTCGACGAGGCAAGGGTCGAGTCGAGGAGGAGGAAGATGGTGGAGGGGACAGGCGAGGGGAGGGCAAAGGCCGAGACTGAGAGAATGTCAGCTTGTGCACAGAGGAGTGGCAAGAGGAGATTGGACTGGTCATGGTGACGTCGAATGATCATTTATATGCCCAGTGGGTGGCAAAATAAAAGGCCAACAACAGACTCTGACCGAGTCGGCGACTGTTGAAAATCTCGACTCGGGAGGTGGCGAGCAGCGTCGCTGCCACTGTGCCACACCTGCATCGATCGCTATCCACGCGCGCAGCAGGTGACGACAAAACGCAGATGCGTTCAGTACACTAACAGGCCCCGGCCGAGGACAGGGCCGTCTGTGCCCAAGGCCAAGGCACTTGATCACACAGTGAAAGTGTGCAAGTGGAGGTCGCGTCGACTCAATAGCCGCCACCTGGCAGTGCACGCGCCGACTTCCCCATTCAGAGTAGCAGGTGGTAGTCGCTCAGACCACCTAAAAAACACCCAGGAGAGGGACACTCACCGTCGTCCTTGGAAGCAGCCGAGGGGATGACCTGCTTGATAAGGTCCTCCGAGGCAAGACGGAGCTCCTTGAGCTGGAGGAGCGAGCCGATGAGGCCCGAGCTGGTCTCGGTGTCCTCCTTGGCAAGAACGAGCACGGGGGTAGGCTCAGCAGTCTTGGCAGTCTTGGGCTTGAAGAGGAGCTGTTGTTTCCTATCAGCGCTCTGCTCTCCGCTGCGCAGCTATCCCGGTCCTCCATTCCAGCACGGTTGGCAGAAGAGCGCTCAGGACACGCCAGCACCACTCACAGTCTTGGTGAGCGCGACGCCGGTCTGGCCGACCTTGTCGAGCTCGGCACGCCACTCGGCACCGCCCTTGACAGGCTCGTGGGTGATGACGGCGGGGGCAGCGCCGAGGTTGAGCGCGCCGAAGCGGGCGAGAATGTCAGAGTCGGTAATGGCCGCCATTGCGAACTTTGTGATGGAAGGGTAGGTGAAGGGAGCGCGGAACTTGGCAGGGGAGCTGTAGTAGCGAATGTGTGACAAGTAGGCGGTCGATGCTGTCGGGCGGGACTGTCTAGCTGCTCTGAAGAAGGCCGCGAGGGGGCGTATGGGCATGTAGCTGTCTCCAGTGATGGGTGCGAGTCGACTTCGTCTGCCGCGCTCGATGTTCTCTCTCCCAGTACAGATGGCAGGCGCGGGATGATAAGCAATCGTCTGTTGACGTGGAAATGACACGTCATGGATGATAGGGAATTAATTAGTGTTGTCCTAATTGGCCCACGAGTTTATTACCCCGGTGGCTTGCCAATTTCAAATGTCCCACCTGTGGCAGGCAATCGAGTGATGAAAGGCATGTGGCCATGTGGCGTATGGCACGGTGGTACGGTGGTGATGATGGCGAGGGGAAAGGGGGGCAGAGTGCAGGATAAGCGGGCGTTCATGTTGCTTGCAGTTACTTGACAGGTCAAGCTGGTGGACATACAAGATGAAATAAACAACCCCAAGTGTCGATGATGAGAAGCAGGTATCTCCCTGGGACGCAAGGCATGTCAGCCAGACGGGCACATACACTGTCCAGCCTCGTGCCAGTTCTGCGATCTGTCGTTTGTTTGCAACCTTTCATCGTTGCACGACTGTCTCGCAGCTGGATCTTTCTGCATGGCTGGTGGGTAATGGTAGCTTGGCCATATAAATTAATAATACAATAATAATAAACAATTGATGACGCCCAACAACTCGGCGCGCCTGTCCTCATACTATCCCCACAGGGTATACTGTAATGTCCAGTGCTGGACAGTAACCCCGTGGCCATTGCACCAGCACGTAGCCACCGTGACCCCACGGTACTTCAGAAGGAGCCTAAAACATGGCGTTTTGGGATTGTGTCCCGCACCCATGTCCGTGAGCCCCCCTCGGGCCAGGCCACGGATCACCTCAGTGCCACTGGCCACAAGAACGGAGCCTTAACGTTCCAACAGTAACATGTGCGTTGAACGAGACCAGCGGCAAGCCGGGCTATCTGTCAACGCCCCAGAGGTCGTATGCTGAGGTGAGCGGCTCTGAGCTGCAAATTGGTCGTGGGACGGCTGTGGGACGGACGGGTGACGGGCTTCGACTTGTGAGGTCGGTGACGACCAGGGGGAGACCAACACTCAACACGGAGATGATCGTTCCGGACATGCCCCTACTGCGGTCCCAGTGTCACAGTGTCGGTGGAGCTATTGTAACCTCGACAACACAAACCCAACCCCCCCCGGCGCATTAACATTCAGCCTGGATCTCAGCTTTACCGCTCTCCACCTAACAGCACTTTGGGGGTGTGTTGATCTGTGGACACGTAGCGTCCTCTCCCACGCTGCCTTTTCTCTTCGTCTTCCTGCTTGGCTCTCCTCACTTGCCTCGCCACACCACTACCTCCTCGCTGCACATGCCTCTGCCAAAAGCCACCACGGCGGTTCAGGACTACCGTTGGTATCGTGCTTGTCGGCGTTAAGCCACGACTCAACTGTCCCACGGTCAATCACCATTGGCAGTTTGCTCCCGGAGTGCACACCCACACGCTCTCGCTCCGCGCACCGCTGGGTGGCCTCTTCGACCAAAGCGATCAGAGCTTCACCGCCAGCACTCACTCACCACCATCAAAATGTCCGCCGACCTCACCTGGCTCCTCGTCCGCGGCTGGAACTCGTTCCAGCGCAAGTCGTCTAACGGCCCCATCTTCTCGGCTGAGCAGGTGAGAATCCAACACCGGCGACAAATCGGGGCAGAATTGCGACCAAATTCAACATTTCGCGGACGGAACACGATGGGAACGGAGATGGACTGGGAATGGGCTGGGCGAGACAGCGAGACAGCGAGGGAAGGGATGCCGAAAGCGCGTTATGGCTGGGCCATGCGTGTTGGAACGCGGAGGTGAAAGTCTGCGTTTCTGGGAAGCGCCCTGTGTGAAGTCCTCGAGGGGTGTCGTGTTCAACCAGCCGTGCGGTCCCAGTCCACAGTCCAGTCGTCAAGCCGCTCCGTTCGCCAGAAGTGTTGGAATTGCGAGATCTGCCCCGGAGCCGCCGTGTCTATGCCGAAAGAGCGCTTGCTGACTTGCTAGGGCAACCTCCTCAACCTCCACTCGCAGAAGTACTCGGGTCTCGCCAACTCGAAGGTCCTCGCCATTGACGCCAACGCCGAGGGTGCCATCACTGTCACCAAGATCCAGCCCAACGGTGGCCAGGTCGCCTCGGCCCGCAAGGCCTCGACCCTCAAGCGCTCGACCGGCCCCCGCCGCGCCGCCAAGATCGCCGCTGTTGAGACCGCCGCCAAGGGCTACCGCGCCGACCTCCGTGCCGTGAGTATTTCCTTTCCAAGAAGTCTCGCTGTGTCCTCGCGACGGACACAACAACAAGCCCTCCTCCATCCCCACATTGCAGCTGCTAGAACTCCCCGGAAACTCTATGAAGGGCCGAGCGTATTTGGCTTGCTAAACCAATGCCATCTTTTAAAAGATCCGCGACATCACGCGCCGTCCACGCAAGCAGCAAGTATGCCATGCGTGGACGGGGCCTGAAACGTCACGGCACATTATTGCCCCATTTCGTGTTAGCTTTTCATAAGACAATTGCTGACGCTACAGGCCGCCGTCGCCCGCATCTCGGCCCTCACCCGCGTCAACCGCCGCGCCGCCAACCCCCCCAAGGACAAGCGCAGCAAGAAGGTCGCCGCCGAGGAGAACGCCATCGAGCTCGACTAAACGCATTTCCCCATTTATGAGGAATTCGTGTATGCAGTAGAGGTCCGGTGCACAGGCTGGCTGTGCGCCTGGAGAGAGTTGGTAGAGGTAGTCATGCCAGCATCTCCGCATTCCACAGCACAAAAATGTCCTTTAATGAGCAAAACGAGCAACGTTGCGTCTGCTAGTTCAACTAACGATTGTTTTCGGGGCCAAGGGCAGGTGTGGAAGTTGCACATGGGGTAGCTCGACGACTGGAGGAGACTGGCCTGGTGACCGCCTAGGTGGCCACCAGGTGGGCAGCACATTGACCCCAGCTCTTGACTGAGTGGGGTGCCAGGAAAAGTGCCATTGTTTGTGTAACTCCTGGCAGGGACTGATGATGTACAGCATAGCCACTCTCCTCTCCGTACCCAGTCCATAAGCCGATATGCCCATGGACAATGGCGCACTGGCGCATTGCAGAGAACAGAATTATGCAGAAAGCGGGCTCCGCACATGAGACGCGCCACGAAGCCCATTCAACCACCAGACAATAAATCATCCCCCCAGTTTAGGATCTGGATCGTCACCCTCCAGCAAGTCGCGCCGTCTCGTCGGCCTCCAACGCGACCGCAAGAACACCACCACCTTCAACCTCCATCCCATCTCCCCTCCCCCTCCCCCCACCCTCCGTCCCACCTCACAAAGCAGCGCGAGGGCGTACCGCTCTCTCCCTCCCCCCTCCGCTGACCCCCGAGAAATCGCTTAAAGATGGTGCGTAGAGAACCAGTTGCGAACGAGTTAATGTGCCTGCTGACACCCGCCCCAGCCGATGCTCCTCGACATCACCGTTAGTCCAGCCCGCGGCAATAGATCGTGCGAACGTGTATACTGATAATGTTCTCAGAGGAAGCTCCTCGCTAGGTCCGACAGGGTCAAGTCGGTGGACTTCCACCCGACTGAGCCGCATGTCATCTGTGGTCTCTAGTGAGTTTGTTGTTCACGTGTTGGTAGCTAACCCAACTAGCAATGGTCAGGTCAAGATCTGGAACTATGAGACGCAGACCGACCTCAAGACGTTTGAGGTGACCGACGTTCCCGTGCGCTGCGTCAAGTACATTGCGCGCAAGAACTGGGTGAGTCAAACACAAGCCCGCCCAAGCAACATGATGGCTAACACGATTCCAGTTTGTGTCGGGTTCCGACGACTTCCAGCTGCGCGTGTACAACCTCTCGACTGGCGAGAAGATTACTTCGTTCGAGGCGCACCCCGACTACATCCGTTGTTTGACTGTCCACCCCACGCTGAGCTTGGTGCTTACCGGCTCGGACGACATGACGATCAAGTGCTGGGACTGGGACAAGGGATGGCGCTGTGTCCAGATCTTTGAGGGCCACACGCACTACATCATGGCTCTCGCGTTCAACCCCAAGGACCCCCAGACCTTTGCCTCGGCGTGTCTTGATCACACTGTCAAGGTCTGGTCGCTCGGCAGCCCTGTGCCCAACTTCTCGCTCGAGGCCCACGAGAAGGGTGTCAACTATGTCGACTACTACCACGGCGGTGACAGGCCGTACATTGTCACCACTGGTGACGACCGTCTTGTCAAGATCTGGGACTACCACGCCAAGTCGTGCGTCCAGACCCTCGAGGGCCACTCGGCCAACGTCTCGTTTGCCATCTTCCACCCTTCCCTCCCCATTATTCTCTCCGGCTCTGAGGACGGCACTGTCAAGATCTGGCACTCGTCCACTTACCGCCTTGAGAACACCCTCAACTATGGCCTCGAGCGCGCATGGTGTGTCGCGTACCGCAAGAGCGGCAACGAGGTTGCTCTTGGTTTCGACGAGGGTGCCGTCGTCGTCAAGCTTGGCCGCGACGAGCCCGCCGTTTCGATGGACACCTCGGGCAAGATCATCTACGCGCGCAACACTGAGATCTTGACGGCCAACATTTCGAACATTGGCACCGACGGCCAGGACGTCGAGGACGGCCAGCGTCTCGGCGTTGCCCTCCGCGACCTTGGCACCACCGAGGTCTACCCCCAGAGCCTGCAGCACTCGCCCAACGGCCGTTTTGTGACTGTCTGTGGTGACGGCGAGTACATCATCTACACTGCTCTTGCTTGGCGCAACAAGGCGTTTGGCGGCGGTACCTCGTTTGCTTGGGCCTCGGACTCGAACACGTACGCCGTCCTCGAGGGCAAGTCCAAGGTTCGCGTCTCGCGCAACTTCAAGGAGCGCCCTGGTCTCGTCAAGTCGCAGGGCGGCTGGGCTATCGAAGGTCTCCACGGTGGACCCCTCCTTTCCGCTCGCGGCTCGGGCTTTGTCATGTTCTGGGACTGGGAGACTGGAGCGGTCGTCCGCCGTATCGAGGCCGACGCTACCAACGTCTCGTGGTCGGGTTCCGGCGACCTCGTTGCCATCACCACCGAGGATTCGTTCTACATTCTCCGCTTTGACCGTGATGCCTACGCCGCCCGCCTCGAGTCTGGCGAGATTCTTGGTGACGAGGGTGTCGAGGAGGCGTTTGACATTGTTGCCGAGGTCTCGGAGCAGGTCAAGACCTGCCGCTGGGTTGGTGACTGCTTCATCTACACCAACTCGGCCAACCGCCTCAACTACCTCATTGGCGACCAGGCCAGCGTCATCAACCACTTTGACCAGGGCATCTACCTTCTCGGTTACCTCCCGGCCCACAACCGCGTCTACGTCGCCGACAAGGACATGAACATTTACTCGTACGCCCTGTCGCTCATGGTCGTCGAGTACCAGACTGCCATTCTCCGCGGTGACCTGGCCGAGGCTGAGCGCATCCTGCCAACCATCCCCGCCGACCAGCGTAACCGCATCGCCCGCTTCCTCGAGGTTCAGGACCTCAAGGAGCTCGCCCTCCAGGTCTCGACCGACCCCGACCACAAGTTTGAGCTTGCCGTCTCTATCAACGACCTCGAAGTCGCCCTTGACCTCGTCCGTGCCGCTCCCGAGGCCGGTTCCGAGGCCAAGTGGAAGATTATTGGCGACAAGGCTCTTGCCGCATGGCAGCTCGACCTCGCCCAGGAGGCGTTTGAAAAGTCCAAGGACCTGCCCGCGCTCCTCCTTCTCTTCACCTCGCTCTCGGACCGTGCCGGTCTCGAGCGTCTCGCCACCCTCGCCAAGGAGAAGGGCCAGAACAACATTGCGTTTGCCGCCTACCTCCAGCTCGGCGACAGCGCTGCTTGTGTCGACCTCTTGGCGGCCACCGAGCGTCTCCCCGAGGCTGCGCTGATGGCCCGTTCGTACAACCCCGCTTCCGCCCCGGGTGTGGTCAAGAAGTGGCGTGCCGACCTGGAGAGCCAGGGCAAGCCAAAGGTCGCCGCGACCATTGCCGACCCCGAGGAGGACCGGGAACTGTTTGACGAGCTCGCCACACCTTCCAAGTTTGACTCGGAGGGCTCGGGTGTGGTCGTCGACCACCAGGAGGACGACGACGATGCCGAGCCCACCGAATCCGCCGAGCCCGTGGACGGTCTTGCAGACCAGGTTGCCGAGCTCGCTGTCGAGGAGAAGTTGGTCGACGAGGAGGCAGAGGCAAAGGAAGATGACGGCGAGGAGGCAGAGGGTGCGGCCGACGCACAAGCAACCACGCCGACCGGAAACGGCATTAAGAAGTAGTCCCCCCACCCCCCAACCCCCAACCCCCCTGACCCGATCACGGCATGTATTCTCTGCGCGGATAGCGGAAAAAGGTGGCACAGAATTCTTGTCATGAAACGGCATTAGACCTTGACCATGGACTGCACAGAACGTGGGCCATGGAGTGGTGTTTTGGCATCGTTTCCCCCACTACAGCGTCTTTTCTCAAATGTGGCACTGACGACAGTACACGCGCTGGTGATATGGCACTGTGTGATGTCTAATTAAGTTTGCCTGGGTCCATCCATGTGCACTCCCGGGGAACCGATATGAGCTGTAAAGTGGAATGTGATGTGATGTGTGTGGCTGGCCACATGTGGTTATGCCATGCCATGCTTGTTAAACCAGACGGTGCCTGTCCGCAGCAGCCCCAGAAGGCACTCTGCACGATCTGTACTGTGCATGCTGTCGAGATCTCTAGAGCAATGCAGTGGGGGTTTGAACGCTGCACAGCACCTGTCGTGTGCCGTATGAACATGACATTTGGGTGCCACAAAGTGATCATCCATCGCGCATCGCACAGAGAGGCGCTCTGGCGTTGGCGCTGGGGGGGACCATCGGCCGATCCAGGAGAGCGACAGGGAAAAGTATGACGTTGTGCGGGGGGTGGGCGCCATGGCTGGGAAAAACACATTGTACCCTTGGTCTCGCGTCCTCGGGTGGCTCCTAGTGTGTTTTTGCGGTGCACAACCTTGCTCTCTCTGCTCGAGGTCCAAGGGCCACGCACGCAGTGAATTGGCATGTGGCCATTTACGGAGAGGGGCTGTGGTGGCCGTAGTGTGTCTGCATGCATGAAGTGAGACGAGCGGGGGGGGGGCGACCTGACGGACACTGCTGCCAAGGCAATCGCAGAGTCATGGCCTTGGCGCGGGGGACTGTTGACCCCGGCGCAGGGCGGCCAGAGCGCCAGAGCGTGACAAGGCCGTTTCTCCCCATCCGTCAAGCCACCTGACAACCATCTCACATCGCCCATTTTGTTCCTTGTCACAACTCTTGTCACAAACCCATCAAATCCCTTCCACTTCCTACTCGTCTCGGCCTGCGACCTCCCTCCTCCTCTTCCTCTTCCTCTCCACACACACTCTCTATCTTCTTTCATTCGTTCCCGTTCGGTTGATGCGTACTGCGCGCACGCAATGATCGTCAAAACAGCAGCAACCATCGCGGCCCTTGCCGTCTTGGTCCCCCTCACCTCGGCGCAGCAGCTTACTAGCGACGGATGCCTCTACATCACTGGCTCATCCACATGCAAAGCCTGTACGTCCCCTCCCTCCCTCACAACACTTGTCGCTGACGCTCCGCCCCCAGTCCAAACCTCATACGTCAACGCGACGGCGCTGGCAGACATGTACAGCTTCTTTGACAATGTCTACGATGTGTCCGACTTTGACAAGTATGTCACACGCTACTTTGCGACCGCAAGCCAGTGGCCCAAGGCCAAGTTTACCACTGGTCTGGGCTGCTCCAATGCCTCGACCGCTGTCATTCGGTACCAGCAGACGGTCATGTGCTCTCTCTGGGTCAACGACGCGAGCAGCCGCAGCTGTATGGCCACCTACCGTGAGTCGTTTTGTGCTCCACCTGCTGGGTGGCGTCCGGAGTGCTGCGCAGTCTCGGGCGCGAGGTCCTCTCCTTCTGCCCCGCAACCACCCCACCCAGGAGCGCGCCCAAGCACTGCAGGGGTTGCAGTCGCGCGCGAGGAGTTATGCATGTGCACGAGAAAACAACCTGTCCAACATGCTAACACTGTTATTACAGAGGGCCAGACCGCTGCCGATGGCCAGGCTATGGCCTGCTCGGATACGTGCAACCAGTTCTCGGCGTCTGAGGTTGCCATTGTGAACAACACTGAGCTGTGCCCTGCTGGCGACAGCACCAAGCGCGAGACCACCATCGCCACCGACCTGTCCAACTGTCTCACCACTGGCGGCCAGCAGGCCTCCGCGTCCAACTGTATCCTTGGATCGGATAACGAGGGCAACTGCGGCTACGGCAACTCGACGACCGAGCTGTGTTCGTTCTGCGGCGCTTCCAGCCCCGAAACTTGCTGCAACGATGTCGACCTTGTGACCATGTGTGGCTTTGCCCTCTCCGCCTCGGCGACTGCCACTGGCGCCACGACAACGGGCACTGGTTCGGCAGTTGGCGCATCCAGCGGCTCGAAGAAGAGCGGTATCTCTAGCGGTGCCATTGCTGGTATCGTCGTCGGTGTTGTTGGCGGTCTTGCCGTCCTTGGTGCCATTGCCTTCTTCATGTGGCGCCGCAACAAGCGCTCGACCAACAGCGCTGCGGACGGTGGCCATTCCCCATTCATCGACAAGGACGAAGACCGCCTTGCTTCTCCCGACTCGACCCCGTCGGCCACCAACCAGGGTCTTGCATCGGAGAGCCACAACGGACACGGTGCTCGCAATGCCGCCATCGGCGTCGCTGGTGCTGCAGCCGTTGGAGGTGCACTGGCTGCCCACCACAACCGTGCGCCTTCGCCTCCTCCCAAGCCCGTCTCGCCAGTGGCTGCCACGCACCCCATTGCTACCGCCAACGCCCCGACCGCCTCTGCCTTCCCCCAGTCGGCTCCCAACGAGCCGCCCTCGTACAACTCGTTTGCTGATGAGCCTGTGGCACAGGCTACGCGTACGCCCGCAGTCGCTGCTGTCCCAAGTGCGCCGACGCCGCGCATCTCGTCCACCCCTGCCGCTGCCGCTGCCGCGGCAGAGCCGACCAACGCTGGCTTTGCGGGTCGTGGCGCCGGCCACGCCTCGGCTGTTGGCACTGGTCTCGCTGTTGGTGCCGGTGCGCTCGCTGCTGGTGCCGCCGTCCACCACCACAACGCTTCTTCCGCTCCTTCTGCTCCCCCTGCTCCCCAGGTCTCGTCTGCCCCCTCGGGTATGACCACCTCTCCCAGCGGCGCCATCTCGGTCAACAGCATTCCCGACCAGCACAACCCGGGCCACTGGATCAAGCAGGGCTCCGAGGTCAACGTGCTTCACCCGTACGCGGCCGCGCTCACCGACGAGCTCACTCTCACTCCGGGCATGACCATCCTCGTCGAGCAGCTCTTCGATGACGGCTGGGCCACGGGCAAGGTCATGGATGGCGACATGTCCCAGGCCGGCAAGACGGGCCAGTTCCCCGCAGTGTGTGTCTCCACCCTCAACGCATAACGACGAGACAACGACGGACAATTTTTGCAGTATATACGGTCTATGTAATATGGTGTTGTCTCGCAAGGGGTTTGCGATATCTCGCTCACCGGTCGGTTGTCGGTGTACGTTGGCATTGGGAGATGCAGCTCATATGCGCCGCATTGCGTAGAGCAGGTGTGCGGCGCCGCAGGGTTGATTGAACCCACCGCGACGTCGCCCCCTGTTCCTTTGCGGCACCTATGTGGCAATGTGACGGATAAACCCCGAGCAAAACGTATCACGCACCGTGGTACATACAGAATATGCGATGACTTCCCTTCCCCGATGCTTGCATATGGTCCTCAATACTGCAACATATGTTCGGATGTGCTCGGCATGACCCCTTCTTCTCGCTCGATGCGTACGGTATTGACCAGCGAATTCTCGCTGCGCGTCACGCGCGTTGTCATGAGTCGGTGCGGCGGAGTGGTGTCGACAAGAAATAACGTGATACTTCGGACTGGCGATGCTCGGTCTGGCCGTACCGGTAGTTCTGGACAGTTGGCGCCTGGGAGATGACCGATGGTGGGATAAGGTAGCTGACGTCGGAGGTTTGGCTGAGGACCCCCATTCTCGAGCCTTGCGACGGCTAATTACAACTTAAATACTGGATGCGAGGGTGGATCTGATGCCGTGTGTGGCACACACCGACAGGCTATTAGACTCCACGGTGCTTGTATTTGCCTTGAACGTGGCACACTTACAAGCTCCAATGTGTACTGCACATCCGCCAGAACGTCCACATGTGACTCCACCATCCAATATGAAGGAGCTTGTGGCCGGTGGCGCCGCTCGCCTCCGGTGCTGGCCTTTTGGTATAGTTCCGCGTGTTAGTCTCAGTAGTGAGAACAGAACACATTTCAAACGATCTACTTTAGTCCTCGCTTCGTCCTTGCTCAGGATGACGAGGCCCAGCGCAGAATCGCCGTCGGCATTGGTATGTGGGCGAGTTTGCGATCCGCGACTTGAAGGAGGCTCTCGTCAATATCCGGATATCCAGCGAGCGACGACCAGCTCATGTGGCCAATGGAGATGCCGGGCAAAGCGATGGATGCGGGTTGGGTGTGAACGAGGAAATGGTGTGGACGACAGCAGCATGCCAGGGAAGACACTTGAACATGGCTGGGGCAGCAGACCTATCTCGTTACTGTTGACGATACTAATATGACGGCGCGGCGCGGCGCATGTGGCAACATTATGAAGGGGGTTGGATTGGCAGCCTGACTTGCGGCATTGGAGGTCAACAAGAACGTGGGCTTTCCTTGCAGCATTGACCATGCCCCTTGACGCTCTGAGCCCTGAGCTCAAAGTCGGGCGTGGGGAGTTTGACAAAGGTGAGAAGCCGGACGAAGGTGGAAGAAGACGCCGACAAGCTAACAGACGTGCCACTCGAGTTTCAACCACGAAATATTGACCTCCAGAGCGACCGTTCCAACAAAGGGACACACTGGGGGTACGCCAGGTGGGCTGCCGTGCGCAGCTCTAAGTCATCGACAGGCGATCGTTTCCGTGTCTCGAAGATAAACCTTATTTTTTCTTGAAGAACATCACGGGGATATAGCGAAGTGGTATCGCGTTTCATTTGCAGTGTCGCTTCGACAACAGCACATTGAAAAGATCCTGGGTTCAATCCCCAGTGTCTCCATAATATATAGCAGCTCATGAAGCTGGGTCTTCACTTTTTGCATGTGGTTTAGTGCAAGAAGCTCTCAAAAATCAGTTGTGGATGTGTAGGAGGCAGGAAAAATGGCCCGGAGGTTTATTGTCCGGTGGCTCTGTGGCAATTCATCTTGCAAGAGAGGCCTGTTTTAGGTTCCCCAGTGTCTCCATGAGCAGCTCTAGCAGCCGTATCTTTTTTATTATGGATGCAAGAGGAGCATTGGATGTATTTTTGGGAAGAATTAGGACACAACAAGTACCCCCAAAACGAGCGGAAGTTTTGTCTTTGAAGGGTGTGTGGTTTTCTTGATCGGCGGTTTTTGGTTCCGGTCCGTGGACTGTTCTTTTTAGAAATCCGCCCCACCAGAGGAGGGGGGGGAGAGGGAGCGTCAGAGGCATATGCACACGCAGGGGTACATCTTGTGGAGTGGTGGAATGCATGCATGACACTGTCAAGTTGGAAAGGGACGCCCGGTAATCCAGTGACCCTCCTCCAGTTACGCTTCGGAGGGAGCGGGTGGAATATGCCACAACCGCAGACAAGCGTTCTCTTCCACCTAGCAACCGATCTCTAGCGAGCCACGTTCTTGAGTATCGACACCATTAACGCTCTCGTCGCCTCCTGCTAGTCATTCTCTGATGAACTAGTCATCGTCCGGGCACCCTTTGCCATTTGTTTTTGTCTCAAAAATACAAAAATAAATCTGTTTTTAATCGTCTTTTAAATTGACATGTGTACAAAAACATACAATGCGTAGTCCGCTTTGTAGTTATGTGAGTTTATCCTTACACTGCTATAGTGTGCTATCTCTATCCTACAGCACAGTACCGTCCTGCACATACTGACCTGCACTTTGCTTCGTATCTGAATATACTGTCACTATGTGTGGATGTTTGTAATTTAACTTCTCGTCTATCCTCGAGTTGTGCGCTTTGGAAGCAGAGCAACGTCTTTTTGGCGCTTCTGGCGAGGCTTCATATGCCTGGAGCATTTCTGGATACCTCAAGGCTCGATTCAAACCCAGTGGCTTAAAGTCCTCAGATCACAATAGCACCAACAGTGACTTTACCAGGAAAATCACCGCCTTCCCACCCAACGCCGCCCTGCCCTGCGAGGGGGTCACGTCAACCTCTCTACAGTGCTTGACCACACGATTCGGCTTATCACACACCCTCTGGGACTTTATCAGGATAATCGACAAAAACATGGCTGAAACCGAATAACCACTGCATATATTTCTGTTACCTGCAGACACCGTTACAAACTTCCCCGCCGCCACTCCCCAAAACTTCCCCCTCTCCCAACTCAAACAGCGGCCGATGGGCGGCGTCCCGATTCGCGGCTAATCGCACGCGACAGACGACGGGTGAGTCCACCCGCGTGCTCGGGAACATCACGGTCTGCGCGGCCCAGGATGATCTCTGCCTCGCGCGAGCCCGCAGGCGGAATGTCGCCCGAGACAGACACCTTGACGGGGTTCTCGCCCGTCTCATAGGCAAGGGCAAAGATGATGTCGAGTTCCTCGAGAGAGTACTTCTTCGTCTCAGGGAAGAAGAAGTAGACGCTGGGCGCGATGATGAGGCCGTTTGTGGCGGCAAAGAGGGCGTAGGTTCCCCAACCAATCTTGTCGAACATGGGGCCAGTGGCCATGACGACCATGAAGCTGAGGTATGTCAGAAACAGTCGACAGGAGAGAGAAGAGGATGAGATGCACTCACTTGAAGAGCCAGTTAGTGGCTGTCGACATGGCATTGGCCGGAGCACGGATACGGAGGGGCGTAACCTCCGCGGGGTAGAGCCAGGTCATACCGAGCCAGCCGACCGAGAACCAGGTGTTGAAGAGGAAGAGGCAGAGAACAGAGATGACTTGGGCTGGAACGGAGCCGGCCTTGTTGATCTTGTATAGTCCAGCGAGGATCGCCATTGTGGCGGCTTGAAGGATCGCCGTCCAGACCATCAACTTCCTTCGTCCGATTCGTTCGATGAGGAACAGTGCGACGAGAGACGTCAAGAAGTAGGTCGTTCCATTCACTCCTGCAATGACTCTTGACATGAAGGTGGAGAGACCCATGCTCTCAAGTACAAGAGTCTGGACGTCAGCACGGTTTTTTGAAAGGATGGTCCGTGAGCGGCCATTGTTGGAGGTACCACTTTCAACCACTCCCACCTCATTGTCCACCTCACGAAGCACTTACTAAATAGTAGGTAATGAGATTTATACCTGTGTGTGTTGCATAAGCGTACAATCCATGTGGTCAAGGGCTATACATACCTGAAATCTGCTGGTGCATTTGGCTGGCCATTCCGAGGAGCGTACGACGGAAGTTTTGTGTCTTTCCACCGGTGAACAGCTGGCGGAACGAAAATCCAGACGCGTCTTCAGCCTTGACGGCATCTACAATACCGTGCCAAGTACGCCGAACCTCGGGGTCGCTGACAGACGTGTTGTCGAGGGCCGCAAGGACAGCCAGAGCCTCTGCGTTCCTGCCCTTTGCGACGAGCCAACGGGGAGACTCGGGAAGGCGGAACATGTACATGCAGACGATCATGATGACGGCAAACACGATTTGAAAGGCGATGGGGAAGCGCCACGACACGGAAGACTTGGGGAAGAAGAAGCCGACGTTGATCCAATACGAGACCATGATGCCGAAGGTGATCAGGGAGCCTTCAAAGAGGACGAGTTGGCCGCGGCGTGCGGGCTTGGCGCACTCGGACTGGTAAGCCGGGACGGTTGAAGTGAGGAGACCGTTTCCGAGACCAGTGATAACGCGTGCCACAAGCACTGGACGTCAGCCACATGTTAGTCCAACGCAATCTTACTCATTGGGTAGTTGACAGAGGCAGCTTGCAGAATAGCTCCGACAATCATGATGAGACCGCCACTTTTCGTTTTTGTCAGCAAATCGATCCTCGCCGGCGCCACTTCCGAGATTTTACTCCGGCCAGGCGGTGTCCGCCCAGCGCAACAGCCACTCACAGACTGATGGTGTGGCGACGGCCAATCTTGTCACCGACCCAGAGGTTGGACAGAGCACCGGCCATGCAGCCGAGCTCGTAGATGGCAATAAGGAGCGACTGCAGCGTAGAAGCGTTCCCGCCGCCGCCCTGCCAACGGGTAACGGTCTGCGGGAAGGTGCTCTCAAAGGACTCCAACGAGAGGAGGCCTCCCATGACACCCTGGTCATATCCAAACAGGGTAAACTGGAGAGACGACGTCAGCATGTACTATGTTTGCGGTGTTGCTGCGGATCTCCTCTCCGGAACAAAACCAGAAATGGCGCGAGGAACACCGACGGAGGCGGAGGAATAGCTCCACTCGTTGTCGTCACTCGTCGTCGTCGTGCGTTCAACTCACTCCAGTGCCCGCCACAAAGGTCACCATAAACGTCAAAGCCTTGCCCTTGAGGCGAGTGGGGGCGATAGCGGCAGCTTCCTCATAGTCGATGGGGGGTGTCTCGAAGCCTGACTCATGACCCTCGTGACTCGTCTTTTCGCGGTGGGTGTGAATGTCGTTGTCCAGCTTGTTATTGTGTGCTAGAGTGGTGTCGGTCATGGTTGCGATGTTTCTCTGGGTTAGTTGCGGCCGCCAAAGATGTGAGGAGCAAGTGTGGGGAACCAGAAGCTGTCGGCGCCATGGTCTTGCTTTTATGTGTTGGCATCGCTGGTGCGACTGTTCTCTGCGATTGCCGTACCGGCCCTTGAGGTTTCTACAGGGGGGCCTGTCGGTATTCTTGGCAAACAATGCCGGATCAACCCCCGCTTCGGTATCGCCCTGAACTCCACGATGCCCCGCTCGCAAATCGCCGGGGCGTGTGGAGAGGAGGCGAGTGGAGCAGTGGCCCAGCGCAAAAGTAGTGGGACACGGTAGGAGTAGCTCCGGAACGGCTGTACGGACCGGTCCTTAGGTCGTGTCTTGCCCTGGTTGCCGGGGGGTGAAGTTGCTCGTCGCATGTCTCTTAGTTTGGCAAGTTTCGTAAGGGGAGAAGAGAGCAAGCAGCGTATATCCCGCGACAGCCGAAACGCATGTGCATGTGGTGCTGCTCCCTGATCAACGCCGCGACGACGTGGGCAAGAGACCTTTGGGACTTGCAGCAAAGCCATCTTCTGGTCGCCGAGTGGGCCTCAGGGCTTTCAAAGGTGGGTTACGTCATGGTAACTCCACAGCGGCGATTACTGGTTCTTGGTCTGGGTCTGACCTGGCTTTTGGACCTGTAACTTGACACGAAGCCCGCAGCGATGGTACGTTTTGGGAGAATAGGGTGATTCCTACCTAGCGGAGTACTGTGAGAAGCCGTTATGACTCCTTGCGGAATCACAGCGGACGGGAGTTGATCTCAGTTCCAACGGCCAACGGGCTAAAGCCACACCGGAGAACTTGTCGTCGTCCCTCACTGCAACCGTGCTGGTCGTCCGAATCGGCAGGAAGGGATGCTCTGCGCCTGGAGATTCAACATGTGGTCTGGGCCCCGTGGGGGGGCTGGAGGTTCACCAACTACGGAGATTTCCCGCCAACACATCGACAAACATGCCAACCCGCCATCTCAGCTCGCCACGCGAGAGGGCTTCTTATAATTTATATATTATATCTTCAGATAAAACCGGTGTTCACCAGTATATCCTGTCATAAAAGTGTGGTCAACCCAATTTTCTTCCGCCCAACCCGGACCTGGGTCCGAACCGGAAGGGTCCCAAACTAGAAGGGTCTCGAGAATACCCTCATTCGCCATCGCTTTCATCGTCAACAGTCGACTTGACGGTCTCGTGCGCTCTAAATGCAACGCGGCCGGACGCGCCGTATCCGCCAAACAATAGACATAAGCATCTTCGCTAGTATATCGGTTAGTATAACCGCCTCTCATTAGAGAGTTTCCTAATAGGATCATCGCGGTAGAGCAGGGTTCAACTCCCTGGCGGAGAATCTGTTTTGCCTCTTGCTCTCTCGAGAAGGGATGCAGAAGGCCCACATGCTTTTTGATCGATTGAAGGGGTGCTGAACGGCAGTTGTGTGGACGAGAGCGGCTGTTGTGGCGTTCAGAGAAGGCGACAGAGGAGATTTGGTTCGATATCGATTGTGCCACAGTTTCCGTGATAGGTGGGCATGTTGGATGCCCGCCTCAGTCCTCTCTTTGTCGAAGACGTCGTTGTTGTTCGTGCTTGTTGCCTCGCCATCTGCGTCGGAGTCGGCGGTGGTGAGGTCGGCCTGACGAAGACCGAGCCATATGTGTGTCCATCTCAGATCACTGCTTCCGTCATGGGCTCGCAGCACCGAAGGCCTCCTGTCAAACAAGGCCGTCCAAACAGGCCACAACATACCGCTTGCCGCGACATATGTGCATCGAGTTAGGATGTTACGCCTAGCCGTGAATGCATCCACATGGAAGCGCAGTGTATATGCTGATTGTGATGGAAGAGGCAGTCGTCTGGGGGTATTTTGTAGCCAATTTTTAGCGATATTTTCGCGCCGCACATTTCTGTGTACCCAGCTCCCTTTGTCCAGTTGCGGTCTTGGCAACAATGTACACGGATTCATATCTTGACCGCACCACTGTATACTAACAGCTGCGAATCTACATTAATGCACCCCTCCCTTCCCCATGCACCAAAAGTCCTCTTATGGGTGATCAGACACCGTCTGCGCCGCGCTAGCCACACCGCCGCCGCCGCCGGTGCCAATACCGCCCGCCACCTGCTTCCTCCAGCTGTCAATGTTGGAGCCCGGGTCGGGCGCGTCGTACGCCGGCATGCCGGGGGGAACGACAGGCATCGGCATGCCCATTCCCATGGCCATCTGGGGCATCCCCATTGGCATGCCCATCTGCGGCATGGCGTACGTGGACATGTAGGGCGACGCGCCATAGCCCATGTTCGGCATCATCATGCTCTGAGCGGTCCTCTGGGCGTGCTCGGCCTTGACGTGCTGCTGCTTCTGGGCGGCGCCGGCGTGCTTCCATGCCAGGGGCAGGTCGTCCTCGACCTCCTCGGGGTTCTGCACACCGGACGCGGCAGGCTTTTCAGGCGACTGGGCCGCAGCGCGGTTGCGCACTTTGCGGAGGAAGAGGGGTTCATCGTCGTCGTCGTCGACACCTGCGGCCGGAGCGGAGCGCACAGCGGGAGACATGCCTGAGGCCTCGAGACCGAGGGAGCCAATGTCAATGCCGTCCGTCTTGATGTTCGGTAGTGCTGGTGCCGAGCGGTTCTGGCTAGACACCACCTTGATGGTACCTCCACCGCTGGTGGCGCCGCCGCGGAGCTGCGACAGAGGCACCTCCTCGTCCGAGTCGTCCTGAGCAACTTTTGCCTTGACACGAGACAGGGGCTCCTCGTCGGACGAGTCGTCGTCGTCGTTGCCATTATTCTCAAACTGCATGGCGGGCAAGACGGCGCGGATAGTAGACACGCGCTTCGTTGCTGGCGACGAGCTCGATCCAACGGGCGAGATGGGCGATTGCACCTGGGGTGACGACCTTGCCTTACCCTTGGCTGCGCGGAGGGGCGTGTTGTCGTCCGAGTCATCCGACTCGCTCTCAGCAAACCACTTGCCGACACCGAGACTGCTGGCGGGGCGACGCTCGGGGGCCGGTTTGGGCTGCTCGGGCTCGTAGCTTAGTCGTGGTGCTCCTTGCTCGGGCTCGTACATGACTGTAGGCGGGCGCTCGGACGAGATCGAGTGACGTTGGTTCGCTTCCGCCTCAACCATGGCCATCATCGACTTGGGGCGTCTTGCGTCACCACCTTCAAACTCCATGTTGAGGTCTGCCGGGTGGATCATCTGGCTCTTGCGGCCACCGCCGAACATGCTCCTGCGGTTGTTCATCTTTTCAATCTTGAGCCTCTCCTTGTCGAGCTGGGCAGCGTCGGCCTGCTCCTTGGCCAGCCTCTCCGACTCTTGCATGGCGTTGAGCTTGGTCATCTCACGCTCCCACACAGTGTCGGTACCAAAGACCGATTTGGACCTGACCGAGCGGCCGAGGGATCCGGGCTGTTCGTCTGGGAGGTTGAGCTGTGGCACGCTGCCAAACGTTGTCAAGGGCCGCTGCCCCACTGTGGCCGCGGGAGGACCATTGCCAGCAGCCCCGTCGTAGTCGGCCGGAGGCGTCACTTCCAGCAATGTCGACTGACGGTTCATCATGGACGGACGGTTGTCGCCATAGAACACGCGCTTCTTGTTGTGCAGCAGGTCCTTGCGCGCCTCGAGCTGGTCGATAAGACTGGTTCCGTAGAGCTTGCCTGGTTTGCGGCTGCCTTCTTCGGGGTCGTCATCCTCTCCGCGCAACTCTTCACCTTCCTCGGCCTGGCCCCTAAAGAAGTCATCGTCACGCTGGCCGCCAACCATAAGACTGGAACGGAAGGTGCGCTGAGACAGTGACAAGGGCACACCGACACCCATGTTGAGGATGGACGCGCGCGCATCGGTAGGGAGAGGCTTCTCGCCCATTGTAAAACCGTCAGGGACGTGGACTGAAATCGTCTGGCGCTCGGTACCAGCCAGCTGCGGGGGCATGAGAAGCGTCTTTGGACGCAACAGCTCGTGACGCTTGACGCGAAGGACTTGGCTGGTATACTTTGACGGGCGGAGTGGGCGACCATAGTCGGCAGCGTCCGGAATGTCTTCGTACTCTTCAGCCCCTTGCATCATGGACAACCGGTTGGTGTTGCCATACTCGAGTGACGAGCGTCGCTCCGAATACATCGATGGAGGGAGGTCGGGGGCTGCATCGTCGTACACCAGGCTGACACGACGTTGCGGACCGCCAGTGTCGAAGCGCGACGAACCACCTTCGCTGGCAGGAGTAGGGATTTCGAACGGGTTGCGCAACAGCTCCTCCTCGTTTGCTTCAGGGTCGTACATCGAAGCACGTCTGGCAGCAGCGCCGCCGCTCATGGAAGACGAGGAGCGGTGTTGCCGGCCGTAGCCGTCGTCGGGCATAGACACCATGACTGGTCGGTCTGGTCCCCAGTCGTCTTGCATGGACAGCGCAGCAATGGACGACCGGCGCTGGTGTTGTTCGTCGCCCTCGCCGCCTTCTGCCATACGCCGGACACGCTCCGAGTCGCGCAGGGCCGCGTCGTACTGCTCGTCGGTCGAGTTTCGGGCCTCGTACACGGACCCTTGGTCCTCGTTGTCAAGGTGTTCGAGGTGGACCGAGTGCGCACGGTCCAGAGACTGCCCGCTCATGGCCGAAAACGACACGTTGCGAGCGCGCGGGACCTTGCGCATGGCGCCAACGTCCATGGAGGCGGGTCGCTGGTGGCCCTGGCTCGACAGCGGCGAGAGAGGCATCGTCCATTGCCCGCCATCATCGACACTGCCTCGCTGGTCATTGTACTGGGCGCTCTGGCGCGGCGGCTGTTGCTGTCCCTCCTCGCCGATTTGGAGGGGGGGAAGAGACGGTGCTGGTCGCTTGTTACGCAGACCAATAAAGATTGCAGAGTGTTTGTGGTTGACATTCTCGCGGGTCGGGTCGTCCAAGTCGTTGTCGTACTCTGGCGATGTTTGTTAGTTGTCTGTTCCACTGGACCTCGGCCTCTGGGACGTGATCTATGCTCACCGAGGAGTGCGGCAGCAAGTGCGAGACGGGAGAATGTCGGTTGTGAGGCCATGGTGGCCAGTGTGGACTAGGCCAAAATGCGAGGTGTTTGCTGAGAAGGCAAAGAAAAAGGTGTAGCCAAGAGATTGTGACGGCGCGACCATGGGATCCATCCCACCCAACGACGTGGACTTGAAACACGCGGATAGACCCGGGGACCCCGCACGCTGGTACACCGCTATTTGGCCCCCCTCTCTCACTTCCTCGCCACACCTTGCACCTACAGCAGCAGTCCTTTTCGCCTCTTATGAATATGCACGACGCGTCGACCGAGTTGGATGCTCCCGCATCAGGTACGTGGAAGTCGGCAAGTATGCACGCTGGGTACGGTGGCATGGCGTGAATGCCAAAGGGAGACCCGTGCGGACATTGGGGTGTGGCTGACGGCGCGTCGTGCGCGCATGCTATTAAACCAGTCCAGGCGAACAACCTCTCCCAAGATCTGTGCCCCCCCCCGCCGCAACGTTTTACCTATCTACAGCTGCCTATCGCGCGCGCAAGTTCTACAATTCTACCGCCAGCCCGGATGATCCAGTCGCCACAACTCGCCCCTGCCTCATCTTCCATGGTTGAGGCGCGCTGCCGCGATAGTCGCCTCCGCACGTCGTCCAACGAACTCCGAGTCGGACACATCCTAATTGCCGACCCGGAAAGCCAAAACACACCTTGCACCTGGGAAGAACGGCCCCGCGGTTCAGGACGACGCAACATGACGGTACTGCTGGCCCAGAGCTCCAGAGGAGAGTGAGTGATCGTGTTAACATGTGTTGCCATCAGGCCTGGAACGACTACGACCGCCAACATCCGCGGCACGCCCGGGGCCCGGTCGGGGACCATGAGGAAGGACCATGGAGGTTGTGTGGAGAGCACTACTGGTCTCCTGTCAGTCATGCTACAGATCGTTCACTCGTCCTGGCGGTTAGCAACGATGTGACACGCCAGACCTGATGCAGCGGCCAGGCGTGCCATCGAAGCGGGCGTTGCCATCGAGTCTCCACAATCTCCAGAACACACCGACGACACGGCAGGTTTCTCGATATCATCACGTCGATCACCTTTTTTCTAACTGGCTGTATGCTGATACCCATCCGTCCGGGGATACGCTGCCGCGTCTCGATGCATTGCGTCTGCTGCCCACCTACAGTTGTCATCGTGCATGACTGCTGAGAGAACGTGCAAGGACGAGGTGGAGGAGGCAATGTGGAGGGCAGGAGAAGTTCGGCTTCGGACGGCAGATGCCGGCCGTAACGGATTGTCCGGGGCAAAGAAGGCTTGGCCGCCAGGTGGAGGGCTGACCTAACCGTCATAACCCCCGTGCTCAGAGGTCCTTACCGTTTCTTTTCCACTCACTCACTCTTTACAAAACATCACTCACCATGTCGTCCACCGAGGGAAAGGTATGCAGCTGTGTTGCCCGGCCGTCGCAATGCACAGCTGACCCTGCAGACCATCACTTGCAAGGCCGCCGTCGCCTGGGAGGCTGGTACGTTCTAGGTGGGCAGTCACCTCCTAATCTCTCACAGGCAAGCCCCTCTCGATCGAGACCGTCGAGGTCGCTCCTCCCCGCGATGGCGAGGTTCGCATCAAGATTCTCTAGTGAGTTGAAAGAACCTGGGGGTAAAGCAACTGACAGTCCAGCACCGGTATCTGCCACACGTAGGTTTCTTTGCGCCCACGCGCCCGTGTAACCGACTGTTGGGGATCGCAGCTGACGTCTTTAGCGACGACTACACTCTCTCGGGCAAGGACTCTGAGGGTGTCTTCCCCGTCATCCTCGGACACGAGGGTGGTGGTGTTGTGGAGTCGGTTGGCGCTGGCGTCGACAACGTCAAGGTCGGCGACCACGTTATCCCCCTGTACACTGCCGAGTGCAAGAAGTGCAAGTTCTGCCTTTCGGGCAAGACCAACCTCTGCGGTGCCGTTCGCGCTACCCAGGGCAAGGGTGTCATGCCCGACGGTACCGTCCGCTTCACCTGCAAGGGCAAGGAGGTCTTCCACTTTATGGGCACTTCGACCTTTTCGCAGTACACTGTCGTCTCGCAGTACTCGGTTGTTGCCATTGACCCCGCCGCGTCGCTTGAGAAGTCGTGTCTCCTCGGCTGTGGTATCACCACCGGCTACGGTGCCGCTGTCAAGACCCCCGGCATCGAGGGCTCGACTGTCGCCGTCTTTGGTATTGGCTGTGTCGGTCTCTCCATCATCCAGGGTGCCCGTGCCAAGAACTGCTCCAAGATCATTGCCATCGACGTCAACCCCAAGAAGGAGGAGTGGGCCAAGAAGTTTGGTGCCACCGACTTTATCAACCCCACCGAGCTCAAGGGCAGCGTTGTCGACCACCTCGTCGAGATGACCGACGGCGGTCTCGACTTCACCTTTGACGCCACCGGCAACGTCCACGTCATGCGCCAGGCCCTCGAGTGCTGCCACAAGGGCTGGGGTGTCTGCAACGTTATCGGCGTGGCCCCCGCTGGTGCTGAGATCTCGACCCGTCCATTCCAGCTCGTCACCGGCCGTGTCTGGAAGGGCTCTGCGTTTGGTGGTGTCAAGGGCCGCACCGAGCTTCCCGGTCTCGTCGCCGACTACCAGTCCGGCAAGCTCTGGGTCGACCAGTTCGTCACCCACCACCAGCCCCTGGAGAAGATCAACCAGGGCTTTGACGACATGCACGCCGGCGACTGCATCCGCTGTGTTGTCAACATGGGCTTCAACGACGCTCCTTAGGTAGACGGTCTCAGCGTATTATGTCATGTAACAGGTTACAGTAGAGTAATGGGGGGTAGCAGATGGACGGTATAGGCGGGTGTCGGACACCTCGTCCAGGAGACATTTAAGCAGTTCAGCGTACTGCGTGCTGGGACAGCGTGGCTGCGCGCGACTGGCATAAACTAGACTGGAAGCTGTTACTCATGAGCTAGAGGCAACGCTCACGATCGCCGCAATTAGCAGACATGGATACAGCATGGCGGCGGTGAGGAGCTGGCTGGCATGCAGATCTACCTAGGCTGTCCTGTCTCACTTTGTCTCGCTATACGCGCCGACGCAACTGATCAACTGACGATGCTTTCGTGGTGCATGTTAGCTCCGGTGCTATTGCTGACGTTGGCTTGACAAACTGGGACGCAACTTGCATCCCACCCACCTGAATCGAGGGCCCGACAGCGCACGTCGTCGTTTTAGCTGTTGCGCGGTCCCACATGTCTGGCAGCTTCGTGAGTTTCCTGCCGAACCTCAGGACCAAGGAGCCAGGAAAGAGGGATGCGTATTGACACAAGGAGTGACTGCAAGGTAAGAAAGAGACCAACAGACGTGTGGTGTGCCACAAACGGATCGGAAGAGTCAATCACGACAGCTGGACGGACCGCCCTTTGGCTTATTCTTGCAGCTGATGGAGTGCATTGCCTCGTACGCCTGTCGGTTTGCATTCCAGAACAGCGTGTTCCTCCTGCGTGCCGGTTATTGAACGGGCTAAAGCGTACGGCCTAACGGACCCAACCTTTTCACGGCCGCAGGGGGGAACGACGGGTAGTTTGTCGCACGAACGAATGCCACCCCAACGCCACCGGCTTGGCTCTGGTAGTCTGGTAGCTCTGGGTGCCAGACGCGTTCACACACCGAGATGCTCGCCATTGCTTGTAATCGCTGTTATATCTTTCTGTATCCGCAGCACAGCGCAGCCACCTGGCGATGTACAGACAGCACCTGCGCAGCAGTCTCATGCTCATGTCAGACCCGCCGGAGCGCAGCGAGTACGTGGGTGTGTCTCGCTGGCTGGCGGCGGGCGAGAGTGCCTGGGAGGACATTTTGGGACCGAGTGCGGAGAGGGGGGTCTTTTGGGTGTGCGTGCGATCGTGCGAGCGGCCCGCCCCGCCACGACGACGAGAGCGGCACACTTTGTGCAGGAACATGGCAACGCCCAAGGAGAGATCTTGTATTGAAACGCGTTGCATGTGCGAGGAGCGTGTACGTGTCACTGTACACTGTTGCAGCCTTTTCTCATTCATCGCCTTTTCTGTACTTGTCGGCACACACACAACCCACCCACCCCACTCCAAACGTCACCGGCTGCTCGCGCTCCCCCGACGCCACGTCCTGACCAGGACCACCTCCTGAATCCACCTTGGACCCGCCGACTTTACCATCACACTGTTCACCTCTAACCGTTCTCGGGCACGGGGTCGGTCGTCCACTCCACCGAGCCCCACTTCGCCCATCGACAGCTACAGCTCTGAAGACGAAGCATACTTTGCCGCAAAGGAAAAGGACGGCATCATGGCTTCCAATGCGTACGATCCCGAGGCCGGCAAGTTCGCCATGCCGGGCGGCCGCCGCACACTCCGGCTCATGCTGGCGCGCAAGTCGCGCCTGGTGATTGGCGTCGCCGCGCTCTTCACGATCATCTTCTACCTCTCCCAGAATGGCCCCAGCACTGTCGTCCCGCCACCGCCCGTGGTCGTACCAGTCGGCGGCGACGGACGGCTACCCGTTGACGACATCTGGGACGACGTGCCGCCGCCCGTGGAGGGCGTTCAAGGCAAGGCTCCCGCCCCACCCAGTCGCCCTCCACGCCCCGACCACCCGAAGTACTATATCATTGACGAGAACGGCGACCACTTCCTCCCCAACGCCGGGCGCAAGGTGGCGCCCATGCACCCGGGTCAGAAGGATATCGTGGACCCCGCAGACCTGTTCCCCGAAGTCGAGCTGCCATGGCACTTCAAGGCGCCCAAGTCAGACCCCTTTCCACGCGAGCGCATGCGTGAGATTGTCAGTGAGGCTCCCGACCCACCAAACGCCATCGTCAAGGCCACGCTTGACAAGAAGGACTTTTCGCAGACGTGGAAGGGTCCCGCGGACTGGAACAAGGCCGGACCCGGTGTCAAGAACGTCCAGTGGCCCAGCTTCGAGCTCAAGGACCGCGATTGGGAGAGCACCGAGCAAGCCGAGAGGCGTGAAGAGCGTCGCAAGGCTGTGAAGCGCGGCTTTGTGCACGCGTGGCAGGCATACAAGGACCATGCGTGGGGTGAGTGTGCTACAAGACAAGCGAGGTGCTGCGAGGGTGGACAGTGTGCTGACATTCCCAGGCCATGACGAGGTGATGCCCAAGTCCAAAAAGGCGTCCGACCCTTTCAACGGCTGGGGCGCGTCCATTGTGGACACCCTCGACACGCTGTTGGTCATGGGTCTGCAGGAGGAATACAACCTGTGTCGACGACACGTCAACCAGATCAACTTTCACTGGATCACCGGTCGCGACTGGTCGCAGGGCTACATCGGCCTGGATGGCGAGCTGGACGCTCACGGCAAGCAGTGGACAATCGACCGTGACCGCACTGCCGGCCTCCCCGTCTTTGAAACCGGTATTCGCTACCTCGGTGGACTGCTCGGCGCCTACGACCTGACTGGCGACAAGCTCATGCTCGACCGTGCTGTGGACATTGCCGAGGTTCTCGGTCGCGCATTCAACACCAAGTCTGGTCTTCCGCAGGGCTCGCGTATCGACCCGGGCCAAGAGTCGGGCGTGTACCAGCTCGGCAGTGTCTCCGTCGCCGAGGTTGGCAGTATGACCCTCGAGCTCATGCGCCTGTCGTTTGCTACTGGCGACCGCAAGTGGTTCGACCTCGCGCAGCGCGCCATGGACTTTATCGACAAGAAGATTGTGCCCCGCTCAAAGTTCAAGCCCCTCATCCCCATGCACTTTACCCCGGACGCGGCGTCCCAGACGGCCCTCACTGGTGGATTTACGTTTGGCGCCATGTGCGACTCTTACTACGAGTACCTCATCAAGACGTACAAGCTTCTCGGCGGCAACGAGATTGCCAAGCAGTACAAGCGCTTGTACGAGGACAGCATTGACGCAGCGCGCAAGCTGCTCTTTGTTGACATTGACATTGTCCCCGACACCAAGCTCATGACGATTGGCAAGTGGGAGCACAACGGTCTCCACAACGAGACCGAGCACCTCGCGTGCTTTGCGGGAGCCATGCTGGGTCTCGGTGCCAAGCTCCTCGACCGTCCTCAGGACATGTCCGATGCCGCCAAGTTTACGGGTACTTGCTACTGGCTCAGCGCCGCGACCAAGACTGGAATCCAGCCCGAGGTCGTGCACTTTTACAGCGGCGACGACGAGTCGCGGTTCCAAAACATGACGACCGAGCTCGGACCCAAGGGCGAGCCCCGCATGTGGCACCCGCCCATCAGCCAGCCGTTCCAGGAAGACCAGATCAACTATGCCAAGATGCACAAGAGCATGAAGGGCGAGTGGCTCTACAACGACGACCACAGTCCCGTGGCCAACAACTCGGGACGTGTTGGCAAGAACCCCATCACCTACTACCGCCACCTCGTGGGCGAGCCGGCTGGAACCAAGCGCGTCGGCACGTACTACATCAACCGCCCCGAGACGATCGAGTCGGTCTTTTACATGTGGCGCCTCACTGGCGACCGTGGATGGCAGGACAAGGGTTGGCGCATGTTCACCTCGTGGATGGAGCACGCCAAGGTCGACGGCGGCATCAGTTCCATCCAGGACGTGACTGTCGACCCCACCACTGGCCGCGGCGTCCTGCACGGCGACAACATGGAGTCGTTCATCTTCGCCGAGACGTTCAAGTACCACTACCTGCTGCAGGCGGACCCTCTGCTCCTCAACCTGGACGACTACGTGCTCAACACCGAGGCCCACCCGTTCATCGTCGACCCCAAGACGACCAAGCCGGGCTCGCAGGGCCTGTGGAAGCCCGTCGACGACGCCGACGCCGACCTCGGCGTGCGCGGCGAGGGCACCGACGCCCAAAAGTGGATGCGCCTCAAGGCCCTCGAGGGCAAGCGTCCCAGCACGGCCAAGCCCATAAACCCCAGGTTAAATGGTGGAGGCGGGCATGGAATGGGCGGCGGCGCCGGAGCTGGAAAGCTCGGCGTCTCGCCCGATGTCATCGTGTAAGTAGGTTATCGTCGTTTAGATGGACATGCATATATGGGTTTAGATTGGGCGGCGCGTGGAGGAGGTAGCAGCGGACATTGGGAAACCTCCCAAGATGGACATTGTCAAGCCACCCGAGGTGGACATAATGTTGCGACGGGGATGCCGGCCGAGATCGTGAAACCTCCTAAGATGGACATCGCGGACCTTGTGAAGGCGCCGAAGATGGACGCCGTTGCCATCATGGCGCCGCCCAAGATATTGCGACGGGGATACCTGCCGAGACCGTGAAGGCTCCTGAGATGGACGCCTTGGACCTCGTGAAGGGGCCGAAGATGGACGCCGTCGAGAAGAGCCGCCCACGGTGGACAAGATCCTCAAGGCGCCCAAGATGGACACATCGGATATCTGGTGAAGCCGCCTAAGATGGACGCTTTGCACCTCGTCAAGCCGCCCAGCGTGGACACCGCCGAAGTCGTGAAACAACCCAAGACGGACATCGCCATGCCGTATCACCGGGAAGCCTGCAAAGCTCGTGAAGGGATGGACAAACATGGGCACAGTGTGCATCTTGATTTCGCCCAAGATGGACACCTTGGACATCGTCAAGCCATTCCAAGACGGACACCTTTCATATGGTCAAGCTACCCAAGTTTGATAGAGGCAAGGTGCCGAAGCTGGACTTTTGTGACTTTTTTGTCAAGGCGCCGACACTTGTCAAGGGTCAACACGTCAACACCGCAAACGCACGCCACACTTGTTCGCGCGCTCGCTGCTCCATTGCACCAGCAACACCACACGTGTCGTTACTTCAAAAGCTGCATACTGCGTTCGATGCCAAGTATATTTTGTTTACAACTGCCTCTCTCATTCCCCATGTCTAATGTAGCTAGCGTTTTAGAGCTTGCTCTTGAGCTGGCCGCCGTTGACGAGGGTGACGGCAGCGTTGGCCAGGGCGGGCGCGTCACGCTCCTTGACCTTGACCTGGAAGAGGACCTTGTCGCCCTCCTTCCACATCTCAGTGACGAGGGTCTCTCCGGGCACGACGGTGCCGACGAAGCGGACCTTGATGTCCGAGAAGGGGCCGTAGGTGTTGATGATGTGGCGACCGGCGAAGCCCATCGAGCAGAGGCCGTGGAGGATGGGCTTCTTGAAGCCGCCGATGGCGGCGAACTGGGGGTCGATGTGGAGGGGGTTGTAGTCGCCCGAGAGGCGGTAGATGGCCGCCTGGTCCTCCGAGGTCTTCTCCTCGACGACGGCGTCGGGGGCGCGCTTGGGGGCAGCGTTGGCGGCAGTGGCGGCACCGCGGTCGTCGCCCTTCTGCTGGCCACCAAAGCCACCCGAGCCACGGATGAAGACGGTCGAGTGGTTCTCAAAGATGAGCTTGCCAGTGGCCTTGTCGCGGGTCTCGACAATGGTGGTGACGGACGCAGCCTTGCCCTTGTCAAGAGCCTCGAAGATACGGGGCTCGTTGGTGAGGGTGCCCTCGGTGGGGATGGGGCCGTGGATCTTGAGGTACTGCTCGCCGTGGAGGAGCTTGGCAGGGTTGAAGTTGGGGACAATCTTGCCGAGGTCGATGGTCGACGACGAGATGAACTGCGGGACAACACCGAAAGTGGGGAGGGCACCGAAGCTCTCGGCGTTCTCGTAGGTGTTGTTGAGCTCAGTGGCGTGGGCACCAATGCCGAGGTTGTAGAGCATGACGTCACGCTGGGTGTAGGTGAAGTCCTGGCCCTGGGGAGGGTTGCGCTTGGCGTGCTTGATCTCCTCAGTGTCCTTCTCGTTGATCTCCGACTCGCGGTTGGGCTTCGAGGTGGTGCCAAAGTTCTCCGAGATCTGGATGAACGACTCGCCGGCCGAAGCGGGGTGGGTCGACTGCTTGAACGAGGTGACCTTGTCCCAGTTGGCAGCGAGCTCCTCGGGCGAGACGGGCTTGTCGTTGGGGAAGGCAACGCCCTGGGTACGCTCCCAGCGCATCTGGGCGGCGAAACCACCGAAAGTCTCGTAGAAGGTACCAGTCTCGGTGCACTCGGGCGAGGTAAGGAAGGCGACGACGGGAGCGACAAACTCGGGCTTGAAGGTCTCGAGCATCTCCTTGGGCCAGACAGTGGCGGTCATGGCAGTGCCAGCACGGGGGGCAATGCAGTTAACAAGAACGTTGGCGCGCGAACCCTCAATGGCAAGGGTCTTGCAGAAGCCAATGATGGCAGCCTTGGCGGTACCGTAGTTGGCCTGGCCGTGGGCGCCGTAAACGGCGTTGGGCGAAGCGGTAACGAGGATACGGCCAAACTTCTGAGCCTGGAAGATGGGCCAGACGGCCTTGCAGCACCTGTAGGTACCACGGAGGTGGACCTTGATGACATCGTCCCACATGGCCTCGGTCATGTTGACAAAGGCCTTGTCGCGGAGGATACCAGCGTTGCAAACAAGAGCGTGGACCGAGCCAAAGGCGTCAAGACCAGCCTTGACAATGGCATCGCCCTCCTCGGCCGAGCAGACAGCAGCGACACCCTTGCCGCCGGCAGCGTTGACCTCGGCAACGACGGCGTCCGCGTTGGCCTTCGAAACATCATTGACAACGACGTTGGCACCGAGCGTGGCGTAGTAGAGAGCGTAGGTGCGGCCGAGACCAGCACCGGCACCGGTGATGATGACGGTCTTGCCCTTGTAGTCAATCTTGGGGCCCTGGGCGTTGGGGGGGAGCGAGGGCTGAGCCTCAATGACACGAGACATCTCCTCGGGGTTGCCGGGAACGGGGTGGGTGTTGCGGGTGAAGTCCATGACCTGGCCCCAGCGGGCGGCGACAGCCGAAGCGGTGAACGACGAGTCAGTCTTGTAGATGACACCCTCGGCACGCTCCCAACGGAGCTCCGAGTAGAAGCCAGCACCGAGCTCGAAGATGCGGCCGGCGACCTTGGGGCCGTTCTTGGCGGTGAGCACACCGACGAGGGGGGCGATGTGGTCGGGCGAGAGCGAGCGAAGGACGTCCTCGGGCATGACAGTGGCAGTCATGGCGGAAGCGGCAACGGGGACGATGGCGTTCGAGGTGATGTTGTACTTGGCACCCTCCATCGAGAGCGACTTGGAGAAGGCGGTGAGACCCATCTTGGCGGCCGAGTAGTTGGCCTGGCCAAGGTTGCCGTAGACACCAGCGGGCGAGGCAGTGTTGATAACGCGGCCAAACTTCTGCTGGCGCATGAGGGGCCAGACGGCCTTGGTCATGGAGTAGGCACCCTTGAGGTGGACGGCGACAATGGCGTCGAACTGGGCGTCGGTCATCTTCTTGAAGGAGGTGTCACGGAGGATACCGGCGTTGTTGATGAGGACGTGGACAGTGCCGTAGGCCTTGACAGCCTGGTCAACAACGGCCTGGCCCTCGGTGACGGAGCCGACGGCGGGGACAGCCTGGCCACCAGCTGGTTTACAGTCAGCGCGGTCCGTGAGAAACCAAGGACAAAAAACTCACCCTTCACAATCTCGTCAACGGCAGACTGGGCAGCCTCCAGCGAGACATCGTTGATGACAACCTTGGCACCGCGAGCACCGTAGAAGTGGGCGTAGCTGTAGAAGTGGACCGTTGTTTAAGAAAAAAAAGGCGACGGTGTGATTTCCGATGACATGTGTGGGAAGCGGTGAGGAGGACGTGCCGGATGAGAAGGGAAGCGTCAGCATTGGTTCTCGTCGTCACCAGTGTCACCGAGTGGCCTGGGAGCACCGTGTACACCGTTTCCGATGTATCCGGTGAGAGGTGTACTCACGCCTTGCCGATGCCACCGCCGGCACCGGTAATGAGCACCACGAGGTCCTTGAAGTCGAGCGCGGGCGAGGCCATTGCGATCGTTTAAAATAGACTAGGTTTGGAGAGAGGGGAGAGATACAAGAGAGAAAGAGAGAAAGGGTTGGGCGTGCTCTAGCTTTATGTTTCGAGGAGAGAGGAGGGACCGGCACGAACGGTTAGATGGATGATGAAGAAAGCGGAAACATGTTGCGCGATGCGGCTGGCTCTAGTTGTATGCCAGCGACGACACGATGCGACCAGGGTATTCGATGCCCCGCCGCCCGGTCCCGGCTACCCAATCGCCGGAACGTGTGCTAATGGCCATTACCAATGAATTACAAAATGCAGTGCATTCAAGCTCTAATCCCGCTGCTCAACTCTAATCGCCCCTTTGCCTCCGGATGACGCTACCGGCGCCCGTGGCCGAACGAGACCGTGGCAGAACCGGGCCCGGGGCTAACGAGGCATCCGTGGCACCCGGACACCCGGCTTGTACCCGCGCTTCACCGATCCACGCGGCGCCATCGCAGCAGGCTCTGTTAAGAGTGGGTCGTTCACAGATCAAAGTCGCTGTCGTCGTCCTCATCCCTGGCTTGGCGGCCCTTGCCGGTGCCCAGTCCTCCTCCAGACCTGATACCCCCACTCCGTGCGTTGACGGTGCCTACATCGCCTCCATCCGAGTCGCTGCCGCTGTCATTGGCCCCGCGGGAACGCAACGCTGGGGACGGCTTTTCCAACGCCGAGTAGCGGATCAGGAGCGCTTCCAGTTCTGCGATTTCCTTGTTAGATCACCGATACCCATACGGAGTTGACCGTGAACTGCTCATAAACCCCGCACTAGCCGACGTTTCTCCCTTCTTCAGTGCCCTCATACAGGCTCTTGGGGTGTCGCCTCCTCGGTGTTCCACTGCGGGGAACGGACGAGGCCGTTTACGCCCAGTCCTCACATGACGGAGATGGCCTAAACCGCGTCCGCAATGCCCAACCCTCTCCTTACTTGAAAACTCACGACGTGCTGTAGTCTTCATGCCATTCAGGCCCGCGCCCGCAACAACGTTTCCGACCATGTCACCATTACGGTAGATGAGAAGGGTAGGGACGTTCTTGTCCGGGTAGTTGGGAATACACATGCCAGCGGGAATGGACAAGAACTTGGCCTCGGGGTGAGCAGCGGCGCACTGCTGAAGGAGGGGGCGGAGGTGCTGGGAGAGGGGTACTCTGCGCAAGTATTTAGTTTACCAAAACGTTTTGGAGCCTCTCACAACACTCACGAGTCCTTGAACAGGAAGACGATGACACCGGTGCCCTTCAGCCTACGAGCCTGGAGCATTTGAGGAGCCTTGGGCTTGTCCTCGTCCTCGGAGTCGTCCTTGGCCTCACCCTCGTCGTCCGACTCCTCGGTGCCGTCCGCCTTGGTGCGGCTTCCCTCGGTGACCTCGCGCACAAAGTCCTCACGCGCAAGAGGCTCCATGCTGCCAAAGCGTCCGCGCTTCTCCTCGGCGCGCATCTCGGCCATGCGGCGGCGACGGTAGTCCTCAAACATGCGCTCGTCGTCCGAGTCGAGGTTGTCCGCCTCGAGCAGCTGGCCAAGCTGGTCGGCATCGGCGCTGGCAGCAACTGCGCGGATGGCGTCTGCCTGCGTAATGTGCGGGATGTCGGGGGAAGGCGAGCGCGAGGGAGGCTTCGGCGGGAGGATGCCATGCGCGCGGAGCGCGTCGTTGCTGGGACGGCGTCAGCTTCCGGGCAAGATGATATTTGTGTTTCCTACGTACAACTCTGTGTCTTCGTTAGGGTTGGGGTTCATTGTTATTATTGTTGTTGTTGTTGCGTGCTTGTGTCAAATGTCTCTTTTCGTCGCACAGATGGACCCCGTCATGTCGCCAAGTGCGCGCGCAAGCGTAGCGTCCGTCGTGGAACAAATATACTTCCGTGGGTAGATGCGGAGACCCCACAAGGCGTGCGCCAGTCTCTCTCGTCATCTGATCGCAATCAGATTTCTTCCGCGTGGGTGCCGAGGGTTGTCGTGCTTTCTCGAACGTCTGTTGATCTGTTGTTATCCCGACTCGACTTCTCGCCCCGCGCCTCACCGCAACACCGCCGTATCGCCTGACGACGTGTCACACAACTTGACGGCACGCTGTTTACAGATAGCGGCATGCTTCAAGAACTACCAGCCGAGCCTCGAGTCACGTCACCCCCAGCATCTCGCTCAAAGTCTACGTCTGCCAGTCACCCACCAAACCACAAAGCAACAGCACCTGCAACAGCCATGGTGGATACGTTTGACAACACGACCAAGGAGAACGATGGTATTCACCTCTTGCTGGACTGGCTCGGCACCTTCAAGGGCTTCCACAACAAACTGACCCTTCTGTCCGCCAACAGTACGTTCCCCCACATCGGCCTTCCTTGTGTGGACGCTAACACTCTGCAGATGCTGGTCGTGGTCTGTTCGCCTACGCCAAGGCCCTACAGGTGAGTCGACTCGAGTCCACAACGTCAAGCCTCCTTCAAGCCACTGACGCAAACAGCCCGGCGAGCCCATGCTGGTCATTCCTGCGCAGTCACTCCTCAACCCCTTGACACTGTCGCGCTCACCGCTGAACACCATCCCGAGCGAGCTCTTCCCTGCGTCTGCGTCGACGTCGTCACCACCCCCGCGCTCTCCCGGTGGAGGTTCACGCCGCCTCACCACCACACAGCTCCTCACTCTCCACCTTGCCCTGGCACGCGATCCCGAAGGTCGTCACAAGAGCGAGTGGCAGGTCTTCGTCGACTCGCTCCCCTCCTTCAGACCTCTCCACCCGGCCACTTGGGTGATCCCCAACAGCGATGCCCCCAACGACCCTTTCTGGCCGGAACTTGAAGCGTGTCTCAGCGAGAGCGTGCGCATCAAGATTGCTGCCGTTGTCAAGCGCTACAGGGAAGACCTGGCGATTCTCCGTCGCGTCCTGGTGAGTCGAGAAGGGAGAATAGCAACGCAACGGAACCGAATTTGGGTCTCGCTAACGATTCCAAGACGTGCGAAGAGCCATTCAAGTCGCAAGACCTGAACGACGTCATCTCGGATGAAACCTTCCTTTGGGCGTGGCTTAACGGTGAGTGGACTCGATGATGGGCGGGGTGCATACCGCGGGGGACTGACTGCGATACAGTCAACACTCGTACCGTTGCCATGCCACTTGGCCTTGCTGAGCCTCCCAATGCTGGCTGGCCCGTGAACAACCACTCCTTTGTGCCCCTGCTCGATATGATTAACCACTCTTCGATTCCGCACGTCATTTGTCCCAAACCCGAACCCTTGCCGTCTCTGTCCGTCTCGAAGCGATCAGCTCGGGGAGCACAGCGTCCCGGTGGCAACGTCCACCTGATCCCCGGCAAGGTTGACCTCGTCCTCTTCGCCCCCCTCCGTGGTCTCGACGAAGGAGAAGAAGTAACCTTCCTTTACGGTCCTCACTCCAACGCTGTGCTCTTCGCCGAGTACGGTTTCACGGAAGTGGACGAAGTGGGCGACACCTGGTGGCCCAATGCCGATATTGACGTGTCCCCCTGGCTCGACCAAGTGTGGGCCACGCAGGGAGGCAACGACGTCAAGCGGGCAGCGCTCGAGGCCGCGAACATGTGGGGTCACTCCAAGCTGGCCGCCAACGGTGGTGAGCCCCAGCCCAGCGTCGGTCTCATGACCACCCTGTGCGTCATGTGTTCGCCCGACGACGCAGTGTTCACCCCGGACGCGCTTCGCGTGCGCACATTCTCGCGCTCGGCAAAGCAATCCGCGCGCCGCGCACTGGCGCGTATCTGCGAGGCCATCCTCAACGACGTCGAGGACTGCCGTGCCGACGCGGCGGACGTGGCTACTCGTGCTGGTGGGGATGCGGACAAGGCTGAGGGGCTGCGTATCACCCGTGCGTTGCTTCGTGAGGAGGAGTGTATCACCAAGGGTGTGCTCGACCTCGTTGAGAGTGGAGGCATCATTCCTGGTTTCTAGAGGAGGAAAGAGACAGAGACAGACAGAGAAGAGTATAGAAGAACGCGGAAGCGGAAAATCAAAGAAGACCACAACCATTTTACAGTAGTTAGACGCAGAGGGCGCGTGTGTGTGTAGCTTGTTATGTATCGCATTACTCACTTGAAGGCAGGTGGCAGGTTAGACGGGACGACATTGACGTGGACCGCCTGCAAGAGTTAGGTCAGCAGACGACGCACCGAAACATTCACATACACTACATACGGCAAGGACCAACAGTACTCGAGCTAGTACTGACACAGAACCAACGCGTGAAACGATAGCACAGAAGTCGTATTAAAAAACGAGCCACACACCGTCAAGAGCCTCGCGTCGGCGCGTCCGGTGCCTAGCCTTGATCTCGGTGTCGCCGGGAGTCACCTCTTTGTCTCTTTTTTTTTCTCCTCCAGATGCGATCGATGCGAGCAAACCCGATAAAATCTCCTCCTTGCATCCCGGATAGCCCTCCTCACTTGCCGTTCGATGTCGGGCGTATGCGAAGAACGTGGTGCACACAGGTGGACGGAGACGGCCCAACACGGCAGGGAGGTGGTCGCTGCCGGCTACGTTTGCGGCCGGCCGGTGGGCTCCGGGGTTGGCCGGGTGGAGGCAGAGCCGGGGGATTCAGTGTGAGACTCACTTCTCAGCCCCACCAGACACCTGTCGCGGTGGTTCCGCGGCGCGTGTTACAGTACGTTTTAGACATTCTCCACCTGGCCACCTGTCTCCTCTTCACCTCCTCACACTCTTCAATAACAACAAGCAGCCCCCTCTTACCTACCCTCACCCACCCACCACATTCCTTCTCAACCTTTACACACAATGGGCGACTCTGCGATCCACGCTCTTGCCGGCGCCGTCGGCGGCGGTGTCTCGATGGCCCTCACGTACCCGCTCGTCAACCTGTCGACGCGCGCCGCTGTCGCCACAAAGAAGGACCACATGTCCATCACCGACGCTATCAAGAAGACTGTCAAGACGGAGGGCATCTCGGGCCTGTATTCCGGTCTGGAGTCGAGTCTGGCAGGCATCATGATCACCAACGGCGTGTACTATGTGTGTATTGCAAGTGGGAGGGATGGGAAGGGAAGCAGCACATGTGCTGTGGGATCTTGGAAGTGTGAGCGCGAGAAGGGGACACACCTCTGTCCTCTCGTCCCGTTCTTCCAATCCTCAGACGCCTTCTGTTGTTTTGATTTGTTGCCTCGACTGACAGAGATAGGCCTTTTACGAGGAGACGCGCTCTTTCCTGATGCGCCGTCGCCCCGCCGGATCCCCCGCCGGAGGAGCCCTGTCCACCAAGGAGGGTATTGTGGCAGGGATGATTGCCGGTGAGTGAAGACACCGAACCGACGCGTCGTTGTCTTGTTGTTACACCATGGTGATCCGTGCGCACAACAGCCGGTGTACACTCATAGCCGCGCGTTTCACGTTTGGGTGGCCCAGTGACCAGTGGACAGTGGGGTTGGGGCAGTGGCGCAGTGGACTGACGGCCAGGCTCGATCACTACGATCCTCACCAACCCCGTGTGGACCGTCCAGGCGTACCAGTCCACCCGCGCCGTCACCGGCAATGCCGACGACAAGCCCACCGCTATCCAGTCTGCCAAGGCCATCATCAAGCAGGACGGCGTCAAGGGTCTCTGGCGTGGTCTCGGCCCCGCGCTCATCCTCGTCATCAACCCCGTGATCCAGGTGAGTTTTTAGTTGGCACGGAAAACGTCAAGACAGCCGGCTGTGGTTGTGATTCTGGTATCGAGAGACTGCCGGCCGAGAAGGGCATGGGGCGGGATGGCTACGCACATCGTTTCGGGATCCCGTCTCGGCCGTCAACATACCGGCCAACACCGACACGGCCGCATTCTTGTCTGTGTATGCGTGTGCACGCCACTGACAATCCATAACAGTACACCACCTTTGAGCGCCTCGTCTCGCTCATCCTCGACTGGCGCTCCAAGAAGGGTGTCAAGGTCACCGGCCGCTCCGCCCTCAGCGACTGGGACCTCTTCATCCTCGGCGCCGTCTCCAAGCTCATCGCCACCGGCTCGACTTACCCCTACGTGAGTTCGGTAGGCTACTGTCTGGGCTGACCTCTCCAGCTCGTCGTCAAGTCGCGCCTCCAGGCCGCCACTCACAAGTACAACTCGTCGGTCAAGGCCGTTCTCCAGATCTTCAAGACGGAGGGTATCTCTGGTATGTGTCCTCGCTTTTCGGCATTGGGGAAGGGAGATGGTCGTTTTTCGCTCCGAGAGTCCTTGAACTGATACCCTCCGCAGGCCTGTACGCCGGTATTGGCCCCAAGCTCCTCCAGTCGGCCCTCACCGCCGCGTTCATGTTCGTCGCCCAGCGCCGCATCTACGAGGCTGTCAAGGGTCTCATCGTCGTCCTCCAGCAGCGCAAGGCCCTCCTCAAGGCCTAAGGCAAGGCGGGGGCCGCGGGCGTGATCTTGGTGTGGCTGAAATGTAGTTGCAAGTGGAAAGTTGTTAGCAGCCAGATATATTGCTGAGCAGAGTATATGTACTGTAAAGCGCTGCCTGCATGTTGCTACTTGTAGGGGCGGGGAGCTGTAGAGGCGGCGGTCAAAACTAAGCTCCCACCATGAATGGCAAGTGGCGCCCTTAGAGTGTGGTGCAATGGGACCGGTCAGTGCGGAGCAGAGTTGATTGTGGCTTTGAATGTGTGAAAGATGCTGCATGATTTCGTTACGAATACAACCGCGATAACTAAAATTATGCGAATGACAGAGAGAGAGAGCGAGAGAGATATGGAGGGAGAGGGTGAGATAACAAGAAAAGGAGATGAGAGAACAACTGCTGTCTGGGAGGCCGTTTGTCGTACACCTTAGAACTCAAACTCGGGCTCGGCGTCTGCCTGGACTGGGCTGGTGTGGACGCGAATGGACTCTTCGCACAGACGCCAAAAGTCGTCCTTGTCCGCCTCGAGGACGTCGTGGACGTCCTTGGCCGCCTCGACGCGGGCGCGGACCACGCCGGCGCGCACGTCGCCGAACGTGGGGGCCGGAGCGGCGACGGGGACGCCCCACGACGGGCGGTCCGCGACCTCGCGGCCGAGCTTGAGCCACTCGAACGCGGCCGACTCGGTGTCGTACTCGGCGGAAAACTCCTCCCATGCACGCATGAGCTGCTGGCGCACCTTGGCGCGGACTTTTTGCTCGAGGGCGGAAGGGTGGGCGGAACGCGACGAGGTAGGCTGCTCGATGTGCGATTCGGCCTTGGCGGCGTCGGCGCCCAGGCCCTGGAGGAGCAATGAGAGCGTTGCAGCCGGGTCGGGCGCCGGAATGGTGACGGTGGGCGGGGTCAATGGCTCGGGGTCCGTGCGGGCATCGTTGGTGGTGTCCACCTCACGCTCGTGTTCGGGCTCGGGCTCTGGGACGCCGGCGCCATACTGCGCCCAGTAGTCCTCCTCGTTTTCGTCGCCCGGCAGCTGGACGCGCTCGTTGGGAGGCGTGAACCCGGCCCAGTAGTTGTCGGGGGCGTTTTCATCGTCGTACCCGCCACTGTTGTACTGGACGTCTTCGACACGGTTGGTCCAGTTCCACTGGTCACCGGTGCCGTAGCCGCCGAGCGAGGCGCCGCGGTACACCCAACCGCGGCCCTTGTCGCCGTCCTCGTGCTCGAAAAAGGTGTCGACCGAGCCGTCGTCGCCAAACTCGGGTGCCAGGCGGGTGCGTGCAATGGTCATCTCGCCGTCGTGAGCGTACTCGGTGTCGCTAATCTTGAGGCTGCCAGATAGGCGTTCGAGGGCTGCGTGGAGTGCGTTGGGGTTACGGGCGTCTTTGGCCATCGGGTCTGCTGCGGTCGATGGCGGCGCAGGTGCGGGGGGGAAGGGGGTGAGGTGAGCGTCGAGGTCGTCGGGATCGGGAGGGAGAAAACGAGAGGCGCTCGAGAAAAGTACGGGCAAGTACTTGCGATGGGAGAGGGAGTGCTGGGGGTACGAGGTGGGAGAGGATGAGGTCGCGAGTGTCTGGGGATAAAGAGGGAACAGTCATGTTGGGCGGCGGGGTAATATAGGGAGCAACAAGCCTTGTGTCTCTCCTCTCGGCGGTGTTGGTCAGAGCGATGTGGGTTATTGTGCGTCGCCAGAATGGGTTTTGCCAGAGCGGCGGCGTACAAGCCGAGTGTCCGATTGTGTGCGCCGGCTGCCCCGGTTACTGGCCCAATTTGACTCGCTGTGCCTTCCCTCGCCCCACACCAGGCCCCCAATCGCACGGCGGGGGATTTGGTCCTCTTTTCCCCGCTCGCCAGCACGCAAACCACCGCAGCTGTCCCACACCTGACCGCACGAGGCCCCGGAGGCATGTAGCGAGGACCCGCAAGGACAACGGCGAGCGGCCATAGAATGGAGTGTGCGGGGGAACAACGTCCCATGCGGGGTCCCAGCGATACCACTCGGCGCCGTCGGTGTTGTGCTGGCCAATGGCCACCTCCACAGCTTCGTCTGGCTCCCACGAAGCATCCAGGGATGCTTTCAAAGGTGACAAAAGGTCCAAGGGGTTGGGCATTGGGCTGACGCGGGATGTGTGTTCCGGGCAGAAGAGCGGTGGGGAGGGTGGGGATGGTGTGCGGAGGCGGAGCAGAGTTGATTTGATATCGTCAGGGAGCCGGCAGCCAAGAAACGTTGGGCACACGCTACGTGCTACTACTCTCTGGCCCTCTGGCTTTTGTGTTTTTTGCCAAGGCTGGGCACGGCACCGAGTGGTATGGCCACAGCATTCGTTGCTTGCCAACTGGCCAACTGGCCAACTGGGCAAATGGCACTCCAGGGATATCGTAAAGGCCCCCATCCACAGCCTGCGTGGTCTTGACGGAGCCTATAGCGGCCGTCGCGAGGTCCCGCCTGGCAGCTGGCAGCCTGGGGAGAGTTCCGTTTCGAGATGCGGAAGTGTGTATGGGAGTAAAAGAGGAGGAACCCAGAAGTCCAAGAGGTCCAATGGCCAATGCAACAGTTGTTGCACGCTTAACACACGGCCACAGATCCGCAGATCCGCACCTGCCGACGCCCCGCCCGTTCTGTGTGTGTGTGTCCAGACCAACCCACCCGATGTACCGCGAACCGCTATCCAGTCAGCGTCTCCCGTGTTTGCCACCAACGACGGCGTGTTCGGAACACTCCGCAAAATGAGGATCTGCTCTTTTTTTTTATTTTTATGGGTTGCTGTTCTTTCTATTGATCTATTGATCTATTGCCTATGGGGACTGAGGCTGGGTAACCGTGAAGGTCCCAGCCAGGGGGATTCTGAATTGGTCACCTGGCGAGAGATAGTGCGGCCATTACACGGGCCCGGAGAGAGCGGCTATTAAATATGTAACTTTTTATACACGAGTGCTCGTCCAGAATCGAACCTCGGCTCATGGCCCCGGCCGTCGGGTTTCAATTTCCCCGCTGCCTGCAGTGGCCGCCCTGCAAACATTAAACACGACCGCAATGAAATAGGCGTGAGCGCTGCTCCAATGAACCTAAACCGCGTGCCTATAAAATTATAATCCCGGTGTTGTGGCGCCGCGTGGGTATGGCGTGTGCAAATTGTTATTTTTTCGCCCTGGTATTAATTTTTTTTCTCCCAACGAACTACGTCACGGGCACGCTGCCTCGCCGATGACGAAACCTCATCTTCTTCCCCCTCCGTCACCCACCCACTGCTCATCGTCGTCGTCATTAACGATCAACTCAGCCACACCTCCACTCTACATTTCCGACTTGTCCCCTCGTCCCTGCTATCGATAGCACCTCTGCAAAGGTCATATACATCCAGCAGACAGTCTTACACTCGCAAACTTGGCCGTGGGACATTCCGACTCGCCGCAACTAGTTCCAGGCAACAGCCCAAAAAGCCCTTTGCAAAAGAGTCATCGGTAGGTATTTGGCGTCGTCCAAAACCCCTCACTTTCCAACCTTCTCTGTCCCTCACTCTCGTGCGTCACCGGCTTGGGCATCCACATCTGCATCGACGCTCGGACAGCGCCGCACCATCCTCCATCCTCCCTTGCACATAAACTCCCTTCCCCACCAGCACAGTCTCGCTGACAACTCCTCCCCTTCTCTGCGAACCCACTCCCTCTCCCTGCTCTCTCTCCGCCCCCCGCCCCCCCCCTTCTCCCCCTCACCACTCCCCATCGCACTGCGTCATGCCTTAATCATCCACCCCACTTCTTCCCCTCGTCGTCCACCTTTTTGTTTCCAAACACGGTTTCACCTGTCCGTGTTGTGGCCTGTAGTACTAGTACGCTCCTTGCGGACTGTGCATACATCCGTCTCTTGCGTGAATACGTCCTTCGCCGCCACCCATCGCCCCTCTAGCGCCGGCTCCACCCCTCTTCCGCCTCACTCCTCCCGGTCGTGTCCGACCCGTACCTCTCGTCCTCATTGACCACCTCTTTGCACTCGCGAGTAGTGCGTACCACTGTTCAATACAATGACCGCCGTTGCACCCCCTCCCGCCGCCCTCCCTACGACAGTGGCCTCTGCTGGTGAGTCTTTTGAATGGGAGCTGGATCGTGTGACTCTCACTCAATGCTAACCCCACCACACAGTGGCACCAGCCCCAAAGGAAGCCAAGGCCGAGCCCGTCGAGGAGAAGACTGCCGAAAAGCCTGCAAGCAAGGCCTCTGAGGCTAGCAGCGAGAAGGACAAGCCCAAGTCTGACGCAGGAGACAAGAGCGAAGGTGAGTTTTGTTGTGATTAGTAATATGGCCGTGCTTTGATCTACCGTCATATGCGGTCATGATTCCGGCGTTGGCCGGGCCTGCCAGTGTTTTGGTATCGTCTTCCATCAGCTTCTCGTCCTCAGCCACCAGAATGGCTGCTTGTGATCTCCGTTCCTTGTCTGTGTATAGCATTCCCATGCTTGTTGTGCAATCAACACACTCCCCCTCCTCCAATTGCCCCACCGTGCTATTCTAGACCCGGTGAAACAAACAATAGCTGACCTATTCTTCCCACCACACTCCACCATCCGTATTACTCCATCTCGCCTGCATCTCCCAACCATCTCATCGCCCGCATCTCCCAATACGACGCCATCCCCACTCGGCACCCCTTCCCTCGACCCTCAACAATCCTCAACACCAACAGCCCAGTCTCCATCTGGCCCTCCTGAGACCTCCGACACCGATGGCCGTCCTCGCGCGACCTCTGGTGGCCGTTCCATGTTCGACCTCGAACCCAACCCATTTGAGCAGTCGTTCTCCAGGGGCTCTGCGTCCACCGAGCGCACAACGCCTCCTCGTGGCGGCGACGCGACCAGCGTCAAGCACAACGCTCTTCCACCCCTCTCGAGCTTGACCAGCCCTGCGGCTGCCGACCCTTCTCAGTTCCCGTGGCTGGCTGGCCACTCGTTGCGCTCGGGCCCACTCAGTCCCGCCATGCTCGCTGGCCCGCAGCAGAACAGCCAGAACAACAACAACAGCAACAACAACGCGGCAGCTGCGCCGCCCAACAACGGTGCCACAAACACCAACGCCCCTGCCAGCAACAACGCCGCCAACAACGGCAACAACAACCCCCCGCCTCCCAACCCCAATGCTGGCGCTTGGGGCCCTGCTGGTGAGGGTGGTGCCGTCGAGGGAGAGAACTTTGAGCCTGGCAACTTCCGCACTGGATTCACCCCCGGAACTGGCTCGGGATTCACCCCCGGTTACAACGCCCTCCTCAACTCCAACTTTGGTCAGCTCCCGATGCCCAGCCCTAACACTGCTGCCTTCCTCAACAGCATCACCAACGTTGCCACCGATGGCGTCGACTCGAACGGCGCCCCTGCCGGTGGACAGGGTGGCGCGTACGCTGAGCCTCCTTCGGCAATCCCGCCCCACATGCAACAGCAGCAGCAGCAGCACATGCCACAGCTCAACCCCGGAATGCCCGGTGGTCCGCAGGAGACTATCACTCCCAACACGCTCAACGCTCTCACCGGCGCTGTCGGTGAGATTAACCGTCAGCAGGGTGGTATTCCCCAGCAGCCCTACTACCCGCCCGGCATGGTCCCTCAGGTCGACTATGCCCAACAGAATGCCAACGCCGCGAGCCAAGCCGCCAATGGTCTCTTCTTGCTTTCGCAGGCCCACCAGGAGCTTTCGAAGCGTGAACGCGAGGAGTCCCAGGGTCCGCTCATGAACAAGCGCACTGCTGTCGGCGCTGCTCCCCCTGGTAGCGGCAAGCCCCCTTCTGCTGGGCAGAAGCGCAAGGAGGCTGCTCCCAAGGGTCCTGCCGCCAAGAAGGGCAAGAAGGGACCCGGTCCCAAGGAGGAGAGCGAGTCCGACGAGGAGGAAGAGGACTTTGACGACAAGAAGCTCGGTCGCAACGAGACTGAGGAGGAGAAGCGCAAGAACTTCCTGGAGCGTAACCGTCAGGGTGAGTTAACAAGAAACGATTCAACGGTCGGCCTCTCAGCTAACAAAACAGCCGCCCTCAAGTGCCGTCAGCGCAAAAAGGCCTGGCTCAACGAGCTTCAGAACAAGGTCGAGACACTGTCCATGGAGAATGAGCGCCTCCAGCACACCGTCCGCAGCATGGAGGACGAGCTGCAGAGGCTAACCACCATCCTCATGCAGCACCGTGACTGCGGCCTCGCCATGCCGCCCATGGCTCCCGCGTACGGTCGTCCCTTGCGTTAGCTCTAGTCCGCGCAAACATCTTCGGGCTTGTACATTGTTGGGCCCGCGGTTGGCCGCCTACATTCCAGCCGCCGACCTTCAACCCCGGCTCCCCCATTCTCTCAGCATGCCACCACCCCCATACCACCATCCTGGACTCTCTCGGTCTTCATGCGCGGGCCTCGCCCGCACCGTACCTTTCGCTTTCGCTCTTCCCCCTTCCACCTACTGTTGAGACCGAACTAGTCACATGTATCACAGAACCCGATGCAGCTTATGCCCTGTCGCGTGCGTGTCCTTTGCCTTGTTCCTGTCGTGTGCCCTTTGCTCCGTTCAACTGACATCATTTTTCGTGTTGCGCTGACATCATCGTGTTCGTTTGTTGTTGTTTATCGGTTTTGTTGTTGTTTGTGTGCTCCAGCTACGTCAGTGGAGCACTGGCAGCCCAGCGATGACGTCGTAGTCGTAATTACATTAACATGAGTGTTCTATCAAAACTGGGTGTCTCCACAGGTGGCCATAGGGAACGAGGCTAGAGAAAGAGAGTGTACGTTTTACTGGGTGGGTGGTGTGTGCGGTGGCGGTATTTGAGAACGGCGTGTGCCAGAATGTCCGTTGGTGGAAGGAAGGTAGGCAGGTATTGAGACAATTTGAGAAGAGGAAGAGGAAGGTGGGGATCGAGATCGAGGAAAACATCTGGGGTTTTGTTTTTGTTTCTTAGGCGACGCGCACTGCGTACGCGATGCACACGAAGATCATCGTGTCCTGGTAACCCCTCGTCAGCACCCATCCCACAGGTACAGCACGTCCGCAACCAGAGCTGGTTGCCACTCACGTTCGAGTACATCTCCTGCACTGCACAGTCTGTGTCCTCCCAGTGGCAGCTCATGTCGGCGCGGCCTGCTTGGCCAAAGTTCTCGCTAAACTGGGACGTCACCTGCGTATCGTGTGTCAGTGTACCATATGTCAGAGGGTCAGAGCCTGTGGCCCACAGCAACACTTCCACCGCCATCGCTCATTATCTCGGCATATGCACGCCCCGCCATCACCAGCACCCAGCACCGTTCGCAGCCGCTCGCCGCGTCCGTTGGAACAATGTCAGGTGTTGGCCTTTCGTATCCGCTCTGGCCAAGGCCACGGCTGGCGCACCTCTCCCTCCTCGTCCCAAAGGCACGGACGACATTTGGGACCTGTGGACCAGAATCCTCGTCCCGCGGGCCAAAACTGGGCCACGGCCCACTGGCTGGCGACTGGACAACAACATTGGCAGAGACGGCAAGCACCCTTTCGCCACCGGGGAGAAGTCAAACGCCGGTCGTTTGGTGTTTGGGGGGGTTGCAAGCAGCAAGACAGTTCTGTGCCACACCCACCACCCGCCAGGTCCCCCCTAACGGCGGGGTGAGGTTGCAGTACACATGCAGCCAGAACGGGTGTGGTCGCGAGCTCGAGCATGAGAACGCTGTGCGACCCTACTCACAATGTACTTGTATCCCTTGGGGTCGAGCTCGAGCATCTTGTGCTTTACGCGCTGGTGAACGGTCAGCTGCCACTCCGCCTGATTATTGTAGCTTGGCGTTCTGTCCACACCGAGTGCGAGTGCGAGTACGACTGAAGAACACGACAAGCGACAGCTCTCTTCTGCAACCCACTTCACAGATCTCCTTCGAGTAGGCGCCCATGCGTGCGCGGTCATTCGAGTCCCACTGTGCGCCGGCGAGGGTCTTGGCGAGGAGCTGCCGGACATACGGGCGGAGCTGGTCGGCGGGGAACCTGGTCGAGCGTGTTAGCTGGGCACTAGCGAGGGAAGGTGGGGGAAGGTGAGGAGGGAAGGCGAGGGAGTGTGCTTCCCATCACCTGTACACTGCAAGAACAGCAGTACACACTGGGGCCGACGGCGGTCGCTGGCTAAGAAAGTCGATACAGCTGGCGTCCACAACAGTGATGGCCAGACCTGTAAGGCTCAGATACGTACTTCTGGCGCACTGGACGGAGAGACTTTTCCGAGGAAGGCATCGTGGTAAGAGAGTCGATGCGGTCGCGGAGGGTACGGGAGTAGTGCTCTGTGTCGGTTGTGGTCATGGACTTTGATTTAAACGCGTCGAGAAACATGGTTGTGGCTTGGGCCGTTGCCAGCTGGGGAAGCGGGACCGGGGGTGTCGACGGCAGCAGACGCGGTGGCAACGGGGCCAGGACGGGCAGGGCGGCGGCGGCGGCAGCAGCGCGACGCGCCGGTTGGGATGACAGGGTGTTTGCCGTCAAAAGAGGAGATGCGAGTTTCGTTTATCCATTTCCTTAATCTTCATTCCAACCACTTCACTTATCTTTTAAACGCGTCGGATCCACTCCTCTGCACATCGCTCTCGCCCTTGCCGCCGGCCACCTCACACCCCGTCCTGTCCATGAGCGAGTGGTCGACACACGCGCACCGGTACACCCATCCCCCCTACTCCCCGTACCCGCACGCTTCGCCGCACGCGACTCACGCCGCCGCCTCCGCGGCGTACGTCTCCGTGCCCTCCCTCTCCCCTCACTCCATCCACTCGCATTCCCCCCACTCGCCTTCGTCCTTCTCTCCCCGGACACCCCAACTACACGCGTACCTCGCTCCTGCGCACCATCAGCAGTACGGCCACCACCAGCCGCACCCGCAGCAGCAGCAACAACAACAACAACACCCTCATTCGACGCGACACAGGGCCTCCACCCAACTAGGCCTGGCGTTGCATCACCCTTCGCCCGTGCGCGCCCATTCGTACCCTTCACAGTACGGCTACGCGGTCAACTTCTCAACTGGCTCAGTACACTCATCTACTGGCTCCAAGCACAACCTTCCTTCACCACCGCTTTCCACCAGCGCGATGCCTGACCCTTGGACCGCAGAGCGTCCCGAAACGGACGACGACGAGTGGGGTGTCACCAGCGGCGGAAGCCCACGCAGCATGGGTTCAGCCCCCCGGAACGGCCACGCATCACCGCCTCGGGCGCTTGGTCTGCATCGCAGCGCGTACTCTCCCCCTATGAAGGCCGCGGCTGGACCACCAAGCAAGAAGAGCTTCGGCGCGCCGTACACGCTCGAGGTGTGGGCGAGCGTCATGGACAAGAGCAAAGGTCGTGACAAGGTCTTGGTGAGCACAACTTTTTTCCCCTTCCATGGCCCCATTGGCGTGCCGCCTCCGTGCGTCGGTTGCTGACCTCGAACCCCTACAGAAAACGGTCCAGTACTCGCTGCGCACATACCTGTACCTCCTTGGCCTCATTGCTGCTGTGCGGCCTCTGACCAAGTGGTTCCGTGCCAACCAGAAGCGCGCAACACTCGCTGTTGCTGGCCTTTCTCTCACGCGCAAGTGTCTGCTCTTGCTCAACCCTCTGCGTCCCGTTGGCGCGCTTCTCTCTCCCGAGCCCACGTCGGCGCGTGAGTTCCTCGACCACCTCATCGACCTTATCGGCGCCGTGGCCGACGACGTGTTCTGTCTCTCCAAACTCGGTCTCGTCTCGCGGCGCAAGGGCAAGAAGGCGGACATGTGGGCCAAGTGAGTACCCTTCCCCTCCTCTAGCGCGGAGACGCATGCTTGTGCCCACGGGGACTCCACTGACACTTGTTTTTCTTCCTCTGCAGCCGGATATGGCTCTTTAGCACCGTTACCGGGCTTTACGCCCTGTACGCCAAGTCTTTCCGTCCTCGTAGCAAGGAGGACAAGACCGAAGACGAGTGGAAGCAGCGCAAGCTGCTCTGCGACCTGGTGTTTGTCTGTGAGTTCCTCCCATGTGTGCCCACCGTCAATGTCCTAACACCTGGCCAGCATACGACATTTTCGAGATCTCCTGGTTCAAGGAGCCCGTCCTCTGCATCTCTGGTCTCATGGCTGCACTGATAGGGTGAGTTGCTTGTGCGCGGCGTCGACCGTAGCGTGCGAAAGTTCGCGTCGGCATCCGGCTATTCTTGTGCCGGTTCACAGCGGATTTGTGCTGACCATTCCTCCCACAGCACGGGCCAGCTCTACCACAAGGAATGGCAAGCCATGTCCAAGCAGCGACTGCAATAGGCAGCACGCACATACTATAGAGGGTGATTCCATCAAGGGAAAAGGGAACGGAACGAAGCGTGTACGACCTTTTGGTGTGGTGGGAACGCGTTCAGTCATGCACTAAGTAATGATTAGAGTTTGGGAATCGCCTAAATTTCTAATTCGGCCAAGTCCGAGCCATATTTGACGACCGTGGGTGGGGTTGAAGCGCATGCATTTGTCACTGTCTATTGTCAGCAACGCCAGCTCTCATCCTCCGTTCTCCACGCCACGCTGAATCCTGTTTTTCTAGATTCTCTGCGACCATGCCCAGTCCCGAATGACCTCTTCTCGTTCATGCGTCCACCCCCTGATTCAGAATCGAGAGGCCACAATCGATAGCAGAGCCTGGCCAGGTCAAGATAGGGGGACCGAGGGGTCTCGGTTCCTTGCCGCACCCAGAAAGTCACCATGAACGCCGAGGTTGTTGAAACAGTTTGCCGATCCCTGTCCTTGGAGGTGCCAGCTGCGACGACGACTCAGTCGTGATCCGTGACACCGTGACAGCTCTCTGTTTTGGGTCTTACTTGATTTTTTTTTTTTCATACGAACACCGCCGTTGGCCCTTACCGTTTGCAGGCGCCGGTCGGCGCCAATCCGCCACCAGCGGGAGCTTGGGCGATAGCACAGCAACGACCTCGTGACGTCCGAGTCGAATTGCAACCGAGGTGGTGGTAACCAATGCCGACGCGTTTGAGTTTTCGAGTCACTACTCGCGCAACAGCAACACCGCTGCTCTATATATCAAAGGGCCTTGCATCCACTCATCCACTGACCGCTCGACGTTGCCGGCATTCACCTTGAACACAACAGGCACTCGGCGTAATCCGCAACTCATCACACCTTATTGTCTCCCACTTGTCTCCCACCCGTGGACTTCTTTCGACCCAACTATTTTGCCCTTTGGCTCTACCACTCGGACAACATCTCCACAATGACACCTCGCCCCGAGACATACACCATTGCGCCGAACAGCGGCAACGCGCTCGTGGTCTCGCGGCTCATCACGGGCCTCTGGCAGCTTGCCGGCGGACACGGACAAGTCGATGTCGCCGCGTGCACCCAGTCAATGAACGAATACGTGGACGCTGGGTTGACGACCTTTGACATGGCTGATCGTGGGTGCCAGCTGTCGTTTTTCATCTCGAGCTGACGGACAGACTACGGTGTGCGTTCCCAGCTTCATTGAGCCGCCTTCTAGCTGACCACACGCTGTAGCCCGCCGAGCAAGTCATCGGCGCCTACCATACCTCTGGCAAGAGTGGAATCACAGCGCTGACCAAGTGGTGCCCGAAGCCCGGCGTGGTTGGGCACGACGCGTGCGCGGCCGCGGTCGACCGCGCACTGCTGCGTATGGGTGTGCCGAGCGTCGACCTCCTGCAGTACCATGCCTGGCGGTACGACGACCCCAGCTACCTGTGAGCACACCTGGCTGCATATTTACGACGCGTAGCCAAGAAGCTGACCTCATCCAGGACCAACCTGTACCACCTCGCCGAGCTGCAGCGGGCCGGTAAGATTAAACAGCTGGGCGTGACCAACATGGACCTCCTGCACCTCCGCATGCTCCATAGCTCGGGTTACGTCCTGGCCACGAACCAAGTGTCCATGAGCGTCCTGGACCGCCGGGCCGAGACGGGCGGCCTCGCCGAATGGTGTGCCGCCAACGACGTCGCCCTCCTCGCGTACGGTACCCTCCTGGGCGGATTTATCAGCGAGAAATGGCTCGGCGTCGCGGAACCCAAGGACGAGCAGCTGTCCAACTGGAGTCTGAAAAAGTACAAGCGCTTCATTGACAACTCTGGTGAGTGCGAGCCATGGGGTGGTGCTGGGCGCCTTTGTACGTCGATCACCGTGATCGTCTGGCTCTCCTGAGGGCCGTCCTGAAGAAGCCTGAAGTGGTCCATCGTCTCTGTGGAGCGTTCCACTCGCTCCTGACAGACGACGTTGGATCACCACTTTGAGCAAAAACATAACCTGTCCATGTCGATCGTCAGTGTGTCCTGTAGAAGACACCTTTGACAGGGTTGTTCGTGACTTCAATGTCCCAATGTTGCTCTCTGGATCTCTGTGGCCCTCAAAAGTCCTCCCAGCTGACCACTCCTTTTTTGTTACCCTTTTCGCGCATCCCTCACCCATGTCCACATTGGTATAATTCCACATTGGTATTCCATCCCCCGGCCTCGTGCGTCCTGCCTCAATTTGGAATAATATGGCCTCATCGCATCCCCTCTTCCCCATCCCTCGTCCCTCTTCCCCCGTGTCGCCCCCCAACCTGCAGGCGGCTGGACTGCCTTCCAGACCGTGCTGGCGGCCCTGCACTCCATTGCAGGTAAGCACGGAGTGACGATCCCGGCAGTCGCGACCCGTCATGTCCTCGACATTCCGGGCGTGGCGAGCGTCATCGTCGGGAGCCGTCTGGCCCCCAGCGAGAGCGACGGATCCGCCTCCATCTCCGCCTCCACCACGACCAAGACCCAGACCACCAACACATACATCGACGCCAACCTCGCCGCATTCACGTTCACGCTTGACGAGGACGACCGTCGCGCCATCAAGGACGCGCAGGGCGGCCTGAGCGACCTGCCAGGCGACTGTGGCGACGAGTACAGGTACCCGCCCTACCTCACGGCATCGGGGGACCTGGGTGACCACCTCGCGGAGGCCGATACCGCCGCCCAACGCGACATGGCCGCGCAAGTGGAGCAAACAATCCGCGAGGGCGGGCGTGTGGAGAAGTCGTCTGGGTCTCCGTGGGAACCCGTTGCGGTGCGTATTGGCGACACAGAGGGCCACATGGAATGGAGCGAGGCACGTTCTGGGCAGTTTGGTGATCCCATCCGAACGCTGTTGTTGTCGTCGCCCTCTGGCCTCTGGCAGTGTGTTGATTCTTGTTTCATCGCTAATGCCTGTTGCAGGGATACTGCCGCGCCGTGCGGATTGGCGACCACTTTGTCGTGGCGGGCACGACGACGCGCGCGCACCCGTCGGGCGTGGGTGTCCTTGGCGGCACGTCGGCCGCGGACCAGACCACCAACGTGTTTGACATCATCGCCAACGCGGTCCACAGCGTCGGCGCGTCCATGGGCGACATTACGCGCACGCGCGTCTTCCTCGTCAACGTCGACCAGTGGCGCGGCGTCGCCCACGTCCACGGTGCCACGATGGCGCGCCACGGTATCCGCCCGGCCAACACCATGGTCGGCGGCAGCGCGCTCATTGGGGATGGGATCCTGGTGGAAGTCGAGGCAGAGGGCGTCGTGGGGTCCAGCCGGGGTCAGCGTCTGCGGAATGAAGGACATGTCGTTTCGCATCTGGGACTGCCGCTCGTGTCAGAGGGAGAGAAAAGAGGGAGAGAAAAAGGAGCAAAGAAGGGGAAAAGGGAAGTCTTCAAGCGCAAGCTCGAGGAGCTCGGATAAGACCCAAAAGTATCCAATATCCACAACCGAGGGATGCGGTTTGTCCACCGGCCACACCGGCGGGATGTGATGCACTGAGGCTGACGTACTCTGCCTTTGTTTTCCTTCTACAGGCTCCACGGCCCGCCGGTCGGCATGCCCCCGCCCCTTTTTTTCCCCTTCCCGTTCCCCTTCGATGGACGTACGTACTCTTCACAATGTCTTCACGTGGTGGTTGCCGTTTGGTATCGCCCATGCGTTTACACACTAGACTGCCCACAGTTGTCCACACACACGCGCGCGCGTCTCAACACAACCCCTGACACCGGTCCCGCGGAACCGCCAAAGGGAGGAGCGGGGCGGCTACGGTCGGGTCAAAGCAAGGAAGCGCAGCGCCACGGCACGTCGTCGGCGCTCTGGATGTTTGGAAGCTTTCGGGCGGGTCGGGCTCCCATAGTCAGAGCGAGAGTGGAAGAAAGGGGGGGGGGGGGGGGGGGGGGGGGGTTTGGGAGCGCAGGTGTATGGAGAAGCGCGATTACACACTCCTTCCATGAGTGAGACCGGACTTGCCCGTCCGACAGATAGGCTCTGGAACAAGGTCAGGTAACAGGTTGGGAGCTGTTGTGGAGCAGTAGTGTGTGGAGATGTCAAGCAGTGGCCAAACGTCATGTGCCGACATGCCTGTGTAGCTCTAGTTGGCGGCCGAGCATGGAGCAGTCAGTTGCTCGCGTGGTGACAGTGTCGTTTTGCCTTGTTCGGCCTGGGTGTTCTTCCACGAAAGGGCAAGCGTCCATCCGTCCAACAAGTTGGGCTCCTAAACTCCACGGCAACGGCACGGGTAATTGTACACCGCATAAATGGCGAGCGCGCCGCTAGCTGTGTAGCTTTGCCCGTGCCCGAGAAGACGAGAAGACGGGTACACGGGGCGGAAGCTGGGTGGGGGGGGGGGAAATGGGGAAAAGCGTGGGTGGGTGGGAGAGTGGACCGCGTGGCGAGGCCGCTGGCCGCTGGCTGCAGTTGGCAATGTCCCAAAATGCTCGAGAAAAGGTCAGGCGCGTGAGAGGGCCGGGACAAACTCGGGTCAAAGAGGATGATGAGAAGATAGAGTGACGTACACGGCCTCGCCTCGTTTGTCGCGATCGCACGGCTAGAGCCTGTTCTCTCCTGGACCAGTGCTTCCCTGCTTGGAGCCGCTGGCCTCGGAAACAGCTAGTTCAGGTATTGCCACATCGACGAGCTGGCAAGGCCGACCTGGAGGACGACGAGGAAACAAGTGTCTGACAGCTCGCAGAGATCCATTTTGGAGCTATCAAGCGAGTTGTCGAGCTCGAGAGGAATTAGACTGGTTAATGCGTTTGCGGGAGACGGGAAACAGTCTCGTCCCCGGGGGGAGAGGGGGAACAGGGGTCGTCCCAGTTACGTGTTGGCGTGGACGGTGGCACACGAGGCACCAGTGGGATATGGTGGATGGGAAGGGGAGGAGTGGGGTGGGAGGAAAGAGTGGTGTCAGCCAGCATGCAACATGCTCTGCCCTTCTAGGGCAGCCATCGCAGCGACGACAGGCTGACGAGAGATGGCGGATTACGGCGGGTCCGCTGGGGGTGGTGCGTGTCTCTCCATGTGTTGGTTGCTCTTTTTCAGTTGCTGTGTAATAATGGTGGGGCTGAGCGCTCTCGGTCTGGTGGGGGAGAGGCCAAGGGCGATCCGGGAATCGGACGCCACCGAGCGCATTTTGAGATCTGGAGGCGGCAACGGTCTGCAAGTTGTGCCAGGTATGCGCCAGGACCACAGGATCAAAAGGAAGGATTCCGTCGGTCAGGTTTCTACGAGTTTGTTTTCTGTGCACCAGGGGAACACAGATATGCCTTGCCAGACGAGCGCACACGCGCATCCATGGGCCTGGGAGGAGAAGGGGTTCCCGAGCGGTGATGTCCGCCAGATGCGGGCTTGCATTAGTGGAAGGACGGGCGGTGACAAACGGCTCGACTCAAGGAGGAGGGAGGGAGGGAGGGAGCACGAGGACGGCAAAAAAGGACAAGGATATGGTTTTGCAGGAGAAACGAGGTGGTGTCATTTGGCTGCAGCAGCCAGACAGGGAACGCCGGGCGCGGGCGGGGCTGGGTGTGAAACAGGGCAACTGAATTTTGGCTTCGGCACGAGGCGTGGCACGAGAACCTTTCGGATCCTGGCCTGTTTGGGCAAACAGAAAACTGCGTGCCGTGTGCATCACTCAAAACGTCTCGGAGGCGCAGGGCTCACCCTGTGCTGGGCTGGGGGGGGGGGGAGGGCGGCGTCTCTGATCTCTCTCAAGAGCCTGGGCTCGCTAGCAAGGCTCCGAACAAGGTCGAAAAGGGACCGCGGCGTTGCGGACACCATTCATCCGGGCAACGGAGGAGGGGGAGAGCTCGTGGCCCGTGGATCGTAGAGGGCTCCCATGGCATGGCTTTTTTAATAATTAATGACGAACGAATGAAAGGATACGGGCGGCGGTGGCGCCTTCGCTTGGAAACGTCCCACATGTGGTGTTCTCGTGTAGTGTGCGTGTGCATGCGTGTGCGTGCGTGTGCGTGCGTGTGCGTGTGGGGTGTGTTACATTGTGTTTGTGTGTAGAGGATGGGGGGTTTCCTGTTGCGTAGGTCCCACAGAGAGAGAGAGGCCTGTTTCACAGTAAGGGCAGCAGCTCCCTCTCTGCCCGTCTCGCCCGCTGCTCCCTCCTGTACCACCCAGGGCCTCGTGAAGAAGCTCATTGCCAGGGCCACTCCAGGGCACAGAGAAGGCGAGAAGGCCGGTAGTCGAGCCAAAGACGGGTCGTCGTTGTATGCACGGCCAGGACCCAAACCCCACCCACAATCCTCGGGCCTCGGAGCTGCCGTTTAGCGAAAGAGACCCCCACACGCTGCAGAATGCTCTCGCTCTCTCGCAGTGTCCCACCGCACATGCACGGCCCACGGCGGGGGATGCATTCCCCCACCCAACGGCATCGACGGAATGGCCTGGACCGGAAGCGTTCCAGTCGAGAGAGAGAGAGAGAGTCTCCAACTTTGGAGCAGCGAGACATGGCCGCAACCCGCGCCCTGCCCCTGTCATGTGTGCATGGTATCAAGAGGCGGTGCGTGTGGAATAAATACAGAGTGGTGTGTGTATGTGCTGTGTGTGTGGTATGCGTGGGGCATGGAGTTCTGGCCATACGCCCATGGGGGGGCACAAGAGAGAGAGAGCGCGAGATAGAGAGAGAGATCTGACTGAGGCGCCCATCAAACACCACAGACACACAGACACACACACACACGCCCAACATGCAGCACAAAGATCCAGACAGGCCAGACACAGGCGTCGGATGCTCGCCGCCGGAGAGACCCACACTGGCCACTGGCCACACACAACCACCGAAACAGGACCTTCCGCCAGGCCCCGCGTTCGTGTGCGTGGCATGGTGGGATGGCCATGCATTCAACCCAGGGCTCGGCCCAATGCTGTGGTAGGCATCTCTAATCGAAACGGGCCGAGCAAAGGGGGGGGGGGGGGGGATGGCGGATGGCGGAGAAAGGTGGGCTCTCTCGCCGCTCACTGTTCTGGGTCCAGAGGTTGTCGTCGTGGTCGCCGTCGTCCAGGCTGCGCTGCTTTGGCTCTCATGCCCACATCGTTTCCCACTCTGTGTGTGTGTCTGGGTGGCGTGCGTTGGCCGTTTTTTTTCTCCTTTGCACGGTGAGGGGGGGTGTGTGGGTGCCGTCTTTTTCTTTCTTTCTTTCTTTCGGCGCGCAAGCAGAGGGAGGTGGGGGTTTCCATCACGAGAGAGGAGAGATGCAGTGGTTACCCTGACATCACCGGCCAGGGACAGAAAACCCGGTCACAGAGGTCAGTTCCGACACAACCGTCATCAGAGCGCCAGAGACCCCGTGTTGCGCGTTGCGAGCCACAGATCGCGAGAGAGCTAGAGAGCTTGAGCAAAGAGCGCGTGAACAGGCAGCAGTGCAGAGCGCGCGGGAGAGACCTCACACACACCCAAAGACACATGCATGGTCACATAAGCGCATGCCACAGGTACGCACCCAGACGACACAGAACCGGATCTGGCGCCTCGGTGGACGGCTCCATTACCAGACCCGGCAAGCAAGCAGCAGCAGCAGCAGCAGCGGCAGGTGAACGTAACACTGGCACACACTGGCACCACCCCACCCGTGTGCCCGCCCAGTGCAGCGCAATGGCCGGCGCCCAAGCATACCGCTCCCTGCCTTGAACCTCCCTCCATCGACGAAAGAGAACACCCAACAAAGGGCTTCCCCAACCCCACCCAAACCCCTTTGGCCCTTTTGGCGTTGCGCAGTCGCACGGTGACAGACACGCATATCTCGCAGAGAACGCCAAAGGGAAAGCCAAACCCACCCAACCCCTAGCCGATTCCCCCGAATCCCGGCGTCTATCCACGGCGACAACGCACACTTTGGTGGTGTGTACCAACCAACATTCTCCACTTTGGCTTGTTTGATCGACCTTGCTTTCTCTCTTTCTTCTTCACACCTTTGTCATCACACACACCCCGCTGCCCCCATCCCCCTCCCTCCCCTCCCCATCCCTTCGTCGTTCCTTTTGTTTTCGCGCACGCTGCTGCGGGGAGCGTGCGCCATGCCATGACAACATCCCGGCAACCCCATCCAATCGACCCTGCCGCTGCCGCGCGCAACAGTGCTGCTGCCCACACCGCCGACGCCGACACCGCAGACAACCCCACTGCCCGCCGCGAGCTGCAACACCGCGAGCGCCGTGACCACCACGAGCGAGCGCACGGTCCTCACTACTACACCGTGCACGCTGGTGCCGCCGGCCCCGACAGGCCTGGTTCTCCTTCTTCATCTTCCTCCAACCACCGAGACCTGCATCTGAGACACGCAAAGCAGAGTCCCGACGACAGCATTCCGCGCTATTCGGCGTACCCGGTGGCTCATCCTCCATCGGCTGCTGACCGCGACTACCACACCCTTCACAGGCGCTACGCCAGCGAGGACACTCGAGCTCACTCACGCGAGCCCCTCGCCGGCCTAGCAGCCAACCCAATACATTCCACCATGGACCGCGGAGGACGAGACCGTGAACGCGAGTACGAGCAGCAGCAGCCGCGCGGCGACTCGCGCAATGAAGAGCGCTATCCACCGCCTCCGCCGCCGCACTCGCATCACCATTTGCACGCTGGACGCTCAAGCTCGACGGTTGCACCAGAACCTGGGCCTTCACGCGCCCGCTACGACCACTACGACTATGCGCCCCATGAGCAGAGCTCCCCACCGCCATCGTGGGCGCCAGGAAGCGGTAGCAGCAGCGGCAGCAGCAGCCGCTACCCAGGTCCGCCTCCTCTCCACCACCAACCACCACAATACAGTTACCCCGCTTCTTACCCATACACCTCTCAACACGCACTTCCGCCGCCTCCTCACCATGCCGCAGCGCACACAGACGTGCCTCCAGGATGGGGAGGGTGGGGAGGGACACCAGCATACGCCGGTGCGCCCTATCCCACGTCGGGCCCGCAAGCTGCGCCCCCTCCGTCGTCGCGCATGCATCCCACCGCACAGCCCGCGCAGCCTTCGCCCCCTCCGCCAGCGTCTCCAAGCCAGATCCAGCAGCGTTTGCCTCCACCACCTGCATCAGCACCGTCGCCCCCTCCGTCTGGCACCCCCACACCGGGTGGCTACTTGCCCGGATTCCAGCCCGATTACGAGAGGGGACGTGCAGTAGGCCAGACCCAGACACGCCGGCCCGCTGCGCCCGATGAGTTGGGCGGCAATGGCGGCGCTGTGGCCGTCATGGGCTCCGAGGTCCGCCCACCGCCCACTGAAGCGTATTTGATTTTGCGCCCCCACAACGTGCCGCGCGTCGGGTGGCAGTCGACTGCAGATGCCGCTCAAGCGTTCGACGCAAGTGACTGGTGAGAGAAATTCCAAGAGAGCTCCTTTTCCTCCCTTTTTCGCTCTAATTTTCGTTTTGATATTCTGACACCGCTTTCTTTTCTTTCCCCACCGTTTGCATCGCCCTCAAAAAACAAACAAACAACAACAACAACAACAACACAGGTCGTTTGAGCTCAACGTTCTCCAGCACCCCGAGCGCGGTAAAGCATTGGGCGTCGAAAACTTGCGCCGAGTACGTTTGTTCCTTTCGGGCAGACTCGGAAATATCATGGTTTGGCGGCGGCGTGCTGACGCCGCAGGGATGGCCGCCACTCACACCACCGCTCATCATCCAACTCGTCGTCAAGGACCAAGACGGCCACCCTGTCCCCACCGAGTGAGTAGCGCAGTGGACGAAGCCCGGTTTGATTTTTTAAGAACCGCGAACATGTCTGACCGCGGGGCCTAAACCCTTTTTATTTTTAACACATTCCAGCAACGCAACCCTCGCTAGACGTCTTGTGCACATGACCATGAGCGTTGAGCTCGTTGCCCCCGATACCAGCGAATCGCGAGCATTAATGCGTGTGCGGCCCTCGAGTCGTGCGTCCTCGCCTTCCGGACCCGCTCACCCGACCTCAGTCCGCGGCAATGCCCAGCCATACTACCCATCATCGGCGCCACCACCTTATTCTGTCCAAAAGACGCTTTTAGGATCCTCTGTGCGCACAGCCCAGGTACTTACGCGCGACAGCCGCAAGGGTCTGTACTTTATTTTCCAAGACATGGTACGTTTTGGTCGCCACACGCCAGCCACGTGAGGAACAGGAGGCAGAGACGCGAGCGCCTCGGGCGCGGTGCGGCGTTGCTGCTGGCAAAGTGCCCCAAACCCGTTCCCTTCCCGTGTTTGGTGGCATGCTTTCGGCGACATTGCCCACTTGGACGTGGCGGCATGCGTTCGCCCAGTGTGTTGGCTGACATTTTAGATTGTCCGTCCCGAGGGACGTTATGCGCTAGAGGGCAAGATTCTCGATTTGGCCGGGTACGTTGTGTTTTCTGCGCGGCTTGCTGGGGCTTTGGGCTTATCGGCTTACATCTCTCTGCAGCCCGCCTCATGTCGGCACATCCATTGGAGTGACGCACCCACTCGCGCACTGCCGGACCAACCCTTTCGATGTCATGTGAGTAGCGTAGACAGGTGGACGACTGCCCATGTGGCACCGGTGCTTGTTTTATTTTACCCATTCCAAGACTGATGACACCCACCCACAGTATCCCGCAAGAGTACCCCGGCCCAGTGTCCATTACGCCATTGTCCGAGGAGTTTTTGCGCCAAGGCGAACGGCACCTCGGGGTGAGTGGCAGGGACGAGGAAGAACGCAGACGAAGGAAGCGGCCACACTGACACCTGCCTCCAGCGCCGTCCGCGCAACGACGACGGCGACTCTGATCCAGACGACAACACGACCCAGGCCGAGTAGGCAAGACGAGACCGACCCTGTGCAACGACGCAACCTCCCCGACGCAGGAACAGGAAGGATATCACGAGCAGAGCAGACATGATGATGACGCCACTTTTGGCAGTGGAGTGTAATCTAAGAGGGACAGCGGAAGAAGGGCCAGTCTAGAACACACTGGGGACACGGGCACGACGACCATTGGCCGCTCCAAAGCCTGTAGCGTGGGGCGCTTGGGCGCTTACGCTTTGTGGCTGTGGCTACAGTCCCCCCTCCCCGCGTGGGTACGAATCAGCAGTCATCCCCCCCGAGATAGAGACAAATCCTCAATGAATATGCACCACATGTAGTCTACACCACACACACACGCTTGCTCGCTTCCTGTAGCCTGAGAGGCGGAGTTTGCTCCTGGCATCCTGGATTCTAGCCTGGTTGTCATGCACACACACACACCCCAACCCTCTCGCGCGCCCGTCCACCCTACCTTGGTCGCTAGGCCATCCCGTCCACTCCACCTGTGCCACAGGAGCGTTGCGCACACCGCGCACCAGTGCGTTGTCACTAACGTGATCCACGCTCTGTCACCCTTCGATCCTCGTTCCCTCCCCCTCCCCCTCACCGAGCGTCCGTGGCTTCTTAAGCGCGCGCTTGGACCTCGCAACACGCGCAACACACCCCTTCGCGCTCGGGTGATTCGAATGTTCCCCGACTCCTGCAGCCTGTGCATATGGAAACGGCTCTTCTTTACACACAAGCCCTGCAGTGCCCTTGGCCCCCCGTCCCCGTCCCCGTCCCCGTCCGAGCTACAGCTGCTGCTCGCCAACCGCCCCACAGCAATCCATGCTGCAGCAGTAGTAGTACAACTGAACTGCAAAGGACTGGACCAAAGCGGCGCGTGCGCCGGCACGCGCCGGCGCCCGGGTACACACACCACACCTGTCCATTTTACGTTTTCTGTGGCGCCGCAGACGGCCAGAGGGCCCAGAGGGGTGGGCGGCAGGGAAACAGGACCTTTTGCGCACGACGAGAAGAAAAAGGTAAAAAAGCAGAGGCAGAGGCAGAGGAAGAAGGCGGTGGGCAGTAGATGATGCATACGACTCGCCGGATCGCTGGATTGGGTTCGCAACGAGGCGCTCGGTGTTGGGGGTAGGGAAACAAAAAAAGGACGGGTCGAGTGGGAGAGGGAGAGGGAGAGGGAGCGCGGAGCGCGGTAATGGCGTATGTGGACGAGAGGGATAAGGACGTAAGACGGGCAGGCAGGCAAATCACGTCTGAGCGCGCGGACAGGGACATGGATGGGCAAGGAGTCAAGCACAGTGAGCCGCCCAGCGCCGCGCCGAGCGAAAAGGAAAGGAAAAAAACGAACGAGAAATGTGGGGGACGAACAGCCGATAGCCATCCCCTTTTCCTCTTCCTCTTCCTCGTGCTCGTTCCTTGCCTCTTGACTTGCGCGCTCAGGAGCATCGGTCATCGACCAGACGTCAGTATACAGGGCTGGGCTGGGGAGGGGCCAACATGGCCGTCACGCTGGCATCACCGAGCCAGACCCTTGGCTGCCTGTCGTGGACCAGCGTATGGTGTTGCGAGGAATCTGCTATCGGACTCGCCGCGGAAAGACATGGTGGCATGCTCGCTCGGCTGGCAACCTTTTGCTCGTCGGGGAGATGAGGCAGAGCGAGGAGGCGAGGAGAGGAGAGGAGAGGCAGAGAGTCTCGTCGGCCACAGGCCACAAAGGGGGAGGGGACACAGGGGCGGTGAGGTCAGGTTCCAGCGCCACCGACCCCTGCTCGCTCCATTTGGTCTATTTGGTCCATTTGGTCTCCGAGTTGCGCTCTGCTGGCCAGCGGCCAGCGGCCAGCCGGCACGCCCGGTCTGTCGAGAGTGTGGCCTCGCCTCATGCTTGGTCCTCTTGAGGCATTCCTCACAGAACGAGAGCCACACCCCTCGCCCATGGCCCATGGCCTGCACCGTGTGTGTGTCGCTTTTTGCTGCTGCGCGAGCGCGCTTGGCAATGTCGCAAGCGCCAAGCGCGACGTGCGACTGCAAATCACAACCCCCGCACCCGAGATCGCCAATATGCAAAATCAAAAACGACAGCACCACCGGCATACACAGGTGCGATCGGCGACGCGCGAGACTAAGAACGTCTCGATGTCTTGGTCAGATCCCCCTCCGGCCGAACTGATCGGACAAGACGCCAGCATGCCACCATGGCATTGTCTCTGCGGCATCGGTTTGTGGGAAGTGTGGCTGCTCGGTTGCGGCAAGGTTGAACGCAATTTAATTCCCACATTCCGCGTTGGGCCAGCAGTAACGGGCCGGGTGAGGGTGTCTTTGTGTGTGTGTGTGTGTGTGTGTGTTGAGTGACATTCTGGCAAGCTCGCCAGCGGCCAGAGCCTATACCCTGCCTCTGCTGCCTTGATTGCCTCATGTGTGGCATGTGTGGGTGGCCTCTCGGTGGGCAAGCCAGCCCCGCCAGGACACAACGGGACGGCCGCGGCGTAACCGGATTCGCTTGAGCGAGGCCCAGCGTGGCACTTCCCCACACCACCACGATTGTTCTCTCTGCCATTGAACCGAGTGCCATTGACAAGCCGTGAGACACTGCGCAGTGCATCCAGAAAGCCAACAACGAGCACATGCGGTAATGGAAAACCCGGGATTTTTTTCTGACACACTACGCTCCCTCGGTTCGTTCACATGAAGGGCAGTAAAGGGTGTGAGTGTGGGCATGTGTTGCGTGCTGTTGGGCGAAATTTCAAGGGGTTGTCTCTCGGTGTGCGGGATTGAAGGGACACAGTGCAATACCCAGGGTTTGGTGGTGGCGCAACCCATGGCGCAGGCGACGAAGGAATGGAGCGCCCGCTTGCGCTGCGAGTGTTGCCAGGGCCCACACGGATCGCACATCGGAGGCCGGAGGGGGGCGGTGTTCGAGCGGGCAGCATGGATGTGGCACTCTAGAGGCTTCCAGCATGGCACCGTGGTGTGCGTGTTGGCGAAACAGAGGCAGAGGGGGGATAGACACCCCAAACTCCGCTCTCGTTTACATGTGTGGCTGTCTTGCGCCGCCGCCTCGCGCCTCTCGCACGGAGGCGGGCGATACGTGGCATCGCGAGAATGGGACGGCTGCAAAGGGAGCTTCACATGGCGACTCCCCATCCATCACCCCACGCTGTCTGCTCCCAGCTCGCTTTCCACCGACACACAGCTGTGCAGTGGACAGAGCGGTCGACAAGACATTTCTTGCAATTTCACAGCTACAATTTAAAATAAGAACTCATCGCTCGTCACAGTTTCAAAAATCCGCACCAAATGTCGCGCGCCCCGGTCTGGAGCGTCACATCTGCTCGCTTGACCTTTGGTCGGCAGAGCCAACTGATCCAGAACTTTAAACTGACAGCGTTAGACGTGACACGCAAGATGGCAATTACTGTGTTTGCTTGGCGCCATCGTCGCACGCGCTTCGGGAAACCCACGGCCACAGCGGCAATGGTGCATCTCGCGCTCCGACAGAAAACAACAGAGGGGGGGGGGGGGGGAAACGACAGGAAAGAATACGGATCCACAGACACAGATCCACAGAGCCGGCTTGGGGCTGCCAGTCGTCTGGGAAAGTGTTTGGAGCAAAACAGTGCGGCCCAGGACCAAACCCGAAACGTCTGCCGGAAGGTGGTGCGTCCAGCAGGGGGGACATGTTGCCCCCACCTGGTGCTAACGGAATGAGTTGAAGCGAGGGGTGATAAAAACGTGCGACTACCAGATAAGAGTACGACGCGTCCGCGCAAGGTTCTGAAACGTGCAGATTGTGGACTGGGCTACTGGCGGCATGAAAACTGCAGCAGCGAGCAATTACGTTGTTCTGCCCACCTCGCTGGGAGCCGAGGAGCGGGTGAATCGAAAAGAGCAAACCGAGCAGGCGAGGACCAAACTGGTGGACGGACAAAGTGGAGCCAAGTCTGAACGATGACGACGAGCGTGTGGTGCTCTTTAATTATGCGGAGGCCACGGGGATGTGAAACGCCAGGATGGCGGAGAGAGTGGTCCAATTAGGGAATGTGATGGACAGCCAGAGAGGACTGCTGGCTGCGGAGTTGTCCAGGAAAACACGAAGTGTGTGAAGACGGAGGCAGTGCAGTTCGGAATACTGGGTTTACCGCTATCCATGGCCTGTTATGGATCTAGCATAAACGTATGAGCGTCCGCACGTATCGGATGGACCTACTCACACGATGCTCGAAGGCTTCCCTGCTGTCGACGGCGTGGAAATGGTAACGACGACGTTGATGGCCAGAGATCCCGCATGGAAGATTGAGCAACAGAGTTTACCCGGGTAGGCGGTCTCTCGTGCTTCGCCATTGAAGAACCATCACTGAGGCTGAGGACCTTGCAGAAAGTGTCATTGGCGTTGGCAAGGGTTGTGGCATTGAAGTCACGGGTACGGTGGCCTGCCATGCGGAAGGGAAGACCACGAGGAGGGGGGTAATAGATGTGGGCCTTGACAAGTGAAAGAAGGCCTGAGCACACCGATACACATCTGCGAAGGAACAGATGCAGTCCCGCCGTGCTCGGCTGTTCTTGACAATGTGTTGCTCTTGGCGACCTCAGGATTATTATCCAGAGACTGCTAGGTCGATGCAATCGCTGCCGACGATCGCGGATGATTTGTCTCCAAGAACGGTGGCCTTGGTTTCCTGAACGTGAAAGATTGTTATTCCATGTCACGCAAGAGCAAAGCCCGTCACGTCGTTGTTTGAGATACATGCTCCAACGTGACACTCGTGTGGTCTTGGACACATTTCAAGCGAAAGCAGATGACGAGGATCGCTCAGAGTGGTGGACGAAATGTTGAAATGCCCGCCCGGAAGCCATCCTCCCGAAGCAGTGCTGTGAATGGGCGAACCGGACGTTCCACTCGATCCAGTCTCAGGCAAAGACCGTGTCACTGCAGAGCAGCCGATTATCTTGTCTGGCTGGAGGCACTGTGGAATAGATGACAGAGATCGCAGCGCCCCCAAAAGGCGACAACGGTATCGGCGGCGATAATAAACCCAGAGGCCGGTCGGTCGACTCGCGGTCCAGCGAAAGTCGCGGGCCTCCGAGACTATATGAGAACGGTTGACCACGGTGTTCGCCTTCCCGCGAGCAACAAGATGTCGACTCTGGTGGATAGAATAGACGACAGAGACCACAGGGTGTCCAAACAGCGACGACATTCTCGGCAGCGACGATGAACCCAAGGGCCGACCGGTCGCCTGGTGGTTTAGCGAAGGTCGTGTGGTGCCGAGATAATATGAGAGCCCTTGACGGCGGTCTTCGCAACCCGTCGACTCCAGTCGATGCTCTGCCGGCGGCTGACTATTCGAAACACCTCACGGTGTTCATAGCCGACAGACTGTGCACGATATACCGAGCAGGGTGGCAAGGCGAGAAAACGAAGCCGATGCCAAACAGCAAGATGAACCAGGCGTGGTGATTCACCCGAGACAACTCTTGCAAGCAGATGCGTTCACCAGCAGATGCACTTTTTGCAAGCAGCCGTGGCCACCAGGAGATGAGAGCGAGGGTCCCGGTCGACGAAGAAAACGAGAACGTTGGGATGACGAGACCTTGAGCTCCTTGTACGCCGCATGTGGACCACAATGGCCATCTTCGTCCCGACAACGACCTCGGAGGGTAAAGACACTGCCCCCAGACACGATTATGACCGCGATATCGTCCGTACAGGCGCCTGGGACCAGCGTCGAGGTTTGCACGCCGTCGATGCACGGCTCCAACGGGCCGAGTTCTTTTCCTTCTGGCTCGGACCATTTCGTTGGTGGCTGGCGGAGACAGACCATGTTCCGCCCGAACTCGCATTCCTTCGATCCATGTAAATCAGTAACCCATGTGCCGCTAGTGGCCGTCCATTCCGTCCAAACGCTCCACCCGAACCACGGGGAGTCCTGCGCGCAGCTGTAGAACATGCGTCGCGTGTGTTGAGGAGTGGCAGCGAGTCCATGTCGCCACGAACATCGTGATAGAAGGTTTCGGCGGGAGGGACGGTGGGTGGAGTAGCGCTCGGGCCTGGCGAGGTACGCCGCAGTCATCCCTGAGCTTGGTTTCGATATCCATGCAGTTTCGACTCCCCAAGCAGGTCAAGCAAAACGTTCACGTAAAGTGAAGGAGGGCGACGTGGGAAGACCTGCACGACGTTGTGGAATGTTGGCTGAGGCAATGTGTTGTCCAAATTTGGGTTCTGGGAGCCGCAGTTGTGGTAACCAAGCGCGCCGAGCAACAGCACATGGGGCGATGCGCCGGCACGGTCGTTGTACTGTCCACCCTGTCGAACAGCACGAGAGGTATGCGTGTTGAGCGCAGAGCGTGCAAGCAGACGACGACAACGGTGACAAGGGGGTTTCAAGATCCGAGTTCACAGCCCCAACTGCCAGCTGGGTGAAAAGAATGATCAGATCGCGGTGCCGCTCGTTCGGATCACGATGGTGGACGGTGGACGTGAGACATCCGCGGACGCGGCGTCCAATCGATCGCTCGATTGATTGCACTCGGGCAGTATTTGGGCAGCGGGGGTGGCAAAGTTAACAGGCATTGAGATAGCAACCAGTTGGGTCTGCGAGGAAAGCAGAGCGCAGAGACCTGCACACGATGAAGCAACGTCGCTGGTCCATGGGGGAGATCGGGTCTCATGATGAGACATTTGACTGAACCATGACTGGGGTTAACAACGAGGACCGCCAGATAGTGTACGAACCTGTGTAAAGTCCCAGATCAAGCGACTGGCAGGATTCTGAGACGACGAGGAGTCTCACAGCAACGGGAAGGCGACGTGGACATTTTGATGACGAAGCTGTGAACGTTGTCCGCAAAAAAACACGTTCTTGAGACGGATGCTGTTCAGAGATTTCAAAAGATCACTGCAAGACGGATGCGAAGCAGCTGCTCGACGCAGAGATAGTGGATGGATGACTGGCGAATGTGAAGAGTTCGAAATAGGAGATGCTTTGTTAGCCAGCGGTCGGGGATGAAGGAACATTCCGAAAACCTGGGCCAGCCATGCCCAGCCAAGGGGTGGGAGCAGGCGGGAAGCTAGGCGATCAAGCGAGATGATTGCGGACATGCATGCCTTCCGTCTTCGCTGCCACAAGGCGGTGGACGCTTCCTACACGGTAGACCGAGCATAGAGACGAGCCTGCCCTACATTTTCTGTCTCTGCATGCTGCTCTCCCGACATCAAGGAGGGGTGAACTGCACACTGCGAGGTGAGAGTGGGTATGGTCAACAGCGGGACTAGTAATTTCGCTGGGCTTGGTGGAACCTTTCCATTCCATCGGAGCAATCGTTGATGGCCTTGGCGTCGCCGAAGGCCCAGATCACACTGTGTCATGAGTGTGGAGCGCCGAGATCCCAATCCAGTCCAGACACCGTTGCTTTCTTGCTTCATCAGTAAAGCCATGAGATTGCCATTTTGGCGATGTGGGTGATCAGCGCAGCCAGTGGCTGGTTTGTGTGGATCTCTCATTGGTCCCGTTGACAGTCGGCCAGAGCCGAGATGTGCTGCCTCGCTATCTGCCTCGATCAGGCATGCCGCAGGCCTCGGTTGCACGCGCAGTAGTCGAGTCCCACATCCCACAATCCTGAGCTGATCGAGGTGGGAGTTGAAAATGAACAGCTAAATCGACTAGTCCGACATGTGACAAGGAACTATTATGGTGTGTTCATCGTGCAGCCGTCGGGCCGTGGTCTGAACCGGCACCATGTTTTCGTTACTCGCTTGCTCAATATTGCAGGACCGACGTGACGGAGACGAGACCCACGAGATGGCTGGCTGAGATTGCTGAGAGCCTCCAGCCTGGCCGATGCAAAAATGCCGCACACATGAGAGATTTAATTTGAGCATGCGAGGAGAATTGAGCTGCGAGGTCTGTCAATGCCATGGGCATGAAGGCCAACATGCAAGTTGCTTCCCAGGATGCTTGCTTGGGTCTGCATTTTCACCCAAACCCCATTCCGTGAATCCCGTGGATGGATCCCGGTGCCTTCTGAGCCACAAATCACGTGACTTTAGACGTTGACGTTGCACTCATGCATGTAGGCAGCTGGCCGGAAACAGTCGCCAGCAAGGCGGTGCTGAATCGGGGCTGGTTAGGACGGCGTTGGACGTTCGTACGACCCCCAATTGCCAATGTATCAACGGTGCTATAGAGCTATTGAGCTACTGAGTTATGGAGCCGGTGGCCACAGGGCCACTGAGTGCGAGCTGTATGCTTGTGCCATCACAGAGTTATGACAGCGCGGCAGGTACAAAATGCGGCTGCTTCCTGCCAGAGAGGACACGGTGTGGGGGGCGAGGGGGGCGAGGATGATCTGCGTAGGGTATCCGCTCTCAGCCTGACAGACATCACAGTCCAGAATAGTGGGACACTGGAACCTACGAGTATGCCACAGGCAGTGAATACCAAGGTCATCAACGAGCGCGTTCTTGGCCGTTATTGCCATTCTTCAATTGGTAAAGGAAAGAATATGGTGTCCAGTATCTGGAAGCAAGGCGCTCCACGGCTAAACAAACATCGGCGTCGCCTCACTGGAGAGCAGCAAGACGTCGGCTCACAAAATAACCAGCTGATGGACACCTACATTCTTCATGTTATTAGAATTATAGCTCATGTCCAGGCGTAGACGAAGGAACGACATCCGTCTCCTGGTCGCAGCAAAGCCAGCCAGCCAGCAAAGTGGACGACCGGTCCTTTTGCACGGTTTACGATTTAGAGTCTGAGTGTGGCTTGACCCACTCAATTTTCCCACTTTTCTGTGGCCCGGCCCCACTTTTACCCCATTTTGTGCTGCGGCGCCCATCGACGACGGTCCGGCCCTGGCTCGTCCATGAAACGCAGGGACACGAGTCCTGTTAGGGTGGCTTGCGGATGGCACCAGGTCCCATTCCAGGACGAGCGGTTCACACACTCCGAACCGATGAGGTCCAAAAGTCGGGCGAGAGCGCCAACACCTGAGAGCAAAGTGGGCGCCCTGGCAACAACATTCACAAACCTCCTTGGCAAGGCGGTTGCGGTCCGCCCACTTCCGCAGCATACCTTGTCTTGTTCACCGGTACCCATGAGCCAACAGTCAAACTATTGTGGGTCCGTCGTTCTATATAGTTTGACGATATTGTTTCGGGTTGACATATTGCTGGCCACAGGCCACCCATATATTGCCGATGCCGGACCGCCTCTCGAAAGGTCTCATGGCCAACGTCGGGACTTGTTCGCTTCAGCAGTCCTGTAAGCCCCATTTCAGGCGCACAGTTGCCGTCACTTGCTACTACTGCACTGCATCCTGCTACAAACGCTCACATTTCTTTACTTTCCAACCAGTACTACTGCGTATGATTCACTTCACTTCTCACGGCACTGCCTCTGGTGTCTCGCACATCTCCTCAGGCGGAGCAGACTCCTTACTTGGGACCACCGTTGTCAAACGAGCTGGCGTGCTGTTGTGAGCAGTCAGTAGTGGTATCGCGCTGAGGTCAATGATTGAGTACGTACGGTCATGCTGTTCGCCGCCAGGGGCTTGCTCTTGTCCATGCCGTTGTTGCTGCCGTTGAAGACGACGCCCTTGATACCCGGTCCACCCTTGACGCCGGTCGCCTTCTCGAGGCGGGACGCGAGGTCCTCCGAGACCTCACGGAAGATGGCAATCTGGCGAGCGATGATCTCCTTGTCGCGCACGGTCGACATGTGACCAGAGACGGTCTCGATGAAGCGCTTGCGGCCAGCGTCGTCAAACACCTTCTCCCAAAGCGCACGGGGGGCGTTGAAGTCCTCGGGACGAATGGTCGAGAGGAAGGCGATAGCCTCGGCCTGGAAGTGGCCGTGAACATTGTCGACGTCGACGTAACGGGGCTTGAATTGGATGGGGTCGAGGGTCGAGATGTAGTTGGCGCGGCCACCCTGATTGTAGTAGGCCATCGCACCATCACGCTGGAAGTTTGCCATCTTGTAGGCAGGGTGAGGCTGGTTGACAGGCAGCTGCTGGTAGTTGGTACCAAGACGGTGGCGGTGGGTGTCGGGGTACGAGAACAGACGCGACTGGAGGACGGGGTCGGCTGACGGCTCAACACCGGGGATCATGTGCGAAGGGCTAAAGGCTGCCTGCTCAACCTCGGCGAAGTAGTTCTAAGGCTGTTAGTGTCTATCCACACTTGGCGCGCCGCCTCCATCAATACCAATAGGCGACGAGACTCTCATCGAAGATGCACTCACCTTGGCGTTCTTGTTAAGGGTGACCTTACCAATCTCGCGGAGGGGGTAGTCCTTGTGAGGCCAGATGTGGGTGAGGTCAAAGACGTTGATGCCCTTGTTCGCCCAAGCCTCCTCGGCCTGCTTGGCAGTCATGGTCTGAACCTTCATCGTCCACGAGGGGAACCTGCCCGGGTGTCAGTCGACGGCATACTGTGGTAGTCATCACAACAACTCACTTGCCCTCCTCGATGCTGTAGTAGAGGTCCTTCTGACCATGGTCAGGGCTGTTCTTGGCAGTGGCGACGGGGTCGGTCTGGTTGACGACACCCTGGTTCGAGAGCAGGTGGAACTGAGCGTAGACCCACTCGCCCTTGGCGTTGACAATCTTGAGTGTGTGGCCATAGTATCCGTTCATCTGACGGAAACCATCTGGGATACCGCGGTCACCCATGAGGTACATGATCTGGTGAACGGACTCGGGGTTGTTGCTGATGTAGTCCCAGAACTGTCACTGTTAGCCAGCCAGTCCGCCATCCTTCCCACTATGAACTCACCATGGTCGCGTCATCGCCACCGCCGAGGTGAGTCGCGGGGTCACGCTTCTGCGTGTGGATGAAATGCGGAAACTTGGCCGGGTCTCGCAAAAAGAAGATTGGGGTGTTGTTGCCTACCCAGTCCCTGCGCGGCTGTCAGCTCGGTGCTTGATACACATGCAAGGCGAAGCGTGCTACTCACCAGTTGCCCTGCGAGGTCTTGAACTTGACAGCAAAGCCACGGGGGTCACGGGCATTGTCGGATGAGCCCGATTCGCCGCCGACGGTCGAGAAGCGGAGAGTGAGCGGACACTTGGTACCCTGCTTGAAGAAGTCGGCAAGACAGAGGTCCTGAGCATCGGCAGTGCACTCCCACTCGCCGTGGGCACCGGAGCCCTTGGCGTGGACGACGCGCTCGGGGATACGCTCGCGGTCGAAGTGAGCGAGAAGGTCTGCAATGTGGTCAGTTCACCACAGGGGCAAGGAGGCATGCGGAGCACCGGATTTGTGTGGACGGGCTTGGCGTGGACGCCACGCATGCATTGGCCCACGTGCAGCCCGACATGTCGCTTGGCGCTGCCTGCATCCTGCGTTGTGGGGATGTGGGGGGCTGGGGAGGAATGACAGTAACATGTTGTCCCATACGAGGTGGGCATGCACACGATTCACACCCATGGTGTGAGAACAGGCTACGCAGATTGGCCGATCGGATCGGAGGCAATGCCGGACCATGCGACGGAATGACATCGAAACGCGAGCAGCATCATCGGTGGCGACGTTGAGAGGGGTGTGGAGGACAGTATGGAGGAAAGAGTACATACCGATGAGATGGTAGTCCTGGAGAAGGAGGGGACCGTTGTTTCCCGCACGCTGGGCACCGTACGCGTGAGGGTACGGAGCACCGTTGCTGGCGGTATAGACGCTGAGGACGGTCAGACAGGGCATCTAAAACAGCCAGACGAGCCACATACGTCTCCTTGTTGGTTGCGTCGCGGTCGGTAGTGTAGCGGTCGCTCATGGTGTGCAAGTCAATATACTGGGTGCAGTTGTTGACAGATGGGTGAGAGTAGGAAGAGGAGGCGACTGGTGTGCGATATGTATCCATGTCATCAGCCCGTCACCTTCCTTCTCGCGGACCGGGTTGACTGGACAGGACGCCCCACGCACACTCCAGCTGCCATTCACGTGCATTCACCCACCAACACCACGCGTCACCTTTGTCAGCCCGCAGCAGGCTCTGTAAGCGTGCGGAGTGCATATCGGGACTCGAGCGGTGACGCACAGTGCGCTAGTTTACCCGTCTGGGCCTCAGAAGCAAAAAATACATTGCATGTGTCGCCTGATGTATGGGTTTGGATGGGGGTCGGCTATGTCATCGTTTTCGCAACGTCACATGCTCCAGGCAACAACACCCTATATCCGCTTCTCGCACTCGTCGTCGGTGCAGAACGCGAACCACTCACTCTACACAAGCTCTGCGCCTCCGCAGTCGGGGGAATGGTTTATCCACCAATCCCAGCTGCTAGATTGAACGCCGTCCGTCACTTTGGTCATCACGCATGCATCCAAGCCCTTGGCCGCAGACTGCGGCAAACTTGGCAGACTGCGGCGACCTTGGCGGGTGGCAATATAACGTCCAGGCCAGGCTCTACAACCAACCACTTCAGCGGCTCGGCGCGAGCACCATCGTTCCACAGTACACACAGAAGAGGCGGCCAGTGCGCGGGTCCGGCCATGGAGCGCAGGTGTGCCACTCGGTGCCGTCCTGGGTATCCTTGCTGGCGCTGGGCTCGGGAACGTTGGCGGTGAACATGATCTCTTGGCGGGTTTGGATGTCGGTTGTGTGTATACCTGTCAGTTGAACGCACTAATCAAGGCTGGATCTGAGCCCTCTTATGCACGATGTGCCTCACTAACTGATCGCAGTCGCAAACAAACTTGTGCCATCAGACAGGTGTGCTCTCCTCTGTTCGAGTGGCCGCGTACGTTTGAGTAACGATGCGGCGCCAGGAGAAATGGCTTCAGTTTCACATACAAAACTCTTGATATCAGTTGGAACCATACCTTGATCCAAGCTGGGCAGGGGCCGGTGATGTACCGGTATGTCTGTCACTGTTCATGCGTGAATGTATGGTAGGTACTACAAGGTAATGATCGTGCAAATAAGGTGTGTGTGTGATTCGTGTTATGTGTAAGCCATTGTCCGTCTCAAGCAAGCATCATGAGGAAGCCGAGCGCTCCTGCGGCAGCCATAAGTACCCAGGAGTAAAATGTACTCGCGGTGACTTCTGAGGACGACTGCAGTGCGCCTCGGCTGTCGGTCGTTATCGCTGTCGCTCCGGGAACGAGGGTGAGAGCAACGTGAGACGTGAACGTCTGATGGAGGCATCAGCTGCGCCACCTCCATTCCAGTCATGTTCCATCAACTCACCTCGAGCACAGTGTTGCCATTGGCGTCCACGGACGAACCTGTAAGGGTGACGACGACTATTTCGGCCGTCCCAGCAGTCGCCGTGGGGTCGGTTGCGGTAAGGGTTACGAGGGCTGTTTACTCAGCAACGAATCGACCAGTATCTCATGCTGACTCACCCACTCCGCCGCCACCTGCGACAGTCTGTGCGGCGCTGGCAGTCACAACCACGATGGCTGTGGCCACGTTCGCGCCAGTAACGACCTGGCCGTTTGGTTGTGTACTCGTGTAGGCATTGGTGACGACTTGAGTATAGGTGATGGGGGGTGCCGGCGTTGCAGCAGCACCACCATTTGCAGGCGTGGCAGCTCCTCCGTTCGCAGTTGTGGCAGCTCCCCCGCCTCCCCCATTGTTGTTGCCTGGCGTGGTCACCCCGGCAACAGGCGTAGAAGCCACACCGCCTCCTCCAACCGGTGTAGTAGAGGGAACACCGTCGCCTCCAACAGGCGTGGAAGCAGCGGCGCCGTCTCCAACAGAGACCACTTGGCCGCCGCCGGGAGTTGTTCCACCTGCAGGAGATGGCGAGCTCGATGCGACAGCATCGCCCGTGTTGGCAACAGTGTTGGGGTCAAATGGGAAGGAAGAAAGCGGAGGATCGGATACAACAGACGCTGGCTGCTGTGTGACGGGATCGCTTCCAGCGACGGTTGGTTGTTGGGTGACGCCGCCTCCAGCACCAGACAAGGTCGAGAGGTCGGCAGGGCTCGTGCTCGCTGGTTCTTGGGTGATGCCACCACCGGCACCGTTATTGGTGCGAGATATACCTGATTCTGAGCCAGTGCCCTATCCATATCAGTTTTATTCCCTTGAACACACCCTGCTTGCTGTCACTCACACCTTGAGTTGTGGGCGTTCCCACAATGCTGATAGGTGGAACAACGGAGCCAGTTGGAACAATGGCACCGGTTGGTGAATTCGTGACGTCAGAGATCGGGGTCGCGATTGTGGCAACATCGGTATTCGGACCAGTACCCACAGCGGGTGTCGTAGGCGCAACGGGGGTCAAGACGGGGGTCGGGACGGGGGTTGAAACAGCGGTCGAGTCGGGGGTCGAGACGGGGGTCGAGACGATTGGCGTAGGCGTAATGGGGGTCACGATGGGGGGCGGGTTGGAGGTCACGACGGGGGTCGAGTCGGGGGTCGATACCAGAGTCGAGGGAGCCACAACGGGGGTGAGGTCGGTAGAGGTCGGAGGTGTAACAATGGGAGGTGTTGTTGGCAGCGAGGTTGCAGCGTCAGTGGGGGATGTCGTCATAATAGATGAGATGCTAAGGGTTCAGAGATCAGTGACCTGATCCCGATCACTTTTGGGCCACACAATGGGAGAATAACGCACACTGAAGTCTCCGCCGGCGGGGACTGGGACGACGATGTAGTGTCGGTTATCGACGCCGGCGGAGGTGCTTCGGTGGAGGTGGGGGTTGCAGGCGGGTCGCTTGACGTGGGAGGGGCAGGGGGAGTGGAAGGGGATGGAGGTACTGACGTTTCTTCGCCAGCAGTTGTGGTAGGAGGGGAAGAGGGTGGAGGTGCTGACGTTTCTACGCCAGCACTTGTGGCAGGAGTGGGAGTGGGTGGGGATACTGACGTTTGTTCGCCAGCAATTGTAGTAGGAGGGACGACGACAGCCGTGGTCGTTGGGGGAGGCGGTGTCTCCGTGGTGGTCGTTGGTAGGACCGGCGGTGCAGCAGTCGCGGTGCTGTGAGGTCAGTCATACATTTCCCCCAAAGGATTCAGACGGTTTCTCTACCTACTCGTTGTTTGCACCTGTAGTTGTCAGCATTTGCGAGGTGTGTTCGCGACGAGAGAGCCAATGGCAGCAGTTCCCAGAGCCTAAAGGTGATTGTGTCACTCACCGACTTGTCTGCGTCCAACACCGACTCGGTGATGGGACGCTGTCGCATGCTGGGGCGCGACTGCAAAGCCGACAAGGAGCACGAGTAAGCCAACCCGCATCACCGATGACTGTGTAGTGTTAAGAGCTGTGGTTAGCAGACACACGAGGCGTATATGTGTGAGAGAGAGTCAGAATGTGTGGGACATGGAAAGAGATGCAAGGTGCCTTGGAGATCGAGCAAGGGCGGGGCATATTGAGCCTGGCTTTGGATTGTCCTCGGCAGATCGGCATGTCAAGGCATCACCGCTGTGCGGCGGAAGCCGTCGTTGAGTTTGCTTCAATGTCGCTTCCGCTCCGCTGGTTTGGCACACATAGGCAACCATGACGTACACCAAAGAATGTGGTGGGCCGTGGTAGGACCAAAGCCGCCATGTTCATGAAACCGCAACTGCCGCTGGTTGAGGAAAGCCTCGGGCGTTTCGATGGTCGAAATGTCCTAGACGTCGTCTGCGCGCGGCAACACTTTCCACTCATTTCATTTCCCCCCGGACAACAGCCGCACCGCTTGGATCCTATACATCAATTCAAGCTTCAAGCTCTTTGTCTACGTTGCCGCGCCAATTGCAGCTTCTCTTGCAGGTTGGTCCATTCCCACAGCACCTCCATCGTGCTCGCCCGTGATGCCAGATCGAAATCAATCAGGACAACATCGCCACTGCCATCCAGCCGCTGACGAATGTGGCGTGTTTGCAGTTCACCGTGTCTGACTCCCACAGCATGCAGCAGTCGGTATGCTCGTTCAATTGGGATACTGGTGTCAGCTCTGTACTGTCTCTCAAGAGTGCTCACATCCAATTCGGATGCAGGGAGCTCCAGTCATCTGAGACCGCCGGGCCAACTCGCTCGAGAACACACAACCAAGCCGTCCCTTCCTCTCCTCCATCGTCAGCACACCAAAGGCCGTAAAAGGTCGGAACAACGGTTCCCATCAGGGGAGCCAATGGGCCAAAGTATAACTCGGCCTCCTTCTTAACCAGCTCGTTCGCTTCGTCACAGTCGAGGTCGGAGTCTGAAGGGCAGAACTGGTTCGAGTTGTCGTCACCAGAGCTGCGGTGCGTCGGTTCCGGAAAGCACTCGGGGTAGGTGATCTTGACCACGACGGGGATCTCAGGTGCTCTTGTGAAACGAACGATATCTCCAGAGCTGGACACTGGCGTTCGAGTTGACATGGAGGCCCTGTAAGCTGTCCACAGATGGCCCCTGCCGCACGCTTGGTCGATGCACACCAAGTGGTGCTTGCCGGCGAGTCGCGCGCGTCGGTCAAAGCTCACTTCGAGACCATCCCGAGAGCCCCAGCTCTCAAGCTTGAGACACCGCAAGTCGACCCCAAAGCCGAACCGCTGGAGGTAGAGCCACTACCTGTCAGACTCGTACCGCATCCACGGACATACCTGATCCCACTGATCCAACTGGGCTCTGGAGTCTTCGTCCTCCGTGGTAGTACCTGCCGTGGTCTCGCGCGCGCCAGGTAACAGGTGGCCACTGTTATTCTCAGCGGCATCCGCCGCCTTTGAGGACTCGGCTCTCGCCTCGTTCACTGGCTGCAGTGGTTGTGCGACCGTCACAGAGTCGTGTGTCATGGGTGGGGTCAGTGAGTGACAGCAATGTCAAGCCATCAGTGATCAGTGACAGAAAGCCGGGAGGCCCAAGCTTGTTCAAGAAGCACAGCACACATCACACGTGTGCCCATTGTTCCCATCAACCATGCAAGATTCAGACATCAAGAGCTTCCCATGCACGACTGCAGGGGATAGGGATTGATCGTGAGAGTCAGATAACCACACGCAGTCAGTGTATGAGTTCACGGTGAATCTGCATGCGGTGTACGTACCCTCTACCCACTACCACGAGGTGTACCCTTCCTCCTCCTTTTCTTCACAGTCCCAGTCTTCCTCCTCGTCACTCGTCGGCCGGACAGGTTCCAGACGGTCCATGAGTTGGAACCATTCAGCCTCTCGTACCCCTTCATCCATCGCGCACGCGCGATCAAAGTCGATGAGACACAGCGCGTCGGTGTTGAGGCGGTGTCGGACATGTCGGACTTGCAGCTCGCCGTGAATAAGACCGGTCGCGTGAAGCCGACGGTACAGCTCTTCGATGTGAGGCCTGCGTGTCAGTCGGAGGGGCTGCTGTTCCAAGCTTACAGCCAGTATTGGCCAATCATGGACCATTGGTCGCTCACTGGACAGCCGACCTGCTTGAGAATCGAAATGAGCAGCTCGTCGGTGGTTCCTGGAATGACGGCGCGCCAAAGACCGTAGAAGGAAGGTACGACTGAGCCGACCAGACCATGCTGCGCCAGAGGGCAGACGTAGAGGTACGCCTCGTCGCGCGCCCACTCAGACTCCATGTACAGTGCATCACGGTGCAGACCTGGACGCGCCATCTTGACTACCACTCGGATCTTTGATGAGGGAAGGATCTCATCAGAGACGTTGATGGGTGTCAGCTTGGCGGAGAAGACCGTCCATAGATCGCCGTCGCCTTCGTGCTTGCCGAGATCCAGCTGGAAAGTGGGCTGTGGAGGGTCTGTCGTACCGTTGAACGAGATGGTGATGTCGCCGTAGGCATCGGGGACGATACAGGGGAGGAATGAGAGGGTGGTGATGTCAACCGCCAGATCCAGCCGACGCAGAAGGACGGTCTGCAGATGAGCATGGTTTTCATCGCACCTCACTTACCTCCAAGCTTGGTGAGTCACCCTTGGCCCGGGGCGGGTGCAGTTGGTTGAGAAACGAAAGCTTGGGCATGGGGTTTGATGTTGTGGGTGGCAAATGAGGCAATGGGAGACAAGGAGGTGTGAGGAGGGAAGCGGAGGGAACGCGTGTTTGTACCCAGAGGGAAGACAGCCGAGGAAGGTGGGTCCAGGCTGTCGAAGGAAGGTGTCTGCCATATCTGGATGGTTAGACTCGCCGCGTTGGTGATGGATGGGAGAGACAGTTGCGGCATGCAGTGGATTCGAGACGCGACGCGCTCTGGCTGGGGCCGATTTGAGGGGCGCAGTCGAGCTTTCAGCATGTCACATGGGTGCGTTTGGATGGGCCGTGTTTGTGAATCCAACACTCTGACTGTCCTCGCTTGTGTACGCTCCCACCACCGTTCGTTCGGTTAGTCAACTCATGAAACGATCCATGATGGGCACCAGGTCAGTTCCGTTGTTACTGGGCTCTCACAAATGCTTACTTGCCGATATCATTACGTTCCTGCGCACAGGCTATCACCTCGGCTGATTTCCAGGGCAGGCAATGTTCTAGCATCAATGACGCATCCTGTTGCGATTTCCGGCCGAACGACCAGGCCGAGACAACCACGACGGCTCACAGCAACGCCTGCAGGGAACCCATATAAGCACGCCTGTGTTCGCTGGCGTTCTTTGAACCGTCCATCGCACCATGGTCGCCCCCAACACTGCCCTCGTCGTTCTCCAGTCTGTTGGCCTCGTTCTGTCCTTGGCCACGTTTGGCGTGGCCCTCGCCAGCCTCATCTTCTGGTGGGAACATGGATGGGACTGGCGTGAGTAACGACATTCCCACCATTTCACCCCGCTTGCACACTCTTACAGGACACAGTTGTGTTCAAGCTGCCCCCGATTCTAGCAATATTCCTGTTCTCTGGCCCTTCGTTCGTGTATTATCTTGCACGGTGAGTCCCAGTTAAGGCTGTGTGGGGTGCGTCACTGACAACACAACAGCCTTGCGTTTCCCGACAGCGCCTCTGTCAAGAAGGACTGCTCCATACTCAGCGGGTTCTTCTTGAACGGCATCCTGTCCTCTACCATCTCGACGGTACAGACAGGGGAACTGAAGTAAGTGTGTAGTGCATGACAGTCGCTGACCAGGCAGTCAGCTCGGCCTCGCAACCACAATCCTTAGCTGGATCCTCACCATGCTGGTGCGTTTCCGGTAGCGCTGTGTTCGCTGATTCGTTAGATCCTTGGCACGGCCCTGTTCGAGGCCTACTACGTCGCCAAGCACTACGGAAGCACCCCCGGGTCTACCTGCAGAGCTTCAAAAGGGCTACCCAACCCATCAAGCTTCCTGACCACGACGATGACGATCAGCCTGCTTCTCCCGACCTTCCCGACACCATGGATTCAGATGCGGTTGGAGCCCTGTTCGTGACTACCAGTGGAAGCGTCGTCCAGCCGTATGATGCCCTCGTGGCTCTGCGCATCGCTGGCGCTGTCATTGCAGTTATCAGTCTAATTGCGGCGATTTTGAGTCTTCACCACAGCTGTGGGTGCCCGCGTGTCTCTGCGATAACTGTTTGACTGACTCGTTTTATCAGCGGGTGGTAACGTCTTTGTCCTCATGAGCCTCATTCTCGCTGGCGCGGCCACAGTTGAGCACCTTCACTAGTGTGTGGCTCTCCATAACCTCTGGGAACGGAAGATCTTGCTGATTCGATTGAAGTCTCGTTCGCCTTTGGTGGACGCCGTCGTATGCTACGGCCGTCGTCACCGACACTGTCTCGCTTGGCCTGCTGTGCATCTACGGGCTCATTGTCGGAGTTGCCGAGCTGGTCACTGACAACTCGTACGGTTGACCGTTGATGTTAGAACTGACATTCTCCAGGTCGCTTGGAGTCTTTGCATGGTTCTTGGCCCTCACTGTGGGTGGAGCCTCACGACAATGGTCTCTGACGCCAACAGATGTTCATCACCGTCCTGCTCGAGACCTTCTACACGACCCTCCACTATGGCGGCGAGTGGAAGGCGTGGTGGCGCAGTTTCCACCACCTGGCTCCCAGTCCGGCACTTGTGGGTTACTGAACGGACCGTCGACTAACATCTACAGGCCGAAGACTAAGTCTCTTCTGGGCATGATGTGCATGATGTGCTGGTGGATCTCACTACCGATCACCAGGCTGCTTCCTACATACTGTAGTCACAGTGACGGTGTGCGATTCTGCAAAATGTAGCGGGAGTTCCGAGTCCCACTGGTGGTTCATCCCGTTTGCACGTTTTGACTCAACTTCTGACGTCTTATAACAAGTCTTATACAACGCTGCTGACGCGCTCCGAATCCTTCGTACCTGTCATCTGGGCTGAAGTCTTGGTCTGAGCGAACTTGCGCGGCGAGATACCTGATTCGAAGAGCTCATCGAGCTCTGAGTATGTCCTGCCAGCCGTCTCGTTGTTAGTCTCCGTTTGGTTTTGTGTACTGCTTACCTCCGGTGTGAGAAAGTAGATTCCGATCCCGCCGAGTATAGCTAGGCCTGCAAACAAGTACGCAGCTTTCACTCCCCAGTCGGCACCATCCTTGGCTAACATCAATGGCACACAGAACTGGAAGATGAGGCTAACGTCAGCGTCATTTGACAGGTGACTTACTTAAGGGCCGAGTAGCAACCAATCGCAAATCCAGTGGTCAAGGACTTGAGGTATGGTGTGGCCGTTTCGGCTGCTGAGATCCAGCCCAAGGGAGCTGCTGACATAGAGTAGACAAAGACCTGTAGTTAGCTCACAAATGAATGCTCTGCGAGCCTACCCAAATGCAGCTCATTGCCAGTGAGCCCCGTAAGGCGCCGTCCGTCGTTTTAACTGAGCCAGTGATTCCCAGTCCAATGTTGGCCAGGACCATGAGGACACATCCCCAGAGCAGGACAGGTCGGCGGCCAACGAGTTCTGTTGTCCAGAAGGAGATGGTAATGCCGACCAAGAGGATCACATACATGATGACCGTCGATTGGAACGGATCCTTGATTCCAGCCATTTGGAACAAGTCTCCAGTCAGCTCTCGTCCTGTGAAATGTCGCTTACAAGTGAGGTATGAGAAGAAGATGGGTACTCCACACAGTTGCTGCAGCATGATTGGCATCATGGAGGCCAGCGTTCGACGGAGGTTCACCCCCTTGAAGATCTCGGCAAACCGTGGCAGTTTACCTTCAGCGTGGATTGCCTTCGAGTGGGCGATCTCCTTCTCCATGACAGCGTACTCCCGGTCCACATCATAACCAGGGATGTTTCCATACAACCTGCGCAAAGAAGCTTTGGCTTGGGCGACATTCTGCTTTCCAGCCCAGTACCATGGGCTTTCGGGAAGAATGACCATTATGATCATCCAGATGCCAATGAACACCCATTGTGAGTAGACTGCTCGGCGCCACTTTAGTGGTTGGGCGGACTATTGTCAGCTGGCCACCCAAACGTCACGACGCCTTACCGTTTGGATTATCTGCAGAGCAATGGCAGATGCGAACTGGCCGAGGGCGAATGCCAGGCTGTATCCACTGAGCAGGGCTCCACGGATTTGGGCTGGGGCCACTTCGGACACGTACTGCTCATCAGTCTCAGTCTAAGCCTTCCGAAACCCACTGTGGTGATAGAAACTTGAACCATCCCAAGGGCTACCCCCATGAGGGTCTTGGCTGCAAGCCAGAGTTTCCACTCTGTCGCAGCGCATTCCAGAGACACTCCCTGGTCGTCAGTGGGCAGTCTCATAAGGGATGTCCAACTCACCACGATACAAAAGACGGTGAAAGTGTACATGGTCCCCTTGCGCCCAGTAGCGTCACTGAGCCACCCGGCAACTAACTGGCCGATGAGTTGCGTGGAGGCCAGTAGACCGCCCCACAGGGACATGTACACGGCGGGAATGGCAGCGGTGCCACTAGCATCGACTGTACCAAACTGATTGATGAACCCTTGATTCGACACAATAGATACAGTGACACTGGAAGTGAGTAAGCCGCACACCCAATGGGGACCTACACATATTCGTATCCGTCTGACAGACCAGCCCACACGGCCAAGGCGCAAAAGAGGGTAGACTTCCAGAAGACACGTAGGACTTGCGCTCGTGAGTAGCCGGCGTAGGCACTCTCGCAGACCTCGGCGCCAGTGGAGGTGTAATGGTGAGGATCACTCCCCTTGTCGTCTTGGTGTTCGATATGCTCTCCTACAGGCTTGCTGTCCTTCTCCATGTTTGCGATTGGCAGCAGATAGAGCAGATAAGGGCAGTTTGGTGTCACCACATGCCCGTATATGTACGGTGGCGACAACAAGCCCAACGGGCGCTCGGCGAAACGGACGCCGAAGCGACGGGGTATGGGGGCGCGGGGGTATGGGGGCAGTTGGAGCGCCACGTGAAGAGTGAATCTCCCGTAGTCCTGCAGTTGAGGCCCCACGGGCCACGGGCAAGAGGGCGCCTTGACTGCACCCTGGCTGTGACTCCAATTGTTCAACCAGCCGATAATGGGAACGAGAGGCTTGCTAGTTGACAACGGAGCGGTAAATCATGGGAGGCAGTTGTGGTGTGCATTTACTGCGGCGTCTCCACCGCCGGTGGGCAACACTATCAGCCAGACGCTAGTAGCCGGACTAGTAGCCGCAGAACATATCCTGGTATCTATCGGTGACCAACTCACCGAGTAACCACAGGTCGACTCCTGTGTATGGGACATGCCTCCAGCTGCATGTGCTTATAATGAACTCCTGTTGGCAACACAGCTCAGCCCCATCTGAAGTCCACCATGCCCATTGCAATCCAAGAGTAAGCTTGTTTACGACTAGCGAAGCTGACAACAGCAACCCCGTCATCATCACAATCTCGGCCGAGGAGCGCGCCCGTGGTGTCGCCTCGCAGGCGACCATCCTGAAAGCCATAGTTGCTATCGCCGAGGATGGGCTGGTCGTCTTGGACAATGCCATCGACTTATCCCACATAGACGCACTGAACAGGCGCATGGTCAAGGAGGCAGAGGACCTCATCAACCGCCCAACCACGCACTTCAAGTAGGTACACGGATGACAGTACCCCACCCACCCCATTGGAAGAGATTTCGCTGACACACCCTGAAGCTCGCCGGGCAACCTCTCCCAAGTTCCACCCATCTGCGCCGACCTTATGTTCGAAGATGTCTTTGCGAACCCTTTCGCGGCAGCCATTATTGAGGGCATGCTTGGTCCCCACCCCGAGGTCCGCTACCTTCACGGTAACACCGCTATGCGCGGTGAGGAGAGGCAGGATGTCCATGCCGATTTGGCCTGGCGTCACTGGCACTGGCCGTTTGGTCTGGTAGTGAAGTGAGTTGAGAATGTGGCTCTCAAGTTGGCTGACGAACAGTATCATGTTGATCGAGGCTGATAAGACCAATGGGTCTACCGAAGTGTGGCTGGGAACGCATCGGGACACGACACTGGCAGACCACATCGCACCCGACGCTGGAGTAATCAAGCCAGAGCTTCTTGCTAAAAGACGCAGCGTACGCCCGCCTATTCAGCCGCGTATCCCTAAAGGTGGAATGATCATTCGTGATCTACGGCTCTGGCACGCTGGTGTAGGTTGGCAGTCGGAAGAGTCATGACGTTGACAAAATAGATGCCAAACGGCACTGACATTCCGCGGTGCATGATGGCAATGGTACACACACCGGCCTGGCTGGGCAACAAGCTGCTCTTGACCCTCCCCGAGAGTGTCCAACCTATTATCGAGTCTTGGAAAGGCCCAGTTCGATACTGCGCAGAGTACATCGATGACAAGAACTTTGACCACTTGGCTCTCGAGTTCAAGTATGACATGAGTACGTGTATACTCCATTAGTCGCGACTAACGTTCAGGCCCAGGAGGAGGACTGCCCAAGAACGAACGCGACAAGTGGGAAGCGAAATGGATAGGGGAGTGGGGTCATAAGTTTTGAATCGTACCCCCATCCATAGTGTTAGCTCACCGTCTGGAAAGCGGGACAAGGATTATGAACTAGTTGTGGTTCAATGAGAATAAGACATGCGTCCGCATGATGTTTGTAGTGCTCTGAGCATACAGTGACCACGGTAAATCTCGAAAAAACTAAAACATTACCCAACCGGCTTCGCCTCAGGACTGTCACCGGGTGTACATTGTTGAGATGCTCGTGACGTCTGAGGATCAGTCTGAGCATGGGAGTGCTCGGAGTGCTCGGAGTGCTCGGTCTGAGCATCCTCATTCGGATGCCTGAGCGCCCTGAGCAGACACTGACTCCGAACAGGGTTCGAGACTCAAAACTGCTTCGGACCAACACTTGTAGTTGTTCATGTACTACCATTTGTAACATACATTATGTACGTCACATGTTCCAGGGTAGGTTCCAGTCCATTGCCAGACTGGCATCGTCGCTGTTCGCGACAACCCTGACGTTTTCCTCCATTCTGTAGGTCTGTCGAGTCACTTGCCCTCCCATACGTTGTTGATTCACTGCGGTTGGGATTTCGACGACATCTCCGAGGCCCACTAATTGCTGTGAAGATTGTCAGACACACTTTTATGCAGACACTACGAAACTGACGTCCCATACTGCATGAATCCAATCGGCATCCTGTGCCGCCGTAGAGTTGTTGAAGAACATGAGAAGGTCATTGGAGATAGTGTTCCCATCGACCGACAGCCACGGTGGAGTTGGGTGAGAATCGTTCTGCGGTAAGTCGCCAGAGGCGATTGAGAACCGCGGGGGTGGTAAAGGTGGGTGTGTAGTCCACGAGCATGCGTGGTGAAGAAGTTGCCGTAGAAAGTCGGCATATAGGTACTGGGTGCACTCTCTGTCCGTCGAGACCGTCTCCAGTCGCACGACCATACTGGTGACCAGACCCAAATGTCTCTGACGCTCTTCGTCCGATGCAAACCGAGCAAAAGTGGGTCGACTGTGGAGGTCAGTATATAGCTGGGGAGATACCCTTTCACCTGAGCTTTAAAATCATGCAGCACGCATGTGTGACGAGAACGAGAATGTGGTCAGGCGCGTACTTCAGGAATTCGTTCCAACTGTCGTCAAAGTCCGAGAGTGCCTCTCGGGCATAACCTTGAGTCTTGTCCGTTAGTGAAGGGCCGTCATCTTGCACTCTACCTTGAAGAAATTACGCCAGACGTTTGCGTCCGCCGGCTTATTCAAAGTCATGTGGAGGGCGAGGGAGTAGATATTCATGAGCCAATACCGCTTGTAGCTGTCCATGTCAGTTGCCGCTGTGTTGATAATCCGCTGTGCTAAGTACAGGTCCACTCACAAACGGAAGACTTCCGCCAGCGGTGGTGTTGCTTCCATGTACGCTGAACCAGTTAGAGCAGAATTTAGGGACTACTGACGCTCATGGTCATATCTGAACAGGCAGTTAGCATGCGAACGCACTGCAAAGTGTGTTGTATGTACCTTGATAGGGCGTGGCGGGATGAAATGAGCCAGTTGGCAATCTCCCTTTCTGCGAGATAGAGAAGCTCATGTTCCTGTTGAAAATCAGTGTCGTCTACCACAATTGAGTCTCACAGGCCAGCCGATTGTCTTTGCGACTGTCTCCCTGCGTACGAGAGTCATCTGCCTGTTAGTGCATTGAAATGTCAGAATGCTTACCATCACTCGTTCCACTATCTGGTGGAGAGTCTGTTGAATCAGCATGACTGGTAACAATGTGCCTCACGAAGACGAGTTTCACAGGCCTATCTCGAGGGGGCAGGCTGCTCGTTTGTGCACTCGATACGAGATCTTCAGTCATACTACACCATCGCCCCAGCTGGTGCGACAAACTGTTTGTTAGCCAAATTGGCCCTGGCGTCTCACCTGTAGTCTTGTTCAAAGCAGTGCAACCTGGAGGATTAGGTCAACTTCAGGCAGGTAACCCACCAGGTGCGTTGTGCCGCATAACGCTGTGCCCGCTCAGCGGCTGTGCATCCGGTCGGCAACCCAAATATTGGAGATCGTGCCGCCAGGCTCAAATCATTTGCCATTCTGAGAGGTCAGTTGGCTTGCTTCAACTTGCAGTGCCTACCGCAGGCTCATGCCGAGAAGTGTCCATGATCTATCCGACAAGGTTTGACACTCAAATGAGGCGTGACTGTACATGGACAGCAATAAAAAGGCTTGTGTAGCCTGCGAAGCGGTCAGATAAACGCGTTTACCAACAGCACTCACTTCAATAGACTTGGCACCTGCTTCAATGGTTTTGACGACCAGCTTGTTAACCATAGAGCGCAGGTATGGTTTCAATTCACTCCGGGTAGGATAGTGCGGAATTGCGATGGAACAGACTGCAGTACGTCAGCATTTGCGGTTGCAGGGCCCCACCAGTCATGGTCAAGAGAGTGCAGAGTCGCATAGTGCGGTGTGGAGTGTGAAATGCGGGGTCTAATATGGTACAGTGTCCTGCGACGATCAGCAGTTGTGAGCGGGTCGAAGACCTACTATCATAATGAGTAAAGTAGATATCAAAAAGACGGTCAACATCTTCGGGTGTCAAGATCGAGTTGGGATTGTCAACGTCCGCCTGTGGATAACAGTCGTTGGAGTTGAGCAAGAGGCTCTTCCGTCGAGCGGCAATGATATCTCGAAAGTGGGAGAAGGGAGGTGCAGGCGATATTTGCTCCAATACCCGATGTTCGGCGGCGATTTCCTCTTTCTCTTGGCTAATGGTGGGGAATGGGGGGATGCGGGGGGTTGGGGACGACGGCTGGTCGATGGGCGGCGACGAACCTTGTCCAGAGCCTGGCCAACGTCCAGTTAGATCAGTGCATGCAAGGGGTTCATGACCTGTAAGGAAGGCATCGTCACATTGGTGATCCTCCAGCGGGGAACCGACGGCCTCTGACGTCTGTCTCGATCGTCGACGACGAGTGAGCTCCGGCACCGATTGGGTTGACGCTGCAATCTGCCCGTCAGCGAGCTCCAACTGGCCACCCACCTGGCGCAGCAGGCCCTCAATTGATATGAGGCGGCTCTCGAGTCCTTCATATTTCGCAATCACTTCATCGTATTGCTCAGTGAGGTTACGGAGGCTGCCCGTCAGCTGATGGTCGAGAGGTCTTCTTACCGCCCCATGGCTCTCCCACGGCCACTCGGCAGGACAACACAATCCAGACCAAGGCGAGTGCATTTCTGACAGGGAGGGTCACTGATCCCTACACATCGGGTCTCTGGTCTGTCAGCATCAACATGCATGGAGCTATCGATGTCCTCACTTGCTTTTCGGCACTCCACACAAGCGACTGGTGCTATTGAGTCGGGCCGGTCTGAATCGCCATTCGGCCCGCTTTCACGTCGCCGCTTCTGCCCACGGCTGGCACGGTGATTGTCGTCCGATGATGGAGAGTCCATTCTGCGAGCGGGTGGATGAAAGTGAGAGACAGGACAGGGGGCCTAGCAACCCGATAGTGCCCAGTCCCAGGTTGGTTCAGCTGTCGTCAATGTGTCAGGTGGTTTCGGCGGATCGGTGTCTGAGACGCCGGAACGCCGACACGGCCGGGATGACGACATACCTCTAGCGGGAAAACAACAGGAGAATGTCCGGAACAACGTCGGCCCCCCTTCCTCGATGCCATCCTTGGAAGCATGGCCCCTCATTCCGGAGATGGCGTCTGGCTTGGTAACATGAATCAGCCAGCGCAGGACCTGGTGTGCAGTGGTGTGACACGCTCTTGCTGGACTGGGGATCCGGTGGGCGGCTCGCTTACTCAACACACTTGCAGGACCGATGGCTTGGATCGTCGTCCTCGGGCCGATAAATACTCGGCACCCCCTTGGGCCTTTCAGACATTGCGAACGTCAGCATCCTACACTTCACACCTCACCATGGCGAACCAGAAGCCCATCAACGTCGGAATCGTAGGGTACGGTAACTCAGCAAGGGTCTTCCACCTTCCTTACATCACGCGTAACCCGGATCTCAACGTCGTCGCGTTTGTCCAGCGCACACCTGCACCTAAAGCAGGTGACAAGAGCATCCGTCACTGCACCGTCGACTACCCCACTGCCAAGCACTACACTACTGTTGCAGACTTTCTCAAGGACGCAGACGTAGACCTGGTTCTTGTGCTTACTGGGCACGGCGCCCATGCGGAGGTCGCAGAGCAGGCGCTCCTGGCGGGCAAGCACGGTAAATACCGGAATTCGAAAGCGCCGCTGACGGGAATAGTGGTCGTCGAGAAGCCGTTTGTCATCAGCTCCGCCGAGGCTGAGACTGTGCTGGCAGCACGGGACAAGAGTGGAAAGATCCTCAGTGTCTTCCAAAGTGAGCCATACAGGCCCAGACTAAGCAGCTAACGCCAGACCGTCGGTACGACTCGGACTTTCAAACGCTCCTCGATCTCACTCAGCGAAATGCGTTCGGCACAATCACCGAGGCTGAGATCCACTATGACCTGAATCTCCCTGGCTGGATGAGTGGGATGACCAGCCCCGGTTGGAAGCCTGGAGAGGGTATGAACTTTGGCATTGGCTGTCACTCTCTCGACCAAGCTCTCAGGCTGTTTGGCCGCCCCAAGAGCGTGACTGCCTTTTACCGCACGTTGCGCGGTGTCGAGTCCGAGGCCGAAGACTCGTTCACCATGACTTTCCAGTATGCCGACTCGCCCCTCCTCGTACATGTCAAAACACACGTCGCGAGCACGATGCGGTACCCACTCAAGTACTTTGTGCGGGGCTACGACGGGACCTTTATCAAGCATGGCACCGACCAACAAGAAGACCAGACCAACGCGGGATTGACACCTGCGAGCCCCGGGTTTGGCGTCGAGCCCGAGGACATGTATGGCGAGCTCACCACCAAGACCCAGGTGCTCGATTCGCAAGTTCAGGTCGGTAACCTCTGGATCGGCAAAGTCAAGAGCCACGTCGGCGACTATGGCCGTTACTACGCCGATGTGGTCAAGGCGCTTCGTGGAACTGGACCCTTGGTTGTCGACCCGGCCATGTCGGCCGATGGCATCCGGATCATTGAGCTAGCGAGGGAGAGCGCGTACAAGGGTGTCACTCTGCCGTTCTGAAGGGAGTGGTAGCTGGTATTTAACACAGACAGTCAGCGAAATGGATATGTATCGTTGGTATTTGAGATAGCCGCGATCACTGCTGGCATGACACGTGGCAAGGAGGCCGCAGGGGAATGACGCTCGAGGACATGGACCGGATATTGCACGCCCATGCGGCTCGCGAGGAGGTCGCTGCAAAACACGATATCGTATACATACTGGTCATCATTGGCAGTGCGTCAGCCAGCTCCATCGACGAAGGCAAGGGTGACGGCAGGGACGCCCAGGTCTGCATTGACAGTGTGTGAGAGGGCTGTACCAGCGGTGGCAATGAGGGACAGACGTATCGGGATGAAGGAGAATGCAGAGTGAAAAATAAAATACGGGATTTACTAGATTTGATACCGTGTGTGGTCCACACCAACAGGACCCACCTGTAGTGACGAATACGTCGTGAGGAAGGTCGTAGGTAGTAATGGATAAACGTATACATAAAATAGAATAAATAAACCCAGTGGTCAGTGACCTGTCGTGCACATGGTCTGCCTAGGTTCCATCGGTGAGTCCAGGGGCGGAGAAGGAACGGTGTGGCATACTGAGCGAAACCAACCGCGATCGAGGTTTCTGCCAAGACCCCTTTCTGGGTCCCCAGACGCGCTGGGCCCCGACGGTCACGGCGACACGGTAATATAAGAAGGACACTGCTAGGTGGCAATTTCCGTCTACGAGATTGAGGCCGACGTCGATGTGGAGATGGCGGGCGCCCTCGCAGCGCGCAGTCTGTGGCCGTTTAGCCCCAACCACCTACAGTCGTGCCGGGTCCCCGGGTCATTTGGGTCATCGACTCCCAATGCCTGCTGCAGCAGAGGGATGGGCGCCAGAAGGCCAGTAATTCAGATACAGGGCGTGGTGTGTGTGTCGTGCGTCGTCGCGGGATCCGCGCAGGGCTGGAGCGGCAGAGGGGCGCAGAGAGAGACACACACACACTTGTGCGCGCACAAGTGTGCGCACACACACACCTGTGCTGCCCTCTGGCTTCTGGCCGGCCGCCTCTGGTTCACCCCGAGGCCTGTGCCCAGGCCACTGCCTACTTGGCTCCCTAGCCCCGTTGGCCGTGTTTGTCCAGTCCGGTCACCCTCCAGGCATGCACAGGCAGGCCCCCGCTGCAAGCTATATATGCCTGCACAGATGCATCTTGTCTTCTCTCTTCTCTCTCTTCTTCAAAACAGTTTCTTTTCTTACCATGGTCGCGATCACCCCCGCCATGGTCCGTCTTATCAAGACAGACAAGGCCGAGTCGGAGGCCCTCTATGTCTTCGCCGACATTAAGAAGTTCTCGTACTTCGCTATCAAGAAGCAGATCATCGGCTTCGACTTGGACCCCAACAACGGGCAGGTCCTCTTCGACGTTGCCAAGGTCTCGGCCGAGGCCGAGAAGAACATTGCCCCCGCGGGCAACCACCTCGTGAGTTGAACTTTTTTTAACCCAGAACATTGGGAAACTGACCCCCTTAACAGGCCAAGCGCCGTCGTCCCGAGGACGAGGAGGTTGACGAGGAGCACCGCGCTAAGATGCGCCGCATCCACGAGTGGCGTGTGGTAAGCTCCCTCCCCGGCGTGACCGGACTGCGAAACTGCCAACCTTTACAGACTATGGCCAGCATCGAATCGAAGTCTACATATATTAGCATGCCTTGCCTCCTCTTGTATGTACATCCTTCGCAACCTCAAGGTGACCTCTCCAACGACGAAGACAGTTTCCAGGTGGCCAAGGCCTCCGTCACCCAGCACACATGTTGACGATGCAGGCGCGCTCTATGACGACCAACCACGGAAGAAGAAGCCTCCCACACGGGTGGCAAGGCTGCCGATGGTCGCAACGATGCCAGGCTGGTCGACCGCATCGGCCTGGGCCAACGCCTGCTGAACGGCGGGGGCCATGAAAGGGGCCTGGCTATCGTTGTCGACCTCGTCCAGAACCTGGCCAAGGAGGTGAAGCGGCGCCTGATGTTGAGGCCACTGCTCAACAGGCGCATCGGGGTCGGGCTGGAAGACCGCGGGGATCATCTGCGCCGTCATCACAGCCAGGGCGTTATATGGAGGAGGTGGCGAGGGAGAGTTGCGCGAGTACCGGTTAACTGTGTAAGTCGGCAGTGAGGGAGTGGATGGAGTAGGACCAGGCACCCGGCGACGGAGGTGCGGGGGTGGCGCGGAGCGGATGATGGGCTCAAACGGGAACTCGTAGCGAGGGGCAGGCGACTGAGGACCGTCGGCAACGGGCTCTGCAGCGACAGCGGCAGAGGTGGAGATGGCGGTGGTCGAAGCGACCGGCGCGGGCTCAGCAGGCTGGACAAGCTCCACCGCACGCTCTGGCTCGACCAGCATGTCGGGCGGGGGTGCCTGAGCACGGTGCTGTAGCTCGAGCTCACGGCGAGCGGCAGCGGCTGAGGTGGAAACGGCGGCTGTGAAAGCGACTGGCGCGGGCTGAGCAGGCTGGACGGGATCCATCGCACGCTCTGGCTCGCCAGGCATCTCAGGAGGAGGCGACCGGCCACGGTGGAGGTAGTCCAGCAGACTGCGATCGCGCTGGGCAGGACGAGTGTAGGGGTGAGGTTGCGTAACGTGACCGTTGGCGGTGCGAATGACATGCAGTGGCGCAATGTGGTGGTTGGCGCTTGGAATGACAGTGTGACGCTGGTGGGTGCGGTGGGCCTTGGCTGGAATCCCTCCAGTGCGCAACTGAAGTTGGCGACGAGCAGACCAGGCGTTCGCAAATTGTTGAGCCTCGGCCGCACGGGCTTGTTCGATTTCCTGGGCACGGCGCTGATCCTCTTCCAGACGTTGAAGGGCTTCCATTTCCTCACGCGCACGGTTGGCGGCCATAATCGCTGCACGAATACGCTCGACCTTCTCGGCCGCCCGGACAGCCGCAGCCCTGCGGTCGGCACGATTCTGAGCGAGAGTCCGCTCAACCGAATTGGCATATTCGGCCATTTCTTCTTGACGGAGGGCCGCTCGACGAGCAAGACGGTCCATGCTTTCGTCGTCCGTGTGCCTGGTGAAGCCGGGTTCCGGAGTGGGCCGCTTCTGTCCGCCACGGAGACTTTCATGCTCCACAAGCTCAACGTCTAGCATGTCGACGTCGTGGTTGTCTGGGTTGCAGCGATCTGCAGGGGATAACGTTGCCCAGTGCGCATTGCCGCGATGCTCGTCCCACTTGTTCTTCCATTTGAGGTAGCCCTCACGCACGCGCTTAGCAACACGGCGCTTGTCGGCTTCCTCGGCCCATTGCGCTCCAGTGACAACACTGTTGATACGAAGCACATCGTGCTTGGGTGGGGTGCCGAGTTGGCCTGCGGGGACGGGTCGGACACGGTCCAATAATTTGCTGAACTCGGATGGGCCGCGACGGCGTGCGGAAGACACTGGGGCGAGGGGTTTATTGTCATCTGCCTTGCGCTGCGGAGCCAGCCATGATTGAACAGGGAGACTGGGAGACGCATGGACCAGGTCATCGAACTCAGGAGCCTCGTCGATAACCATGGGACTGAATGGAGTCACCACCATGTCCTCGACGATGTCTTCCTGGGCCTTGCGCTTACGCATCGGTGTCCTGGGTGCGACAGTGGGTGGAGGACTGTTGGCGATGGGAGTGGACGAAGACATCCACTTCGATGAGAATTGCTTGGATGGCGAGGTGTCTTGAGCGTGTTCATCGATGAAGTGAACCTCCGTGGCCGCGTCGACATTGGCCTCATCGGGGAGACGAGCAGCAGAGGTGGCGGGAATGGACGCCTCGTTGGGTACGATGACAAGACCGAATTGGGCCGCCAGGGTAGCCATCACGGTCTGAGGGTTGCCCTTGATCTTGACGCGCGTCGATCCAACGGTGACAACCACACAATCGTCATTGTCGTCGCTGTGGGCCTGGTCGCCAGCAGCGCGGGAGCCACGGGGTTGGGAGGGGCCAGCAAGAGAAAACCTGGATGGAAAACGCTGGCGCAAAGGGCTGTCGATATCCGATTCGCCTTCCGAGCTCATGGGCTCTGGAGACGATGTGGCATAGCCCTGCCTGTAGCGAGTCAGGCGGCGAGAAGAAGGGACATTGAGGGAACGGGGGAGAGCACGCCCCTTGCCCTTGCTCTGTGTCGGGGAGGGGAATTCCATGGCGATAGAGGGAGTGCCCATGGTGTTGGAGTCGGTGTCCATGATGATGGAGTTGGACACATTCTTCTCATCCTCCTCGGTGTCAGTAGGTTCTTCGTCCTAGAGCGCGTCAGTACTGAGACAATCGAATGGACTACTCACGATACTGTGACGGTTGCCGGTCGTCGTGCCAATGGAGCTGTTGGATGCAAGGCGGCTTGCACGACCCTTGCCTTTGTTCTTTGGAGAATCGGTGTGCATAGAGAGATGGTCCATGACGATAGAGTTGGAAACAGTCTTCTCATCGTTCTCGGTGTCAGAGGACTCTTCGCTCTATAGGGTCAGCATTGACATATCGGAATCAACTACTCACAATACCGAGGCCGCCAGCTTTCATCACAATAGAGCTGTTGGACGCAAGACGGGAAACTCCTGCGCTGAAACCGATTGGCTGACAAGTTAGCCACAGTCATGCATCCGTCCACTTACATGGTGACGATAGTTGCGACCATACATCTGGCCGCTGGCCCTGCGCTTGTGGTGGCGGAACGCATCGGCGTTAGACCTGGGTGCAACTGTGCTCGAGTTGCTGGGAATTGGGGTCATCTTGGCGCGCACAACGCGGTAGTTGACAGCATTCTCGACGTCAGAGAGCGTCGACTGGGCGTCGCTATCGCTCTCCCCGTCGGCTTCAGAGTCTGAGGACTGTGTGGGTTCACGGTACGAGAAGTGAGGATGCTTGGTGTCACGGGGGAAGCGCAGTCTCAGGCCTGTATTCTGGTGGGGCCCGGGGGATGGGTGGGACGTGGGCGAGACGCGGACGCGCCCGCTACGTGACATGGTGGAGGCTGTGAGGGAGGGTGGGTTTGTTTAACAAAAAGGACTGGTGGAGGGAAGAGGATGGAGGATGATGGTTGGCGAAGGGTGGAAGGGTGGAAGGTTGAATGGTGGATGGTGGATGGAGTGGTTGCAAGGTGCGAAGATGGGTTGACTGGACTGTTGAACGTGAGTCTGGCCCCGTGGTTGACTGGACTATGTAGCCTCCGTGCTGAGAGCGTGGTCGGCCGCGTCCTGGACGTCCTGGGTGGTGAATGGCAAAATCAGGGAGAGAGTGGGGGGGGGGGGGAACGCCAGGGGCCAGGGGGCTCACTTCTTGCCTCCACCAGAAGTCACATTGGGGGGAGACGATCTTTGATTCTTTTCGCTGCACATCCTCGCCGCCAGTCGGCGATTGCTACGTGTACGGGGCGGCCCTATTGTGTGTGAAAGCTTTGATGGCTGCTCGCGATTGTTCTGCAAAGACGAACATGCTTGTTTTCATTCATGCACAGAACGGAGGAATCGCGGTGTGCATGCCAGACAATTGAGACAGCTCGAGACAGGTGGCCAGAGATCCAGAGATATGACGTTCGTGGATCCGTGTCCTGGCACTTGCCGTTTCCGGCGATTCACTTTCGAACGCGTATGCCGCAAGAGGAAGGATGGCGCCGCTAGCGTCCAGGGCACATGTCGGGCACGTGACCCGACCTCCACCGGAGGGGTCCACCACATGTCAACCCACATTTTGCAAAAAGCACTGTGCAACTGTGCACTGTGAACAGAACATGCAGAGACGGACGTGTGCAGACCGACAGTAGGCCAGGTACCCGGATGGACCGAGAAGTGTGTGTGTTTGCTGCGGGACCGCAGGTTGGCGTCCTCCACACCTACGGGTTGGCCGCGGGTTGACGGCGAATGCCGTCTGGGGACGAGGTAATTTGCAGAGGTGACACGGCCATGAGGTGTGGTTGTTGACATCGGCTAGACAGCTGTAGGACTTCCACCGCGGCGGAAGAGGGTGTCCGGCCTGTACCTCGGCAGTCACAGAAGAGCAGATGGTTTTATCTGCATGCGCCACAGGCCACGGGGGAAGGGACCTGTGTATTAGATTTGTGGGGAGGATCAACAGTGCGCAGTGAGACAAGGCCAGTAGACACTCCAAGTTTGGGGCACGGATATTCACCGAATTCACATTCATGCATTCCTTATTTACCACCCGCAAGTCAGAGTTGGAGGGGGGAACTACAACAACAAGATTCCTGCTCCTACGTGCTGATGCGGCAGCTGTTGCAGTTGGCTGTGGCGTTGTTGTGGGCAACGCCGTGAGGGAGCCTGGCTGGTGGGAGTAACCTCAGGGACGAGGGAAGGCGGCTGATCTTGTGATTCAATGCGCTTCGCCGTCTTGGGGCGCTTGGAGACGGGCGCGAAGAACTAGTCGACGACGTGGCTGAGAACGAATGACTTGGAAGGAATCTTCTGCAACAGGTGTCAGTATCGCACTTTTATGGATTCAAGTGGACGAGAGCTCACGAAATGACGGTAAACCTCCTGTCCCTCGACATCAGCCATTTCGGCGCACTTGCGCTTGCCACCGATGATTGGGCCGGTGTCAAGGCCACGGCCGAAGCGGGCCTTCTGGAGCGGCGCCTGGTGTTCATGCCACTGCTCAACAGGTGCATCAGGGTCGCGCTGGAAGACCGGGGGGATAATTTGCGCAGTCATCGCGGCCACGGAGGCGCGTTGTTGCACGGAGGCGGTAGCGAGAGAGTTACGGTTGGAACTGGCGGCTGTTGCGTGCTTGACGGCTTCATGAATTCATGCTTCACAGTAGTCCCTTGTTTGACATGTATGGCAGTGTGTGCGCCTTCCACATGGAAAACTTGGGCGCAGCCGTCGTCGAACATTCGCAGTACTCTGGCAACCACCGAGAATTGGGTTTCCAGCGCCATGATGAAGTAACTCAAAGTTTCCTGCAGTAGTGAGTAACAGGCCGGCTTGGCCTGTGCCACTCACGAGTTGCTCCGAATGCTTCTGTTCCCAGGCTGAGAGCTCGGCAAGGGCGTTGTCAACGCGATCACTGAGCTGGCCGGCCTGCGCATCAACAACGCACAGTATCAATATACAATGGCTCGTCCAAACCTACTGGCTGATTTATCTTTCTCATCCTGTTGCGTAGGCTTGGCGACGAGGAAGATACTTCAACGATGACAGGTTATGTTACAATGGTAGTATGTGCATGAACAAAACATCGTTTAGAGAAAGTCGCCTCGCCCGAGTGCCACATTGGCCGCGGGTTTTCCTGTCCCTGTTCTCAGTCACGTGACTGGTCCCCCCCACCGCCCACGGCCAGTACGCCGCTCCTTGCAGTGTTGTCCCGTGGCTAGTGAGCGATTGCCTATCCTCGACCCTCGAGTCAAGATCACACGGCCCCGCGCCCACTCCCTCTCGTACACTCTCCCGCCTAGTTTTGTCTTAACGCAAACGCGTAGCAGTTCTCGAGCCTGGCCCGATTCCTGACACACACACGCACACACCACAATATCCGCAGAGGTAAAATCTCATAACAGAGTAACTTTTGCCTTGCACAAAGGGGCGACCCCACCGTGTCCACGCTCGTTTATATGTAGAACCAATAAAGCGCCGCATACGGCACTGACACCGTCTGCCCCCTCTGACAGCGACTGGGCGGTGCCACCCCGCCCACGGTGTCTGTGCGGAAAGCGGTGGTGCCGAAATCGAAGTCGCCATCGATGGCCGCTAGCTCCAGCCAAGGGACCGCAGTGGCAGACTGGGGTGCTGGAAATGATGCATTGACGGAAAGCACGACGAAGAAACCGGTGCCCGGATCGAGGAATTGAGGGAACGTGCCAGCTCCACCGGCAGGATTGGGACTGGGTCATAGTTGTCAGACCAGTCCGCGTAATCGCATGGCGGTCACTCACACAAACTGATGCTCAAGTGCTAGCTGGGGGATGGCACCGATCTGCGGGAACCGGATGTTTTCAAGCGCCAGAGCGGGCAGACTAGCCGCTAGCTGGCTGGTGGGAATCAGGCTTTGCCCAGTGAGGAAACAGCCGACATCGTACAAGCTGGAGCTGTCAATCACGGCTCACGGCACTAGCACAGCTCGACTCACTTGGCGCGGGTACCGTTGCTCACGAATGTGCGGCGTGAGCATGTATAGTCCTGCACGCCACGGCCGACTGTGACAAAATTGAGCGTCTTGTTGGTAGGTAGCCCCAACACCGTCTGGTTGGCTGGGAAGATGGGGGCCGCGTCGCCGGCAGGACACAGGTCCTTGACCCAACGTGCAGTGGCGGTGACGACGAAGAGGATGGTGATGAGAAAGATGCGCATGGTACTCATTGCAGCAACCGCTTCTTGGAGTGCTCCAGGTGCCCTTTGTATGTTCTCAAGTCTCGCGCGTTGTCGACGTCATAAGTGAACGCTGACACTGCAAAGCTTGGCTCACCGCCACACTCTGTGACACCAATCCGTTTACCACTGCATTCCAAAGTCCCATGCCTCATTATCTAGGCGAAATCCAGTCCATATGCATCGCAATGAGTACTGGCGGGGATCTGGGGTCCACGGTATCGGATCTGCACAATGATGAAAATATTGAAAAAATGATGGAAAATCGGAGTGATCGTCCCCTGGTTGTGGCACGCATGTACACAAACCTCGCAGGCGCAGCTCCAGATAGCACGACTGCGTCAGCCCTGTTTGTGATTTCCATGTCGTTGTGTCATCCTCGCCTTACACCCAAGTTCGTAGGTTTACCGCCTTCGATCCTTTCCCTGCACTGAGCCAACTGTCGGACACTCACAGCCACCGATCTCGTCCGATGTCCTGCATCCGTTGGATATCCGTTTCGTTCTCTATTGGAGGAATCGCCACTCATTCAGAGACCACCATCTAGTTGGCTAGGAGTCAACACACATAGCCGGGCAGGGGCAGATGTGAATCTGAGATCCCATCTGGTTTGTAAGATCTCGAGGTGCTCGACGAGTGCATGGATCTGAAAACTGAGCGGTTGACTAGGGAAGCTGTCCATGCCAAGTGAGTACACACAGACGCGTCATGATATCATCTATGAGAAAATTGGCCGGGTGGTCATCATCACTCGTGGTTGAGCTCACCCGGACATCTGACTTGGGCCAGAGTAAGAGCCGAAGGTTTGTGGAAATGTTAAATCCTCAATATTTGTCGTTGGGGGAGTTTTTACATAGAACCGCCGTTCTGGGGGTTGCGTCTTGTCTGCCCTGGTCACAGCTCTTTTGTCTACCACCGCGGTGGGTAAAGTTTGTACATGATGTCCAGATCCAGGTGCAGTCCAGAAGCGGCGGCTCAAACTCATTCATTTTGGTACATGATCTTATTCTCTTTGTGACTTCGGACAAGCTCCTCCAGTGCATAGCTCAGATTAGCAAGAGAGCGCGTTACACTTCTTGCACGAGTTGCGAGGGCCGTAGACACAGGTAGTGTGGCCGTCGGTAGAGCACTGGTAAACAAGACCACGGGTGCAGCCAAGGACGCCGTCACCGCAGAAGAGTCCAGCCTTAAGACCAGAACAGTTGCAAGGCGTGTTGTAAGAACAAGCGCGCTGTAGAGCGTAAGTTATACGATGTATATCTAAAGGTTGCTGCATTATCTCGGTTTTCTCACCTTCATGACATCCGCGTTAGACATGTCGTCCAGAGAGCGCATGGTGTGACCCTCCTCGACGACCCCGGCGTCACGAGATCCAATACGGGCAGCGGCACCTGCGCGGATCTCCTCGGGTGTGAAAGGGACAGCAACGACGAGGCTGGCGAGGGTGATGGCAATGAGAGCGAACTAACTGTCAGTAACGTCCAGAGCCAGGGGTGGTGTACTGACCTTCATGTTGGTGTTTGTTGATGAACCGTGTTGAAAGTGGGAGGTCAGAAGTGAGTGAGGACTCGATGGGAGGGTTTCTTGCGCGGCTCCATTGTGGCCTTATATCTCTAATTGTGCTCTGTCGTTTCCCACGGTTAAGTATGCTCCACTGCTGATTATGCCTCTTGCGACTCGCTGCTATTCGATTCTGAGAAGGGAAGCATGAGAGGAAGAGAGAAAAGTGTTCGTGACGGTACGGCACCACTCGGAGACAAGGGAAAGGCCCATCACTCGAGGTGTCACAACAGAGGCTCTGCGTATCCCTGCTGATGCATCCCACTCCCCGTTCTCCAAGTGTTTGAAGGAGATATGGTTCTTAACGCGGTCGCCTCATGCCGGTAGTGGTTGTAAACGTGGTTCTCACGGGTCGGTAGGACCAAGGCAGTGCATTGACACCTTCAGCTATGAAGGTCAAAGAACAGGCTCCAGCAACATCGTAAACCTAGGTCCTTGAACGGTTACTTCTAGGTTGTCCCGTGGCCGAAGGCCTTATTGCCAGTTACGCCGGCTGAGGGTGTGTCTGTTCCTTGGATTCTTGGAAATACTGGCGGTTTCTGGAGAGTATCAATGGTCCTCGTTGCTCGGAGATGAACAGACTTCCCCTGTCCTGTCAAGTTACTGCAGCTGTGTCAATGTCGACTGGAAGGAAGTGAAGGATATCGGCAATTGTATGTGTCCTTACGTGAGGAGGAAGCCCAATCCCGCCTTGCCTGTTTCTCGTCTCCGCTGAAAGCGGAGGCGCGTCGTAAACGGACGTGACTAAATCTACGTCACATAGCTCCAAGGTACTGATGGGTGGGAAGTTCTTCGCACCATCCTGACCCCAGTCCCTCGTTTCGTCGCGTGAGCATGTGTTAACCTTAAGAGCCTAATTAACAGAACCGTAGTTGCCTGTCCCGGTAACCCCTGGGGGGAGCAATTGAATTATGCGTCTTTTACGTCGTGTTGGGGCAGGACGCCATCGCCTTGCAACAGACTCGCGGCTTCCATTCGCATCTTCGGTACGACCCTCTTTTCCCCGTACAACTCCGCTCTGATTTCATATGCCTCACAGTGAAGATGGGCGGTGAGAGGAGGCGGATAGGCTGTCGGGGTGGATAGTCGGAATGCAAGAGTATTGCAACGCTTGATACGTGCGAGTCCACTGCCTCGGCATTTCTGCGACCAAGTGCTCAACACCGACTGGAATCTCCCTCACAACCAGGCCCAAACACCGTAAACCGAAACTCACCCCCAGACAAGTGTTCTGGAATTCCAAAACACAAGCGGGATCCGGCTAGACGCAGGCACGCCTTCCTCTGCCAAACCCCCACCAATATTGCAAGATACCAACGGTAGGGCTTGGCTCGTGATTCCAGCGTCAGACTGTGGGTTCCACTGGCCTGCCGTACAGAGAAGCCAGCGATCAACGATGCACAGCTCACCACATACGGCGCCAATGGTAGACGCACGGCAGCTGGGCGGACCCGTTTTTGCGGCACACAAACTGTTATTCGCCAGAAACATTGTGCACCTCGTTACGTCAAGACAGCACTCGCGAGCTTGGGCACAGAACAATCACACACGGGATAGCTGTGGATCTTCCCCCAAGCGTGAGCGGGACTCTTTACGCGGCCTTGAGGTACTGCGGAGAATGAGGGTCGTAGCATGTTGGTCAAGGAGCGCCTCCGCTTAAACCCTTGCTCCAAAGCCTTGCAGATCTGGCCGTCGCTGTTGTAGGACAAGGCAAGCAATATCCCCGTTTCTCACTCAAACTGGATGACTTGTGGCATAATTGGGAAGCTCCCCGCCTCTGTGCTACGCAGACTCATTCTCTTTATTGTCTGTCTATTGACCGCTGCAACTGCTACGCAGAACTCTAGGCAGCCTAGGGAGTACTGTACGTCTCCACTTCATAGTACTGCAGAAAGTACTGGCGGCAAAGATTGTATGGGTTAGAGAGTGAAAGGAAAAGAGAGATACACGGCTACAGCAATGTTCGGTGGCTGATTCATGGTAGCGCTTGGGGGGTGCGGGCAGCGGAGATGGAGATCAGTTGAACTCCGTCACTGCCGTCAGCGGATCAACGGTCGTGTTTGCGGAGCCATGAACCTGGTTCGATTCTTGATCTTGTCCCAATATATAAAAAGTTATATTGGGCCCCGGGAGCTCAAAACTCCGCTGTGGACGTCTTCCTGAATCACCAGCTAGGGCCTTGATGGTCTCCTCAGCTCAAGTCCCCTAAGGCAAAAGAAGAAATGAAAGAAAAATAGAAGCAGCACACACAGATCACAGAGATCACAGAGGTTGTGTGTCTTTTTACTTTTTGGCGTCGTTTGAAGCTGGGTCAAAGTACCATCGCCCGCTCGCGCTTCGAATTCATCAGAGTAACTAATGTATCAATACAACAGAGCGTCGGATCGAAGTGGTTAACCTATGTACTGCCGCAGACAGACTGTGTGTCCACACGGACGTGACGAGCGACCCATGCCCAGTACTGCGCATAATGCCTATGCAAGGACAACAAGGTGCGTTCATCAAATGTCGGCACATCTGGCCAGGCGCCATGGGACGCCGACACGCCAATACGCCGAGTGTTGTGTTGTGGGTATGGCAGGCTGGACACGGACAGTCCCGTGGCGCGGGGGGGGAGGGGGGAGGGGTGGGGACAGGTAGCCATGGCCGGCTGCTGGACAATATGTGGCCTGTGGGATGGCAGTAGGGAGCTGGCCCGAGCTGGCGCGTGGGAGGGAGCCGCATTGACCCACTGATGCACTGATGCATTCACTTGCGACTGGCTCAAAAAAGCCGCAAACGGTGTGCTTTCTGGAGCACAGTTCAGCGAGTAAGGGATGAAGTCGAGGACGCCGTACGCCACCCTTCTTCCTTCGGTGAACCAGGCCCCAGGAACAGAAAAGCCCCTCCCAGACCCAGCAGCCTATCCAATCCAACGACGAGGCAGAAGTCTATGTATCTATGGATCTATGGATCTATGGAGCTGGTAGACGTGGCCACGGCGTTGTCCGTTACCAACAGGGGCAGGCGGCCAAATGGTTCTCCACAAGTCGTGTCGCGTGTCGCGTGTTTGCTATTGACCGTAAGCGGTATGTGGGAGTTTAACTGATCAAACAGGACGGTGGCGGTCAGTTTCCCGTGATTCCTGGGTCCCGCGACCCTACGCAGCCGCTCAGCTCGGGACGCCAAGACGAGCCATGCCATTGGCGAGGATGCTCTTGCAGTGCTGCGTCTGCCAGTATTGAGGACCATGCTAGCTGCACTTTGAGCGTTGCTAGCCAAATGGCAGGCTGGGCAGGGTGACGTTGAGCTCACCCGCCCGGTCGAATCTTGCGGACATGTGCAGGTCATGGTTTTCGGGAGTGGGCGGTGGGCGTCTGTGCCCCATGCAGATACCCGTATGTGGCATCCTGATACGGAAAGATATGGCCATCGTCTCAGAGTGGACGAGACGAGTGATGCGGAGGGGCCACAGGGCCAGGGAGCTCGAGGAGCTCGCAGGATCGCAGGAGAAGCACGAGCAGTGCTGCTCGGCCGATGACTGGCGTGAGACGGACGATTGATGGGACGTGGGGACAGCGACACATTGCCTCACAAGCCACCATCGACCCGAAGCCGGGGCCCATGGCGGCAGACGCCCATCATCGGCATGGGGGACACAACATGTACAACGTCGAGCGCGCACGAGGGCCCGGCGGCCCAGGTTAAAAGTAAAGACGCAAAGAAGAGAACACAAACGCGCACACATGACCTCGTCTCCCTCATAGGATCATAGGCCGAACCTACCTCCCCATCAATACTTCCCCATCCCCATGATCCGCATCCAGCAGCGCACCTTGCCACCCGCAGGCAGCGTATCCCAGACGAATGCCAGCGCTCTCCAGGTTGCCCTCCAACAGGCCATTGGCAAGTCCATCAGTCGTACAACAACCATCATGTCTTCCCAGGCAGCCTCGACTTCTGCATCGGCCACGAGCAGCAGCATGGCGTCGTCTGCCCAGGACGCGACGCAGGACGCGTCTCCTGCGACACCTGGCACAGTCACCCTACCACGAAAGAGTCGCGCCGAGCGGTCGCTTCTCTCCGTACTGGAGCGGGAGCGTCGCATACCCGTGACCAGTCCGCCACCGTCCACCGCCGTTGTCACCATGGTCCGCCCGCACCCATATGCGTCCCCGCAGCAGCAGCAGACCACCGCTTCCTCAGCCAGTGCCACAGCTTCATCGTTAGCCGCCGACGCAGCACGACCTCGGGAGCCGCCGCCCATCACGCCGTCACCCACCATGTCGCGCACGAGTACGCGATCACGCACCGGATCGCGATCCAGCAGTCGCGTCGGCGTGCGGTCCCGCGCTGCATCGCCTGCCTCAGTCAACACCGGCGGCGTACGCGAGCGCGGCGAGGTTGACCTGTCGACTCTGGTACAGCGAAGCATCGCGTTCCAGAGCAGCAGCCCTCCACCGCCAACACCGCCTGCCTCGCCACCCCAATGCGCACGCCGCCCACACTTTTCGACCTCGCCTACCACCGCTCGTACGACCCAGTTTGAACCATGCGACAGCAGCACGAGCCATAGCTCGGAATCCGACCAGCCGGCCCACCGCAATCGTCACCTAACGTTGACTCAGCGGCTGCCGAGTCCATGTCGCTCACCAACGCCGGAACGTGAACCGCGGAATCGCCATCGCCCGTCGAGCAGTATCCCGTCCTCACCGCAACAGTTAACCGCAACACCATCGGCTGCGTCGTCCCCCCGCCTCCAGCCCGTTGCAGTCGTCGCTGCGGTTCCAGCCTCCCTGGTCCCCATTCCAGCGCCAGCCAGTGCTCGCCACGAGTTAGCGGCGGGCGCAGCAGCGATGACGCTCATAGGGCAAATGCAATCGAGCCCGACTGGTGGTCTGAACGCCGTGGCTGTCGGGTATCCGCGCGCAACGACCCTTCCAGTCCCTCTCCCTACCATCTCCGCCACCCCAGCCGGCGTTTCCTTTCCCATTAACACGTACCCTCAGACGACAATGCGCATACCGACTGTCCAGCCCGGTATCCTTGCCCCATCACCAGTTGTGGCACGCCCCTCATCAAGTACCCAGCTCCTCTCGCCCACCTCTTCACGCTCAAAAGGGCGTCGCCAGCGCACCGTCTCTCCAGCCCCTCGTCCCATCTCTGGACCCCTCCTGATCCCAACCGACGATGCGATGGATGTAGATATGGGCTTTGACCTCGAACGTGCTTCAAGACAGCTACGGAACCAGCCTGGTCGGGTGTGCTTCGACGAAGTGGCGCTCTTCCCGCCCGACTACGACGAGACAGAGTCTGCCGACGCCGATGCCGATGGCGAGGACGAGGACGACGCACGTGATGGGTCGAGGAAGCGGCCTCGCATGGCATCGAGGCGGTGGAGTCTGTGGTAGAACTCCGGCCACAGTGCTCGCCGGGTCCATCTATTCCCCAGAGTGCGGTGACAGCGTCATTGCTCGCAAGCCCCGCGCGTTGGTCTCTGGGATGCCTGTCTGTACTCAGAGTCAGCACACATTCCTGAACACCACACATTCCTGAACACCAGCTCTGGCCTCCCTGGCCTGCACCCAGCCACCTTGACGCTGCCCTCATCGCCACTCTGTCTGTGCCGGCCCATACACATCTCACGGCCTGCAGCCCATGCCGCGTTGTACCACCAGTTCTTATTAACGAACCGAACCATTTCCCCAACGACCTCATCTGAATCCGAACCAGAATCAATCTTCACACGACCACACATCCGCACGTCGTTATCCGAACCGGGGGCGCGGTGGGATGCGGCACGATACCCATTCCATTCTCATGTGGCGGCAGAAGAGTAGGATCCTCTCAGACGCCGTCACTGGGGCCTTGTTTGTCACATCCCCGACGACCCCACCTAGACTCTCCTGTCTCCCATGTCTTCCCATGTTCACATCAATGACTTTGGCGACCACCATGCCCGCATCCCATGGCGTGCATTACATCTCCCTTCTCGACCCCACCCTCGTTCTCGTCTGTCCTCTCACACCGCAAACGCCACGCCTTTCACGAAACCCACGATGCCACGAATTGCCCCTTCCCTCCCACCCAGGAAACAGACGACCCATAGCATCACACATTGCCTCCGTACGTCGATTGTTGTATGATGGATGTATATCACTGTGCATTGTATGTTCCATGGGGGGGGGGTTCGTTGGTAGGCGTTATGTCGGGCATATGGTGCTCAATCCGGAAAGTGGCTCTTTGGACACAGAATGAATAACAATATCGGCCGCTCTGTGGCCCTCCGCTCCGTCCCCTCTCAGCAGGACTGGCAAGAAGCCCCACATTGATTGACCAAGACAGAGTATCGGCATTCAGCACACATGGTCAGCTCTTGCTGCACGACAAAGAAGCAAAGGTGCGGGAAGGAGCCGACGCCGGGAGTGGGTGGCCAGTCCTGGCGCGGTGGAACATTTCGGTCCCATGACGACGTCAGTATCTGCCCTAAAAATATGTCCCTTGTCTGCACTGGGTTGGGTTAGTCACCACCTCGCGGCGTCAGCTGTGAGGCGTGGCTCAACCGTTCCCGGTCGTACATAGGTTGCATCACCAATGCTCTAAAGACATGAAACGATGAGTCTATCATGGCGACGTGGTCACAGGGTATACGGTGGCAAGCGAGATGAAGAGGGTCGTGTGGGTGGGTGGTGGGTGGTAGCACCGTGCGTGTTTTTAAAAGGGTTTGCGTCCCAAGTTCGCGTGGTGCGTCGTTTACTGCTGAGCGCACTGGACACCGGGGCGGTCCTCGTCGTCCTCGTCCATGTCGTCGCCGTTCGAGTTGGCGGTACGGCGCTGGCGGTCGTTGGGCTCCTCGAGAGTGACCTCGTCGAGGTGGATCTTGGCGTCGTACTTGGGGAGAGCAGGACGGGTAGGAAGAGCCTTCTCGAGGAGGGGGAACGACTCGGGTCCAAGAGTCTCGGGGAAGATGACGTTGAGGCGGACAAAGAGGTCACCCATCTCGTGGTGGCGGAACGAAGGCATACCCTGGGACGAGATGCACTTCATGGCTCCGGGCTTGATGATCTCGCCAGGAACGATGGTGACGTGGAGAGCGCGCTCGTCGAGGTGGGGGATGGTGAACTCGCCGCCGGCAAGGGCGGTGAGAAGGTCGATGTCCTGCTCGCAGAAGAGGTCGTCGCCCTTGCGCTGGAAACGCTCGTGGGGCTTCTCCTCAATCACGATAACGACATCGCCAGGGATGACACCTGGAGCCTGGTCCGACTCGCCCTGGAACTTGATCTGCTGGCCCGACTTCATGCCCTTGTCGATGTGGACCTCGAGGACCTTGCGCTCCGAAATGACCTTCTTGCCGTTACAGGTCTTGCACCTGTCCTTGGGGTTCATGATCTCGCCGGTACCCTCACACTCGTTACAGGGCTGCTGGATCTGCTGCATCATGGGGCCGAGCTGGCGGAACATGACCTTGAAGCCCTGGCCACGGCATGACGTGCAGGTGTGGACAGCGCCCTTCTTGCCGCCGCGGCCGTCACAGCCCTTGCAGAGCACCGACTTGGACAGAGCAAGCTTCTGCACCTTGCCCTTGTACAGGTCCTCGAGCGAAACGACGATGCGGTGAACGAGGTCCTTTCCGCGACGGGGACCAGATGGGCGACCACCTGAGGTGTGTGTCAGAAACATACGCCGTTAGGTAGGGGCTCTGTCATGAACTCACCACCGCCAAAGAAACCACCACCGCCGCCGCCGAAGAGCTGGCTGAACAGGTCCTGAGGGTCCATGCCGCCCATACCGCCAGCGCCGCCCTCAAGGCCCTCCTTGCCGGCCTGGTCGTAGATTGACCTCTTGTTGCCGTCCGAAAGCACCTCGTAACTGTGAACGAACAGTCAGTTACCTGACCTTGCCGGGAGCCGAAACGGTTTGTCACTTACGCGTGGGTCAGCTCCTTGAAGAGCTCGGGGTCACCGCCCTTGTCCGGGTGGTGCTTGAGGGCGTTCTTGCGGTACGCCTTCTTGATCTCATCGTCACCAGCCGAAGGGTTCACACCCAAAAGGTCGCTGCGAAGGAGAGCGAAAGCAACGAGAGAGGAAAGGGAGAGAGAGGAAAGGGAGAGAGAGGAAAGGGAGAGAGAGGAAAGGGAGAGAGAGGAAAGGGAGAGAGAGGAAAGGGAGGGAGAGAGTCGAGTTTGAGACGAGAAGAGGAGCTTGGTCAGCTCTAGTGCTCACGGGTTCCACTTTCACAAGTCCGGGCAAGCTCACTAGTACTCGCTGTTGTGCGCATCAGGTCATGTGCAAGTGTGTGGAGCATGTTGCAAGAGCATAGATGCAAACCGTGAGTTGAGGAAAGGAAGGCGGCGGCGTCAGCATCATGGATTTGGGGTGGCCTGGCTTGCTGTGATGGCAAAAGGAGTGGTCGGGACGAGGCGCGTGCACAATGTTCGGCGCGCACAGCAGTCGAAGGGGGTTGTGCACATGCACCGTCGAGTTGTATGTGATGACCGCAAGAGCCAGTTGTGTCTACTCACGTCTCCTTAACCATGACGAAGGGTGGTTGGTGGTTGTTGGGTGTTGATTAGTTGAGAGGAGAGGAGAATTGGATGTAGGAAATGGGAATTTTAGAAGCAAGGGGTTGCCGCCGCGACTGCCCCGACCGGACTGCCAGCAAAGGACGTGCCGCCCGCGCGCGGCAGGGAGCAGGCCGAGCAGGGGGAGAGGCAAGAGGAACTGGGGCCGTCACGGCGCAGAAAAGATGCCTCCGGCAGCAGCGATGCGAGAATGCTGTTCTCTCTTGCCACCCGCCTGACTAATCCAATTGAGCACACTGCATCTTGGTGGAAAACGCATAACGCGACGCTGGACGATGCATGTGCCATTCGTAGTGTGCATCTCAACAGAGTCGGGCTTGCGCGGCGTGGCTGTGACGAAGGGCAGCGAATTCTCCAGCAGCTTCGACGCCACCCAAATAGGCGGCGACACGACGGCGGAACTAAATTTCGGCACGGTGGTCGCCGGCGGCCTTGGGGCGGGGAGACCACGTGTATTTAATTCCGCGACCGCCGCTGTTTAAATATACCGTCCCCCCTTTTAATGTGTTGGGCCGATTGTTGTTGCGTCCGCCAGCGGCCAGCGAACTCCAGTCGACACACAATCCAGCATCCATCACCCAACTCCCGTCCCTCCTGACTCCTCACTCATCGTTACTGTTCCTAGCTCCAACCAGGCTCTTGCCCCCCGACAGACCCTTCCAATCTACACATTATTACCGTATATGGCGCCCACTACAAGGGCATCACGCCCAGTCAAGCCAGGTTCGTTTGAACAAACAATCCCAACGAGAACGACAAAGTACAGTGGCTAACGAACGTCCAGAGGTAGACACGGTGGACAACGTGTTGGAGAAGCTGGCCCAGACGGCGAAGTTTGAGTGAGTACTGGATGCAGACGTGCAGGTCGCTCTCAGGCCGTGCGTCGGCCACACACCGCCGATGTTGCTCACACGACACAGCTGCGACTGGCCGACACTCCGACACCACTTTTACCTCGCGCTCCTCGCTGCTCTACCTCTCTTCCTCGAACTAGGCCCCCCAGTGTCCTTGGCAGGAAGGGTACCTGTGGTTGCTGCTGAATCCACACCACCGCGCACAGGACCCCGTCCCGGACCGAGTGGCGCAAGCAGCGGCAGTGCGAGCAGCGATGCGCTCCTCCTCTCCCCCGGCCGTGGCGGCTGGTCTGATGGCGAGGGTTCAGGGGGTCTCACCCCTCCTCGGGATGACGCGGCTGACGCATCTCTTCGGCCATCCACGCAGGGTGGGCTTGTCATTCTTCCCTTCCCTCCTCTCGACTCTGGACGGAGACGCCGGTCCATGTCCGGCGAGCAGCCGCGCGTGAACGGCGGTACACCTTCAGCGCGGGGAAACCCGTTTGACGAAGAGTGGGATGAGGAGGTGATCATTGGTGGTCGCAAGTTGACTGCGTACCTGGATGAGGAGGACGGCAAGAAGGAGGTGGCGAAGGTCGCCACCAGGCTCGAAGAGTTGACGTTGTGAGTTTCATCAACCTGCCGTTCACTGACATTTCAGTGCCCCATTCACGGTACAGCGCCTCGCCGAGCTCCTTTTGGCACCCACAAAGCTCCATACGTCGTTGGGCAAGTTCCTTCGCGCAATCGAAAAGATGCTCAACGTGACCACGGCATACACCCCGCCCTCATACACCTACGTCCCTCCCACCAGTCTACCTGTGGAGGCATTGGGTTCCGCAAGTTCCCCGGGCTCCACCTCTGCCGCGGCGTCCATGTCTGGTTCATCTGAAGACTCGACCGTGCCTCCCGGCTCAATGACGCCAATGTTCTCCCCCATCCCCTTCCTCGTCCACGGCCATGACGATGGTTTGGGTGAAGCCATGCTCGACTCAGACGGGGCGATGGAGGATTCCCTCATGTCCCCACTCATGCTCGAGACTGGCAGCAGTGGAGCGTTTGCAGGACAGCAAGCTGAGAGGGCGCGCAGTCCTACTCCAGAGCCTGAGGAGGAGGCCAGTAGTGTAGGCCCCAGCACGGCTGCCTCGTCCGAGACGACCAGTGCCAACGGCAATGGCGACTCCTCCGACCCAGGCCACCAGTCATACCTGGGCCGAGTAGACGAGCTTGACGCAGGTCCCATCACGTCGAACGGACACGCCGAGACTGCCTCGACCGCGCCAGACGCTGCCGGTGCCGGCTCCACTGGTGGCGTGGGCGAGCACGGTGCCATGACCCCGCACGGAATGAGTGATCGCCCCGTCCCGCTCAGCTCCACTACCGTCATTGGAGAGAGCGCCGAGGCGGACCTGGCCGAGCGCGAGATCGCCCCCTTGCCTCGCACGGCGAGTCGTGCGGATGTGCCTGCTACCGCTGGCGACGAGGATGCTGAGATGGCGAGTGCTGAGAGTGCTGAGAAGGAACGAGACGAGAGTAGTGTGGACAAGGCGGACAAGGAGAATGAGGAGTCCAAGGAGGGAGAGGGAGCGATCGAGGTGGATGAGAAGGACGGCAATGAGGACGGGAAGAAGGAATAGTAGAGTTATGTACGCGACTGAAACATGTAAGGCATCTGGGGTATCTCTGAGCAAGGTGACAGCTTCGAGCAGCAGTCCAGCAACATGAGGTCAGTAGACTGTTGACCCGGGACGCGAAGAGCTGTCTCAGGCAACTCGAGCAATTCTGGGTCTTCTCCCCTCGGGTCCATTGACCCCGCAGCACTAGCGATCAAATGCATTCTGCACACACACTTCTTGTCGATTTGTCCATAGGTTTCAGGCTCTCATGAACTGAACGCTCGACAAAGCGCGGGCACCTTACCAGAGCTCGCACTGGTCCTTCTTGAGCGGGTTCATCTACGTCCAGTTAGCTTCTAACATCGCAACATTGCCCCAGCTGCAACTCACTCCAGAACCAGGCTTGCATGCAAACGCCTCGTGGAACGCTGGCAGGTTTCGCAGCGTGCCGATCGCACGCCAGTACGGCGGCGAGTGCGGGTCAGTGCGCACGCGCGCGACAGCCGTGGCGGGGCGTGCGATCTGGGCCCACACGCGCGCAAACGACAAGAAGAAGAGCTGCTCAGGCGTAAAGTCGAGGCCAGGGAGGGAGAAGGGCTTGTCGTCGGGAGTGACGGCACGCCATGCGGCGTAAGCTTGGGCGAGGCCCGAGTCGGCAATGTCCTCGCCGTTGGTGAGCTGGAGGTGTTAGTGGGCACAACAACAGGGAGGTTTCCTCACGTTTCCGTTGACGAAGACCTTGTTGCCCTCGGGGTCGAGGACATAGAACTTGGAATACTGCTTTGCGACGCACTGCGCACGCTCCTCAAACGCAGCGACAGTCTGGTTGGTCCACCAGTCCCTCAGACGCCCCTTCTCATCATACTGCGCGCCGGAGTTGTCAAACGCATGTGTGAGCTCGTGTGCGGCCACTGCGCCAAATGCGCCGTAGCGGAGGTATGCGGGCCACGAGAGATGGTAGAAGGGCGGCTGGAGGATACCTGCGGGGAACACAATCTCGCCGTCGGGAGGGCTGTAATAGGCGTTGACTGTCTGTGGGAGCATTTCCCAGGAGTCTCGGTTGCGCTGGCGACCCAGGGTGAGCCATGTGCGCGAGTTGTCGAGGAGCTCGGAACGGAGAACGTTGCCAAAGAAATCGGAGCGGTCAATGGAGAGGCGAGAGTACCAGTTCTTGATGGATTCCGGCTTGGTGGTGTCGGGGTACAGCGGGTAACCAACCTTGGGGAGGATGGCCTCGGCTTTTTTCTGCGCAGCGGCAGCAGACTCGGCGTCCATCCACTTGATGCTGGGGAGCTTCTTGTGGAACGCCGAGACAATGTCGGTGATGATTTTCTCGCCGTCGACCTTGGCTTCGGGCGAGAAGGCCTCACGAACGAACTCGCGACCGGCAATGTAGCCAACGGTGTTGTCGACCCAGCGAAGGCAGACGTCCTGACGGTTCTCCTCAGTACCCTTCTTGATACCCTGGAGGACTTCCTCGAGACGGCGCTTCTCAGAACGCACGCCGACCTCGGGGCCGAGGGCGGGAGCGTAAGACAATGCAAGCTTGGCGACAAAGTACCCAGACAGGACGTGGTCGGGGACGTTGGCCACGAGCTTCGTGATGGCCTTGAGGTAGGGTGGATAGGTGACAGTGATGTTGGAGGGGCTGATGCGCGGTGCAAAGGTGGACAGGTACGTGGGCAGGTCGAGGAAGCCAAGCGCGTCGTTGACCTCGTCAAACGAGTACGGGTTGTACGCGTAGTGCGGGTTCATGAGGAACTCGAAGTCAGTACCCGCTTTGACAACCTTGCGCTCAAACTGGACGACTTGGGCAGCGAGCTTGCGCATGCGCTCCTCGAGCGACTGGCCTGGCTGGGGCTTGTCGTCCCCAGGCCACGGCCACGGCCATCCGTCAGCCACATCGGCTGCGAGCTCCTCGGCAAGCTCTTGGGCAACGTCGACGACGATGTCGCGCTTGATGAACGAGTCCTTGTCAGACGTCTCGGCAATGTTCTGCAGGATGCCGGCAACAACGCTCTGGTAGAGGTCCACAATCGGCGCCTCTTCGTAGTACTCCTTGGAAGGCAGACCTCCAAACGACTGGTACAGCCAGAGAGACTGCACTTGGGGGTCCTCACCGCCAGCGTCGCCCTCAATGGCAAATTGGACCAGCGAGTCGACACCACGGGAGTGGAGGAAAGCAAGAGTCTTGGTGATCTTGTCACGGCGCTCTTTGGAAATCTCCGGAGTCTTCAGGTCGACGAGGGACTCGGTCGCGACATGCTCAGTAGGGGCAGGGCCAAATGAGCCGCGGTTCTTGGCATTGCGGTAGTACTCGACCTCGGCCGCAGCCTTGACGAGCTCTGCGGGAAGCACATAGTCGTCGGTGTACGCTCCGGTGACATCGTCACCACCCACAAACGCATCGTCTCCGGGCATCGGGTTGAGGTTAAACTTGCCAAACGATTCGAGGACAAAGTCGGAGAGCGGAAGGAAGGGCTCCAGTCCGACAGTGTTGAGGGTGTTGACGTCCATGCAGCTATCGTACATGCGCCTGAGCTTCTGGAGGTTTTCGTTCTCGGCATCAAGCGAATCTCCTTCTTCCTCGGGGATAGCCTCAATAATCTTCTTGATGATACGCTTGTTGTTATCGGCAACCTCGTAGAACGAGCCAGCGAGAGCCCGGTCGGCAGGGATTGTCACCGAGTCGAGCCAACCGCCAAGGGCAAACTGGTAGAAGTTGTCGCAAGGGTCGACAGAGGCATTCATGCCCTTGAGAATGGAGGCCGACAGCAGTACACAATCGGGAGTGGTGCAAACACCCTGGGCTGGTTAGCTACGGGTCGTTTACTGGGTGCAGCGCGAGCTCACCTTGGAGGGGACACCACCGGTGGGGCCGGGGACAGGGACAGTCGTGGTCGTCACTTCGGTTGTCGTTGCAGTGACAGTCGGGTGGTCGGGCGAGTTGTCATGGTGCTTGCGCTCCTTCTTGAGGGTGTGCTCTGTACCCGCAAAGAGACCGATAAAGGTGCCCGAGACGAGTAGGAGGAGCAACGCGGTCACTGCAAGGACGCGCTCCAGGGCCGTGAGGGGTCGCGACGGATCGTATATGCCGAGAAAGGCCTTGCGCTGCGGCTCGTCATCGTCGTCGTGATCGTGGCCTGCGCCGGCGAGCAGGGGTGCACTCTCCTGGTCTGTGGATGGCCTTGGCTCTGCCATGGTGGATGTGGAGATGGGAAGATGGGCCGAGCGCGAGACCTGGGAATGTGGCGAGTAGTGACCAGCGTGAGCCCCCTTGAAATGACGCCAATACACCGCGTGTGTGATCTCATCCTGGCCTGGGTGGGTCGGGTCAGTCGGTCGGAGCAACCCGATGGGAGTAATGAGATTTTACGTAATATTATCGGAATCAAAAACGCGTCGAGCAGCACTGCGACCCAACGACGCGTCGAGGGCCTCACTCAATGTAATCTCCCCTGCCCTCCTCTTCATCTCCACCACCACCACCCATGTCCACCATGTCCTCCCCGTACCACGTACCCATGCCCCCATCCTCGGCACCAGGAGGTTCACCCAATTCATCAATCAATGCTTCCCGCCCGGCCATCGACCCTCTCGCCTTTGACGACGTCCACGGTTTGGGCGGCAGCCGTGGCGCGCCTCGCACAGAGGCTCAAACAGGCCAGAACGTAACACAGCGTTCGCGTACCCGTGCACGTCTGGCGACCGACACTGACGCGATCCCCCGCGTCAGGGATGCTACTGGCGAGAAGGTATCGAAGGAATTGGAGACATTTTTGGAAACGTGAGCGTTGCGCCTGCCGCCATCACCGGGTGGCTGAACGTGGGGAAGAGGGAGGAGCTCGCTGACCATTCTCAGCTATACTGGGCAAATCGCGTTCCCCGAGACACCTGCATCGATGAGCGGAGGTGTCGATGTGGATGAGGCAAGGCCTTATATCCAGCAGGTCAAGGAGTTGAAGGAGTTTGAGAAGACAACGCTCTACATCGACTTTGGCCACCTCCTCGAGTATGAAGAGATTCTGGCACGCGCCATCCAGCAGCAGTACTACCGCTTCCTGCCGTATCTGCGTCGCGCATTGCAAAACCTCGTCAAGAAGTATGAACCGACGTACTACTACATGACGGCCAGCTTTTCAGACGACCCCACGCTCGTCAGCCAGGCATCCATCAGCACGCGCGAGTTTACCATTGCGTTCTACGGCCTCCCTCTCACCAGCGGTATCCGCGATCTCCGCATGGACAAGGTCGGCCAGCTCATGAGCATCTCGGGAACCGTCACCCGCACCTCCGAAGTGCGTCCCGAGCTCGTGTCCGGCACGTTCCGCTGTATGGAGTGCGACACTTGGGTCTACGACGTCGAACAGCAGTTCAAGTACACCGAGCCGATAATGTGTCAAAACGTCACTTGCTCCAACCGCAAGAGCTGGCAGCTATCAATCGAGCAGTCCAAGTTTAACGACTGGCAAAAGGTCCGCATCCAGGAGAACGCCAACGAGATCCCCACTGGTTCCATGCCCCGCTCCCTGGACGTCATTCTCCGCGCTGAGGTTGTCGAAAAGGCGAAGGCCGGTGACAAGTGTACCTTTACCGGCTCTTTCATTGTCGTTCCCGACGTCTCGCAGCTTGGTCTCCCCGGTGTCAACGCCGAGATGATGCGCGAGAACCGTGGTGGCCGCAACGACGGCGGTGTCGCGTCGCAAGGTGTCTCGGGTCTCAAGGCCCTCGGTGTCCGCGACCTGCAGTACAAGACTGCTTTCCTCGCGTGCATGGTTCAGAACGCCGACGCTCGCAGTGGTGGCACCGATCCCCGTGTTGATGCGGACGAAAACGACCGGGACACGTTTCTCAAAACCCTCACTCAACAAGAGGTCGACGAGCTCAACGCCATGCGCAACACCGACAACATTTACCAGCGGATCGTCTCGAGCATTGCCCCTACCGTTTACGGCCACGAGATTGTCAAGAAGGGTATTCTCCTGCAACTCATCGGCGGTGTCCACAAGCAGACCCAGGAGGGTATCAACCTCCGTGGTGACCTCAACGTCTGCATTGTCGGCGACCCGTCGACATCCAAATCGCAGTTCCTCAAATACGTCTGTGGCTTCCTCCCACGCGCTGTCTACACGTCGGGCAAGGCGTCATCGGCTGCCGGTCTGACTGCAGCTGTCGTCAAGGATGAAGAGTCCGGCGAGTTTACCATCGAGGCCGGTGCACTCATGCTGGCCGACAATGGTATCTGCGCCATTGACGAGTTTGACAAGATGGACGTTGCCGACCAGGTCGCTATTCACGAAGCCATGGAGCAGCAGACCATCTCAATTGCCAAGGCCGGTATCCAAGCTACTCTCAACGCTCGCACCTCGATTCTTGCTGCGGCCAACCCAATCGGCGGTCGCTACAACCGCAAAATGTCTCTGCGCCAAAACGTTGCCATGTCGGCCCCTATCATGTCGCGTTTTGATCTCTTCTTTGTCGTTCTCGACGAGTGCAATGAGGCAGTTGACCTGCACATCGCCCAGCACATTGTCAACGTCCACCGCTTCCGCGACGCCGCTATCCAGCCAGAGTATAGCACCGAGGCAATCCAGCGCTACGTGCGCTACGCGCGCACCTTTTCGCCCAAGCTTACTTCGGCGGCCTCGGCGGTCCTGGTCAACAAGTACCGCGACCTCCGCCAGGATGAAGGTGGTCCCGGAAAATCCAACTTCCGCATCACCGTCCGTCAGCTCGAGTCCATGATCCGTCTTTCGGAGGCTATTGCCCGCGTCAACTGCAGAGATGACATTACACCCAACATTGTCAGGGAGGCCTACGCTCTTCTCCGCCAGTCGATCATCCACGTCGAGCAGGATGACATTTCGTTTGACGATGACGAGGAAGCAGATCTCCCGGGCCAGGCCGGCGAGGCCGGTGACGACGCCATGGACGAGGACGAGATCGATGCCGCCGACGTGGCCGCGCTCGAAGCCGCCGAGTCGAGCTACAACAACACCTTGGCGGAGACTAATGGCGACTCGTCCTCGGTCCCAGCCCCTGCCGCGTCCAAGCCCAAGCTGCGCATCACCTACAACCGCTACATGGAAATTATGAACCAGATCGTCATCCACCTGTCCGATCTGGAGCGCACGACTGGCGCCGGTGTTGACCGCGACGAGCTCATCGCGTGGTACCTCGAACAGCGCGAGGAGCACATGGAGTCTGTCGAGGACATCGATCGCGAGGGCGAGCTCATCGGCAAGGCCCTTACCAAGCTTGCCCGTGACAACTACCTGCTTGAAATCCGCGGTGATGTCCGGGAAGGTCTGCAGCCGTCGGAGCAGGACGAAGACACTGCTGCAAGTGCGGATGATAAGGTCCACTACCTCGTTCACCCGCAGGTTGACTTGAGCGACCTTTCGAGCTCTGTCCCCATGCCCTAACATGCTTGATTGCCTATATGGGGCTGGGTCACAGGGAGCGTCTGGTTTCTGCCCGTGTGATGGAAGGAGATGTAGATAGTGCTATTAAGTTACTGTATTATGTGTGATGTTATGCCTACCGGACAATGGCCTGGAGAAGGACATGCTGCCTGGAGAAGGAGACGCTACCCAACCAAGTGCGAATCGATGCGAGCTGGGGTCCCAAGGTTCCCGGGCATCCTGGCGGCACAACAAAACTCGTAGCGCGCAGACGAGACACTCTACATCAAGCTAACGAAGATATTTACAGACGCACGCCTCCGCCCCGCCTCTGGCCGTCAATCCAGTCGACCTCATCCTCGCCACCAATCTTGACCGCGTCATCGTCGCCATCGAGGCTCGTGTGCTCTGTGAGCTCGTACGCCTCTGGCCCATCGTCCTCCTCGTCACCAAGGGTATGCGGTGCGCGCTGGCTGAGGGTGGCGTAGCCATTCTCGGTCGCCGTCTCGCCCGTCACTTCAGTGTTCTTGGCGGCGTTACGTCCGGAGTTGGAGTACAGATGCACGAGGAACGTGATGACGAGGTAGATGAGGAAGCTGAGCGAGAAGTCAAATAGGGCGTACGTGACGTGGTCGATGCCGAGGTTGTCGGCGTTGTGCATCTCCTCGTCGGTGGCTGACATGAAGAGCGTGCCGCCTAGAGTAAGGAGCTAAGGGGGTCAGGGGAGGTGGGGAAGGTGGCGGCTCACGTAAGGAGGGAGATGCTGGAAGATGCGGGCATGGCCTGGCACCGAGGGGCCGTCATGGAGGACAAAGCAGATCTCGACGATGCGGAGGACACCAGCGGCCATGAGAGCGTAGCCGAACATGGCGTGGATCTAATGGGTCAGTGAAAGGGAATTGAGAGTGATGTTAATACTCACCTTGGACGAGATCATGAGCGCCTGCTCGTGAGCCGACATGCCCCAGCCAGTGAAGACAATGATGACAGCAGGAACGAAAGAGCGCTTGCCGTTACGGCTCAGAAAGATGCCGAGCATGCCGCCTGCCCACCAGAGCACGCCCATCATGGTGTGCTGCATGTCCTTGTGGGACCAAGGCCCGCCGTGGTGTTCAGTGAACGTGTTGACAATGCCCTGGTGGGTCAGCAAAGGCATGCTGCAAACGACCGAGATACCCACCCAGGCCGTAATGACGCTGCTGTCGAGCATCTCCTGGCTGCGACCGGTGCGCTTGAGCCACTCGCCGCCGATATTGAGCATGATCACCAGGATGGCAGCATAGCCAATGAAAGCCGAGCCCATGATATAGTGTGCAGCACACTGACCGAGGTTGCCGCCACGACAGAAGCCAAGGGCAGTCGCGACGCCGAAGAGCATTTCTGAGCATGTCAGACAGCGCTCAACAGAAGCAGTCCACCTACGGGTCCAGCCAATGACGGGAAAGGCCATGCCGAGAGGTCCGTGGGCGCGGACGACCCATGGACGGACCGTCTTCTCGAGAATGTGCAGCTTGAGGAAGATGCCCATCGCGGTTTGCTGGCGGGTCAGTACGTCACATTGAACAATGGTCGGCCACCACGTACGGCGACCAGAACGAAAGTAATGATTTTGGCCATCGTCCCGTGTACCTGCGGTCATTAGCACAAGGTGCACAGCTTAGACAATCCCCAAACCTACAGTCTCTGGGAATTCACGTCCGCCATGGTGGTGACCAAGCCATGAAGCGACAGTGGTGACCACCACGCCAACGCTCTGGAGAGGCACATGGTACTTGGACCTATTGTCAGCACGGCGGCGCCTTTGAAACTCACTTGGAGAGACCAAGGACCATGCCGACGGGGAAGAGCAGCCCCCACACAAACGTCTGGAGACTCATCTACGCCTCGTTAGCAGGTTGCAGGCTGCAAGGCGGGGCATAGGGGTGTGTTGAGGGGGTGGTGACAGGGAAAGGGTACGCCTTACACGCCAGACGGATGGAGCTGCGGCACACTCGCCCATGACCAGATACTCACATGGACATACATGACGGCGTCGATGGGCTTGCTCTCGTCAATCTCGGTGGCATTGTGGTGACCGTGTGCGTTCACTGCGAGCATGCGTGTCAGCGGGTGGACGTGTCCACGCCTGCCCCCTCTCCACCTTCCCCGCAAACACGGATCGCGCGTGACGTACCGAGGGGAAGCGCAGCGGCGGTGAGCAGTGCGGCGGCAACCTTGAGCATTGCGCGAGTATGCTATCTTGTGTGCGTGCTAGAGATACAAGTGTGGGACCAGGCCCAGGCGAACAAGGGGGAACAAGGTGGATGGTGAGAATGAAAGAGAGACGTGTTGTGGAGGTGACGCAGGCCGAAAGTGCGCAGGCGCTAAGCAGCGAAGCAGTAGCCTGCGTGGCGCGCGTCAGTGGCGAAAAGTGGGGTGGCCAAGCGTCGCACGCAACACCCAACCACAGCGAGCATAATGCAATGTTAGCAATTGCATTATCATTCTATGCATGAACATATGGTCCAAACAGGACACGTGCATTACTGTCATAAATGGAGGGATACAGAATAGAAAAGGGGGTTGAAGCCCTTCAACAAGTACAACTACTGGCCATCCAGAACGTCCACGATCGCATCCTCATCGGCATAGCCGGCACGGCGGCGCAGACGGGCAACACCGGCGGCAGCGAACCGCTCGCGCTGCTCCTCCCAGCGCTCCAGACGCTCCCGGACAGCCTCCTTAAAGCCAAACTGGATCTGTTCGAGATTGACTTTGGCTTGTGGCAAAGCGGCAGCCATTCCAGACAAGGTCGGAATGGCCGGGATCGGGAGGTTGGCCATGGTAGGGATGGTGATGGTGGGGAAGAGGTGGGCGGGAATCATGACTGACGGCTGCGAGGGCGTGTACGGGGTGACGAGTGGCGAGTCTTCGGGAGTGACACCGCCAAACTCGGGAGTAGGCACCTCGAGGGGTGCCAGCTTGGCCACCAGACGCTCCTTCTCGGCGGCTTTGGCAGCGTTCTTGCGGCGCTTGAGGTATCCCTTGATGCCACCGTGCATCCATGTAGAGTGGAGTATAAGGGCCAAGCTGAGGATGGATGTGGGAACCCATGAATTCTCCAGGACTGCGCGAGAAGCAGGGCGGGCACAGTCAATCACAAGTACCAGGTTGAACAGGATGCGGGTGAGCACCATCAGGCCGAGGAAACGCTCGTCGCTTCGCACTTGGGGCCACAGGTGCGAGATGGCCAGGTCAAAAGTTGGTAGCTGTGCGGCGTCAATAGACGTTGGGGCTGCAAGGTACGACGTTCGGCGTCGATGCCGCCCTTCCATGCAGCCGTGGTTTTGCAAGGGCTATTGAGATGACCAAATTGCCACCCTACACGTACCTCCATGATGGCACCAGTGAGAAAGACACACGACTGCTTTGACGTCGCAAGGTGAAGCATGATGCCCATGTAGGATATGTGGTGAACCCAGCCGGTGATGAAACCGACCTCATTGCGGTAGGCAACGTAGCCGATAGCGAGCTGAGTGTCAGTTCAGCAAACGGTGGCGGCCAGACAGCCTGATAAAGAGAAGCTCACATCAGCTGTGACGGGTCAGTAAAAGCTGCGTGGAGATCATACCATACCACTTACCAAAGAGGTATGTCCCGAACGCAGCGACAATAACGGTGGCGAGCGTATGGGTCCATCCTTCCTGTCCAGCCTGAAAGATTGCGGGCACGCCGCCATTGCAATAGGCGTACAGGAATGGTAGTGACGATAGGGTCAAAATGGCGCTGGACAGCGTCGAGAGGATGTATGCACGCGAACGAGCGTCCGGCCATCTTGGTGCAAAGGTACAGTACACGGCGATGAGGGTGGCCAAGGCCGGAATGGGGACGAGAAGGGACAGGTGTTCGGCGGCAGCTGTCCGCGCCGATAGGGCGTTCATGAGCGAGTCCATTTGTTGTTGTGCAATCTCAGCCGCCCAGTTTCTACAGCCGGTCGCAGTTCGTTGGGTGTTGGGAGTCTGGGTATACACCGAGTGTGTTGGGAAGGTGCAGTGTGCGATGTGAACGTCGCTACGGCCTTGAAAGGTCTAAGGCGGCGCTGTCTATTCTGGCTAGAGGGGGCGATGTCCGTCGGGGGAAGGAGACACACGGGTTCGGCAACACGTGCGTAACGTGACAGGGTCCGACGCGTCCCAGACAAGAACAGTCCTCGTAATGTGCAATTGGCGATAAACTGTTGGGGGACACAGGACGACGAGTCGAGATGAACGATGAGACAGCGACGAGACAGCGACGGTGAAGTGAGGTGTATGGATTGGAAGAGAAGGCAATGCGCAGAAGGATGGATGGGTAGTGAGGTGAGACAATGGCTGTGATGGCGCAGAAGCGGTTGTCAAGCCTCCGATGGTCACCCCAAAAGACACCCCACCTCAGCCGGCCCGCCGTTGCGCACGCCCCGCGCATGCACGGCGTCGTTACGGCGGGGGTTTGGGACGGAAACGGACCGACACGCGCCGAACACAGCAGGCAGCTGGCAGCTGGCAGCTAGGCTTAATGCACCGCCAGGCCGCCAGCCCACAAGGGGAACGCTTTGGGGGGACACCCATCTTATCACACCCCGTCGTCATCAGTGCGATCAGTGCAATGGTTCGGACGCCGAACATCAGTCGTTCGATGATGCTGTCAACCAGGACAGCACTTGCTGGCGCTGTCACCGTCCCCTTGCACACCAAAACTCACCGATACTTCTCGTCGCCGGCCACTCCCGAGTACTCTCGTGCTTCCTTTGGCGAAGAATACATCTCTTCCTGGGACGGTTCAGTGCTTGAAGTGCTTCACCTACTGCAGGGCTGAGAAGACGCGCTCCTACGAGGCAGCTGCTCCTCAGTGTCTGCCACCACCACGATTGACAGCTAAAAGATGGAACAAGCATGCAGAAAGGGGTTGCTTGGTATAAAAATTACAATGTCAACAATAAGAAAGTCTATCTACAACAGACCGGCGAATCCAGCCCGCGCATCCTCTTCGTCAGGAATACCCATCGCGCGCTGCGCGTCACGCTCTTCCTCCCAGTCAATTGCCTCGGATGTGCCCGCGATGCGGGCGTAATAGGCGCGGGCGGCTGGTGAGATGCTGTCGGGAAAGACTAGTTCGCGCGCGACAGCAGAAGGTGTTGCTTGGTCCTCGCCTTGGTCTTGGTCCTCTTGTGCAGGCGTCTCTTCGACAAGGGGAACGCCAGCAGCGGTAACGGGCACTTCCGGGTTGAGTCCGGTTATGACAGCACGCATTGCTCTCTCGCGCCTACGAATGGTGCGAGCGCGCTGCACCTCAAACGCGGGGATGAGGGTGATAAACCACAGGTAGATGCGGAGGAAGATCTGGGTCATCCACCACGCAGGGCGGGAAGAGGGTGCGTGTCGCAGGCGAGGAGCGATGTTTTGGTGGGCTGGCGGCGCGGGACCGCCAGCGGTTCGGGATGCCTGTTCAACGCTCGAGCGAGGAAGGCGAAGCTGGCGGCGGTCGACATCAAGGTGGTAGAACACAAGCGAGTTCCAGTCTTGCCCTCCACGGCGCCGCGGCTGCCGTTGTCGGATCTCCCCGGCGCCTGCACGAGCTGCCGCAGCAGCATGGATGGGTGCGTCGGCGGCGACACGCTGGGCAGCGTCCATAGGGGCAACGTTGCCAGCAGGGTCGAGACCACGTTCCCGGGCCTCGGCTTCAGCCTCAGCGGCTAGGCGGCGAGCACGGAGCTCAGCCCTCACACGCTCCTCGCGCTGCTCGACCACCCAATGGTTGTATCCGTCCACTACCCACCAGCCCAGGCAGCCGCCGAACAGGAGCCAAAACTTGATGTCGTCCCAGTGCATGCCACGCGTAATCATCCACAGAATGGTTGCGATGCGCATGGCTGACCAAAAGAGGTGCGTGAGGAGGGCGAAGGAGATGCGGGGTACCCGTAGTTGTATCGACCCGCGATAGATGATGCGCGCTTGCGGACCGGCAAGGACGGCCGTCGGCGTCGGCGTTGGAACTGTGTGGGTTGACTCCGGCGCAGGCGTTGCTTGGGCTGTGGCGGTTAGGCAGCCCGACAAACGAGCAGCCAGGTCCGCAGTGCGAAGATACAAGAGAAGGTTGATGAGTTGACTGGGGACCATGTCTTGGAGAGCTGGAAGGTAAAGATCGTAAACTGTGTGGCTAGGACTGTCAGTCACCAGTCGCCAAACGAGGTGACCACACTCACTCTAATTCGATGCGGCACTTCTCGCCAGTCGAGCCATACTCGCTGCCCATGCCGGCGGTCCACGCCTTGGTAATCGCGTTGCGCAGGCCCTCGGCGCCAATTGTCACCCAAAGGTCCTCGAGAGAAGCACCGTCGCCAGCGAAGGCGCCCTCCCACTCCCAGTGCGGCTCTGCGTACGCCCTCACAACTGATTGCACGGCTGTGCGGGCCTCGGCACGAGACACGATGGGGGTTGGGTGCATGCGCTGCCACTGGAGCACAGGGGCGCCCAGGAGGACGGCGAGATGCTCGCGGCATAGGAAGAGGACGTAGTGGACCGTGTCCGCCAAGGCTGTAGCTTCAGGCGACGTGGCCGTGGTCATGGCGGACACCGCCGCAGTCGTCGAGTAGGGTGAGGTACCGTATGCGTGGGTATCCAGCGACGAGGCTGGCGGCGCCTTGTTGGTTGGCCGGATACGCGTGGCGATGGGGCGGGCGACGAGAAGGAGCGTCGGCGAATCGGCGCCTTTCAGCGCAATACCGACCAGTTCGTCGTCGGCGAGCATTCGTCCGCGCCATACGAGTCGCAGACCGGACCGCTCCCAGTGACCGTACCCGGCGCGGCCGTCCGCGATGGCATCCTTGACGTCTGTGACGCGCAGGCTGCCGCGTACATCCCACCCGGGGCTCCGTATACCGCTTGCTAAGCCCGTGTCCCCACCCAGGTCGGCGTGCGGGGTCTGGAGGTGAATGCGCAACGTTGTACCGCTACCGCTGGTCGGGGTCGAAGTTGGTGCTAGGGAGTGTGGTGTCGCGGCTGGTGGCGAGATGGAGCGCCGGCGCCGCAGACCATCGTGTGAGGCGAGTCCGCGCTCATGTAGGGGTGCGGCTGTGGGCCTGACGGGTGCAATCTGTGGAGACGAGGCGGGCACCGGGTCTGGTGCGTCTGCCTGCATGGTTTTGGTGGAGTGTGAGAATGCAATGTTACCAGCATATCCAGCATGGTGGTGGAACAACAACGCAGGCGGACGGACACGTCGAGCGGTTTACGTAACCTGAATTGGGCAATCAATATTATTACGTAAACTTTAATTACGCATCTCCATGTAAACAACACCCCCGCCTGCTTTCTTTCCACACAACAACTCCTCTCCCACCATAACGATGAACTCAAACGATCCAGAGAGTGCACCACTGTCGTCCTTGAATGCTCAGCTCGTGGCACACGGATACACCAAGCGGCCTCTCAAACTCACGGCACTCAGCAATGCCGACCAAGCCCATGTCTCAAGCGTCATCTGCGAGCTACTGGGGGCCAGCGTTGTGAGTTGGACTTGGGCGGCACACCATGCCGTTGCAGCTGCGTATCCTTTGATGCAGACGACGCTAATTGTAGTCCAACCTCAACTCTCTGGAGGACCTGAACGCGTCCCACCGTACTCTGCAGTACGAACATGAACGACTGGCAAAGACCATTGAGAAGGGTGAACGACAGGTCGCACGACTGGAGAGCGATGTCGAGGTGGCAAAGGCGCGCGCGGTTGAGGCCGAGCGCCGCGTCGCCGTGGAAGAGGAGAAGGTCAAGCATCTCCGTGAGGATGTGAACCGTGGACGCAAAGCGGTGGACAATCTCCGTGTTGCAGCAGCAGTGAGTTTGCTTCGTCATGTCGTTGTTGGCGGTGGCTGACACCAATGCAGCAAGAAGCGAAGCGGTCCCAAATCAAGCTCGACAAGGTCCTTGGCCAGCTAGCACGCACCATCCCCGCCGTACCTGTGGGGTTCGAGCTTCTCAACCCCCTGCCAGCTGGCGGTACCGCACCCGTAGCCCCCGGCCCTCTCCCATTGCTCGAGCAGGCGCTCGCGGATCTGGCCGACATCCGACAAAGCCTGCAGGAGGAGACGGAAGCCTTCCGCACTGTGGTACTGAGCGCTGCCAACTCGCTACAAGAGGCCCTTTCGGCCGGAATGGGTGACGAGCCACCGCATCGCATGCTTCAGGCCGACTTCTTCGCCATGGACACGGCTGCGTTCCCTGGCCACCGAGGAGTACGGCAACAGGCCAGCTGGACCTCCCATCCCGCCATTGCAGATGCCCGTCTTAAGGCCCTCATTGCGGATGTGCGTGTGGGACTTACAACTGAGGTGTCTCCGCTCATGAGGGATGGCAGTGGCGCAACCGAAGCAGAAGCTGAGGAGCAAGAAGCCGCTGCCAAACGTGAGCGTGAGAGGCAGAGGGCTGAAAGCGACCTGCGTGACAGGGTCAAGGATCTCGAAGTCGAGATTGCTATTGCCAGAGGCAAGGAGCAGGAGGCCAACAAGGTCATTGAGGAGATGGCGAAGATGAATGTTGGAGCAAGGTGAGTCCGGCTTGTCACAATAGTTCTGACATCTCGCAGTGTCCCATCCACGACCGACTTTGAGGATGCCCGTCTCCGCGACGAGCTCGTCCGTCAGAAACGTGTTCTCGACAACGAACGAGATGCCTTGCGTACCGCAACCGTCCGTCTCACCGAGGACCGCGTTGCTCTGGACTCTGCCAAGGCAGTATTCGAGGCCGACAGGGAAGCCGCCATTGCAGCTGCCGTCGAGGCAGCGACCCCTGTCCCGGCCGCCAATACTTCGCCAATTCCCGTCGAAGCTGGTCCCTCATCCCCACAACCACCAACGGCGCACGCCCTTCCTCTCAATCCCGTCATATCATGGGAGAAGAGCAGCACACCGCAAAAGCACAAACCCTCTTCCCCTTCCCCTCTGTCCCCCCACAAATTGGTCCGTCGCACACCTTCGGGATCGAAGCAGGGTGCATCACACGTCCACGTGGCAGGGAAGCGCAAACCTCGTAATGTGCCACGCACCCCGCTTAGCAGGCTCGTCCTCGAGCGAGCTGTGTTGGACCGTGATCGCGCGAGGAAGACCAGTGGAGGCGGTGCAGGCGCGGTTGGGAAGGCGAGCGAGAGTGGCAACGGCAACGGCAACGGCAACGGGGTCTTGGGCGAGAGTGGCAAGCGTGTCAACCTCGCCACATCGACCACAGAGTCCTCCGTGACAGCGGCGCCGTCAGGCCCGCGGACAGGCACAGCCCGTCTGTCAGGGGACAAGCCCCGCATCGCCTTTTCGCCCGAGCACAAGGGTAAAGCCGTCGAACCCCAACGCCGTGTGTCTGGTCCGCCCACCGAGAAGCCTGACAGGACCGTGCAACCGCCCTCCAAGACAGAACCGCGCAAATCGTCGTTAACGGCGATGACAGCGGCCAGCGCCGCGCGAGCGAAAGAGATGAAGGAGATGAAGGACGGTCGAAACCAAGAAGCCAAGGACGCTGGAGCGGTGCGGAGTGCCGCCAAGACGGCGCGGGTGTGGCGCTGACGGCGGGTTGGATATGACATTTTAGCAGAGAGGAAGGGAGTGCTGTTCTTCGTTACAGGTCGTACATCGACACATGTTATTATTAGGATACTATGTTTCACGCAGCGTTCACACTCGCAGGATACAATCAGGCGTGTGGGGGATGTGGTGTACGGGGGGTCCAGCAGCATTCGCCGTGCACGAGCGCGTTTACTCGGTCTTGGGTTTTCCCAAAGTCACGCCGGATGCGCGCAGGATGGGCGATGTGTCGAGGACGACATTAGAGGTGTCCGGCAAACCACCAGACAGTTCCATCGCGGGTACCTCGCTGCCGCTCATACTGGCGTTGGGGAGGACCAACGGAGACGAATTGAGCGTGTCGTCCGCCTCGTTCGTAATGATGTCGTCCGCAATATGGTCGACATAAGGCGTGGATGGTGTGGAAGCCGAAGGCGTCGCGCCAGTTGACATAGCTTCCATCTCTTTGCGTAGTTTCTCCAGCTCGCGCTCAAACTTGCGTCCAAACACCTCCACGTAGAAGGATGCTCCGTTCCACACCGAGACGACGAAGACGGTGCTGAGCGCAATATACGTGGCAATGGCGCTGTGGATGAACAAAGTCGCGGCTGGGATCATGAACAGGATGGTGTAGATGAGCTGAGCGAATATGAACCACTGTTCACGGTGCTCGGGGCGAATACCGCGGAGGGCGTGGCCGATGGCACCGCGTTTATCGTTGACGAGGCTGATTGTGAGCTTGGTGCAAGGGAGTGGAGCTGTAACTCACTAGTGGAAACTGTTCTGGCGCTTGCCGCTTTCAATCTTCTCTTTGCGGTCGACAGAGATGAACTGGAAGTCAGTCGGGGCATCGAGGATGGAGCTGTACCTTGAAATAGGCTGCCTGCCAGATGCAGTACGGCACTATCGCCATTGTAATCTTCGTGTACCACGCGTACTCGCCTAGGTGTGCGATGCCAGGATAGCGAGCAACAGCGTTGTCGTAGCGGAAACTAACGTCAGCTGACAGACATGCCTATTCACTCACAGTATGATATTGAAGACGATCGGGGGGTAACTGCCATGCGTCAGATTCATTCCACTGCTATCACTCACATATGAATGAAGAGGCTGGTGACCTTGTCGAGCGAGTGAAAGACCATCGAGTTACGCCACGTGATAATGGCACTCGCGAGCGGGCCCATGGTGAGCAAGTAGCAGCAGATGAAAAGGGTGGTCGACTCGGGAGTGAACCACAGCCAGAGGAGGTCCAGCATGTTGACAAAGTAACACATGCTGAGGGGTCAGTCACGATCGTGCAGCTCATCAACGCACTCTGCAAGGTCAGCATTGTGATCACACACCCGTGCACGTACCAAAGAGGAAGTAGTGCCACGCCTTGCGCTTGTAAGTGTACACGCGGACCGGAAGGTAGAAACCGCACTGGACAGTGTAGGCGAATGGGATCCACTCGGGTACGAGGCCCCACATGAGACATGTGGCAGCGAGCGTGCTGACGCCAAACAGGAAGGCTACGTGCGTGTGAGCAGCCCAATCCCAATCCATTTGTATTCTGGCACGTACAGATCTTCTCACGGGTACGAACAATCTGAGCCGACCGCCATGTCTCGCTTAGCTTTGTGAGCCGATCGGCGAGCTTGACCTTCATGCGCGACATTTCACGCTCCATGTCGGCCTTGTACCGCGCCGCTGCACGACGGGCTTTAGCCTCAGCCTTGCGACTGACATCCTTCTTGCTGTCGCCTGGTGCGGGGTCGTTGGCTTCGTCCTCACTGTCGTCCAAAACAACGAAGTGTTTGCCACCGGGGGTACGCAGGCCCTTTGGAATGAGTTCGCCGGCACGACGGCGGAGCTTTGCCGACTGTTCTTTGAGTCGGCGTTCCCAGAGGTCCAGACGCGAGTCTGCAGGTTAGCAATCACATCGTGCCTCCTCAGCAGTAGGAGGGAGACGGGAAGCATCCGCACTTTCCAGTGAAGTGCGAGGGCCCATCGACATCACTCTTGCTTCGATCCAGAGACCACTCACCAAAGAAAGTCTCAATCACATCTGCAACGTGTCAGTGGCCCAGTGGGTAGATTCTTATGAATACATGCGGTACTTACCAAGTAGGACAAGAGGTTCGCTCCATTCGTCTCCCACACGTTCGGCGCCGCGCGAGAGTAGACCGGACAGAGAACTCGAGGATCGACTCAGATGAGGAGGCCGCGACCCATCGTCCGAGTGAGGCGTTGTCGGGCGCAGGGTTGGAGATTCTGTATGCTGTGTCATTGTCTGTTGTCGAGAGTGGGTGGACGGGAAGCGATCAAGTGAACTCCAAATGGGCGAGACGGCACATTGACTGTTGACGGCAATGAGGTCATGAGCCGTAGGTTTGATCCCGCTTATAGGACGAAGGACGGAGAAATGTAAGATGTTTCACTTTTTCTGAAAAGAATTGGAATACATATCATTCGAACCAGGTTTGCTATTTTAAATTCACAGAACAATTACGCGGACTGATTGTAGATTTTGCCCCAGAGTTTCGAGTACCAATAAGAGAGTGTGGGGTGCCTGGGGGACTGGGGCTGGGACACCACATCGAGTGCCCAGCCAAGACAATTCTGGAGGTCTACAACACTGTCGGGAACAAGCGCAGCGAGCTCCCCGGGGCGCGTCTATAATTCTTTTTATATCCGCATTCACTCCAGAATCGAACCTCGGTTCTTGGCCCCGGTCGTTGGACGTGTTAAGTTTAGATTACTTTTACTCGCTGCTTGCAGTAGCCGCTCTGCAAACACGACCGCTTGAGAACTGGGTGTAGAAGATGGCAGTCGTGTAATCCTCGGGATGACAGCCGTGTTGAGATTACATAACCACTTGCGCCACTGCAGTGTGGCACCGAGCTGACCGGAGAACGAGGGTACTGCACCAATGCTGCTCTTTCTGCTTCTTCATTGTCCTCGTGCTTCTCTGTAGTGCTCGGGCCTCCCTTCTGTGTGCATATAAGCAGCTCTGTAGACGCCTATGCATCCCCATCCTCTTCTGAAAGACAAACTGCCAGCTTAAGACCATCGGTCTCGGGCACTAAACGGCATCAAATCCCAACACAGCCGAGCCTAACTGATGAAGCGTACTGTACTAGAAACCACTCTCAGTTTTTACTAGAGACCAAGCTAGCCCTGAGTGAGCATTATAAACATGACCCTAATAAATGAAATCAAATCAGAGCAAATGGACATTAGAGAGCTCATTAGCGGAAGCTTAATTTGGCCCCGTGACGTGTCCCACACAACACACTCGACTTGTCGTCTCCCACTCTGCCACTGTATTGCCCTTTACCTCGCTGCAACTCTGTCCACATCGATGATATCCCCTTTACAACACCACGAGCGTGTTCCTCATCATCAGGGGAACATGTTCGTGGTTCAACAGCACTTCTACATCAAGATGCAGAGATATACAGCGAGGATGTGGTAAAGGCAGGATGCTGAGATGCATACTGCACATCGAGCGATAACTATGTACAGCGGCTAGTCGCAAAAACAGGTGACTAGCCTAATAGAGACGGAACCTAAACTAACTGGTGCTCAACACTGGTACACTGGACTGGGCAAGAGAAGACTCCCCCCATGTCTCTATCCATCGATCCGTCGTCGCGTCCCACTCTGCAATTACGTAACTGACTGCAGAAGGAGATAATGAGGTGGGGAACAGAAGATTGTATGTGGAGGAACGCAACATTAGTTGGCGGAATGAAACATTAAATCGGTTTGCCGAACTAAACGTGGGTGGAACGGAACTTTAAATGGTTTCGCACTACGCGCTGGTGTGCCACTGTAGATGACGAACGAGGGTACCGCGCCAATGCTGTTCTGTCTGCTTCTCTGTTGTGGACGGGCCTCCCTTCCGTGCCCATGTGAAACAGATCTGTAGATGTCTATGCATCACCGTCCTCTTCTGAAAGATATTTTGCCACCTAAAGACCATGCGTCTGGGGCTCTAAACGGCATCAAATCCCAACAACGTGTGCCTCGTGTTAGAATAACTCTCTCCGTATACGCGATACGCAGACTTGTTCTCATTGCCACAGTACTCTGTCGATCGTCGACCGTCCAACCATGCTACACACCGTTTACAGCGTCTGGAGAGTGCTACGAGTCTCCTCTGCGTATCCGCGTTGACAGATGTGCGGGACTAGATTAGCTTCCGCCCAATGACATAAGAACCCCCAAGCGCTACCTATTGAAGACGTGTACTATTCATCCATCTCGTTTGCTCCTTCACTTCCTACCACATACGCTCTTTAACCGCAGGTACTTTTTTAATCAGTACTAGCCCCCTCACCCCCTCACTATCTCGCTTTGAGACTCTATCACGCGGACATTAGCACCATTTCAAGCAATCCTGCTCACCAGCGTCCGATTGTCGTTCAGTTTCACATGTCTTTCAGGATAGGGATGCATGCACGTCTATAGACATGCCTGTATGTACGCATGGAGCGGTCGAGCCCGACAGATACTCATAAGGACAATGGGGGTAGTGACCGACAAATGGTCCTAACCTTTACACACTCCCTTCAGCCTGCACTTACAACTTGGCGCGCACTTCCTCCTCACCATCAGCCAGCTTCAACTTTACCCACTCCGCAAGTGCCCGAATCAGGCCGTCCAGTGCTCCAAGGTCGATTCCCGCTCGGAGACAGATGCGCACACGCTCCCCACCAGGTGGAACTGTGGGGGGCACCACTGGACGGACGACGAACCCGCGCTCGAGGAGGAAGGCGCTGAGCGCATGCGGTGTGGGAGACAGCAGGCCGATAATGGGCGCCGCCGGGCGGGGCGGTAGAGTCCTTCCATCGGGGAACGGGACTGGAGTGGGGTCTGGGAGTCGGAGAATGGTTGGCCGCGTAAACGCCAGGAGCGGGCCGACGCGGTCCATGAAATAGTTGATGGTGTCGACGAGGAGGGCCCGGCGGGTCTCTCCTTTACTCGACCCAAGAAAGTCCCATGCAGATTCGAGGGCAAAGACCGTGCTGAGTGGGAGGGCTGTGGAGAAGATGAATGGACGGGCGAAGTTGATGAGAAAGCTGCGAACCGTCTCTGAGGCGAGGAGGACGGCGCCCGAGCAGCCTACGCCTTTACCGAATGTCATGAGGCGGACGGTCACACGGCCGCTGCCCGTGCGGGTGGTGCCTTCACCAAGGGCATCGACGACACCACGACCACCAGAGCCATACACGCCTGTCGAGTGGGCCTCGTCGACGATGACACATTGTTGAGCACGCGGGACATAGACGTCCAACACATCCAGGAGTGACGGGATCGGCGCAAAGTCACCGTCCATAGAGTAGAGGGACTCCATGGCGAGGAAGATGGTCGGCTTGGTCTTGCCTGCATTCTTCTTGCTCTCGGTCGTAATCTTTTGCAACACCTCCGCCAGCGACTCGGGGTCGTTGTGGAGGAACTGCACCTTCCTGTCGGCAGCCACACGGCTGGCCCTCATACCCGAGTGGACCGAGGCGTGCACCAGCTCGTCGTACACGACCCAATCGTGAGGTTGGGGCGCGTTACCAAAGAACGAGACGTTTGCGTCCCATCCCGAGTTGAACAATAATGCACTTGGCGCGTCAAAGTGGTCGGCCAGACGACGCTCGAGCAGCCTGTGCGACGGGGTCCCTCCGCTTAACAGTCGCGAGCCGGTGGACCCCAACACCATTGGTTCGCTGGCGATGCGGGAAACATAGGCCTCTCGTAGACCAGCGTCTGTTGTGATCGAGAGATAATCGTTGGACGACTGAACGTTGGGAGTTAGCTCAGGCTTAACCACAGGTCTGGAGCAAACACACTGCTGGCTTTCGGTTTGGTGACTCACAAAGTCCGTCAGGCCCGATCCGGCACGGGTGTCATATTCTTTCAAGGACCTGAAGCGACCCTTCTGCTTCCTCTTGTCAAGAAGGGCCTGGAGGTTGGTATCGAGCTGGCCCATTGCTGTTTGCTTTTGAGCTTGTGAGGGAGTGCATGCAATACATGGGCGGAGATCGGATGATGGATCTTTGGGGAAACTCGTGGCCTGGAGACCCCGGATTAATCTAGGGGCCAGATAAAGAAAAGTCGTGGTGCGATGGCCGTCAGGCCCTATGACGACCACTCTCCAGGACGGTTGCTCGTCTCGTAAACGATCACTCACTCACTCACTCATCAACGATGGTCAACTGGAACCGCGTCTGGTACGATGGTCGCGACTCTGGTGTAGCTGACATCCAGGGTGGTGGGTACCACATGCCTCATCGGGTTCATCTCGTACTCCAGCCAGATCTTCCTCATCTGGCCGTGGTACGGGAGGGAGGTGAGCGTCGACCTGCTCAAGCTCCTCATCCCTTTCAAGTGCGATGCCAAGCAAGGTTGAAGCTGACCATCAGTCTCCTCGTCTGCATGGTGTGGTGGAACTACCGCCTCTGTGTCATCACCGAGCCTGGAAGTGTGCCAACAGGATGGGTGAGCACTGTCTCAGCGGAAGGCTACGACGCGTCGGAGGGGAAAGGCGCCATTCAGCTGACATCGACAGCGCCCAAACCTTGACGGGTCCGAGCATGTTGAAGTGAAGCGCTCCTCATCTGCGCCGCGTTACTGCAAGATGTGCGACCACTTCAAACCACCCCGCGCGCACCACTGCCGAACCTGCAACGCCTGTGTCGTGAGTGGTGTTCATGAAGCTGCGCTGACAAGCAGTTGAAAGTGTGTCCCGAGAGCCTAGGTGTGCCTATATGTACTGACACTTCTTCCTTTGGCCGTACAGCTTGACCGTGAGCTGTCCAACAGGTGCATCATGACTGACGTCCAGACCATTGCCCATGGATCGCTAACTGTGTGGGTTACTTCAACCATGCCCACTTCATCCGTTTCCTCCTCTGGGTCGACATTGCCACTTCATACCACCTCCTCATGGTGTGTTCCAAGGTCATGGATATTATCCGTAATCCATTCGTGAGTACTGTCACAGGATCCGTGCCTGCTGACGATCAGGACGAGCCGTCGCTCAGCGAGCTCCTCTTCATGGTCTTCAACTTTGCGGCTTGCGTCCCCGTGTGGCTCTGCGTCGGCATGTTCTCGCTGTATCACCTCTGGCTTGTATCCGGTAACACGACAACCATCGAGCGCTGGGAAAAGGACAAGGTATCGACCATGGTTCGTCGTGGCAAGATCAAGGAAATCAAGTATCCCTACGTAAGTCACGCACACAGGGTCAACCAGTCGGCTAATGTGATAGAACATTGGCACGCTGGCCAATCTGAAAGCCGTCCTCGGTCCCAATCCGCTCCTCTGGCTCTGGCCCCAAACGCAGAGTGGCACAGGTCTCTCGTACCCAGTCAACGCGGACGGTGAGTCAGAAGACGACTGGGCGGGAGCAGTCCACCCGGAGCAGGTGGTATTCCGCGGAAGCGGCCCTACGCGCGGTCCGGAGTTTGCATCTGGGTCATCTACGGACACGGACCAGCTTCAGGCGCGACTGCGGGGCCACCTCCGCGCCGACGACATTGTCTGAACCCCCTAAACAGTGAGTGCTGCGGGCAGTCAGCGACAGCGGCCTCGGCACCTCCCCGCATACGTTAACACACAGACAGTTTCTTGCGCTGACACGATTTCTGCTCTCTTCAGACACGGCGGCGCAATACTCCTGGCCGCCACGCGACCCCATCAAGGATTTTGCGAATCGCGGTCAACCTCAGCTGGACGGCGACCCCTTCGTGTACGGTGGGGACGGGCTCAACCCTGTCCTCATGAAGAACCACACTCGTGTACGGCGACGCAAGTACGTCCCACCTTGGGAGAACGCTGTCAACTCGGACGACGAAGTGGCGGAGGCCACTGGAAGCGAGAGGAGCTCGTCTTCGCCGGAGCCGTATCTTTCAGACTATGACTCAGACGACGTTCCATTGGCATATCACGCCTCGCAGTCGATGCGTGTTAGGAGAGGGAGTGAAGGATGGGAGGTGCGGCCTGCGCCTGGATGGAGTGAGGGGTCGGCTAGTTGGACGCATGATGTGGAGAATGGGAGGGCTAATCCGTGGGAGCGGCCTGGAAGGTACAGAGTGTACGATGACGACAATTAGACAGAGACATACATGCCTTGCGACAAATTCACTAGATAGGACGGACGATTGCTGTTCTTCTCTTTGACACCCATGTATAGAGACTATTTGACTGCTATCCTCTTTCCTTTCCCTCCTGCTCTTCACAAGTACACGAGGTCAGTCCTTTCCGTGCACTCGGCCAATTGTATGTCGCCGTCAGTCGTTCAGCTCACTACATGCATAACATGCGTTGACCTGGCTCAAGTAACTTCACAGGACTCCTCCTCTGCATGCTGCTGTCTCAGTCCATCGCTCAGGCACATGCAAAGTGGTGCAACATACGGAAAGTAACCCTCGTCTGCCACAACTGGACAGAGTCGCAAACGACGCCGCGCTTTGGTTGGTGTCCTGTGAGGAGTCTTGTTACGATATGATGCATAGAGACGAAGAAAGATACGGATCGCACTCTAGTTAGTGCGAGCGTGCAGTGGTGCGAGCGTGCACGCTCGCACCACTGCACGCTCGCACCGTACGGAACCAAATTGTAGTCGCGCGCGCACGACTGAGAGTGGCACTTGCAACAAGGAGAGGGCTTAGAGGCTAGGTAGAGACGAGCCGCCCGGACCTCCCGGTGTCTTGCCATCTTGTAGCCCTCGTTTCGCTGGGCAGGCGGCGGCCGTTGTCGCCTGTAATCAAATCCTCTGCCATCAGAACGTCGTTGTTTATATGAACCAGAAGGGGCTACCACAATGGGAAGCCATGGTGGGATTCGAAAACGTTGAGGTGGGCGCAATTGCCGAGGGGAGAGTGAACAGAGTGGGGCTGGGTATGTAGGAGTGAGGTAGCAGTGAAGTGCGAAGGTTAGAGGGGGAGTTTACGTCATGCACCGTTTAGACCACCTTCGTCATCGGCATTGTCGTTGATGAAGCCCTTCACCCTCTTGACCGCCGTTGTGTCGGATTCAAGGTTCCTGTGTTCGAAGTATGTGGTGATATGTAGTCTTCTCGGGAGCCGGTGGGGCTCTGTTTCCAGATCAGACAGGGCCCATCACTGGCGGCAAAGAGCACATCAATCTGGTCAATGGTGTTGTCACAGAGTCGCCTCGGAAACCGGGTGGGGTGCTGCTTCCCAATCAGACGGGCCGACCCATCACTGCAGCCTAAAAACCACACAGTAATCTGACCCTTGGTGATGATAGGGAGGCAAATGGGGTTGGCGGTGCGTCAGATTTGGATCAGAGTTGACATGCTTCACAGAGGAGGTGCGAGCGATGGAACGTCTGGTCTTGGTGCACAGCCTGGACCGTCAGCTTCGGTTCGGGGTTGGGAGCTCACGAAGGACGAGATCCACCCTGCACTGTCCGGTTCAAAACGTTCAGCGTGCCCATCCTGTCGGGGGGAGCGCGTACGAGCCTCTGGGTAGTAGCACCAACCATGGGCGGCGTCGAGGTGGGAGGTGGGGCTAGGGCAAAACTTGTCGGCGCCAATCTCTGGCGCACGTACCCTCCTCTGACACGTAGACCTCAATCCATTGGGGAACCCTTGGGTTGGTAGTTGTGCTGGTGGTGGTGGTGGGCCAGCTCTGACAGTGTGTGGCCGCTGATATTGAGTATTGGAGCACTCGCTGGTGGGAAGCTCGGCGGCACCGGGATCACCTCAGAGAGGGGGATTGGCCATCACGAACAGGACAACGAAGCCCAGACCGGTGCTACTTGCGGGCCCACAGGCATCTCCTCATCTCCTGGAAGCCTTGGACCTCGTGGTCAATAACCAGAACTTGATGCTACTGAACAGTTAATCCTCCATGGCGTGGTAGGTGATGGTATTGATAGTTGACAAATCTGAACGAAGAGGGATGGGTCATTGGCGACAATCACCTCGCGCCCTACCAGAGGCAGGTGGGATCAGTGGTCAGTAGTCGCGATACATGGCCGATTACAAGGATGGTTTGGGTACCAATTGTTACAGGGCATGCGATTGAGATCCAAAACATACTACTTTGCATCTTGAGTATGTACATATTGCAGAAACAGAACAAGGGACTCTGCCACTACTCTCCTTAATTTATACCACGCTACACCTCCTCAAGGCGCCGCTTGAAGCGGCGGATGGTAGGAGCGATGGGGGTGTGGGCCTTGTTGAAAGATGTATTAATGAGGGTGTGGTCTGGCGCGGTCTCGAGGGGCTCGGACTGCTCCTTGGAATCCTGCTCGGCCGTCAGACCCAAATCCATGACATTGGCAGGGGATGGAACTTACTTCAGCCGTACTAGCCTCGATGTTGACTTGGGCCTTGGTCTCCGCGGCCTGCGTGATGTGGCTGTGCTTAATCTGGGTCGTCAAAATCCAATGCGGATGGCCACAATGGTAGTGCAGTGCACTTAGTACGTACCTTGGTAGCCGCGGGGGAGTCGGCCACATCCTTGGGCTTGGGTTCGCAAGCTTGCTCGTGTCGGGTTGCTGTCAGACTTCAATGTGGATGGCAACAGGAACAGTCGTATACAGGGTGGCTTACCTGGTGCTGGGCGACAGCATTCGCATCGTGCTGCTCGCCGGGCTTGCCCTCGCCCTGGGTGGTCAGATCAGAATTCAGTGAAGATTCAATTCGACTTACGGGGCTGGCAACTTGGGTAATGGCCATGGAGGTCATGTTGGCAATCACCGCCTCGACGGCGGGCTGGGTCGTCAGACCTCAGTCTAGTGCGGGCGGTCGCACGACATTGGCACTTCCCTCGGGGGTGACATTCATGGCGACGACAGCGGGGAGGCAGGCGCAGTTGATAACCTTGGGGGTCGTCAGATACAAAAACAAAGCACGTCGTGACAGGGAATTGCCACTCAAGGGTACTTGCTTCATTGGAAGACGCGTGCTGGTGGCACTGGGTGCTCATCGCCAGGGCGCTGATCATATCAGTGTCCTGTTCCTCGTCAACGCCATAGTCGGGTGACGACCTTGGTGTGTCCGCGGTCCATGACATGACCTGTGCTTTTTGCAGCGGCCCTTGTCCACCCAGATGAACGGGATCTGCGCCTCCGTGTAGTGGATGGTTGATGAAGTCGCGTCCGACTCGTGGCCCGCGCCGTCGTCGTCGGCGGCCTGGTTGTGGGAAGAGGTAGCCGAGGCATCGGACTCGTAGCCGGCGCCGTCGTCGTCGGCCTCGCTGTGGGAGTAGGTGGATGAGGGGGTCCGACTCGTCGGCGCCGTTGTCGTCCTCGTCCGACTCGTACTCCTGCAAAACGAGGAGCGCACTGGAGAGGTTCGAGGACGTAGAAGGGGGCGTGATCATACCGTTGATGCTGGTGCCGAGAGCAAGGGACGTGCTGGACGCCTTTCCCGGGGAGGACCCTCGAGGAGATGAAGGGGACGAGGTGGGCCGACATGGTGAATGGCCTGTGGTTAGAAAGAGAAAAAGAACAATGAAAGTGTTGTTACGATATGAGGCATATGTATGTAGAGACAAAGGGAGATACGAATTGCACTCTAGTCAGTGCGAGCGTGCACGCTCGAAGTATACGGAACCAAAGCGTGATCGCGCACGACTGAGAGTGGCACTTGCAACACTCCTTTGACATGTGGTGCTCAGCAACAGGAGTGTCCTGTTTATTGACGGCGGCGCCAGTCATGAAAGTATGGCCGTCGATACCAACAGTGAAGTTGGGTAACATTTCCTTGATCTGGCGGTTGCCGTGATCAACCGTCTGAGGCAGAACATACGACGCAGTTCCGACCCCTCCCTCCCCCCTATATTGTAATGCATTAGTGTGTCATCATCCACAAGTGCGTTGCGCTGGTGGTGAAAAAGGTCAGTAGTCGTGAGTCAATCTTGGTGTCGACAGAGAAGAGAGAGAGGCGGGGTTTGCAACGTGTCCAATGCGAGGCGGGAAGGGACAGGAGAATGGTATGTACATGCATTTCGGTATCCCAACCGGACCAGCTGGTTGGACGTGGGGGAGCGAATATATGTAAAAGAGACGGCGCACATGCACGGGCGAGGGCCGACACGGTACGGGGTGTTGCGAACCCGGGTTCTTACGTCCACATCCTTGTGACAAGGGACCATGCCCAACGGACACCGACGCGTCCCGGAGCTTGGGTCGGGGCGTTGGAATGGACGTTGGACGGTTGGGCACCAGTGTTACCTCCAGGCAGGTGGCCAAGCGAGGGAGGGAGGAGGTTGGTCACCGTGTGATTGGGGTTGTTGATTTGGTTCAACACTCCCGCCTGCCAGAATAAAGGTGCATTGACAGGCCAGGTAACACGAGGGGCTGAGTTGGCGTCAAAGCGTGGAGCAACGAGTTGACTGGTTGACCAAGCACAGGCGTTAAAGGGGGGACAGGGGTCGGAGACAATGTCTGGGTGGAAAACGGGTTCAAGGCGGGTGTAGGGAGGCAAAGAGACGAAGGGTGCGGCATCTTCAACGTCCTCATATTGAGGTGGTGCTTCGCCTTGTGTGTTTGGCGGCTCTCGAAGGAGAGCTCCGCGAGCCTGGCGTCGCGCAATAACACGCTCGAGCCTTGAGTTTGGTGGGACAGGGCGGGACGACGAGGCCGGGCTTGCGGCGAGGGGTAGAGCTGCCTGTTGGTTGGACACTGATGGCGCGCGCGCAGGATGGTGGTGGTGCTCTGGAGTGTACCTGGCGTTGTCGGCAAGGTACTGTGCGAATGCGCGGAATGGTGCAATGGTGCATCACATGCCAGCAATCCCAACCAGGCCGGCTGGTTTCATGTGGGGAGGACTACATACAGAAATGTTCCGAGTTGTCTATCCCCACCACCGAGTGGCGAGGAGCCAGACACGACGAAGAATGCCAGCGCGGCCAGCAAGTACAGGGTTGTTGTTGGTGGGAGGAGCAACAGGAATGACAGGGTGGTTGTTAACAACAGGCGCAACCGGAGGTGCCGAGTGGGCGTTGAGAACATTGGTCGGAACGGCAGCCTGCCAAAACAACGGACCCTGGGCGGGCCATGAAGCTGGTGGGGCTTGGCCAAGGTCGAACCTTGGCGCAATGACCTGGGTTGAGCACCACACGTACGCGTTGTACGGTGGGCATGGGGGAAGGAATGTGGCGATCAGAGACTGGAGCAAGGTCGGCATAATCGGGCACGGTTGGGGAGTGCGGAATAGCGTCTTGGGAGTCCTTGTCGTAAGGGGGTGGGTGGATGTCGCCTCGGTTGCGAATGCCGGCGCGCACGCGACGTTGTTGAGCAAAGTGTTGGAAGCGGGACTCTGCGCGGTGGCGTGGGAGGCGAGAGGGGACAGATTCGTGACCGCTGGAGACGGGGGGTGGGCGCGCCACCAGCGGGTTAGGTTCCGGGTCGGAGACGTTGGACAAAAGGAACTGGTGGAAAGCAAGGCGACTTGCCGACTCCCTTGCCTCGACGTCCGCGCGGTACAGCGCACCAAGCATTTGGCGGCGCTTTCGTGTCATTTCCTGCAGCTGCTGGCCCGTGCGACGCCGGGCGAAAGGAGGCTTGACGAGCGCGTTCGCCGTTGGACGGTGGCGCAGAGCTGGCGCCACGGTGGATGGCCCATCGCCGAGGGAAGGAGAGGGCCTCTTGCAAGGGGTGGTCTCGTCGACAATGGTAAGCATGCACAGGTCGTAAGTCAAGTCCTCCAGCTCGGGACCCCCCACTGGGGGTGCTCCATCTGGAGGTCTGCAAACGCCTCGATCAGTCCAGCAATGTCCGCTGTAGGTGTGCGAGCAGTGCGGCCCGGCTGGTGGGAAATAACGCGGGACCTCGGGACTTAGGAGGCGACACTAGCGTCCGCGGCAGGACGGACACGAATTAGCTGGAATCCGTGCTGGGAAACAACGTCGACCAGGATATCGAGGACGGCACTCCCCGAGTTATACGTGGCGGTGACCTGCACGTTCTGGATGTCAATGACGAGATATCGAGCACCCAGTACTCACGATTGACAAGGGACTTGGGGCAGAAGCGCTGTGGACGCCCGTCTGCTACCAAAGTCAGCCACAGCCACAGCCACAGCCACAGCCACAGCCACAGCCACAGCCAACCATTACTCACCCGGTTTACAACGCCCGTGACTTCCATGGTTCCTCCAGGTATGGGCGGCAGAAGCTTGATGCGACCCCAGAGGGCGAAGGAGAGGGTGGGAGGGGGTGGTGATGGTTGTTCAACAAGGAAAAGAGTCGAGGTGGTTGCCAAAGGACAAAAACGAGCAAGACGAACGGGAGGACGGGTGGATAAGAGATAAAAATGAGACTGTGAACAGGAGAAAGAAGAAGAGACGTTGTTGAGAGCGACAGTCCCCAAGATGACAAGAAGAGGAGGGAGAATGGGTGAGGGAAGGTGAGGTGGGAGGAAGACACAAAGGAAGACGATACATCGCTGGACTTATAAACCCAGCCGCAGTCTCTGTGGATGCTCGCTCGCCCATTTCTGGTCCTCTGGGAAATGCGCCACAGGGAGGGTGAGTGTTGGACATTTTGCATTTCGTCGCTGGCAAAGATACAGGGTCGGGGTGGGTCGAAATGAAGAAGGATGCAGAGTAAAGAATACCTACGGGAATTACAAGGATTATGTTTTATTTTTTGTAGATATGAGGGCGCATTTGATACCATGTGGCGCAACACCAACAGGGTACACCACCCAGTGGCGAGGAGCCAGACGCGACGAACGATACCCACGGGGCCAGGAGTTACAGGGAGGTTGGCCGGGAGGTTGACCGGGGGTGGGGCAGTGGCACATGTGCTGCCTGTAGCGGCATTCACCTGAGCGGGAGTGGAGTTGAGCTTCGCGGCAGGGGTTGGGTTGTTAACTTGGTGCAGAATGGAAGGTTGCGAAAATAGGGGAACATGGGCAGGCCATGTGGCTTGGCGTGTTGAGTTTGCGTCAAACCGTGGCTCGATGAGTCGTATGGAACACCAATTGTATGCATTGAAAAGTGGGCTGGGCTCTGCAGGGATGTTCCTGTTGAATACTGGTGCCAGCTGGGTGTAGGTGTCGTTACGATATGGTGCATAGCGACGAAGAGAGATACAGATTGGCCTCTAGTTAGTGCGAGCATGCACACTCGCACCGTGCAGAACCAAAATGTGGTCGCGCACGACTGAGAGTGGCACTTGCAACAGTAGGCAGGTACCGTTGGGGAGTCTGGCAGACGAGTGTCTTCGATATCCACCTCCTCGTAGGCGGGTGGCAATCCGGGTGGGGCAGTGCCGCCTTCGCTACGGAGACCGGCGCGGATGCTAGGTCGCTCAACAAAGTGGTCGAAGCGGGAGGCTTCTCGCACACAGGCCTCCCGCGGCAACGTGTCGGCTGGCGTGTGCGCCCTTTTGAAGGGAGAGAGACCGGGTGTCGAGAAGCCAGAGACTCGGAGACAGGCGGTTACGGCATGTAAACGTGCAGTCGGGTGCCAAAAGGCTCGGCCGGCTCGGCCCGGCTTGAGCAACGTGCAAGCGGATGGAATGTTGTTGTCACTGGAAGATGGTGTACTGTATGTACGTACAAATCGAGTCGTGGGGTGACTGATCTGGATTGTGCAACAGCTAAAGACCTGCTGTTGGAGGAAAGTGTCTGCCTTTTCAACGACCAGTTCTGCCATATGACAGCAACAGAAGAGGATCATTATTGAGCCGTTGGCTGGTTTCTGGACGTCCGTCGAAGTGCGCCATATTGTGCCCCCAAACACGACACACGTCTCAAAGATGTGCGGAAAGGACGCGTGGTCGAGCGCTGGTAGGGTGGGGGAAGGTGGTGTGACCGTTATGTATCATTGTGGCGATCCACTGTTCCGTATCAGCCACAAGGCGGAGAAGTAGGGAGTAGCTGGGTTTCTCTCGAGTTGAGGAGTGTCACTTGTTCAAGTGGAAACTTCACACGATTGTGTTCAATGTGGAGGTGGAAATCGATGCCTCAGCCTACGCCCCTGATTTGTGTGACCGACATTTCCCGTCGCAGAGCCGGCGATGGAACCGGGATGATTGTCCTGGGTGGCCAAATTGATGGCCACAATGACAGTGGCATACAATGGGTATTTACGTCCCCGGTAGCAAGCGGGGGTTGGTGACGGCGACCTTGGCCTGAGTTGTCAGATTCCAATGGGGATGAACCGGGAGTGTAATATGGACTTACCTTGCTGGCTGATTGTGGCAAGAGCCTCGCCAAAGCCCTTGCGTCCCTTGCTTTGTCACCGGCTGTGTGGCTATGGTGGATGCAGCAGAGACATTGATATGACAAGAAACGGGGTAAAGACTAGAAAAAAGACAGAGAGAGAGAGAGAAGGCGAATTGAATGTCCAATATATGTGGTTGAGTGGACTCCGGCGTGTCAAACCGCGCCCGCCTTCCATCTGGCAACAAACACGCGGCCCACCCTGCCGGGCCTGGAAATTCAGAGAGCTGGCGAAATAACGCGCGCATCCACCCCGCCATGCCCCTCCCAGGGGGATTGGCAAACGCCCCGCATACCCACGCATATCGCTGCCGTGTGTCTTTTGAGAGCGAGGAAGACCACACTTTACGAGTCCCCCCTTCGCAACCCTCAAACCCAACCACTGTCGTCGCGAGCGCTCTCCCGGGTTCCAAGGCGCACCTGAAGGCCACAAGGAACAGACCCAAGGAAGGGGGCCGAGCAAAATCATGGGAACTACACACACACACACTCACAAGGGAAGAACCTTTCTCGATCTTTGGGCGCGCGGGCTCCTCAGCTCTCGCTGAGATTGTTTTTCAATTTCCTTGATTTGTTTGAATTTTGCTGTTTTCTCAATCGCGCTTCCAGCGCTGTTAGCCTGGGGTATTTGCCCACTCTTGACGTTATACGGGCGTCTGTTAAGGTGTGCCGTGCTGTCTTACTTGATCACTCGTCAGAGCGTACCAGTCGCCATCAGCCCTTCGCCCAAGCCCAGCCACAATCGAGCGCACGTTCAGCGCCGGCTGGAGGCAACCAAATGGGTTAAGCGGGACAGTATCATAGTATTACATGCTAGAATTTACCCCTTGGAATGCTTGGATGTGCGTGTGTGCATACTAGGTCAGGCTCCTGGAGATGACCACCCCACCTCTGGCTGCCGTCACTGCTGTGCGTGGACCAATATTGAACCGGAGCCCGATGGAGAGGCTTACGGCTGTCCTCCCTGGCGCCACATTCATCCGTCCACTCTGCGGCGTGGGCGAGAAGCGAGTTATTTTTGGAATTTTTGAACGTGTCCACGGAATTCATCTCTGTTTGACACAAGATATGTAAGTAAGCTTTCATACCCCGGAGAGTACCACTGTGGCTTTCTCAAGTCAGTCCTTGACGCTGTACTGGTTACACAGATCGTATACTGGCACTGACAGCGATATTGTGCAACGGATGTTGCATGAATCGCAGAGAGAGACGGATGGTGCTCTATCTACGGTTGCGAGGGAGCACGCTCGCACCATTGCACAGAACCAACTGGTACTCGCGCACGACTGAGAGTGGCACTCGCAACAGTTATGACACTAGATGACCCCGCTGCATTTTCCTGTTTGTCGGACCTGTGCCCAGTGCCTCAAGATGACAGTGAATCTCCAGCTGGCTGGTTATGTCATGGCCAGTGTTAGCAAGAGCTTTTATTATGCTTCCTAATGGGCACGCTTGCGACAGTCAGTAGTGTTGGAGGGGCACTGTGCTCGGGCTCGGGCTCAGGATCTCATAGTCTCCCTTCATAGTCTCCGAGCACGCATCTCTCTTCTCTCTCTTCTATGCAACTCGTTTCAACAAGTAGCAGAAGATAGATGTAGCCCCCTCGACAGGGACGTTGTGGGAAGCGCAGCGGGACCGCCAAAGATACCGTTAGAGTCCATTTCATGTCGCCGTCGTTGGCAAAACAAGTATGTATCTGAGTCCGAGCGCTTGCGGCTTTGTGACCGTGCATAAAGGTCGGCGCAGTCCTTAGTGGCCCATAAATTCCAGGCAGATAGGACAGTGTGCATACGCCTGTGGCACATGGCGCTCCAGCCTGCGCTCGATGGTCGCCTCTGGGTCGGGTTGAAAGACCGTAAGGAGGAACGCGGCCTTGCCCAGGGGCTGAAGTGCGGAGAGGCTGACGGGATACTGAGCTTTTAAAGAGTGATGAAGACTGAGCGAATGCCTGATGTTAGTGTAGTCGGAGATGTTTGGAAAAGACTGAACGCCGAGGAGTATGTTGAAGGTGGCGGCGAGCTTGGGCGCGGACGACTGCGCAAGGGAGCCACCTTGATATCCAGGCGGAGACACTAAAGCGGGGTCCACCACAGCCGTGTCGCAGCATTGTGTGTTGCTACCATGGTGTGGCAGTGACCGTAGAACAACGAGGTCTTGGGGCATAATCAACGCGGGGGAGCGAGATCCTTGGCCGTGGGAGAAGCAACCTTGTTGCTGAGTTGAGACGATCTTCATTTTGTCGTTACCAACGTCCTTTATGGACAGGCTGAGCTGTGACAGTGTCAGTTTTGCATTGGGTTCAAAAGAAGAGAACCTCACAACCTGCTCCCTGTGTTTATGTCAAGATGGTGGCAGCCGCTGCAATTGCTGTCCCCTTCGAACGACGCTCGGGTGGTCCTGTATGTGATGAGTGAGAGTTCCAGGGTAGCTAATACCCTGGTACTGAGGTTGTGAGTGTCGCTGAAAGAAGGAGGAATGAAGCGGGCGTTGAGAGGCGAACACTGTTGGTACTGCAGTGCGATATCTCCCCGTCGGCAAATTGATGCGCGCATTCCTCGGTGACGAAAGAAACACGGCGAGGGCGTCGGCTTCGGGGCTTGGTGTGTTGGGTTTGTACGCCTGGGAGTGCTGCAATAGACGTGCATTATGACGCCTTTGCCTGCTTCGCAGTTCCCGTCCAGGTGGGAGTGCCGGTGGTCCAGCTGGACCGGCGGTTCGTCGCCGTCTTCAGAGCCGGAGAGGATAGGCCCGTGGAGCTGGTTTTGCCGTACTGGGGAGGGGCGGCGCAGTGTTGAGCGGCTTCACAGTCGTATCGGGATTGTAACGATGCGGGTGCGGTGGTAGGAGGGTGCAGAAGAAGGTATGCAGTGCCGTGGTGTTGATGACAAGGCGCTCCTGGCAAATGATTCTCATTGCTACATAGGTGGTCCGTGGAGTAGTCGTTCTCTTCGAGTGACGTGGAGGGACCTTTTGTGACGTCGAACGGGCGTTGTACTCAAGTCTCTGTGTGCGGGGCATGCGGACCTCGCTCTCCTCTTGATACCTGCGGACGGACACGAGAGACGAGAGAACTTGTCCTTCTTAGCCGTGTGGAGGCCACCTTCGTCATCGGCATTGTCGTTGATGAGGCGCTTCACCGTCTTGACCGCCGTTGTGTCGTATTCATGTTCCTGTGTTTGAGGTACGTGGTTACATAGTCTTCTCGCGCGCCGGTGAGGTTCTGCTTGCAGATCAGACGGGGCGGCCCATCACTGGGGGCAAAGAATCACTCATCAATCTGGCCGATGGTGTCGTCGCAGATTTGCCTCGGGAACCAGTGGAGTGCTGCTTTCCGATCAGACGGGGTGGCCCATCACTGGAGGCAACGAACCCCTCAGTAATCTGGCCCATGGTGATGATGGTAAAGCAAATGGGGTTGGCGGTGCGACAGATCTGGATCAGACATGGGATGCTTCACAGAGGACGTGCGACGAAACGTCTGTGTGTCTTGGTCCACAGCCTGGATGGAAAAGATTGCTGCAGCCGTCAGCTTCGGTTCAGAGTTGAAGAGAAGGGGAACTCATGACGAACTATGAGATCCACATAGTGCACTGTCCGGTTCGAGATGTTCGGCGTACCCATCCTATGGGGGGGGGGGGGGGGGGGGGGGGGGGGGGCGTGCGTACGAGCGTCTGGGTGGTGCAGCGACCATGGGCGGCGTCGAGGTGGGAGTTGGGGCGGTTAGTGCCAACTTGTCGGCGCGATCTCTGGCGCACTTTGCCGTCCTCTGAAACGTCGACCTCAGCAATGGGAGAAGCCTGGCGTTGGTGATGGGGCTAGCCCTGACAGTGTGTGGCCGTTGATATCGACAATGAAGCGCTGGAAAGCGTCCTTCAGCTTGTGCTTGTCGAGATCAACCGTGTGAGGGTCATGTCGACGTGTCGACAGAACCCGAACACGCGGGGGCTCGAGTTCTTCCACGCTACAAGGTATCGGCCTGTCGCCATCCACATGTATGTTGCTCTTGCGCTGGCGAGGGTGCATGGCAGAACGTTTTGAGCGGAGGCTGAACTGAGGCAGGGAGAGGTCGAGGTCGACGTTGAACGTCCTCGTAGCTGTCCGTTGTTGACAGAAAATCTGAACTGTCGTGCGACGCTTGAGTGATGGAGTGGTGCGGAACCGCCATTGTCGCCGCTGCTGCCTCGTGCGGCCAAGTCAGGTAATTCTGGAACGCGGCCGCTCTGGGGAAGCCAAAGGAACCGCCGACTAGGAGCTCAGGTTGGCGTGCTCCACACCTGCGGGCTGAAGACAACATAAGAGGGATGTAGAGGGGGGAAGAGAAACGATCCTGGGAGAGCTGGCAGGTCGAACGCTTTGACATACCTTGATCGCCGACAATTCGGGTGGGAGGGGTGTGTTGGACAGGATGGGATTAGGGGATGAAGGGGATGAATGGGATGAATGGAATGAAGAGGATGTGTGGTTAACGAGATGAAGGAGTTCCTACATCACGGGATCATCATCAGTGTATCAGTCTGTCACCATTGAACGGATAGTAAGCTCAAGTGCTCAGTGATCTGTACGTGCATCAAAAGCAACTAGCAAAGCAAGTGCATCGGTAAACACGAGCTATAAATGGAGTCAAAGAACCGGTAGAACTGGCACAGTGCGCAGTGGGCTTGGGGGTGACAGGTTCTAAGCGTCGACAGGCTTGCGCTGAGCGCGACGCTTGTTCTTCGGAATTGGCGCGAAGTACTGGGCGTCGTCACACTTGTCGCCCTTGATGACGCGAGGCGATCCGGGCCAGAGGGGGAGCGCGGGCTTGACGAGGTTGACCTGTGTAACGAGGGTGTCAGTCTCGCAATTCAGGTATGTATAAGAGGAGAGATACTCACGAGCTTGGGCAGGTCGCGACCGCCGACGTCCTCGTCCTCGTTCCTGCCGTTCATCTCCGCCCAGGTGCGCTTACGCGCTCCGGAGCTGTAGATTTTCTTTCCAGCCTTGAACATAACCTTCTTAATCTTAAAGATGACATAGGACGAAACGGCCAGAGCGTACGTTCCGTCGGGGTTAAACTTGTCCTTCTCGAGGGTCTTCTGGACGACAGTGCAAACAGGGAGCTGGTTCTCGCCAATGTTGTCGAACTTGTCGAGCTTGTCAGGCTCGTCGTCGGAGCTCGATTCGTCTTCCAACTGGAGGTCCTTGAGTTGGTTGGCGAGAATCAGATCACGGAAGAGAGACATGGTGTTGATGAGAGTGTTTGGAAAGAAGAGAAAGTGAGAAGCAACGGCGGGCACCCAATAAATACATTTCAGCCGCTGCCTGGGGCTGCCTAGGCTGCCTCTACTGACCAACCATGCCAAACCGCGCTGGAGACAAAACAGGAAGCGGAACAGCCAAGGATATGGGGCAGGAAAGAGGGGGGGGGGGAGAGAGAGATGTGTGTTTGGGCATTTTGGATTTTGTCGCCGGCAAAAAAACAGGGTCGAGGTATGTGCGATGTCGTCGCCCAGCTGTTCTGCTGCTGTCTGGATCTCTGTCTGCGCTACCCCCTCTCCCCCACCGGTCGCCTCCATTCACTCTTAGTTTGGCTACTGGGTGTGCGTGCAGGAACGTCGAGGGGGTCAATGTGTCACCAATCCTTGGCGCGTGGGTTGCGCGGTCCCGTCGCGGCCTGCCGAGTGTGTCTGCTGAACGCAGGCCGAGGGGACACGGTGTGGGGTGGCAGGTGGGGGGGGGGGAGTCTCCCGCACGCGCGAGCCGGTGCCCGGTGGGGGAGATGAATACGTGTGCAGGCGGTGTGTGTCTTCACACACCGGGGCCGTGTTGTCGCCACCGACGTCCTGTTGGGTCTAGGGCGACCGTCTGCCGGCCCGTTGGGACCCACACACGGTTTTGTTGTAGATGGACAGTCATCCCAAATTTTCGGTGCAGATTCCATGCTTCGGAGTGCTTGGATGTGTGGATGCATGCTTTGCGGTGGCTCGAGACCCAAACTGGGCGGCGGGGTTGGGTGGTCGTGTGTGGGTGTGGGTGAACTGCGTTCCTGAATTCGAAGATTGCGGGGCCACAATGTCGCCACCAGTGTGTGGCATTCCGTCCGGCCCCGGGTGCCACCCACATCAGAATTTCCTGCCCACACTGCAATCTTCACCACCAGATACATGCTCACAGAGAATAGCTTCTTGCTTCCTTCAATGTTGTCCTCGACAAAGGTCGTTGCTGGGTATACGTTTTGGCAGCCGGTTGCCGCAACTAGATAGCCGGCTCCCGAGTTTTGGGTGGACAGAGATACGACGGGAGCGGCGAGAGCTGTCCGCCGGCAGTGGCATCCCCCATTGCCATGTCCCGGTCGTCTTCAATGGAGACAACTGGCAACCGGTCAGCATGAGTACAAGCATGTGTGGTGGCGTGGCCATGCGCTCACCACTCGCCGCAGTCTGCAATGGCCAAGGGTGCGTCATGCATGTGGGACAGGATTTGCGGACAAGACGGTGCGGATCTGCCGTGGCATTGCCGCTTTCGGAGCCGTCGAGTAAATGTCCTCGCACCAGGACTGCTCTTGAGAGTTTGCTTGTGCGGTCTTGTATGAGGCTCCTCTGACACGGCCTGGTCATTCAGACGTTCAACTCGCGCATGCCTCGAGCTTTCGTGAGGCGAATGTCGTTTGGAGTACGACAACCACCAGGTTTGCCGTGATAAGCGCGGCAATGAAAGTGGCCTTTTCCCTATCAATCCGTTGCTTTTCGTTTCTCCCTTTGACATTGTGGCTTGGTCGGGGCAACTGGAGGCGCAGCACGGTATGCACGCGATGTGCATGGAACCTGCTGCATCCCTTTGCGGTATGCTGGAGTAACTCGTTGAATGGCTGGAGTAACTCGGCGTGTGGTGTGGCGGAGTGCGGGATGGGAGGCACCGGCGGCAGTGGCCGCAGTCGTCTTCGATTCCGCGTTGCAGCTTTCACTGTTCTTTACAGGCACGGACTACGCTGGGCGTGTGGGTATGGGGAATCTTGCTTGAGAGGACACAACGAGCATCTTGGCCACGGAATGCGAGTAGCGACCTCGCTCCGCTGCCTGGCGGAGAATTGTTGTGTCCCGATCGGACACTGCTCGGATCGGCGCTAGCAAAGCAACTGCCGGGCTCTCCGCACTAGAGAGGTCGATGCCGGCGGCTGGGATGTGGCTTGGCGTCTGGCGCATGTGGTCGTGGTGGTCACTGCGTGTGTTGTTCTGTTCGCTCCGGAGGTGAAGCTGGGGGTCGAGAGGCGGCGTGGCGGAAATATGGCGGGTCCAGGCGACGGGATAAGGTGTTGCTGCCTGCGAATGGTGGTCAGGATGTCGCACCGCCATCTTGCGGAGCCACAGTACCCACAGGCCTGCGCCGACTGTTGCTGCATGGGAACCCCCACACAGCCAGAAAGTCCAGCTGCAAGCACATCTTTTGGCGGTGTGGCGATGCGGCATCGTGACATCGTGGCGGTCAGTTCTTGAGAGAGCCTTGAATATTCGCATGGTGGGCTGAACGTGAGCCGCGGTCGAACACGCCACCAAAGTGGATATTCAGGGTCCGGTGTTGTGCTGGTTAGAACCCTTGCAGAGGCCGTGCACAGTGCGAGGGTATAGTGTGAGGGTGAGGCGTGGGCGATCACAAGCCGTCCGCGGCGGTCGATCACCGGGCTGCCACCACCGAATCTGGGCGATTGTTGCCACAACGCCACAACAGCAGGCGGTCAACGTCCATTGACATGCGTCCGCACCATGATATGGGCAAGGGCGAAGCACTTGCCCACGTATGAGACACGGAGACACGAGAGTTCCATCAACCGCGTGTGGCTAGACAAGAGTGTGACCAGGAGCGGCTGTCGATAAGCAAGGTTCGAAACAGGTGCACTCTTCCGGATGCGGTCGGTTGCAAATGCTTGTGGTGCGCGATGGACTCGGCCTTGGCCGGTCGGTTTGCCGGTCGGTGTGGTTGCACTTGGGGGAGGGGGGTCATGGACAAAGGACGGGAGACACAGAGAAGATCGTCGACAGAGAGAGAGCCCGGTCCGAAGGGTGAAAGGATTGCGTGCCCATTTGCTGCCGCTCGACAGGCAATTGCCGCTGGTATTGGTGGTACATTAGGTTACCGAGACGGCGCTAGCTGTGCAGGTAGGAGGTCTGGGGGACGACACACAACACGGTCTCTCTCTCAAGCGCTTGACTGAGGAATTGGATGAGATTGTCGAAATGGCCGATTCGACGGAAACCAGATTCCAGCCGCCACGGGAATCTGCCACACAACCGCCATGCCGCCATGAGACCTCATGGTTTTGGGCCTGCTTTTGGTGCTTGGCGCTGTGCAAAGCAAACGAGCCGTTGGCGTGACCCTTGTGGAGGTGCTTAGCGACAGGATACAAGGACATATGCATGGAACTCGGATCGGATAGCAGAGGATCTGGAGAGAGAGGACATACTGGCAGTGTGGACGGGGACACTCTTTCGAATCCAGCGGCCGGCAGATCCAGTGGCCAGCTGCCAGCAGTCGCCTCCTGTACCAACGCGTCTGTCAGACTGTGTGTGTACATGAGGGTGCGGCAGGACGTGTCGGGTGGGTCGGGTGAGAGACGAGGCACACACCACTCGCCCCCCCTTCCACACCCGCCCAGCAACCAGCCATATGCCTTTGAGCGAGAGTGATCCCAGCCAGCAGGCAGCTGCCAGCCAGCTGCCACCCCAGCCGGCACCGTGTCCGCCAGAGCCATGAGCCAGTAGAGCCAGAGTGGGCGAGCGAGCACGCGGGCAACGCGCAACCCACGCGCTCTGCACATGGGCGGCCGCGCGTGCACTGCGTGTGGATTTTGGGTTTTCCATTAGCCGTGTCTCAGATCTCATGTCAACAAGTCCAGGGCTCCAGGTGGGCTTGGCGTGGTCGACCGTTTCAGCACACGCCAAGCGATGTCCATGAATTCTGAATTGACCTCCAGCCAGCCATCTGACGCGCACAGCCTCTCGGATGCATTCAGTCACGTGACCAGCAGCTCATCGAGCGGGAATAGCGCCGTCGGCGTTATGTGTGTGGCCCATGTATTCCCTCACGTGACTTCACGTGACTCGGATCACGCCGTAGGATCACGCAGGCCTCACGTGACTAGGATCACGCAGGTGAGTCAACCCCGGTCAGCTGCAATCAGCTGGGTGCATTTTCAGCAACGTCACTGTAAATGAAGAACGTGGCAACGTCGTGAGTCGCACGTGTTGCGCACGTGAAGCTCGACGCTGCGCAGATCGGGCTATCGGCCACAGGCCCGTAGTTTGTTCTCCCGCTCGATGCCCCAGCCTGCTGAGGTGTCTTGAGACAGATTCCCGTGGCAGCGGGCATGAGTAAGTGGTAGGTAGCATCCTCGTCTTCGGGTACATGCCTCTGTGGTTCTGACTTGCTCACGAGACTGAGCAATCCGTGGCAGTGCGGCCTGCTCTCATATTCCAAAGCCATGTCGACATTAAAAAGGTCCCGACAGCTATGTGGCGTCGCCACTGCAAGAACCAGCACCCTCGTTCTCAAGCTGTTCTCAAGCTGTTCTCAAACTGTTCTCAAGCTGTACTCGACTGGATACAGGGAGGTCGCTTCAATGCACAATACGGTGCGCTCTTTCGGATCTACATGTGAGGACGGATGAGCTCCGTTGCAAAGAACAAAGTGAGGACGCATGTGGCTTTGTGGCGGAAAAAAAAAAAAACGGCCGGGAATTTTGATCTTTGGTCAGCAGTCATCAGTCAATGGTCTGTGACAGGTAGGTAAAAGACAGCAGGGTGGGCACTCAGCAGCGCTCCGTATTCAATGCATGCAGATATTGCATAGAAGGACAGCGAACTTGAAGCAATAAGATGTCCCGAGAATGGTAAAACGCGTGTGGCAGTGGGAGCGTAAATCGGACCATTCCTTCACAGTTGGCGCGACGTTGCTTGTGGCACCTTTTCTGGGAACGGACATAGGTGTCCCCTCCCTTGCTCTCGTTGTCACTGCAGGTGTGTGCGCCTGAGATAGAGGTTGCAGTTACGGACCGGTGATGTCGTCGACGGGCCTCCATGGTTGCGAGGACGGTCTTGGAAAGATCCTTGCTTCGGCGCGTAGCCTCCTTGCGTGCAACAAGTAAGATGGTCTTTGGGCTTCGTCCCTGGAGTGCCCGTGTGTTCGCCGTCAATCTCGGAGAAGGAGCGGTCAAGTTCGTTCTCGCGGTCAAGTTCGTTCTCGCGGTGGAGTTCGTTCTCGCGGTGGAGTTCGTTCTCGCGGTGGAGTTCGTTCTCGCGGTGGAGTTCGTTCTCGCGGTGGAGTTCGTTCTCGCGGTCGAGTTCGTTCTCGCGGGCTAGCTCGGCGTCGCAGTCTCGCCGTCACGCTCAGCGATGGCCGCAGCGGCGTGCTTGCAATGGCTATTCCATGTGTGCCCAGGTTTCAGAGGATCAAACATGACTGTGTCTCTGGTCATCGACTGCAAAAAGGTGGCAGAGGCAGGAATCGTGGCGGCCGACAACGCTGCCATCTGAGGTGGTCGAGCCCCCAAGGTTCGCTGACGGCGCGTTCAATCCACAAGTCTGCGGTGGTGTGGCATATGCCAGTATTGTTGGAACAGGTTCATGGGCCTCCAGAAGAGAGGCTGAGTAGTGGTGGCTTGCGGAAGAGGGTGAGTTAGATGCGTCCATGGCTTCGTCGCGATGCTCTCGATGGTCTTTGGTGACCTCGAGAAGCGGACCTGTTGGTTGTCCTGGTCCTCGTTGTCCGCTTCGCGGTCAGCACGGCTGTGCTTGAGATTAATACTGGAGGAGATGAAGTCGGTGGGAGCTTCCAACCCGATGGGCGAGTTGGTCTGGTCCTTGGCGGCTTTGTCCTCGCTCCCCAGCGTATGTAAAGCTTGGCGGTGGCAGGGTTGGGTCTTCCGCCGGCTGGTTGCATCGCCCTCGCCCTACACCTGGCAGACGAGATCCATGAGCAAGAGAAGAGTGATCTTGATAGGTCTGCGCATGTGCGGGTCTAGCTGGGCGTCGACAAGATAGGAGGTGCGAGGGACAGTGTTGAGGTGAAGCCGATCAGGACGTGGTCCTTGGTCTTGTCCCCAAAGCACGAGTCTTGGCCTACTTGCGGTATCCTTGTGATGTGGGACGTCCTGTTAAACGACATCAGGATGTGAGAGGCGCTCATCCTGAGACGAACCATTCCTCGTCGAGGCGTTGAATAGGGGGAAGCAGCCGAAGTGGACGTGGGAGTCAAAACACTTGGAGGTGCTGGACGACAAACCGAGCGGGAGTTTGTGTCTCGACTGGGGACCGACGGCGGAGTTTGAGAATAGAGGGATTCCGAGGATGAGCGCAGGCGAGCCGAGCTGAAGTGTCACCTCCTCAGATGTTGAGCACAAAAGGTATGGGCGAAGTAGCGACAGTACCCCAGGCTGGAGTCGGGAGTCGATGGTAGGCGGACGGCCGCTTCCACCCACTGAAACGCCGATTGGGATCCCACGTCGGCGTCGGGAAATCTCTTGCCGACAAACGCGCCCTCCTCCGCCTCTTGGTAATCCGACGTGGTGAAGGTCAGCCTTGAATCTGCCCCGGTGGGTGCGTGGGCCGGTTCCGGCTCTTTGTCAGGCTGAAGCTGCTGACACCGCCAGCTGCTGACTGGCAGCTTTGCCCGCTGAAGCGGTTGGGAACGTGGCAGCTGCAGCGTCGGATTGGAGTTGGGGTGGATGTACCACCGTCGAAGCAAAAGGTAAGTCAATTGTCTCCGGCCTTGTAGAACTATGAGGAGTGTCAGTGGCTGCTCACAAGGGTCGTTTGTTAACGGCAATGGCTGTCACGACGAGTTGGAGCACTGCCACGGACACGTACCGTATAGTTGTCTTCCTGATTCGGGTCCAGGGCGACCGAGATCCCGAGAGCTTGTCTTTCGCGTGGTAGACCTGTGGAGGTAATAAGAGTAACGGAGCTCCGCCACAGCGTCAATAGGTGGGACGCTGTGACCCCAGTTACCAGGACAAGGAGGGCCCGCGGCATCTCTACATATTGACGACGCTGCCTCCGCCTGTGGCACTCGGAGCGCAATGGAATTGCGCAACGATCCTGCGATAGCCAGCGAGTCTAAAGCTTGACATGAACCAGCAACACCTGACGGATGGCAAATCATCGATGGCCGACGGGCGCCTGCTGACCACTGACTACTGCCTTTTGGACGCACCTGAGCGACGTGGTTGTGATGCGGTCCTCGGCCGTCTCTGGTCGGCAAAATACCACCATGTGACGTCAATGCGCCACCCCTCGCTACCGTGCTCTCAGACACGACACCACGGATGAGCAAACATCGAGAACAGTTGCCCCCAAGTAGACCAGGAGTGCTCTGAAAGCTCCCAGGGTGTTGGTATTTGTGCCAGGTTGACAAGACAGGTTTGGGCACGAAGACAGCAAGGCACCACGATCTCACCAACACAACCGTCTCCGCGCCGAGCTGTGCGACTGGAATCACCAGCACCCTCGCCACCGCTTGAAACCCGGCGTGGCTCACGGCAGGGAGAACCAGAACACGTGGGGCTCTCATCGAGTCCTTCCACGCTGCAAAGCATCGTCGTGTCGTCATCCTCGTGCTGGCAAGTCAGGTAGGTCTGGAACATTGGTGTGGCTGTTCGCACGTTCGCGGCCGCTCTGGAGAAGCACAGGGCACCGCCGAGTAGGAGCGCAGGCTGGCGTGCTCCACACCTGCCGACGGTTGTAGAGGGGGGAATAGGAACGATCCCGTGAGAGCTGGCAGGTCGAGCGCTTTGCCACACCTTGAGCGTGCTGTTACGATATGATGCATAGAGACGAAGAGAGATACGGATCGCACTCTAGTTAGTGCGAGCGTGCACGCTCGCACCGTACGGAACCAAAATGTGGTCGCGCACGACTGAGAGTGGCACTTGCAACAGAGCGCCGACAACTCGGCTGGAAGGATGACGAGGATGTGTGGCCTGTGGTAAACGAGATGAAGGAGTTCCTACGTCACGGGGTCATCACCAGTGTATAGTTCTGTCACCATTGTACGGATAGTAAGCTCAAGTGCTCAGTGATCTGCACGTGCATCAAAAGCAACTGCATCGGTGAGAGACGAGCTATGAAAGAGGTGGACGAAGGACCTCTAGGACTGGCAGCTGGGCAGTGCGCAGTGCAGGCTGGACCGGGTGAAAGCGTCTAGGCGGTGGCTTGAATCTTGCGCTGGTTGCGGCGCATGTTCTTGTTGTCGGCAGCAACGTAGTCCGTGTTGTGTCACCTTGTCACCGGTGACGACGCCGTTGGTCTTGTTGTTGGTGTGGTCGCCGTTTTAGTAACCCGCTCAGTGGGGGAGACCACGAACGGTGCGGCGCTGGCGAGTGTGCTTGCGGGGAACCTTCGGGGCAAAGAACTTGGGGTCGAGGACGTCGCCGCGAATCAGGCTCTTGCGCGCAATCTTCTGCAACGTGTGTCAGTTCACACATTTATGGATTCAAGTGGAGGAGAGCTCACGTAGTGGGTGTACGTCTCCTTGTCGACGTCGACCTCAGCCACTCCTCCACTCGACTCTGGTATCTGGACCTCTCTCTCACACCATCCGTCTCAACTTTGTGGGGCTCCCTACTTCCCTTGCGAAGGAGGCCCTTGATGGAAACCTGTAACGAGTGTCAGTGTTCCAGCCGTTCTAGATTCAAGAGAAGGAGAGCTCACCTTCTTCTCGTCCTCGAGGACGAGAACCTTCTTGAACTGTCCGGCGACAAGCTTGACGCCGGGGTCCTGTAATGGGTGTCAGCTTTGCTGGGTTGGGTTCGAGACGAAGGGAGCTCACCGTGTCGAAGCGCACATGCTTGTTAGTCGCGGGGTCCTCCGCGAGGGTCTTGCGCTTCGTCGTCGTGTCGGCGACCTGCTGGAGGTGGAGCTTGGAGGGGGGGAGGGGGTTGCCCTTCTTGATGTAGAGGCGCGCGGGCGCAACCTTGATGTCTTGGGCGCCCTTCAGTTGAGCGACACGGCGAGGGAGGGGGCAGATGAGACGAGAAGTGGCGTTCATCTTGACGTTTAAGGTAGATGGACGAACGAATGAAAGGTTATGGGTGATGGAGAGAAAGAGAGAAGACAGAATGCATCTGTGCAGGCATATATATACCTTGCAGCGGGGTCTGCCTGGGGGCTGGGATGACTGGACTGGACAAACACCGCCGACGTGGCTGGGGAGAGGGTGGGAGCGCAGCACGCCCAAGAGCCAGGAGGTTGTGGATCTGTGTGTGTGTGTGCGTACAGGTGTGTGTGGCCGATCCAGACCAGCCACGCCCGGCTCCCAGAGGCCAGAGGCCCACGGTGAGGCTGCAGCCTCTGGCCCCTCTGGCTTCCTGCATGCCGCGTCGATCAGCTGCGCCTGTTACACGGGGGGCAACGTCGGATCGTCGTGTGCGTGTCTACCGCTCCAGATGCGCACACACACGTCACGGCGTCCTGCTCTCCGCTGATCCGCTGGCCGAGTGGCCCGGGCCAAACGGAGTGTCATCGGGCTAAACTGTGACACTCTTTCCAAGGCCATACCTGTGGCAGACAAGGGGTTGGGAAGCGACACGGTATGCGGGGCCATGCCTCTTTCTGCATCAGACACGGCGAGCGGTCAGTATTGAGCAAGATGGAGAGTTTCAGAGCGGGCGAGGGTTAATGTCGGGCAGTGCATCAACCAGCGTCCTGTACACATGAGAGAAGGCGGCAAAAGAAAATCCCATGGCAGCGGCGCAGAACCGTCAGGCAGTACCAGATCCAACGCCCAGGCGCCCAGATGCTGCACATGACGTGCTTCTGTGTCATTTTCTGTAGGACAGCTTTTTAGGGCACAATGGTCGTGCACCTTTCCAATTGTACATGGTATGAGAGCGTGGGATTATCGCTTGTGTGAGGATCAGCAGAACCTTCACACGGTGTGTGGCAGGGGAGCCGCTCCGTCACCAGGCGCAGAGTGCACCGCCTGCTGTCTCTCTGGTTTCTGTCTCGCCCATTGCAAATTGCGAAGGGATCAAGGCGGTTTCCTTGGACATTCCGGTACACTCTGCTTGGTTTGACCGGGCGTGGTGCACAATACAGAGGCGGCAGCCGGCTGCCCGAGTAAGTGTGGGCCGCCGCTAGCTTCATTGTCACGAGCCCCGAAGCCGAATCGTCACGTCAATTCGTGGTGAGGAACTGCTCGGCCACGAACAGAAGCTATCTAGGAGATCCCTATGACGCGGGTACTTAGTATGTGACCACTCATCGTCTCCTGCGACTGCTACGGGCGATGTATTTACCGGCTGAATTTAATGGATTAAATTAGGAAAAAATAGGCAAAAACATTCTGGAGGACTTCCGTTTTCAATGTTATCCTCCCTCGCGGTGACGATAACGCAGGATTCGCAGGATCCAGTCCTTCCTCACTATGACCTATTGGTTGGGCAATACAAGCGACGGCCTCGTCAGTCACATTCGACCTCAGAGCGCCATTTTCATCGGTAGCCAGCGGAGCTTAGGTTGGGTCTGCGGTATTCGGGGGAACAGAAGTGTGGTCTACCTGCTAAACACAGCTAGTTCATCTCCTTTTCCGCCGTATCCACGGTCACTTGCCACTGGTGGAATGACGCCCACATTCATGCACTGCATGCACTGCCCCGCCCCCACGTGCCCCCACAGATCGGCAGATCGGCAGAGGACGAGCACGCCCTTGCGAGAGAGGGGAGGTGGACACCGCCTCTGTCTATAGGCTGGGCGGTCTCGCGGGGATGGGGGGTGGGCTGGTACACCGGAGTCCAGTCAACCACATATATATTAGGCATGCAACTCACCTTCTTTCTCTCTTTCTCTTTGTCTCTTCTTCATTCTTCATTTCTTGTTTTTTTTTACAATCATGTGCACCGGCGCCTGCAGCTGCGACCCCGCGGCTATCCCTCTCCCCCCTTCTCGCCCCTCGTCCCCCTTCAACAAGCCCGGCACGCACCAGCGTGAGGCCGGCGAGGATCTGGAGTTCTGGACCGACACTCGCGCTCCCAAGCGCGGCAAGAACGAGGCGACAATCCTCGTCAACCTCGACGAGGAGTGCTGGCAGCTGGACGACGGCAATGATACCGTGATGGGTTCATCCCACACCTGTTTCAACACCGCCCGCTTCGCCAGCGACGGTGAGGACATCAAGATGATCGGCGCCCTCACCGTTCACCGCGGCTGCCAGGTAAGTTCCATTGCGTTCCATGTTATGTTGCTACTCTGATTGGATTTGGGACTAACACTACAACCGAAGGGTCAGGAGGAGACTGTGACCATGGGTGTTGCCCCCGGCAGCGACGTACGTAGCAATCCACTGCCATTGTGGCCACCCGCGTTCGATGCCGATCACCCAGTCTGCCGCCACCACCCTCGAGGAGCCCGCGACCGCCGATACCCCTAAATACCCCTAACGCCGAGGCTCAGGTAAGTCCATTGCACTCCCCTGTCACTGTGGCCATCCGCCTTCGATGCTGATCACCCAGGCCGAGAACGAGGATGAGCCCGAGGCCGCCAACGCCGTCGCCGCCCACGACGAGCAGGACTCGGATGACGAGGTAAATCCATTGCACTCCCCTGCCATTGTGGCCATCCGCGTTCAATGCTGACCACCCAGGCCGACGATGTCGAGGAGGAGGAGCGCGCCGCCAGCGTCGCCACCTCCGATGAGGACTCGGACGCCCAGGTAAGTCCATTGCACTCCCCTGCCACTGTGCCATCCGCGTTCAATGCTGACCACCCAGGCCGACGATGTCGAGGAGGAGGAGCGCGCGGCCGTCGCCGCCCAAGAGGAGGACTCCGACGCACAGGTAAGTCCATTGCACTCCCCTGCCACTGTGCCATCCGCGTTCGATGCTGATCACCCAGGCCGAGCCCGAGGACGACAACAAGGAGGTCGACGACTACTCGTCGGAGGAGGAGGACACCAACGGCAAGGACGACCCCGCGGTTGACAAGGTAAGTTCCCATGAATGTCACTGCCATTTTGGCCACCTGCATTGAGGACTGACAACCCAGGGCAACGACCCTATCGCCGCTCTGCAGGCTCAGTTCTCTGTCCTGCAGGCCATGATGGGCAACCTTGCCCAGCAGCTGGCCGCCATCACTCCTGGCTCGACGGACTCCGATGTAAGTCCACCGGTATGAGACTTGCAGCTGACGCCCTAATCAGGTTTCCCAGCACCGCACCGTCACGCGCGCGACCCATGAGAAGCAGTCCCGCGGTGGACCCTCGCAGCCAGGAGAACGAGGAAGTCAGTACCCATTGAAAGCCAGCAGCGGCCACGGTTGTATCGGGATGCCTTTCGCGCCACATGCGATCACGAAGAGGATGTAAGTCTTTGCGACAAGAGGGAGGAGGACCTCGTGCGAGAGGCTGTGTCGTGGACTGTGCCCCAGACTGAGTCGCCCCCGAGATCTCCCTCCCTCTTGTCGCAAAGACTTACATCCTCTTCGTGATCGCATGTGGCGCGAAAGGCATCCCGATACAACCGTGGCCGCTGCTGGCTTTCATGGGCTCGGGCCACACCCGCGCCAACACGGCAGTATTTGCCGCTGATGGCCCCGACGTCCTGATGGTGGATGTCCTCCAGTGCCACCTTCGCCGCCGACGGCCCCGACGTCGTCAGCGCTGAAGATCCGTCGTGGCTGCCAGGTAAGTTTCATTGCGTTCCATGTTATGTTGCTTACTCTGATTGGATTTGGACTGACACCGCAACCGAAGGGCCATGACAAGGTGATTCTGGCCGTGGGTGATGCCCCGGTCAACGACGTACGTAGCAATCCCCTGCCATTGTGGCCATCCAGCGTTCCATGCTGATCACCCAGGTCGACGACGACGAGGACGACGAGAGTGTGGGTGCTGGACAGGTAAGTTCCCATGAATGCCACTGTCATTGTGGCCACCTGCATTGGAGACTGACAACCCAGGGCAACGACCGCATCTCTGCGCTTCAAGCCCAGGTTGCCCTCCTCGCTCAGATGCTCGGCGATGTGGGTGAGGAACTTGCCAACCTCAAGGTCGCCTCCACCGCCCCCGAGGTAAGTCCACCGGTATGAGACTTGCAGCTGACGCCCTAATCAGGTCTCCAACAAGAACCACCGCGCCGTCACTCGCGCCACTCAGGACAAGAAAGCTCGCGGTGGCCCATCGGAGTGATCTGTCGAGAGTCTCGTATGGGAGGGGGGCTTGTGACATGTACCATAGTAAAGGCTCAGTGTAGGAGTTGTCGTTCGGCATGATGAATGTTGCTGTCTTGTATGCCAGTCACAGAGCACTGACCACTGATCCCTTGAGGAAGACACAGTCCATGGCCGCCGACTCTAAAAACCGCCGCATCTGGTTTGCCGGACGTGATATGGATGCTATGTAAAGGGCCATCTTCAATTCCATCACCCACCACACATGGTTTCTCTTTTTGTTTACTGGTCTGGGTTATATGTCACTCATGTAAGCCCGGATGCCCATCTCGAGGTGCACGAGAGTTGCGTGACGACCAAGAATGAGTGCGCACCACGAACAAGCTCTAGTACACTCGGCTGGCTTAGCCTCTCACCCTTTTTGTTGCGCAAGTGAAATATCTAGGCACTCTTGTCGCCCTCTCTACAATTCATGCGACAGTGCAGCCAAATACGCTCCGGTAGAACGCATCTCGTCTGCTATTTCAAGGATACTGCATGCCTCTGTGTTTCTGCTTCTGTTCGCTGCTACCCTCGCTGTGCTAGCTGCTTCCTGTCTACCGCGCTTAAAGGTACTTGTTGTCCTTGAGCCACTGCTCGACGTCCTTCTGGTCACGCTCAAGCCAGTCCGAGGCGGCCTGGATGGTGTCGTAGATCTGGGCGACCGACAGACGGAAACGGCGAATGTCCTTGTCCTTGAAGAACTCCTGTACCTTGGCGAGGTCCTCCTTGCTCGATAGCTGTGCAAGCGCGCCCTTGATGAGGTACGAGATACCAAACGAGTCGGAGAAGCGCTTGTTGAGGGCGTCCCAGTTCTCCATAAAGTAGTCGGCGATGCGGCGGCGGGCAGCACGGTTGCCGCCGAGGCCGAAGAAGAAGATGTACAGGTCCTGGTCCTTGACCGAACCGTCGGTGAACATGTTGAAAGTGCGTTCGAGCAGCTTGTCGTCGCGGGCAGCACAGAGGGCGTACATGGCGTCGACCTTGGTGGAAGGGTTGGGGGGCTTGTTGTAAGTGGCGAGAATCTTGTTGTACTCGGCCTCACCACCGTAGCGAACGGCGTTGGAGTAGATGGAGCGCTGGAGGTCGGGAGGGATACGCGAGTCATCGCCGCTCTCGAGGAAGGGCTGGAAGCGAGCGTTGAGCTCGGCAAGGACCTGAGGATCCTCGGCGGCAGCGGCGGTCGAGACGGCAAGCTCACGGAGCTCCTTGACGTCGGGAGCGTCGTCGGGGCCATGCTCGTAGCCCATCTTGTCGACAATGGGACGGAACACCTTGATACGGAGCTTGTTGATGGCGTCGCGGACCTCCTGGGGCTGCTCCCACCAGGTGCCCGAGATCTTGCCCAGGGCACCACCGATCTGGGCGAAGGGCAGGTACTCGGTCTCGGTCTCGGCCATCTCGTTGATGAGGTTGAGCGAGCCCGAAGTCTTGGCATAACCGGCACGCGCGATGCTGGCAGCGTCCGAGACGAGGCCAACGCGGTCCTCGACAGTGAAGTCGGTAGCCTGCTTGCCGAGCTTGGCAAGACGCTCAGGCGAGTACTTGACACGGTAGACACCGACGGTGTCGGCGTTGAGCTTGAAGGTCTCGGCGCCCTTGACATCGTAGACAACCGAGCGGTCCGAGAGAACAGCCTTGTGGTCGACCGAAGCCTTGCCGGCCTCGACGGTCTTGACCTCGAGGGGAACCCACCAGAGGACCTCGTCCTCCTCGGGCTTGACGTCGCCAGTCGAGAGGAAGCGGTTCTGGGTAAGCTTGATCTTGCCGTCACCCGACGACTCATCGACGGTGATCACGGGGAAGCCGACCTTGAGGGTCCAGTTGGCCATGATCGAAGCAACGTCAAGACCCGAGGCCTCGGAGATACCGTCCCAGAGGTCCTTGGTCTCAGCGTTGCCAAAGACGTGCTTCTTGAGGTAGATGGACACGCCCTTGAGGAACTTCTCCTCGCCGACAACGCCAGAAAGCATGCGGAGGACCGAAGCACCCTTCGAGTACGAGATCGAGTCGAAGATCTGGTTGATCTGGTTGGCATCGGGGCAGTCGACCTCGATGGGGTGCGACGAACGCTGCGAGTCGAGCGCGAGAGCTGAGGTAAGGTGCGAGTTGAGGAACTCGGCGCGGACCTTCCACTCGGGCCAGATACGGTCGGGGATGACCAGCTCACCCATAAGAGTGGCAAAGGCTTCGTTCAGCCAGAGGTTGTCCCACCACTTCATGGTGACAATGTCGCCGAACCACATGTGCGCGAGCTCGTGGCACTGCACAGTAGCAACACGCTTCTTGGCGGAGAGCGAAGACTTCTCGGGGTCGTACAGGTAGGCAGTGGTACGGCCAGTGATGAGACCCCAGTTCTCCATGGCGCCGGCGTCAAAGTCGTGGGCGACGAGGGTGTCGAGCTTGGGGAGCGGGTAGGCAATGTCGAAGATCTCCTCGTAGACGGGGAGAGCCCACTTCTTGATGTCGAGACCGAACTGAGCCTGGCCAATCTGGTTGGGGGTAGCGTAGATCGTGAGGGGGACGGTCTTGCCAGTGAGCTTGGAGTGGTGCTCGCTCTCGAGCTTGGCAAACTCGCCGCACGCAAAGGCGACAAGGTAGGTCGAGATGAGAGGAGTCTTCTCAAACTTGGTGATGGTCCAGTTGCCCGACGAAGGGTTGGCCTCAGTCTTGCCCTCCGTCTTGCCCTCCGTCTTGCCCTCAGTCTTGCCCTCAGTCTTGCCCTCAGTCTTGCCCTCCGTCTTGCCCTCCGTCTTGCCCTCCGTCTTTCCAGAGGCGTACGAGCGGTTCAGGAGCGAGCCCAGCTCGTAGGTCTCAGTGAACGCGTTCTCGACAGTAATGTTGAGAGCGGGCTTCCAAGGCTTGACCGAAACGGACGGCATGTTGGCGAGGACGGTGTACTTCTCCTCGGCAATCATCGAGATGGTGAACTCGGACTTGAGGAGGGGCTCGTCCCACGAGGGGAAAGCACGGCGAGCGGCCGTGGGCTCAAACTGAGTGAGAGCGTAGCTGAAGAGTCAGCGACAAGTGACGATGAAAACAGCGCGTGGCTGCGTTGGTAGTTGGTGGTGACATCGCACCGGGGTTGCAGGTCCCCGTCCTCGACAGGGCCAGCCAGCTCACCAGCCAGTCTGCGCTGCTTGAAGCCATCCTCGATCACACTCACATGGGGGTGTTGCCCGCCTCGTCCTTGTCGCCGTCACTCTTGTAGTAGCCGACCATGTTGCCGCCGAGCTCGCTCTCCCAGCGGAGGAAGAGCTTGACCTTGGAACCCTGCTTGAGGGAGCCGCCGGGCACGTTCGAGAGATCGACACGGCCACGCTCCTGGTCCTCGTCGACAGTCAGGGCCGAGACGGGGATCTGGACCGTCGCGGCCGTCTTGAGCTCAGTGGCCTGGAGCGCAATGTGCGTGACCTTGAGGGAGGGGTGGAGGTTGAAGGTGATGTCCTTGGTATCGGCCAGGATGTCGAGCGAGATCAGGCCCTCACCGCCAAAAGTAGGAGGCGAGGTCGAGAGGTCGGTCTTGAACGCCAGGTCGTAGTGACGAGGGTAGACGGTGGTCGGAAGACGGTACTCGTCGGGCTTCTTGTCCGAGACGGCGGCGCCGCCAGAGATAGACTCGGCCATCTTGTCAAAGTCGTCGGGTGCGCGTGAGCAGAGGCAGAGGGCGCGGGCGCGGCTGCGGGAGATGGAGAGGGGGGAAGTGGTGGTGGGAGTGGAAGGAGCAGAGACGCGGTGGGGAGCGAGCCAAGAACGCGAGAGCGGCGTGGAGGTGGTTGCGACGGACGACTGTGGAGGTTGTGAGTTTCACTGGCTCGTTTTCTCATTTCTTCACACGGCGAGCAACGAGCGGACAGTGTGCGATACGTACGAGTGCACGGGATGCGTGTGGGATACGCTTAAATGCGAGCTGGCGAGCAGTGATGGGCCAGAGCCGTGCGGGGGTGTAGAGCATATAGATGAAGGAGAAGAGGAGATGGGCGTGCGATGGGAATGGGGTATTTCAAGGCCAAGCACGCTGTCGTCACCACACGCTTGAGTGACGGGCAACGGGGCACGGCCAGCGTGCGCGCGCGCTAATCAACCGGCAAGCTCCGACACGCCGCCGTCCACCGCAACACCGCCGTACGCCGTCCTCCTATTCGCACCCACAGTTTTGACCACTCCAACCGCGTGCTACCAACTAGGGTCGACACCGCGTGCATCCATACATGGCAACACGCCCATGCGGCTGTCTACAGCTACCACACACTCCTAGTCAAAGTCTTCGATGTCGTCGTCCTCGAGCCATCCCAGTTGTTCTTTGCCCTGCTTTCCATCGGCATCTTCGTCCCAAAGACCAGGATGACGCGCATCAGGCACCACTCCCAATCCGTCCTCACCCGCCGCCGTCGCGTCAAAACTCTCGTCCTCTTCGCCTTGTCGCGACACACTGGACAGCTCCTCTCCTAGGAACATGCCTGATGAGTACGCCGAATAGGGTTGCAGGGCCAGTGGCTGTACAGATATGGGCAACAAGGGTTCTGTGTGTGGGGTTGCACGTCAGCTCAACGGAGGATGAACGGTTGTTTCGGTGGACCCACTTCTCGAGAGCGACTGGATCTTGACTGCCATGGGCACTGTTTCCGTCGCAAGAACAAGCTTAGACTCAGTACCTCCCCATGGCGGTCCATCGTCAGCCTCGCCGTCGGCATAGGCTATGCTGGCCGACACGGCCTTTCTGGCGAGGTGGCCAGTCGCCACGTCGAGGAGTGACGTGTTCGCCCTCTCCGTGTGGTATGACTCGAAGAACTGAGGCTTGACCACCTTTTGGTGGTTCCTAGGGGTTAGCTCGCCCTGTGTGTTATAGAACGTACCTCGGCACGGGTGAGGGGAGGCCCATGAGCGTACCCCGCACAGTCAGGTGAAGAGCGTAAGCAATGGCTTGTGGGCTGGATTGCCACTGTATGTGTCAGTTGATGATACGTTCTTCGCACAACTCACGATATCGTCCTCGGTGCGCATCAGGTCGGCGCCACATAGATCGTCCATGATGGAGCTGACCTGCTCAACGTCGGTGCAGAACTGTGGGATGTTGTGGTGGAGCCACAGCGCAAACATGGACGTGTCGACGGGAATTGTGGGGATAAAGGTCTGGTTGGTCAGCTGCGTCCCACACAGCGTACACACCTCCATCTGGACCATGGACTTTCGGCGCTCAAACTCTCCAAGATGGGGTGGAAGTGGGTCATCGAGTGCCAGCTTGCGGATGGCCGCGATAGCCTCCTGATCGTCGTTGTCCGTGGTTGGGTCGTCGAGACCTGGCCGTCAGTTAAACGGCTCACGAACATCGCGCCTTACGTTTGTTGTAGAACACCTTGCCAAGCGCATGGAACAGATTGAGTGACTGCTCACGGCGCGTGACCGCATCCAGGCTGCCTGTAAGCTACACCGTACAAGGGAATGCGGTAACTCACGCGGCGCGAATCTCGTCGCTAACGTCAACCTTCGTTCCCCTGCCACCTCTGCTCCCACGCCCAGTAGCCTTCTCCCTCGACTCGCCCGTCTTGCGCTTCTTGTTCTTGAGCACGCTCCCACTGCACAGCATCTGGAGTGAGTTGATAGCTGAGCGGAGGTCGCCGTTCGCCGACAACGAGATCAGCTGCACGGCACCTGGGGAGGGGCGTTTCGCCGGGTCCGAGATGGCCAGACCGAGGACGCGGTTGAGCGCCTTGGTGAGGAACGTGGGTGCCAGAGACAGGAATCTGGCATGTGAGCTCACCTCCCAATCCTACTGTAACTTACTCAATCTCGGCACACCAGGGTCCATCCTTGACCTCCCTCCCAACGACTTCGAGGATACCCTCATAACCACCGCGCTCACGGTCCATCCAGCTCTCCTCCGCGCGGCCGCCTTGTCCTGACTCGCTATGCACGATGATGAGGGGACAGCTGGATGGCGTATAGTTGTGGCAAAAGCTGAGGAGGGCGTCGTGGAACGCGGTGCGCGTCGCTTGGTGGCCGATGTTGGGCAACGAGGTCATGAGGAGCGCACGGGGGCGATGCATCTGCGTCTGGGACGAGCTCGAGGCACCCAAGCCGAGGTTGAGAGCCGGGTAGGCGTTGCGAGAGAGGAAGGAGGAGAGCTTGGAGATGGCAGATTCGGTTTCTTAATGTCAGCTGAGAATACAGAGAGGGCAACCCACCAAACCCGACGCCCAGATGACGCTCCTCTACGCCTTCTGTCCACTCCACAAGGTCGATACCGAGCTGACTCGCAAGAAGGCGGACCGTGGTTGCTTTGCCGATACCCGCGGGACCCGTCACAAGAAGGATGCGCTTAATGTCAGCAAGACCCAGACCACTTAGCTCACCTTGTACTTTCGCAACCGGTCGCGCACAGCAGTACTCGGGCTGTATCCCTGGCTGTGTACCGCTGCCTCGGGAACGCCGTGGATAGCTTCGTACAGCCATTCGCGGACCTTCGTTATCCTCGCTTTACCTGGCGCCAGTTCGGCCTGTAGTACAAAGGTCAGTACGAGCTGCTCCAGCTTACGTCCACGCAAGATGACCTACCTCGGTCTCAGGTCCAAAAATATCTGTCCACATCGCCGCCTTGTCCATGTCCACGGCTGGCTCTTTGCCCGCGCTAGGTGCTGCCCATGTTAGCCGCACACACCTCTTGGAAATGGAAATGACGTTGCGCACCTGGTCGTCGCCGCTTCTTTGGCATGTCGTCCTCATCGCTGCTGATCACCTCGACGACCTCATTGTCTTCCATTTTCAGCTTTCCTTTACCCTTGTCCCCTGTGCTCTTGGTCGCGGGCCTGCCCTTGGCCGCGGGAGCTGGCACCGACTTGGCTTGGCCCCGTCGCGGAAGTGGAGGCGGCGGCATGCTCTTCGAGGTCGACGCCACCGGGCCGCTGACACTGCGACCAGAAGCGGGCCGCACACTGGGACCAGTTGTCGCATTTGAGGTCGAGCCTGAAGCTGAGGCTGGTGACGATGTGGACACACCGCCGGAAGGGACGCGCGCGAAGTTCAACATTGGTTGGAACTGACGTCAGTTATGACCTCTACAAGAGTGCACTCACTGAGCTGAGGCTGCCCATGCGCTTTGGCGCCGCGTTGGTTCTAGACTTGCCTGACGGCGAGCCCTTTTTGGGTGGCATAGCGTGGTATGAGAATGGGTAGGAGAGAGGGCACAATTGTTGTTGTGTTGATTGTGTGCAGATGCGTTCATGCTGTCCGAGCGCGGAGAATGCGGGGAATGCGGGGTAGACGGGAGCAAATATCGGTGGACACGACCTTGGCCGCCACCAAGTGACGCGTCCATGCTGTTGTGGACATTACAACCACCTTCATCTCCACCTCAACCGCTCCCCACCCCCTTTTACTTTTCAGTCGAGCAAGCGTATACTGGCAGGTGCCGGAAGCCACCATGGCGGGTATCAGAAACCGCTGATTTCTCGGAGCTCTTAGCTGACAGCCTCTTCCTCCAGTCCGCGCTCTTCAACTTCCAGTCGCTCCTCCTCGTCCTCCTCCTCTTGATCTGCACATGCACCTACGTGCGCGGTGCGGCCCCGGGACTCGTAGACAGGAACAGGGAAGGGTGAGTGGATTGCATTGCATGGTGGCATGCCAGAGAGTTTGGATAGCTACAGGAGCTGTCGCATCACATCTCAGCAGCACATCCCTTCGTTAGCAACGCAGGCTGACCCGTGGCCCGTGGCCACCACCCAGATTCACCGGTCTCTTTTACAAGTTTGCAAGGATAGGCGAACGTCTCTCGCCATACGTATCGCTTGCGTGTATCATCATGGGAGTCATGATGCTCACCGGCAACTAAAACGCACCACAACGCACACGACATGTATTCATAGATGACGAGGGACTGGGAACTTGGGGCTATATCGGGCGCGAGCGCAGCCAAAGACTCATGATAAAGAGGCGTAACGTAATAGAAAACGACAGGACACAACACACACGCAAGACACAAGACAAGACAGGCGATATCAACACACACATGGCGAGAACGACGACCTTCCACGGGGATACCAATCTGCCTTCCACTCCTTCCTCAAAAATCATTTGCTGGCCTTGTTGGCCTTGTTGGCCTTGTTTGCCTTGTTACGCGCCTTGCGTGCCTTGCGCTTGAGCGACTTGCTCGAGACGGTCACGGGCGGGGGGATCACGGGCGGGGTCAAGCCGAGCTCGATGTACCAGTGGACTGGCCAATCATCCTCCACCTCGTCTTCTTCCATCTTGGACCAGTCGAGCTTTGGGAGGGTGGGGACAGTGGGGACGAGCTTGACGGGAACGGCCTTGGCCTCTACCTCGGGGACCCTGAGCTCCAGCTCGGCAAGCACGTTGGGAACCACACTCTCGTCACCACCCTTGCCTCCCTCAAGAAAGCCAAGCCACTCGACCGGCGAGATGACCTCAGGCTCGTGCTCGGGCTCGAGCTCCGAGCGCTCCTCGTCGCTTTCGGACGTCTCGTCCACAAGGGACGGCACGCTGCTGGGCGTGGGAGACGACGGGCGAGCGGCCGAGGCGCTGTGCGCCAGAGCTGGAGCCTGAGAGGAAGGGGCGGAAGAGGGAGCCGAAGGGGGGACAGGCATGCCCGCGCCCACGTACCACTCTGCCGGGTAGTCCTCCACGTCGGCGTCATCGTCATTGGCCCAGTTGTGGATGGGCATGACTTCAGTCGAGGAAGGGGCTGGCGACGAGGTCGATGACCCAGTGGTGCAGGACGTGACGGTGAACAGCTCGGAGGTGGGAGGGGATGCGGAGGGCTCGGTTGACGACTTGACGGTGGCCAGTACCGAGGTGGCAAGGTGGGATCCTGAGATGGCACATCGGTGCTGCGGCGCAAGCGAGGCCTCTTCAAACTCTGCAATATTCGCAGCCGGCTTGAGAATGGGCACCGCCATCGAGCTGGTGAAACCACGCTCATATTCGAACTGGCAGGAGCCGATGAAGAGGAAGAAGTGCGCTTCAGGCTTGGAGGCGAGCGGGTAGGGGCGATCCATGGCGACAGGAACCGACTGGTCTGAAGACGAGTTAGAGCTGTCACTGACACCCGGTGTACTCACTGTTCGGCCACGACATCTCGAGACGGTCCTGGTAGTTGAGGACGGTGGACGGCGTGAGCGTGATCGCTGGCACAGTTGGATGGGCGATCATGGTGGCATCCTTGAGACCCTAATCGTGGATCAGCTTCAATTCCATTCTGATGGTTACTTACGTCGACCGGGGTAAGGGGGTGGACCGAGTCGTCGCCGTGCCGCAGAGTTGGGTACCAGAGGTTCTCGCGAGACGCAGTCTGGGGGAACTGAAGTATCAGTGACGGTTCTGCTCGGTTGTCGGATCACTCACCTGGATGCGTGGGGTTACAATGGCCGTGTCCTCGCTTGTGTCATCAGAGGTGTTGGAGGTTTCAACCTCGGCCTCAGCCTGGTGGCATCAGTTTATGATCAGCGAAACTCCAAGACTCACCTCGGCCTCGGCAGCAACGTCCTCGGCAATAGTGGCCAGGAGGACCAGGTTACCCTCGTGGGGGTCCGCGCAGACAGAGGCGAGGAGACGGAGGTTGTCGTCATTGGATGCCTTGACAAGAGTCGCAGCGAGGACCATGTCGGCCTGTCGCTGCCGTCCATGCCACAGTCGGCTACTACGACATCGGTTGGAACGATGGCGACCTTGGCGAGCATCTGGGAAACGTCCTTGTCCTCAGTGGGGGCATCGACTGTGACAACATCCGTGGTGGGCTCGACCGCAGTTGTGTGGCACTGGCCATTAGTGGAATGCCCGAATGATGAGACTCACAGGAAGACAGGCCGTGGAGTCGATGGGTGGGTTGACCTCGTTAATGGTAGGGCTCGACTCGCTGATGGACTCGCGGCGGAGGGCGGTAAACCCCATGGTGATGACGGAAGACTCCTGAGCGACCGTGAGAACATCAACACCTTCATCAGTGATGAGAGGCTGGAACGTGGTGACGTCCTCCTCGAGTTCGGCGATGATGGGCCCGGAGACTGTGGTCGCAAGGTCCTCGCTGTCGATGGTGATGGCGCTCAACTGGCCTGCCATAAGGGTCGTGGGCTCGGACGTGTCCTCAGCCTCGGTATCTTGGATGATGGGTGCGGAATTGGAAGGGTCGGCAGTGGTCTCCGCAGCCTCAGAGGTCTCAACAGCGACGACCTCGACCACCTCAGGTTCATTGGTGACGGGCTCGCTGCAGGTAGCGGAGCTGTCACTCGTGCTGACCGAGGACTCGGAAGTGATGACAGAAGTGCTGTCCTCGTCTTCAGTATTGACAACGACGGGTTGTGGGGCGAGAGTGGCGGACTGGTTGTTGACGGCGCGAGGCGTGTACGTGCCCCAGCACACATCATCGCGGGAACCCAAGTCGACCGCGCGCTGGTGGTGATCAGTATGGCCACTGTGGAAAGCAATGGTGAACCGACACGTCTAGCGTGCGGGCGAAGGTGGGGGTGAGAGGGTGATGGGGAGGAGAGGGGGGGAGGCACGAGGGACTCACGCCATCAGGCAGCTTGACATGGGTGGGGAGGACCTCGACGGGCGTCTTCATAGTGGCCTTGTGCACCTTGCGCATAACGTGGGCCATGGCATGGGAGACGGCCTCGCGGAGGCTCTTGATGTGGTGAACCAGGACCGTGACGAGGAGACCAAACATGGTTGCCAAGGGGATGTATACGCCGTCTTCAAGGTGTCGAGAGGAAACAGGGAGACTGGGGACGAGGCACATAGAGTACCGGAGGAAGAGATACAAACAAGGGGAGGGTATCGCTGCAAGAGGAGTACCGCTGAGCGATGATGAGAGGAGGGGGTATGGTTGAGAGATGAGAGCAGAAACCGAGATGGTGAGGGGAAGAGAAAGGAAAGCAATCGCGAACCCACTGTTTATATCCCTTCGCCATCACTCCGCCTGATCAAACATCTCTGGTGCTGTTGTATGCCAATCACTTCTTCCAAGATGGCGAGGAAAAGATGTAAAATACGCACAGGCCACAAGTGCCACCTATGCACACCCTGGGGTAGGCCTTTGGGTCTGAAGCCCTTGCTCGAATCCTGTAGATGTGGTAGCGGTGGCGAAACCGTCTGCCACACGAAAGCACCTCCCTCTCGTCATCCGCCTCCTGCCGAATTCACTGATGAGAACCACAAACGCACTGGGCGTCTTGTCCAAGACGTACACACACCAGATGCTAGCCACCGTGAACAGGTGTGACTGGAGTCATGGTGTAGGTCTCTGGAATGTGACCCGAGCTACATGCCAGCGTGGCAAACACCCAACCGCATGCCTCTCACCGTCCGCCTCGTCCGTCACCTCTGATGGAAAAGTGCATTGGGCGCCTCTCCGCCTGTTGACGCGCAACCACCCGGAAGAAAACATGTCAGCCATCATCAACGAGCATGACCTGAAGTGTACGTCTCGAGTCGAGTCGACTCGACAAGCGACTGCAGCGTATGAGGGCATCAACACGCCTACAGCTTGACGATTATGGGTGGCACCGTTGAGACTCTCCATCTCGAGATCACCGTGGCCGATATCGTGATGAAATAACAACCCTGTGGTGGTTCTGTCTCGCGGCGTGGACTCCTATCAGAGTCGTATTCGAGCTCTGTCAGTGTTGTTAGTTCCTGGTAGGGATGGTGTGTCGAGCAAGTCAGAATGTCAGTGCCTCCTACACCCAAGGACCAGATTCCCGTCGCCCACCCAATGCTATGCTGATACATGCTAGATTTGCTCTACTTTGCCTCGTCGCCGGTCGTCTTCTCCTTGAGGGTGTCCTCGAGGCCCTGGAGAGTACGAACGAGGCTGCCACCGCCAGCCTGGGAGAGGATGCCGACGAGCTGGCGGCTGGGAGTCTCGAGCAAGCCCAAGAGCTGGGCGCGGAGGCCGTCGAGGTCGGGCAACTGGGTGAACTCCTTGACCTGGGCTGCGTTCAGAACGCGGCTGCCCTCCATGACGCCGGCAACGAGCGAGAGGGCCGGCTGGGTCTTGGCCTTCTTGGGGTCGTCCGACTGCTGCTTCTTGACGGTGCGTGCAAGTACGGCAAGGACCTTGCCGACGTACAGGGGCGACAGGGAGGGGCAGGTGATGAGAGCGGTCTGACCGTTAAGGTGGGTCTCGAGGGCCGCACCGCCGGGCTGGGCGCGGACGACAGGCGCAAGCAGACCCGTACGCGCAATGGTGAGGGTGGCCGGCTCGGGGCTGGGTGCGTCGTCGGCGAGGGTGGCGGGGCGCGGGACGGGGATGGAGGCAATGGCATTGCGGAGAGCATTGCTGTCTGCGACGCTGAGGTTTGCGTGCTGGAAGAGGAGAACGAGCTGGGACCGACGGAGGAGGTGGTTGTAGTAGTCGAAGAGGAACGCCTTGCGCTCGGGGAAGACACGGCCTGGGCGGGCTGCCGAAGGGACGGCGGTGGTGGCCGATGACGAGGCCACAGTGTCTGCGGCGACGGTGGCATACCGCCTCAGCGCGGGAAGCGACGGCCTGGGCGCCATGGTGTGAGGATAAGGTGAGTAAAGGTGGTTGTGTTCACCAGATCGAAAAGTCAAGAGGACATGGACCTCTGCATCGGAGGGATCGCTGTGGATTAGGGGCTCTCATGCTGACGTGGGAAATACCCATACACGGGATCAATTGTATCACTGTCACCAGCGGTTACGCGTTCGCGCGCGATGACTTCAATGTCTCCAGCACCGTCCGTCATCCTGCATACATACACCCCCACACACACAGCGACCACCATGGACATCGACCAGCCAGCAGGTTCCTCCTCCGCCGCCAACCCCCTCCCCTTCCTCGAGAAGCAGGAGGCCGCCGCACCCGCAGCTCTCCAGTCAAGCTGGACCAAGATCCGCACCGCCTACGAGAAGAAGTGCGTCATGACCGTACACACAGACACCACCAGCTGCTGACACTTGTTCCAGGCTCTGGCACAACCTCACCGTCGCACTCATTGAGTTTGTTCAGCTCCCGGGATCTGGACCATACCAGATCGAGCTCTTTGACCAGTGAGTTGGCAGCCCCCGTTCTCTCTCTGACGCAATCCAGGTTCATCACCACCGTCGAGAGCAAGATCAACGCTCTCAAGCTCGTCGAGATTGCCCGCCGTGTTGGACGCGAGTATTCTGAACCCGACCGCACCCTGCGCTTCCTCGAGTCTGTCCACTCTCGCCTTACGTCCCCTTACGCCGTCGAGGCTACCGCCGACACTCCCGGCTCTCCCATCCCTCCCCGCCCGTACCCCGAGGCGTATGCCCTGTCGCTGAGTTCGATCGCGTACGCATACCTTCTCCTCGGTGACCTGCCTGGCTGCAAGAAGCGTCTGGACGAGTGTGAGAAGCTCCTCGGCGACCAGGACACGGTGGAGCAGGTCGTGTATGCGGGCTACTATGGCGTTGCTGGCGACTACTACAAGGTCAAGGCCGACTATGCGCCCTACTACAAGAACGCGCTGCTGTACCTCGCCTGTGTGGATGTTGACCGCGAGCTGTCTGCCGATGACAAGAAGGCGCGCGCACACGACCTGTGTGTTGCTGCCCTCCTCGGCGAGAGCATCTACAACTTTGGCGAGCTGTTGCAACACCCCATCCTGGCCACCTTGACGGGCACCGAGTACGAGTGGATCAAGGACCTGATCTCGGCGTTCAACTCTGGGGCGATTGGCAAGTTTGATGCCCTCGCCTCGCACTTCTCCTCCGAGCCCATCCTCGCCGAGTCGATGGCGTTCTTGAGGCAGAAGATTTGTCTCATGGCCTTGATTCAGGCGGCCTTTTCGCGTCCCCGCGACGGCGCCACGCGTCTCATGACGTTTGAGCAGATTGCCGAGGCGACGCGTCTGCCCGTCAACGAGGTCGAGCACCTGATCATGAAGGCCCTCTCCTTGCAGCTCATCCGCGGTACCCTCGACCAGGTCTCGTCCACCGTCGACATTACTTGGGTCCAGCCGCGTGTCCTCGAGGGCGCCCAGCTCGACACCCTCGCCGAGCAGTTTGGCCACTGGACCGACGCCGTGGGCGAGACCGCCAACGGCGTCCAGGGACTGGAGAACGGTGTCGCCGTCAACGGTATCGTCTCGGCCTTGGCTTAAAGCCAGTGTTGAGCTAGATAGGGTACATGTCGGTTTAGCAGTAACAGTATCGCAGGTAGATGTACGCATGAGAGCCTGAACAGAGACTTGTGCATGAACAGAGACGTGTGCATCTCAGTGATAGGTATACAGTATACTCTCGCTTGAAAACTAAACTACTAAACACCGTCCCTCCCTCTCTCTCTCGTCTCTCCCACTCTCTACCATCCACGACCACGGCCACGGCCACGTCCGCGGAAGGGGCGGCCACGACCACGTCCACGTCCACGACCGCGGTTGGTCATGTTCATGCCTGGCACATTGGTGCGCTTCTCACGGACCGTGATGAGGCGGCCACGGAACGACGACTCGTTGAGCACCAGCGCGTTCTGGACGACGGAGGGGTCGGCAAACTCGACATAGGCATAGCTATAGGCCACGGGTCAGTTGACGCAGCAAAGAGATGGAAGAGGGCATGCACTCACCCCTTGGGGTGTCCAGAGAACTTGTCACACAGGATGGTGACACGGTTGATGGTGCCACAAGCCTGGAAGTGGGCCTGGATCTCCTCTGGGGTCGCTCCGTAGTCGACCTGAGCCGAGTCAGCAACAGTTCAAGATGTAGCTCGTCTCCAGGATGTTGCCAACGACGCCGGATGTGACGGTTAGCAATGGTGCGACTCACGTTGCCGATGTAAACGCTTCGTGCGTCGACGGCGGCAGGTGCCTCGTCATCGTCCATGTTGGCATCGGCTGTCTCCCCCTCACCGCCGGCGGAGTCTGGTGCGTCCTTCTCGAGCTGCGAGGTGTCAGTTCTGGATGTGGAACGAGACAGGGAAGGAGGAAGCAGCGGCAGGCAGTGCAATGGCAGAGATAGCAGCCAGGTTTCTCAGCCCAGTATCCTTGCTCGCTGTTCCTCTCCCCATGTGTTGCCTGTTGGACCAGACAGAGTTGCAGAGTTGACCACCTACCGCGTGCTTCTCGGCCTCCATCTCGGCGAGCTGCGCCTGCATGCGCTTGAGCTCCTGGAGAACCTGTTAGCTTGGAGCAGCAAGGGAAATAGGCAAAGGGAGACGTACCTCGTCGACGTTAACGTCGGTGTCGTCTAGGCGCGGGGATGGGGGTTGCTCTGCCATGGTGGTGGTCGAGGGTGGTGTATCGAGATGGGTGGTTGAATAACGTTGTTGTAATTAAGCTGGAGGATTATTGTTGATGACGGAGGGGTGGACGGCGCCACACTCACGGGATTATACGGGGAATTACGGCCGGGTGGTCGCTCCGCCCAGCCAGCCAGCAGACGGCCCCCACCGCCCGGATTCCTCCGCGGCCAACCAGCCAGAGCCAGCCAGCCAGCAGCCGCCCGCCCAGCCAGCACACCCACCGCCCGCCCAGCAGACACCGCGCAGAACGACGACGGCTCGTGGACACAAGTCATCTCCCCATCTCACCGCTCCTCCAACCCCCTCCCCCACCTTCTTGTGCGTGCTCGCGACCAGCACCTCCCCTCCCCCCTCCCCCCCCCGACCCGCTGCTCACACACACCCAGCACAATGTCCGCCGTTCGCAGCGCGTCGTCCAAGGTCGACTGGACCAAGATTTACTCGCTTGGCCTTAACAAGGGTTCGTTTTGAATCTTGTCCGGGTGTCAATGTGTCTCGCCGTCTTTGTTGTTCCGTCTCTTGCAACTCGGACGACATGACATGCCTTGGCTTGGGACCCTTGCACCCCGCCTGGGGACGCATGACAGTTATGCGCACCCTCGACGCACTACTGACAACCCCCCGCAGAGACCGTTACCGAGCTCCAGGCCTTCCGTGCGCGCAACACTGCCGCGTCGAACAAGAACGCCGCCGTCAAGGCCTCGATCCCCGAGCTTGACCTTGCTTCGTACAAGTCGGTCCTCAAGGACCAGCGTGCCGTCGAGCTCGCCGAGAAGGTGCTTGCTGGCTTCAAGCCCGTGACCTACGACGTTTCCAAGTGGAACGGCGTTGTCGACGCCTTTGAGGGCAAGGCCGTCTCGGCCGCCAAGGAGACCCTCACCAAGGTCTCGGCCGAGGAGGAGGGCCTCAAGGCCACCCTCGCCAACATCCAGAACGCCCGCGCCTTCGAGGACCTCACCGTCGCCGAGGTCGGCGCCGCCCGCCCCGAGATCACCAAGGCCGTCGAGACCATGATCAAGAAGGGCAAGTGGACCGTCCCCGGCTACCGCGAGACCTTGTGAGTTTGCTTTCTTTCTCTTTCTGATACTCTTGCACGAATGTTGTATGCTGACACTGGTGTGAAGCGGCGAGCAGTCGCTGTTGTAAGGATCCGGCGTCACAGCGTCACAGAACGATCCACCAACAGAGGCAAAAACGTAGAATTAAGTGAGATGCATCACCCAATCTCGCCTGCAGTGTGCTCTCCAAAGCGGCCTAAAAAAACGCCTATCGCGCACACCATCGCCGGCTCCAGGCGGCATGCGTCGTCAAGATGTTGAGGTGATGTCGTACCACTGCTTGAGGGTGAGGTATCGACGGGCGTGGGGTTGGGTCAGTCGGGTGTCGGCCACAACCCGAAAAACTCAGTTGCTGCTCCGAGATTCCACACGGTTGCGGACGCCACCTACAAGGCTTGCGCATGACGGCAGTGCCAGAGTTTGCGCAAGTGCACAAGCCATGTAGTGGTCTGCAAACGCACGAAGTGACTGACGTGACGTACTGACTGGGGTCTGTTTGAGTGGGCCCATAGACCGCTGTCGTGTGCCACTACTCACTTCCATCCTCAACTGACCGCTGATGTCGCTCGGACCGCCCGCAGGTATGCAGACCCGCACACAACATGTTCATTCTGGTACGCCGAATGGATACATGTTCTGCCCGGCACGAGCTGGTGCGCGCTCAACCAGAACTGGTGAATCCACTCAGTCTCTTCCTTTTCTATTCCCATCCTTTGGCAGAGATCCACCGCCGCACCAAGTCCCTCCAACGCCGCTTCCGCCCCCCCTTCCCCCTTGTTGCCCCGCGTTGTCGGCGGCCAGGCCGACTACGGTAACACGACCTCAAAGCTGCGCATGCTGTGGTCCAGTTGACCTCATATATACGTATGCCACTTCAAGTTCTGTCTCGCGTTCTCTTTCTCTCACTCGACATCCTTCGTTTTCTTGCAAGATTGGCCACCTCCCCCGTCCCCACCTTCTCTACTACGTTCCCCGTCCCCGACTCCTCTCCTCCATCTCCTTTCCCCGCTGCCGTCACTCTCTCGTCGGCTGCTACTCCGCTTTTCGTCACCCGCGGTCCATTCGTCCCTCCCATTTCCTCCAACGCATCCAGTGTTGCCCAGCCCATTGACAAGTTGGCTTACCCTACCGCCGTCGTGACATTGTCGGGTACTTCTTCGTCGGGTGCTTCCTCGTTGGCCACGAGCCACGTCCACTCGTCCGCGTGCGGCACCTCGTGTACCCACCTCGGAGCTTGGGCCGGCCCCCAGCGTGCCAAGAAGACGACGAGCCGGGTGTCGGTGGTTGCCTTTCAACAGCTGGACCAAGGACAAGTCCGGCGACATCGCCATGAACGGTAGTCGTTCTAAGGGAGTCACCGCTGACTACGAGGTGGACGCCCAGGTGGATGTCTGCATCTCCCAGTGCGCTCCTGTGAGCCGCGTTTGTTTGGAGTAACGTCGGATTGGTGCCACTCTGTTGTGTAGCTACGCAGATAGATTTAGGTCCGACCGCTCGGGAGAACTCATCGGAGTACGGTCGCCACATTGAGTTTGAAGCGTCTAGTTCGGTATCGACGGCGGCAGGTGCGCTTTAAACAGAGGGCAATGGGGGCAGCTATCGTGCAGTACAACGAGTGGCGAGGTGCTATGCTGTCTCGGTGCTGGATGTCAGCGGTGCTTCTGTAAGCTGCACCAAGTCCCATACTCATGCCTTGGCCATTAAGCGGGGGAAGTTCTTTGCACCAGATCGCAGTGGGTGGGTTCAACCCAGTACTTGCCCATGGCCACGCAGGGATCTTGTAACCACCTCTCGCTCCCCAGCCATATCACATCAGGCATCGGTCAGGCCCCACCCGCACCCCAACAACAGCCTCGGAATCACCCAATATGTCAGCAACAGAGGGGGGCAGATCTTCTTGATCGGCACCCGGTCTGGTGGAACCTTTTCGTCACTACCACCATAAAATCCGTGATGCGCGGTGCAAACCACGCTTTGCCGCAGCAACTCCCCCCTAAAGCAGGTGACACTGCAGTAGTACATAGAGCTACGTGTCGCGCGGTTATAACAAGCTGGGTAACAACAACGACGAGGTGGCCTGGCGTTCACTCGGCCGCCTGGCCTTCTCCTCCTCGTGGGTCTCTTCTCTTCTCTCCAACGCCTAAAAAGGAAAGCTTACAAGGAAAGACATCTTCCTGCGCTCTCTCTGACGAGAGTGGGATTCGAACCCACGTCCGAAGACTGCGGAGAGCAACAACGACATTGATAACCTGAACACAGCGCCTTAGACCACTCGGCCATCTCGCCCACGAGACATGAAAAAATACAAGAAAATACAAGAAAATCAGGAATTTCTGTCTTTCAAAAGAGGATGCCGGTGGCATGCCCCTCCTTGGAGCTATTTACATGCACGTTTGGAGAAGTCTGAGCCACGGGAGACAAGGGAATCGTGGAGGAAGCAGACACAACCCCACCCTCGTCACCATCCCACAGTGCCACATGGTGTTGTGGCAGCAGAAGTATTAGTCGTAATATCCCTGCCGAGCGGTCAGACCGTCAGTAGATCGGTCATACCCAGGTTATACCTATCTAATCAAGAGTTCTAGTCACTGCTCTCCATGCATATCTGTTTATTCAGTCACCCATGCGATTGTTTATTAGCCACCAGCTATCCAGTCTGCCGATCAAAGAGACGGAGATGAGGGAGTCTAGACCGCGGACCCCAAACGGCAGCGGCCAGACGCCGAGCCGTCGTCCAGGCGTCCATCCAGACGAGGCCGCCGAGATTTGCACCAATCCAGCTTGTCGCAACCTCAATGAGCACCTGGCCGCTCACTCGACATGTGATTAATATGAATAAACATAAAATATGCGTACTCCCAAAACTTCCGCCTGCAATCTTGGCTATCACCACCCGGTGCTCATAAACCACGACTGTCGCATCATGTATACCACGTCCGACAACTTAGAACACACGCTCTACAGCCTACAACATGTCATACACTGGCATTGACTCATCCGTCGCCATCCAATTAGCCACCCACACCATGCCCGCTCGTGTCCATGAGTTGGCAAAGGACAAGTTACGCAGCCAGATTCGCCAATAGCTTGGCGGGCAAAAGAACTCTCCCGCATTGCCCGTCTTGGCCACACTGGCGGGCTTGGCCATGACCCTGTCGTACTCTGCAAAGGCCGCCGCATAGTCTCCATGACACTTGACGAGCTCGCCGGACAGGACGTACGCGCCCATCAAGGCGAGGCCCGAGCCGAACCCGCCCAACGTGTTGGCGTATCCCGCGTCGCCGACCAGCGCCACACGTCCCCGGGTGTACGTGTCCATCTTGGTGCGTACCAGCTCGTCCATGTAAAAGTCCGTGGTGCCGACGGCTGCGAGAGCTTGTGGGATGCGCCAGCCGCTGCCCTTGAAGTGGCTATCGAGAAACTCGTGTTGTGCCACTGCAGACCTGCGGTCGTACTTGCTGCCCTCCTTGCCCGCAAAAATGAACAGGCTTGGAGCCTTTTGTCCGCCCAAGCACGCAAATCGGTACGGCTCGCTGTAGGCGTATGCGACCGCGCGGCCGTCGGCGAGCTTGATCTCGAGATTCTCCAAGGGAACGGGGGCCGACGCGATGGCGTAGTAGAATCCAGTCTTGACGAGATAGTCGTCCTCGGGCCCATATGCTAGACGCCGCACAGCAGAGTGTACGCCGTCGGCGCCGATCACGAGGTCGAACCGCTCCGGCGGCCTGTGGGCAAACTCCACATCGACCCCGCCTCCGTCATCGTGTAACGCAGTGATCTCGTCGCCAAAGACGTACGCGGCGTCCTTGGCGCTGTGGCGATACAGGATGTCCGCGAGGTCGCCGCGCAGGATCTCGACGTTGCCACCGAGAAACTCGCCGGGCAAAATCGCCTGTACCTCCTCTTTGGCATTGATGATCCGCCAGTCGGTCCTGGATGTCTGCGCGGCCCAAATGTCGTCGTACACGCCCATGGCGTGCAGCAGGCGCATGTGGGTGTCGCCCTTGAAGTCGACGGCCTGGCCACCGGGGCGGATGGAGGGAGACTTCTCAACGACAGTGACGGAAAAGCCGTTGCGGCCAAGCCAACGGGCTAGGGCTGGGCCAGCAATGCTCGCGCCAGAGATGAGGACCTTGGGGAGTGGCTGGGTGGTGCTGTTGGTGGTAGAGCTGTTGTCCGTCATGGCTAGTGGATGGCAGAACGCCAAGGGGTGGTCAGTCCGGTCAGTGGGTTTAAATGACAGGCAACGCGCGTTTGACCTTGCTGCAACTCACATGATCATCCCAATACACCGCATGCCCACACGCACAGCGGTGTCCGCAAGCTTCTCGCGTCTCACATGTCTCGGCTGCCGACAGCAACCGAACGTGCATGTGGTTCTCGGTGTGTCAAACAAAATGCTTACGTAATGGTTTTTGGCCATTCCCGCGCCGCCGGCGGCTCTGCACGCGATCGCCCACAGGCTCATGACGTCGACGTTGTTCAAAGATCTCTTTCGTCGTTGTCGACTCTTCTCTGTTCCTCACACCGCCTGGTGCAATGCCTACCGAGCTCCTCGCCCTCCCACCCTCATACACCCTGGTAGGGCTTTACCGCCTGTTGACCGACCCGTCCATTCGCGAGCCGGTCCTCGCCAAGGTCAAGCATGCCGCCGTCCGCGGCGCGGTCGTCGGCGCGGCGTACGCGACCCTCGGGTGGGGGTTCATGAGCTGGATCGTGAAGCGATGGATCGTCAAAGGTCGCGTCGGCGAGCGCGTTACGCTTGGACACGGCTCGGTATCCATGAACATCGACTTGGTGCTCTGTAAGCTGGAGGGCCCGGGGGAGTCCAGTTCATGCTCTCGCTGACGACGTCACTTCCACAGACACCCACCTGCTCCTCCTTATCCCCCAGGTCGGCCAGATCATGAAGTTCTTCATGAGGAAGAACCTCCGCATTGCGCGTGCTCGCGCTTACGCTTTGACTGTTGCGTCGCGCAAGAAGCCGCAAGAGTTCTGGGGCCTCGTGAGTGTTGGGCACCACTTCCCAAGGAAAACTATGCCAACACTGATTCCCAGGGCTACATTGAGGAGTGGCAGCAGCCACCAGTCATGACTCCCGAGCAGCGTGCCGCTGGAGGCCGCTCACACGAGGAGAAGTGGCTCCGCTGGTTCCTCTGGTGGCCATCGCAGATGCTGCTGCGCCAGTGTAAGTGCTCGCAAGTTTGTGACTGGACCTTCAAGACCTAACTGTCCCAGTCATTCTTCTCCCTCTGAGACCCGAGCTTCCCCTGCTTCTTCCCATCGTGATTGCGGCTGTCAGGAGCGTCGGTACTGCCCAGTACCTGCACAAGCCCTACTTTGCTCAGAAGCGCATGACAAAGCAACAGATCTGGCTTTGGATCGAAGAGCGCAAGTGGGCCTACCGTTGTGAGTTTCCCCGTTCTCGTCGTAGGCTGGAAACTCACTCCAGCGTTCGGTTTCACCTCGGCCCTCCTTGAGAGGCTTCCCATCATTGGCCTCTTGTTCAGCATTTCGAACAACATTGGCGCCGCCATGTGGTGAGTTGTGGTCCATCGATCAGCTTGCTTATGCCAAGGGCCCACGACCTTGAGAAGCGCCAGCACCTCTTCGCCCACGGCATCCTCCAGCCCCTGCCTCCTGCCCGTGTCGGAATCTTTGGCTCGGGAACCCCCAGAGACATTACCACCGAGGTGGTCGTGGCCGAGAAGCAGATCGAGGCCAGGTGGTCCACCCGTCCCGTCTTCCATCCCCAGGTCATTGAACGCCCCGACTCGGAGTATCCCGATGTCGCCCCTCCCAGCTACGAGGCGAGCGCTGCTGGTGTGGCCGCCGCAGCCGCTGCTGCCGGCTCCTCAACCGGAAAGAGCTCCGCTATCAAGGTCCCCCCTCCCCTTCCTGCCCGCACGAGCGCGGCGACTACGTCGACCGCCGTCCCGCCTCCCCTTCCACCCCGCCACGATGTCAAGTTGGACGCGGAAACCAGCATGCCCGGCGCCCTCTAACGAGCTCACCTCATTCATATGCACACAATACACGTCAGCCACAGCCTGCCCCAATTTTAACACCTGACAACAACACCTGACAACGTTTTGAGCTATGGCACACGTCTAACTTGCATCGCTGGCTACCCACAACGATGCTACAACGCCGTTTGGGCACTGGCGGTTCAGCTTTATCCAAGGGGGTTGCTCAAGTGCCACTCGCTGTTCTGCCACAGTGTGAGCGCTGAGGCCGACTCGATGCTTGATTCTGGAGAGAGTAAGAACCCAGCGACCCACGCCTGCGCTTGCACGTCTTGCACATACCTAGCCTTGTCTTGCCGTCTACTTGGCCGGGACATAGCCAGGGGGAGGCGGCATGGGCCTGCGCTTGGACGAGTCGCTGCCGGCGCCAGAACCAGAGCCAGAGCCAGAGTTGTTCTTCTGCCCCTTGTCGCCCGTCTTGTTCTTCTTGTCCTTGTTCTTCTTGTAGATGTAAGAACCGAGGGCGATCATTGTTTGCTTGTGAACTGTGGGTACGACTGTACGGGGATCCTGAAAGGTGTTGTGGTGGTGGTGGTGATGACTGGGGTGGTGACAGTGGTGCTGACTGATGAGGGAAGGGTGTCTTGGTGATATCCGCCTTTATCATGGTATCGATAAGCTGCGCCGCTCTCCACCTCGGTTCCTGTCCGACTGCCACTTTGCTGCCACGCAGACGAGTCCAGCTCACCACCGCCGCCGCACACTGCTATCCATCGTCTGCCCCAGGACGTGCACACGTTGACCAGCAGCGCGAGTACGAGGCGCGCAGGCCACCTCGGTCGTCTCCGTCGTGGCCGGCTGCCCTCGCATCTCCCGTCGCCCGACGTCGGACCGACCGTACCCCCATCGAGGCTCTACTGATCAAGCAAGGCCCACGAGTGTGGCCGTAAATAGACCCACCCGCACCCTTTGATTTTTCGTAACATGATCGGAAACGCATCTCAGCTTTCCCACTCCCATGTCATTGCACCAAGCTCTTGGAGGCGGGCAGAGTGCGGATCGCCTCCTGCGGACTGCGGGCGCGGGAGCGAGCCAGCGCACGAGCACAGGTGCATCACGTCGCCCACTCTGTCTGGAGATCTGAATGTGGGCCATACTTCACCAGTGCCGGTGACTCACGGTGCCGCGCTGGGAAGCGAGATGGAAGCGCAGGGCGATTTCGCCGGTGGATAATCGCCGATGGGTCGGCTTGCTCGTCACCAGCTGCCCTGCAGACCGACAGGCTAATGGCGCAGCAGGCGGCGGTGTGGGGACGTCCATTCCGAGATCCACAGCCCACATGGCCACATGTGCGATATTCCACCTCTGCTAGCAGAACGCCAAAACGGAACCCAATGGCGTTAGGTTGCTTTGCGGCATGAGGTGTGCCTTGGTGTGGCATGTTACGTGGCAAGAATCCGTTGCTATTTGCTGAACAAACGTCGTCGTCACCCTTGCGTTCTTTCTTCATGCAGTGAGGCAAGCGTGCTTACTAGTACGCGCAACTGCCGTTCCTTGGTACCGCACATTCCACGTTCTGAGCTGGCCAACAAGCAACCGGTGTGGGTCATCCACCAGCCAAAACTGATCTCGGATTCTTTTTTTAAAACACCAGTGGTTGCAGCGTGTGGTATGCGAGCCACCCTCAGCTCCAAATCGTGGGTTGGTTCGCTGGTTGTTATGTTGTTGGTTGACCCGAACCGTTTCTGTCTTCTGCTTTTTGTGCGAGCCACAAACAGCCGAACACAGCACGGAATAACTGCACCCCCGCCAAAACCCTTTGATCGCGACTGACGTCGGTGGCGAGGCATTGTCCAGGCTGTCCGGGCTGTCTGGGTGATGCCTCGGCCCGAAAGACAGACGGCCGCGGTTCATTGGGCGTTCCCGCGACCACATACAAGGATGGAAGAACAAAAAAGGTTCGGTTTGGAGTGGATCCCGACTCAATATCTCGGATCTTTTGCCTTGACCAGCTGGCTCCGATTCTCGTAGTGCCACTTCTGTGGGGGGTTGTTTTTTTTGGTTGCAAGGCGCTCGCACGACTACCACTGTGGTGGTTCCCATGCTGCCATTCCCAACAGTTCCGGGAAGAGCATGGGATTGGGAGGCACTCTTCCTGGGAACACGCACGCACATCATATGCTTTATGGAGCACCATTTGCAAAGTCGTTGGAGAAGCGGAAGTGAGGGACGACGCCGATACGTCATAGGAACGTTGCCCCCAGATCGAGGTGCCGACGCGAGGAACACCCCCCGAGGTTTGTCCTTGCTGCCTCTTGTGTTGGCCCCGCCATGGGCTCGGCGTTGGCGGACTCGTTCTGGGCCAGTGAGGGTGAGGGGCAGCCAGAACAAAGCAAAGGCGTAAGGGGAGGAGATCCTGGCGAGTCACCCGAGCCGATGGACCGGACAGGTCTCCAGATACGCGCGCGGGATAGAGTGATTGCTCATTGCTTGGCCGCATGTACTTACGCTCCGCACCTGTTGCAAGTCAGGCTCTGTCTATTGCCCATTCACCCCTTCGTCGTCTGTCGACTGTCGACCACCTGTCTCGTCAGCCACAGTACTCGGACCACCGCTCAGTCCTCGTGACCCCCACCATCACCATCAAGCGAGTCGGTCAATAACACGTTCCGAAACACGCAGAGGCGGGCTCCAAGAAGACTCCCAACAACGGCAGCTCGCTCCACACCAAAGTGTATCTCTCTCTCCACACGTCCGCTCCTCCGGGCACTATCTCAGCTATATACGAGTAGGGCGTGTGTCTCATGGCATAACCCAGCATCTCAAACATCAGCACACTGCTTCATCCCTTCCACTCCTCCCCTCGCCACCATCATCAGCAACTCTCATTGACAGCTGGATCACAAAGCGTACTGCCAGGAAGGACATTGGTCGTCTGCCAAGACCCTGCCCGAGCACACCCTCGTCCGCCGATCACTCATTGTTACGTTATCGTCCACTCCACAAACTCTGCTATCCATCGTCCCCTGTCGATCCCCCCGTGCTTTGCACTGCACACATACATTACGCTCCGCCTGGCATTGCTGTTCACCTTCTTCCCCACCACTCCACCATGGCGTTCACGACCCGCTCCCTCTCGACCCCGTCCAACATGACCACGTCGGCCGAGTTCACGGCCCACTTCAGAGGCTACCTGCGCGTGATCAACATGCGCATCTGGTCCAACCTCTCGGCCTACGTCGCGAGCCGGATATCTCTCAACGGGCGCAAGATGTCGCAGGACGCCTTTTCGTCCCTGATAGCCCCCGGCGCAGTGTTCAGCGCCGACATGGTCGTGGCCGACGTGTCGAAGCGCACGCTCGCGGCACGCATGGACATTGAGTTTCCCGTCACCTTGGCCACGAGCGACACGGCCATGGAGAACAGCGACCCGGTCCACGAGCAAGACTGCAAGATTGACTCGCTGGGCGGGAAACGCGAGATCCGGCGGATAAAGGAGCATGTGTTTTACCACTTTAACGAGGCGTGGCGGATCGACCAGGTCTGGAGCGTGTTCACGTACGGCGAGAGCTGGACACGCGAGCCGGCGGCCGCGGCGCTCGACCCGACAGTGCTCAGCTTTACGGGCGGCCCGCCGTCGCCTGCGGCCGTCGCGGCCAAGAGCCGCTTGCGCCATGGCCCCGGCAGGCCAAACGTCAACAACGTCAACAACGTTAACAACATTAACAGCGTCAACGCCAATGGCCATGCCCATGGCCATGCCCACGGTACCTCCCACATGTTCGATTTTACAGAGCACGGAACGCAGCGGGCCGTGGTGGACCACGGTTGGACCTCGTTGGTGAAGGAGAGGGAGATCCGACGCGCGGCGGACGAGTGCGTCGCGGCTGTGAGCGCCCTCGACCTCGGCGGGGTAGGGGCACTGGAGGACGGCGACGGCGACGCAACCCCACGAGAACGTCTGCTCACAAGAGCGATGTGACGTGTGCCGGCTTGTCCTTGTCCTTGTCCTCGTCCTCGTCATCGTCGGGCCGACTGTACATTGTCCCAGCCCGCCACATCACACCGCACAAAGTCCTCACACATCGCCTCCTCGCGCGTCGCGCACTGCTGTACCACCACCACCATCACCACCACGTCCACCATTCCAGCATACAGACCATACATTGATATGCGCTTTCAGACTGCGTCCCATCTTAGCTGCATGTAAATGTCAATATTGCATAGAGAACAACACGTGGTGGCGGAGCGCTAAAGGTGAACTATAGAGGGGGCGCGAAAGGGGAGGAGACGTCTAAAACGTGAGATAAATGGAGTGATGAGAGCGAGAGAGACGTCGAACAAAAATAAGATGCGGCGGCGGCGCGCGTTGAGCACGCCGATGAGGGCGATGGGGGTCGTTGCAATAGCAGTCTGTTGGGGGTTCGTGGGCCGGTGTGGTGTGTGGCCAGATAATGGAGACGTGGTGGCCGTGGCAGTTGGCGCACCTCGTGTCGTGTTCGTTGGGGGTTCTACCGGAAATTGAGCTTGATGAGGAACAGCAGAATGTTCATGGACACATGGACGCTCGCCCACCCGCAGGCCGGGACCAGCTCGGGATACTCGCGCATCTCGTCCAGTCCCACCTGGCTGACGTCCACGCCGAATCCGGCGCGCATGAGCTGGCGCGCGACAAACGACGAGATCAGTTCAGAGCCCTGGATGAGAGAGTCTTGTCAGCTTGAGAAGGCCTCAGCTGGCGACAACATACCCAGACGGCGCAAGAGGCGACGAATGTGAGTCCGAATGTGTACGGGTCTTCTTCGGTGGGTTGAAACTTGAAGAAGGGGTAGATTTCTGTGGGCACGCGTCAGACGAGGTCGAGAAAGGACGGCGTTTGCGGCTACGTACGAGAATTGGAACCAAAATGGAGGATGCTGAGCCAGCCTGGATGTTAGCTCGAATCAAAAGGACGCAGCTTACCTAGGAACCCGACCATGGTGGTGTTTTGTGCCAGGCTACGACAGTAAAAGCTGACAGCGACGTTATCGAGGTGATCATTCTGATATTCGTCAGTTAACGAGGCGGGCCGTGCAACTCACAAAGGGCTGCGAATACCCAACAACGATCTGAAGCATCTTGTACCACGGCTTGGTCATTTGCAAGGGGAAGAAGCACACGACTGCAATGGATGACAGCAGCTGGACGGTGGCGAACTGGCTTGGGGACCGGAGCCGGGCGAACAGGTTGCGATAGAAGACGTGGTAGACGAGCTGGAAGAAGAGCTTGTACAGGAACAACAATGCGCGAGAGCGGACTTTGGACGTGATGATAAAGTACGAGATCTGGGCAAGGAGTTGCACCGCTGAGAGACAGTCAGCTGAGTCCAGTACCTCGGAAGCTCACTGATAACCCATGACCAGACCCAAGTACCGGCGTCCAGACTGGTGTGCGGGAGAGTGGAGAGGAAGAGGGACGCGTACGCCTGGCCGGCAATGACCGAGAACGAGGCGATGGCGAGACAGGCCATGAACCACAGGAAGCGGAGCCACGACGACGGCATACGGCGGAACGCCTGCCCAAAGAACGTGTCCTGCACGACGGGCTGGATGTGGCGGTATATGTGTCTCTTGTCGCGTTTCAGTTTCGAAAAGCAGGCTATGGCGGGTATGTGCATCGCTGCAAACGACAGGACGACCCAGAAGGCTAGCATCTGTTAGCGGGGCACAGCCGACCGGAGACTGGGCTCACTCTTTCGTTCCCAGTCAAAGCTGTCGCTGTCTGGCTTGGTCTTGTATCGCTGGTGCAGGCCAAACATGTCCAGATGGTGTGCGGTCAGCCCGAACGCGAGGGTCAGGCCCCAGATGAGCGAGTAGGTCGTCTTGCCGCCGAGCAGCGATGGCCACCAGTCTGGGATATGGGTTAGATTCGACCACTCAGTGCCACACCCACTGAGGCGATAGAGACTGAACAGGTTGGTGATGAAGAACAGCGCGACGGCGAGGTACATTCCAAAGTACCTGCACGCAATGTCAGCTGGTCACGAGCATTGTAGCACACTTCAGCTTACCAGAACAAGAAGAAGTAAAAGTTGGCGTCCAGCGGCAACACTTCGTCGTCGTCCCCTCCCATCCCGCCTCCGCCGCCTCCCTCGTCTGGCGTCTTTGGCCGTTTCGGCCACGAAGGGATATCAGGCAGTGGCGAGTCCTTGTACGGGTCGTTGACGGGGAAGGGCATCGCGACCCACACCCAGACGGCAAGGCAGGGCAGGACGGTGAGCACCAAATGGCGTTTCCAGAAACTCGAGAGCCACCCGTCGACGCGGCGCCGTGACGGCTTTCGGGGGGGTCAGCACATTGTCATTGTCGAGCACATGCGCTCCTCTGCACACTCACGCGGAAGAACAGCTGCCACCACGTCTCGTCGTCGACGTTCTCCGCCTCGCTGACCCGCCGCGCATGCCCGTGCCGCCACTCGCGGCCTCCAGCGCCGGCGCCGCCCCCGCCCCCGCCTCCGCCGCCTAGTGGGCTCGCTGGCGCCGTCAGGCCGCCATTGCCAAACCGCGTGGCTGGGGAGGTGGTGCGTGATGAGCGGCGAGGACGGCCGAGGCCGCCCAACCCCGCCGGAGAGCCGAGGGGCGCGCGCGGGCGGGGTTTACGCGCTGCGGCAGAGGCGGCGCGGTCGCGGTCTGCTGGAAGGGGAGGAGAGGATGCGGAGAAGGGAAGGTGAGAAGGAAGGCCAGGCGGTTGTGAGGAGCCGGGGTCATCAGCGGGACGCGTTGACGGGTGGACGAGCGCGTGGACATGGCACAGTGCGGGGTGATGACGGTGGGGACCAGGTCGCGGGTCACGGTGACGACGAGGACAAGAGGAGGCCATGTGGTCGTGGAGAGGCGCAGCATGACGAGGTTCAGAGGTGAAGAGGTGAAGAGGACGCACATCAGCTCATGGCTCCAGCTCGTACACAGCACAGCAGCACGACAAAAACATACCCCAGAGCTTATCTTGTGCACGTTCCGAGCCCGTCGATAGCGGGGTGAACATTGCGCGACGCCGGCAGTGAGAGAGGCGCTACTGCGTGCAAGGCAGTGAGTGCGGCGCGGCGAGAGGGCGATATGCTGTAGGTGAGGGTGAGAGATGTAGAAGATACAGAGACGAAGCGAGATGGCACGCTTCCTTGACAGTGCTCTGCTGGCGCCATGGAGACGCCTCCTGGCAGTTGGCGTGACCGTCGTGCCTGGCTGTATGCTGTGGACCTGGGGTCAACAACAAAATAGTGTCCGTGTCTCGGCGCGCTCGGCGGGCTCTTTTGGGTTCAATGATCGAGCGAGATATGGCGACGCGAGTGACTTTTGTCGCACCCATCGATCCATCGCGGCATGCACGGAAAGAAACGAGTCCAGTACATTCATAAAAAAAACCACCTATCTTGCAACTAAACACACCACTGGGTCGTATTAAACACTCGCACCTACAAAGCCTCCAGGCATCACATGTCGTCGTCCATCTCCTCTCCCGCGAGCGCTCACTTGTTCAGCGGCGGCGCTCTGCTCGTGGCCCTCTGCTCTTGCGACCTACGCGATCAAACACCCCGACAGGCGTTGTCGCGCGCGCCACTCTGCAAAGAGCGGCTCGTGTTCATGCTGCGTATGGGACCTGCCTTGACCTCAGCCCGCCTAGAACCGGGGACCGTACGGGGGGTACCACGAGCGACCGTCGTAGGACGAGTATCCTTGTCCTTGCTGAGAGCGCGAGTTAGCAAACTTGCACACTGCCCTCGTCGCTCGAGCCATTGCTACTCACCATCATCGGGTCATATCCCATACCACCGCCGGGCCCCATCTGCGGCATGTACCCAGGCATGCCGCCTTGCATGCCGCCTTGCATGCCGTACGCGCCGGGCACTGCTCCAGGCATACCACCATACGCGCCCGGCACGCCGCCAGCCATGCCGTAGCCGGGCACCTGGCCCGGCATACCGTATGCGCCGGGCATGCCGCCAGCGCCTGCGCCGGGGTAGTATCCGGGCTGCCCGGCGCCATACGGCATACCACCGGGCACGCCGCCCGCGCCAGCGTACCCCGGAGGAGGCGGGTATCCGCCCGCACCGCCTGCGCCGTTGTAGTACCCCCCAGCCTCGTTGGCGCGGTACGCGCGCTCGCGCTCGCGGTTCGCGCGCCGGCGGTAGTCGCCGTCCGTGTCGGACAGGTCGCTGTCCTCGCCGCCGAACGCGCGGGCAAACGTCCCGCTCAGGCCGCCGCGCGAGCCCGTGTGCGACGAGTGGCCCAGGTCGTAGTGTAGGTCGAAGAGGTGCTTGGCGGTCGCCGACGCCCATTCGCACGACTCCTCGCGGTCCGCGTCGGCAGGGTGGAGCCTGTCAAACAGGGCGTACACTGCAGAGGTGAGCATTGGCCTTGCGGGGAGGACTACCTACCCTCGGCGACGGCGAGCGCGACGAGACGCTGCCTGTTCTGGTCATTGGCAAAGCTGTGGTAGATGCTCCAGTGGTCGCGGTCCCAGATCCTGCCGCCGTCAGTGACTCTCCACCCACTGCGGAGGCCCCACTCACAAGTACGCCTGGTACGCTGCTGCGCCGCCAAAGTGCTTCGAGTTGCGGTGGTACTCGTTGTTATAGTAGATGCGGCGGTGGGCCTTGCGCGCCTCGCGCTCTTTGAGGTGGCGTTCCTTGTAGTAGACGCCCATGTTGCCAAACTGGCGCGCTGTGAGCAAGCGAGCGAAGCACGGGTGATGGTGATGGGCCAACACCTTCTTCCACTTACCACTCGGTCCAGGATACCCTGGTTGAACGCGTGCGACGAGTGTGTGCCCGCGCCGGCGCTGTAGGCCTCGCGCGCCTGGGTACATGTGTCAGCATCACATCACGCGTGAACTGCCGATTGGCATGTCAATCGCGCATCACAGCGAGCCACATGACGTCGTCGTCGGCGTCGTCGCGGCCCCTTGCCATCCCATCCCATCTCATCCCATCCCACCACGGCCACGGCCACGGCACACTCACCAGGTCATACGGAGTCATGGTGGGCTGCGGTACATACCCCAGGTTTGGCAAGGTATACTCGTACCCGAGGTTGGCCGGCAACCACGCCCCGCCAGCGTTGACGCCCGGCACGCCGGTACGCGGGTCGACAGCGACGCCGCCTTGAGGTCCGCCGGGGTAGTATCCGCCTTGCATGCCTTGCATGCCCGGCTGCATCTGCATGCCTTGCATCCCCTGCATGCCCACGGCGCCGGGGTAGCCTTGGTATCCGGCCTGGGGCGGGTAGGCTCCGCCGCCGGGATACTGCTGCTGCTGGGGGTATCCGCCGCCGGGGTAGTAGGCCATGGTGGTGGTTTGTGCTGAGTGTGGGTGTGGGTGGGTGCGTCGAGGGACGCGGTGGCCCGGTGAAAGAGCGGTGGGTGGTGGATGGGTGGTTGGATGGATGGAGTTGGATGGGGTGGATGGGTGTCAAAGGGAATGGTTTGGGTGGCGGAATGAGAGTAAATGAGCGGTGTGTAATATGAGCACTCTAGCGAGCAGGACAAGAGAGCACACCCAATGCACCCAAATGCACAGATGGGAGGGTGGGGTCTGTGCGTCGCAGTGCGCGCGTGCGGTGTGTGCGGTGTGTGTGGCGGTCTGTGCGTGCGAGTCCGCCCACCCTTTTTTGCCTTTTCTTTTCCTTCTGGGATTTCACGCAAACGCCACAATAGACGGGCCGCAGCCAACACGCGCACCACAGTTTTGATACACGAATCGGACGGACAGGTCAGTCACGCACCTTTCTGTTGTCTGTTGTCTGTTGTTCTGCACATGTAGACGCAGATGGTGCACCAAATCAATGACATGCTTGCGGCACAAAAAAAGGCAGAAAAAGATTGTATAAAGGGATGGAGGGGATGGATGTGAAACCCGCGCGCGCCCTGGTTCTCTACTGGTTACAACACTTCGTGGTTCTGATTCTGATCTGGCACAACTACACCCCCCTCTCCTCAAATCCTATTGTCCAGCAACCCACTCTCTCCCGTAATTGTCCTGAAGCGTCCTTTACTCCTTTACTCGACACACCTTCACACTGCCAGCCCAATGTCCCCATTGTCACCAACGTCCGCACTCGCCGGTCGGGGGAGATACACCCCAGCCATCATGCGCCGCTCGCTCTCGCTCCCGCTCTCGGACGGCGGCAGGCTCATGTGCCGGCCATGAGTGTTTCCGTGGTATGCCGACGTGGGAGGAGGTGGGTAGGCGGACACTGGAAATGGGTGCACTGGCCGGGCCAATGGCTGCGACACTGGCCTGGGTAACGACCGCGGCACGGAGCGTACACTGAGCCGCTCGTCCTCGAGCCGCCTCGGTGTCGGCGTGGGGAAGTGCAGTGCCGGGATGTAGTATGGCGCCGCCGCCTGGTGTTCGTGCTCGTGCCCGTGCGGCGCGTGTACGGGTCCCGGCGACGACTGGGCGGACGAGCGCAAGTATACTGGCATGGACTGGCGGTTTGCCGGAGAGTGCGCGTTGGCCATGACAGGAGGATGCTGCTGCTGCTGCTGCAGCAGCAGCTGCTGGGTGTGGAACAACGGCAGAAGCTGTGGAGGCGATTGCATCTGACGGCGCCCTGGGACATCCGCGGGGTGGCGTCGGGGATCATCCACAATGACGCCAATGTACACCACACCATTGGGGCCCGGGTTGGGGATCCCCGCCGGCAGCGACATGGACATGCCGGGCACGATGCCGAGGCCGTTCGGGAGGACGTTGGCCACGGTGAGCGGGATGGGTGCGCTGTGGCGCACACCCCGGCGATGGTGGTCCTGTGGCACAGTCACATTCTTGCGCAGCGCCAGAGCCGGCCGGTCGAGGTGGCTCGAGGACGAGGACGGCTTGAGGATCCCCCCGCCGTTGCCGCTGCCATTGGAGACACCGCTGGTCGGCGCGCTGCGACGTACCTCGGCCCTCCGCCTTTCTGGCCCATGTCGCTGGTCTCCGCGAGCTCCAGGCGCTCCTGGCGCGGGGCCAGCGAAGAACGGGTGCGGCGTGCCCACCGACATTGCCACGGCGGCCTTGGCGCCCGGCGGCAGGCTCTGGTTCTGGAGAAGCACCGCCGTGGACCCACCCGCCGTTCGCCGGAGGGCGGACATGTGCGCCTGTGCCGGCCGGGCCGGGTCCATGTAGGTGGTATAGCTCGTCGGCAGCGTGTACTCTGTGTGTTTCATGGGCGGACTCGGCGTGCCAGCGCTCTCCCCGGACGAGCCCGAGCCTGATCCTGATCCCGATCCCGACCCCGAGCTGTGCGTGGTGCTGCTGGGCATGCTGCTGGGGTTGGAGCTGGGTGCGCTCGTGCTGGTGCTGGTGCTCAGGCTCGGCGTGTCGGAGAAGGACACGCGCTTCGTGGCGCCACCGCCGCCACCAACGAGACCCAGTCCCATCGGCCGCGTGCTGTGGTAGTGGCCGCCCGTCATGAGCAGAGGGAGGACATCGCGCAGCTCGTCTTCCAGCGGGTTCCGTTCGGTCCTGTACGTCTGCGGCGCGTGGGGCAGGCTGGGCACAGGCGGTAATGTGAGGGTGAGTGAGTGGGAGCGGCTGTTGCGACGCGGGTTGGCGACAGGTGCCAAGGACACCGAGTGGGAGCGGTTGGCCCGGCGCGACGATACCGACGAGGTAGACGACGGCGGCGGCGGCGTCCACCGCTGTACGTGCTGTTGCTGCAACACCGCCATCGCATGCTGCGGCGTCCCGTTGAGCAGTGGTGATCCCAGCGACCTCACTAACGCCAGCGACCCAATGGACCCCAGCGACCCAATGGACCCCAGCGACCCAAACGAGCTCATGGACGCATCGTTCTTGTGACCCCCCAGGACTGGCATGCTCGCACGCTGGCTTGGCACTTTGCCAATGACGAGGGACAGCGGCGAAGTCGGCGTCATTGAGAGCGGCGGCGTCGTCGGTGGATACGAGTGCTGCTGCTGGTGCTGCTGGGCTGCTGCTGCTGCTGCTGCTGCTGGCAAGGCTGGCGTCGGTGGGCTCAGGGGTACCACCCAGTTATCCCACGCTGCTGCCGCTGTCGTGTGCGGCGTGTGTGGCGGCGACGCCACAGGTGGGAGCATGGCTGGAACCGAAAAGTGGCGCGAGACACTGACGTTGTCATTTCGACCCGTCTGGGCCGCTGGCACCTGGATCGACTGTGGGCGCGGTGGTGGGCGCTGCTCGAATGGGAATGCTGGTGGGACTGGTTTCCTGCGGACAGGCTGGGAATAGCGGCGTGGTGGGGTCTCGGTGTTGGCGGGGTCGTTGGTGGAGACACTGCTGGCAGGTTTGGCTGGCTGGGAATGGCGGCGCGGCGCAGGGGTGGGAGCGACGGCGCCGTTCGCAGAAGGCAGACTGGCGTACGACGACGACCGGCTGGCGTCGTTCACACCAGTTGTGGTGTACTTGTCCTTGCTGGCCAGTACGCGCGGGGGGTTCAGCAAGGCAGTGTGCGCAACTTCGAGCCCAGTCCCAGTCTTGCCGACCTGGGCACGCCATGACGCTGGGCCGTCCCCGGCCACAGTCGGTGTGGCGAGGGTGACCTCGTCGACATTGACCGGCGCTTTGGTATCGCCAACGATCGGTGCACGTGCATGTGCACCACCCACTCGTGGCCGGAAGGGGTTGACGGGGAGCTGCCGTGACTCGCGATAGAGCAGCCACAAACATGTTCCAGCGACGCCGACGAGGACGAGGACGAGAACTGCGATCGCCGCTGAAGACTGTTAGCTCGCGAACACAAAGCCCCGAAGTTGGTATTTAAGGATCCAGGAAACAACCGGGGAGCGTGCTCCAGGACCCGGAATGGGACAAGCGTACCTGGGTGTGCAGCCCACCAGTGTGTGTCGTATGCTGCAGTCATGGCGCTCAGCGCTCGCTGGGTGGTGGATCCAGTCCAATGGGTGGTGAAGAGCAGAGGGTATATGTAAAGTGTGAGAAAAGCGGTGGCAGCAGTGTGGGTTTGCCCAATGATTCGATATAGGATTCCTGAGAGAGCACTTTGCCGTTGGTTCGCAATGTCGGGTGTCCAAGGAGAAACGACGGTGGGTGGGTTGCAGATAGAGTTGCGCGGGGATGGGCGGGAGAGAGAAGGAGGGGGCGGTCTGTGCGTAGGTCCGCTGGGCCGCTGTTGAGCTGTTGAGACGCCGCTGCTGTTCTGGTTTTGCTGATCACGACCGCGGCAGGCAGCCACAACCACAGCCAAGGCGCCGAGTGAGGGTCGGGTGTAGGTTGTAGTCAAGGTGCGTTTACCGGACCGTGTTTTACTTGCTTACTAGTGGGGCAGTGGGTGAGTGTTCTCTGCACGACCAGCGTTGGAGACAGGTGGAGAGAGAGGAGGTAGTAGGAGTTGAGAAAAGGGGCGAGAGAAACATGAATATTTCTGCATGCCTCCAGGTGTGTGTGCATGCTTGACTGTGTACCTGTGTGTTTGTCTGCGCGCTGCATGCTGCGGGCGCGGAAGGAAGAGAACAGTCTGTGGGTGCGGTGCGAACATGCGAATAAGAATAATTCGCGCGGGACGGGCCGCCAAGATCCCAAAGCTGAGTTTCCAAAGGGGAATTACATGATCAGGTCCCACAAACGACGGTGAATGCAGGGAGGGAGGGGGGGGGGAAGGGGGGAGGCAGAAGGTGGCAGAGCCAAGAAACAGAGAGCAGCAAGGGCTTGGATGGGCGGGGAGAACGTATGTAATCTGTGGAATCTCGCCTACGCGGTGGCTGTATATGTAGCCATCCGCCCCCGAGCAGCGCGCGTACTGTAAGCGAAGAGGAGAGCAGCCGCGCCAGAGAGAGTGTTTACGTAATTATCAACACACATCACGGACATTGGCCTCCAACTCCACGTTCGGGTGTGTCCAATTTCCCCACGGGCGAGACGGCGGTGCGGGGACGGCGACGGGCCACGGCCTCCCAGCTCTCCCAGATCGGCCCGCCCTTGCCGCTCGCTGCCGCAGCCATTGCCGCACCCAAGGCCACATTTTACTTCCGTGCCGTCCCCAATGACCCCCCCACCCACGTCTCTGCTGCACATTGTCGGGACGCCGAGATATTCGCATTACGCTGTCCTCAACAACAACACCCCCCACACACCCTCTCTCCTCCCCCCTACAACACTCAGACAAACATGCGCGCAGCGTCTTCCATCGCGCGCAGCTTGCGGTCCGCTGCTATCCGTCCCCGTGCCAGTACGTGTCCAACGCACCCCACCCACTGGACGTTGGGCTCGGGCCCACCACGCCCCGTCTCTCTCCTTGCCTCTGCTGACATCATGCCTTAGTGCACGCGCGGTTCGCTAGCACTCTCCTCAAGATGCCGGCCATGTCCCCGACCATGACCGAGGGCGGTGTCGCCGGGTGGAAGGTCAACGAGGGCCAGGCCTTCAACGCTGGCGACGTTATCCTCGAGGTTGTAAGTCGAACTCTGTGCCCAATACACCGGACCCTGGTGTTGATGTGCTCTCTTTTTTTAGGAGACCGACAAGGCGACGATCGACGTCGAGGCGTCCGACGACGGTGTCATGGGCAAGATCCTCGTCCAGGCCGGCTCGAAGAACGTTCCCGTCGGCGCCGCCATTGCCGTGCTCGCCGAGGAGGGTGACGACCTCGCCAACCTCGAGATTCCCGCCGACACCCCCGAGTCGGCCATCCCCCACCGTGACGAGCCCGCGGCCGAGTCTGCCCCCGCTCCTGCCGCCCCGGCTGCCAAGGAGCAGCCTGCTGCTCCTGCCCAGGCCACTCACCACGTCGAGCTGGACGCGTCCAAGCCCGTGTTCCCCTCGGTCTCGAGGCTACTCCACAACTCGACCCTCACGTCCGAGCAGGTGGCCCAGATCAAGCCGTCGGGCCGCCACGGCATGCTCACCAAGGGCGACGTCCTCGCTGCCATGGGCAAGATCTCCAACCCTTACGGTTCGGCGGAGAAGATGGTCAAGGACCCCATGGGCGCAAGCGGCAAGCGCGCGTCCGAGCCCAAGACCGCCTCCGCGGGCGCTGGCGCCGCCGCCGCGGCCCCCAAGCCCGAGCCCCCACTCGACGGCCCTGCCCTCCGTCGCCTCATTGCCGCCGGTCTCGCCAAGGCCGCGGCTCCCAAGCCTGCTCCCAAGGCCGCCGAGGCGACCGCGAGCGCCCGCACCACCGACGCCGAGTTTGACGACCTCCTCGCCGACTACTTCCCCGCCCGTCCTGCGCCTGCTACCGCTCCCGTCGCTGACGGTGCCGCTGCCCCCGCGCCCAAGGACGAGTTTGCCGGCCTGTACTAGAGTGCACAAAAGGGAGAAGTACATTTTTATCCTAACCTAGTTCAGTTATACCCCAACCCCCCCGCATGAGATCTTAGAGCAGAGCACAATCACCGTTTTTCCCATAGTCTGGATATGATGATATTTATCCGAGATTGACGCTTCTCTTCTCGCTCTACTCACATCTCTGCCATGCATATGCTACGCGAAGCCATGGGGTTCGCTGGTGGTCTACAGTATCCCCTTCTACGATGTACACTCTCTTCATCACTTGGCGACCTGGAATATGCTCAGGAGCGCAAAGCACCCATACAGCATGCCGACGGGGTACGCGACCAGCAGGCGTTGGTGGTCCATGTGCAGGACGGCGACGAAGATTGTGCTTGCAGAGTAGGTACACCACACGACGGAGATGATGGACAGGACGTAGCCGATGACATGGTCGATGCCGACGCCAATCCCGACGCCGCCCAGGCCGACCATGGGCAGGAGGCAGTAGCCCAGCACCGAGGCGGTGCGGTACGCGTCGATCCCGTTCTCCGACATGAGGTTGAGCAGCGTGTAGATGGACATTGTGCCCAGCAGGCCCACGCCGTAGATGTATGAGAACTGTGGCTTGCCGCTCTGTAGAAGGAAGTTGCGTCAGCGCCGGGGGGATGATGCTAGGGCGCGTACGAGTCCGATAGCAACCCCATGGCTGGCTGGGACCGTGACTCACCAGGAGAAGGACAAAGGCGAACGCAAAGCAAAAGACGAACGGGCCGGCCATATCTGCGTCGTCCATGATGGTCGATTCCACCTTTGAGAGCGGGTTGAGCACTGTGAGGGCCTTGTGGAGAATGTGCGTGGGGTTGATACCGAGTTCTGGAGGCGACGACGTTAGCAGTGAGCGCGTTGGGAGTACCAGAGAGTGAGTGCCGGCGGCGACGTGTGGGCCAGGGGAACGCTCCGTCCAGCTCAAGAGCTTGAAGTCGACCAGGACGACCAGGAAGCTCTCCACGGGCACCCATCACACCGTCGCCACCGCCACATACACACACAACCACTCACCCTCCATCAAGCTCGGCTCGCCCTCGAACCCGCCGGTGCCAAAGGCCTCCCACCACCGTCCCTCGCCGGCCAGCATGGATCCAACCCGGCCCGCGCCCGACATGGTGCCCATGCTCCCCATGCTGCCGGATGCGCCATAGCCGCCGCTTCCGCTGCCGCTGCCGCCGCCGGCGCTGTTGCTGGGTCCTCCTGCCTGGGAATAGTATCCGCCTGCGCCCGAGTTGGACGACGACGGGCCAGAGTAGAATGCGAGTGGCTCAGAGGACGAGCTGGCGCCGTAGGGTGAGTTTGAGGAGTAGGCGTTCTGGTTGAACATGGCGCCGCCGAGAGGGAAGGTGGGGGGTGGGGGGGTGTTGGTGGTAAAAATGGAATGTGTGATGGACGTGGCTGCAATGTATCAGCGATGGGTATGCGTGACGCGTTGCTGCCAGCCTGGACGTCGCCTGTGGACGCAGCCTGGACGTGGCCGTGGGCCGTGGGTGTACCGTTGCCCCGCACTCGGTGGCTGCCGCCCGCCACGGTGGAATTCGCCGCGGCCTTTTAACTCCCACCGTGGCCTCGGCGCCAGAGTGGCTGCCCGCGAGTCTCCGAGTGCCCCCGGTTGCCCGTCCAGCCAGCCAGCCAGTCAACGAGGATCTCTTCGTCCTCGAGCCGTTAACGCTTGCATCTCCAACCCACCCCCCTCTCCCACCCCCCTACTCTAGACACCATGTCCGCCGCCCGTCTCCTCTCCCGGGCCGTCCGCCCTGCGGCCATTGCCCGCCAGCCGGTGCGTATCGCCCACATGCCCCGCAGCATCGCACACCCGCGAGAGTAGCTCTCCCACCTGCGCTACAAAGTCACCATTGCCCCGTCTCCGATTGGCCCACCCGCACTCGCCCTACTCCCAACTCTGAGCGCACAAGCTCTCCTCCTCCCTCCTGTCCGCCTGGCATCACCGCATGCAGACCTCTGCAGACGCACACAGTTCGCCCCCTTGGCCTGTTCTATAATCGGCAGGGACGGCCTTGCAGGGAGCCAAAGAGTTGGAACGGAGATGCGGGTTGTTCGGGTGACAATTGGGAGATTGGTGACGCGCGATGGCTTGGCTTGGGCTGGAGCTTGAGCGACTTGCGCGCGCGTGCGCGCGTGTGCCGCGGGCCCTGCTCGTCGCGGACCTCTTTGCTGACGTTTCTCAGATGCGCGCCCGCTCGCTCGCTACCGCTGTCCAGCACGCCGACCCCATTACCAAGACCTCGGTTCTCTCGAACGGTCTTTCGGTCGCTACTGAGACCATCCCCGGCGCCTCGACCTCGACTGTCGGTCTCTGGATTGACGCCGGTTCGCGTGCCGACGCCTCGAGCGCTTCGGGTACCGCTCACTTCCTCGAGGTGGGTAGAGAGAGGAGAGAAGAGCGTGTGCGAAGGGTCTTTTTTTTCTGACGTGACGTTTCCCAGCACCTCGCGTTCAAGGGCACCAAGTCGCGCTCGCAGATGCAGCTCGAGCTCGAGGTTGAGAACCTCGGCGCCCACCTGAACGCCTACACCTCGCGCGAGCAGACCGTCTACTACGCCAAGGCCTTTGACAAGGACGTTCCCGCTGCCGTCAACATTATTTCGGACATTCTCCAGAACTCGAAGCTTGACGAGTCGGCTATTGAGCGCGAGCGCGACGTCATCCTCCGCGAGCAGGAGGAGGTCGACAAGCAGATTGAGGAGGTTGTCTTTGACCACCTCCACGCTGTTGCCTTCCAGGGCCACGCCCTCGGCAACACCATCCTCGGCCCCAAGGAGCACATCAACTCGATCAACAAGGCCGACCTTTCGGGCTACATCTCGAAGAACTACACTGCCGACCGCATGTGCCTCGTCGGCTCGGGTTCCGTCTCCCACGAGGCCCTCGTCGAGCTCGCCGTCAAGAACTTTGGCTCGCTCCCCGTCTCGTCCACCCCCATCCCCCTCGGCAAGTCGAGCCACGCCCCCTCCAAGTTCACCGGCTCCGAGGTCCGCATCCGTGACGACACCTCCAACACTGTCAACATTGCCATTGCCGTCGAGGGTGTCGGATGGAACTCGCCCGACTACTGGCCCATGCTCGTCATGCAGTCCATCTTCGGCAACTGGGACCGCTCGCTCGGCGCCTCGCCCCTCCTTTCGTCGCGCCTCAGCCACATCATCTCCTCCAACAACCTCGCCAACTCGTTCATGTCGTTCTCGACTTCGTACTCGGACACTGGTCTCTGGGGTATCTACCTTGTTTCGGAGAAGTACGTAACCACGCGTGTTTTGTGCTGACCTCCCCAGCTTCATGAACCTCGACGACCTCGTTCACTTCACCATGAAGGAGTGGACCCGCATGTCGCTCCAGCCCCACACCTCGGAGGTTGAGCGCGCAAAGTCGCAGCTCAAGTCGTCGCTCCTCCTCTCGCTCGACGGCACCACCGCCATCGCCGAGGACATTGGTCGCCAGATGATCACCATCGGCAAGCGCTACACCCCAAGGAGATTGAGCGCGCCGTCAACGCCGTCTCCGTCGCCGACGTCAAGCGTGTCGCCGAGAAGTACCTCTGGGACAAGGACTTTGCCATGGCCGCCCACGGTCGCGTGTACGTACCCCTCGGGATCGGAGTGAGGCGCGGAGGCAGATTGAAAACAAAGTGGAGGTCGGGTGGCACGGGTCGGGGAACATCCCCCAACTCGTCCTCCGACCTTCCTCGACATCTACCTCTTCGTTTCTCTTCTTTCTTTCATCCCTTGTGCATGAACAGAGCTGATTAAAAAAAAAAGTGAGGCTATTCCCTCGTACGACAGGTTGAGGGCCGACATGAGCTCGCTCACTTACTAAAAGGTGATTTAGGCGATGGTAGAGTAAAAAATGCATGACTTCAACCCGAAAGAGGAGGCGGAGGAGAGTTTTCGGCGACCCGACCCCGCCAGGCCGCTGGGAGGCGCCTGCAAACGTTAGAGTGTGCACCCCACGAAGCTTCTGCGTCTCCTGGTATAATGTATGCACCAGAAAGTGAGACGTGACGAAGACGAAAGACATGGTCGAGACATGGTCGAGGACACAGGGGGTTGGTGGTGGGATCTCGGGTGGAGGCGCCATCCAAAGATTAGATAACGGATTCAAAAGTGCCACATACACCCACAAATCCCCGGGGTGAGTCAACTCGCCGGATCGCCGTGTTGGTGTGCACACCACACGCCAACGACTGGACTTGGTCAACCTGCAACCTCCCGCCTGCAACCCCCACTTCAGACGCTGGCAGCTATATCGCCCATGTTTGCCGTTGTTGGCAATTTGTGCTCGGCGGAGAGCACAGTCTGTCGCCATTGCCTTCTGCCTTTCGCCACGGCCACATGACGGCGAAACCGTAGGCTGACCCATACGTCATTTTCGGGCCACTGTGCACCGCCGTCGCGCGTGTTGTAGCAGCACCCGTGTGGGCGATACATGTGCACAGGCGTGGACTAGTAGTGGCATAACACGGCGGACAGCAGCGCATGTCGCCCAGAAGCCCGAACGCCAGCTGGCCAACGGGCCAGCTAGCCCACTAGCCCACTAGCCTACTGACCGGACACAACCCCGCCGACCAACGCATCCACTCATGCAGGTGACAAGTGATGCATGCACAGCCGCACAAACGATATATTACAGCCTTTTGATCCTGTTGAAGCACCGCCATGGGCGACGGCCGAGGACAGGTCCGCGGTACAGGAACTCGACCGGGACGTCGAGAGGGTGGGTGGCTACACCATGGCTGTCCGCCAAACGCCATACTTCCTAGGTCCCAAACTGTAAAAATGGCACAGAGGCCCATCCGTACACGGGGACCCAGACCCAGAGACCCAGAGACCCAGAGGTCCAGAGGTCCAGAGGGCACGCACAGCAACGTAGGCGGACAAGTCACGGTGATCCACGGGCATTTGAAATATCGACCTCGAAGACGGCATGGGGTGAATGTGGATGGGGGAGGCTAAACATGGCAACTGTGTCATGGCCATATGGCCAAGTGGCAACGAGCAGGAATGCCCACAGGTCACAGCACCTGTTGATAGAGTTTTTTGACGAAACGTGTCCCTCCCCCCGGCCCCCGACCGCATGGCATGGCATGGTAATATCCATCGTTCGTTGTGCACACCCCCGAAAAGGTAAAGGCACCGGTAAGCTAAGAGTTTCATCTCTGTGTGAGGAGGCCACTGCCGCCTGTGTCTGTCGTCTTGCCTAGGTTACCACGTCTGCGTCTCCCAAACCAGTCGATGCTAACCAAACAGAGGGGGTTAGAGATCTAGAGAAGGCGGTGTGCCAAGGATATCGTGAACTGAGCAGTCTGGGGATACGGCGCCGCCGAGTTACGTGACTTGGTCGTGCCGATGGATGTCGATGCTGGGCAAGCTGTGTTGGCCACCGTCTAGTCCGGAAGAGAGACACATGTTTACAAGACGCGTTGGTCGCAGAAAAAAGGGCATAAAAGGAGGAAATGGGAGACCAAAAATGACCCCCATCACCATCACATCGACAACGCCACAGAACAGCTACACCTACACCACAGACAGCACAGACAACCACCATGCTCTCTTCACACCTCGCCTTTGCCCTCCTCTCTGCCATGGCCATGGCCAGCCCTGTCCCTCAGAAACGCGCTGAGACCACCTGCACGGATATCAACCACTGTGAATTCAAGGGGTGCTGGACAGAGATGGACGGCCAGTCGTGGTGCAGTCCAGACGATGGCAACACGGCCTCGACGTTTTCGCTCAATGAGATCCTGTTTGACACCGGCATGGACCTTAAAAAGCGCAAGGCCTATACAGAGGGCATCCCGAGCAGCCTGGTGCTCGAGGCCATTGGCCGTTCGCCCACGTTTACCGGTGGAGCGGAAGGCACCGGCTCCATCCTCAACACGATGAGCCTCCTCGCCAAGCTCTCGGCTACGCACGCCATTGAAATGAGGAACGTCATCAGCTGGGGTGTCGAAATTGGCGTCGAGTCGGACCGCAGCGTCACTTCATCGTTCTACTACACCGGTGAAGGCAGTGCTAAAAACGGTAAAATTGTGTTTTCCGCTTCCAACGTCCTCGACGGCAGCCAGGAGCAGTCGATGGGGTTCGTGGCTCACGAGATGGGTCACGCCGTCTTTGACCATGGTGGATACAGTGCCGACCTCCAGAACAGCCTGAGCGGCCAAGGCGACCTCGCCAACCAGGACATCTATGGTAACCTGGCTGGCATGGTCAACGAGCCGTTCGCGGGTATCTTCGCCCAGCGTAGCACTCTGTACCAGCACATTGACAACCCCGACAAGAGCAAGTGTTACTGGAACCGCCTCGTGTGGTCTTGGGATGTCAACAGCCTCTTCAGGACGCCCGACGAGGGCTACTGGAAATACTACGGCCTTCACAACCCCAAGTCGTATGAAGGTTTCCAGCCGCTTCTGGACATTGGCGTCAACGTCCTCTTGCCCCGCCTCGCGGAAGAGTACGGCCTCACCAACGACCCGTACCTTCGCGCCGGCATTGAGGCGTATGTCTCAAAGGATGCCGAATGCAAGGATTAACAGTTGCCCAAACCGCTTCAGCAGTAATGTACAAACAAACCCACTTCAGTACATATGTACATGCCTGTTATGAAATGCCACTTGGTGTTCTTCCCAGCCTTGGTGTTCCGCCACACATGACATCATACTGTGGCCACAACACTGGAGACAGCACTGCGTCGCACGCATGCATACAAGTGTCGTCGTCAGCTGCGCAGTACCGGACATCTGATGCACCTCCAATGTCGAGGCACGAGCCAACGGAGAACAGTATCCAACGGAAGCCCGCGCTCGAGTGGCGGTTGAGCAATTCTTACTGCCACAAACCCCATCGTGGGTACACTCGCAAGGCCGTCAGCGGTCCAAGGCTCACAGGGCGCCAAAGGCAAGCACAAAATGTTGGGATTTGGATGCGAACCAAGACATTTGGACAGTAATGTTCGGGCGCACCGTAGCCCACGTAACGCGTGTACACGCACACGCACACGCACACTTCGATTGGGATGAGGGCCTCGCGGTATCCAATTCACCCTCACATCTGCATTTTTCTGACATGTCGGCACATGCACAACGGGGCATTCGTCGCACATGCGACCGGCAGGGTGCACACCATCCGCCGTTCAACCATTCTCCACCACCCGCACCACAGTGACAATAGCCTGACCGCCACAAACGCCGCACCAGTAGCCGCACCCCAAAAAATCAGTAAAATCATCAAAAAATAGGCCCCTGAAGTTGCGACGATATATGAAGGCTATTCAAGACGTTGTTACAGCCCACGTCTCCCGCAGACTATCCCAGCATAGAGCCATTGATCGTGGTTGCAGAGGACAAGCCTGCGGCAAATGGCTGCGGTGAATTCAGAATGTGGAGCAAGGTTACTCCGCTTCACCCGTTTTCGTCATGTGATGGTGTGGTCATCCTCCACTGTTCGCGCCTACCGTTATCGGCTGCCCACCCAGCCCATTGGAGTGGGCGCGGTTGGTCAGCTGGTATGGCAAGTGCCTCCGCATCCCCCTAGCTCCTGCCTAGTTTGCTCCCAGCTGTCGGTCAGACACAAAGAATGGGCTGGCACTGAAACCCTGCAATCAATCACCAGATCATCAGAGCATGAGGGTTGTCAGCCGGCTGACCGCGCGTTGTCAGCTCGGGGGGTCGGGCACCACAAGACGTGTGTCTTTCCCAGCAATTCCGTCGGAAACTGCGACAGAGTCTCATGACATGAGGATCGTATATAAAGGTCGGTTGACGGGAGCTCGAGTGCGCCCACCCCCACCCTAGTTGTTCACTGCACCGACCAAACCACACCTCAGCCCGTATCCCCGAAACCGTCTTGACAACATGAAGCCCATCGAGTCCAAGAAGTGGATCCCGCATCAGGCCCCGGCGAAGGGTGTCAATGTCATCCCGGGCCGCCGCCCATCGATGGACACGGCTGGCACGAGCCCCAACAAAGCCCGCCCCTCGGCCATGATGGACGCCATGGCAGGCCGTCGGACGAGTACGAGCAGCACTGGTAGTTCCGGAAGCGCGATGGGAACGAGCCCCGGTGCCAAGTAGTGTACTCGCTGGTGACATTGTGGTGAGTAGCATGGGAGGCGGGCGGAGTGGGCTGTCAGCTGACCCTTGCCCACAGCCCACACCCACCACAGGTCACCTCACCCAGCCACAAGTAGCCGTCCGAGTCAGAAGGTCAAGAAATAACACGCAAACAGATAACAGAGGTCATGTAGTCGTAGTATGTAGTAGCGCAGATGATGTAGCGTGTGACACGAGGACATGTCGAGCAGTTCGGTCGTCCCTAGTGCCGATGGGATCAGGCTCGGCCTCGCCACCCCTCGCCCATGGTGTCCACTTTACCCCCTGATGGAACTGGTTACCTGTTCGTGTCAGGAGTCACCCGCTCGATTATCGCACGTCCGTTGAGAACGCCCGTGGCGAGGAGCGTACTGTGGGGTCCACGCACACAACTTGGGTCATCTATGGTCGGACCGATTAACTTTCGCCACTTCCCTACTGCCGGCGATGCATTCCAGGACACCCTATCACCCGCAAGACGGCCAGAGTGGGTGTCCGTCAGTCAAGTGCAACGAGACAACGGCATACATAAAGTACGAGCAGATAAACTGCTATGCGGTACTGTTTCTTCCTAATTTTCCTTCTCTGCGACAAGAGAGGTTCACAACTCGGTCGTGCAACTGTCCCCTCCTCCCACCGTGAGCCACACCAGGTGGTTCCTCTATTGGCTTTTCTTCGCGAGCACGAGAAGGCGAGAAAACTCTTCTTCGCCTTGCGCCATACAGAGGGCGCGGAAGGACGAGCCCTCGCGCTGCATGAGCGTAAGTGGTTTGTCATTTTCGAGCACGTGCCCGCGATCCATGACAAGGACGCGGTCGCTATCGGTTAGCTCACCCAGACGGCGATATATATCAACTCACTAAGCCACGATTGTTGCCAAGCGGTGAGCAATGACGAGCATGGTCGTGTCGGCAAAGCACTCGCGGATCGTGGTTGTGATTTTGGCGTCCATCCTGTCGGTCAGCAGGCCACACGTTGTCTCTCCCCACTCCGTTTTCAAACTTACTCAAAGTCTACTGAAGATGTGGCCTCGTCCATAACAAGAATCCTAGAACGCTTGAGTAGGGCACGGGCAAGACACAGAAGCTGCCTTTGTCCGTGACTGAAATTAGACCCCTCTGCCGCAACAAACGTGTCCAGGTTGGCAAAGGGGTTCGTCTTGACGTCGTCCTGAGTCACGACTTCGGGGAGGAGGTGGACACGACGCAGCGCATCGTAAACCTCGTGGTCGTCGCGCTCGCCGGTGACGTCGAGGGCGTTACGGAGCGTACCACTAGGCAACGATCCATCTTGGGCGACCATGTTGAGGCGGCTGCGGAGAGCATGGAGGGAAACGGACGCAATGTCCTCGCCGTCAATCTCGATATGGCCGGCATGCGCCTCCATGGCGCGGAAGAGGCTGAGAGCGAGCGTCGACTTGCCGCTGCCCGTGGCGCCAACGAGGCCGACACGCTGACCGGCTCCGACGTCGAATGACACGTTCTTCAACACGTCTGGGAGGTCTGGTGCGTAGCGTACGCAGAGGTTGCGCACACTAATGGCGCCGCGTTCGGGCCACTGCGGTTCAGGGACGATGCCACCGCTCGGCTCCTGCTCGGTGTTTTGGATGTAGTAGTTGATGCGCTCGGCGCTGACGAACGTTTGCTCAAGGAGGATGAACTGCTCGAGCAGGCTGAAGAGGGTGCCTGAGATCTGGACAGCAAAGGACAGGATGAAACCCGCCTTGGACGGGGTCATGTCACGCCCGACGAGGACAAAGCCCGTGGCAGTCACGAAAACGCTCGAGAGGGTGAGCACCACGGCGCGCACCCAGTTGTAGCAGATCCAGTTCCAAGTCTCTGCCGAGCGCGAGCGGTTGATGAGGGTCTTCATTGCCTGAGTCATGACGTTGGGCATGCCAAAACTGGGGTCAGTCGCAGTCCATACTGGGTGTCAACTCACGCTCGCAGCATGACGACACCATCCACCGAGTCGTGGTACAAGCTGATGAGCGGAGAGTCGGCCACCGCAGCAAGACGGCGGAGGTTGGTACGCAGTCGGCCGAGTCTGGTGGGTTAGAACAGAAGAGTACTCAGAAACCCACCCGTTAGCCACCATGAAGAGCGGCACGCCAAAAGCAACGAGAACAAGCATCATAGACTGGGTGGTCAGTAGACGCGGAGGCTGTTGGCAACTCACGGGCTCCTCAGATGCCACCACAGCTGCAGCCGCGACAAGACGAAGCACTTGATGGGTCAGCGGGGACACGACCTCGGCACTCACTTTCCATTGTGGTCCGACCAAAGTCATCAGCAGACTGGCTGTCGATTCGCCTGGTATCCTGGGCAAAGACGTTGAGGAGTCTGCCCGCCGGCGTCGTCTCGAAGAACGACAAGGGTGCGTTGGCAATCGTGGCAAAGAGGCGGCGGTGAATCTTCTTGGTACCAGACGAGTACCACCCGACGTTGCCAATACCATACAGCCAAACCCAGCGGAGGGCACCGAGCAGCGTGGTCAGAAGGTTGGCTGACACGTACCAGACGAGGTAGTGGTCCAACCTGTTGGGGTCCGGGTCGGCAGTCCACCATTGGAGCACCCAGCTCACCAGCATGGATGTGCCCTTGGTGGAGGAGTAAATGATGGCAAAGACGAGCCAATACCACCATCCGCCAGCGGCCGTGATCATCATCCAGTAATGCGAGGTCCCAACGTGGCCAGTTGCCTGGTGCTCGGCTCGGTAAAGGACACGCCTGTCGTCCTCGTCTTGTTCCGAGTCTAGGTCTGAATCCTCTGGCAGGTGAGGTGCTTCAGCCTCGTCTGGGGGAACAGCATAGTCTTGCAGCTCAACAAAGGTGTTGAGAACTTGAGCGGCGTCTGGCTTGTCAATGGGTGAGGTGACGGACGTCGGGGAGGCGGGTGGCAGGTCCTTCTTTGAGTCGGCGGGCGAGGTGAGAGCCACCAGCGACGCGAGTTGGGCATCCTTGGCACGACAGGCCTGTTGCAGCCGGCCATCCGCAAGAGCGACCACATACGACGCTGCGGGGAGACACAGGTCCACATGGTGGCTGACGAGGACGAGGGTTCGGCCCTTGACAAGGCTGCCGCGGAAACACTGGTCGACGATGAACTGGGCCGTGTGCGCGTCGACGGCTGACAACACGTCGTCGAGGTAGATTGTCCGAGCACGCGAGTAGATACAGCGGGCCAGGTTGATGCGCGCCTTTTGTCCACCACTCAAGTTGGCGCCATTTTCGCCGACCTCGGTCAGGTCGCCATCCACAAGAAGTGCAAAGTCGGACTGGAGTGAGCACTGGCGGATAACCTCAACGTAGCGGTCTTGCCAGAATGGCTGACCAAAGAGAATGTTATCGCGCACAGTGCCGTGACGGATGTAGCTCATCTGCGGGGCATATGCGACCGAGTTCTCCAACCACAGTTCATTGGTCCACTGGAACTTGATGATCGAAGCATCAAGAGGAGTCATGTCGGGCTGGGAGCGGGGCGCAATGATATGGCCGCTGTCGAGCTTGGCCTCACCGAGAAGAGCGCGGAGCTGGAGTCAGACAAACTTCGTCGCTCGTTTAACTCACGAAGAGGGTCTTGCCAGAGCCAAGGGGTCCGCACACGAGGGTGAGCTTGCCCTGCGGGATCGCCAGGCTGTAGTGAGACATTTGAAAGGCCGGGATGCCCGAGTCGCCATGGCTGTCGGCGCGTGGCCACGAAAAGGTTGCGTCGTCAAGCAAGATCCTGCCATCCGACACGTCTGTCTTGTCGACATCGACTTCGGCTTGGTTGAGGTAACCCTTTAGACGGTCAAGAGCGATCTTGGTGCTCAACACAATGTCGATACTGTTGGGGAGCATGTCGAGGCCGGCTGCAATATCAGCTTCGGTAAGGTCCAGGAAGCTTACATCGAACGCGGAGGAACACCGTGATGGCCACAAAGGCTGTGGCAGGCTCCAGCGTGTGACCCATGACCTTGGTGTAGAACACGAATGTGACCAAGATGGCAAAATTGGGCATCTGGTCGGCCAGGATATTGAACACCGTGCCGAGGGTGTAGCGCCAACGCTGCCAGCTGGTCTCGACATCGCGAAGTGCGCCGATGCGTTCAGTTTCGTAACCTTCAAACGCGTTGAGCTGGACAATTAGCACATGCTGTAGCCAACGACCAACCTTGATAACCTTGATGCCCGCGAGGAACTCCTTAATGGCTCCGGTACGCGCGTCTCGCTCGCGTGCCCAAGATCGGTCACATTCTGCGAGGTTAGAACCACCTTTCGCAGCCACACCTCACCATAGATCTTCTTTGCACACCAGACCGACATGGGCGTGAAGAGCGGAATGCAGAGGAGTCCCACTGCTGCACTGACACCTAGCATGCTGTACAGGAAGACCATGCCGATGAACACTGCAGTCAGCAACAGTTCACTTTTGGTGGCTCACGTCGGACAAGACCATTGGTAATGTTCCAGAGGTACGTGGCGAGAGAAGACACGGTCGTTACGTCGATAGTCAAGAGATTCATGACCTGGGCACGTCCCTTGTTCGCCTTTGCGTCCTCGGCGGAAGTCAGGTGCTGAGCTTCCATAGCTTTGGCGTCTGTGGCACGGAGAATCTTGGCGTAAAGCTGTCGTAGTCAGCGCAGTTTGCAGAGGCCGCTCACAATTGCAGACAAGGTCATCCGCACGGGGTTGTGCAGGATATAGTTCTCGCGAACCCTGTATGTCAGCTTGCGTGGACGATCGCTAACGAACCAGAGGTAGGCTGATAACAAAACTGATGGGTCAGCCGTACGTTTTGGCGGATTCCACCCACCTTCAACACATTGCCCGAGGAACAGGCCCCAGCACATCAGATATGCGTAGCTGAGGTCATCGCTCTTGCCAAAGGAAGCAATGATTTCATGCAAGGCGGTAACACCCACAAACGACAACACAGTGTTCAGTGTCTCAAGTGCAAACGCTGGCTGGGTCAGCAGAGGTGAATGCCATGTACACACTGAGGAAGACGGCCCATCCCCGACCGGACCACAGGACCTTGACCAACCCCAGGCTAGTGTACGGTTGAAAGTCGGCGCCTTTGGGCTCTTGCTCTTCGAGATAGCCGTTTCCAGCTGTACGGACCCATTCTTCGAGCATGGGAAGGTCGGCTTGGACAAGGTGGTCCACCTTGCGCGACTTCTGCGCCAGTGAGACACTCTGGTTGGGTTAGGAAAGTTCATCGTACAAAAGACACCCACATATCCCAAGGTCAAAAACGTAAGCATGGTGCAGTTGCCATAGTCGATGACCTCTTGTCCGAGATCATCGCGAAGCTTCGAGGCCGAGGGGTCCTCAGCCAACGATCCGACACCAAACGCGGTACCGAGCGATGGTTCCCTGGCGCGCAGCTTGGGGCCGCGGCGCATACATCCAGAGGTGATGAGAGAGGCAAACAAGGCCAGCACATGAAGGTATCCCAGAACGACGGTCGTGCCAGGAAGTGGAGGCGTTCCCCGCTTTGTGAGAACAATGTAGACGATTCCGGGGGTCGCATGGAGGATGATGGAAATGAGGGAGGCGAGGAAAATGAACACACATGCCGCACGGTGGATTCCCATGTTGGCGAGCCCGCCGAGATCGGCGGGTCGCAGGCGTGCTGGGAAGGGCCGCCGCACGAGCGTCGCAGCTAGCAATGTCGCGCTCACCACCTAGAGGTGTCAGTACACCACCAACCCTTCAAGGGGCACTAACCGTCAACGCCAGTATGACGACGTCAGTCAACCACCGTGCCGCCGGCAGCCATCCTCCGTCTTTCTCAATGACATCTGCGCGTGGAAGGGGGAGGAGGGTGAGGTGAGCCACACCTGTGGCCAGCGCTGCTACCAGACAAGGGGCAATAGCAAACTTGTTCTGTCGTACATTGCGGCGAAACGCGCGGAGGTGGTCTGGTCGATCGGCGTCTGGAGACAGCTCGTTTACACCCAACGCGGGGCCCAGCGACGCTTCGCTCTCCGACGAGGGATACGACGGCATCTTGCAAAGGTAAACGCAGGTCGTGGATGGGTCGGTGCGCGCCGGATGCTTGATGTCCGCTCTGCCGTGTTGCAAGGGCAATGACAAAACCGCGGGCAATGTTGATGGAGCTATTGGACAAACAAGTGGTGGAGGTTGGGGGGTACAGGGCTTGAGGAATGCCGAATGACGACGCAATATCTTTGGTTGCCGGCGGCGTCGGACCGGTGAAGTGGGCGGTCTGAACGGCTGAACGGCGAACAGAGCGGACACCGGAACCGCAGTCAGTTTATCGTTTGCAAGTCGAGGGAAACTGCAACCTGTTGGCGATGCATTTATCGAATCTTACGGCCATGCCGAATTCGTGCTGGGGTCGGCCATCAACGCACTTGGAGAGCAATGCCAGCGCAACATGATATGCAGTAAGGCAAAGGGACACACGCGGCCTGCGTCGGTGGAGACCGTGGAGACGTGGAGCTAGAGCTGAATGACGCCGCTTTGGCCGACGCACACAGTATACGGATGCCTCTATTTACGTGTGTGAGCCGCCCAGTTTATCTGCGGAAAATATGAGGCTGCCCGCTTGAGGCTGAATTCGCCTGGCGCGATCATCCGCAAGTGCTCTACGATCCCGATGCAGCCAAGTTCGATTTGCCTTTGAAGGTTTCCAAAAACGTGTAAATAACATTCACGGATTGTAATAGCGGTGGTAGACATGGTATGATACGTTTATCAATTGTTTTGAATTTATTAATAATATTGTTGTTATCGTATATTTAGAATATTATTAATGTTATTGTTAAACAATATGGGAGCTTCTAATCCACTCTTGGAATCGTAACTGCATCACGACAGGTGAACTGTGTGGCCACGTGTGGACCATGACAGACCTGGAGTATTTATCTGAGCGAGCGCTCCTGCAGAAACGCGTAGTTCCCCTTCGGTCGCATCGTGTCGACGCGTATCGTGGCGTGCCAAGTTGTCCCAACTTCCACCAGCCAGTTTCACAGCTGCGGCCAGGACGACGCTCGTGCAGTTGCCCTGACAACTCATATACGGCTCGAACACCTCATCTCAACCGGGAACCCGCAGTGTGCTTGTTGCGCATGTGACGTGAGCGGCCACCGCAACAACGGGAAGTCTCGGAGTGTCTAGTTGTCTTGTGGCTGTGGCTTCCTGGCCACAGTCGTTTCGAGTGGGCGGCGCAAGGCGATGAACCTCAAGTCAGCCCCGAGTTCTTGGCGGTGCGTTGTCTGGTCACGTCGACACAGACTAGATGCTATGACAAGCACGCCCGCGTCCCGGCTATCGCGATCCCGTGTTCCATGATGTCGATGAGATCACAAACCGGCTTGATCAGATACTCACGTGCCGACCACTGCCGCTCTCTTTGTATCACAATCGACCGGTTATAGTTACCGGCAGGCGGGTGGAGGAATGGACCTGTGTGGTTGCGGTCAAGATCGTCCAAATTTCACAAAACTGTGACGTGTGGAGGTGCAGCCACCCCCACGAACGGCAGTAATGTAGGTCGGGAAATCAACAGCCGTGACGACTCAATCACATGCCAGCGCGATGTGTTCCATCGCCGCGCCCATCATTCCCCGAATTGTGTATAGACGGGCATGCTAGAGCGCCCGTGGCCGTGGTCATGGGAACCTTTTATTCTGTCTGGATCTTCATGCGATGAATGGTACAATTGCTCTTGGTCTCTCGGCGACTGGCCTTACCGGTCGCTCGGGTATCTTAAAGAGCGACCTGAACGGGTCTGGAGTCGAGAAAGTGGAGGTGGACCTTCCAGTCACGTACCTTCTCCGGTACCTCGTCCACCATTACCGCGTTGCCGGCGGCGGAGACGACGAGGCATGCGCCTGCGGGACGCGTCGGAATGGCCGAGGCGTTCACGAGGCGCGGAAATTTCGACTCAGAAATCAAGATGAGAGTCAAACATCCATTTTGTGTGGCTAGAGCCAACGTTTGTTCGGCCGCTAATGCTGACATGGTGGAGGGCTCGGTATGCCCGGTCCGGCATCGAGGCTTGGCGTAGGCATTACTCTACGAGGATTTCCCCCGCGGGGGGCGCAAGGGTGTGGGCGGGGCACCTAACCTGCCGAAAGGATTTGGATTGTGGAGGGAGTGGCCGAGTGGAAGGCGACACGACGCGATGGGTCAGATGACAATCTCTGTGTGTGTGTGCTACTACGCGCCACAGTGCCACGCTTCTAACCCCACTCGGTCTATTTTCTCATGGCAGCGCGTAGGATGTGCAAACATTGAACAACCATGGGGCATGGGGGTGGACCGATTCGAATCTGCAGATTAGAAATCGTCAGCTGGGACCCCATGGCGCTGGGCTGGAGCCAGGGTCTGTCGGTGTCGCCCGAGTGGCGCGAGCAGTGGGCAGGATACCACACAGCGCGACACTCCGAGAACTACCGGGTCAACCACCGGCATGCACACGACCGCTCAGCGGAACGTTACGGATGTGTGCGGGAGCACGCGAGATATGCGCAGCAGCAGCTCTTCGAAAAGCTCGGTTGTAGCGTGCGTCTAAGTTGCAAGGGACAGTGCGGGATAGGGCGACATGGCCTCTGACGGTGACCGGCACGGTGTTCATCACGGCTTTGGAGCAGAGGGTTTAACAGCAGCTCTGTATCGATGCAATATGTCTACAAGGTTCAGGGAGCTGACAGGCTATATCCCTGGTAAACTGTGGACGCGCGCGCTTTGCCCACCGCTAGATGGGGTGCATATGGCGCGTACATTCGATAACTCTGGGCTCGTATTTTCGAAGAGTCGGGTGATGTCGGGCCAAAAATCATTAGATTTGACATCGTTTCCCTATCGTGCCAGGTCTGTTTGTGGCGACGGGCAGGCGACTACCTGATCCTTGATCGCCGTGGCTGATGGCTGTGCCAGTGCGGAGGTCTGTTATGGCATTGACGAGGCCGTTGAAGATGCTGTTTGGGCATGCATGGAGGGAGGGTTTGCTGGCAACAGATGGACGGTCATGCCTAGCAATGGGGGAGACCGGGACCACTGACTGTGTGTCTCGGTCAGTCTAATAGCCGTGCGATGTGTGGGAGGAAATTGCGCGTGGAGCGACCGGAGCGATAGCAGTCTGCAGAGGTCGTTCCTGACAAATTGTTCCACCCTTACCCGAGCAGAGGTGCGGGGGCGACTCGAGTCGCAATGCCTGCAATGCAGCTGGCTGCCCAAAGCGTGTGCAAGCAGCCGCGCCTCCACACCCACTGCTGCGCCTGGCGCCGGTGCGTGGGCGGTTCCGTGTCTGGTCTGGCCCCCCACAGAGGGAAACTGGTGGATCCAGAAGGCAAATGTCGGGTTACCCCTCCCACAGCTCCCCCTCTCCCCAGTCGTACTGTCACCAGCCCCAAGCAGTGTCGTCGTCCTCCTGCATACATTCCCCTATAAAGCTCCAACACCTCGTCACCATCCCAGTCCCCCCTCATGCTTCTTACTCGGGCTCCCGCCGCTCGCCACCTCCTCGCGTCTCGCCACACTCTTGTTCGCTCGACCACCCTTGCTACTACCCCGCTTTCAAACCCAACCCTCACGTTCAGTACGTCGTATAGTGACTATGCCCCACCCATTGTGGCCCTAGGTCATCGCTCGCACTCGCCCCTCTCCCCCTCTCCGCAACTTCTTCATATGCTCCACTGCCATTCTCCCCTTCGCACATTCTAACACCTCTCCAGACATGTCTACGTCGTCCAAGCTCGCCAACGGCTCTTCGGGCCCCACTCCTCCCCTCACCCCCAAGTCCAACTCGCTCGCTCTTCGTAAGTCCCGCTGCCAGCTCCACTCGGTACCTTCACCAAACTGACTCCTGTCCCCAGCCCTTGGCGCCTGCATTGAGCGTTCGCGCCCTCGTCTGAGCCGCGAGCAGTCGCTCCTGCGTCTCCAGTCGCAGCTCGACAACATGCCAACGCCGCTTCTCAAGCACGGCCTCCTCTCGCGCGTGCGCCGTGAGGACCCCGAGCTCTTCTTCTCGGCCATCCAGGCTGACCTCGTCAACCTGTAAGTATTTTTGGGGATTATGTGTGGCACGACGGTCATTGCTGACATCATACAACAGCGCCCCCATTGTGTACACCCCGACCGTCGGCGAGGCATGCCAGAAGTACTCCCAGGTGTACTCGGGCCCCGAGGGCTTGTATCTGTCCATTGACGACAAGGTGAGTCCCAAAGAGTGCAGAGGAGACTCGCACTGGCCCGTCAAGGTCGGCTGCTCACACCAACAATAGCCTCAGCTCCGTCAGGTGCTTTCGGAGTACGCCGCCACCGCCTCCCACCAGCCCCAGATCATTGTCGTGACCGATGGTTCGCGTATCCTTGGTCTTGGTGACCTTGGTATCGGTGGCATGGGCATTTCCGTCGGCAAGCTCAACCTCTACGTCGCTGGTGGTGGCATTGACCCCAGCGGCTGTCTCCCCGTTGTCCTTGAGTAAGTGTACACACGCACACAGCAAACGCCACCCGGGAATGTTGTTTTTCTGGTGGCGGGCCTGGACAATGCGAAAAAAGCGCGCTCGCGTGACGCCTCCAGAGCTGACCATTCTTTTTTAGCATGGGCACCAACACCGAGTCTATCCGTGACGACCCCCTGTATCTTGGTCTCCGCCGCCCCCGCGCCTCGCTGGAGGAGGCTACTTCATTTATGGACGAGTTCATGGCCGCCGCCGCCGACGTGTTCCCCAACACCGTTGTCCAGCACGAGGACTTGTGAGTTTTGTTTTCGAATTATCCACACATGATCGGCCCGAAATCCGGACCCGCGGATTTTATGGCGCCGTGATTACGGAGAGCTCGCACTGACGACACACACAGCTACTCGGAGGCTGCCTTTGCGTTCCTTGAGAAGTATCAGGACAAGTACAGGATGTTCAACGACGACATCCAGGGGTGAGTCTTGACGCCACCTCGTGATATCCCCGCGCGATCACCCATGTGCCTCGGCGCCGGGTTGTCCGGGAAGTGGAGGTCTGGCCACATTACGAATATCCTGAAGCTAACATCCGCAGTACTGGCTCGGTCATCCTTGGTGGTTTCGTCGCTGCCGCAAGGCGCGCGTCCGAGGCCTCGGGCAAGCCTCTCCAGGACCAGAAGGTTGTCTTCCTGGGTGGTGGTTCGGCTGCTGTTGGGTGAGTAACGAAGCGGCACTGCTGCAACACCAACTAACATGCCACAGTGTCGCCAAGGAGATGATGACCTTCTTCCGCATGCTTGGCTTCACCGAGGAGGAGGCCCGCAACCGCTTCTGGCTCATTGACACCAAGGGCCTCATCACCAACACCCGTTACGACGTTGTCGCCGGCAAGCTCGCCAGCCACAAGGAGTACTTTATCCGCAACGACACTGAGGGCAAGGAGTTCAAGACCCTCGCCGAGGTCGTCGAGTACGTCAAGCCCACTGCCCTCGTCGGTCTCTCGACCACCTACGGCGCCTTTGGCGAGGACGTTGTCCGCCGCATGGCCGACCTCAACCCCGCCCCCATCATCTTCCCCCTCTCCAACCCTACGTCCAAGTGCGAGCTTTCGTTCGAGGACGCCTTGAATTGGACCGACGGCAAGGTCCTCTTCGCCTCCGGTTCGCCATATGACCCCATCACCTACAAGGGCCAGCTCCGTGAGCCCGGACAAGGAGTAAGTACCAATCCCAAAACCACGCACATCCCTCCCAATCGAAAATGGAAACATATCGCGGAAAATAAAATCACCGAAGTGCCACTCGGTGAAATAAAATCACCGATGTGTCTTCCACCTTTCAACTCCATTTTCTCGTCTTTCCATGCGTCGTTTCGCTTCGTTTCGCGTGCTGATGCCCATTTCGAATAACTTCCTTGTGTTTCCCGGCATAGGCCTTGGTGCGCTGTTCTGCGGCGCGTCCAAGGTGACGGACTCGATGATTACGGGCTCTGCGATTGCTCTTTCGGAGGCTGTTGACGCGGACGAGGCGTCTACTGGTCTGCTGTACCCGCGCCTGACGCGTATCCGCGACGTGTCTGCGCAGGTTGCCGTGGGCGTTGTGCGCGCTGCGCAGAAGGCCGGTGTCGACACTGTGACCTCGCTGCGCGACATTTCGGACGACGAGCTGTTCGCGCAGATCAAGAAGGCCCAGTGGTCGCCCTACCAGAACGAGGGTGTTTCCACGTCGCGCCTCTAAGCAAAGACGACAGGCAGCAGCAACAAAAACAACAACCGTACCTCCTGGAACGTACAGGGAGGGAGGATGGACTCTCTATTATTGATACGAGGCAAAGTTGGAGGAGCGCGAGCGCGTAGGCGCCGTACTGTGTGTGGCACAGGTGTATAGCATGTTTAGTGCGATGTCATCGTATATTCATACCAACGAGCACGGCGAGCGCAGCGAGCACAGCGAGCACGAAGCGTATGAGCCGGCTTCAGGGCGCCGTGGTGACGCATCGGTGACACCAGGTGACGACACGAGGAATGGGTCTGAAGACGCATGGACAAGTTGCCGGACGCCTCCACTTTGCCACTTGACATTTCGCCAACCCTCAATTCCTCATCCACACCATCCACCATGTCCGACGACCTCAAGCCCTGCGACCTCGCCACGCTCAAGACGTTTGAGTTTGAGCGTGTCCTGTCAGAGAGTGCGTGTGCATCGGGTCTTATACCTGCTGCATCCATATACAGCACGCTGCATGGGTCCCTGGTGCTACGAACCCCGCTCACAACATAGGCACTGCGTCTGGCTCGGCATTCCTCCTCGGCACGCTCCACGGCGAGCCTGCCATCATTCACGTTCAGCGCACGGCACTGGACCCCGCGGCGGCGCCGGAGATAGTCCAGCGCGGCCTCGAGACGCTCAACGTGTTTCTCGACAACCGACCCGTGCGTCCCGCCGTCGATCAACACACGCTCCGTGACCAAACACCCACGCTGACCTCCGGCACAGTACTTTTCCGCGCACGCGCTCATCGCCCGCGGCGAGGACACGCTCCCGGACCTCGCGCTCAAGCTCATCTGGCCATGCACCGACGTCCACATTGCAAAGTACACTGCCCAGCCGCGCAAGCTCGTGAGCGAGACGCCCGAAGTCTACGCCAAGGTGGTCCAGCCGTTCATCGCCTCGTTCCCCGCCGAGCGCACTGCGTGGGTCGACGCCATCCTCAATGGCGAAAAGGAGGCCGAGCGCATCCTCCACCGTTCGTCTGGCGACCAAGGGTTCGTCCTCCTCCCAGACCTCAAGTGGGACGGCACGACGCTCGCCGCGCTGTACCTCACGGCGATTGCGCACGACGGCCGCATCAAGAGCATGCGCAACCTCACGCGCGCCCACCTCCCGCTTCTCCGCAAGATTCGCGCACAGGCGTACGAGACCGCGGGCGAAAAGTATGGTGTCGAGAGCGGCGACCTGCGTCTGTTTATCCACTACCAGCCGAGTTATTGTGAGTGGTCGAAAGTGCGGCGCCTCGGCGGCGCGCCTCTCCCACGGTGGTTTCGAACTCGTGTCCTGACCACACAACACCACAGACCACTTCCACGTCCATGTCGTCCACGTCAAACACGAGGTCATGGCGGGTATGGCCGTGGGGCAGGCACACATGCTCGAAGACGTCATCAACTGGGTGAGTCGACGAATTGCGAGATCCGTGGGGGAGGTTTCGGCGCCTAGTTGGTTTTGGCACCGCCACTGTGGCACCCACGTTTTGCTGTGGGGTGTGGGGCAATGCCTGTGTGGTTTTCTCATGGTTTCTCAATTTCAGAGATATCGTACCCCACACCAACACGCATTGCACACGGCCAGATTGTGTTTTTACACATGCATGTCCGAAGCGTCCCGAGGCCGAGGCTGTCGTGTGGTGTACGTACCGTGCGACTTGCTACCGTGCGAAACCGCCGCAAACCTCCCGCCGCAATCGCATCTCAGCCGCGATAGCGGTAGACACCGATAAAGCCCCTCTTGATAACAAACGTTCCGAAAATCACCGTCGGTCGCTGACAACATGTCCCAGCTCGAGCTTTCGCCCGAGGACGGCCCGGCCCTTCCTGCGCGCATGACGTTTACGTACGCGCTCGGCGTCGAGCATGCGCTGTACAAGCTCATTGAGCCTACGCAGGACAAGTAAGCCCGACAACGGCGGGGGCAAGTTGAGTCCTCCGTAGCGGACCCGCCGTCGGCACCGGCGGAGTGTACAGAGCTTGGTCAGAAGCGGGGAGTCGGCTACAGGCGACACTGTTGATAGAACTGTTTAGAGGCACCACGCGCGTGCGGCCTGGGAGAACGACCTTCTCTCGGGCCTATTGTCGATAGACAATTACAGCCACAACCGCTCGGATACACTGCCCATACCGGCAGTTTCACCACCACTGCGGTAGCGTCATGCATGCCATGGCACAAGTGTGTTACACGTACACGTCCATCTATACGCGACGCACTAAGCCGCTACCTGCCAGGCGGACTTGCAAAATGGACGATGCGTGCCCCCTCCGAGCGAGGATATCGCCGCTCATCGGAGGTTTGTACGCCGCCAACCCCGATTTGCGGACAACCCCGCCACAGGCGTGTGGCCGCTAGATGTGCAGTCGGAATCGTTCCGCGCAGCAGTCACAGAAACCTTCGTGCTCGTACCACTGCGGAGGGGAAGTTGCCTTGCTCCGGACGGACTTGCGGGCGGGTCCACGGCGGGACGATATTTGGCATCGGTCGGGACGTGTGCCTTTACTTTTACAGTAGGCTGTCCCGTATCTCCCTTACCGACGCACCGGGCACTCCGACGTCGGCACCCGGGGCAGATACTAGGCGTAGCCACCTCGTCAGCGTGTCAGCGCCAGCAAAGGCTGTGTCGGGGTCACCGGAGGGCCGGTATCGGGGATGATCGTCGCCAGAGTCCGTTTCCACCGCGTCGCGGTGGACCAAGGGGGGTGCCGATGCTCCAATACTTAAGTCACGCAGACAAGAAGAGGTCTGAGGGTAGTCGTACGCTCGTGGTAGATTGTCAATCGCGGAGATGGGTCGGACGTTGGAAACGTATCTGCCTGCCGGGACGTTTGTGCTTGGGACCATTAACCCGTGCTTGCGCTCGCCTGTGGCTATTCCGGCTTCTGCGCCCACCCAGCAGGCTCGCATGACCCCTCCCCGTCATCAGAAGAGCCAAAACATGCTCACACCCCCACCACGCTATTTATCCATATTTTTTATCAATTAAACATACACCTCACGTTAACACCACACTGCTGATCTTGCTCACGTGATTCGGCCGCTTAGCTCAGCTGGTTAGAGCATCGTACTAATACCCAGAAGCCCTTGGGCCTTGGTTACTAGTCCATGCGGAGGTCGGCAGTTCGATCCTGTCAGTGGTCATGAGGCGTCTCTTCGATGAGAAGAGTTGCTATCCTTTTGCTGGGGACGATGGCGGAGATGATGATCAAGAGGAGGATGGACGGATGGAAGGAAGGTTCGGCCGGCTTTGGGCGTATTCTCCGGAAACTCGAATCTCAGAAGGCTAGGTTGGCTCGCGGAGTCTGCCGGGTTTCTTGTGGCACCGCTCCTGTGTTGTTGGTCTGGCGCCGACACCCTTATGCTTATGCTCATCCCCAAGGGTCCCTCGCGATTCGACTCCACCAATCCTCACCGATGAGATCGACCTCGGCGAAAAGGGTACTTGCCGGTTATGCGATGGACACTGACTCGCGGGGGAGCGTTGCTCTGGGGTGCAGTACGCTAGAGACGTCTAGCAGTCTCAGTCTGGTCGTCTTGTCGGTTTCGCCGTTCAGCATGGCACCACCAGCCACCAGCGGACCAAGAGGGGAGAGAGAGGAGAGAGGAGTATACCGTTCGACCGTTCGACCTAGAGCTCGTTGTCAGTTCGGACACAGCCACGGCTGGCGGAAGAGAGTACGCTATGCCTGATGCCTGGACAAAAGACATGGATATGACACATGAACGCGTCCATACGTCGCGATCGACGCTGTGACGGTCACGCACCTTGCGGGTGCCGGGTGCTGGGTGCCAGGTTCGGGAGAGTACGCAGGTGTGGCAGTTTGCGGAGATTTGTTTCGATTAAACCGGGCCAACGACATGAAGAAGGCTGAGCACGCGCCGGCGTATAGCGGGACGTGTTAAGGGAGAGAGGGTGGTTGTAGTATGTATGCGGGGCAGAGGGCAAGGTCTGCCATCTTTGACACTGAGTTCGGACCGATGGTGCAAGGAAAACGCAATGGACTGACTGACGAAACGGTGTGCTCTTTCGGTACTGGCGTTTGACGGCCGGGCTTGACTGCGGCATGGCCGCTTGTCCCAGGACATGGTATACATTACCAAGTACCGTACTGTTCATGTGCATGTGGATAGACAAGGCACGTTCAATCCGGCCCATTGTTACAGAGTGAGAAGCGAGTTCTGCGTGACTGGTGCCGATCCGGACGAGGCGTACCCCCAGTCGAGCCGACTTGCGTATGTACTTTCATCCCGAGCCGACCGGCTTGGGCCGCTATGAACTGCGTATACATAGTGCGACAAGAGGTGTAAAGAGCATGGCTCCTCCAATTCGTGTAGTCCATGTCTACGCAAGTGACTAGGTGACTCGATTCCCGCGTCCTCGTCCTGCAAGTACGCCGCCACTACTACATACACTCGCTCAGGTGGAATCTTCCGCACCGCTCGAACAAGGTTGACGGCCCGCCCTCGTGCCGCACAGGGAGCACACCCGGGCGTGCCGATCGCTGTAGCGAGTACGAGTACGAGTCCGAACATGACTGAGCAACATGGCTGAGCCGCGGCTACCGCACAGGAATAACGCACGATGGAGAGGGCGGTGGTGATGCGGCGTGCGGACAGTACAGTACGTTCTTGGGAGCAGCTGTGCAACTCTATACGACGACTGGAACAACCGTGTTAGGTTGGTGCTGTAACGCATCCACATGTCAGTAATGCGCCATTGCTGTCGTACGCGTACCTCTATACTGCGGCGTACTGGCAAACAGTAACGCTCCCTGGCCGACGACGTCTCATCTTCATTAATGGAGAGTTACGCGGCCGGGACATTAGATAGCAATAGCTGGAATCCATGCTGGAATCCGATGCGAGGCATCAGGGGCGGCTCGATGCTTGTGTCAACGGCAGGACAAGGAGAAATGAGTGGTCTGGATATCATGCTTTTCTTTGTCCAGTGTCGCAGGCGGAGGCGAATGTGCATATAGGGATGGGATGCCGGTCAGATCCGTTAGAGGCTTGTGCCCGGTTGGGAGACAATGCTGTCGAAGTGCCACTGGCGATCATGATCTGCCGCAGTGGCGCTGGCAGGCAATGTCCAGCATTGGCAATGTCATATCCTTGTGCGGTACTTGTCATGTATTCCGGCTGTGACGACATGTGCTTGGACGGCCACGCCGAACGCGTCGTTTCTGTACCCCCCAGACGACAATGGGGATATTGCTCCTGGAGTCAGACACTGGTGGTCCCGATACATACGGTCCGTTCCCGCCGTCTGTGTAGGACCAGCTTCATGGTAAGGGGAAAGGGGGGAAGTGTTTGCAGCCGAACAGGACTGCAGACGCAACATGCCATGGTCCCGCAGAGTTTGCGCGGAGGTATGAGTGGTTTAATGTATCACTTCGTCAACCCCTCTTGTCTCCATGTCTCCTTGTGTCCGTCTCCATGTCTCCTTGTGTCCGTCTCCATGTCTCCTTGTGTCTCCATTACAATGTCCGCTGGTGGTGGATGTTTCACTCCAGATGATACATTACTCGGATGCGTGACGGCGGGAAAGACGAAACTGATACCTGCCGGCTTCAAGGCAATGTATGAACTGAACAGTACATGACCACAGCCGCATCCCCTGGGTACTATGCATGGAGTACCCCTCGAGGGGCAAAGTCATGTCCATATCGCTCCCGGAACTGTCCCCACTGTCACAGGTGGACTGGGGTGGCAGATAGCACCGCATGTCGCACACCGCGCCGCTGCACGCAGAGCGAAGCCGCCTCATTAAACCCACAAAAACACTCGTGTGCAGAACCCGACGGACCGTGGCCGGAAACCTTACCTCCCCTATCCCAGCATCTCTGACAGCACGGTCGGACAACAAGAACACGGACCGGGTTAGGTATGGTTTTGGTTATCCAGAACCGCTCCCTTTCTCTCGTAAGTTTTGCGTAGGCCAGTGCCGGTGATCCACAGCGTGAACGAGCGTAGCGAGGGTAGGTAGGCTGACGTGCCACAGAGTCGCCTGGGTGTCTGCAGGCATAGTTAGCTGTACACTACGCTCGTACTCGCCCCATACTGCTTTCGAGTCTGCCGCCCCACTACGCGTGGGTACGGGCGCCTTTGGGAGGCTCCGACGGCTCCGTGGTTACGGCTTGTGGCTACGGCTCGTGGCTGGTGGCTACGAGCGGCGTACTGGACGCGGGTGAGGCGTGGACCCGACGCCCATTGCAGAGCCACGCCGGTAGCCAGCCAAGAGCTTGCGCAGCGCCCAGCCGAACGGCTCAGCTGGAACCTGTTCACGACTACGTCAACGACAGTAACCCAGCCGGACGACCGCGGAGCGTGCAGGCGCACACGGCATGGACAATGACGATGGGTGTGGGCGTGGCTCCCTCTCCCTCGCTGCGCTCCCACTTGCCACCGACGCGTTCTCTCGTACACCGCTCACGTATCCGCACTGAGCAGGTGGGACACGAGCCACCGGAAGCAGCATGTCCCCGCAGGCCCATCACGTAGTGTACCAAAGAGGAGACTGATTCCTGGCAAGAGCCAGGCGGAATAACGCCCTGCTGAAAATCACCGGCGGGCGGTGCCACGCTGGCTGGCGCGGGAGGGACGCGTCACGACGCGTCCCTCGTTTCCTCCGTGACCCTCGCTCGTCCTCATTCAGCAGGTGGCAGGTCTGGGAGGGGCAACTGCGCGTCATTAGTCTACACCGCGCAGTTCTCTCTCGCTCTCCTATCTCATGCAGCCAGGTTGAGCACGTTATCGGGGGGAACAGCCGCACGTGCATGGAACGAATGCCAACCCTCCCAAGCTCCCAGACGATAGAACGAAGATCAGACAACCCACCCGCGTCCGGGATCTCGTGATCCCGGCCGTTGGTCCGGTCCTCGCTAGTACAGTACCCCGTATCATCCATCCCCCCCCTGACGGCTGACAGCTGACTAGCTGCAATGCGTTTTACCGTTGGAGGGGGCCCGGAGGCCTTGGATCCTTGGGAGGTAAACAACCCCAAAACAAGGCCCTATCCAGAAAAAGAAATCAGGCAGCCAAGGAAGGATCCAAGGATCCAAAGGACACGCGCGCGTCGAATTCAGTACGCCCGGGTTCTGAAAAGGAAAAAGGAAAAGGAAAAAAGAAAAGGAAATGAAACGCGCCGCCCTGCTGTAATGCGGGGGCGCAGGCGCGCGTACACAGTTACACGGGGGCCGCCCGTGTGTGTGTGTGTGGGCGTGTGTGTGGCGGAATTGTCCATGCATACGCCTCCCTGCTGTCCTGCGACTGACAGGTCGAGCGGCAGAGATCAGCGAGGTCGCAGACAGATCTAGAGAGCACGGGCACACCGCGTACCGTGCAGCGCGCAGTACGGTACGCAGTGCAGGTACAGTACAGGCTACGCATGCTACGCAGCGTGCTTTAATTATACACCACACCACACACAGCAAGAGCGCAAGCATGAGCCGCCCGCGCGCCTCCGTCGTCACCATTTTACGGCGGGTGAATGCACGTTTTAACGCGCGTTCTGCCTCTGCCCGGACAAAGGAAAGAAGCGCCGATGACGACGAGGAGACACAAGAAAAGGACGGACAACGGTGGGGGTGCCTTGTTCGCGGCGTTCCCGCATCCTGGGCCTCTGCTGTACTGCTGCTGCATGCTGGATATGTTGGATCTTGGGTGTGCACATGGTTGACCGCCGCGCGGGACCGGACGGGCTGGAGGCTTTTTTACTATTTGTGCGGATCGGGAAACATGATGTGGAGGAACCCAGACAGCTGCAGACGTACTGTATGTACATGCAGACAGAGAGACCCAAAAGGTACAACGGGTACAACACCACACCCATGTGGTGCCTGCTGCCTGCCCCAAGTGTGCGCTCGTCCAGTGTCTTTCCGCTTCTGGGTAGTGGTTGGCATGGTTGGGCTCTGGTAGCTCCAGGGGGGTTCGTTGGAGCAGGTCACAGTTGGTGTTGTACTGTACAGGACTGTCACCGCCCAAGCGGGCGAGGAGGAGCGCAAGAGGGAAGGAAGCTAGGAAGCCAAGCAAGACATTTCTCTGGGCGTGTGGCATCTGTGGGCAGAGACGAATGGCCAGAATAGGCGACGACTGCCGTTCCACCAGCACCACCCACCATGGCCACTGCACACTTGTGAGTGCCCCAAATCAACAAACCAGCTGTGCAGGGAAAAGCAGTGCTGTAGTGTATAGTATTTGCTGGCGCATCGGACCAAACAAGCAATAGACACAAACATGAGACACAAGACACACACAGAAATGGCCCCTCTTCCCTTTCCATGCCCCGCATGCCCACGCGCCCACCCTCAAGACGCGTCCAACGCCTCATCAACAAAGGGGGGGCACACGGCCCATTGAAAGAAAAGAGACAGAATAAGGAGGCCGAATTCATACAAGTTGGTGGGTCAAAAAGGTGGTGTGACGCGTTCGGGCGGGGGGGGGCGTGGGCGGGCGGGAGGCGAGGAGAGGAGAGGGAGAGGGACCCTTAAAGGGACACACGCAACCAGGCTCCGGAATAGGGGAGGACACACACCCTGACAAGAGGACGTGCGACGACGGGCGGGCGGGCGACAGGGCGGCGGCGGCGGGGGGGGGGCTCGTGTGCGCTGGCTGGGGATGGGCCCTCTCCCTCTGCTCTCCCGCCTCTCTCTCCCTCTCTCTCCCTGTGCGGGCGGGCGGAGAGACGACGGGGACGCGTCTTTGTCTTTCTTTCTCTCGTCTCTTTCCTCTCTCTCCCGTCTCTCTCTCTCCTGGTCATATCCCCTCACATCCACATCCACCTCTCCTTCTTGTTGTTTGTCTCTCTCCCACACCACACACATTCTACCCCCGTCGCTTCACATTCTCGCCCACAGAGAGAGCCCTGGTGGTGTTATATCTGCACCCCCGCAACCTTTTGGGCTCGTCGAAACTCCCCCCCGTCACTCTCCCCTCCTCCCACCATCACGCTTGCCCCCTCTTGTCCTCATCTCGTTCAATCCTCCGCCAATCCATCCACCGCATCCATCCACGCACAGATTATATCCCTCTCTGCTCGTGCTTCCTTTTCGCCGTCATCGCATCCTCTTCTTCTTCTTCGTTTGCTCTCCTCTTTTCCTTTCTTCCAGGTTGCTGTACTTTCGACATCCCAGTTCATCCATGCGCGCGTAACAACCCTCATAACCCAACCCACTCCACCCATACACGCCCCCTTGTTCCACCACCACCGCGCGCGCGCGACTGTCGCATCCAACCCACCTCGCAACCCGGCTGTCCTACCTGCTTCTCTGGTAGAAGCTTCCAGCACACCCGACCCTCCCAAAACACACACGCCGTTTAAAACCACCACAACACTTCACACCTTTGCCCACAATGTCCTTGACCGCCGCCGAGAACGAGCACCGCTGGACAGGCGCAACGGTGCGCGCAGCTGGCACCGAGCAGGTCTCGGCCCTTCTGCCGCCCCGCACGCCCGAACAGCGCACCGTCCTGGGCAAGGCGCGTGCATACCAGTGCTACTGCGGCACAAACGTCGTGGACAAGAGTGACAGCTACTGCTCTCAAAGTGAGTCCCGTGCACATTATGTATATTGGCCTGCAGCCTCCTCCGGAGCCACCCCGTAGCCACCACGGGATGGCGTTGCCCCCCCAGCTTCTAGCTTCTTTTCGCTTCCCCATCGCATCGCCATCGCACCATCGCCACACCCACATCATGTACCCCCGCGCGCCTTATTGTACCCCTTTGCCACCACCCATTTGCTAACCACCCACTCTTCCCAGACTGCGCGCGCAACGACGCCTTTTCGTCTCTCACACACACCCGCGGAGCCTCTATCGGACGCGGCCTGGCGGACGCACTCAAGGCCCACCAGCAGCTCCTCCAGGAGCCCTTTGACGACGAGGCATCATCCCGTCGCATGGCGCGGACCGACCACCGCCGTGAAGAGAGGCGCGAGGAGCGGCGCCGGCGCCGCCCCGACCCCACCACCGACGGCGGCAACCTCTCGCCAGTCTCTTTCCGCGCTTCCTCTGCCCTCTCCAACCTCTCACCATCTCGCGTCCCGGAACTCGTGTCCTCGCACTCGCGCAACACGTCCAACGCGTCCAGCATCTTTTCGTTGGCGTCGGGCGGGTCGCTCTCGCGTAACCCATCCACCTCGTCGTCGCGACACCCCAACGCGGCTTCGATGCTCATTGACGACGCCATCATGGAGGATGACGGCGAGGACCTCGACATTGGCTCCCACCGCTCCACCCTCAAGGCTCAGTCTCGCCGGCGCAACCACGCAAGCTCGCCCAAGCTCACAGTCGCTACCGACATGAGGGTGCACGACATGCTCGACGAGCTCATCAACATGGAGCAGGACTTCCGCGTCTCAGAATCGCCCGAGCCAGAGTTTGAGGAGAGGCTGGCTTCACCCTCTACCCCCATCCAGTTTACGCCTCTTCACAACCGTCCTCCCCGCACACCTTCACCCGTGCTTGGTGGTCAGCCCAGCATGCCCCCGCCCGCTCCCAACGCGCCAGACCGCCGCAGCTCGCTTGTCCACTCGCGTCCCTCCAGTGGGTTTGTTCACCAGTCGTCCCTGTCCGAGTCCCACACGGCTCTGTATCTCGCCACGGCCTCGCCCATGCCATCCAAGAACAGCCGCCACCGTCGTTCAGCGTCGCCCAAATTCAGTGTCCGCCGCAGCATCTCGTTCACACCGTCGGCTGCTGGCCCTGCGTTCGCGCGCGCTCCTCGCAGCCGCTTGGACTCGCCCAACGTCACTCCAGTCCACCGCAGGCATGTCACCCCGACTGCCCACCACCCCGCAATGGACGGCTGGCGCTTCCCCACATCCAACAACGTCACCCCCACGCGCCCCGCCTTTTCAACCCCAGGCGAGCCGGCCTCACCTATCCAGCCTTCCCTTCTTTGGCCCGACGAGAACGCAGACCTCGGACCAGCGTGGTCGCCGGGCCGCACCATTAGGGCTCCTACCACCCACATTTCTCCTCCTCGTTCGGCCCTCCGCCTGGGCGACCTGATTCGCTCAGGCAGCACCAACGACATCGACATGGATGATTCGGACGACCGCTCCGCCACCATCCGTGGATCCATCCTCATGGCCCCCGTGCCCCCATTCGCACAGCGCGGGTGGTAAACCAACCATCTACACCACACAAAAAATACTTGTACATCAACGCACTACCCCTCATCCTTGTATCCCACCTGGTCGCGAGCCCGCCACGTAGGAAACCGCTTGCCCTCGGGCTCTAGGTCGGTCCTCGTCACGGCTCGTGACCCACACCAGCACATCATGTCCACACCAACAGCATAAACCTGTACAATCCATAACCCCAATCCCCGTATGCAGCATCTAGTAGCCCATAACCCACGGATCCACGCACCAGGACCACATGCCCATATGTCTCCACTAATGCCTCGCGCCTGGACTGCTCACTCGCGCGCCACGGTGGACCTGTGTTTAGGAACTACGCTAAGTATGTACCCCGCACCGCGCGCCAGAACGAAGTCGTGGGATCCGGGGGGGCTCATACTTCTCCGTCCGGGTATACACCTGGCCGCTTGCGCGTACTCTAGGTTTTGTCTTCGCAGGTGGGTCAGGTCAGGTGGGAGCGGCGGCCGGCCCAGAAGCAGCCAGCCAAGCCTCGAGGACGACGCCTAGGCGCGACGGTGGGGACGGTGGGGACGCGTGAGAAACAACAGCCCGAGACACAGCGTCGTGCGTGTGTGCGTGTGCGCGTGATCGTGCGCGCAAAGCTACAGTATTAAGCTAAGCTCTGTGATCTGTGGCGAACGTGGCAACGTCCGCCAAACCTTGAGAGCGCCTCCGGCTTCCAGACCCTCCAGACCTTTGATACCACAGAGGCACAGAGGAGCCCCAGTCGCGTCCCCCCGGCCCCCCCGCGTCCCATAGAGCGCGGCCTGGGTGATCGTGTGCCCAGACCATGGAGACGCAGACACAGGCGCAGGCGCAGGCACACCATCAACCGTCATGTCAAGCGTTCAAGCGTCGTGTATCCGGTTCGGTTCTCGTCACCCTCGTGCCCCGTCGTCGCCCCGTCGTCAGTGGCCATCAGTGATCAGTGGACAGTGGCATCAATGGCATCACAGCCTGTGCGCGACCTGCAGCCCCCGGGGCCTGCATTCCAAGCGCCTTTGGGCCTAGCTAGCTAGCCATAACCGTGTGCATTCAACATTGACATCGAAACCACCCCTACCCCCTGGCCCCGGTCCCAGTGTGCAGGAACCGCTTTGTGCTTTTTGCTTCCTGCTTCCTGCATCGTGCGTCCTATAGTACGCACGTACGCAAGTTTGTTCCATTTGGGTGCCAGGCTCTTGGGGGACGCGTTCGGTTCGCATTCCCAGGCTTTTGAATGGTGAGGCGCGAGGCATGAGGCGTGAGGCGTGCGACGACGAAGATCGACGATCTTGGAGTCTGTGTACTGTGTGTTTCCGTTTCATGGCGTCGCGTCGCGTCGTCGCGTCGTGTACCGTGTTTCGCCGCCTGCCTGAATGCTGATCTACTGCTCTGGCTGCTAGCTGCTGGGATCGTAGCAGCACATGCATGCGTTTGTGTGTGAGGTGAAAAGTGGGACCCGTGCGACGTGACGCGGCGGTGTGGGCGACCACAACAACACCGCAGGCACCGGCGGCAACCCAATTACCTGTGCTGGAGCTGTGCCAGTGCGTTGGGGTCTTGGGGTGTTGGTGTTCTGTTCTGCTGTTGCGTTCCCGATCGAACACGCGAGGGGCGAGTGCATCACACTTGGGATCTTGGGACTTGGGGGTTGAAACGCTGGCCCGCTGGTGCGTCGGGGGAGAGGGTGTAGGTGCAGCGCGCGCTGCGCCCAGGTGAGCAGAGACGCGGCTGGCACGTTGGCACGCGACGAGCGAAGACGGGTCGATGACCCGCAGCTGCCTCCATGTCCACTGTTCATCGTGGATCTGCACCTATATGAGACCACGATGATGTATGCGAGGAAAGAGGCTGCGACGAGCACCACCAAACTGCGATGCCAGGGATGCCACAAGGCGATCCATACGAGACCAGGAGCTACATACGCTGACGGTGCGACGTGGGTGGGCAGAGTGACCAACACAGACCACTTACGAGCGGGAAACCGTCGCATCGGCTAGCTATAGCCTTGCGTTGGACGCAATCGCATCGGCATACCGTACGCCAGCGATAATACCTCAACGGTGCCTCCAGGCCAAACACACAAGCTCACCAGGACTCCTCCCCACTGGCCACTGGGTACATTCCACACTCGACTTTGCCGTACGCGTTGTTGTACGCCTTGTGTGGCGCACAACGCCAAACTGTGAACAACTGACGCATTAAGTAGTGTGTGTTCCGCGATTGGTTGATGCCACCACGCCTACGCGCAAGGCAGTAGGAGGCAGGAACGACATGCGTGCATTTCGCCGTGTCTCGACCCATGGGTACGGCTTGGGCCGACGCGTCGCGTCGAGCGAATATGTGGCCGAGTGGGCGTGTGGCGGTACCTCTTCTCAAACGGTGTCGACTCTCCTGCGGTCAACAACCAACATGGCGATAGGCGTGATGCACAACACACGAGACAGTGCACATCTGGGTCAAGGTACCCCCCGAACTCGGACCCCGAGAGACAGAATACGAGGGGAAGGGGAGACCTTCTCTCTCGGTCTTCTGGGCCCAGGGACCACCAACATCGGCGTACTGTCGGTTGGACAGAGCACGAAACACAAACAAACAAGAGGGGGAGCACCAAGTTCCATGCCTGCCGGGAACAACAACAAAACAAGGGGTTTGGCAACCACGACACAACACGCAGTCGAGAGGGTCCCTAATCTGAGGGTGTTTGACATAGCTTATCAGAGGGTGGGGTGCCGTATGCCTGCCGTTGGATCTACGGGATCCGGACCTTTGACGAGGGCCGCCCGGGATGTGGCCCCGAGGTTTTGGGAAGGGGCCGTGTCCACATCGAGGTTCGCGGTTTGAGGGTGCGTCGGGTGCATGCAGGCGTGCACTGCAATGTTGCAGTGTATGTTTACATGTTTACATGTTTACATGTTTACTTGTGTACTTGTTTACTGGTGTGCTGCGGAGGGGGGTACTTGTACACCAGCGAACAGACGGAGGACGCACTTGCCGAAACGAGACGGAAACGGAAATACGTTCGGATCTGCGATCCCGAAATCGAGCTGTGCGGCGCGTCCTCAGTTACCTGACTCTGGCCTCTGGCCTCTGGTCGGCGCCATGCAGTGTGCGGCAGGGCAGGCATGAGACGCTGAACTGTGGCCTCTAGAGACGGAGGTGCTATGCTACCGAATAATGGACCAGGCAAATTGATGCCAGCGAGCCTGGCACTGTATCAGCAGACGCCGCCGCATGCCGCGTGCTGAAGTGGCATGAGGCAGGACCGGCATTCTGTTTTTGATCCACAGCGTGTATCAGCCGTTACCGCCCTCGAAGAGAAGGCTGAAGCGACATGCTCTGGCCCAGACGGGACACGAGCGTGTGATTGAATGGGTACGCTCTGGGCCATTCTAAGAGCCGGCGAGGCGGTCACGAGCCGTCTACTCGACTGGGCAAAAAAAAAAATCACCCAAAAAGCACACCAAAAATGCCTCAACCACGCACGCCGCCCCACCCTACTCGCAAGCACGCCCTCTCCCTCTTTCTCATCTGGACCACCTTGCACCGCGCGGAAAAACCCCACGTTCCGCGAGCTCCTCAATGCAGACAAAGGCCAGACCGGCCAGACCGAGGGCAACGCATCAGCCCCACCACGTAGCCCAGGGCTGGGGTCGTGGCGCGCTGCCCGGGCCGGCGCGGTGGTGGCGACCAGGTCGGCGCCGGCGCCCGCGCCCGCTGGCCGCTGGCTGACCCTCAACCCCGTCAGCCCTCGCGAGCTGCTGGCCGCCATCCCTCAGGCCCAGGCGGCGACCGGCTACCGCCCACACGCCCCTACTCCGACGATACGTTCGCCGACGACCCACTTCCCATGTCCGAAAAAACAACAAGCCAGCGCCGCCGGGTTTGTACCTCGTCTGCCGCGGCGCCACTTTGCCAGCCCGGGGGATGAGGGGGAGCATGAGACACCGCGTCAGCGTGGCCGTGGCGCTGGCGCTGGAGCTGTCCACGCCTGCCTGCGGCTCGGATATGCACGCCGCACACCACGGCAGATAGCCCACTCACTCAGCGAGGCTGGCAAATTTAAGAGTCGCGTTAAAGGGGGCCTGATCCGGCGCCACGGTCGTGCCCCGGTGCCGTGGCTACGCTGTGGCCTCCCGCGTGGCTCGCTCTAATGCCTTTGTGGTGGTGCCAACCCCAGTCTGGGGGTGGCGGGGTGGGAATGTGAAGTGGGTGGGCATCAGATTGGAGGGAGGGAGGTGCTCGCGTTGGTCAATGGCGAGGCGGCAGTGTGTCATACATGGGAGGTGCGGTGCCAGCCGCGCCGAGAATGGACCATCGTGGACGTTACCCAGTTCTCACTGTTACTATGGCAGTAGCGTCCTCGAAGACAGCCTGCGATGGAGTCGACCGTGCAGATAGAATTCTGGCCGCGCGCAAGTGGCATTCTGGCTGCGCGATTCGAGGCCCCGATTATCACGTCCCCACATTCCCCCGGTGCTCTGTGAACTTTCCGGGGCCTTAGTGTCTTCGAGAAGGCATTGTCTCACCAAGACTACAAGACTCCAACCCACATGGCCACATGCTCCTCGAGCGCGTGTCTGATGTCTGAACGGCGTGACGCTCCAACAGACTACCAGAGGCACCATTCAGATCTCTGCATGTGTGGCGCGCGACCACGATGATCAGGTGGGGTGGCAGCAAGCACAAGGACACCAGAACCAGACCGCATGTTCAAGATGGCGGTGTAAGCGCAGTCAGTTCGTCATGCAGATCGCGTGTGGCACGGGATGTCACTCCAACAGAGGCAAAAGAACAACACACAAAAATGTCCTATGGTATTGATCGTTACTTGTTCTACGACAGGTGGGGGTAGGGGTTTCTAAGTACAACTGCCACACTGTGGCACCCTCTCTCCTGCAAAACAACTGCTTCGTTATGAATGGTTTCCTCGCCCTCTCCTCTGAGTGGTGATACCCTCCTCGTCCTCCCTCGCTCCCCGTCTCTACTCGTACCCGTCGTCGTTGTCGCTCACGCGGAGCAAGCGTTCCGCCACGTCGACGTCTTTGCCCTCGACGAGGATGTTGGCCGTGTGCGTCGTGGACGAATAGAGCATGCGTACCCCGCCGTTCTGGAGCCGCTCGGAAAAGCGCGTCACGAGACCCGACGTGTCGGCGTGCGTCTGGCCCAGGATGAACGACATGGGCGCCACGGTCGATTCCTCGCCGAGGCCCGCGTCGTCCGTCTCGCTGAGGCCGCGCAGGTCGAGCTGGAGACAGCGCATCGTGCGTCCGGGCTCGCGCTCGCGCTCGTCAACAACAGCAAGGGGAGTAGAGTTGCGGTCGGACATGGAGCCGCGCGACCCGCGTGACCCGCGTGACCCGCGTTCGGGCGAGTCGTTGTCGTGGCACAGCGCCGCGTGCGCGTTGGGCGTATGGTCCGGGTTTATAAACGCTTCCATGAGCAGCGCACCGTCGCTTGCGCGCCGCGCATGGGGGTTGCTGCCGTTCAGGCGACGCACAATGCTCTCGCTGTTGGTCCGCGAGTGGGTTGCGTACGCGTTGACCATGGACGTGAGACCCACGGGCGGTGGCGGGTTGGGCCCAAAGCGGTCAAAGTACCGTGTTGTGGGCGTGGACGTGGGAGAGGTCGACATGCTCGCCCAGTGAAGTGGGACGGGGGCTTTACTGGGGCCAAACGACCCGACGATGGGTGTCCCCGGCAACGAGTGGTTGGTGCGTGGCGACGAGAGGTACATGGGGGACATGGGCTCGGATGTCTCCTCATCCGACTCGTCGGTAAACTCGCCGCCACTCTGCCGGTCCAACTCGTCGGTGCTCAGGAGCTGTTCCAGCTCTTCCGGGGTGAACATGCACCGAATGACGCGGACCTCGGTCAAGACGCTCGAGCCATGCTCCTCGGTCCGCGTGTAACTGATAAAAGGTCGGTTGGTTCGGCGTTCAGCCGACGAGCGACGCCGGGACATGGGCGGAGGTGACAGAGTCCCCTCAGCACGTTCGCCCATGGTACTGGCGCGCTCTCGCTGCTGCTGTTGCTGCTCCTGGGTCGCAGCTAGCGCGCGCTCAGGCCATACCAGGTACTTTTTCACGCGGTCGATGGACTGTGCCTCAATGTCCTTTGACAAGCCCACACACGCCAGAGGCGCCGAGAGTACCGTGATCTCGGCGACGGGCGGCGGCGGCGGTACGAGTACGGGCGGAGGGATGGGAGGGTACTCTGTTGGTGTGCCGCCCGACGACAGCGCCGAACGTCGGCGAACAGAGCGCTGGTTGGGGTCGACATGCCCTGGAGAAGAGGACAGGGCGTCAGCCAAAACAACCCACATCGCGTTCGGCCCACAAACAACCCTAAAACTCACATCCGCGGGCCGCAAACACCCTTGATGCAAGCTCAAAGTCGACGGCTTTCACAAGCAGAAAGTCGGTCTGGTAGCTCGACTGGTACAGTATTGTGACGCCTGCTTCCGCCAGCGGTGCGGACACGTAACGAAGATGCGGCGAATCTGTCCATGGTCAGCGGTTGCGATGGGACACAGTGGATAGAAGCAAAAGAACCCAATCGCCAGCGGATCTCTTGATCTTCGCAGTGACCTCGTGTGTCACGGACCCATGAACGCACCATAGTTGGACTCGTCGTTGCTGTCCGGCGACGAGATCTCAAAGACGCGCCACGGGCCGTTGATGCACACAGCGGCGTTGTATACAGAACCCCATTCGGCAATGACAAGGTCAGTCGCTGCGAACAATGCGATCTGTGGTGGGTGTGTATCAGTGTTGTGGTCCACAAGGGTTCGGCCCGCGGGGAAGGGAGGGTGCATGCGCGGGAGTGGAGTAAGAGTGGACGGAGTCGTGATTCCGAGACACACAATCTCACGTACATACCTCGATTCGGTTCGATGTGAGGTTGAAGAACTCGCTCGAGTGCTCGCTGGCCCGGTCGATCGTCCAGAAGAGCTTGGTCACGTATGCGTCGACGGCGGCGACTGGGATATGGACGATGGAGACCGGTTCGGTCAGCGCCCTGCGGCGTCAGCGGTGTAGCTAGCTAGTACATTGGCCATCACTCCCAACATCGAGCACACGGTGGGTTGCTTCGCCGTCGCGATCGCGAAGCCTGCGTGAAGGGGAGGGTGGCCAACCGTGTACGTACGTGATGCTAATGCCGGGCATCGCGAGCTGGTCGTAAGGGATTCCGGCTCCCATCGTCGGACCGCGACTGAGAAGTAGAAATACAAGTAACAGGAATGCAGGAAAGAGGGGATGACAGGACTGTGGCCATCGTGTCCGACGGTGGTCGACTGTGCTGCTAAACCTTGATCGCCGGGAGCAAGTAGAGTATGGCGGCGGTCTGTGCGTGCGTGCCGCCGACTCTCGGGGGGAAGCGAAGGGCAATGCAAGGAACAACGCCTCCCAATGTCCACCACCGTCACATCCAGTCAGCACGCTCGCCGCAGCTGTGGATAAGCCTGGCGGGCCGGAACGCGCATACACACAGAGTCCATCACAAAGAGGGGCCTCTTCCATGCACACGGTGCTGTCCTGTACCTCGGCACGAGCATGTTCTTGCTCGAGGCACACAGCAAACACCATATCCCGTGTGGCCCACACACGCACATGGCCCACCAAGCCGCCACACCAGAGCCCAGTGCCCAGTGGCCCCCCTCTCGTCCCAATCCTCCTCAGCGTCCTTGAATACGCCGCCGCTCGACGTCCGACAAGGTGGGAGAGCGTGGCACGCCACTCCCGGCGCCTCGGAGGAGGCGGGGTATGCTGGGTGGTTGGACGTTAAACCATGGGAGCTGGAGCAGGGCTAGCAGGGGTGTCCTCCACTCTTTTAGCTGTCCGCGTCATCTCTCCCCCCTAGTCTGCCCATCTCGTGATGAGTCAGAACCATTTTTGCTTCTTCTTTGTCGGATTCGTCACGGGAACCATCACCATCATCGTCACCTGTCACCCGTCACTCCCTCCCTCCCTTCTCCAACAGCGCCATCAGGCCAAGAGCTGTCTCATTGTTTTCTCTGATGGGGAGGTGTTTGCTGTGCGGCGGGCTGGAGGAATAGAGAGAAGCGTGCGGGCAATATGAAGAGTGACACGGCACACACCTATCGTCGGCGGCGGCGCCACTGCGCAGCTACGCTGTGGGTGATGGCGCAGCGCGGGGAGGCTACCGGAGGCGTTGCGACGAGGCGTCACGGAGAGTGAGGCTACCAAAAGGCCCTTTCAGGCAGAGCGCAGAGTGGTGTGCCTGCCATGTCCGCCGTCGTTGGATGAGAGTAGGATTTGCGGGCACTTTGTGTGGCGATCAGTGCGCCATACGCCGTGTTATACCGTCTCCATAGTAGTCGGGATGACGGGATGGGTCAAATTGTCCACAACCCATCAACCTGAGCACCTGAACAGGAGTGACATCAGTGGTGTAGTGTTAGAGTATCTCGCCCGATAGCTGTAGCACCGTCGGGGAGGCGTCAGAACGGAAATTGAGCACAGGGCAAGGTGGTCAAGACGATGGACAGAGTGGACAGCTGCGGCCGGCAGATGACGGCTCACTTGTAAGCACAGACATTAGGATCGTTTGGTCCAGTTGATTACATTTTTGATTCCGAAAATTCTAATCATCCCCATTCCAAATGCTGGCGGCCCCGCCCCCGCCACCAGCAAAGGCACCAACAACAACAAAGACGTGCACACACTCACTACCTCTGCATTCGTCCTCCATCCTTCATTGTCACCAACACACCCACGTTTCTCGCCTCTCACGTATTCTCCATAATGGCCTCCCGCCAGTCCTACGCACACGGGAGGCAATCCTACGCCCCGTCCTATGCTGCGTCGCGCAGCGCGGCCCCGCGCGCGTCCACGTACCCCGTCCCGAGTAACGACTATCTCAACAGCATGGAAGAGTGCGTCAAGGCTACAGAAGGGTGTGCTGCTACTGTGAGTGCTGGGTCTTCATCTCCATGTGTGCGGAACTGTACAGGTGGGAGCAATGTCCCTGTTGAGGCAAGACTGCATGGCGCTCAGCCGCAACAGCGTGTCTAGACGGACAGATGTCCTCACGCATCGTTGGGCTGCGTGCCGGCTCGTCGAGCGCGGAATACCACCATGCCTTTCAATGACACTTGCCTTGCATGTAGCGAGGTGTGACAGTATCATCGGTACCTCGTGGAGCAGCAGGAACGTGGGATTGACCTTTCGCAGCTCGGCCAAGCCATCACGAACTTTGAGCCTGGAGTCGCAGACCTGCCGCGCTTGAAGAAGGTGTTGCACAACCACCATGTGAGTAGTGATATTGGGCCCACGTCGGCGCCGGGTTACGCATCCAGCTTGCGCCAACCCGACAATCATCCCTTCGTGTTAGCCCCCCATCTGCTCTTCCGCCCACATGGCCGCTGACAACGCGCCCACAGCACTTTCTCGTCTTCACCTCGCCGGCCGTCGCGCGCGCCAAGGCCGCGCACGCCGCCTCGCTCTCGCCGCAGATCGACGCCCTCCTGTCCCGTGGCGAGTCGCTCGTCGCGGCAGAGAGCCAGCAGCTCGACAGGCTCGAGGAAAAGCTCGCGCTCGTACAGGCCGCCCAGGCCAACCGGCTCCCGGCAGCCCCGCGTCTTCCGGGCACGTTCAAGGACCTGGACGCGGCCGCTGCCGACGAGGACGAGACGCGTAACCGCCTCGAAGGGGTGGACCTAAAGGACATTACGCTGGCGCAGAGGAGAAAGATTGGATTCTTGAGGAACAGGCGGGATAAACTGGAAAAGGAGCGGGCGAGGCTCGCCATGGCTGCTTGAGCTTGGGCTGGCCTGAGGCTGGGCAGCCAGGTGTTGTACGATATACAGAGCTGGACGATAGACCGATGACAAACAAGATCGCATACCTTTACACCACCGCCACCACCATCACTCCTCCCTACGAAAGGAATTGCGTTTACAACGTGCCTTGATCCCTTCACCCCACACCCCACGCATTGCCTCTTTTACGCATCATGTTTCTTGTCCTTTGCGGGCCTGCCGCGCTTCGACCTGGGCTGGCGGGGCGGCCGCGTCCAGAACTTGATGCTCCCCGCCCTACTGACCGTCGCAACCGTCTTGGGACCCATGTGCAGGCTCGTCATGAGGTTACCCTCGACGACGCGCGCGAGCACGGGCTGCAGCAAGGCCACCTCGGATTTCGGCGGGGACGGGTGGTAATGCGCCGCCTCTGGCTGCGCGGCCAGTGGCAACGAGGTAGTCGACCCCGCGGGCGCGACGCGGAAATGCGACGAGTTGGAATGGTGGTGCCGCGGCTTGCGCAGTGCCGCGACGGAAAAGTCCCACAGGAGCAGCTTGCCGTCCTCGCCCACACTGCCGAAGCGGTATCCGCGGCCCTCGGAGCGCATGGTCGGGTCGAACGCGATGCCCGTCACAAAGCCCGTGTGGCCCTGTGCGCGCGCGACGAGGCGCGACTCGCGCGGCGAGTAGATGGTCACCAGGTCGTCTTGCCCGCCCACAGCGACGAAGCGCGAGTCGGGGGACCATGCCACCTGGATAACATGTCAGCTCAAGGCCATGGGGAGCACACTGGGCAGCTGGGCAGCTACGTACACAGTTGAGGGCGCCAAAGTAACTCTCAAACACGTCGGTGACGCGGTTCTCCTCCGTCTCGACAAGACGCAACAGGCCGTCCCTGGACACGATCGCGAGCCAGCGGCCATCTGGCGAAAACGCCATGGCAGCGATATCCGTGTTGCTCGCGAGCCGGACCACGGCCAGCGGGTTCTTGCCTGCCCACGGGTACTTTTCGCCCTTTTTGTCCCTCTCGCTGGCTGGGACGTGCCACTCTTCGTTCCTCCAGCGCATAATCTTGCCGAGCGCGGCGGCGCGTTCGCCAGGCGGCGTCTGCGCGCCCTCGGCTTTCGTCTGGCCTGCCTCTTGGTCAAAGAAGTTGGTCCATGGCCTGGGCAGAGCCGAGATGATGGCCATGGCGGCTTCCGTCGGGTCCTCAGCGAACAGGTAGTACTGCGCAACGGTGTTGTCCGCAAACGACACAATGAAGCGGTCGCCGCCGCGCGGGTCAAAGTGGATACCGGTGACGGCCGATTTGATAATCTTGCCCTGGGGGAGAAATGTCAGCGTGCAGCTGTCGGTGTGCCACCCAAGAGACTTTTAGCACTCACGCCAATGTTGAAGCGCTCTGTACGGTCATTGATAAAGTCGACGTAGACAAGGTCGCCCGTCTCGAGGCCGACGACAATGTCCTGGCGCTCGGGGCCGACGGTGAGGTGCGAGATGGCATGGGCCGTCGGCGGCTGCTGGAAGACTATAGCCGCGAGGTTTTCCTATCGTCGTCAGTGTCTGTCGTTGTCTCCAAACGGGGATCCCTCTCCCTCAGTGGAGATCACTCCAGCCTAGGGGCCCTACTCACTGTGACGCCACCTTCCTCTGCCCAGACGAAGAGACGGCCCATGTTCCAGAACGCCCAGCGCACACGCTCGCCGCCGTTCTTGCCCTTTTCGTCCATGATCGCGCTGAGGTTGACGTTGGGGCTCACGCGCGTAATGATGCCGCCACGCGACGTCGACAACGACTTCTTGTCCTGCTTTTGCTTCTTGTCCTTGCTGCCAAAGCCGCCTTTACCCTTTGCGCCGGGCGCAGAGGCAAGGGGCACCGCCGAGGCGCCGCCGCCGTGCGGGCTGAGGTGGTCGTGCATCGCCACCGGAGCCGGTGCGTCATCCGAGCTCGCGTCCGACGCCGAGTCGCTATAGTCGTCGTCTTCATAGAGGTCTGGCGGCGGCGCAGCGCTCGGCTGCGCGGCGGGTGCGTCGGCCTTTTTGCCCATGCCCAGCCGGATGAGGTTTCCGAACCCGCTCTCCTTGCCCGGTGCGCGCGAGGGGTACCACACGTCGGCAAACTGCAGGCGCGTCGAGTGGCCCGGCTGCCACTGTCCATTCACAAGCGACGAGCCCGCCGACACGGCAAAGATGTTGGGACTCGTGAGCGGCGGCAGGGGCGCGAAACCGGGGCCAGCCATGGCGAACCCCGCCCCGCCCATGAACGCGCCGCCGCCGATGGGCATGGCGCCCGGCCGCAACTCGGATGGCAGAGGACCGGGAAGCTCGACCTCGGGAAAGTAGTTCTTGGCCAGGTGGTAGCTGCCCTCTGGCGCGGTGAACATCTCTGGCAGGTCCGGGGTGGGCACCACAGGGACCGTGGGCAGGGGAGGCCGAACCGGCGGCAGACGCGGCAGGTAGTGTTGTGGTGGGGGGATGTACATCTCCATCGTGCCGAGGTGTGCTGCTGCAGAGCAAGGGAGGAGGTGCGGGGAGAGTGAGAGGGATGGATGCGATCAGATGAGGGGAGAGAAGACAGTGAAGTGTGTGTAGAGTGTACAGCGCTGAGATGGAGATGGCGTAATGGCCTGAATCGCATGGTCGCAGCCCAGACGGACAGGCCGCAGGCTAAACGAACGTCCGCGCAGGGAAGGACCGACGTCAGTTGTCCCGGAGCGGCGTCCGGCCCGGCAAGTGTGTCACGTGAAGCTGTCAGTTGTCGAGAGCGTACGCAGTGCGATGCATATGCACACCAAACTCCAATGTTGACAAACATTTTAGGCTCTGCGTTATGCATCTGTGCATGTGCGGGGCTCAACGATGCTCCGTGGGGTTAATATTGCATGTCAATGGGATTGTTGTTTCATGCCGGCCGGCAGAAATGGGGGTGGGGGGCGCGCCATGGTGGGCAATTTGGCGCAGGACACGGACCAACAATTGGACCAACATGGGTTTAGAGCCAGGGCCCCGGAATCGGCCCGTCCACCAACCGAAATAGAGAGCAAGTCTAACTAGAGTGTGCTGTGCGGTTCCTCTGCCGTTGTTCCATTGTCCATTACATTATATCTACTGCAAACCAAGTTGGGACACACTAACCCGGCGTTATCGGGCTGCCCCTGAACTGCCATGGGAAAGAAGAACTCTCTTGAGCGGAGGAATGCTGCCCATGATCATTTTGGTTGTGGCCCGCCACACATTGTCGAACGAGGCCACGTCTATGCCCTAGTTCTGGCCGTTCTGGCCCTGGCCGTTCTGACCGTTTTGCTTGTGCGTGGGGGTACTGTGGTGGCTGCTCGAGGTGCTGGTGTGCGATCCATGGCCGTTGCCGTTGTTGCCCTTGGAGGTGGTAGTGACGGGGCTGGTGTTACCGCCACGCGACTTGTACAGCCAGAACGAGTCGAGGACCGACGAGTTGCGGCTCGCAACAAAGTCCTGGCGCATGTGGGTGGCGTTGGCAAAGTACAGGCGCGACCAGCCGTACACGTGCTCGATACCAAACTCAATGTTGGCAGGCAGGGTCGCGTCCATGTCGTCCATGCCGTCATAGTGGCCGCCGAGACCGTTGGTGATGTAGACTGGGTACTTGGGGTCGTTGTAGCCCGCCGGGTCGGCCGTGTTGTTGTACACGGCCGTCGAGCGCGAGTAGACGTGGTCGTGGCCGGTCATGACGAGGTCGACGCCGCCTGCGTTCAGGACGGGCTCGAACGCCTCCTGGCACTGGGTGCAGCGCGCGTCCGCAATGCTGACATAGTACGGGCGGTGGCCGAACGCGAGGACCCAGGGTGTCTTGGTGCGGTCAACCTTGGCGAGGTCGGCCTTGAGCCAGTCAATCTGCTCGTTGACCTTGCCGCGCGAACCAGACATTTGCTTGCCCGTACCGCCCACCTCGTCGGGGCCGTAGATACCCTGTCCAAAGTCGGTCTCAAAGTCGAGGATGATGTAGTGCACCATGCCGTCGTCGTACGAGTACCAAAAGTTCTTGGCGGCGCCAGGCGTACCGGGCATGTTCCAGTGCTCGGCGTACGCCGTAAAGTTGGTCTGTCCAGGCATGCAGTACGAGGCAGTGTACGAAATGTTGTGCGTCTTGTCGGTAACACCGCCATTGTCACAGTTGGACTCTGAAAACGAGGTCAGCTGGAGGCAAACGTGAACATGACCTCTTGGACTACTCACCATGGTTGCCTACGGCGACCATGTACGCCTTGCTCGACGTGAGCGGGGTGATCTGGTCGTAAAACTCCTCGTTGAGCTCCTCGTAGCGCTCGACAACCTGGGTCTGGTTGACAATCTCATTGTCGGCGCCAAAGTATCCGCCCACCGACTCCTTGATGAAGTAGTCGGCGTACGCAAGGTCACCAATGTGGATAATGTGCTCGAACGCATCGAGGTTCTGGGCGAGCGATTGGACCGTGTTGGTCTCGTTGGGCAGGAGCGTGCCCGCGGCACCGGTGCCAGCAACGGTCGTGAGGCCGTCGGGTCCCATGAGACCCATGTCCGCCACAACGGCGATTGACTGGAGGGGCACGTCAGCGCTCGGACAGCGGTGCAGAAAGAGGGTTGTCACCCACGTATGGCTCAGTGTCCGCGGGGCTGCGCGGGGTCGTAAAGGTGTACGTGGGCCTGTGGGTTAGTGGTCGTCGTCGACTGCACGTGTGGATCGTGGACCGCTTACAGGGTGTTGCACTGTGGCGTCAGCTACCATCCATATACCCTTGTTGGTCCAGACCACCATGGGGTCACGTCCACCCTGTCTGTCGTCCGTGTCATTGAATGTGGCACTCACTGCATAGCAATTGGTGTGAGCGACGCGGTAGTGGTACAGCGTCTTGGGCTGGAGACCAGAGAGCACGGCGTGGTGCGAAAAGGTGCGCGAGGTCTCAAAGGTGGTCTGGTTCGAGTATGCCACCTGGTCGAGGTTGAGAGGGTCAAGACCATAGTGGACGGTAGCCTCCGAGTCGGGAAGCGACGCGTATGTGTTCCACGAGACGGCCATGTTGTTGGCATCGATAAAGGCCACACGCTGCTGGAGTGGCTCGACCTTGTTGAAAGGTGTAGTGCCGGGGACGGTAGCGAGCGGGTAGGTCTCGTTGGGGAGAGGCTGAGGCGAGTGAGTAACATGCCTTGACTGAGCTTGTCTCCTTGTTCACTTACCACGCCGACCACCATAGTGGCGATACCCGCGAAAGCCGCGAGGACGAGCTTGACAGACATGGTATTCAGAGAGCTAGTGACAAGAGGCTGGGGGGAGCAAGGCTGTGGATAGCGTCGGCAGTTAAGTACTCGGTGGCAGCCGAGTGGGCATGGTGCTACACAAGTCGGGACACGCATGGGTCAGTCCGCACGCCGTCTTCCATCGCACGTTTTGCGCCCAGCTATGTTCGGCTAGCACATGGTTAGGATAGAACTGCAGCGGCAAAGGGCCAAAAGTGAGTGTGATGTAAGGTTTCGTCTAGTTACCGAACGTGTCTCATGCGTCGTCGGGATCGTGGTGTAATCTGAGCGTGGTGACTGGCTGGAGATGAGAGACGCGTTTGCACGTGCGTGAGTGGGTATGGTTAATAGCGTCGTCGCAAACGCATAGGATGGTCGAGTTTCTACCCCAAACTGGCATTCCTCGGCCGAACAACTGGACCGTCATGGTGAGTGCGGATAAGAATAGGAAAAGGCGACGGCTTGGGCATGGTGTGAGAGAAGTCGATGTCAATGAGCAAAAAGATACCTACAGGTGTCAATGGCTGTTGAAAGGTTCCAAACGTCCAGACGCTCGGAAGCTCGGAACTCACCCAGGCACACATGACGTCAAGAAAAATGACGTTTCAAAAACGGATGATAACAAAAGTTCCGCGATAACACAAACACACAAATGTGTGGCATGGACAAACACAATTGCAATACACTTTTTTTGCCCAAAATGGCGTGTACGGCGTGTGCCCCAGATGACACCCCCCAAAGAGAGACCAGGGCTCGATCACCCAGACCACCGCCACAACCGACGAGGCGCCATATGGCCCTGGGCGCCCTGGGGGCCTTTCGGCGAGAGGTTACCGCCTCGAACCGATGCACCGATGGCTGCACACCGCTCTCTATCGCTCACACCATACATGCTCACTGCACATTGCTAGCTGCGAGCGCATACATACAGAGAGACGCGCGGCCCCGACGAACACCGCATGACGGAGGACGATGGAGGACGACGTGACCCACATGCCCCCCCATCCACCGTCGTCTTCTTCACAGATCGACAGTGGCTGATGGGCCCAAAAAGAGCTGTGCGTACGCCCCGCCAAGCCCTTGTCTCCGAACGCTTGAAACGGTTTAGCAGGGACCCGAAACGTATAGGACAGGTTGGTGTCCACCCGTCTGCCGTCTGGTGCTGGGGACAGCGGCACAGCGTACAACGAACGGCCCGGACGAGGCCCGAGAGAGCGGAGGGACACGTCGGGAAGGGGAGGGGGGGGGAGAGGGGGAGAGGGGGAGAAAGGCGCCATCGAGACATGTTGACATTTTGGGTGCGCGCCAAGGTATGCTGGCTGCAGCGACAGGCTGTTCAGGCGGGGTGGCGGCATCAATAATGGGCAAGACATGCCAATGACGTATGAAGGACCTCGCCTGTTCGGACGAGGCGCGGGGAGAGGGAGGGAGTCTCCTGTGTACCGCGGCACAGCGTATGGGGCCCAAGGCATATCTCCAAAAGCATGCAAGCCCAGAACAGCGCAGCACAGCGCGCGCATCCCGTCTGTACGTCTGTGCTGCCCCCCCCTCTTGAAAGCCAAATCCCCCGGCGCCTACCCAAATTACCACCCAGTCACGCACCAGACACACATCCCACACACGCCCACACACACACGACCCACGGCCACACTCTCAAAGTCGCCACACGCTCGCCATCGCCCTTTTGCTCTTGTACTCATTGTCTCACACACCTCATTCCTCTTCTTCTTCTTCCCCCACCACTCCCTCCCAGCTAGTCACCTCCGTGTCTCTAAACACATAACTCCCAAACACCCAAACACAGCAGACATGAAGTTCACCGCCGCCGCTCTCGTTCTCCTTCCCCTCATCGCCGCCGAGGCTGCCCCGGCTCCCACGGCCGTCCAGGAGCGCCAGCGTACGTTTTGCCTGTTGGTTTGGAGAAGCACGATCTAACCCCCATCCACAGTCGGCTCGCTCCTCGACGCTGCCACTTCGGCCATCGGCTCGGTCGCTGGCGATGGTGAGTTGCACTTCTTTTTGTCGTGGCACAACTGACGCCTCAGTGACCAGCGTCGTCGGTTCCGTCGCGACTGTTGTTGGCAGCGGCGCTGCTTCGGTCTTCTCTGAGGGTATGTCTTTCCCCTCTCAGCGGCAATCGTGTGGATCGCTTCTCTAACTTTGAACACAGCTACTGGCGGTGCCGTCTCCGTCTTCTCGGTCGTCACCAGCGGAGCCGCCTCGGTTGGCACTGTCGTCGCCTCGGGCGCCGAGTCCGTTGCGTCGGTCGGTAAGTCCTTCAGCTGACGCTCGAGACCCCTCTCTCTAACTCTTTTTTTAGTCACCAGCGGTGCTGTCTCGGTTGCCACCGACGCCGCCACCGACGTCAAGAGCATCCTCGGCGTTACTGGATCTGGATCGGGCACCGCCGCTGCCGGTAGCGCTACCTCTGCTGCGTACGTGCCCCTTTGATGTTCTTCTTGTCCATTGCAGACGCTAACTGCCTTCTGCAGCAACTCGGCCGGCTCGTCCATCATCTCGACCGGCGCTGTTGGCACCTTTGTCGCCGCCGCCGTCGGTATCGCTGCCGGTGCCTACATGCTCTAAGCATGTTCAAAAGAACCAACCCCAGCACCGCCCCCTCTTGCGATCCCCCCTCCCTTTGCCCGAAGATTATGCCTGGTACAAAGCACTCTACTGCAGTGCATGGCCGGCCTGAAGAGGCGTTTGCTGTTTATGTGGCGGCGCCTCTCCTTACCCCCCAATTTCCCTTCGCTTTTAGCCTACCTTCTTTCGTCTCGTATTCCAATTGAAAATGTAGATAAACACTGTCTTTAACTTCGTATTCGTCACCATTGCAGTGTGTTCTGTTCGTGTGCCGACGCAAGTGCCTCTCAATGTTCGCGTAACGTGTCTCCAGGGTGGGCCCGATTGCATCTTGTTTGCTAGTTGCCTCAGCCAGATGGTGGGCAATCTCATAACCGATTCCCACCGTGGGAAACCTCCCAGCCCTCATCATCTCTTGGTTGCGTCACCGTCAGACCAAGTACAACAATACCGGGACAAGTCCATACTCCAGTCACCCAACCGCATCTTTTTCATCATACACTCCCGTTTACGCTCAGCAACAGAGATCACACTTGTTGTGCACCTTGATACCCGTTTTCCATCCTCGGCGCAAAAGCTAGACGCCCCGGGGGAAGCAAGGACGCGACCCGGCCTCGACTCACTCACGGCAGGCACATCCGTGTAGTGGGACCCCAACAACAATGTTCAAGCTCCTCAAAGACCTGACGCGCGCACCCGAGCCTCTCAACCCAGTCAATGCTGGAGGTGAAGGTGGTAGCGACAGTGTGCCCTATGCTACGCGCTCGCGGTCGTCGTCGACTGCTGCGCCGCCAGGTCCAGCTCAACGGCAAGCGACACCTAGCCCGCTTCCCCCGTCCGAGAACGCCAGCACCCAGCTGTCCACGGGCGTGTCAAGCCTCACACTCGAGGACGAGCAGGACAAGGTCAATGTCGAAGAGACAGACAGGGACGCCATCCAGGTCGTTGGCCTCGTGCACGCCCTCCAGGATGTGTCGGGGACCATGTACTACGTCGAGGTGGGCACTCAGCTGAGCATCGGACTTGAAGCTGACGGCAGACCTTCTCCGAGCTCCTTTCCATTCCGGGGACGTTTGCAGCCCGCAGGGCGTTCGGCAGACACGACGGGTTTCAGCGTCTCGTTGACGCCCTCGACGTGCTTGCCTGGCGACCACGCCCAGACGACTTTGACGCCGACCACTGGCAAGTGGAGGAGGTGCAGCGCGCTGAGGGACAGCGGCTCTGTTTCGAGGTCTTGGCCTGGGCCATGGGAGACCGGGAGGGCGAAAAGGCATTCAACGTGAGTTCACGAACATCCATGCGCAAAACTCTGACAGCAGGACTCGTTTGGGTACGCCTCGCTCCTACCCGCCGTGAGGAAACTGTCACAGAGGCCAGAAGGCCTATCTGCCTTGGATCCGGACCCGCGCGTCCTCGGTCTTCTCCTCACCCACCTCTTGGGCAACAACTATGTCCTTTTGTCGCTTTTCAACTCGGACATTGACTCGCTGCTCCCCGACAACGCGCTGGAAAGCAAGCTCGGCGACGTCACCTTGCGCTGGGCGGCCGCACTGCCCCTTGTCTGGGCATACGTGTGGGGCCTCGACAGCGCCGACACGGACAAGGGTCTTCCCGATGCACTTGCCGCTGGTGACTTTGAGGGCGGCGCTAGCGACCTCCAGACCAAGTTGATCACCCTCACGTTCCGCATCTTGAGCCTCGCAGCACGCCAACTGACCGACCTGCTCCTCACCCACTCCCATCTCCCCCACCTTCCCGACTTCCTCCTGACCCGCCTGTATGGCTGGCAAGAGGAGCGGCCCGTCGAGGTCACCTTTCCCCCGCGCGAGGAATGGTACCAGAACGCCGACAGCGAAGATGTCCCGCCACGTCCCGAGTGGATCGCACCCACTGAAGCGATGCGGTCGCTGTACCTGGCGCTTCTTCAGCGCCTGCTCGATGCCGGCGTGACCACAGACCAGACATGGCGCCTATTCTCGCTCGTTCGCAAGCTTCCACCGTCGCCAGAACCAGCGAGCACCGAGGTGGAAACACCGGCATCGTCCGCGCCGGATACCCCCTCAAGACGCACAAAGCCTACTCTGAAAGTGACTCTGCCCGGACCCGAGCAGGAAGGCGAGACCCTCGACAACGAGGTCATGGACCTCATCAAGGGTGCGATGAAGAGCCGTGCTCCCGACGCGTTTGTCTTCCGCGGTGGACAAGGAAGCGCAGCTGGCGGTCTGGAGATTCACGACTTGGGGCGAACCTGGCCCAACTCGACCAAGGGCTTCATCTTCACTTGCTGGCTGTACATCTCCAAGCTCAACAATTCCGTCACCCTCCTGCACCTGTCGCAGGCGGGAGATCCGCACCCACTGCTCCACGTCCGCGTGCTGGAAAACTCCCAGATTTGCATCTCGTCCCATACCGACGGCCAAGCGGGCGAGCCAGAGGATATCATCTGTGGTGCACCCGACGCGCTCATCCCGCACAACCAATGGATCCACTTTGGTGTCGGGTGCCGTAAAGGACGCAGCACGGCGGGCGGGGGTGGCGAGGCGCGTATCTTCATCAACGGGCAACGAGTCGGCGTCGTGCGCGTACCGTACCCCACGCCCAAGGTCCAGGCCGCTGCGGCACCGCACCTGCACAAACAGCACCATGGGAGCGGCATCCGCGCCAGTGTCGGCCGTGTCTGGCACGATGGCCAGTCGTCGGGAGGCGACGAGACTAGTAGTGGTCTAGGACGCGCGGATACCGAGTGGATGCTAGGCAGGTCACTCCTTCTCGAAGAGGTTGTGTCGGAGGAGCTCGTGATGCTCATGTACCACCTGGTGAGGACGAGGACGCTGGCTGTGGTTGTGGTATCGCGCTGACAGGCAGGGACCACGGTACTATGGCAACTTCCAAGACGCCCTGAACAAGTTTCTCACATGTTGGTGTCATGGTTAGGAGGAGCCACCTTGCTGACCAAAAACACAGACGACGGCGCCACCTCCATCCATCTCTACCTGCACGGTATGTCGCAAGCGGCCCAGCAAAAGGCCCTCGCACTGCTGCCCGCCAACTCCGCTCTCGTGCGTGCGATCCGCGTCGGCCCCGCCATCCCAGAGGAGAACATCATGCTCTCACTGTGCGCCAAGGACGTCTTGGATCGCGACCACATTCTCAACGCCGCGGTACCGCACGCCTCGCGCGCCAAGGATTTCCGATACGGCCGCGCCAAGCTGGTCGGCACCGTCTTCCCCTTTGTGACCAGCGACCTTGACGTCGCCGTCTCGACCGTTGGCGGCGGCGTGGCGGTCCTCAAGCTGGTCGATTTGGCAACGAATACCGACGAGCTCACGAGTGCACTCACGATTCTGCACGATATGATCCAGGAGAGCTGGAGCGCAAGTGAAGAAATGGAGAGAATCCGTGAGTCCGCTGTGGCATACATGGTGCTTGAAGCTGACATCCATAGACGGGTTTGAGCTCCTTGCTGCCATCCTCCGCCCCAAGATGGCGTCCATGATGGACATCAAGTGCACCGATATCATCATGTCGATCTTGGGTATCTCCATGGACGAGCCAGAGTAAGTATAACCACACTCTCAATCACCTACATATGACTGACTGACCTCTCCAGGCTTGCGACCGTCCACAACTCTGCCGCTTACCGCGCCCTCGGCCTCGAGTTTGAGCTGTGGTCGCTCGCACCTCTAGACGTCCTCAACCTCTACTTTTCTCACTTTGACTACCTGCTCTCCAAGTCGCAGTACCGGCGGTACAACCTCCTCCGGACGTTCCAGAAGAGCAACATTGTGCGCAAGCTGCTATTTGCCGTCCGTTCGGGACTGTTCGAGGAGGACGCGCTGCCGCCCGCTGTCGCGACGCTGCGACTCGCGCTCGTGTCCCGCTGGAGCGCCGAGGAGTCTATCAAGCCGATATTCGCGTATCTCGTCTCGGCTCTGTGTCAAAGTGGGTATTGCTTCAAAGGCAGCGCTGACCCACCAGACGTTGCTCCAGCCGAACTCATTACCACCGCCCAGCCCACCCAATCCCAGCTCCCAGCCTCGCTCATTCTGGACATGATGGCGGACGTTTTACACAACCAGAAACGTCTGGTCAAGCTCAACAAGTCTCTGTCGCTCCACCGCCTCCTCGTCGTGTTCCTCCAGAGCAACCCTGCTCCCTTTGTCGCGTACCCGTGTCTGGACATTCTCGCCCACTGCCTCTCGACCCCGGGACTCGAGTCGTTCCAGCGCTCCTTTGAAAGTGAAGGTGGCTTTGCGCTGCTTGCCAAGGTCCTCGCGCCGATCTGGAACGATGCCGTGCAGGAGACCATCTTCCGCATGGTGTTTGGCGACACTGGACCTGCCGGCGCTTCCCTTGCCTGTCCGCCTGCCATGCAGTCGCTCATGACGGCGCTCGACGCGCTCCTCCAGGCCGCGACTGACACTGCCGGCGGAGGAATGGGCAACTCGATGTCCCGGTCCATTGGCTCCATTCGGTCTCTCGCAATGACGACCCCTCTGACGGCAGTCGCCCCCGCCCCCGCCGACGACGACGCCGACTCGGACGACGACGCAGGCGATGACGACCGCCTCGAAAAGCTCCTCAACAAGCTTGCCGCAGTGTACCGCCAGTCCTCGGCGTTCCGCCGTGCCGTCCCTGCGCGCCGTATCGAGTCCATGCTCCCGTCCATGGTCGATTTCGCCGCCGTGTCGGCCTCGTCGAGCCAGCCCGAACGCGTCGAGGCCCAGCGCGCCGCAGCGGTCAACTGGCTCACTGCGCTTGTCGATTTGTCCAAGGCTCCATCGACTGTTATTGTGCAGGTAAGCTTGTTGCCAGTTGACCGAACTCGGAAGCAGCTGACAATACCAGTTGAAGCTCCTCGTCGAGCAGCTCAAGGCATCGTCGACGCTCGGTATGAGCTCGTCGCAGCTGTCGCTTGCCAGGTCGCCGCCACCGCCGTCCTCGTCTCTCACGCGTCCCTCGCTGCTTGGCACCTCGGTTGGCAGCTTTACGACCACAACGAACATGACGGGCTCGACCACTATCCGCCGCCGTCCCTCGACAGACGCCGGTCTCCGTCCTGTTCCTGGAGGCGATAAGTCGCTGCAGCTGCGTCGCGTGTTGACGGGCGAGTCCATCTTGCGCGAGGAGCAGGACAAGAACGCCGCTTGGCGAATGATCATCCTGTCAACGGTGAGACGATGGGTGCCAATTGCATAGCTGATACCACTTCAGGATGCGCAAAAGTTCGCCACCATGACCCTCGACCGTAAGGAACACTGGCACCGTCTCTCCGAGGTCGAGTGGCCGCGACAGGTCGCCACCCTCCGCGCCGAGAATGGTGTGTGGGCCGACCGCAATGTCCAAGTCACCTGGCGCCTGGACGGCAGCGAGGGTCCTCTGCGTATGCGTAACCGCCTCGAGCGCGTCGACGTCGTCGCCCACAGCGGACCGCTGCGTGGCCGTAACAAGCTGCGCGACGCCATTCCGTCCACGGACGAGCTGTCGTCGGCTGTGTCGAGGATCAACAACGCGCCGTGGGAGGATCCATTTGCGCTCGCGCTGGGAGATGCGGCGCCGATTGCCGAAGAGGGTAAGCTTGGGCCTTGTTGAAAGTTGCTAACAGCTTTGCAGACTCGCCTGTCATGGCGACCCCCAGCCAGCCCAGCCAACCCACGCCGGCAGATGGAGAGGACAGCGATGAGGATTCCTACGTGGACGTGGACGACTCGTCGAGTAACAAGATGCGCCTCGTCGCCAAGGCACTTCAGGCAGGCGACGTCGTGGAGGAGGCTCACAACATTGTGCGCATTGTGGGCGTCGACGCTCTTCCGGGCTTGCTCATCCTCGGCTCGCGTAACCTCTACCTCATCGACGGTCTGGTCCAGACACCCGACGGCAAGGTCGTCGAGGCCGACCAGGCGCCCAAGGACGTGCTCTCCATTCCGTCCGGCACCCTCGCCGACCTGGACCCGACCGACCAGCGCTCTCACCACTGGCCCTACGCCGACGTCGTGGAGACGAACAAGCGCGCATTCCTGTTCCGCGACGTCGCCCTCGAGCTCTACTTCTCAGACAAGCAGAATTTCCTCGTCGTGTTCAAGGACAAGCGCGCGCGCTCGGCCGTCGTGTCCAAGATGCAGGCCAAGCTCGGGACGGGCGACCCCCTCTCGCGCTCGATTCTGGGTGCGTTTGTCCTTGACCTCGCGCGCGCGAGTCGCGGCGCCCAGCTCGAGGACATGACGCGCAGGTGGCAGTCTCGCGAGATTTCCAACTTTGCCTACTTGCAAATGCTCAACCAGCACGCCAACCGCACGCCCAACGATGTCACACAGTATCCGGTCTTCCCCTGGGTCCTCGCCGACTATAGTTCCCAGATCCTCGACCTGACGAGGCAGGGAACGTACCGTGACCTGTCGCTGCCGATGGGTGCGCTCACGCCTGCGCGCAAGGAAGCAGCAGTGGAGCGTTATCAGGCGACCGAAGGCGTAGGCGAGACCCCGTTGTGAGTTAGCCCATTTCTGTATCCGCGAACTCACACTCCAGCCACTATGGAACTCACTACACGTCCTCGATGATTGTGTGCGGTTTCATGATCCGCGTCTCGCCATTTACCGAAATCTTTCTTGCCCTCCAGGGAGGCACGTTTGACCTCGCTGACCGCCTGTTCTCGTCCGTCCCGCGCGCCTGGGACTCGGCGTCACACACGAACCGCGGCGACGTGCGCGAGCTCATCCCCGAGTTCTTCTACTCGCCCATGTTCCTGGTCAACCTCAACCACCACGACTTTGGCAAGAAGCAAGTCTCTGGCGATTCGGTAGACGACGTCGCCCTCCCACCATGGGCGCTGGACGACCCGCTCCTCTTCGTCCACTGGAACCGCGAGGCCCTCGAGTCTGACTATGTCTCGCGCCACCTCTCCGAGTGGATTGACCTCACGTTCGGATACAAGCAACGCGACGCGGCAAGCTACAACTGTTTCCACCCCTTGTCATACCGCGGCGCCGTAGACTTGGACCGCATGAAGGACGAAGGAGAAAAGGCGTCAAGCACGGCTATTATTCACAACTTTGGCCAGACGCCGTTCCAGATCTTCAAAACCCCACACCCCCAGCGCCTGGTTGGCAGTCGCAACTCGCTGCCTGCGGGAGTGCGCTTTGGCGTCGCCGAGCACTGGCAGCTGCTCCTCCGCTCGGCCCTCCCGATCACAGAGGTTGCGAACCGGATCCACCACATTCTCGAGCCGCTGCACGCCGATGCCAAGCCTGGTGTACAGCAGCAGCACCGTCTCATCGTACCGGGCCACCATCAGCTCAGCGTGCAGTACGGCTTTGCCGACCTGTCGCTGCGTCTTTACTTTCAGGACACGACCCACCGGGTGAGTTAGATCGCTCACCAGCCGCTAACTCGTCAGCTCGTGTATATTGTGGAAGGCATCGAGGTGCAATACGCCGCCTTTGCGTCGCCTACGCTGCTTATCACCGTCTCGCCGCTCGGCGTTATCACAGCCTGGCGGTTGATTGTCAAGGGCAGCGGCGCGCGTCGTGGCGACTCGAGCCTTTCCCGCGAAGCGACACTTCGCGGTGCCCGCAGTGTCACATGCATTGCGGTCAGCACGGCTTGGAGTATCCTCGTCACTGGTTCAGAGGTGAGTTAACAGGTGCTTGAAAAGCTAGCTCACACAACAGGATGGCACTGCAGCTGTCTGGGATATGAACCGCTTGCGCTACACGCGTGCCCTCAAGACGCCTCGGTCGGATCCGATCAAGTTTATGACTGTCAACGAGTCCAACGTGGGTGCCAGATGTTATGTCCTGTTGACTGACCCATCAGGGACACATTGTCCTCGCATCCGAGCGCTACCTGTACATGTACAGCTTGAACGGCCACCCCATCGCCGCCACGTCAGTCGACGGCGGGCGCATGAACTTTCCGTCGTCGCTGGGCATGGATGCCGCCGAGGCCGACGTGGGCCCGACCGAGCCCCAGCGCTTCACGGGTGGTCTGTCGTTCCTCAAGCGCGAGTTCCTTCGCTGGGGTGACCTGTTTGTCGTCGGCGTCGGCTCGACCATTGCGCTCTACCGCTGTGTACCTGGCGTCCGTCGTTTCCAGGACCAAGAAGTCGAGCCGTGGCGTCTGGTCAAGCAGGGCATACTGTATGGCAGCGACGAGCATGGGGCAGGAGAGTGCACTGCCGTGCGCTTCATTGGGTAAGTTATGACCTTATTGGCTTTGCTAACTTGCAGCGAAGCACTGTACGCGGGCTTCGAGCCTCCAGCCGACGCGGCCAAGCACCACCACAACAAGCACCTTCTTTACCAATGGTCGCTGCCCGAAGCAGCCCGCCACGTCCCCGACAGCGTTCCCGGCTGCATGCTCTGCCACACCCGCTTTGGTCTCCTCGAGCCCAGGCGCCATTGTGGCGGCTGCGGCGGAGCGTTCTGCGGCTCGCACGCACCGCACGTCGAGGGCTTCAACTCGCGCTTCTGTCCCCGCTGCCGCGCGCAACTCGCTGCTGCGGCTGACATTGGCGTGCTGCAGAGCAGGACCAGCCGCGCCGGATCGAGGGCCACGAGCAGGACCGTCTCCCGCCGCCCGAGTATCGTGCTCGAGTCGGCGCCGGTCAATGCCAGTTCGGGCATCAGGACGCCCAGGGAGAGGAGCTCGTCGCACGCGAGGGGTGATACGCCGTCGAGGTCGAGTAGTGCTCTGGCCGGTGCTACGCCTGGTGCTGCCACACTCGCCGCTCCTTCCCAGCCTGGGCTTGACAGGCCGACAACGCCAGTCACACCCCCGCCTCCTGCCACTCCGAGCACGGACGCGTCAGCGGAGTGAGAAGGCTATGCATTTGTTGTACGTTCTTGGAAATATTGGCAAACACAGCGCCACCGTATGCAGTCTATTGAATGGGCCATCCATGACGGTGGGGATACGTGAGCGTCGCTTTGAGGCTGTACACACAACAGCGTAGGTCTCGGGAGATAACGCAAATGTAGTCACCATTGGAGGCGTCCACCTCTCATTTGCTTCCGCGTATCCTCCACGTGCGCCCCCCTGCTTCGAATTCACAATGACGTTGGTGCTCGCCGCCCAGCCAGCCGCTGTCATCATCGCCCGAAGTGTCCATCCAGCTCTCACAGCCCGTATCATCCACAACAACCCTCTTTGTTGTGTCTCTCTTGACTTTGTAACACACACACCATCTAACAGGCATGTCCAAATTCAACTCGTTTTTCGACAAGGTCAAGACCCAGGCCAGCTCGGCCGGCGCGCAGGCCAGCACCATGTTCCAAGTGGGTTTTTTGTCTGAGAATGCTGTTCCCAGGCGACGGAGACCAGCTGGCGATGAGGCTGTCGTCTCTATGCGTCTGGCATATCGGTGTGTGTGGTTGCTTTGCGAGCCGAGGGCAGTGGGAAGACGACTGTGCTTCCCATATGACCCTCTGTCTGGCGAATCGGCGTCTGGCGCTTGATGCGCTCGCCGTTCCCTCACGCGGGGCATGGGCATGACGGTGGCAACGCCGACGCGGCGAACACACATGCATCGTCTGTCCGCGAACCTTGACCTTTCGCGAAGGCCTTCAGACGTCATGCAAGACCAAGGCCGCTGCTGCGCCGCGAGGTGGTTCTACCGTCATCACCATCGCTTCGTCGGGAACGGGATGGGAATCGACGGCCTGGCCTTGCCGCCCGATTGAGATCGAGGAGGCGCCATGGTGCTGCTGCAGAGCAACATATCATCGCTTGCCTCCCCTCTTTCAAAGCGCCCAACACAGGCCCATCCTGTGTTGTGCCCCGTTGCCCTTGTGGGTGACGATCGTCACGGAGCTATCATTCGTCACTCGCGCAAAACGCAACGTTTGGCTGGACTTGACGCTGACATAATGTGCAGGAGGGCAGCTCGCGCGCTGCTTCCGGCAGCCAGAGCTTTATGCAGGGCTTCAGCCTCCCCGGAGAGTCGCAGAAGGCTGCCAAGATCCTCAGGAGCTTCCTCGGTAGGTGTTTGGCGAGGTGCAAATATAGCGGTGTTCACCTCGTCGGTTGCTGGCACCCATGAAAGTCTGTGGCACACGTTCTGACCCCGTAGCCGACCCGTCGCACCCCCAGTCGGCGCTCAACTCTGTCCCCAAGGACGTCCTCCTCCGCTGCAAGGGTGAGTAGCTTGCCGGTACGCTGTTTTGACGCTAACGGTCAGGTATTGCCGTCTTCACGATCCTCAAGGCGGGCTTTGTGTTCTCGGGCAAGGCCGGCTCCGGTATCGTTGTTGCGCGTCTCGCGGACGGCAGCTGGAGTGCCCCTAGCTGCATTGCCACTGCTGGTGGGTTTAGCTAGACTATTCGCGCTCCGGGCTCTTCGCTGACCGCCAGGTGTCGGATGGGGTCTCCAGATCGGTGCCGACCTCACCGAGGTCGTCATGATCCTCAACAACGACGCGGCCGTCAAGGCCTTCTCTCGCGGCGGCAACGTAACCATTGGTGGTTCCATCTCGGCTGCCGCTGGCCCTATCGGCACTGGTGGCCAGGTTGCCGCCTCGCTCGTCAACCCCGCCCCGATCTTCAGCTACTCGCGTTCCAAGGGTGAGTGCTGTGAATGGTGGTTCTGAGTGTGGACTTTTGCACGTGGACTTTGGGGTTCGTGTTTCTGTTCGTGGCGTGATTGGGGTGCTGGCCAAGTGTCTCGAGACGCGCTACCGTGTTTTGCTTCGGCATGCGCGACTGTGCTACTTGAGATTGGCTTTCCATCCACAGCTGCTATCTTGAACCGAACGATTCTATTCCTACCTCGACCTGGTGACAATCGCGTGCCTTGAGCACCACCACAATCCCCAACGCTGCGGACCCCTGTTTAATTATCGTTGTTTGTGTGCAACGCAGGGTCTCTGTCAAGCGAGGATAATGAACGAATCCAGTACTGTCCCCTTCCAGTGACAGTAGACGCTCTCCGCTCTTCGCCCCTCGACGGCCAAGAGCGCAGTTCCGTGCCGCTATTGGGGACGGATTGTGTTGTTCCGTCCCAAATTCGATTCGATGACGGACTGTCGTCGTTCCTCCTCGTCCCGTCCGATGATCCTTCCAGTCCGACCCGAAAGCGGACGAAAGGACCTTCGCACAGTTATACTTATGCGGATGACGACCTAAATGTGGTGCAGCTCCAACGTTTCTGGAGTGAAGACGTTTTTCCGCAAAGTGCCTCACATTTCACTCTCGTCACAGCGTGACAACCCGTTAAGGAGTTGGTGCAGTTACCAGCGTCACCGGAATAACCTAACACGGTGCTGCTGGTGGTGCTGGTACGGGTACCGAGCGAGTTGGAAAGGAGAGTGGTGGTTCTGGACCGCGTTTCTTGGCCGAGTTGTGGAACTCGACGGGCCTCGACCCTCATCAATCTGTTGTCAATCTGTGGTGTGTGAAGTGGCCGTACTCCACTCGCTCCACTTAGTTACTGCCAAAGCTTCCCGCCAACAAGCTCCAGCTAACATGTCATACAGGTCTGTTCGCGGGCATCTCGCTCGACGGCACGGTCCTGGTTGAGCGCTTCGACGCCAACCACTCGTTCTACGGTTCCAACGTTTCGACCACGGATATTCTTACGTGAGTCCACGAGTTGCCTGGATCGCTGCAATTCTTGGTTGATTTCGGTTCGTTGCCGTCAACCGAGATCCAAATTGCAGTGGTGCTTCCAGCTTGGAACTGGTCTTGGTCGAGGCCTAGAGTTAACCCGACCACGCAGCGGTCGTGTGCCCGCCCCGGAAATTGCGTCGCCCATGTACGACGTCATCGAAGGTCCGTAACAAAATCACGCAGCGATTGCGTCCAAGCAAGAGGCACCCACGCCTCGCTTGGCCAAGTGCTACCGCGTTTTGTGGCTTCTCTATCTCAAAGCGCTGACCAGTCTCAGCGGCCGAAGGCCTCGACGACAGTGGACTGCCCGCCCAGGGCTACGTGCCAGCGCCGGTCGCTCCCGCCAGCGCGCCACAGGGTGGCGACCAGACAGTCTTCGACTCTGCCGGCGCGCACTGAGGTGCCAGATAACAAAGTGTGCTTGCCCTGCGCCGGCCCGCTTTGGTATTGTACGTCTATTCGGACGGTACCTTCCCATATATCCCCCGACTCTTCGATAACGAGAAAGACGAGACACCCGGCGTGCCCCAAAAGAAATAGTATTGAGGGTGTCTGCTATGCCAAGAGAATGCGCCGGCGTTGTAGAACGGCCGGAATCTGGGATGAGTGAATCCTTCCAACATGTTCATCCAGAGTTGGGGCAGAGATATTGCACCCGGCCGCTGATATATGCCGGCGTTGACGGAGGACGATCGGGACCGATTCCCCGCCCAACGTTTCATAGTTTGGATTGACGCTAGAAGGTTTGGGCGTCGTCGACTGGAGCAGCGCTTGAGCCGTAGCCGGTGCTGGTGGAATTCCAGGCTTTCAGTGGATCTACATCTGCTGTGTTGTCTGGATCCAACAAGATGTGCGATTGGAGCAAAGCTTCTCGGCTCAGAACGATCCCGGGGCCATTATCAGTCGTGTCTTGCATACTGCTTCAGCACCAGTCAGCTGAACAGCACTACCGCTGTTCCACCTCTGTGTGCGCACTCTCCGGCAGCCCGTTCGGCAGACCCGACGCTGTATTGTTACGTTGTAGTGCTCACCCTGACCCTGCAAAATGGGATCGACATTGATTTGAATTGTGCCGGGAATGGCCCAGAAATTGCCCTTGCACGCTTCTCCCCCCCGAGGCCAAACCGAGTACCTCGCCGAGTAAACAGGCCAATGTCGGTGTGTGGCCCGGTGATCAGGCTGGCAAGTGACTCATGCAGCAGCACGTATGAGAGAGTAGTGCTCGTGATGTCATTCTGGGAGCTGGGAGTGAAGAGTGAAGCGGCGTCCACCGTGAGCTTCGCCAGCCCGGGCTGCACCCGGTGACGCTGAGCGCAACACTAAGGAGCGCAACACTAAGGCCCAGACGTAGTCCTCTGTCATTAAAGCCTGGACAATGCGCGACCAGCGGCTGTATCTGGCACGTACGTACGGAGCGAGCCACGGTCGCGGTCGCAACGACTTGGGCGAGACAAACACCCTGTCGATCTGCAGATCTCTCAGCGATCATGACGCCACAAATGTGGCGTCCGGAATGGCGCTAGAGGGCGCACGTTTTGCTCGTGGTGGCGTCGTGGCGTTGCTGGCTGGGCGCGCTCTGGCTCGGCCATCAGAGAAACCCATCCGCAAAGCTTGTGAGCGAGTACAGGCATTGCTCCAAAGACTGATATTTTGACTTTGGCTGTTTGCAGTTTGAAGCTTTGGTGTGCAAGTCTTGTTTCTTTTTGCATCCGCTCGTACTTTGTTGGTCCGGAGCTGTCCTGAACGGCGCTTCACGTTCCTGGGGGTAAACCAACGGAGAGAACAACGAGAGTGGCCAAAGGAGGGGTTGCAACGTTACGGCAACCAGCCGTCAGGGGGTGGGTCTGGAGTGGGGGAGCGCAGCGACGGGGAAAAAAGACATTTGTGCCTGCGGTTTTCTTGCGCACCCCCATCGTCGGCACAGTCCGTGCTTGGGAAATGCACTGGGGGCTGTTGGGCTCAACTCGGCCTTGCTTCAGCGCGGATTGGACGACCTGCGTCGACGACGCTGGAAAACAGGGGGGACGAGGTGCGGAGACAAGCTTCGTCCTGCTGTCAGAGGAGGTCAAGGGCCTCAGTGCATGTCGACCGTGCACGGCCCAAGGCTCAGGAGTGAGGCTCGACACTGCTGAGTGACAAGCCTTGGCGCGAAAGCGCGACCAGGAAGAGACGACGGACGGCAATAAGTACCAAACGGCAGTCAACTGATCTCACCGCCCACTCATCCATCTCACCACCACTGTGCCACCACACCATCATGGACGCACAACTCCTTACCCAACACCACCAGCGCCGTGAGGCACCTCACTCCCACTCTCACTGCCACTCGACCACACGTGACGACGATGTTGTTCTTGTCCACGACGCATGGGCAGCACCACCCATCGCTCCCGGCGTCTATGACCTGGATACGTCTATGGACTATGAAATGAAGGAGGTCGAAGACCCTTTCAAGTTCCACTACACTATCCCCATGGAGACTCCTGCTTTCAGCACCGGTGCCGGCCTCCCTCTTGGTGGGCTTGGGTTCTTCGCACCTCAGCACAACCCCCAGGCCATCGCACCCCCAACCCAACCGTTCTCTCACCCGTTCACCTTGAGCCCGGAGAGCCAACAGCATGAGCCTCTTCTTCCCCCTGCACCACGGCCCACAGGCTTGAACCTGGCGCCGTGCTGTTCGCCCGAGGAGGAGAGGCGTGGTCGCTCGCCGCCACTTCACGTCAGGGCCGCTTGCCCCCCAGCTCCTCGTCTTGGGTGCAGCGAGCTTGGCGATCTTCCTGCCGCTGTGGTCGTTCCTCCTACAGAAGGAACTCGACCCCCTGTTCAGCGTGGCTTCAGCGCTCTCGGCCTCGACTTTGCGCCTGGCCCTTCCAAGTCTTCTATCACTGTTACCCCTCCTTCTCCTCCCGCATCCAACTCTAGTTTCGCCGCTCGCCGCCGTCCTCGTGCCCCGACTCTCGACGCCGAGGGCGAGCAGCGTGCTCCCACCCGCCGCGCATTGGAGCGCCGCGGTAACTCGGACCAGGCCGACGTCACCTCTCGCGTTGCCAACTGGTGTGGCGCCGTGGCCGCCGCCACCTTCAGCGGAGCCACAAGGGACACCGACGGGGAGTTTTGGGCCGATGAACTCTCTACTCGTCTTGGCCGCCTGGGTGATGATGGTGACAAGCATAAGGGTATCCGCCCTCGCCCGCAGCATACCACCTCGTCCACAGTGCAGCGCCCATCACTCTCGCGCCAGCACAGTGACGGATCGCGCAAGTCCGGGTACAGCACACCAGGCGGCGCCGACCAGCTCGACTCTTGGGCTTCAAAGGTTGGAAGGGCCAGAGGCCGCCAGGTCGACATGCCGGTGCAGCGCCGTACCCGCGCCGTCTGATCGCCGCACTGCGGCCATGTGCTACATTGGCTGAAGGCCTTGTTCGGCGTCTCCGTTCTCGGGCTGCCCGTATCTGTGATAACCTATCTCCCTGCCCCCATCATTCATCCGTACAATACCTACCCACCATGCGCAACAAACACTCGTCTGCACCGCACCGTCAAACACACACGCATCGCAATCGCCGACCCACCCACCATCACGCATAACACATCCGCATTCCTGCCACAGACATTGGGTCAGTTCCGTCTGCTTCCCCTGTGTGATCATCGCCCAGACTGTCCCTGCCTTACACCCGTCCCGGACGCCACGGGACTGTATGCCGCAGGATGAGACTGTTACGGGGGTTCATGGAATTCGCCAAGGTCGCCACAGAAACCGAAACGCAGAATACAGCACATGGCCAGGCCACGACAGAGTGACAGCCACGAGAGTGTGACAGCGACGACGCTGGAGTGGGGGGGCGGGCCCCCGTCCATCCGCGCACGCCTCAACCTTGACGTTTGGCTTGGCTGGGTTGCTGTCAAACAAAACGTCCCTTGCGGCCTTGCGGGGTACCCCTGAGGGAGAATACACCGCCCGCCGTTTTGACTTTCGAGTGGCAGTTTGGGCCAGCTCTCGTCGCCTTATGCGTCTTCGCAGCCCATTGTAACTCTCACCAGCCTGTTGTCCACGAGAAAACAATACATAACACTGTACCATCACCCTGTAACCAATCATACATGCAAAAGCTCGCTGCTTGACGACTGGGGCTTCCATTTTCATTTTCCATTTTGCCCTCATTGTCTGTGTTTTTTTTTCTCAGACCCAATCTCGGTCAGGTTGACGACGAGTGTGTGTCATTTTAATTCATCAGCAAGCTGAGCGAAAGCGAACAGCGGGTGCTCGGCCCCCGATCTACAAAAATGGCCCATGTCATTCCTCTTACCACGGCTTACGTTGCTGAATTTGACACAGTCCCGCGTCGCGCGTTCCGGCGTACCAATGGCTTCCAGGCACAGGCCTGGAGTCACCGGACCAGGGAGGCCAGGAGAGCCACAACCCATTTACCCACACTACATACATACATATGTTCGGACGGTTTTTCCAGTACCTCTCCGGGTCAGGTGGAAGAGACGCGGCGATTGGAGGTGTGTCCGGTCCATTGGTCCGGCGGCATACATCGGTACTGGGCGGCACCCAGCGGCACGCACACACCACATCGTGGCGACCGTCCTCCGTCGCCATGTCGCGACAACCGGAACTGTAGGCCGCCGAGCCGACTGTACGCCGAGCCGACCGTACCCCGGAAGCCTGTGCTCCGTGGTCTCACGTCCTCGTGTCACCCGTGTCCGTTACCGGGCCAGCCGTGCAGATCGATACGTCTGGCCGAAAAAAGAACGCCGCATGACGCTGATACACCGAGGGGACGAAAAGTACAGCTCTCACGGACTACTAGATGTCTCACGAGAACGAACGTGCCACGCCGGCCTGTACCTCGCGTGCGCTGTCTGCGGGGAAGTGCCCTGCGGCCTTGGAATTCTGGAAACTGGGGGGTTGGCAGTGGACGGGTAGGCAGATAAGGTGCCAACAATTTAGTGGGGGTGAACAGAACGGGTGTTCAGTATCCATTGTCCTGTTTCTCGGGTTGCGAAGACTGGACCTGGGAGTACGGCGGCCAGGCCAGGAGTACGAACGCTGGAACAACGCGTGGGCACGGTGGTGAGCGCCGCCATATTTTTATTCCAGCGTTGTGCGCATAGAGCCGTGCACGACTGCTTGCCAAGATTACGATTGGCGAGGACAGCGAGCGAGCAGCAGAAAAATGGGTCTAATGAGGCCCGGGTTCAATCGTTCGTGCCGGCAGAACCAAACCATAAACTGGACTAAACTGGTGGCCAATGGCTCCACCATCCCAAAAAAAGAAACAAAATCGGAAAAGTCTGCTGATTCCTTCCCTCCTCAGATCGTTAGACTATCGATCAAGGACTGGATGCATGGTGTGGGTATGGATAGGAGAATTTCGACCTAGCAAAGTGGCACGTGAAGCTATCCGCACTCTCGGTAATCTCCTAGTCTCCGCCACCAGGATTAGATGTTCTGTGGCGTGCTCTGGATGTCTGGGATTGAATTCAGAGGACATATACATGTCACGCACAGGTAGGACACCAGCATGTGCATGTCCTCACATTCGATCTATGGGATTTGTGCGGACTGCTGAGAATATTGCACACTTGGAGCCCCCAGAAAACTGAAGGAAACAGCGTAAATACACACAATTGATGAGGCGGGCGGCGCCGCCCACCACGGCGCCGTGCAGTTGGGGCTCCGGGGTGACGCACCGTCCTTCAACGTCGCCTACTTGATCTTGAATGCCTTGGCGCTTGCTTGTGCTTGTCTCGCGGTTTCAGCACGGAAACATCCAGGACAGAATGTCGTTTTCCGGCGTCACTCCACTGACGATGGACACGGGACGCGCAATCACAGCGGTCTAGCGACGAGCGTTGACCTACGGCTATGGAATATCCTCCTCCCTCACTTACCTGCTGAGCCACCCCATGGGTACGCGACAGCGTTTGCGCTCTACACGCGTTTCAAGTGAGCACACAGCATGCGTGCTGGGCAAAGAGCGGAATGGTGGCGGGTTTGAACACTCCCCCAACAGGGCGCAACCCCGCACCTGGACCGCGGGCAACTCAATATCCCAATATCCTCCAACAGCTCGCTCGCACGGCCCACACATACTCTTCAGCACCCGTGAGCCAAATCCATCCACGGCCCTGGATTCCGGGGTGGGAGAGAAACTTCACACATGGAGATATACCCATGATCGTCGCTGACACCTTGGGTTCGCAGTGACGACGCGACGGCGAGTGCCGCCTCACGTGCAAACCGACGTCACTCAACCGGAAGGAAGAGTAAAAATGGGTCCTACCGACGTTGAATTCACCCGTGTTATCGTTCTTGCTGGGGAAACAAGCTACTGTACATGTGCGATAACTGCTCCGGTGTAGACCGTTGTGTCGCCTGTGTCGTATATCATGTGATGCCACCTGTTTCTCAGGGACATGACTTAAAGCGACTGGGATGACCTCGTTACCCTCCGCTCGCTGCCAAGTGCGCCAAGGAGGTTTGCCTATTGTACATGTAATGTGACTGTGGCACTGTGCGGACAGCACGAGTAGATAAACGCCAGGGCGAAGAGGACTCTGTCGTGTTATCTTGGCGGCAAACTCAAACTTAGAACGCACAGCTTACAGCAGTTCCACAGCGTTCACCTAGACGTGACCTAGACAGAATCCCCCCCCCCCCCCCCCCCCCCCCCCCCCCGAAACGTATTGTTCGTCGCCTCCGACGCCACACTCCTGACCGTTGATCGGTGTCACATATGAGCGAACACGAACACCTGCGGATAGGATCCAAAGGCGTGCGAGCCGTTTCGCCACATCAGTGTGGAATGCATTAACTAGCAAAAGAAGAGGTCAGCTGGACCCAGTATAGACGCGCAACTCTGTTTTTGTGTTCCGCCACACTGCGCCAATCTGGCGGAAGGGAAGACGGATATTCTGACACATGGAGAGGGAGGACTATGAGTTTTGTAACCCTTTTTTTACTTGCATCCGCGTCCCATTCCTGTAAAGCACCTAGCTTGCCGTGGACGTTCCTCTCCCCCACCCACGGGAGGGGAGTCGTTGCGCGGCGAAGAGGAGGAGGAGGACAGCGGGGTTGAGCCTTATTTTCCTCCCCTGAGGGCTGTACGGTACATCCACCACCGTGGTCAGGACGTGTACTGCACCGAGGTGAAACCCTAGTTGTATTAGACTCTCGCGCATGGTGTGTTCAGGACATGGGCACTCAGCACGTTCACGGTTGAGGACTGTGTTGTTCGTGATAACGTATACTTCAAGCGTTTCGGACCATGCGAGGCATTGAAGTGGCGAATGTATGTATTTATTTGTGGCTATTTTTCCGTCATGCCTCCAACTGTGTTCCGTCGTGTCCTATTTTTACAACCATTTTCACTCGGCTGGCTGGCTGTTCTCGCTTTCGTCGGCTCGCATTCACATGTGCACAAGCGCTGCTCGGTTCCAAAATGCAAAATGGTACATGCCAAACGATCTATGGTTTTCAAGGAATTTAACCCCTGGTTTCCTACGCTCCATCGCGCGGAGGGTGCCACACTCCCGCGCCCCCCGTCACTTCTACTGCGACCGTTCCCTTGGTCGAACCCAAACACCGTGTTCCTCTCTCCCTCCCCCCTCCTCTCTGTATCTACAAACACGCCTGAGCGCGCAGTAGTGCGTTGAGGCACCCAACATGGTGGAAGCAACGGCTGCACACTGCGTTCGAGGGCACACACATTGTCACCGGGCTGTTCTAAAGTGACCCGATGTCTGTGCGCACTCCCTACGCTTCTGTTGTATGCCTTGTCGCTGCTCGCCCAAGTCGCGGGCTTAGGCCCACGACTCGAGGTCGGTGTACGCGACACCGGGGGTGGCGACGACCTCACCCATGACGAAGGCGCCGGGCTCGCCGTTGGTGTGCAGCGACTCGAGGGCGGCGGCGGCCTGGTCCTTGCCGACGACGATGACCATGCCGACACCGCAGTTGAAGGTACGGGCCATCTCGGAGGGGGCAATGTTGCCAGTCTTGGCGAGCCACTGGAAGAGGGGGGGCAGGGTCCAGGTGCCAATGTCGATGCGGACACCGAGCTCGGGCTGGCCGACAAAGACACGGGGAATGTTCTCGGTGAAGCCACCGCCGGTGATGTGCGACATGGCCTTGAAGAGGTAGGTGCGGATACCGGGGAGGAGCTGCTTGATGTACAGGCGGGTAGGGGTAAGGAGGGAGTCGCCGACGGAGAGCTCGGGGTTCCAGGGGGCGGGCGAGGCGAGGTCGAGACCGGCAAGGGTGATGACCTTGCGGACGAGCGAGAAGCCGTTCGAGTGGACACCGGTCGAGGGGAGACCGATGAGGACGTCACCGGCGGTCATGTCGTTGCGGGGGAGCATCTGGTCGCGCTCGACGGCACCGACGGCGAAACCGGCGAGGTCGTAGTCGTCGGCATGGTACATGCCGGGCATCTCGGCGGTCTCACCACCAATGAGGGCACAGCCAGACTCGAGACAGCCCTGGGCGATACCGGTGATGACGTCGGCAGCGACGGGGACGTCGAGCTTGGAGCACGCATAGTAGTCGAGGAAGTAGAGGGGCTCCGCACCCTGGACGATGAGGTCGTTGACGCTCATGGCGACAAGGTCGATACCGACAGTGTCATGCTTGCCGTGGCTGAGAGCGACGCGGAGCTTGGTTCCGACACCGTCAGTGCCCGACACGAGGACGGGGTCACGGAAGCCGGCCGACTTGAGGTCAAAGGCACCGCCGAAACCGCCAATCTCGCCGTTGGCACCGGGGCGGCGGGTAGCCTTAACGACGGGCTTGATAGCCTCGACAAGGGCGTTACCGGCGTCGACATCGACACCAGCGGCAGCGTAGGTGAGGCCCTGGGTGGGGGCAGCGGTCGACTCGGCCGAGAGAGCGCGGTAGGCAATGTCACGGCGGATGGTCTTGCCCTTGAACTCGACGGCGTCAACACCCTGGTAGGCGAGGTCGACGGCGGCACGGAGGGTAGGGGCGCTCGCGGCAACGGCGAGAACGCGGCCACCGTCAGTGACGGTCTGGCCGTCCTTGACAACGGTACCGGCGTGGAAGACCTGGACGCCCTGGGGGACGGCGCCAACGGTGATGGGGACACCCTTGGGGTACGAGCCCGGGTAGCCCTCCGAGGCGCAGACGACCGAGACGGCGTAGCCCTCGCGGTAGCCAAGCTTGACCGAGTCGAGACGGCCCTGGCACGAGGCGAGCATGACCTCGGCAAGGTCGGTCTCGTCGTCGAGGAGGAGCATGAGAGCCTGGGTCTCGGGGTCACCGAAGCGAACGTTGTACTCGAGGACCTTGGGGCCGTCGGCGGTGATCATAAAGCCGGTGAAGAGCATGCCGACAAAGGGGAAGCCGTCCTGGCGCATACCCTTGATGGTGGGCTGGAGCGACTCCTTGAGGACACGCTCCATGATGTCGGGGGTGGCAACGGGGGCCGGGGCGTAGGCACCCATGCCGCCAGTGTTGAGGCCAGTGTCGCCCTCGCCGATGCGCTTGTGGTCCTGGGCAGCGGGCATGGGGACAATGGTGTAGCCGTCCGAGAATGCAAGAACGGAGATCTCGGGGCCGACCATGTACTCCTCGATGACGACCTCGTCGCCGGCGTCACCAAACTCCTTGGCGACCATGACCTGGGCGAGGGCCTCGAGGGCCTCAGCCTCGGTCTCGGGGATGAGCACACCCTTGCCAGCAGCAAGGCCCGAGGCCTTGATCACGCAGCGGCCGGACGAGAAGGGGTTCGACTTGATGTAGGCGACGGCCTCGTCGTACTGACCAGCAGTAAAGTTGCGGAACGCGGCAGTGGGGATGTTGTGGCGAGCCATGAAGCCCTTCGAGAGGGCCTTGGAGCCCTCGAGGAGGGCCGCGGCGGGCGAGGGGCCAAAGGTAGCGATGCCGGCTGAAGGAAAAAAAGAAAAATGTCAGCACAACTGATACCAGCGACCACCCCTCCACCTCCACTTTTTGGGTCCTGCGATCGAGTCATGAATACCGAAGGGCCTATAATGTGCCTTGGATCCAAAATAACGAACGCAAGATTGTGAAGGAGGGAGGAATTTCAACCGAGATCCAGAGACTCACCCTTGCGGAACTCGGCCTCGACGCCATCGACAAGAGGCTGCTCGGGACCGGGAACGACGAGGTCGACGCCCTGCTCCTGCGCGTACTGAACGACGCCAGCGTAGCCAGCCTTACCGCCCCATGGGACGGCGACGTTTTGGCATTTGCCGCCGATGAGGGCAGTGCCACCGTTGCCGGGCGCGATGAGGACGCGCTTGACGCGGCTGGACTGGGCGAGCTTGAACGCAAGAGCGTGCTCACGGCCACCCGCTCCGAGGAGGAGGACGGTGAGGTCAGCCTGCTGGGCGGGGAACGTAGTGAGCTCGGGCATTTGGGTGCGAGAGGGGGGGTGCGGGGTAGCCGGGAGGGGCGAGGTGGGATGGAGGATGAGGGTCACTGCAGGCAACTCTCAGAAATCCTGAAGAGAATGCAAAACCACAACACATGGCCCCCAGAGTGCCACACTGGCGGCGTTATACAAAGTGAAATGCTCCCGTCAGGCCAGCAGCAGGCGTGGTCGGTCCGTCTGCCGGCGGGCCACCGCTCAGTCTCTGCGCCAGGCACGGATTGAGTGACGCGTTGGCTGCTGCTGGCCGCTGGTGTGTGGCTGCTGGGGTGGGCGCGGGACACATGGCCATGGGGCAGGACGGAACAGCCACCACCAACCACCACGGGGCATTCTCCTCTTCTCTCTTCTTCATTGTCCGTTGAAAGACGATCAAGAACGCACAGCACAGCGCTCTCATACCCCCTCCTCTCTCGCCCCTTCTCTCTCCCGGCTTTCAAAATGTGAGTCCCCCTTACCTCACAGCCAGAGCAGCTGCTCACGTTGCTCCCCCCCAGGTCTGTCGTCACTGTCCCAACCACCCCCTTCTCCGGCCAGAAGCCCGGCACCTCGGGCCTTCGCAAGAAGGTGAGTGCGACATGAAAAGAGCTGGCACACACATGCTCTGTGTGTGTGTGTGTGTGTGTGCTGTCTGTGTGCTGTACTCACACGGTTCCCAGGTCAAGGTGTTCCAGCAGAAGAACTACACCGAGAACTTCATCCAGGCCACGTTCACTGCCATGCCCGGCGGCAGCGAGGGCACTACCATTGTTGTCGGTGGTGACGGTCGCTTCTACTCGCCCGAGGTGTCGCAGACCATCCTCCGTCTCGCTGCTGGTAACGGCGTCAAGCACGTCGTCATTGGCCAGGACACCATCCTCTCGACCCCTGCCGTCTCGGCCCTTGTCCGTTCGCTCAAGGCCGACGGTGCCATCCTCCTCACGGCCTCGCACAACCCCGGTGGCCCCGAGAACGACTTTGGCATCAAGTTCAACATCTCCAACGGTGGCCCCGCTCCCGAGGATGTGACCAACAAGATCTACGCTGTCACCGAGGACATTAAGGAGTACAAGACCGTCGAGCTCCCGGACGTACGTGGTGTGCTTGTAGCCTTTTGTACTAACCACCTCAGCTCGACCTCTCCAAGACTGGCGAGTTCACCCACGGCCCTCTCAAGGTCACGATTGTCGACTCGGTCTCCAACTACCTCCAGCTCCTCCAGGAGATCTTCGACTTTGACATGATCAAGAAGTGGCTGCACGAGACGTCGCCCAAGCCCTCGGTCCTCTTTGACGCCCTCAACGGTGTCACCGGCCCCTACGGCCGTGCCATCTTTGTCGAGGCTCTCGGCCTCCCCGAGTCGTCGATCCAGAACTGCACCCCCCTGCCCGACTTTGGCGGCCTCCACCCGGACCCCAACCTCACCTACGCCCACACCCTCGTCGAGCGCGTCGAGAAGGAGAACATTGAGTTTGGCGCCGCCTCGGACGGTGACGGTGACCGTAACATGATCTACGGCAAGGGCGCCTTTGTCACCCCCTCGGACTCGGTGGCCATCATTGCCGACTGGGCCGAGGAGGCCATTCCTTACTTCAAGGGCGGCGTCAAGGGCCTTGCCCGCTCGATGCCTACCTCGGGCGCCATCGACATTGTCGCCAAGGCCCGCGGCCTCGAGTGCTTCGAGGTCCCCACTGGCTGTAAGTTTTTTGCTGCTGAAGGGAGGGGACGCTCTCTCCCGACGGTGTCTGTGCACGGGCTGTGGTAGTCAGGCGTCCGCCACAGTCCTTGGTGTGCACGTGTGTGATGGCCAAACGCTGACTTGCTCTACAGGGAAGTTCTTCGGTAACCTGATGGACGCCGGCCGCCTCTCCATCTGTGGTGAGGAGTCGTTCGGTACCGGCTCGGACCACATCCGTGAGAAGGACGGTGTGTGGGCTGTTGTTGGTGAGTAAACACGGTGGCTGTGCTTGAATCCCTTCTCACCTGCCCCTCCCAGCCTGGATGTCGATCCTCGCCAAGGCCAACCAGACCAAGCCCGGCACCGACATCAACGCCATCCTCCTCGCCCACTACAAGAAGTACGGCCGCTCGTTCTTCTCGCGTTACGACTACGAGGAGGTCGCCTCGGAGGGTGCCGAGGCCATGATGGCGCACCTGCGCGAGACCTTTGCGTCGTCGTCGTTTGCCGGCTCGGCGCACAAGGCCACGTCGTCGGACGCGTCGTTCACCGTCGCTGCCGCCGACGACTTTGCGTACACCGACCCCATTGACGGCTCGGTCTCGACCAAGCAGGGTCTGCGCATCATGTTCACCGACGGCTCGCGCATCATCTTCCGTCTCTCGGGCACGGGCTCGTCGGGCGCCACCGTCCGTCTCTACGTCGAAAAGTACTCGCGCAACGAGGCCGAGTACGCCGACGACGCCCAGGTCGGCCTCAAGCCCCTCATCGAGGTCGCGCTCCAGCTCTCCAAGCTCCAGGAGTACACCAAGCGCGACAAGCCCAACGTCATCACCTAAGCGCGGGTGATGTGTTGTGTGCTGTGTGCTGTGTGCTGAGTATGTGCGCGAGCGCGTGTGTCGCGAATAGGTTAGGATTAGTACCCAGAGAGTTTGACGCAGAGAGAGAGAGTCAGAGAGAGAACCAAAACAAACCCCCCACATTAAACAACTTCTTTCAAATGATAGGAAAACACATGAATATATTGGCGCCAACCCGTGTGCTTTACGATTGGGGCTCGTTCAATGGACGTGGAGGTGCGGACGCTGAGGTCGTATTGGAGGACCGGTTGAGGGTGGTCGGAGCGCAACACGATTACTGCAGCAGTGTGCGTGGGGCGGGTAAGAACACTCGTGCAAGGAATCGTATGCTAGTCTCGGCAGGCTGTGTGTACACGGCCACAGGCAGGCGATTCAAGTGCCACATCGCCGGGACTCACTGATGGCTGTGTTCCAAGCCAGCCAGCCAGCCAGCCAGCACGCACACACGCAACGCAACGCAACGCAAGGGCGCGCGTCTCGATGCCTATATCCCCGCCTGACCCATCTACGTGCCGCAAAGCTCACCAACAATCCGCGCCGCGCGCCCACGACACGCTCAGCTCACTGAGCTGCCTCAAGTGGCACCCACCCATCCACCCACCCACCCACCCAGAACGCGTCTTCCGACACGGGAAGACGCATGCCGTCAGGTTCCGGGTGGAGAACGAGCGCGAGGCAGAGATCCCACCGAACACCTGCGAAATAGGAACGAGGGCAATGTGAGGGAGGGTGGACAAGGATAGGGAGGGGAGGGGGAGGTGAGGGGGGGATTTCATTTCAGGGACATACATCCGAACGACGACGGCGGCCCAATTGCACAGTTGGCCAGCTGTCTGCCCATTTGCGTGCGCAAGGAAAAGTGGTGGTGCCGATGGGGGTGTGGGTGGTAAAAGGTTGGGGCCAAGGAAGGGATGGGGCGACTACTGGGCTGGGCCTCGGCTCGCTCAGGATACGAGATGTATCTACCATAAGTGGGGTGGGTGGGTGTCGGGATCACATCACGGGGGGCAGGGAGCTGGCGGCATGTCAATCAGGCAAGGACCAAGAGTGCAAGAGAGCCGAGGATCAAGGAGTATTGGCAGCGGCGTTCATATGGACTCGTCCGCCCAAGGACAGTACGACGAGGGCTTGGACAGTGGATCAGTGGATTGGCGTTTACTGGCCGATGGCTCCGATGTGGCGAGATGACGAGTCCTCCCAGCGATCCAGCGGCCAGCGGGCCAACGACTTGGTCTTCGTCGCATGAATGAACGCTCAGCGAGCCACCAGCACGCCGGGGTCCAGTCTAGGTCAAGGTTGGAAACTAAGGCTTCCCGCAAAAGGCATCCATCAAGCGCAGGCGGGCGGGCTCCCATGGACGCGTGCAAGCGCAAACGCCACTGCTGTTCGTGTTGCGCAAGCGTCTTCTGCCTTGTCGGCTGCGCCCACTGCGCCGCTGCTTGGCTGCTCGGCCTCTTGCGCCTCTCAGCTCTGATCGGCGTCATTTGTGGCTTTTGCCTCACAGGAGCAAAGAGCAGGAGCAGGAGCATCTATGTCTGTACAAAAAGCTCACAGCAGTAGTGGCGCCTCGCCACATGGTTGCGCATGGGTTTGCCAAGCCCGTGGCGTACCATGGCGTCCCCGCGGCAAGGGCGCCTGGCCGCGGCTGTGCGCGTGACTGTGGCCGTACTGTGGGCTGGCTTGTGGGCTTGGGCGTGCGGGGATGCCAATTGTCCAGGTTTTGACGTCCAAGTGATCAGGTGAACTCAGTATCAGTACCGAGTGTGTGGGTGTGCGGGGTTGGCACTGGCATGCGGCGTGGTGAAAGCACTACTGTATGCCCCTCTGAACCCTACAGACGCCACATCGAGATCGATGGAGCCGCCTCCACACCCTCGACGCTCTCATGAGCTCATGAGAATATGAGAATGATGGCAAAGGTAGGTACCCGGGCGTCCATTTGGATGCTTCTGCCATTTACGTCGCGGATCTTGGGATATTGGAGCAGAGCGTGTACAACGGAGCGCAAATGAGCTACCCATGGCCGTGGCCGCAACTGTGGCCAACGATCCGGGCCTTGGCCAAAAGGGACTCCCGTGCCGAGAGCCACATTTGCCCACTCTGAAGCTCTCTGCCAGCGGCCAGCTGCCGGTCGGCACGATCTCACTTGTACACACTTGGGCACGTCGTACGGCTGGCTTGTGCCAGCGCCACAGAGGAGCGCCTCGGGCTGTGGAGCAACGGCGAGGCAAGGACAGAAAGGTCGCGACAAAGGCCAAGCATACGCCAAAAGGCAAAAGAAAGGTCCAACTGCAAATCCCAACAATCGAAAAAAAGAAACTCCCCCTCCAGCCAGAGTCCCCCGACCTAGCAGGGTGCGCTCCAAGGAACATTGTCAATTAGGGCAGCACCAGCACCAGCACCAGCACTGGCACTGGCGGCGGCAGCACGAGTCAACTCGAGTAACCCGTAACTCATTTAGAAGGTACGCCCCGCCCCGCCCCGGCCGTTCACGTTCAGTCACACGCCGCCGAACGCCGGTGGTGGTGGTGGTGGCGACGAGACGCCGACACCGAAACAGAGACAACTGAATGGACCGGCGGGCCGAACTGTTAGTCGCTCAAAGGCCGCGATGGAAGCAAGCATATGTTTAGTACTGTCGTCGTGCTGTGGGTGGGACCTTTGGGACCTTTGGGACCTTGGGGGGGGGGGGGGGGATCCGCGGAACATGTTGTTAATGAGATTGGCGCGCGACAGAGGTACTGAGGGGGCCTTTTTCCGAGATTTTAGAAGCTTGATTGCCAGAGACATGCACAGTGTGGCCAAGTGGCAAGGCATGGCAAGTGGGAACCACACGATGTGAAGGCACCGAATTCAGGCGCGCACGGCACGAATGCAGGAAAAGGGGAATTATACCTTCCGGGATATGGAGAGGCCCAGACCATGGGCGGGACTGGCACTTTGGGAGGTTTGGCTGCGCGGCCCCATCTACCGCTGTATGCGTGCTACATTCTAGAGCAGCGCCGGCTGGCGGAGTCGTGTACAGTTTGGAGCCAAAGCCGCCAAGGCCAAGCAAGGCCACGCAAGGCAACGCAAGGCAACGCGAGGCCTACCGCGGCGGGGGAAACGGGTTGGGGTCTCAGCCAGGCTTGGCCGTAGAGAAAATGCACGAACAAGCGCAGCACGTGCCGTGCAACGCACTCCCGTGAGGCCATGAGGCGCGGCCTAACCCCCCCTTCCTCCGGCCTCCGGACCGCTCGGGAATAGTGCAATAAAACGGTAAAGGCGGCCAAGACGGACGGTGTACCGCGCGCGAGTCGCATATACCTTCATTCCGCCCACTGCGGCCTGCGTCCGCTCGCTAGCCTCGTTGCCTCGCTGTGGGTGTGTCAAGAGTGACACGCTCTGCTGTTGCGTTCCGAGACCATGGTTTTTCTTTTGCGATTCTTAAATATTATTCTGGGCTGGGGGATAAGGGCCGCTGAGCCCCCTTGGTTGCTGCCGCGAATACGGGGTGCGGGGTGTATCGGTCTCTCTCCTGCCATGCCGACATGCAAAGTAAGCTGCGGCTAACATGCATGGAAGGAGTCTATAGGTGGGGTTATTGTTGACGCGGGGGGTGACTGTCCGGCGGCCGTTTGGGCTGTTGGGTATCTAAGAGTAATCGCAACATGGACCCTCACACAGAGACTGCGTAGAGCCCCCCCCCCCCCCCCCCCCCCGGTGTTGGGCGATCTTGCTGTCTTTGTCCAGCGAGCCCTGTTATACCTGTTAGACGGTCTTTGGAATACGGTGACGGGCTGTGAGTGACCGTGCCAGGCGCGAAAAGGACGACGACGACGACGACGACGACCCACTGCCACACGATATACAGCAGCAGCACCGTAGCAGCACTACTGTAGCAGATTACCAGAGTGGGTGAGCCCAAGTACCTTATTTTACATATATATATCCACTTTGCGGGAGCGACAGAGGGTAGGGACTGAAGGACAGAGCGCCGGACAGTGGTGGGCACAAGAGCCGAGGTGTGCGAGTGCGCGCAACATGCGCCCAAGCGGGTCCTTTTTTTTGTTTTTTTTTCTTCTTGCCATGGGCGCCGGGAGAGGAGAGAGAGAGTGAAAACAGGGAAAAAGGGAAAGGGACACACACTCACACCCTGTTGCGCGCGCGCGCGCATATTATGGGGGAATGGGTGTGGGCTCTGGGTGCTCGCTGGGATCGCTGCCTGGGTGCTGCCTGGGTGGATGGGCTGCTGGCCTGCTGGCTGGGTGCCCGCTGCTGTGGGAGGGATGGGATGTGTGCACTGCGCTTTTGTGTTGCGTCGCTCTTCTCCCGTCTCTCCCTCTTACTCTCTCTCTCCCCATTCCCGTCAAGTGTTGAAAGAAAACCATTCTCTACCACACGACACACATCACACATCACCCACATTACACAGACACACACAGACACACCCACGACGACGCGCGCCAGCATCGCCCCCCCGCCCGAGAGTCTGTCTGTCTGTGTTTGAGACGCCAGGGCCGTCCCCCCCCCCCCCCCCCTCCCCCGTTTCTCTCCTCGGAGCCTCTCTGCCTCTCTCTGCCTCCCCGCGCGCGCCTGGGCCTCTCCGTCCATCCCACATCGCACACACACACACACGCTCTCCTGGGTCGTTCATCCATCCCATCACTCCTCTTTTTCAACCACCACGACCACACACACACAGATACCATACCCCCCTCCCATTGCTACTGCCTGGCGCAGTACTTCATCCTCACCCCCCCTCCTCCCCCCACATCCCCCCGTCTCCCCCCGCGCGCCGACGCCGAGCGCCTCCCGATCGAGCCTGGACCCACGCCGCAGCCCCCTTTCAGTCGGACCCCTGTGCACCGAAAGCGTCTGCCCAGTCTCCAGTCCGCCTCTTGGTCCCACGACATCTCTTTGCTTTGCCCTCCTCCAACAACTGCGCCGACGTATTGCGGCCTCTTTTCCATCCATCACCTACCACATAATCCCCCACCCCCCCGGCTCTCCCTCCTCGGTGACAACAGCGGAGCTAGCACTTGCATCCCGCACCCCGTGGTGTCACCGCAGAGCCGGCTCGTCGTTTCGCACCACCCTCCCTCCCTCTCTGCCTCTTCTCCTCTTGCCATCCCGCACCGGCTAGTCCGACCCGCACGCTGAGCGTGCTCATCCACCCATCACTCGAACATCGTCACTCGTATTCGACCACCCTCGTTTCCCTCCCCATTCCCCCCCCCCCCCCCCCCCCCCCCCATCCTAACCACCATGTCCTACCCATTCGACACCCCAGGATACACCAACGTCCTGGACGATACCCGCCTCTGGGGCCGTAGCTGTGTGCAGTGCACCGACCCCGCGCCAGCATGTAGTTGTGCCAAGGGCGAGAGTTGCGTTCAGATTGAGCGGTGAGTGACAACCATCTCGTGCGGCACACGCGTGTTGCGTGTGTGCGCCGAATGTCGGGCGCCGCACGGACGGGGCTGTGCAAAGAGACATCCGCATCCCGCTTGGCACACTGAAACTGATCGTCCCAGAACATGTAGCGAGTGCGTGACCGTCAAGTGCATCAGCTCGAGCAGCTCAAAAGGCATCAACCCCGGTATCATTGCTGGCCCAATCATCGGAGTGGCCCTCATTGCTGCCAGTCTTGTCCTCTTTTGGTGGCTGCGGCGGAAGAAGGTACGTGCCAGCCAGGCAGAGGCCCTTTTCCTCCTGGATCGCTTTCCGCTGACACTCCATTGCAGCAACGTGACCTTGCGCGTCTCGAGGACCTGGCAGAGCGGGCACGGAAGGGCGAGTCGTCGGCCTTCCACCTGTCCACACCAGCATCACCTTCAGCAGCAGCGCGCCATAGGTCTCAGCAGTCTGGCACGCCGCGGAGTCCCGCGAGCGGCGGAAGCGGTGGCATGCGCCAAGCGCAGCGCCAAGTGCTTCCCAACGTCCCCGCCGATGCAGAGTTTTACGACGAGAATGGTGCGACCATCCGCGTATACTCGGCGTCGCGTGGCGTCATCAACGCAGACCCCAACCACCCGGACAATGGTGGCACTGGCGACCCCTTTGCCGACCAGCGCAGCATGTCCACATCGGGCAGCGGCCACTCGACCAACGTTATTCCTATCCACTTTGTGCCCGCCGGCCAGTCCGACGACTTGGCCAACGGAGAGCAGCCCTCTGTCGACCAGCAGGCCCAGGCCGCGCGCACGCTCGACCTGGCGCGTCAAAACCTCTTCCGTCCAGGCGCACGCCCAGGCGTCGCACCTCCTCCCCGTCCCGCCCGTGCCCCCGACCTCGACCTCCGCCTCAACCCGCCTCGCGCCGGCAACATGGCCGAGGCGAACAGCGGTTCGTCGCGTATCTCGATTGCCTCCATGACGTCTGGTGCTCCTTCCTTCTTGTCGTCCAACACTGCCGATCTCCATCTCGATGTCCCCAAGATTGTCACTCGCCAGCAGGTTCACGTCGGTCGTCTCCAGGCCGCCGAGGTCGTTCAATTCAGCACTCTGCGTGCGGCCCAGGAGTCGGCCGACAACCGCGGCGCTGCTGCCAACCCGTTCAACGAAAAGGAAGAGGTCCAGAGTGCTGCCGCCTCGCAGGAGACGTTTGGCAGCGAGGTCCACAGTGGCGGCGAGGCAGCCCAGAGCCGTGTCTCTGTTGGCTCGCGCCGCTTCGATGACGACGGCAACGCCGTCTCTCAGCCCAGCCCCACCGACCTCCGCTTCTCCATGGGTTCCCTTGCCTACGACCGTACCTCCGTCTCCACCAACGGCACCAGGCAGATGCCCCCGCCTCCTCCTCCTCCATACACTGCTGCCGAGCGCCCACGCTTCGAGTCCATGTCGTCGGCACACTCCGTGGGCGGCGACTCGCTCCTCGGCTCGTTCCCCATGATTGCCCCGCATGCCGGTGGCCAGTCTCAGCCGCACCCTCTCAGCGGCGGCATCCCCCAAAACTTGTCCACCACCTCGCTGGACCTCGCCAACTCGGCGCGGCCCCCAACAGCGTTTAGGGGCGCCCAAGCCCGCCCCCTCACCGCCACCTCTTCCCACTCTGTCGCCGACTCGTTCCTCGGCAGCTTCCCATTCGTCCCGCCCAACGTCAACGGCGACGGATCGCCTGTACCCCCCATGCCAGGAGCAAGGGGCTCGCAGCAGGCCAACCCGGGCCGCCTGACACTGGGCATGAGCGCAGTCAGCGAGGGCCTCGGTGACTTTGACTTTAGCTTTGAGAGCAGCGGTCACCCAGCGTCAGCAGCAGCAGCAGCAGCAGCAGCGGGCCAGGGCCACGGCGGCGAAGAACACGAAGAACACGTCGAGGACCCCACCACACCCCGCGCGCCTACAATGCGCCGCTGAGGTCGAAACCCAACCCAACCCCCACCACCCTCATTTTAATGACCAACGTAGACATCGGCCAGAGAGAGCCATATCTGTAGGGATGTTGTTATGCCACGCTTTTTACTCCCCATATACCAAAAACACGGCTGCACGGGAGTGAAGAGACGGAGACGGGTGGTACAGTTGAAGTGACTGGAGCAGACTCGAGCGTTTGGCTTTGGCTTTGGCTTTGGCTTTGTCTCGTCGCGGGAGCGCACCGGTGCCCACAACCCCAGTTCTCGCTGGGAGTGCTGGTGCTGGTGCTAGTGCTGGTGCTAGTACATACAGTGCAAAAGACGGGTATGTGTGCCGATTACGCGTCGTCATTACACAGTACACAGCACACAGTACATCACACCACATACCGCAGAAAAAAGGCCTTGTAACTGGCAGTATGGGCCATGGACCACGCACGGTATTTGCCACAAGCGGGAGGTGGGTCGCATTCGTACAGTACGGCGTCGACGGCGTCTCGATGGCCTACACGGCCCAGCCTCCCACAGCCACCGGGTGCGTATGTATGTACGCGCGCGTGTGTGCGTGCGTTCGGCGGGGGTGGGCCCGGCTCGACGCGCCGTCCCGTCGGGAGAGGGGCAGTGGGGTAGCTTCCATTGGAATTGGGTGGGACGCAGGATACATACCCGCAAAAACACGGATGTACTGTACATACTTTACACGTACTCTCTGCCAGCTGCATTACTCCAGTACGACTGGGGCGAAACGAGGTCTAGGTCTAAGTCTAGGTCTGGGACGTCTCCACGCGTCTTCTTTCACGGCGTCACCTCGCAGATCGAGGGACTGTGGCATTCGGGAATGGCCAGGCTTTGGCGTTCTGGCCAGAGATCCAGAGACCGCAGACACCGGCGGCACAGGTGCACGGGTGCTGGGTGCACGAGTGACTCGTGTCGCGACTTGCCTAGAGAAGCAGGTCGCGTATGAGCGGGGCATGGGATCATGGGATGGCATGTGGCACATTGGTATGAAAGAAAATCCAGACGTCCAGACGCGGCGATTCGGCGTGTGCCTGGTAGCTTTATAGCTGGTGGGCTTTTGGGCGCGCCGTCCCGTCCACCGGCTGTTGTGCCTGCATGGACTGTCGAGGTGGGCCCGGGCTCGATTGGAATTTGTCCATCTTGACTGTGAGCAGACCAATAGGGCGGTGGACGGTGGCACTGTACTGTACGTGTCCATCGAGTGTGGCTCGTTGGCGCCATTCTCAAGTCGTCCGTGTGCGGGTCACCCCAGAACCGTGGTACCTAGTCCCCTTCGGCTCTGGCTCTCTGGGCCACCTGTGTGTTGTTCACAGCTCTGCCGCGTTATCCACGACGCTTTCACACATGATCCCCAAGGCCGTTGGGTACGGGATCACGTACAGAAGAGAGGAGAACCACAGCGAACACCCAGACGCGACGTTTCTGCCCTAACTGCGTTTTCGTTGTCACCTCGATCACTATGGCAACAGGCGCCGGGGTCGTCGCGACCGTCAGAACTGGGTTGGCCTCTTCGGTACCCCCCCGCGCTGGAATGAGGAATGGGAGCCAAACGTGGGAACCGCCAAAATAAAACTCCCCCCACCCCGCCAAACGGAAAAGGCTCGGTATCGTAATCGTAACGAGGACGGCAACGGCAAAACCATGCTGCTGGATTGTTAGTGTCGTGGAAGTGGGGGCGTTGGGGGGAGACGTGGGCACGCAAAGTGTGCCAAGGTACATGGATACGTGCTTGCCTAAGCATGCCTCTGAGACATACACGAAGGAACATACACGAAGGAACTGACATGGGTGGAACAAGTACAACTACGTGGTGGAAACGAGCAGGTCCAGCGAGGATGCGCTGTGGCTCTCGGTCAATTACTATCCGCCACAAACGGGTATGGCCTCGTTACTCCACGTTCACGAAGGTCCTTGCAACCTGGCTCTGATCTTCCGTGAACACCGATTGGAGAACGCAGGGCAAAACCCCTCTTGTACACTCGCATACAGACTGCATACTAGTCCCTGTGGGCGACGAACTGTACGGAAAGTGGGGGTCTACTGGGTCCTCGAGCCTCACTACAGAACCGATCATTCTAGATATGTGGGGCAGCGCATCCGCGAACAGCCGGTAAACAAACGCGGCACACTGGTATGGATATGCGAGACCAACATGAGAGTGCCTGTTGCGTAGGACGTTTATCCAGCGAGAGCGAGCGGTGTAACACTCACTTAGCGTGGATCGGAGGAGGATGCCGAGATGTCTCGGGTAGTAGAGTGTGTCTCGTAAGCAATCTTATGTCCAAAGCTAATCTGCACGGACGTGGGGACTAGTGTGGGAGGGACGCCCTGCCACGAGCGCCAGAGGTTGTAAGCGTCAGTTAGCCCTGGGGGGGTGAAATCTGTATGTTTCATTCACTTTGATAAATATACCTCCGTTCACTCCAAATGCCACCTGTCACATCTCTCCTCTTTTGCTTTACGTAAACACTCCTCGTCGGATCGCAACGGTCTCTCGACCTGAAAGTTGGAATCCGACTTTTGCACCTGCACCAGCCTCTAATACACCCAACTAAAACCCGCTGCCATGCGCTCCACTCTCGCCAGGCAACTCGGAAGCGCGACCGCTGCGGGGCGTGCGGCTGGCCCGCTTGCCTCGACCTCGCGGCCTGTTCTGCGCGCCGCCATCTCGCGCGCCTCGCCCATGGCCTCGGTCGCCTCGTCGTCGCGCTCGATCGTCACCATCCCCCACCCTTCCCTCGACCCTTCCCTCGGCGAGACGCATTTCGTGATCAAGTCGACTAGCAAGATTACCTCGATGATCCAGGTGTTTGCTTTGGTGCGCGAGGCTGAGCGCAAGCTGGGCCCCATCATCACCATGGACGTCCCAAGGAGCGCGGACACTTTCCAGCCCGGCAACCTTGTTTTTATCACCCTCCTCCATCCCGTCAAGTTCAACAAGGAGGAGCCGATTGTGTTTGAGATGGACGCCCCCTTTGTCAGCAAGGAGAGCACATACCTGGGAGGCGTCACTTCTGCCGACCTCAGCCTCGCCATTAGTGGTAAACCTCCCCGCAACGGTCACCAGAATGTGGGTCCCAACACTCCTATGCGTGTCCGTATCGAGCTGTGGGAAAAGCACGACGAGCGCATGTACTCCCTGGCAAAGTTCCCCGAACAGCGTGTCCGCCCCAGTGTTTTCGAGAGGCGCGAGGACAGCAAGCTTGTGGACGCCCTCAAGGCCTTTGACGGCGGCTTCTTCGGTGGCCTGAACGGTCTGGCGGACAAGTACGCCGACCTTGCGGGCGTGCCGGAGGACGAGCACGTTCCCGAGTCCGAGGGCAAGCAGAAGCCCACCCCCCTTCGCAGGCCTCAGCCCGTTGCCGAGGTCGTTACCCCACCCGAGGCCGCCGAGCCTGTCGCCCCCGTCGAGCCCGTCGAGCCCAAGGTCCCCGCCGCCCCCGCCCGTGCCACCAAGGCCGAGAAGATGCGTTTGCAGGCCTTGGAGGTCGCCCGGCGTAACGCCCAGCAGGCGGCTGAGGCTGTCCAGGCCAAGAAGGACGCCGAACAGGCCGCGGCCACTGCTGCTGCTGCCGCCCCCGCCGCCCCCGCCGCTACCCCTTCGGTCGTTCTGAATATCAAGCCCAAGCAGCAGGAGGAGAAGAAGAGCGGCTGGAACTGGCTGTCAGGCAGCAAGTCCTAGGGTTGTAGAGCTTGTATATAGACCAATATACCGTCGTTAGAGCAATGCATTCTTTACACACTTCATGGGCCCGCCAAAAAGAAACTGTGGATGGCACCAAGATGTACACGGTTCTTGTGATGACCGGCGGAAGCAAATTGTTCGTTGGGATCCTGATTGTTGCCATTGACGGCGCAGAACGCTCATGTTGGCATCTGCTTTCGCCATCCATCATCCCTTTCATCACTCTTACCACCCACCCCATCCATCCACAATGTCGCAAGCGCATCGCCCAACATGGAACCCGACCATGGGCAAGGAGACCAAGTCGGGCAGCCAGATGGTCTCCAAGTGGGGCCTGGCGTCGCACACAAAACTCAAGTTCCGCCAGCCCGGCCAGACCAACACGTCGGACGTTGCGCGCCGCGACCTGCGCGCCGAGCTTGCGGCTGCCGAGCGCGTGGCCGAGAACAAGAAGCGTAAAGCCGCGGGACTGCAGCCTCTGCCGCCCGTCGCGGGCGCTCTGCAGATCGAGAACGGCAGTGCGGCCGCGAGCGAGGCGGCGGCCGACGACGACGAGGAACGTGCCAAGAGGCGAAAGGTGCTCGAGGAGGCGGCCGAGCTCGACAAGGACGACAGCAGTGACGACGACGATGATGAGGATGAGGATGAGGCGGATAAGGGCAAGGGCAAGGCTGGCGGCGATGACGATGACGACGATGAGGACGACGACGACGACAGCGACGAGTGAGTTGATGTCCTTCTTGCGTTCTGCTAACTCGCAGCGACAGCGATGACGAGGACGACACCGCGGCGCTGATGGCCGAGCTGGCGCGCATCAAGCAGGAGCGTGCAGAGGAGAAGGCTCGCTTGGTGGGTGCCCTCCACCCTCTTGTCGCAACCCCACTAACAACAACACAGGAAGCCGAGGCCAACGCCGAGACCGCCGCCGACCGCGAGGCCGAGATTGCCACTGGCAACCCGCTCCTCAACCTCCAGGCTGCCCTGGGACAGACCCCGAGTGCGGCCAGCACCACGTCGACGTTTGCTGTCAAGCGTCGGTGGGATGACGACCTCATCTTCAAGAACCAGACCGCCGGCCAGAGCGACAAGCCAAAGGGCGAGTTTGTCAACGACCTCTTGCGTTCCGAGTTTCACAAGAAGTTCATGCAGAAGTGAGTCATTGTGGGGTATACAGACGTTGGCGGGGGAGATGGGGGCCACCTCGCTGTCACCTTGATGGAGTCGCTTCGCGCGCCCTCGAGACGGAGCAGTGGGGTGGCAACGGCTAGGTGTGGTCCACCGTAGCCGACTTGTTTGTCTTCCTCCCCTGTCCCTCTTTTCCCTCTTACTTCTCTCGTACTGACTCTCCAGGTTCATCAAGTAAACTTGTGGTGGTTAGCATGTATATCCTGTACTAGAGGGCGCAATGCATAACTGGCGCTGTTGACTGTGTCTTGTGGAAACCTGATTGACTGCGCCGAGCGCTGAACAAAAGCCGACGAGAACCTTCCTCTGCAACTGACCATGCATGCATCAGTGGCCCGTATCTTCCCTCACCATGCATACAGTAGCAACGAGCACGCTGCCAGGCCGCCTCAGCTCGCCATCGGCTTGGACGTCGTCGTCGGCGACAGACGGCGGCTGCTCAGCACCGTCATCCATGACGTGTTATTCCCCCGAGCTGTATCATATACCCCCGCGCTTGGCGATGACTGCACGCGCGCCATCCATCTGATCAACCATCCTTCCTTCCTCCCAACACCCACCTCTCGGCGACCTCGCGTCCTCACACTGCCCCCCTTCTCCTCCCCGACACTCTCACCGTCAACGCCAAGCGAGCCTACCATGCCCCCCGCCGCGTCAGGCAGCGTGTGGCGTGAACCGACCAAGGCGGACAAGCCTCCAAAGTGAGTGGGATCAGCGGCGACTCCCGGGTTGTCTGCGAGCCGCGCGACGCGGGCTGCAAGCTGGTGTGTTGTGAACACTGCATTATCTGCAGCGCGAGCTGTGGAGCAGCAACACCGTGGAGATTGCTCGTCGCTGTCGCGACCTAGTGGTTATGAAGGACATGTGCTGATCGGACCACAGGGATGCAGACTTGCAGGTACGGTGACGTCCGGCGGCGACAACTGACTGACAACAGACGGCATGGCTCTTCCTCCAGGATGGTGTGGAGCACATTATGACCCGGTAAGTGTCCTTGCCCGTCTCTCTCTGGCGCACGCAGTCCACCATAGTGTGCCGAGATCCAGACCCCAGGTGCCACCGAAACACAATCGCACGCTCGTACTGACGCTATCGCCAGCCTGCACCTGGGCATGTCGTATCAGTACTACATTCTGCTGTACACGGCCATCTACGACTACTGTACTGTCCCCAGCCGTGGCGGCATCTCCTTCAACCAGAAGGGGGGCGCCAGCCTGCAGGGTGCGGACCTGTACAAGAAGCTCAACCAGTTCCTCACAGAGCACTGCAAGCAGATGCGCGACGTGAGTCGCCTGTTGATTTATCGGGGGGTGATGGATTCACGGCTGACGCACCGACGCAGGAGGGCGAGAAGCTCAACGACCTCGAGCTGCTCAAGTACTACGCCAGGCAGTGGGACCGTTACACCACTGGTGCTAGCTACGTCCACAAACTGTTCAACTACCTGAACAAGCACTGGGTCAAGCGCGAGAAGGACGAGGGCCGCAAGGACGTCTACACCGTCTACACTGTGAGTGGTTAAGCGCGTGGGCGATTCTAACTGCCCAGCTCGCCCTCGTTGCCTGGAAGCGCAACTTCTTCCGCTACATCCAAAAGGACACCAACGAGGTGTCGCGTCTCACCCAGGCCGTCCTCAGGCAGATTGAGCTCCAGCGTAACGGCGAGTCGATCGACAACGGCCTCCTCAAGAAGGTCATTGAGAGCTACGGTGGGTGAAACCAGAAAACACACGTGGGGAAGGCAACACTGCTGACAGGCCCCAGTCGCGCTTGGTATCGATGATGCCGACGCCCAGCGCCAGAACCTGGACGTCTACAACGAGTGCTTCCAAAAGTACTTTATCCAGGCCACGGACAAGTACTATGCCGCCGAGTCGGCTGCCTTTGTCACTGCCAACTCGGTGCCCGACTACATGAAGAAGGCCGAGGACCGTCTCCAGGAGGAGGGGGACAGGATAAACCTTTACCTGCACGACAGCACGCGCCGCGAGCTCAAGGAGAAGTGCGAGCTTGTCCTTATCCAGGCCCACCAGGAGCTCCTGTGGGAGGAGTTCCAGTCGCTGCTCGACGCCGACCGCGAGAGTGACCTTGCCCGCATGTACGGTCTCCTCATGCGCGTGCCCGCCGGCCTCGACCCGTTGCGCAAGAAGTTTGAGGACCACGTCAAGCGCGCCGGTCTCGCCGCCGTTGAGCGTGTCCTGCCTGCCCCCGGCGCCGTCAACGAGGCCGGCAAGGCCGAGACCCTCGACCCCAAGTCGTACATTGAGGCTCTCCTCGCTGTCCACAGCAAGTTTGGCGGCATTGTCAACGGCCCGTTCCGTTCCGAGCTCGGATTCAACGCCAGTCTCGACAGGGCATGCCGCGAGTTTGCCAACACCAACGCAGCAGCCAAGAGTTCGTCGCGCTCACCCGAGCTCCTTGCCTCGTATGCCGATCAGCTGCTGCGCAAGAACAACAAGGACCTCGACCCCGACTCGCTGGAGCAGGCTCTCAACCAGGCCATGGTCATCTTCAAGTTTATCGACGACAAGGACGTGTTCCAAAAGTTCTATCAGAAGAAGCTTGCCCAGCGTCTCGTCAACGGCGGTTCGGCCTCGGACGATGCCGAGTCGTCCATGATCTCCAAGCTCAAGGAAGTCTCGGGTTACGACTACACCAACAAGCTCACCCGCATGTTCTCGGACGTCAACGTCAGCCGCGACGTTACTGAAAAGTTCAAGGAGAAGGACCGCCGCGACGGCCAGTCCGAGGACATTGACTTTACCGTCATGGTTCTGGGCACCAACTTCTGGCCCCTGGCTCCTCAGCAGACCGACTTTTCCATCCCCCGCGAGATTGCGCCCCTCCACGAGCGCTTCACCAAGTTTTACAACGACGTTCACTCGGGCCGCAAGCTGACCTGGCTGTGGCACGTCTCGAAGAACGAGCTCCGCACGACATACCTCTCGCAAAAGTACATTTTCATGACTAGCGCGTACCAGATGGCCATTCTTACCCAGTTCAACGAGAATGACAGCCTCACGTACCGTGACATTCAGACCGGCACCAAAATCGTCGACGGCTTCCTCAAGCCGCAGATGGCTCTCCTCGTAAAGTCCAAGGTCCTTCTTCTCGACGGCGACACCTACGACTTGAACCTCAACTTCAAGTCCAAGAAGATTCGTATTCAGCTCAACATGCCCGTCCGTGCCGAGCAGAAGGCCGAGGCCACCGAGGTCCTTCAGGCCGTCGACGAGGACCGCAAGTTTGTCTACCAGGCGACGATTGTCCGTCTCATGAAGGCCCGCAAGGTGAGTTTAAAATGAGCGTAGGCGAGCTAACTCTTCAGACCATGAAGCACCAGGCACTCATCCAGGAGGTGACGGCGACCATCTCGACCAAGTTTACACCAAAGGTGTCGGACATCAAGAAGGCGATCGATTACCTGATTGACAAGGAGTACCTGGAGCGCGGCAGCGAGAAGGACACTTACAACTACCTCGCCTAAACTCCTTTCCTCTGCTATGCTTCCGTTTCAGTCTCCTCCTCCCTCACCACCCCGTCGTTCCCCATCAATCCCCCGTTTGCCCGCGTCCCGACCCCCCTGTGTCACCTCTCTCAGCTGCATATCTTGCATCGCGTCGTCTGTGTACATTGATACCAAGTGTGATGGAATAATGTGAAGTACAATTCTGCGCCATGGATGCTCTAACAAAATGCATGAGTGATGTGTAGTAAAATTGTGGTACAAGTATGTTACGACGACTTGCCAGACGACTCCTCGGGCTGCGCTCCGCTCCCAACTTCAACCTCGACCTCCGCCTTGACCTCAGCAGCACCAGCCTCAGTCTCAGTCCCAGCCAGAGCCTCAGCCTCAGTCCCAGCCTCAGCCTCAGCCTCGGCGTCATTCAACTGCTGCTCCCTCACCTGCTTCGAAGGCCTAATCTCGCCCGCCGCCCTCTGGGCTCCGCGCTTGACCCTATTGGCCTCCTGGAAGGCCGCCACGCGCTCGAGCGCCTCCGTCTCGGCCTCCCACCACGAACTCGTTGCAGCCGCGGGCTTCCACTGCGACTTGATCTTGTCGTACGCGCGGCCAGTCGCCTTGGCGTTCTTGCGCATCTTCCTGACTTTTTCATTGGGCGCAGTCCACCACACCTTGATGGGGCCGTCGGTAGCCGACGAAATGGCAGGCGTGATCGGGTCGGTGGCGTACGTCTCGGGCGACGGGGCGCTGGTGCTGGCGGCGTCCTCGACTTGGTCGACGGGCTCGGCGGCGTCCTCGGTCTCGCTGGGGGACACAGCCTCGGCGCTGGAAGCTCCGTCCTGGACAAGCACCTCTGCGTCGTCCGATGTAGATGTACCGTTGCAAATCTCCTCCAGGATGTTGACGTCGTCCACGTCGTCATATTCGAGACCCAGGCCCAGGGGATCGCTCTCCTCGCCGTCCTCGGGGACCGCCAGCAACGCCTCCTCGGCGGCAGCGCGCTCCGGGTCCATGTCGCGCAGGTTCTTGCCCTCGGGAATGACGAGCGTGCTCATCCTCTTGATCATGTCGCACAGCGACGTGTACCTGTTGCGCGCGCGGATGGTGGCAGTCACCGAATCGTCCGAGATGGCGAGGTTGTACTTGACAGACCCTGCAGAGTATTGTGGTCAGTCTGGGCCACTTCTTTTGTTGCTTTTGTGCATTGTAACTTACACTTCTGGTTGGCCCGGGTTTTAGGGTCCTCGGAGAAGCTGACCGGGCCCTCGACGAGCTTGTCGTCGAGGCTGCTCGTAAAGTACATGTCCATGGTGCGCACAGGCTTGGGGCCCTCACCGGTCCACTCGGTAGGTTCAACGGCGATCTGGAGCTTGTTGGCGCCGTTATTGTCGTACTGTTTTGTGCTATCGAAACGCTTCATGACCATGTTGAAGGACTGGTTGGGGAACAAGGCGGCGGCTTGGGTGAGGATCTCTTCAAGGATGGAGACGCTCAGCTTGAAGGCCTGGTTGCCCATCTCCGACGAGCCGTAGAGGACCTGGTCAATCTCTTCCCTGTACGTTGGTCAGCCCGTTTCCGAGATTGATAAGGGGGGAGATAGGGTTTCACTCACAATGACAAGTACTGGAAACCAAAGAGACGAGCAGTGTTGTGGTACGCAACAAAGATGCCGTCCATTTGACCAATTCGGGCTTGGAAGCTGGTCGGTCAGTATCGGAGGACACAGCCTGAGTCAATACCCACTTGTACTTGAGCATGCCCGAGCGAGCAAGCTCATAGTACTCGTTCTCAAACGAGTTGGTCATGCCCTTCATGTAGGCAATGTTGTAAGCCGAGTTGGCAACGTAGTTGGCGCGGTCGTGGCGGATCGGCTGGCATGCGCGAGTCTTGATGTCAAACGTACCGTTGCCAGGCAGGCGAATGTCCTGACAGTCAAGCTGGGAACGCATGAGGATGCCCTTGGACTTGGAGTACGCATAAGCCTCACGCTCAGTGCGCTCCTCTTCGGGCACTGCCGACTCTGGGCTCGAGCTGAGGAAGCGCTCAAAGTCTTCCTGCTCGACAGTCAGGAACTTTTCCAGGATACGGCCATAGTCGCTGAGCACGTTCTCCTCGACGTCATAGTCCTTGATGTTGTCGATACCGTACGTGCCGTTCGGAAGGAGTCTGACAACAATCGCGGCAGGCAGAGCCGCGCCGGCCGTATAATCGTTACGCTCGCCGGCGAAAGCCTGGCTCATGTGCGAAAGGTTGACGGGCTTGCCACCGCTGATGGTAAAGTAGATCTGGGACAGGGCCTTGGTGAGGGTGGACGTCGAGCCGATAAACTTGGTATCAGCGTCGGCAGCCATCTGGGCAAGCTCCTCGTCTCTTGAAGCCGTAATGTACTGGGGGAGACGATGGTATGCAAACTGATCAAAGTTTGGGATTTTGCCAAGGGTTTTGTCAAAGTTCCACACGCCTGAGCGAGGGTCACGCAGGAAGTGTACGCCTTCAGAGAAGAGTACGCGACGCAGGCCACGGGCGAGGCGAGCAACCTTGCCGTTGCGTGGTGCGGTGACGGGGTCGATGGCGATCGAGGTGGCGTGCAAGTTGCCTCTGGCAACCTCCTTCATGAAATTGATGTCGTCCCGACCGGAATCGATTTGGATCTTGGTCTGCTCCTCAAAGACCTCTATAGTAATGTTAGCCCCAAGTACGTTGCCATATCTAGCGTACCGATCAATTCGTCGTCTGACACTTGCTCGAGTTCACGGCCGCCAAACTTGTGCTGGAGTTCTGCGTAGATGTTAGGGCCAAACTGATGGGCGTGATTGCACCACTCACGCGAAACACTCTTGTTGTCCATCACGTGAAGGTCATCGCGCCTGCGGCCATCTAACCGCAGGTGTGGTGGGAGATCACGCTGGCGATTGGCCGCAGCCATACGGGCTGCCACTGACACGTCCACCGACTCCATCTTCTCCTCGAGCGTGTTTAGGATAAGCTCACGAAGCGCTTTAGGCTTGGTGATCAAGTCGGGCTTGTCCTTGAGGATCTCTGCCTCGGCATTACGCCATTCCTCAGAGCTCCAGGTTGGCCCCCCGCCGTGGGTTGGTGGTCTATCACGCATGCCGGTTCCAGGCATGTCGAACTGGGCCTGTGGCCGCCGAGGGTTCGTGGCCTTCTTGGTCCACTTCACCCCCTTCGGCGCAAACCCCTTGGACCCACGTTTGGGCGGTCCAAACGTAACCTCGCCTGGTTCCTGCTTCATGATATCTTTCCACACGTTGTCAACGGCGTCTCCGTTTGACGTCTCGCTGGTCACGACGTCCGATAGGCGTGACAGAAAGCCGCCAGTGATGGACTTGGACTGGGGCGCAGACCGCGACATGAACTTGGACTTCTTGCTGGGAGGGTTGCGAGGAGCCGTAGTGATCACGGTCTCGGCGCCGGACTCGCCCTGGGCATTACCGGCCGTGGGCGTCGCCGAAACCTCAGCGGTGGGCTGAGCGGGTGAAGCGTCTTTCGTCGCCGAAGACGAAGATTCAACATTCTGTCCAGCAGATTCGGTCTGGCTAGCGTCGTGGGTCACTCCCCGCACCTGGGACATTGACGTGCGCTTGTTGTCAGTTGCAAGGAAACAAAATGACGCGCTCATGGCAGGACAAAGCCACTTACAAACTGCGACAGCACCGGGACGGTTGCAGCTGCATACCGCCCATTGTTGCGCACGAAGGGCGAGACGCCCGTTCGACGAACAACAAGCATTGGTGTGGAGTTGTGACGGTGGTGAAGGAGGAGGTTGTAAATGACACCCTTGTCACCACCACAAAAACAACAGACACCACAAATCTCAATGCTCCTCGATTCCAAGTCACGTGACTCTGCTCACGTGGTCGACGCCCAGCCAGCTGCAACGCGCAAGCATCCGTTCATGAACACTCATCCTCCTCGCGTTCTTTGCATCAACAACGACCCCCTTTCATCTCGCAACATGGCCGAGAAGAACGAGAAGAAGCCCGAGGAGACACCCGCTCCTGCCGCGGCCCCCGAGAAGAAGAAGCTCCCCCAGCTTGGCGCGCTCGAGGACGACGACGAGTTTGAGGTGAGTTGACACTTGGTTGTGCACTTGGAATCGTAGAGCTGATGCGTACAGGACTTCCCCGCCTCTGGTGAGCTTTTCGGCACAGACAGAAGTGATGCATGGACCCAGGATGGTGTCACGGTGGCGGTTCAAGTCATCCGTAAAGCACCCTTCTTGTTGACCCATTCGCCCTTCCTTCCTCCTCCTCGTCATCCTTCTGCATAACAACCATATAGCTTCCATGCTGACGCACCCAGCCGAGCAAGCCGGCACCGTGTCCGATGCCCTCGCCGCTGGTGCCCCCGGCGCTGACCAGCTGTGGGAGGACAACTGGGACGACGACGACGTCGAGGACGACTTCCAGAAGCAGCTCCGCCAGGCGATTGCCGAGCGCGCGGGCGGCGGCGACGAGGCCATGAAGGAGTAGGGCGTAGACGCCAATGGAACATCGACGCAGTGGCACCACGCGCACCAGTGTCACCTGCTGAGAAGGGCGTAATAGTGCGTGTACGGTTGCACGCACTGATGGGATAGCTAGAGAGACGGATAGAGCCGTCACAGACTATGCACGCAGTCACGATATCAAAGCACGACACGAACGGCCCACACGGCGGTCTCTCAACACGACAACTCTCGCGCGTCCGCGAGCTGCCACTGACTGATACTCCAGGATCGCATGCTTGTTCTGGCGGCAACTCATGTCTTCACTGACTTGCCCCTCTGGCAGTATCGATATCGACTGTTACCGCTTCGGATTTCGGCCACGCTACGCAGACTTGACTGAACGCGTATCATCGAGCTTCGCCGTCGGTCTTGCTCGCCAGGTCCATCACATCTTCCCGACTTACCTGTCCCCGTAGCTATTCCCTACAGTGTTCGAACTGTCGACCTGGCTGGCCGACATCACCGTTCTGGCGCCAGCCAGATCGCGAGTTCGATGTTGCCCAGGGCGCTCTCCAGGCCTGCTGTGGGACACACGCAGTCGGCCATGATGTCTGGTATGCTGTGGGCCACAAGTAGCGCGCCCCAAGCGATACGTGGACATTTGCGAGTCCTTGACCCTTTGCGACTGATTGGGACCTCTGACGTGGCGATACATAGGAGCAATTGTCATGAAGGGAGATCTCGACATTACATATGGTCACTGTACCGACGTTTATCGACACAGACCAGCTCGAACGCAGGCATGCCCCACCGCAGCGACACTTGCAACCTCTCACAGGTTGCCGACGACCCGCGTTGCGGTACTATGTGCATTACGCAAATATACTAACAATAAACAATGTGGCGTAACCTAGATAGATGTGTTTCGTCCGCTCTCTCTCTCTCTAGTGACCCCATCCTCGTGGTCCTCGTATCACCGCCTGCCCATGCGGTTGCGGTACGCTGCAAGCTCGCGCATGGCCTCCTCCTCAATCATGTCCGCCTCGCGCTCGGCCTCGAGCCTCTCGCGCTCGGCCTCGCGGCGCTCCCACGCATCGGCCTCTCCCGCAGCGACCTTGTCGGCCATGACTTGGCGCAGGGGCTTGGGCGCGCCGCTGGCTGTGGGCGCACCGGCCTGGAGGATGGGGTTGCGCTCCAACCGCTCAAAGAGGGCGTACATCTTTTCGGCCTCGCGGTCCTTCTCCTCGTCGGTCATGCCTGCGAACGGCGACGACCAGCCGTCGTCGGCCGGCTGCTCGAGCGCCGTGATGGGGTGGCGGTTTCTTGTTGTGGAGGGCTGCGAGTGCGTGGAGAGGCGCTGAGCAGACTGCTGAGAGTAGGTCGACACGCGGGGCTGAGCCTGCGAGGCAGACGACTGCTGAGAATAGCCAGATAACCGCACCGGCGAGGGAATGCGGGGCGGTGGGATGGACGGCGGCGGTGCCATGGGGGGAGGCTGCATGGGCGGTGTCTTGGACGGCGAGGGCACCCTGTTGGGCGAAGGCACCCTGTTGGGCGAAGGCACCCTGCTGGGCGAAGGCACCCTTGGAGGTGGCCTCGAGGGTGGGAGCGTCGAAGGTGGAAGCGACGGAAACGTCGCTGATGGAGGCGGCCTCCCCGACGGCGCATGCCTCGGGGTCGGCGCAGCAATCGGTTCTGGCTCTGGCTCAATCTCGCGGACACGAGCGGGAGGAGGGCCGGTCATGCCCTTGCGGAAGAGGATGCCCGAGGCATTTCCATAGCCAATCTCGTCACACAGCACAGATTCTGGCGTCAGTTGATGGAAAGAGGCCACAAACTCACCGTCACCACCGCAGGCGGCCCAGAGGAGCTCGCCGGCAGTATCGCGGCACTGGAGGTGGGCGTGTCCGTTCATGAGCCGCAGAAGGGTTCCCAGGAGCCCCTCACGCTTCTCGAGGGGCTCGGACTTTGGCGAACGGTCGAGGTCGACGGGGAAGAGGGCGTTGTGAAAGTAGGCGCGCATCTCTTTGCTGCCGTTGGCGGCGTTGACAGCCAAAAGCAGGATAGGAGGCAGCACGTTGTCGAGAGCGAGACCTGGGTCGGGATCAGAACGACCATGCAGACGGTCCTTGACAAAGCCCGCGAGGATAGCAATGAGGCGCCGAGGCAAGGCAGTGACATCGGTCATCCTGGAGAGCAGGGCCTTTCCGTTCTCGTCGGACGCCGCTGACGTTGTTGACAGCGTCGGCGATGGCGACCGGCTGCCACCGCTACCACCACTGGGTGGAGACAAGGTACCGAGGTTGTCATCGTATGATGTAGGCCGCGGCAACCCTGGCGGGGGGTCGTTGGACGACCGGCTCATGCGACCAAAGAATCCCTTCTTCTTCTTGCTGCCGTCATCGAACAAGGACGCTGGGGCCGAGTTCCAGGTGGGGAGGAGCTCGGCATTGAAAGGGATACACAAAAGAGCGTGAAGGGCGTGGGTCAACGGGGCGATAAGGTCTGTGAATGGCAGGGTGTAGACAATGTTCAGCACTGGGTACAGCAGCCTGCGATCGTCAGCTACGGGTCGGTTCGACGCGCCCAGCTTACGCCTTGAGTGCAGGATCCCATGGAGTCTCGGTGGACCTGGCATCCTTTGCTGGGTACCATCGCAGGATGTTTCCCACGAGCTTCAAGAGCTCGGACAGCGTATCGTAGTGTGCCGGAACCGGGGTGACGTTGTGGAGGTGCTGGCGCGCACAGTCAGGTCCTAGAGCTTGTGGGATGGGCCAGCTCTTGTTCAACTCACATAAACGAGGCGCGGGACAATGTTCTCCTTGTCGACCATGCTCTGTACCCCGCTGCCATAGGCAGTCACGAGGAAGCCGACACGACACAGAAGGAAGAGTCGGTCGGGCAACGAGTCGTCCGCCACTGCGCGCGCGATAGCCTCGGCCGCGCCCATGGTGGACAGCTTGTTGCGCGTGCTGGGGTGCAGAACGAGGGTGTTGGCCAGGCCACGCAGAGCCTCGAGCGCGGGCTTGGAGGTAGGCTGTACCGTGCTCCTCCCGCGACCTGGAAACGGCAGAGCTGTGTGATACACGAGGGTGGCGAGGTTCTCGTTCTTCAGAAGCACTTCTCCCGATCCAACGGGGTTGCGTCCCAGCACTTTGAGCGTATTGAGGGCTGCAACATGGACTGGATGTCAGCTGATGCAAGAGACAAGAAGGAGCTCACTGTGTTCAGGCCATTGGGCCCAAACGCCTCCTGGCCGGAGGTCGTCGAAGATGGCCTCGAGCAGCAGTGTGCGATCCTCTGGCTTGAGCTCTGTGGGCTTGGCCTCGCTCACGCGGTCCAGCTCTCTGCGGACATTGTAGAATGCCAGCGGGTTGCCGCGGTTCAGACTTGTGTAGTTGCCGGCAGATAGGTATGCTGCCATGGTGGTGTGCCGACGTTGTAGGTTGTCAACAAGGGGCCATGAGAGAGCGGCAAGAGATGGCTCCAAAAAGTCGACACGCGGCGGCACTCTGTGCGGGGTCTGGAACCGGGGAGTGGGGAGCGATGCGATGTCAAAGGGGACAGTTGGGTCGAGGGTTGTGGGCGATGTATACGGGTATGCCGCACGGTGTGAGCAGTGGGTGTGTCTAACTGGTGGGCGGACACTTGACGACGACCAAAGTCGGACGAGCGGCGGCGACGCGATGAACGCCGGACGGCGCTGCACCTGAAACGTTAAGTAAAGGGCGGCGAAATGTGCGTCTGTGCGGGGCCTCACGGCGGGTGGGTCTCTCAGAATGGCTAGAGACTGACCGTCCCCGAGACGGACGCCGACAGACTGCGGAGGGCAATGCATATGCACCTTGGACAGGTATCTGGTCGACCTGCTGACAAAAGACCTGCATGCACACGTATAACTGGGGAGGACCATGCCTGGACCGTGTCTGCCGTCGCTTGGGTATCGGTTACTCCGGCTCGCACCCATTTTGTACGCGCGCTCGGACCACAGTCGCCGCACCAGACGTTGCTGTCTCGGAGACCCTCTAGGGTGGCATGGATAGAGTTTGGCAATGCATGACAAGCAGCAGGACGTAATAAGAGAATATAAGAGCTGCTGCAACAAGCCATGTAAGAGAGAGAAATGGGCCGTGGGTGGCTGCTCGGGGCGCTTCGGGGCGGGTGGGTGGATTGACTGTTTGTGGCCGTCATGGGAACAATGGACAATGGGAGTGCCATGCTGTACGCCGCCGCCCCGCCGACACTGTGGCCCACACGCTGGCAGCAATGCACGCATGGCACGCATGGCATTTGGCTGCACACACATTGACACCTCGTACTCATACACCCCTATACACCACTCACATCTCCTGCTCGCCATGGCCATGCTCCTCCGCGCCAACCCCCTCCGCGCCGTCGCTCGCGCCCCCATCCGCCAGCAGGTCCGCGCCCTGCACATCGAGAACACTGTCGACAAGTGCGTACTGCCGGGCAGAGACCCAGTCGTGTTCCTTCCCCTCCTTGGCATCATCTCCTCTAGCCCGCTCACTGAACCTCTTGCTCACAACAACTCAGCGCCATCCCCGCTGGCTCGGGCCGCTCGACCGCCTTCAAGCTCCGCTTCATCGCCTACGGCACCGTTGGCACTCTCCTCCCTTACATCGCCGCCTACATCTCGTTCCAGAAGGCCGCCGCGGCTTAAGCGCCCCGTCCCAAGACCCCTCAAGCACACGGCGCGAGCCCCGGCTCAGCACTCGAGATGGTAGTAGAGACAGTGAAATGCAAACTAAGCAGGCATGGATGGATGCAGAGTGGACAAGGACATGGAAGGTGTTCACAGTGCTTGGCATTGGGCGCGCTGGCATTGGACGATGGACACTACCACAGAGCGTGGGAGATGTCCACTGATCGAGCACTGACCAGCGGTGACCTCACTTGGCGGAGGAGGAGCGGTGTCTGTGTGACCACCGCTTCCATAACTGGGCGTGGCCAGTCGCAGGATGGCAGTCGTCGTCGTCGTCGTCGACGTGTCCAGGACCCACAGCTTTTTCACGACGCCGCCGAGGTAGTCACCTCTCGGAACCGCACGCCGACGTGCCCCGACGCCGCCTCTGGGTACCGCCCATTTTGTCAGGTTGGCCGCCGAGAAAGTGGCTGTTGTTTGCGGCGGCAGGATGTCAAAAGGCGTGAACGAAAATGTCCAGTTGGCTGGCTTGAAGAAACAACTGGGTGCCACACTCGGGATGCTCCTTGGATCCTTGGCCTATTTTCCAAGCCGTGTCTTGCTGGCATTTTCTGTTAAGAAGTAAGGGCCGCCCAGCTATATGAGGTACTCAGCTGGTAATAAGTGGTGGTGGCGAGGTGCTGGGTGGCCCTCGATGGCATGTGTACCAGTTATGTAGGAATAGGAAGCAAGTGGGAAGATGGAACGGCGTGGAGAGTTTAATTGAAGACTCCCGTTTAATGACTCCCGTCGCCAACTTTTGGCATTCCAAGTCAGTACATGGCTCACCGTAAAGGTCGAGAGAGATATCCCACAAATACCAAGCTCCCCATATGTGACTCATGGCTCACTCGCAACACGTCACAGTAGCCAAAACTCGGCCAAGTAACAAGAAACACGAAATACGTTCATGTCCACCCAACCTGCCACACTCACGCCTGCCTGAGCGGATGGCCCCAGCGGTACTCCGCCTGTCCCGCGGTCGGCCACATGGGGCCAACCACATCGGTCGGGAGACACCCACGGAAACCCACGCGGGTGTACCGGAGTCCCCCTATACCCCCTCGTATACCCTTATCCTTGCTGGCCGCTCGCACCGCCGGGGTGGACGGGGCAGTCGGGAGTTCCATGGGGTGTCCGCTAGGCGAGGGGGGGTTAGCGTCGCGTAGAGATTGAAGGCAACGGCGGGTCCCACAGCCCACAGGCTACAGTTCACAGCCCGCAGGACCAACCACGACGGCGGTGGCATTTCCATTAGCACATTGGCGACAAGCGACGATGCACCTGCGCGACTACGGAACCTCGGCCAGCCTTGCCTTGCCTTTGCCTTTGCTTGGCTCGGGCCGGACATGCCGTGCGTGCGTCCGTTTAGTGGCCACTTGCGACGTTGAACCCCGAAACGACTGGAGCCTGTTGTTTGAACCTGGCTGCAAGGACGAGATCTCGACCTGGACGTGCGCGTGGGTTGTGGCAAGAATGACCTGCCTGGCACGTTTGGGAGGCTCCCAAACGTGCCTCCGCTTGCTCGTAGTGTCACATTCGAGGTGTTTACCTCTCTCTCTCTCTCTCTCCGTGTACAGGAGAGGAGGTCTTCGAAATTCGATCCCTCAATTCCTTTCGTGGTCGCAGGAAACACCCTGATACCGGGTGGTGGTGTGCGATTGCAGGCCAACCCAACGTCCTGAACCCCGTCTCCCCCCTCTTCGACCCTCGAGGTGGTGGCGCCGGCCATCGACCCTTCGGCGCCATCGAGCCCTTAGTCGTCACCCCATCACACTCCCAAGCCGGCGGCACACGCTGCGGCTCTTTTCCAGCAAGCCATGCAGGACGCGACCGCCGACCCCCGGCTCCGGCCCGGGATGGCGCAGCAACGGACACGGTACACGAGAGAGATCGGTCGCGTGCTCGGCGAGTCGTATGGGCACAGCAGCAAGCAGGCCGCAGGTCGATAGGGTCAACCTGGGAATCGAAAATCGAAAAAACAAACACACCAGATCCACAGAGGAAAATGGCGCGCTCCTGTGCGGAAATCAAGCGGGCAGGATACACCAGCGTGCGCAGGAGGAACAATCCGAAATAGACCGCAACATGCACACGCCAACACGCCACCTCGGCGGAGCTGGCCGTGGGTTTTTTCGTTTCTTTTGACGAGATGTATGCGCCTGCGAACGAGCATGCGTCGGCTGGAGGGGTATAGCATTGGCATTGGCTCGGCGCGTTACTGTGGCACATGCATAGTACTCTGCCCCGCGCGTCTACAGCCGCCGTCGTCGGGGCCAATGTGAGGGGCGTGAGGGTAACTGTGGCTTCGGGCGAAGGACATGTCCGACGCCGAGGTGAGGGTGTGACCGAGGCTCGACGACCACTGCCGGCGGCCGGGACGCCTCCGCCAGTGACGAATGGCCAGTGACAGGTTGCACACGACGCAGCCGATCGCTCACGAGCTCACGCGAGCGAGCACATGGTACAGTAAGCTGGGGGAGGTTATTGGGCCAGACAGGATCGGTCTGGAGGGATGCAGGACCAAACGACGAGATTTTGTAAGTGGCATGTACCGAGATCCGAGTCGCACATGGGCCTCCACTCCTGGCCCGACGTCGGGTTCACCGTAGACCCGAGCACTTCAGAGGTGGGTGACCTCGTGTTCTAAGATGGGGTGGAGACCCCGCTCGACGCGGCCGCTGGAGGATCCAAGTGAGGCAGTGCCGGAGCCAATGCCTTCACTTGGCTGGCGTGTTGTGATGCTGCACAGTCCACGCGTCCCCGAGGCTGGTACCACGTGTACGTCATAGGGGCATCTTAGTAGGTCATGGACCGGTGGGTACGCATCTCGTTTGATCCAGACTCACTGTTGCTGGCACCAGGTGTGGCCTCCATATATTCAAAAACAAAGTGCTCGCAGTTTATTTCCCAGTTAATGGTATAGTTCAGCCAACATGTAAGAGATGTATGACATATAAACGGCACAAGGAGCTTCATTTTTGGCCCTGTCTGTAAGTGTAGTTGGGGTGACGCGTACTGTCACTCCAAGTACCTTCATTGTGGTAATCTTATTTGATGGCTGCGACAAAATGTCGTTATTTAATTTTTAATGTTTTCCGCAGCGGTGGTGGATCACAATGCGTCGTCCAGGCGTATCCACTTCAGCCCCCGCTTGCCTCTAGAAACAAACTATGTCAGCTCATCGTCATCGCTAGATAGCCACAGTGTGTTATTGCGAACAGCGAGGAGAGCCGTGACCACATTGGCCAGTCCACGGATGCCCACCGACGTCGCTACCCAACAGCAAGTCTCTTGGATAGCCCACGCCATTTATCGTCATTCCAAAGCCGCATTCACGGAGAGACGACAAGTCACGGCTCGTCTTGACCAGTGGCAGCGTCGCATCTATCGTCAGGACGGCTGTCAGAACGCAAGTTGATTTTCGATTTCTGCCTCGACCACTCACCTACGAGCCACTCATCTCAAGCTGGCGTCCTTTTGCGAGACGAGATACGCATACGCCGAGGCCGGTGTGATACCCAAGCGTATGGAGACGCCTGGTTGGCTTCTCTTGCAATCCCCAACTCGATGAACGATTAAATTAGGTGTTAGCGGGCCGTCTATCAGTTGACATGCCACTCCGCCTGTCTTTCCTATCGGGTGTATCTACTCTTGTCCTGTTATCGAGTGTATATCTGTTCATCTTCCTATCGAGTGTGTGTATCTCCACCGCACTTGCCTATCACTTGTATCTTGGTGGCGTGCGATGACGTTCGGTTCATGGCAATTAAACATCAATGACGCACAACTGTGCACGTCCAGATAGCCATACAGTTGCACCCAGATAGCCTTGGATCCTAGCCCTATCAGCCTGCCGCCCTCCGCACACCTTGTCCCCCGCACACGATTACAGCGTATCTGGAGATACGACGGCCTCCCACGCCTCTCACGGACCGCGGGGGACCCGGGGACAAGACCGCACATCACCTATCTGCCCAATGGGCCCCGCCGGTCTCCGCGAGACCATGTGTGGAGGCGGCGTTTAAGCCCATATGCCAGTATCAGGTAGGTCCCAATGGTGATTGTGCGCGCCACTGGGCTATCGCTGGGGCTGATCGGCGTGAGAATGGAGATAAAACGCAATAGTGGAGATAACGCTGATAAGCCAATTCAAATACAGACTGCCTTTTGCCTCTAGTGGGAAAACAGAAACAGCAGCTGGCGTGTGGGGGACAGTCAGTCGCGTCGAGGCTTGCATTCTCGTCCAATGACGTCCTGTCTCGACGAAGCACACCTCCAGCTCTGGTGTCAACGTCGATCCTTTGGGCGCGATTACACACACCTCGGTGCCGATTTTTTCGAATTTGTGCCACCAAAACCAATGCCTGCCTCACTTATCACTGCCCACCTCAGCGCTCCACTTACCGCTGGGTCACAAGACAACTGTATCAAGCAGTGCCTTCCGCGAGCTTAATCGAGCCCGCAATCGCGATCGGGAAATCAAAATCGTCTGGCAGGAACGAGGTGGTGGAGCTATTGCTCCACCCCAGCGAATTGGTACTCGTCGGTGACTGGCTGCCCCCACTCGTGTGATATCTGTGCACGATGGGGGGGCGAGCATATCCCAGACAAAGCCGACCGGACCCCAGCGTCCCCATGGTGCCCCCCTGCCGCTCCACTATTGGCGGAGACGCCGCCGCTAGATGGGATACGTGAGCGCTGGAGACGCTTACTTGCCAGTAGCCTCCTCAGTGATCAGTGGAGCTGGCAGCCTGGCATGGCAGTGGCCCAAAGATTGTCCCAATGCCAGTGCTATCGATATCGTCGCGACACGGAACAACTGCTCCGCGGTTACTGCCACACAACCCGTGCCAGCGGATCTGATACGCGCTGAAGCGAACAAGCTTGCGCCCAGCCTCCTTCGCTTCGCTTGGGTGGGAGCGGGGGCCTGGCCCGAATGGGTCACATGGACGGAAACGCGACGGCAGCGGAGTTGGAGCGCTGGCCTCGACAGCGGAGCACAGATCCTGCCGGCTGGCATGGGAGCAATGTGGCATGGCCTGAAAGAAGATACAAACAAGCACAAACAAATGCCAGAAAAACTCGCTTTGCCACAACTGATCTACTTTATCCACACCGTCCACCCGCCTAAGCCTTGCCCTCGTCTATATTTGGCAGCGTGCTATACCTGGCACACAGACCGACCTGATTACAGTCGACTCGCCCAAAGTGCGACTGACTTTCCTGTGTCCTTGCTTACCTGAGCGATTTTGCCTGGATTTTGTCTCACTTTTGCCATCCGCCCTCACTCCATTGGCAGATGGCAGCCAGCAGATACTCGGAACGGAGCATACGACCGACCCTCAGTGCCATACTCTGCGAATCGGTGCAGGCCACAGGCCACAGGTGCAATGCGGTCCGGCTTGGCCGACCGAGTGTGCCTCCGGGCCGTATCCACACACGTCCACGTCTGTACGCACGCACGCCACACCGGCGCGCGCGATGTAAAATTCTCTGACACACACGTAGTGCACAAACATCCAGTGGCCAGCGGCCAGCGGCGCCATGGTTCCGGGACGCTGCGAACCCGTGCAGGCGACTGAGCCGACGGGGAGGGGAGAGGGAGACAAACAGCAATGCCGAGGCCGAGGAGGCCGAAGGGAAAGCCGACTGGACCCTGTTCGGAAACGGCGCCCGCAGCGTTATCATCGAGAAAGCGTAAGAGTGTTCGTCTTGGCCACGAGCAGCAGCTTGTTCCGGCTTCGGCTTCGGGGTGTGTACACGGTGTAGCGGACGCGGTCGATCCGCCCCGCCCCGCCCCGCCGCCGCCGCCCAGCCCAGCCCAGCCTCTCGCGTCACTCGACCCCCCCGGCACCGGCGTGTGTTTCGGACACTGCCGCCAGCGGCGCGTGCTCCCTGTGGCATCTGGGGTGGTGGGCGGGCGATGTGCTTCGTTTCCCGACGACCATGTGCCGATGGGTGAAGTTGATGGCATGCGTTCCGACATCGGAGAGTCGCGACGGTGAACGAATCAGTGGCCCAGTGGCCAGTGGGTAGGTGAGGTCAGTGTCGGAATCGCGGTCCGGCGCAGGCAGCCAAAGGTCGTGTGTACCCCCAGGAGTTTAGGAGCAAGTGGGTGACGATGGGCCTGAAAGGTGAAAAGGTGAGTAAGGGTGGATGGCCAGGAGTACAGGAGACACGCACGGCCCGTGTACCGACGTACCGACGCCTCGGCCGGCGCCATGCCATCCGCCAACCGCCACTGGTCCGACACGCCGGTGGTGGACTTGGCGCGGAGCGTTGCTGGGGCCAGCAGCACACTGGCTGGCTGGCTGGCTGGCTCGCTGACACGCTGGCACGTTCACGTTGGGACTGTCCGGGCGCCGACCAAGGTCGGCCACTGAACCAACAGTGAGCGATCCCCGAGCTGACATGGTGGGCTGGCGGGTCTTGGCTGCAGCACACGACAAGCCATGGCATGTGTGTCTGCACAAACAAACAATTTCGAACTGGCTCATTTTCGAACGCCGCGACTCCCGTTTAGGGGTTTACGGCGCGATTAAGGGTCTTTTGCCCACTGTTTTTTTGGATTCTTCTTTGGAAATGCCAGAAGAGCACGCAAAATGGTTTGTTGACCTGTTGGGTGTGCATGGGATCCTTTGTGCTTGGCCTTATCCTCGGCCTGCGAGTGGCCAGGACGCAGATCTGGCCATGGGGGGGACGCCCACGGAGTCGGTGGGCCCGAGGCTTGGGACCCCATTCCCCGGTTCGGTGTCCTGCTGCCCCGTTGAGCGACTTTTGTGTGTGGCCAATGAGGCCGCCGAGGCGGGCCATGTGCTCGGTCCCGGTTCGCAATGTCGCAGCGCGCAGCACGCAGTTCGCCGGGCCATGATGTGCGTCCGTTCGTGAAAGCCAAGCAAAAAAAAAGGACAACGAACAAGACACCAGACCGTTGGGGGCGAGGACAAGACATATTCCGCATTTGCAACAGACCCAAAGACCGTGTGTCACCGACGGACTGCGAGTGCTCACGGAGAGATGCATGTGGGTGCAGGAGCAAGAGCCAGTGTTTGGCCTGTAGCCTGTAGCCGCCTGCAAGCAATGAGATCCACTCCGAGCCGCCCGACTGTGGGTGAGCAATTGTCTCGCAAATATGATTCTGATTGTAATGCGGGCGCCTCAGGGGCATTGGAGATGGATGGGGGTTGGCGGGAGATCGAATCTAGGTCTGGAGCCATCGCATCGTTCCTTTTCCTGGAGACACCTCTTTGTTTTTGAAAGTCCATTATCTGTAGCGATCGCCGTGGAATTATGGAGGAATTACGGAGAGGAATTATGGAGCGGTAGCAGTAGCGTTCCTCCTGTTCCAATCAGCAAGTGGCACAATCCACAAGCCATGTGGGGGTGTGGGCATGGCTGTACTGCTTGGATCTGCCACACCCCAGCAACCACAAGCAAGCGCTCGCAAGGAACCACCAATGTGCTCGGCTGTGAGCCAATCAATAAGGATTAATCTAAACAGGAAAAAACCCAAAACAGGCGTTGATGGTGCGGCAGCAGCGGCGGCAGTAGCGGCAGTAGGCGGCAGGTACCCGCATACCATACGCCTCAAAGCCGCCGGTTGGGGCGGCACGACCAGCCCCCCCTCTCCATGCGCGCACCACGACAGCCAGCCAGTCCAGCCATCCACAGCCATGCCAGCCATCAAAGCCTCCCGCGTTTTGCTCTCGTCCCCTGTGCCCCGAAGAAGACCCAGAGCCAGGGGAGGAAGGGAGAAGGTGACGTTATGATCGACATGACAGTCGGCGTACGCACTCACACTGTGGATTTCTGCGGCTGGTGGCGGCTGGGAGCGGTAACAGCAACGCACAATGTTCGTGCGTCGTCATCTGCCCCCACCAGATCAGGATGGATATGGGTTGCTTGTGTCGTGTTTGACAGCTCTCACGAGAGAGGCAAGAGACGCGACACACGCCCGATATGACAGCAATGCACAGCGATCTGCATAGAGACGAAACGAACGCGAGTGGCAGCACGGCACGCGGATTAACAGACGAGCAATGAACGAATGATGCACGCAGAGCTCTACCTGACGGTTGCTTCCAGGTCTCAGCCCGCTGTTGCTCCACCGCCGCAGTTTAGCCGCAGGCCGCTTGGCAGGTGCATTGGCAAGCATTATCATACGGGTGGGATGTGATTCGACCCAACGAACGCTAGCAGCAAAAGCAAGCACGAGGGAGATTGCATCAGCGATTCATGCACTCTGGCAAGAGGACGTGCGGCGCCCTGGGTGTGGTTGATGAGGCAACTAGGCGTTTCTTGAATACTTGAGAGGTCAGGAGCACACTGGGACTCTGGAACTCGCGAGCGAACGAAGCAGGTTGGCGGCACCCAGCACTCTGGTACTCTGGCCACCTGGGCGGCCCTCTCCTTAGCCGCTGAACGCCATCGGGATCGCCAAGCTCCTCAGCACGAGGGCTCACTAGCCCACACGACCACCTGACTTGAGCCGACTACAACGTTCGCACGTGTACGACACGGCGGCGCGCAGCATACCGAGAGCTGGCCAAGCGGGCCAAAGCTGGCGCTGACGAGGTGGCGGCGCTGGCCTCGCTGGCCTCGTCCAATACCGAGGCTAACGAACGCTTTGCCCGCTGTACCGTTAGTCGCCGTCGTTCAGTTCCCCGCCCATATCCATTCCTTTTGGCGCTGAATTCTGACCGACCCGGTCCCCACTGACCAACGGTCAAAGAGCGGTCACAGGATCACAGGGGTGTGTGTTGGTTCGTCGAGGACCCTGCCTGGAGCTGCCTGCTGTGTACTGTAAATGAGATTGCGACTGGATGGGACGCAGCCACCGTCGTCAGCGCGCCTCAGTGGCCGCCCTGAGTGACTACATGCCACAAAGAACGCACCACCCACACTGGCGCTGGCCGCTGGCTGGTGGCCGCTGGCTGGTGGCCGCTGGCTGGTGGCCGCTGGCTGCTGGCCGCCGATCGCGATCATCGTACACGACAGGATAGTGCGTCAAGAAAGGCAAGGTGGAATCATAGGCCAGGGGAGTGGGTGGCAGTCAAGTGATCCATCGTGCTACCCACTTGTCTCATGTCCAGCAACCCAGCTGTTGGAGATCGCACGGCCTGTACAGTCTCTGTGCAGCACAGCAAAGTTCACTGCTGTCCCGCTCGGTTTCCCTTGCCCACATGCCAAGACCATCACTAGCCGCCGGCAGGAATCGTTGGGGAGGGTCATATGTGGGCGGGTGCAGATGATCGCCGATAAGCGAACGGCACGGCAACAACGACAATGGACCATTGGGGTCATGTGAGGTGTGTCTGGCGCTCCCGTCGTCTCCTCGTCTGGCACAATGTGCCCGTCTCCGTGTGGGCCAGGTCGAGTCGTGCTGAGCTGCAGGAGCTGCTGAGTTGGGTTGGGTTGCAAGGTACAAACCAGAGGAACCGAAACGCCTCGCGCGAGGAGCGGTTCTGGGAATTCTGACCAGCAACAAGCAGCAAGCAGCAAGCAGCAAGCAGCAAAGCACAACCAGCGTCGTCTCGCCTCGTCTCGTCTCGTGCCACAACCCTCTCCTGGCCCTTCCCCCGCCCTCGCCCTCGCCCTCAACTTGCCCTCGCCCGTTGCCAGATGTGCATGCGTTTGAAACGAATGCGACGTGCGGGGCAAGGTCAGGCCCGGGGCGGGGTTGTGGGGAAAGTGACGGCAGGCAGGCTGCGTACCTGTGCTTTCATTACTGCCCGCCCGCCCGCCGTGTCGTCGTCGCCGTCGTGCTCGTGAGGAGCGAGAAGCAAGAAGCGCCCGAAGTGAAACTGACAGACAGACAGCAAAGGAGCCAGCCTGGTGTACGAGACCCGCCGATCACGGCCGCCTGACCTGGCCTGGCCTGGTCGTCTGGACGCCGTTGGCACACGGCGTTTTCTGTGCCACACGGCCTTGACTTGCCGCAGGAACCGCTCTGGTCCAAGGCCCATGACCACGACCGCGAACCGCACGTCTCTGTACCTCTGTGGCGTCGTCTGGTTGTCCGGGGAACATGTTTCGAGAGAAGTGGGGGAGGGGTGAGAAAGGACAGACGAGTGCTGCGAGATCCGGAGGGGAGAGTGGGAGGAATGTGAAGAGCCGGGGGGATAAGTGAGATTGTGCATGATACCACCCGAGGCCGGGGCGGGGAGCGATGTGTGGGATGTGTGGAGCGACGAGTGCGGGTGCGCTTGCTCTTGCTCTGGCTAAAGCTCTGGCCCGTGAAACACCGACCAGTACACCGAGCTCGGTGGCCGATGCTGCCTCAGCACCGACTCGGCGCACGCCATGCAGCGACTTGTCACCTCATGGTTTTTGTGTGTTGTGCATGTAGCAACAGGTGGTCGATGGCTAGTTCCAGAGCCTCCAGAGCCGTCCCAAGCGACCAGGCCGATGGAACATTGAGCGCTGTTATCTCTGCACCCCTCATACTACAGCACATATCACTGGCTGGAGCTTGCATGCGACCGCCACCTGGCCACCTGGTCGTGTGCCTCGCCGGAACCGGAGCGGTGGACGTGTCCTGGATCACCGGCCGGTGAAACACCTTGTGCCAGGTTTTTTGCGTCTTCTCTCTTGCATGACTGGCTGGCTCGTCACGATCCTCGGGGCTTGCCCTCTCGGCCGAGCGAGGCAAGGCCGTGACCGGCGTGGTGGCGGCGGAAGAGGCCAACGACACACCCCGCCGACATCGAAATCGAAATCGAAAAAAAAGTTACACTTCCTGGTGCCTACGCAGTCCGACCCTTTTGCCAGCGGCGCGAGAGCGTCTCTGCGGTGTGCCCTTCTCTCTGGCTGTCTGCCCTCTGCGCTCCCGGCCCGCCACAAGGCCCAGTTTCGGCAATCAAACATGGGCGCGAGAGCAAAACAGTTCGGTCACTCCGGTCACCTGCGCGGCCGGCCAGCGCCAGCGGCCGCTTGCGTCCGTTCGTCCACACGCTGTCGCTCTTGTCGGGGTGTCGGATGAATGCGACTCTCCTCCAACACTGCTGCATGCGCATGCGCATGCAATGACGACGGGGTGGAGGTGGCCCGCACGATGCGAGCGATAGCGTGGACGTCGACAGTGACGACGGCTCACTGCCGTCCGCGGCCGACGGGGAGATTGGGGAATTAACCCGCCTATTGTCCTGTTTAATCATTTGTTTAATTTTAATTTTTAATGATATTGTCATCCACTGATCATGGACAGTGCCAGATCGGCGGAGATCTAATGAACGCAGAATGACTGACTGACTGACTGACCGACCGGAATTTCCCTCTGTCCCTTTTTTGTTTTCCTTTCTTCTGTTCCCGCCTACGGCTCGCGACGGCATTCGACCGATGGGCACGCACGCCATGGCCTAGATGAGATGCGAGATGCTAGCGAAATGACGACCATGGCGTTCCACAGCCGCGAGAGGAGCATATCCACGGGCCCACACGGGGCCTGAGACATTGCGATACGGCATTCCGTCCCGGCGGCAATGGCGCGGCTGGAGCATGCAGCCCAGCGGTACAGCAGTGTGTGGTGTGTGTGCCAGAGCAACGCCCAGGCGTGGCCGTGGTCTGTGTGGTCTGTGGACTGTGTGGTCTGTGGTCTGATGTCAGCGTGCCGCCGCCACTGGCGCCCAGCGCCCAGCCCAGCTTGACGCGAGGAACGGACAACCACATTCGGCAGGCTCGGTTGGAGGAGCGTGGGTCGTCTGTACGTCGCTGGCGTTCTGGGCGGTTGCCCTCTTTGTCGGACGTTTGTCACTGGCTGTCGCCCGCAATCGCCTGGTGTGTCGCAGAGGGAGAGGCGTCCGCATCCGCCGCGGGTTTTAGCGATGGTGTGCAGCGCAGGTATTCCGACCCGACATCGGAGGTCAGTCATTGGGCACACGGCGTCGCCCGAACGGTCGTGCGTGCGGTGGTGGACAGCGGTATGCGCGATTTCATGCAGCGAGACGGTCTTGAGAGAGAGGGGGGAGAGCGCACGGCACGGGTGCGAAGAGGGGGTGGGTGTAAAGGGCAGCAGGGATGGAGAGCAAAGGGTTTGCGCATCTGGGACAAACACGAGGGTAGCACAGACGACACAGACGCACAGAGAGTGACAGCGTAACAAACCCCGTCCATACTGCTGCTGCCAGGGAATGGACTGGGTTGTATTTGGACCATGGCAAAATTGTACAGGACGAGCCACGGGTGGATATCCAGGATGGGTGGGGTGGAGCTGATTGAGTGGGAGTTGCCCGTCTGGTGGGCCGTGAGTTGCAAACCCTGGGCAACAGGTGGCTTGACGGGTCAAGGGCCAGGGGAGAGACAGGGAGGGAGCCCAGCGAGATGCAGTTTGACACAGCCAGAAGCACCGTTTAACAGCGTACAGCGTACATGCACCGGGGGGGTGCTTGGCGTGTCTCCTGCTGGGACCTGTCTCGACCTGCCTGTTTGGGAGAAGCGCATCGACGGCCGGATAAGCGTCATCACGCAGGAGACGCAAAGAAACAGGCTCGGTTGGCACCTGTTGCTCCTGGCCCCCTTCTCCGTCCCCCCACCCACCCCGCCCGTCCGCCCGCGGCCCCAAGAGATGACGAAGAGCGGCTGGCTCGGCTGGGGGGCGACGGCGGCGGGCGGCTGGACCGAAAATGTCGCCTCTGGCTCAATCAAGCGCTATCTCCAGCAGCAGCAAACAGTGAGAGCGAGCAGCCGCGCCGCCGCGCCCGCGGACAGAAACGAGCGAGGAACGGGCATGCCAGCAGAGCCCTCCTGTGTCTGTCGGCCGTGTGTTGTCGTCAGCCCCCAAACTGCCCCCTCATGCCCCGCGCGACCAGCCCCAGCGGAGCAAAGGGATTAGTAGGCAGTAATGCGATCATATGCAGGTGGTGGTGGTGTGATGTGATGGGCCCGGCCGTGGACGAAAGAGCAGCAAAGTGAGCGCGCAAAGAGCAAAGAAAGAGGCACGACAGCGCGGGCGGCAGGACAAGCGTCGTAGTAGTTGGCAAGGAGGAGGAGGGGCACATGAGCAAGCAGCAGCAATGTAGCATAAAGGTGGAAACAGTGGGCCATACTGGGGTGTCTTTTTCCATCCTCTCGACCGTCTTCTACAGCCGCCACTTGTGCTCCTCAGCAACCCCTCAACCCATCGCTCGTCCGTGCAACACACCGCACCCCTCGCGAGAGCAAACACCCCACCCAGCGTGTGCACCCAACTTTTTGCTCCTTTTTTTTTTTTTTCTGCCCCCGATTTGATCCCTATCCGAGGCCATTGCGCTTTTCCCCCCGTCCGTCCCCCTCTCAGGCGTTGACGTAGACCGGCGTCGCCAAACAAACCTCTCGCCCTCTCTCGTCTCTCTGGCCCCCCACCCCAGGCCACCCACCCCCTTTCGTCCGTCTGCCTGCCAATCACAGCCCAGTCATCCGGGTCACTGCCGTATTTAGATAGACCCCCTCCATCGCCCACTTTACTTCTCTTCCCACCTCTCCCCCCCTCTCTCTCCTCACCTCTCTACCCCCCTCTCCCCCCCTCTCACCCCTCTCTCCCCCCCGCTCTCTCTAGACCACCATGTCTGAGAACGAGAAGCACACCCCGGAGGAGGTCCCCGTCAAGTAAGTACCACTCCACACCATCGACCCCCCCCCCAGCCGCCAAAACAGCTCCACCCCCCCCGGTGGACCACAACATACCCCCACCCCCCTTCTTCCTCTTTTCTGTGCATATGTTTGCATCGTGAAGCGAAAGCTCTACTCCACACATACACACACCGGCTATGCCGATCGCACGTGTGCTCTAGCAGTGCATTGCGCCCAGCATATCGCTCCACTGCCCCCACTGCCCCATTCCCTCTCTCGCACCCATCGCACCACCACCGGTCACCGTCCACATGCTGACTTTCCCCCAGGGAGTCCTCCCTCCCCGCTCCCGCTGCCACTCCCGACTCCGTTGCGGAGCCCGAGAAGAAGAAGCGCGAGTACAAGGACATGGAGGAGAAGCACGAAGGCGATGCCCACGCCAAGGTTGACCTCAACACCGTGAGTAGTCGTTGTTTGCGCACACCCACCGACACCTGGCTGCGGAAAAGCGGGCAAGAGGGGCCATTCCCCCCCCTCCGTTACCTCCTATCCAGGGCCGGGCCTGTCTCGCAAGTGTTTGAGATCACGTGGCTGACCGCGGCGCTTTTTTCGCTTTGCAGATTACCCTGACTGCCGGTGACCTGTACGACAAGGACAAGGTCGACATTGAGCACGTTGTCATGGAGGAGGTCTTCCAGCTCCTCCAGTGTGACGACAAGGGTCTCACCGCCACCGAGGCTGCCAACCGTATTGGCATCTTCGGCCCCAACAAGCTCGAGGAGAAGTCGGAGAAGTGAGTAACAAGAAAAAAAGGGACAGCCATCCGGGACCAAACATCCCGGATGGGGTAACAGAATTGCACCCCAGGACCCTGAAGCTGACTCGTTCTTCAGCGTCTTCCTCCAGTTCCTCTCGTTCATGTGGAACCCCCTCTCGTGGGTCATGGAGGGTGCCGCCCTCGTCGCCATCGCTCTTTCGAACGGTGGTGGCAAGCCCCCAGACTGGCCCGACTTTGTCGGTATTATTCTCCTTCTCCTCGTCAACTCGACCATTGGTTTCGTCGAGGAGCGCAACGCCGGTAACGCCGTCAAGGCCCTCATGGACTCGCTCGCCCCCAAGGCCCGCGTGAAGCGTGACGGTGTTTGGGCCGAGGTCGAGTCCGCTGAGCTTGTTCCCGGTGACCTCGTCGCCTTCAAGCACGGTGACATTTGCCCCGCCGACTGCCGTCTCGTTGAGGCCATTGATGTTTCCATGGACCAGGCCGCCCTTACCGGCGAGTCGCTTCCCCAGGGCAAGAAGGAGGGTGACGAGTGCTTCTCGGGCTCGACCTGTAAGCAGGGCGAGTGTGAGGGTATCGTCATCTCGACCGGTCCCAACACCTTCTTCGGCCGTGCCGCCACCCTTGTCGGCCAGGACAACGACCAGACTGGACACCTCCAGATGGTTCTTGCCCGCATCGGTTCGTTCTGCCTGGTCTCCATCGGTATCTTCGTCGTCCTCGAGATCATCATCCTCTACGGTGCCCCCTCGTTCCGCTACTCTTACCGCGACGGTCTTGACAACATTCTTGTCCTCTTGATCGGTGGTATCCCCATTGCCATGCCCACTGTCCTTTCGGTTACCCTCGCCGTCGGTGCCCAGCAGCTCGCCAAGCACAAGGCCATCGTCACCCGTATCACTGCCATTGAGGAGCTTGCCGGTGTCACCATCCTCTGCTCGGACAAGACCGGTACCCTCACCACCAACAAGCTTACCATCGACAAGGAGAACGTCAAGTGCTACTCGCACTGGGACGTCGAGGGCGTCTGCCTCCTCGCCGCCTACGCTTCGCGTACCGAGAACCAGGACGCCATCGACGGCTGTGTTGTCGGCACCCTCGCCAACCCCGCCGACGCCCGCAACGGCATCGAGCTCCTCGACTTCAAGCCCTTCAACCCCGTTGACAAGCGTACCGAGATCACCTACCGCGACCACGCCGACGGCAACAAGCTCAAGCGTGCCACCAAGGGTATGACTGGTATCATCATTGAGCTCTGCTCGCGCAACAAGACTTCCGAGCTCGAGGACCGCCTCGAGGCCGACGTTGAGGAGTTTGCCCGCCGTGGTCTCCGTGCCCTCGCTGTCGCTTACGAGGATGTCCTCGGTGAGACCCCCGACGCCCCCGGCTCCGGCTTTGAGCTTGTTGGTCTCCTCTCGATCTTCGACCCCCCTCGTTCGGACACCAAGCAGACTATCGACGACGCCATGGCCCTCGGTGTCAAGGTCAAGATGGTTACCGGTGACCAGCTCGCTATCGCCAAGGAGACTGGTCGCCGTCTTGGTCTCGGTGACCACATGTACCCCGCCAAGGTCCTCAAGGACGGCCCCGAGCCCGGCTCCAAGCACGCCAACCTCGACGAGATGATCATGGACGCCGACGGTTTCGCCGGTGTCTTCCCCGAGCACAAGTTCGAGATTGTCAAGCGTATCCAGGCCCTCGGCCACCTCTGTGCCATGACTGGTGACGGTGCCAACGACGCCCCCGCTCTTTCGCGTGCCAACGTCGGTATTGCCGTCGAGGGTGCTACCGACGCTGCCCGTGGCGCCGCCGACATTGTCCTTACCGAGCCCGGACTTTCGACCATTGTCCACGCCATCTACGGCTCGCGTGTCATCTTCCAGCGTATGCGTAACTACGCCATCTACGCCTGTGCCGTCACCATCCGTATCGTCTTCGGCTTCGCTCTCATGGCCTTCATCTGGAAGTTCAACTTCCCTCCCTTCATGGTCCTTATCATCGCTGTTCTCAACGACGGTACCATCATGACTCTCTCGCTCGACCGTGTCCTTCCCTCGACCACCCCCGACTCTTGGGACCTCGCTGAGGTCTTCGCCTTCGGTATCGCTTACGGTGTCTACCTTGCCGTCTCGACCATTGCTCTCTACGCCGTCATGCAGGAGACCACCTGGTTCGAGGACACCTTCCACGTCCAGCGCGCCGCCGACGACAACAAGATCTCGCACATGGTTATCTACCTCCAGGTTGCTATCATCTCGCAGGCTCTCATCTTCGTCACCCGTTCGCACGGCCCCTCGTGGACTGAGCGTCCCTCGGTTGCCCTCATGGCCGCCTTCTGTCTCGCCCAGCTTATCTCGTCCATCATTGCCGCCTTTGGCGACTGGGGCTTCACCAAGGTCCAGGGTATTGAGGGTGGCTGGATCGGTATTGTCTGGATCTGGAACATCGTTTGGTACGTTCCTCTCGACCTCATCAAGTTCATCATGAAGAAGACCGTCATCGCTTGGCTCCAGGCCCGCAAGGCCGCCAAGCAGCCCGAGGCCCTCGTCGACGAGAACGGTGAGCGTCTCCACCGCACCGCCTCGCGTCACGAGTCGCTCTACTCGAACCGCACCTCGTTCCTCGGCCGTGCCGCCGGCGCCCTCAAGGGTGGTGCCAAGGTCAACATGTCCAAGAACGAGCTCCAGCGCTTCTCGTCCATCCAGGCCCAGCAGTCGGGTGCCGCCCTCGCCCGCGGCGCTTCGCGTCACTAGACGTTTGCTTCGTGCGAACCACCCCCCCCTCCTCCCCAAACCCACCACAAACCCTCATCTGCGGTATATCCCCACCGCATCCCCCAACCTCACGTTAGCTAGCCTGTAATCGTGTGCGACCATTTGCATCACATACACACATCCCCCTTTCTTCTCCCTCTCGAGTTGATGGTTCCCTTTCTGGTTCAAATTCTGAAAAGACCGTCCATCTCGAGAGAAATCCGCCCCCCACCCTCCCTACCTCACCCAGGCTCAAACGTTCCCTTTTCTTTAAATTTGAGCTGTTCTAATTTAGCATTTGCGATGCAAGTGGTCGGCTTAGACTTGATAATAAAATAAACCAAAACAAAACGTTGCATTGGGACACTGGCACTGACTGACATGAGTCTGGCGCAGGACTGACTTACGACTGCCACAAACATGCTCTGCCCGTAGTGTGCACCACTCACTCGCACGTCGTCCCACTGCCGGGGGCGTGCTTCTCGCCTGTCACACCACACGCGCCCCCCCCACGCACACACGCCTGCGCGCCCGTCCACGGCCTCATTGCTCGCGACTGGCTGGCAGGTCAATGCGGGCGCCCACAGGTCCCAGGTCAGAGAGGCTAAGCGAGCGTGTGGGAGTGGGAGTGGGAGCGAGAGAGCGAGAGCGATACGGGCTATGTGTGGATGTGACGAATCTGACATGACATGTCGTATGTGGCTGACTTGGGGGACGGTCAGGCGCCGTGAGACAAGGGGGTGGGTGTGGGTTGGTGGATGGGTGGTGGGCCGGTGCCGTGTTGGGCAGGTCCGCCGTCCGTGTTCGCCTCTTTGGCCTGAGCGTTTGCAGCAGCAGCAGCACCCCAGCCATGAGCCAGTTGCAGGTAACACGCCGAGCGCCACCGACTGCAAACGTCCGCAACGGCCACAACGGCCAAGCCCCCCCGCCCAAACCCAAGCCCAAGCCCCAGCCCCAGCCAAACCCGACGCCAGCGGCAGCCAAGCGGCAGAGGCGCCGAGTGGTGAGGCGTCGAGCTCAAGCCCAGAGCCGTCATCAGCCGCCATGCCATGTCTCTATTGCTAACTGAACGCACGGCTGCCGATCAATGCCGATCAATGCGGACCTTCTCTGCACCATTTTGTCATTTCTTCCTCCTGTTGATCAGCGGATCAGCGGGACCAGCGGATGGTTTGGAAAGGAGCGAGAGCTGGAGCACACGCGCGGAACGGAATAACCATCTGGATATGGCCATGGATGGTTGTCTCTTGTGTGCGCACGTTTCCCAGAGCGACGGCCGTACGGCGTGCGGCGAAAGCAGAGACGCCCAGAGGCCAGAGGCGAGATTCGCTGGTAGCCGAACGGCCACTACCGGAGCAACGCTAGTGGGCAAGTAGACCAACCAGGCTTTTGGCAGCAATCGCGCAACGAAGCACGAGCACGATCACGAGCAACAGTACGAGCACGGGGTCAGGTCGGGTCATGTGCAAGTCCCAAGTCCCAAGCCTGCCCAAGCCCATTGCGCCATCGATATCACAGATATCACAGATCGCATATCCCATTGCTCAATAGCAGAGCAGCTGCAACGCTGGACCAACAGGTGTTAGTCCCGGCAATGCGGAAACCAATGTCATTTTCGACCTTTGGCTCGCCATGGTGGGCAAGAGGCGTCACGGGTCGAGCGGGACGATCACGAGGACGGTGGTGCTCTGGCGGCTCCACATGGCTCCGATGTCCGCTGATCCGCTGACCGCTCGACTAGGTGACCATTTGACCACACCATTTTGCGCGCATGTGGGCCCATGTCTCATTGGCGCGCCAAGCTATTCAACACCGTACAGGTGACAGGCAGGTATCAGTGGTCAGGTGGAGTGAGAGTAGTCACATGCCGATGGGTGTCGCCTCGGCGCGACTGTCATGCTACCGCATTCCATTTGTGACGTCAGTGGTGGCACTGCGCTGGGTATGAGCGGGGGTAGTCATGGCCTAACATGCGACTTGCGACTGGTCGGAATGCACTGGTCGAGGCACAAGTTGCCGTTGTGCCCCGTTGGAACACACGTTGGTCCTGGTCTACAGCCACCAGCGCCAACATCACTTTCTGTTTCGAGCCTGCCCGGACCGAGAACAAACGTTTGGAGAGGGATGGCGAACGTTGAAGAGGCGGGGAGCCCTCGTTCGTTTTACTTTCGTCGTCATTGGGTCAAATCTCGCACCTCAGTTGACAGGAGGGTAACAAACCGTAGTCGCGGTGACCAGATACCCGCTGCACGTGAACGGCTCACGCACGCGCACGTCACGAGCATGTTCGTTGTTGCTGACCTCACGTAGCATACCTAGACCTGCCTCCAATCGAGGTGCCATCCACTTGCGATGCGTTCCCTAGCACGTGCTATCCCCGGACGAAACACCACTTGTGTGAGTGCAGCGTCAAGGTACAGATGAGCCAACGTCAGAAGAGTCAGGACGGCAATGAGCCGGCTTTTTGTTGATCGCACAACTTCAGGTGTCGCTTGTCACAGTGAACACATCATAGCTGTGACGGTAGGGTACGCCGTTAGATAAGAGAAGAGTCCCAGGACCATCCCAGAAGTTGTGACTGTGCACTGCATGGCACTGTGCCTCGACGCTGAAAGCAGCAAGGCCGGCATAGGAGTTCGCGAAACGCAAGAGTGTGGATGTTGTCCACTCCATGTATACGCTCACCCTCATCCTCGTCACTGAAACCGGTTGCCCCACGTCCACACCGTATAGCTTCTGCTGCCCAGCCTGTCGCCGCCGAAAGATCCAGAGACGAGATGGCAAGCTGGTCGCTGGACCACCATCGGTGTTCTGTGCCACAATCGGCGATGACCGCCCGTCCCTGACAGCCTGTGCAATCTCGACACTCGGCCGCCTTATCAGTCCAAACTTCTCAACATCAACATCCACCACCATCAAACAACCATGAGCGTCTTCCGGGGCACGCTAGTCGACACGCCGAGCCCAGGCGAGCTGCGTATCCGCCGGGACCATGTCATATGTACGTCCCCAGCTATCGCACGCCTTCCTACGCTCCAGCTGACGAGACGCACCACAGCGGTCGACACCCATGGCGTCATCACCCACCTGTCGCCGGCCTCGTCCACGCCATCCGACCTCGTCGCGCAGGCCATTCCGCTGACCGAACGCGGTTTCCTCCTGCCCACATTTGCCGACTTGCACCTCCATGCCCCGCAGTACCTCAACGCCGGTATCGGGCTCGACCTGCCCCTCATGGAGTGGCTCGACGAGTACACGTACGTCGCGGAGGAGCGCGTCGACGCAGACCCCGAGCTGGCGCGCAGACTGTACGCGCGGCTTGTGGAGAGGTTGATTGAGGCGGGAACGGGGTGTGTGGTTGCGTTTGGCACCATTGGGGTGCAGGCCAAGTGAGTCTGGGGACGATAAAGAGGCAACCTGACCCCCTCCACAGCCTGATCCTCGCCCAAGCGTTCCAGGACGCCGGCGTGCGCGGCTTCATCGGCAAGCTGTCCATGGACCAGTGCCCAGTGAGCTTGTCCGTGTCGTCATCAAAGCTGACCCCAAGCGCCCGACCTATGGCGAACCATCCACCGCTGCGTCCCTTGCGTCGGTCACCGAGTTTCTGGACCGCATGGACAGCCTGACTGGCCCACTGCCGCCCCACCAACGCGTCGTCGCACCCATCCTCACACCCCGCTTTGTCCCCACGTGCTCTGACGAGCTGCTTCGCGGCCTCGCAGCGCTGGCCAAGGCGCGCGGCGTCAAGGTGCAGTCGCACATGTGCGAGAGCAGGGACCAGATGGCGTGGGTGGAGGGCACACGCGGCAAGGCCGACGAGGTGGTGTTTGACGAGGTGCGCTACATGGTAATTGTGGTGGTTGCGCTGACTCCAGGCCGGCCTCCTCACCGAGGACACGGTGCAAGCGCACGTCACGTCCTTTCCGCCCGCGCTTGTCGAGCTCGTCAAGACCCGCGGCGTCACCGTCGCCCACTGCCCGCTCTCCAACGCGTACTTTTCCGACGCCGCCTTCCCTCTCCGCGAGTGAGTCCAGAACACATCACACACACCACGGCACCTCTGCGCCTACAGCACGTCGCTGACAGCATGCAGGGCGATCGACGCCGGCGTCAAGGTCGGCCTCGGGTCGGACATTGCAGGCGGATACGCGCTCCCGATCCAGACGGCGATGCGACAGGCCGTCGTCGTCGGGCGCATGCGCGAAGGCGCGCGCCGCGAGGCGGGCGGTGAGCAGCCGCATGACGGCCGGGGGCTCAAGGTCGACTGGGTCGAGTCGCTCTACCTCGCCACCCGCGGCGGACACGCCGCCCTCGGTCTGGGCGGTGCGTTCGAGGTGGGCCTGCCCTTTGACGCACAGGAGAGTGAGTAGAGTACAAGAAACGGACGCAGTAGAATGGTGTCGGTGGCGCTGACTCTGCAGTCACCCTGGTACGCGGTACGCGCGCTGTGGGCCAGCTGGACATCTTCGACCTCGCCGACACGGACAAGTGGTGGACCGAGGCCGTCGAGCGGTGGTGGTGTAATGGAGACCACCAGAACCGTACGGGCATGTGGGTGCAGGGTAAGCGGCTGCTCAAACAGTCGGCATGACCTGGAGAGGCCATTAGAGGTCGGGTGACAACGGCCCAGACAGGTCTATGGAGAAACATATACTCAACCGTCCTCAGTTGCAACGTGTCCCGGCCAAACTGACGGGATACATCATACCCAGGCGACACCTGTACAGAAGTTAGGCCTACTCACTGCTAACCCGGCGTTCAACGCACGGTAGAACAACGTGGTCGGCGGGGTACGAGCAGAACGTTCTTTACATGCCACAACGGTCGGTCTCTCCACGCGTCAATCCACAGTGGCAAGAGTAAGCGGGACATTGAACCACGGATGCCGCTGTCGTACGGGATGGACGGAGGCGCCATGGCCGGTCCCACTCACCTCGGTGACGGCCTCGGTGTCCACTCATGTTCGGGCCAAGCTCACACACATGTCAGCCAATCTGATAACCCAAGGTTGCTATACATGGCCCATGCCAAGCAACGCTCAAGCGGACCTGCTTCGTGTGGCGGCTCGCAAACCACCGTCGCGCCCTATGCCAAGGGTTCCGCGCCCCGATGAGTCAGGTCACGGGCCGCAAAAACAAACAAAAAACAACGGGAAAATATGGTTATCTGATTAGGGGTATACGCCACACGTCCACCTGTGTGGCAGATCGGCCGACGTGCTTCAAGTGCAAACGAGTGTAGAGGTCGGCCGACATGTGGCCAATGTGATCATGGAGAAGGTGCTCTAGTTAACCGAGAGACATGAGCCGCATGGGGAGGAGGCGTTGGAAAGAGGTATAAAGAGGCCATGTCGGCCGTGAGAGAAAGACCCCACTCAGCTCGTCAAACAAATCTCAAAAACACTCTTCTCCCCCACCACAACTCTCCCAAAAAACACAACACCACAATGGTCGCCATCTCGCTTGCCCTCCCCGCCCTCGCCCTCGGTGCTCGTGCCGAGTAAGTTTCCCCTGCCCCAACTACCATCCGCTGACAAACAGTCTCACCACCTGCCAGTCGGACTGTGTCGCGCAGTACCTCTGCGCCGGCGTCACCGACTACCTCGACTCGTCGTGTATCTGCTCGGATGACTTCCAGCAGAACGTCAAGGGATGCCTGTACGCTGCCTCGTCGTGCGCCAACGACGTCCCGACCTGGTTCGACTACGCCGAGTCGGCATGTGCCGCTGCCTCGTCGGGCTCGTCGGGCTCGTCGGGCTCGACGGCTTCTGCCACTGAGACGGCTGCTGCCGACTCGACTGCGCAGGCCGACTCCAGCTCGGGCTCCGCCACGGGCTCCCACACTGGATCCCGTAGCTCGGCCACTGGCTCGGCCTCGGCTTCAGCCACCTCGGAGGCCAAGGCCGCTGCGTCGTCGACGGCCGCCTCGTCCGGCGCGCTTGGTGCCAAGGTCCCCGCCGCTCTCGGTGCCCTCGGTATTGCTGCTGGCCTCCTTCTCTGAGCCAGTCCTCTGTTAGACTTATCTCTGGTGTACTCTTGTTCCGGTCTGCGATATTAAGAGTCCTTTAAACGTTCTACCCCTTCATGCATATTTTTATTCCACTGTGCGCACCTTCCGTCCGTTGAGTCTCCGGTGACAGTTACTTTGCTGACATTTTGGCACGATTTTTTTTTTCCGCGGGGAGGGCTGGCAACAAGATACCGACACGCTGCGGGCCGCTCCCCCCTCCTTCTGCGGACCACATGTCCCACCTCCCGCTTCTTTTACGTTCACAGCCGAGGCTGCCTTCCACACCTCCCAAGTGGACGACCGGCCGAAACAACGTCGCCAACAGACACCCTAGTGGCGCGTCTCCGCCCTGCTCCCATCCACACGCGAGCGTCGTTGCCTAGAGGCCTATAGGCGAGAAGAGAAGGAGAGCAGCCGGGCTCGCCTCGAGGAGCTCACGACAATGGGATGCGGGATACAAAGATCATGCAGGGTCTTGGACGCACAGGGAAATGGCGGCCGACGACGACAATCACAAATGGCCGCGACCAAAGTCTAACATGGTTAAGAGTTGCGCAAGTGACTGGGGATCTGATCGTCCCGTCTGCGCGATCCGCAGTCGTTCTCGTAGATTATATGCATACCTTGGTGAGACAGTTCCGATGGTGTGCGTCTTGTTCAGCTTGCTTCCACCTCCTCTGGCTGCTGTCCACGGCAGTTAGCGACGCTGAAACACCCCAGGCGCCAGCTCGGGTTTCTGGTTTGTTCGCTGCCACAATCCACATGCACATCCTACCGACCCCCAAGTCTGGCCTTGGCCAAGCCTCTTCCGCCAGAGTAGGACCCATGTATCCTGCCAAGCCTCTCACTTTATTGCACAACCCCTCCCGAGAACCTGTCAGCAACGCTTCGGGGGGCGGCCTGACGCCGTAGCACGCGCTGCCATTTGGTCGCCACTGTACACGTCGGCCGTCATAGGCAGGCGAGACGCGAGATAAGCTGCCGAACTGCCGAGGGTGTGTCGAGTGCTTTGGTGTGGGCCCAAAACACATGCTGCATGTAGTCTTGGCAGCAACGACGATCAGAAGCGTATTGGACTGTGCGATCCGGAGCCGCAGCGACCGCGCGAATGGGATGGAGTCGGATGAGGAGGACACGAGGCGTGATCCGCAATGGTGCCGTCCTTTTTCTGGTGTGCCACACGACAACGTTCTTCGCTCACGGCGAATCTGTCTCTCTGCACGGCAGCTCGCTGGCCATATGTCCTTGTTCGGCTAACTGACTATTATGGACAGAGTCTACTAAGTTTGAAACTCGCTTCCTTCAAAGGAACGACCGTTATGTGCTGGGTAGCCACAAGCGACACTGGCCGTAAGCATTTCATTTATCTTCCTCCTCGTTTGGTCTCCGAGGACGCTGTTGTTCCTATCATGAGTTCACAGGCCTGCCCATAATTCCGCCCCAACAGCTAGCTTGTCCCCTTCAACGCATGGAATGCCCTCTCGACACATGGAATGCTAGGGGGGAACCTAAGGCCAGGCTCACTCTTGACATGGGACTTATTCCCCCGAAACCACATCGTTGAAGCGGAGCGCGACCCCCAATCCTTTCCAAGCATTCACTCGCTCGTCAATCCATTAGCCCCGTCACATTCCAGCCCCATTAATCTTATACACACACGCCTGCAGGCTGCGGCAGGCAGTCTGGCCACCTCTCCGGTGTATTAAGACTGTCGGGGCGGAAAGTGGCGGAGTTTCGTGAGAATTCGTCCCTGCTCACTGATCACTCAATGGCCAAAGGCGGTCTGTGGCCATGGTATCGAAAGGAACGCCCAAGTGTCCCCATACTGGTTGAGAAACATGGCTGCAGCATTAGCTGCTGCCCCAATCGACCAATCCAATACGATGAGTGGGTGGGAGGACGGATGATCAGGTTGCCTCAGCACCGTGTCGAGACACATTCACGAAGCAGAAACCCGGATCGCAACATTGGCCGCCTCATAGGTCTCACCCAGCGGGCGAGATACACGTAACTCGATGGGCGGGGATTTGTCCGGTGGTCTAGTGTGTTTTCTGAAATGTCTTCCCTCTGTGTCTTCCCTCGGTCTTCCCTCACACGTTATGTGTACCTCATACGATCCCGACGACGACGACTGCGTGACCTGGGTATTCGCTGCTCGGCACAAATAGTGTCAGAGCACACCTCTCACACGCGCCCGTTGCAACCCATCATAAAGTAGAGGCTCCCAATCATCACATACACTCTAGCTATCTCTACACGCTACACGCGTCTGTGTCTACAATGGTGTGATTATATCGCTTCAGATCCCTTTGTTGGTTGGATTGGTTGTTGGAACACCCACCACCGCCGTTAAGCGATGGTGGAAAATATGTCTCTCTCTCTCTCTAAGCCTTAGGCCTCGACGACGGCCTCCCACTCAACGCCGACCCACTCCTCGCCGACACCCACACAGTCCTTCTCGCACGAGAAGACCATGATGGTGCCCCACTCCATCTCGCTCTCGCCCTCGCCCTTGGCGAGGCGGGTGAGCTCGGCCTTGCGCTCGTCCTCGGTGAGGTTCTTGGCGGGGGCCGGGACGGGCGCGGCACCGGTGGTGCTGAGGGCCGAGGGGCGGAGGACGTTAATGAGCTGGGGCACGAGCTGGACCTCAAACACGCGCTTGCCCTTGCAGCGCGGGCAGGGCGGGATGAACGAGGGCTTGTACCAGTCGGCGAGGTAGACCTCTTCCTCCTCGGACGAGGGGGCGCGCACGGGCGCGCCGGGGAAAAGCTTCTTGAACAGCGCCGAGCTCGACGAGTAAGGGAGGGGCACGGCGCCAAAGTCGTACCGCAGGACCTGGGTCGAGCCGTCCTCGGCGCTGTCGAGGCGGCGGACAAAGCGCTCGAAAATGTCGTCGACGCCCTTGGGCAGCAGACGCTCCCAGCCCTCGTCGCGCCATTCGGCCTTCATCTCGGGGGTCTCGTCGTCGTCGCTGTCGACATCGTCCTCGTCGTCCGACTCGGGCAGGGGGAGGTACTCGTCGATGGTGGCGAGGTACTGGGCCGGCTGGTAGGCAGGGAGGGGAGGGCCGAGGGTGACGGGCTCGGTCGCGATCGAGAGGGCCGCAACGGCCTCGGTGGGGGCGGCAACGGCAGCAGCCGGAGCGGCCTCGCCAGCGGGGGCAGGAGCAGCAAAGGGGTTGGCGGCGGCCGCACCGAACAGGGGCTGAGCCGAGCCAAAGAGGCCACCGGTAGGCGCGTCCTTTGTCGTAAAGGGGTTGATGCGAGCCTTGGCACGCTCCTCAGCGGCGATGCGCTCGGCCTCGGCGCGCTTGGCAGCAACGTCGGCGACGTACTCCTCGTTGCGGGCGCTGGCACGGAAGGCGCGGATGCTGCCCTCGCGGCGCTTGCAGGCAGCACGGGCACAAGCCCACACGTAGACGGTGCGGTCGTTCTCGCCGTCAACGAGGGGTGCGTACACCTGCGCAAGGAGGGGGATGGGCTCCTGGCACACGCCGCACTTGACGGCCGCGGGGGCCGAGGAAGCCGTGGAGGGAGGGAAGGCGGGGTAGCCTCCAATGTAGGAAGTGGTGTGCGAGGGGGCGGCGCCAGCCTCGATGGGTCCGTCGGGGAGGGCGAGGAGCGTGGTGCCAACCTCCTCCTCGGACCCGTCGTCCGATGGCGGGGGAGCAGGACGGGGGACCATGGTCGTCGTCGTCTCGTCCGCCAAAGCGTCGGGGTCTCTGATTATATCGTCAGCCTCCGTTTCAAAATAATAATAATATAATAGACAGAATCCAGGAGGTGTGGGGTTGCGTGTCAGAAAAAAGTCGCCAAACTAGTATGGGATCGTCATGCCATCCATGCATGCGCGTTCGTTCCCCAACTCTTCCGTGAGCCCGGTCCACAGTGGGCGCCCACTGAACTGCCGCCAAAACGGAAGCAGACCAGCGAGAACACCACCATGGCCCGGCGGTAGAGAGGGTCGCGAAGCGTACGCACGGGGGCGTAGGTCTCGTCATCGTGTCATCATTCGTGCAACCCCTCATCAATGGAGGGTGGTGGTCTTTGGTAGAGGACAGGAGGGGGGAGAAGGAGGGCTGATATTTACCTGGTTGTGGAAGTGGAATGAAGTGAAGAAGAGAAGTGGACAGAGTTTGACCCAGATTTTGTTGCCTCGCCAAAACGGTGCGAGCGGTGGTTATCAGGTGTACACGTATTTTACATTCTAGAGGTGAAAGCCCAAAGAAACCCCCAAGTCATAACAACCAAATGTTCCAGTGCTTCTGTGGTATTCCTTGCAGCTTCCAGGTTTGTAGACAGGGAACACCCGCATAATAACATGTATCGCTATAGTACAAGACACTTGACTCGCCTCGTCGCTGGTGAGTCATTCGCACATGCGCCATCTAGTCCGCCTCAGCGAGGACCTCGTCGCCCCCCTCCTCGCCTTCATCGCCAAACGCAGCGTCGTCCGCCTCAGCAACCTTCCTCTTGCGACCGGCAGTCTTGGGCGCGGCCTTCTTGCCTCCCTTGGCCTTGGGCTCCTTGACGGCAGGCAGGCCCCCTTCGATCTTGTCGAGAAGTTCTAACGTCAGCTACCAATACGCAACGTGGCTAGCTCACCGTCAAACGTCAGACCTTCACGGTCGGGCACCGTGTTCTTCAGGTGGTGCCACTTGCGGCGCAGCTGGGCCGGGGTAAGGCCCCACTCGGGGAGCATGACGACACCGTGCTGAACGTCCGACTCGTGCTTGATGCCGAGCTGGCGCATGCGGGCAAGGAGGAGGCGGGGGTCGAGACGGGGACCGCGCTTCTTGGGCTCTGGGGTGTTGCGGTGGCCGTAGCCCATGGTGTCCTGCCACTTCTTGCGGCACTGCGTACGAGTACGAGTGCCGCCCATAAGGTTGACGACAACGTCCCATGGCGTGTCGGCGCTCAGTGGCTCGAGGCCCAACTGCTCGTTCGCCTTGGCGACAGCCTCCTTCAGCCTCTCAGTCTCATCCTCAGTCCAGGGGCCTGAATGTCAGCTGACTGTCGCAGAAGAGTTCAACTCACCAGTGTTGCGCCTGTCCTTGTCACGCAGCTCGCACTTCCAACGGTCACGGCAGTCGTGAACCGTACGCTCGACAATGTCTGAAATCTTGGTCCACTCGTTGGGATACTTTTCATACGCCCTGAGGAGAGTTAGTACCAGCGGATATTAGTCTTAACTCACTCCAGCAGTGCAGTGTCTTCGGCTTGTGTCCAAGCACCCTTGCGGGCGCGGGGGTCGTACATGCGCTGAACAGCGGGGACAACGTACTTGACGGGGCGGCCAGGGACCTTGGCAGCTGTCTGTCAGCGTCACCAACAGGGAATTGTACTCACAGAGCTCGGCCCAGAAGTGCGGGTAAGCAGAGCGCTTGTCGTAGCGGCCCTTGCACATGAGCACCTCGAGGAGTTCGGCGTCGCCGAGGTTGCTCTCCTCCTGGAAGCCCTTAATGTGGTCGCGCATGGCCGTACGCTCAGCCTCGGACCACTTGCCACGCTTGTACTTGATCACTGCTGTCAGCTCGATCCTCAACAATGCGGAAGCTCACGACCAAGACCCTCGAGACGGTGGAGCTCCTTGGCGTCGATCCATTTGGAAGCGAGGTACGCGTTGGCCTTCTCCTCGGTGTCAAGTAAGGAACGGAGGTCCGAGTCGACGTCCTCTTGAGTACGGCCCCAGCGGTTGCGTGGTGCGGCAATGGGGAGTTGACGAATAGCGCGTGGCGCGGGCTTGGGCTTGGGCGAGCGCCTTGCCTTCTCCGACAGAGGGGTACCTTCCTTGACATCGACATCGGTAGCCTTTGCCTTGCCCTTGCCCTTGGGCTTGGGCTTGGGGGCGGGCGCCTTCTTGACAGCAGCAGCGCGGCGGGAGCGACGGACGGGGGCCTCGTCTTCGTCCTCCTCAAGCTCATCCTCACCCTCCCAGTTGACGCCTTCCTCCTCATCCTCGTCATCGTCGCTGCTGTCATCATCCAGCTCGTCTTCCTCCTCCTCCTCCTCTCCACCGAGCTCATCCTCGTCCTCGTCGGCAGTCTCACGGACAGAAGACTTGTCGTCCATGTCGTCATCCTCGTCCTCTTCGCCGGCAATCAGGTCGTCCACCAGCTCGTCGTCCTCGGCGTCATCCGCGTCGTCGTACACTGACGCGGGGCGGGATGGTGTGTCGACTGCGACACCACCAATGGCGACACCGGCGCCGGTGCTGGCGCCGGACCCACGACCGCGACGAGCGCGCTTCGCAGGCTCGGCGGCGTCGGAAGCGCCCGATCCGCGTCCGCGACGACGGCCCTGTGTGGTGGATCCTTCGGCCTCAGCCCCGCCGTTGACAGCAGGCGCGTCATCCACAGGTGCGGGCTCGGCGGTCTCGGCGTTCTTGCGCGCACCGCGGCGGGCGCGGCCAGCTGGCAGGGCGGTAGTGCCGTTGGTCCCGTTCGTGTTTGGGAGAGTGGGTTCGGCGGCGAGGTCGTCAACGGTCATGGCGCCGACAGCCATCCGGGTAGAGACGCGGCGCGACCCAGACGCAGCGGGCGCGGGAGGTTCAGGAGAAGCCGCTTCAATCTTGGTCTTCTTGCGTTGATCGGCAGCCGTGTCAATAACTGCACACAATGTTTGTCAGTGGGACCACACTTCGTTTTCCCGGATGTAGCAACCCACGCTTGCGCTTTGGCACAGGCGCCTGGGGGACGGGGGCCGCCGACGAAGCCGCTGCCGCTGAGCGCCTGCGGGAGGTCTCTGGTGGCGCGTTGCGTGCGCCGTTAATGCTGGACGGCATGGTGTTGGGGTTGTCGCTTTGTGTGTAGGACGGAAAGGATGAGGTGTGAGATTGACTGGACTGGCAGAGACTGAAATCTGGATGGGCGAGGCGCGGCTGCTGAGCGTGGCAGACACGTTACGTAAGTTGTTGGGTTTGTTGTGTTCCAGAAAATGCGGCCATTTGAGACTCAACACTCTTGTAATAGCCCAATTGAAATTGGTTACCAAAGGTCCCGAAAATCCGGTGCCGGATGCGGGGCATGAGCTTTTCGTCGTTGCGTCAGTCTTCAGAGGGGCTAACCAGAGGGACACCCATGAACACTCATTAGCAGGCCTGCTGTATCCCCATTAGCATTGGCTGCGGCTCTCGAGGGTCACTTTGTCAACCTTCGTCAGCCTGCATGCAGCCTCCTTGGTTGTGAACGGCGAGAACATTAATTTAATGACGTCATTAGATTGTAACCGCGAGTGCCACATACTAAACGAGGCACCATATGTAGGTGTGAGGCTGGTAAATGAGAAAACTGTCCCAAATGTCCGTCTCGTCTCCCGACAGCCTTTCATCTCTTGAATCTTGCATACTGGTGTGCTCACGATCTCACACTACTGGTACTGGTCATTACCCTGCGCTTGCCACAGGCCAGTGCCGGCCATGCACATCGAAGATGAGCACAGGAGCGGGCACATCTCGTACTTGCGTAGCGATTGTAACAGGCCAAGTCACTGCACAGAGTAAAAACGGGGGGCAAGATCAATGCCAAGCAGCGCAGCCACCCCAGCTCCTCCTCCAGTCCAGCCTCCTCAACCCAGTTCTTGGGCAGGCCATTTCGTTCATCGGACGCGTTTCATAAGGCTGTGTCGACTCCCGCAGCACGGGGATACTCGTGGCGAGGGAGGGATCGAGAGTGTCAACAGTTTAGTGAGGATGCGGCGATGCATTGTGCAGGTATAGCGAGCTGTCACAGTGGTGTCACTGTCCAAACTGGCCGGATCCAAGCTGTGTCAATGAAGTCAAATGTCACGCGATCAAATGCGAAGGGGCTGGCGGCTCAGTGACCAGTGAGATCAGTGGTCAAGCAATTGCAAGTAACCAGGTGGCCGGTGGCGTATGTCACAGCTGTCACCGGTCGATGGCCATCACGACAGATGTACAGATGTGCGGCGTGTAGATATGGTCCGGGGTTCTGTATGTGATGTCAAAGGGAGTCTCTCTAGTAGACAGGGGGTGGTCTCGCCAGACGTCGAGTATCGTGCATCTGGTCGTCTATGCATCCAGACACCCACTGGACTTGGCGAGACCGGGAGACCTGTTCGGGGGACTTTAGGCTTGGCAGGTGCCAACGAGGTCTGGACAGGTTATAGGCCCGCCACTCAATTAGCCCCAGGCGTGGATCGAATGCCGCGCTTGCCGCTTCTCGGCGCAATGGGTGGGTCACGGCGGCGGCGGCGGCGACGCTTTTTGGATGGCCAAATGGCCAGATGGCCTGGCTTTGAAGGGAGAGAGAGAGGTGAGGGATCGGGGCCAAGGGAAAAAAAAAAGGTGGCCAACAGGTGGCCGGTGGAGGGGCGGCACGAGTCATAGCAAGCACAGAGAGAGGAGAGCGTTGGTTGCCCACACACCACCCAGTCAGCCGCCCATTCCGCCCACCCCACCGACCCACCGACCGCCGTACCCGCCGTGCCCCCCCCCCACCCCACGCACGCACCCGCGCACCCACACCCACCCACACCACCCAGTGTCCATCCCGCAAACTGCCCTTTTCGTCTTGGACGCCTCTGTCGTCAGTCACATCGCCCACTCACATCCATCTCTCTTGTCCTCATCTCCACACCTCTCCCCCCCCCTCATCTCACCGCTCAACTGTGTAGCACTTTCCCTCCCACCCCCCTTTCCTCTATCGCCCACTCCCCTCCTCCTGTACCACAACCCCACTCCACAATCCTCCCCCCCCGTCATCACACGCCGCCGCAGCTGCCCAGACTCCTCTCCACCTTCCAACCGTCCATTGGCCCCTTGTGCACGCACCAAGTGTAGATCATCCTTAGCGAGAGATTATCGGCGTCTTATCCTTCTCCCTGTACCCATCTGGCATACGTGCATGACATCCTCATCCAACATGCTCAAAGGCGTAAAGGTAAGGCGGCGCTTACAAACCGCAGGCGGCAGGAGGAGCTCTGCTCGCCACCGGTCTCCATAATGCTGACTGATCGACAGCAGCTCTGGCCCTCATCGTCGGGCACGGCGCCTCCTTCGACCCAGCCCTCCAAGGAGACTGCTCAGCCTACCTTGTCCCCCTCGAGCTCGTTCAACCCCCTCGGCGGCCCGCAAGACCAGGCGACGCCGCGCGCTTCCAACACGCCAAACCCGTTCGACTCGGCGCCCCAGCAGGTCCCGACATCGCCCGCTCCTGGCCTCGCAAAGGCCACTTCGGCTCTCTCGCTCACGGGCAACTCCCCTGCGGGCAGCCTGAACGGCATGCGCACCCCGACTGCAGTGGGCTTTGGGCCGATTGGCACTCCTGGAGTTGCACCGCCCACCACAGGTGTGACGATCGGTGACACGCTCGGCGGCGTCGGTGGTCTAGGGTTTGGTCTCCACGAGCCACCCAAGATGCTCAAGGCGCAGTCGTCGCTGCAGCATGGCTCGGGAACGCACACCCCACAAGAGTCGGGCGTGGTGACCCCCGGTGGCGACGCCAGCACCGATATCGTCCCCGGATCGGGTGGGCCGTCGATCCGCGGCACACTCAACGTCAAGCTCATCCAGGCCCGTGGCCTGAGCGTCTCGCTCGTCGACAACCCCGACCCGCAGCCCTACGTTGTGATGCAGTTTGAGCAAAACGAGTTTGTCTCGCGCGCTCCTCACTCGGTCTCCAACCCGTCTCACGTGCCGTTCACCCAGTCGCAGCCCCAGCCGCTCAAGGGATCCACGTCTTCTGGTGGTCTTGGCTCAATCACCCGTGCTTTCGCCGACGCCATGGGTCGCAAGAAGGACACTGGAGCTCGCACGCCAAAGGACGAGGGCAACGCGCAGGCTGGATGGCTCGGCAAGCCCGGCCCAGGCGACCCTATTTGGAAGGAAGAAGTCACCTTGTATGTATCCACCAAAGGAGAGAAGGAAGGAAGGAAGGAAGAAAAACGCCACTGACGCATGTTCCGTTAGCGACCTCACGCAGGCAACGTCTGCCATCCTCGTGTCCGTCTACGACCGCAACAAGGCCGGCGAGGGCTTCCTCGGCATGCTCCAGATCAAGCCGGTCCTCAAGGACGGCTTCACCCTCGATCAATGGTACACGCTCGCCACCCGTGGCAGTGAGACTGTGACTGGTGAAATCTGGATCCAGACCACTTTCACCGCGCTCCGCAACAAGGTCCATCTCAAGCCTGCCGACTTTGAGTTCCTCAAGCTCATCGGCCGTGGAACGTTTGGCCGTGTCTTCCAGGTCCGCAAAAAGGACACGAAGCGCATCTACGCTATGAAGGTGCTCTCGAAGAAGGAGATTGTGGCCAAGAAGGAGGTCGCCCACACCATCGGTGAGCGCAAGATTCTGCAGCGCTCCCTCGAATGCCCCTTCCTCGTCGGCCTCAAGTTTTCGTTCCAGACCGAAAAGGAGCTCTACTTTGTCACCGATTACAAGTGCGGCGGCGAGCTGTTCTGGCATCTCCAGAAGGAGGGCCGCTTCTCAGAGGACCGCGCCCGGTTCTACATTGCCGAGCTTGTTTTGGCACTCGAGCACCTCCACAAGTACAACATTGTGTACCGTGACCTCAAGCCCGAGAACATTCTTCTCGACGCCACCGGCCACATTGCCCTTTGCGACTTTGGCCTGTCCAAGCCCGACCTGAGCAACGACCAGCTCACCAACACGTTCTGCGGTACCACCGAGTACCTCGCTCCCGAGGTTCTCCTCGACGAGAAGGGTTACGGCAAGCACGTCGACTTTTGGTCGCTCGGTGTGCTCCTCTTTGAGATGTGCTGTGGTTGGTCGCCGTTCTACGCCGAGCAGACCCAGGAGATGTACCGCCTCATCTGTTACGGCAAGATTCGCTTCCCCAAGCACGTCATTGGCGACGACGGCAAGCAGTTTGTCAAGGGTCTTCTCAACCGTAACCCGCAGAACCGTCTTGGAGCCAAGCGCGGCGCCGCCGAGCTCAAGGAGCACCCCTTCTTCAAGGACATTGACTGGGACCTGCTGTACAAGAAGCAGATTACGCCCCCGTTCAAGCCCATTGTCGACTCTGACGAGTCGGTTGCCAACTTTGACCCCGAGTTTACAAACTCGTCGCTGTTGGATGCGGGCGTCGACGTCCACAACGACGAGGACTATATGCCTCAGCAGCCTGGCAAGCACTCGTATGTTGGCCCCGGCGGCAGCCTGTCCAAGCCGTCGTACATGGGCCAGGCTGGTATGGCTATCAAGCCCCAACGCCCGGCCGGCCAGCACAACGGCAGCCCCCTCACGTCGTCGGTCCAGGAGAACTTCCGCGGATTCACGTACATGGGCGAGTCGGTCATGGTGAGTTGGGACAGTGATGTAAGCGGCGGCTGGCAGCTAACTCTCGCAGCCCTCTTCGTTCTTTGGCGACCGCGACCATGGCATGGAGGATGTGGAGGAGGACAACGAAGAGGCTGTCGAGGACGACGACGAGTACTCGGACGAGGACGAGATGGAGGGCCAGCGCACGCGCAGGCAAAGCGATGTTGACATGGAGTAAAGGCCGCCCAACCCCCCCATTCGCATATTCTTGTTCAATTCAACTTTCACACTTCCCCCTCCACCGTCATCGCCTCAACGCAAACCTCAACCGCCCCCTCCCTTCCCCCTTGTCATGAACGTTTCCGAATCAACACAAAGCAAAGCAGCAAATCACAAGTATAATTCGATAACCCTCGGCACTGGTCCTGCCATGGCATTTTCAAATGTCAGGATGCGTGTGTGCCCCAACCATCTCATTATCCACCGTGACCGTGGCCGTGAGCGTGAGACACCAACCATCAAGCCTCGCGCAGGGCCGCTCGCAAACGCAAACAACAACACCTGCAGTGTACCACCATAGTCTTGGCACCTGGCCCGCTGCGAGTATCCGTTTTTCTTTTTGTGAACGGTTATCGCGGCCCAGGAAGTGTATCTGTTGGAGAGCATGGATCGTGTGCAACGAAGCAGCGGAGCAGCGAAGCAGTGAAGCAATGTGGGCAGAAGGCGTAGCAGTAACCGCCGCCGCAGCGGTGACAGCCACGTTCACAGCAGCAGTAACAGCGGTGACGGCCGAGTCCATGTGTCAGCAGGGCAGGCACGTTGAGATAACGCTGCGGGGCCGACTAGGGAGCAGTTCTGAAGCCCGAGTCTGTCGTGGAGGTTGCTAGACGAGTGCATGACTTGCGTTTAACTTGCGTTTAACTCGTCTCAGTCGTCCGCGGCTTGGGTCGGTATCATATGTTGTCGCAGTTGACCGCTGTCTGCTGGTCCGTGTTGTGTAACGGCAGAGTGGCCAAATCGGGTTGTAATGAAGCTAACCGCGGGCATGTCCGACATTAGCTTGAAGCATTAGAATACTGATCCGCCCTACCGGACGGGCCGGCCTTATTTTTCCGTTCAACCAGGTCATGCCTGTGAGGGTGCTAGAGCCGAGCCGATGGTCTGGGATAGCGGCGTTGGCTGGCTGGCTGGCTGGCTCGGTCTGCCCGAGTCGAGTCTGGACGTCTGGACACCGGCGGCTGGAATCTCCCTCTCCCTCGCGGACTGATCTTTAAACATCTCAATAGTCTCTTGTTTCCTTTCCCCCACACACACTCACCACTCCTCTCTTTCTCTCGTCCCAAAAAGACATGACCCGTCTCCTTGCGTCCCTCTCGCGCGCGGCCCGTACTGGCGCCGCTGGCCCCCTCCGCTCGGCGCTGCCCCGTGCCGCCGCTGCGCGCCCCGCCCTCGCTGCGTCGGCCGCCCCGCGCCTCGTCGCCCTCAAGCACTCGGTCCCCGTCCACGATGTCATGACTGGCGAGCTCATCTCGACCCCGGACATTGATGTAAGTAGCAATTGGCATTGTTGGCCCGACTTTTTTGTCAGGATGAGGATGGCAGGGCGCATCATTGGGACGAGGTCACGCGTGCGCGCGCGACATGGCGAGACCCGAGAGGTTCGGTGGGCATGCGCCGGCCGGATCCCGCGGGCTCGGTTCAATGGTGACGAACCACCCTTGACTTGACTCGGTCACTCGACCTTTTCGTCAACTGTACAACACACTGTATACGACGATGCGCCGCGCCATCAGCACCTCCGCCTCTGCGCTCCGCAGCAGCCGTTCTGCGCAGCTCCAGCTCCCCTCGCTGGGAGCTGTGGCACGACGCTCGTTTGCGACCTCGTCCTCATCCTGCCAGGCAACCCCAGCAACACTCTCTGACTTGCAGGTGTCCCAACTCCAGGTCGAGTTGACCAAGAACCCCAAGACTCGCCCGCCGGCGTCCAAGCTCATCTTCGGCCACACCTTCACCGACCACATGCTCACCATCCCCTGGAGCGAGTCTACTGGCTGGGGCGCTCCCGAGATCAAGCCTTGTGAGTATGGAGCAAAAGTTGGCGCGAGGACGAGTCCTCCAGTCGCGTCCTGTGTGCTCCTGTGTGCACAGATCACAGTACCACAGTGGCAGGCGACGCAGTCTCATGTGCCCCGACGATCGTGTCTGCTGCCATGAAAAAACAGTTCCAGCTGACCTCCCCCCTCAGACCAGCCTCTCTGCCTCGACCCCTCGGCGACCGTCTTCCACTACGCCTTCACCCTCTTCGAGGGCACCAAGGCCTACAAGGACAACGAGGGCACTGTGCGCCTCTTCCGTCCCGACATGAACATGGCCCGCATGAACCGCTCGGCTGCCCGTATCGCTCTGCCCACCTTTGACGGTGAGGCGCTCACCGAGCTCATCAAGAAGCTCGTCATGATCGACTCGGAGTGGATCCCCAAGGAGAAGGGCTACTCGCTCTACATCCGCCCCACCATGATCGGTACCCAGAACGCGCTCGGCGTGGGACCCTCGTCTGACGCTCTCCTGTTTGTCATTTGCTCGCCCGTCGGCCCTTACTACGCCTCGGGCTTCAAGCCCGTCCAGCTGTACGCCACCACCGAGTTTGTGCGCGCCGCTCCCGGCGGCACCGGCGGCTACAAGCTTGGCTCCAACTACGCCCCCGGTGTCGTGCCCCAGGCTGCTGCCGCCAAGGCCGGCTACAGCCAGAACCTCTGGCTCCTCGGCGACGAGCACGCGCTCACCGAGGTCGGCACCATGAACCTCTTTGTGGCGTTTAAGAAGCCCGACGGCACCATCGAGCTCACCACCCCTCCCCTCGCCGACGTCGTGCTCCCCGGTGTCACCCGTGACTCGGCGCTCAAGCTCGCCCGCGACCACGCCGCCGGCAAGATCAGGATCCCGGGCTTCCCCGAAAAGCTCGAGGTGTCGGAGCGCAAGCTCGTCATGGCCGACCTCGTCGAGGCCGAGAAGAACGGCACCCTCGTCGAGGTGTTTGGCACCGGTACCGCCGCCATCGTGTCGGCCGTCGACAAGATTGGCTACCTCGGCCGCGACATTGTCATCCCCTGCGGCCCCGCCGGCCAGGGCATGGGCGACATTGCCAAGGGCGTGCTTGAGACCTTGCAGGGCATCCAGAGCGGCGAGCTGGAGAGCGAGTGGGCCGTCATTGCCAACGACAGCGCTTAGGACAGCGTTGTTGTTTGGCACAGGTTATATTAGTAGTTTTAGCACACAACCAAAGGGCCCATCCATAGCCATATACCTCGGGATTTGATGAAATAGACAACACATTTTGGTCACCGTTGCGGCAGGCGCACGAGGCGAGCTTGGCTTGGTAACAGGAGTGCGTGATACTCACACGACGTGTCGATCACGGCTACTCAGTCATGGCGCACGCTGATCACTGGATCACTGTGGCACATGGCGCTCGCTGATCGCTGTGGCACACGCTATACTCTGTCACACGCTACTCTGTCACGACGCAGTGATATACATTAAAGTCTACGCTTCTTGCTATTACACAACCGATTGTTCTACACTGTCGCCTAGTAGGGAACGAGACCAGCGAGCTTCTTGGCGCGCTCCGAGAGCACAGGCAGGCTGCGCGGTGCGGTACGCTCGCCCTCCTCAATGTTCCAGTGGGGCTTGTACCTCGCGGCGTTGATACGGAACTCGAGCGGGTCATGCGACGTGCCCCAGTGCTTGGCAAAGCACTCGCGCTTGGTCTGGAGCTTGTCGGGCTGCATGTCCTTTGCGGGCTTGTAGCAGACATAGGTGGCGACGCGGGGCTCGGAGCCCTCGGCCGCGGCGCCATAGTGGATCGTGCGCGAGTCCCAGAGAATCAGGTCGCCGGGGCCGGCCTCGACCTTGACCCACTTGCAGCCGCGGTCGTAGAACCACTTGAGCGTGTCCTCGTTGTGCGCCCACCAGTCGGCCGTGGGCCAGCCCTCGGCGGGACGCAGGTCCTGGTGCGTGGCAAAGTACTCCTCAAAGAGGGGCATCGAGCCCTCGAGCACAGTCAGGCCGCCGTCCTTGGGGCCGTTCGGGTACAGGTTGAGGATACCTTGGATGCAGTGGCGGAAACAGCGGGTGGGCGACTGGTCGACGTGCGGCCAGGGGGCGACGCGGTCGCCGTTCAGCTCGTCCTTGGGCAAGGGGAGCGAAATGTTGACGCTGTCGTACGAGACAATGAGCTCGTCGGTGCCCCAGATACGTGCAAACGTGTCCACAACACCAGGCTCAGAGCGCGCGTCCCACGCAAACTGCTCGTGGGCCACACCGAACCGGTGGTACAGGCCGCCCTTGTCGAAGAAGGGCACATTGTCAATGTGCCAGGTGCTCCGGTCGTCGCCCTTGAAGCCTGCCAGGTGTCAGTGGACCGTCCATGTGGTTGGGCCAAAGCCTCTAGATCTAGACTCACCCTTGCCAAACGACTCGAGCCACTGGTACATCTCGTTGACGTAGTACTGTGCCCTCTCGGGCGAGATCACGCTCTTGACAACAGCGTACTGTGGCAAACACGTCAGCTGCCACCCACACAGACGTTCATTGATCGCTACTCACACCCTTGGTCTCGAGGCCGGGGAAAGCCTCGACGGCAGGCTGGGTGCTGCCGCGCAGCTTGAGGGTGGGCTGCGCGGTCGAAGCCGAGGTGGTGGCGGTAGCAGTCTCGACAGTCATGGTTCGGGGAGGTAGAGTGTGTGTAGTGTGTAGTGGTGTGGTGTGGTGTGGTGTGGTGTGGTGTGGTGTGGTGTGGTGTGGTGTGGTGTTGTGTGGTGACTTTATCGCCTTTGCGTGGGTTTCACTGAACACTGCGTTATCGTCTTGTCTCTTCTCTCCCCTCCCCTTGCCTTTATAACCAACCTGCATCCTGCAGCAACCGCTCAACTCCGCCTCGCAGGCCAAGGCAACACAGGGGGGGAAATGGGCTCGGTGTAATTGTAAAGGCGGGAGAACGGTCTTTTTTGCGGGGAAAATGTGCGGCCCGAGCGTTTTGGCCCACCTTTTCAAACCCCTCGCCTCTCGTCCGCTGCTTAGACTGCTTTTGATCCTTCCGTCTGTAGCCGTGTAGCCGAGGTCCACCAACGGCGTTGAGCCGTTTTCCCCGCATTGTGGGCCAAAAACATCAACAGCAGTACAGGAGTTTGGTTTGGCGCAGTCAGGAAGGATGCGCCTTGCGGGCGATGGCGACAACCTCTGCCAAAAGCCTGTCATCGCTCACCAGATTGGTAGTGTCCTGCACCACCCACTGGCCACAGTCTTGCATTCGCTGTTTGTTTGCTGCAGCCGAGGGACCAAGGGGGCCAAGAGCATGCCAGCTGGCCTGCTTTGCGCAAACCCCGTGGCCCGGTGCATTGATGGGGATATCTCGGAGGCAGTACAGAAAGGCACACCCTCCAGAAATGTCCGTGATTCTCAAAAAGAGAGTCGGTCGGCTATGGCCGCCGTGAGCTCCTCACAGTAGTACCACAATCCCACAGCAGTATCATCGTCAACAGCAACAATAATGTCCGTGGGGGGTGCGATAACGGCCCGGTTGTTGCTCCTGGGCCCCGGATGTTGCTCCTGTTCACAGCAGTGCAAGGCCAGAGGCCACGGCCCACAGCGCGGTCCAGCAACCACCACACGCAAGTGAAGGTCATGGCCGCCATCGGTCCATTGATCCGCAACGCGCAAAGAGACCGTGGTCACGAGGCGCAGAGAACAAGGTACAAGGCTTGGCCAACTGTGTCGTCCCCCATTCACCGGCCACTGGCCACTGACATGTTGCAAAGCAACAAGAAGAATGTCCTATGTCGCTCTGTTTTTTTTTTTTTTATTCAGAATCGACCGCCGCAGTGGACTGAACGCAAACTGACGCGCGTGACGCGCATTCACGACGACAGATTTCCCGCACGTCGTCACCGCACCCACTGGTCCGTTTATGCGATGTTGTCCCGTGGCCCGTCCGTCGTCGGCGGCTTAGGACTACTGCCAAGTTTGTCCGCATGCCCATATTGTCCGTCGCGGCTGGTGACGATGCTCGAGGTCTTGGCCGGGCGGGCGGGCGTGTGGAGGCGCGCCATTGCATGCGACGGTGACGGTGATGACGATGAACCAAGGAAGCAACACAGTAAGTGGCGGGCAGGCATGTCCCTCTCTCTGCCAAAACCCCACCTCGAAAAGTACCCACACTGCCACCAAGCTCCAAGTCCCACTACCACATCCCCATGCCCCCCTCCCGCACCCCCCGCTCAAGACTGCCCAGCGTCGCGGAGTTGCGTGCAGACTCCTAGTAACATCCTGTCATTGTTCGCGCGCGGTGGGTACAGAAGGGGGAAAAACGATGGTTGCGCTGGCTATAGTGGTGTTACAGACGGCAACAAAAAGTGTCCATATCGCTGATCATTGAAAGTCATACGTGCGTGCGCTACTCGCGTGGGGTCGGTGGTGGTGTGTTTGTGTGGGGTGTGCTGTACCTGGAGCTAGGCGAGAGCGAGTGTGTGTGTGTGTGTGTGTGTGTGGAGAAAGAGAAAAGAAAAAGCGAGAGAGAGAGAGAAGAAAGAACAGGTCCCAGTGTATATCCGTTTTTTGTGCTCGGTTTACGACGAGCAGGTGGGGATGGTGATGTTCTTGAGGTTGCGGTCCGAGTCGAAGAGACCCCAGAAACCCTCGACACCTCCGTACTCGACGTCCTTCCACTCCTCGTCAAAGGGCTCAAAGTAGAAGTATGCGGTGCCGTTGGTGTTGGCGGCGCAGACGTAAGTGTCGAGGAAGTACTGGAGGTTCTCAACGGTGGCGTCGGCGGTCGAACGGTCGTCATCGGTGTTGACCTTGACACCGTGGCCCGAGGGCCAGCCAGTTTCAGCAATGGAAGTGGCGGGCTTGTTGGTGGACGCCTCAGCGGGGGCAACGTCGTTGGTCTCAAAGTACAGCCAAGTCCAGCCGGCGGCGTCCTCAATGGTAACGTTGCCGAACCAGGGGTGCACGTTGGCCATGAAGTAGTCGACGTCCTCGGCGAGGGTGGTGGACATGACGGAACCAGCGTCACCAGTGCCGACAGGAATGTGCTTGCTGAGGGTCATGTTGAGGAGGGTCTCGTTGAACGAGGTAATCTTCTTGTCCAGGAACGTGAGGGCGGTGGTGTACGTCGAACCCGAAGTCACCGAGCCAGCCTCGTTGAGAATGTACTCGTTGCCCACGGCGATACCCTCGACCATGTCGGCGCCATACGTGTTCAAGGCGTCGGTGATGGCTGCGACTTGGACGTCGAACGCAGTGTCGTTCGAGTCGACGTAGATGGCAGGGTAGATGGTCATGTTGACCTTGGTGTCCTGGATAGCCTGCATGACGAGAGCAGTGGTGTTGCAGTTTGCCGAGTAGAGACGGAGACGGGTGGTGAGCTGCGAGAGGATCTGAATGTCCTTGGTAATGTTCACCAGCATCGCGTCGCTGTCACCACAGTAAGGAGGGATACCACCAACCGGGGTGTAAGCCATGCCGTAGAATACGTTGTGGAACCTAGAGTCCTTGGTGAAGTCGGAAGGGTCGGACGAGCTTGACGTGGTTCCGTTGGTAGAATTCGACGACGAGTCGGCCGACGACGACGACGAGCTGCTCTTCTTGCCGACGCTCACACCGACACCGACACCGACACCAATGGCAATGAGCAGGAGGAGGATACCACCGCCGATCCACCACTTCTTCTTGCTGCTGCCGCTGGCACCCGCGCCGTCGTAGCCCTTGCCGCTCGAGGTGCCGCCGTAGCCGTCGCCGTAGTTGGCACGAAGGCCGGTGTGGCCCTCGTTAATCTTGCCGCCGTCCATACCCCAAAGCTGGTCCGCAGTCTGGCCCTCGCCGCGGTCGCCGCTGAAACCGTGGTTCTGGTTGGCTGCGGCGTAGGCTCCGTAGCCAGCCGCGCCTGCAGCACCGCCAGCAGCGGCACCCGCGCCAATCTGGCCGTAGCCGCCGCGCTCGGGACGACCCTGGGAGTACATGGAGCCTTGCTCAGAGGGGAGGAGGTTGTTGGAGGGCTGGGGGGAAGGGCGGTCCGTGAAGGGGTCTTGGTAGTTGGGTCCGCGGCTTGGGATGCTGCCGAGTTCTGGCGGAGGTGTGAGTGGGGGGTGGTCCAAAGGAGTGTAAAGGAGAGAGAGGGAGTGTGTGTGTGTGTGTGTGGAGAGAAAGAGAAGAAGAGACGTAGGAGGGACACGTTCGAAACGAAGAATAAGAACGGGAGGGCCCGCGACCACGCCGTGGGTGTGCACCACCAGAATAGATCCTTCGGTCTGCGTGCGCAGTCTGGTTTCTCCCCGCAATAGCCTGCAGGCCTGCGCGCGCACGGGGACGCGGGGTAACACAGCACAGCCATTGCGCAGCGCCCACTGGCGGAAGACCGTCCAGGATCCAACGTTGCTCCCTCATCGTCTAGTGGCGCGTCAAACGGACGCGTCAAAAGAGTTGAGGCCAAGAGGTATCCCTGCTTGGAATCGCAACCCCAGCGTCTGCCCAGCCCTCGGCGCCCAGACAGTGCGATGCAATGCCAGTAAACAAGAGGCAGCAGCGGTATACACCACCCACACTGTACCCGTGACCCGGGTCGGGTTGACCAGGACGGAGCCCGGGGTGGCTGCTGCCGTGGCGCGAAGGACATGGCGCGCATGGCGTTGCGGGGACTCGCAGCCACATCAAACCACGGCCGCAGGCGTGGCCGAAGCAGTTTGTGCACACCAAAAGGGACCCACCCAGACTGCGGCTGTCCCAATAAAACGCGTCCAGTCCACAAGTGCATGCACTTGTGCACTCGCAAGGGATCGATTGGGTCCAACGCGCTACGCACTGGTGGCTCGGGCTCGGCTGCGGTCGTGGGATCGTGTGGGTCGGACTATCGGAATGTGCCCAACCCCCGTCGCCTTTGAACCCTCCCCGCGTCGCGATCGCGCTCGCGCTTCCGGCAGGGCCCGTTGCCCGCCTATACCAGCTGCCAGCATATGCCCGCGCGCAGAGAGAGAAAAAAGCGCCCATTTCAGGTGTCTCAATTGGGGCCGTGGGTCATGAACTAGCAGGAGCGCTGACCCATGATGGGCCATGGGTGTGTGTGGGTGTGACGAGGATCGCAGATCGGACCTCGCCGCAAGAACAAACCCATGTCCCACCGGACACGCGTGCCGGGCCCTTGCGGTGACCAGGAAAAACGCATTTTGCAACAAAAGCCCCGAAACCATAACAACCTGGGCAAGGATGAATGGGAGAGGCGATGCTGCTGGTCCTGCGTTTTCTCCCTGCACACAAGCCAAATGCACAGACTGCACCGCAAAGCAAACAGATCCCCATGTCGAAAAAAGGACACAAGATCCCTCTCTCCAGCAAAGAGAGATCCAAAGCGATGAGAAAGACACTCCCCCAGCCTCACGCATCCTTTCTTCACAGCTGAACCGAGAAGCACTGTACTCACCATGGTTCTCGTCGAAGCCTGGTGTCGTGTTGCCGCTCTGGCCATTGTTGAAGCCGGGCACAGCGGCGTAGCGCTGCTGTTGTGCGGGAGCTTCCCACGACATGCCTTGGGACGCCATGGTGACCGGGGGAGGGGGGTTGCTGCCGGAGTGCTGTAGAGGGGGTGGGGATGGGAGGTGTAGAAAGGCGAGAAGAGAAGAGACGAAAGGGAGGAAGAGGAAGGAGGAAGAGTGTACAAGAGACGAAGAATGGACGCTGGTTGTTGCCGATGCAAGAGTGAAGAATGAGGGCTGGGGGGGGCGCGTGGCGGGCGATGGGCGTGCGCGCGGGGCAAGGCGCCGTATATGCTGTGCGCCGTGGGAGAGGGAAATTGGCCTCTTCTCTTTGCCGTCGCCCTGGCTCTGGCGCGCGCTGGCATGCTGGCGTGAGGTGTCTCGCGTTTTTCCCTGGGCGGGTGTCTCGCTCGTTTGCTTCCACTCTCTCTCGACCATCCCAAGTGCCATAAGCCAGCCCCAGCCTCTGCATGCATGCGTGCATCGAGGCATGCCCAAGCTCTCCGGTCTCACCCCTCTCTGCTTTCTCCAACCGACCTGCCATTTCCCATAATCCCACGTCGTACCTTTTACATTGGCGCATACTGTACTGTAAGTGCTCTGCAGTACTACAGTCCTTCTCCCGTCGTTCCTGTGACGGATCCACCAAACCAACAACATCGCAGCGCAGCACTACTCTGTGTGTTGTTGTGTCAGAGCTCTCACCTCTCACCTCGTTTGAATAAGAACTTATACACTGTTTTGCCGCCTCACGACCAACCCACACAACGTTCCCGCCCAGCCGTCCGACTTGGACTGTGCAATTCTCGGCCGCCTCCATCATGCTCAGACGTTCAGACGAGCGGGGAACACGTTTGGGCCGACTTTTTACAGTACTGACCAGAGGAGCCAGCCATACACAGGAACTGTTCAAGAAACACGCCCTTGCTTGGTCATGCGCGCAGGAATGTCGACGTCAGAAGCTGCAGGGATCCTGTGGGCACATCCTGGCGCCGGTGTCCTGCGCCTGCGATCCTGCGAGCGTCCTGACAGACAGCTGACCCGCCTTTGCCGCGCCGCAGCGCCATGTCCTTTGGGGTGTACAGAGCAAGGTTGTTTGTTGTGTTCCCAGGTCCCCCCGGGTTGCTCGCATCGGTCGTCTAACCCTGCCGCCCTGCGCAGCAGCTCAGCAGCAACCCGGTTTAGCCACTGTTTATCAGCTTGCGAGAGATGGCTTTTAGAAAGAGACACAGAAATAAGAGATATAAAAAGACGATCAATTAAAACGCCGAAGACGGTCAAAGACGACGCGAGTGCTATTTCTTGCCGCCGCGTGTTGTCCGTTTATAGCAACACACACACAATTCACGAAACGCGACACGGGATCCCTATACAGTCCCAACTGACTGTTCTGTGGAGTCTTTCTTCAGCAACGAAGAGCGTGGACACTGCTGTCAGCCCTCCCTGGACTGCTTTGCTGATGCTGACAAAATGGGGGCCCCCAGACACGCGCCGTGCCTCGACACCCGACCCGAAAGACGCAAAAGCGCAAGGACCCTCAAACCGTCTCTCTGCGATCTCTGCGCTACGGATGGACCCAAGGATCCCAAGGATCCCAAAGGAGGAAGGACGCGGTGTCTTGAGCCCCCATTGACCTGCAGGCAAACGCAGCAACGGCTTGGGGACTGTGCGCGGGTCGGTGGTCAAGGGAAGGTAAGGGGGCAGGTGTCGTCTCGGCATCTTGGGCCGTCCATGGGCCGTGCACACGAAAGGCCGGTCCTGGCGTCGCACGTCTCATGAATGTTTGCAAGTGGTGTGGTGGGTGAGAGATCAAGAGAGAGTGGCACGTTCGTGGTGTCGATCGCACAGGAATGCAGAGACGTGCCGGCCGATGTGTACTTTTTGCACACGGAACCCGGCCGCCGCGACCATCAAGTTGTCCGTTCTCTACCCATCGACTGGAGTGGTACATTTGGCTCGCCAGCTCGCCAGTCAGACTCAGTATTAACTAACGCTGTAACATACTGCTGCCTTGATACATACGCCACCGCCAACGACCCGAACCGTAAACAAAGACAAGCTCTGCCACTCGCGTGAATCGAGGGCTGCAGAGCTAGTCCGGAAAGCAAGGCGGTACAATTACAATACGCTCGCTCCACAAGAAGGGAAAACAAAAAAGAAGTTTGCGTCCAGTCCGCCGTGTGTCGTGTCGCGTCGCGTCGCGTCGCGCGTCTCTGTTGTATGCACCCTGAACAAACGTGAAAGTGTCTCCAGCGAAAGTGTATCCGATACGCGCTTGTCACAGTTTGAGGCCGAGCCGCGAGCAGCAGACGAGACCGATCGTGTGTGGGTTGCTACCGAGTCAGTGATCAGTTTCAGGTAGGGTACGCCCTGCATCGTCGCTTCAGACATGTGCCTCACCTCGAGTTGCTCGGGACCTTCTTCCCCCCCTCCATCTCACCACTGCGCGCCCATTGGAGTCTGAGAAAACGACGCGATGCCTCCGACGGCACAACTGCCAATGTCAGCAAACAACCCACTCGACCCAGAGGCCAGAGCTGTCTGGAAACTGGCCCCCTTGAATCCTGTATCCACCTCCAGAAGTACTCACGATTCACGCGTCGGGAGGCGACATGCCACTGCCATTGGTGTCCGTGCCCGTGCCCATGCCCACGCCCACACCCACGCCCGAGCCTACGCCCGTGCTGCCGGACGCACTGCCAAAATCGACAGACCCCTGGTGGTCGTCCTCGGCAAGCGTCATTGCGAACAGGGCGAGGATCTCGTCCGCGTCCATCTCGTCCATGTTGATATCGCCGACGTTGAAGCTCGTGGCGGGGGCGGGGGCCGGGGCGGAGACGGGGACGGGGGTGGTGTTGGGGTGCGCTTCGGCGTTGACGGCGGGTTTGGCCATGCCATTGGCGTTACAGTTCTCGTCAGTGGCGATGGCGAAGGCGCCGGCGCCGGCGCCGGAGTGCTCGGTCCAAGTCACCAGGGCAGCGGGCGACACGTCCTCACGGCCACTCTTTGCGCTGCCACTTTGCTGAGCGAGACCCAAGGGAAGTGGCTGGGCGAACGACGGCGTTGTTTGGCCCAACGAGCCATTCAGCATGGGCCAGGACACCGTACGTGGCATCGGCGGTGGGTGCGGAGCGCTGGAGACAGCGAGTTCGGCCGTGCCGAGACTCATGGCGCGGAGGAGGCCTGGCGGCGGGGGTGGTGCGAGGTGGTGGTACGCTGGGGTGAATGGCGAGTGCGCGTCGACCGTGGACATGTGGCCCGGCCACGCCGAGCCGCCGCTGTGGCTGTGCGTACTCGCCGTGGTTGGGCTGGGCGAGATGGGCGACTCGACGACAGACCACGCAAACAGGGCCGAGGTCGGTGTCTGCACCGTCTGCGGGGTATATGGGTGGGTGGGTGCCGCTGCAACTGATGTGGCGGACTGGGCAGGGTGGCAGACGGGCTCGTGTGACTCAAGCTGCAAGTGTAACTGATGCTGCTGGCGCCTCTCGTGCTGTTGCTGGTCGACAGGCTGGGGAGGCAGCGCCGGGAACGTAAAGTCCGTCGAAGCGGGCTGGTGGGCTGGAAGCTGCTGGGGGAGTGGGACCGTCGCGGCGGGGATGGGCAGAGGTGGCGGGTGAGGACGCGCGCCGTCCGGGTGGGTCGTGTATGGCGCCGAACGGCGGCGGCCGAGGACCTGTTCGGCCGGTGCACCCTCTGCAAGATTGTTCAGCAAAGCAAAGTTCACGTCAGCGCTGACAAAAGGTACTCACCCATGGCGTACAGCCTCTTGCGCCTCTTGGCGCCGACGCCGCTGCCAGCGCTCGCCTCGCTGTCGCGCCTGCTGCCGGCACCCGCGTCGCTACCGCGACGAGCGCCTGGACGGGGACACGACCCAGGTGCGAGTCCGAGTCCGACGCCAAGCGATCCGTGGGGGTGTGAGGCAGCGTCGCTCATACGCCGCGGGCTCGTGCCAGCTGAGACTGTACCAGCTCCGCCCACCGACGTCGAGCTTGCGCGCCTCATGTGAGTGAAGACACAACGCTTGTGGCGGCGGATACACGCTGTACAGGGCTCGGAGCCCGAGCATTCCTCGCCGTTACGCCGGCTGCAAAAGGTAAGCAAGCCATAAGCGACAGGTTAGCCGATGAACATACCATGCCTGACAGCTGTGGTGGGGTGGCAGTGCGTGGTGAGCTTGCGACGGCGCGCCAGGTGCAGGGGCATGTGGCGACATTGGAGGAAGAATGTCGCTGCTGGCCGGTGCCGAGTTGGGAACAGAGAGCTGGGGCAAGAAGTTGGCTTGAGGCGGGACAGCAGCAGCAATGTGGTAAGACATCCTGGGTGACATTTGGGCAGCGTGGTGGGTGTGGTGAGCCGTATAGCAGTCACTCGTCGTCGAGTGAGGTGGGATTGACTTTGGGTGTGGGCGTGGCAGCGGCGGCACTGGAGCGCGCACTCCAATACTGTGGTGGGTGTGGACTGGGGAGCCGACACTGGCAATGGCACCCATCACTCGTTGCTCGGCGGCCGTGCGCGGCATATCACGCAGGTCCGGGAGGGTGTTGCGCCTCGCAAAGGTGTGCACGGGGATTGTGGCGGGTGGTGACATGGAAGACGCGCTGGACGAGGACTGGAGGGAAGAAGTCGGTGTTTGATGCTCTGTTTGCGACGTGTTCAGCCCCGGCGTGTGAGGAAATGGGTGTTGGCAGCATGTCTCTTGCTGACCATGCTGAGGAGCTTGAAGTTGGAGCGGAGGGGGCCGGTGTGGAGGACGCCCAGCTTGCGCCCGCGCCTTGCGGTCCCTCGCGTGCTTTGGCTGAGTGGTGACAGTAGACTGCATGTGTACATCCCATGACGAGCCCAGCGATGGAGAGGACGACATGGCAGTTGTCCCAATGCCAAAAGTGGTGGCCGGCGTCGTGGGGAGTCCGCGAGGACCGGCTTTGGCTGGAGAGAGTTCGAGGGGAGACATGGCCCCGTCCCAGATGACGGATGGTGCGAGGGCCACGGGTGCTGGGGCGCGCGGGAGCGTCACGGACACCTTTGGAGAGGGATGTGGGTGTGGGTGTGGGTATGTAAACCCATGAGGGAGGGCTCTTGGAACTGTTGAGGGCATGGTGTAGAAGGAGGCTGTGGTGCGAGCCGTAGGTGGCATGTCTGGGAGGTGGGTTGCGTGGTACTCCCAGTGCGGAGGCGATGGGGCGGGTGCCAGGGATGTCGTTGGTGGGTGGGGGTGAGAGTGAGGGTGCGGTGGGACGACAAGCGGGCGGGGGAACACGTACGGGGTTGTGTCCATGATGACTTGTGTAACTCTTTGAGGAGACAGGTGAGAAGGGGAGAGAAGACGAGGAGGCTGGTTGGTATATGGTCGAAACGAACGAGACGCGTCACACACCACCAACACACTCTTTGCCTCTCCAAACGCGCTTTCCGCGTCTCTGTCCTTCTCCGTATTTACAGATCACAGAAATTCACAGACGGTGCAGCGCACGGTTCAGCCTGCTCCCAAGTCTTGGCACACGACGGGAGACGCGGCGCAACGATGATCCAGTTTCAGCGGCGGTCTCCGCTCTAACCATGTCCCATCCCCGTTTGACAGTCTAGAACCGCTCTTGCGACACAAGACCGCATGCTACGCTTCACACGCGAGACGCTACTCGCTGTTCGTCGCATAGTACCCCTGCTCCAACACCCCAAGAATGCAACCAGTAAATCCAGTAAATCCAGCGCAAATTACTCACACGCTCTAGCTGCCACACTAGCGCCTGGATTTGCCTCCAACATCGCAGCTTGTACGCTTGTCGATCGATCCTTTATACGGCGACTGCGATCTTTGCCTATGACGTCGACATGTACACCCACAGGCCACAAGTCCGAGCGCCCGCTATGCGTGGCGGGCAGGAGAAGCACACCAGTGGCCAGCGGCGAGTGCCGGCCAGCGGCGGGTGCCGACGAGCGGCGGGTGCCGCGGACGTGACAGTGTTCTCAGTCGCATTCTCGACACCGGGAGCAGAGCCATGACCAGCTCAAGGGCGTCGGGGACAGTGCCATGTGCCTCACGCTGGGAGATGGTGTTGTCTGCACGCCGTTGTCGAATTCGTGTTGCAAAGTGGCACCTCTGTTTGACCTAGCGGGATGCGTCCGAGTTTTAGCGGCTATCATGCTGTGCCATTTGTCAAGGTAGTTGGCAGTCACTACCCCTTGGGGGTCAGAGAGGTCAGAGATGCCCAGGTATGTACCAGCGGCCGTTCGCCAGCGAGGAATTGATGGAGACGGAAAACAAGAGATGGGAACAAGATGGCCGCTGTCTTATTGGGGACTGGGTTGGCGGCTGTCGTCCAAGAACGGTACTGCCTCTACATTGTGTGAGGAGTTTTGCGATGCATGCATGCACCCTCGTTCTTGTCTACCCTTACCTCCTAGAGTACGCAATGCATCCGGCAACCGAGGGACTCGACTTGTCAGTGCCCACAGAAACTCAGGTAAGGCAGCGCCACACCGTCCATTGTACCGTTGTACGCGGCGCCGCGCACATTGAAACGAAGCAACAGTAGTGTTTAGCAGGTGAGAGGGGGCCTGGCCGGACCGTGCGCCGGCGTGCGTGCATGCCAAGAGTGAGGACGCCAAGACCTTGCTGTTATACTTGATGGTGGCTGTCTCGCAGAATCCACGACGCGACATGCATGATGGTGGTTGTTCGTTGGGGGAAGGGGAGGGGGGCCGATGGATTGCGGTGCAGAGGAGACTGGCAGGTGGTAGGAAAAAAAAGAAAAAAAAGAGCATATGACGCGTTCCAAGCGCTCGGAAATAGAACACCGTGTAGACGGCCAACAAGGTTTTGTATGACGGCGAGAGACCTGTCTGTTCAACGGGTTGTGGGGGCCCGTGCGCCTGTTTTGGGATACAGCAAAAGCCCTGGTTATATGGGCTAGCGCGCGCGCGCGGAGAACAGCGAAAAGCGAGAAGAGCGAGAAGAGGGCGCGCATCGCCTCCTGGCATCGCTCCGCTTCTCCGTTCGCTTCTCGTCACCGCTTCCCACCTCTTTCCTCTCCTCCATCGTGCGCAGGCCGCAGTCTGTCTCGTACATTACATCCACCCACACCCTCCCATACACCCACGTACACACCCTGTGCACGCAACACACTTGGCCGCAGTCAGTCGCCACCGCACTGCAGCGCATCACACACCCCTCCGCGCACACAGCCAAGACGCGAGACCCTTTCCCTCTCCACACCACCCCCCCGTCATTTACCTTCCCGACACTCCCCTCCGCCCCCCCGGTGTTTCAACCCAGTGCACTGTACCTCTTCACCACCCACACGCGCCGAGATCCCAGTTCTGAAAGTTCAACACTTCTCTCTCTCTCTCTCACACACACACACATACAGAGAGACCTTGTTCTCATTCACCTCGCACTCGACCGTGTTGCTTTAACCCAGCGTTCATTCCAACCCCTGGCGGGCAGCAACCTCAACAACAACACCACCACCACCACCACCAACCCCCGACATGGCGTCCCATACCTTTCCGCCCAACGCGGCGAACGTGGGTTACGCGTACAGTAACGAGGTGGAGATGCAGTCCTCCCAGCCCAACCTACACCACCTGCATGGCTCTGCAGGCGGTCAACCGTCGTCCTCATCCGCGGGCGGCTACAACCCCGACGCCGGGTACAGCTACGTCGCACAGCCCTATGGCCGGGACCACAACGGCGAGCTCAAGAACCCGACCATCACGACCTCGCCGCCGGCAGCGAGCTACCCGGCCTACGCGCACTATGACATCCCAGACCGCTCACCAGTCTCCGCGTCAAGCGTGACGCGCGGGGGCGGTCTCGCAGGTGGCAAACAGGACGACGAGTACCCGGCAGGGTGGACCAAGGAGGACATGGAGGCCGAAGCCGAGTTTCTCAAGCGGGGGTTGATCGACTGGAAGACGATGCTCTCGTGGCGATACTGGATCCGAAAGGAGTGGTGGCGTGAGTACTGAGCGAAGCGGCAATGCGACGCGTGCGTGCGTGCGTGTGCTGACGATGATACAGACTACTACATCGCCCTGACGTTGATCCTCGTATTGGTCATTCTCATGACCGTATTCCACGACCAGATTGTCACCTGGTTGGAACCAGCAGCGCGCTGGATGCAAAAGTGAGTTGACACGCTCGTGACATAGCCTTGTAAACTGACAATCCAAAGCGTCACCTGCGGCTGGATCATCCCCATTGCCGTCCTGTTCATCATCTCGTTCCCACCATTGTTCGGCCACGAGATCGTGGCCATCATCTGTGGTCTCGTCTGGGGCCTCTGGATCGGGTTCGGCATTGTCGCCGCAGGCACCTTCTTTGGTGAAGTCGGCAACTTTTACGCGTTCAAGTACTGCTGCCGCTCGCGCGCAGAAAAGTATGAGAAGAAGAACATGAACTATGCGTGTCTCGCGCACGTCATGCGTCACGGCTCGTTCTGGCTCATCATCGCCGCTCGCTTGTCTGCCATTCCAGGCCACTTTACCACCGCCGTCTTCGCCACGTGTGGCATGAACATTTGGATCTTTATGATCGCGGCCATCCTGACGCTGCCCAAGCAGGTGAGTAATAGCAGCCAAATGTTGGAGCGTGTGGCTAACGATTCGCAGCTCATTACGGTTTACCTTGGTGTCCTCTTTGGCATGCAGAAGAACGGCGAGGGAAAGAGCACAAAGGACCGCATCATTTCATACTCTGTTCTCGCCATTGGCGTCAGTGAGTTAAACATATGTGTTCCTTTGCTAACTCTGACAGTTGTCACCGTCGGCGCGGCGTGGTACATCTACCACGAGATGCACAAGGTGCGCGTGGTTGTGTGGCGCAAGCAGCGTATGGAGCTGGCCTCGCGCGGCGTCTCGCTCAGCCGCCTCGAGTACGGCGGCAGCAAGCTCGACCGTGACCCCGAGGCGTTGGGCGACATGGACTCTGTGCGACCCATCCTCGCCCGCCAGCGCTCACACACGGGTGAGGCGCTCCTCGCCCCACCCGGCGACTCGCCCAACAACAACCGCCACAACAGCTTCCAGACATACCACACACCGTTTGACATTTCGTACAACAAGACAGGCGACATGTCCGTGTACCACCTGCCCGTCGATGCGGCAGACGACGCCGAGCAATCTGCCTATGAGCTGGAACGCGCAGAAGCCGACATTGCAGACAAGTTGCGCGCCCGCGCCTCGCAGCCCACTTCGCCCACCAAGGCCGCCACCGGCCGCGAGCCGCAGTGGCCCGCAGCCCAGCCCGCCAACCTCTACCGCGACCCGTCAACCGCGACCGTGTTCAACCGCCCACCGCCGCAGGCCATCCCAAGCCACTTCCCCGACGCAAACCCTTACGGTGCCGTGCCAAGCCAAGGTATGCCCAGCGGCGACCCCTACGACTACGAGACCGCGCAGGCCGCAGCCTCGCAGCAGCAACAGTACCAGCAGTACCAGTACCAGCAGCAGCAACAGCAGCAGCAGCAGGAGCAGCACATGAACCCGTACGGCCCCAGTGGCGGGTACAGGTAGTCGTGTGGGATGTGTAGCAAGCTGGCCCACCAAAAAAATGACTGGTCTCTTTTTTTATAACGTTATTTTACGTGTTTTTTAGATGTGATGTATGTGAACCCCATTTTGTCAAACGAGTTGGAATGCGTGTACGCTGGATATGGAGGCAGTACATCGTATGTGACGACTGTGAGCTTGACGCTGCTGTTGACATCACAAGCACATCCGATTAATGCGACGTCTCGTGCTGGGTTTCGGTGGTGAGTGGCGAAAAAAACACACTATGCCAGCATTATCAGGCTTACCGTCGAGAATCTGTATGGACTATGCGTTTCTCAACCACTACCGAAAACACACCATGTTAAGATACTAGACTTAACAGTAAGAATCTTACCGGTCTTATGTGTTTTTCTAGACTATGGCCCCGCTTTTAAAAAACACACAACGTCCCGAAATCACACTTGCCGCCGAGAGTCTTGTGTGGATAATGTGTTTCTCGTGTTTATCGACCGCCGCTGGGCGCAACGGACCGCACTGACCTTCATCTGGCCTCTGGCACCTTCCTCGACAAACACACACATCCTTCCACACACCTCACCTTCTCTCATCCTCATCCTCAACCTCAACCTCCTTTCACAGTATCACTCACTACTTCTTCTCTCACAAGATGCCTGGCTACAAGCGCGGTCGTTCCGACAGCCCCAGCGCCCAGACGGCTCCCAAGAAGACGGTAAGTGATGGATGCAAAGTGGCCAAGAGTCGCCACCCGCACCTGGACCGCACCCGCTGACCGCGTCCAGCTCCCCGCCGAGTCTGTCAACGGACACGCCGACGGACAGGTCAACGGACACGAGCAGGAGCAGCCCGCCACTACCACCACCAAGCCCGTCCCCGCCTGCGACCCCTTCATTGCCATGTCCCCCGAAGACATGGTCGCGCAGCTCACGCAGGCGGACAAGGTCGCCTTCCTCCAGCAATCGGCGCAGCGCGAGGCCACCGTCCGCTACGCCCACCTCGTGCGCGAGGGCGGCCTGCTTACCCGCCACCACCTCGAGTTCCTCGTCAAGGAGCGCGGCGGCGCGTACACGCTCCCCGACACGCCCCACCTGCTCGCGGAGCCTGTCAAGACCGAGCTGGACAAGTGGCTCGACGAGGTCAAGGCCGCGATCATCAAGCACCTCAACAAGGACCTCAACAAGGACAACGACAACGACATGGACGAGGATGAAGACGACGGCGAGGACGAGCAAAAGGGCGGCGACGAGGGCGGAGACAATGGTGAGGTATGCGTTACGTGCCGCACGCTGACGGCGTAGACCACAAGGGCGCTGCGGCTACTGCTGCCGCTACCGCTGCTACCGACGTTTCCCTTGCTACCGCCGCTGCGGCTGCCGCTGCGACTCTCGTTCTCGCCGAGGACGGCGGCAAGTAAAGTAGCCACAGTAACCAAGTACCTGTACATATGGAGGCGAGCGCGGGTGGCAGGTCTTTGTACAACCATTTCCGTACACTCCTACCGGGGTCCTCATGCATCCACCTGGGCCATGGCCCGTATGCCGACCACCATGTCGCGGTTGACAGGAACGTCTGCGTCGGTAACCTCCATTGTGCCAAGGCCATGTCTTGGGCCTTTCTTGATCGGTGATATCCGTGGCGTCGCGGTCGAGGCTGCCGGCGGTTTGATCACGAACCTGACCCCGAGCACCAACGCAGCATGGCCGAGCCGCGCCACCTGCGATACCGGTCAGATAACAGAAGCGAACAGGCGCGAGTGAGAATATCTACATGTGTGCATGGGTGTATGGGTGTCAAAATGTCTCCTGGGCAAGGGGAGAGTCTATGTGTTTGAACAGGCGCCACACGGCGTATCCTGCCGCGAGCGTGCCAACTGCCTGAGAGGGTGGTGTCAGCGATCACCTCCCAGCCGCCGAGGTTGTACCAGCCCAGCTACGTCGTCATCCTTGCACGATTCTCTCAGCTGCAATGGCATCTCTGCGGACGAGTAACAGGGAGGAAACACCACTCACAGTCAAGGCAAACGGCCACACGAGCGCCGGATCGTGCATAAGCGGCAGGAACAGCAACACCACACCGGCGCCCGTAGCTTGCATGAAGAGGAAGACGGCGGTGACGATGGATTTCAGGCCCGCTGGGTATGTCACATGTATATCAGCAGCAGCACGAGGAGGCCCTTAGCTGGTACATACGAGGGCTCATGGTGTATCCGAGCTCCATGGCCGTGACGACGGCGATGCTCTCTGAGAGACCGGTGAGGAGCGGCGCGGGGAGGACGAGCCACGCCGACTGCGTCGCGGGTAAGCTTGATTGGGCAGATTCAAAGCGGTACTCACCAGCGGGGACACGCCATCGCACGTCGTCGACTCGTACCCGCACGGCGAGGTGTGGTACACCTGTTCGAGGTCAGCTACACGTTTCGACGGAGGGTAGCTGGAACACACCTTGTACTGCAACACGGCGCACCAGGCCATCGCCAAGGCTGCGAGCCCAAAGCCAAACACAATACGCCGGATGGGGCCGAACGCAATTCGTCGTGCGTTGAGGTATGGGTAGACGATCTTGTTGAGGATGGGGATGGAGAGGACGATTGCAAGGGGGTTACTGAAGAGTCAGCTACGGAAGGCAATAAATAGCTCTACTCACGCCTTCTCCAGAAAGTCGTTCGGTACGCCCTGGCGGTCAGTTACCGATGCCGAAACTACGCAACTCACGTTCGTGGTCATGCTCCCCGCTAGACTCGTCATGAGCGAATTCAACCCTCCATCAGCGACGTTGTACACTGTGAAGAACAGGAACAGCTTGATGACCTGGAACACCTGGCGGACATCGGTGTCCTCGTCGTGTTTGGACGTATGTGCGCGGCGGGCGAAATGATACACGTCCAACACGGCCGTGGAGGAAGGCGCGACCGGGGGCCGGAGGTGTGGTTGGACTGCGAGCAGGACGGGAGGCATGAGGAAGAAGATTGCCTGAATGTTAGCTGCGCTACAAGTGACATAAGGGAGCTTACCCCTGGTATCAGGAATGCGAGCCAGAACCCGACGTATTTCTCGGCAAACGTCGAGGTGACTGCAATAAAGGCGCCAATGTTGATCGAGTGGTAGTATGCCGCCATGATCTTTTGGACCGTCGCTGCAACGAGTCAGCTGGGGATGCCTTACATCAATGCAGCTGCACGTACCTTCCCTCTCCACAATGACCTTTTCGCCTGTGGGGAGCTCGTCGATGTAGTCGTCTGCCACGTACTGCTCCGCCATGAGCGGGGCAATGTTGGCCTTGATGAGCCCCGCCGAGCCCCCCAGGAGGATGAGGGAGGACAGGAAAGGTGTGAACGCGTCGCCCTGGAGGACCGAGGGGAGAGCAGCTGGTCGTGTGAGCTTTTTGACCTGCCCGGTCCACAAAACTCACCATAAACACTCAAGATGTGCGCGACACCCGCGAGCACTGTCCCGAACGCAATGGTCGGGAGTTTTCCCCAGCGCATGTCGGCCAACGCGCCGCCGGCGAGCGGTGTCGTGAACGCCATGAGCGTAAACAGGGTGCTCAAGGCCGTGGCAACGCGCAGACCCATGCCGAGCGCACCCGGTGTCCCGTTCCCATCTACTGGTGCTCCTGTCGTGCTCCCCTCTGGCATGGGCCGTTGTATAAAGTTGGTGAACACGCCGCCGACGCCGTAGTAGCTCGCGCGCTCGGCCAGTTCCACCAGGGCCAGCGTGTACGCTGTCATGGGTACCCGGCCTGGGACGCGTCGGAGGGTAGCGAGCTGGGCTGTCGAGGGTAGCGGGTGCTCGTCCGCATCGTCTACAGCGTGAGTGTCACTGTCGGGGACTGGTGTGTGTGGTGTGGTGTGGCTGGTGGTTGTGCAAGGGACGTGGAGGGAGGGGAACACTCACGGACTTGGATGTGAGGTACACGAACGCGGGGCCGTTCGCCGCCGTCAGTGGGGAGAAGCTCGTAAGCTGAGCCGGAGGGTAGGCTGGGCGCAAAGGTGCGCCTCAGCATGGCCCACATTTAGACGATATTAGCTGGGTGAGATGGGGAGGAAGGGGTGGTGGATGGGTTGTGATTCTGACGGAGGGTTGGAATGACGAAAGGGCCCTGTCTGGAGAGTGTGGGTCCCCGCGGGTGCTGCATCGCACTGTTGCGCAGTCGCGTTTCAGCGTCCCCGCTTCATCGATCCGTGTAGCTTATTTGGTCGTCGCGGTGTTGCTTGCTTGCGGGGTGGGGTGTATGCGATGAGGGAGTGTATGTCTTCAAGGACTGGTGTTGTTGTTGTTGTTGATAACACACATATTCATTCAACGCTGATTACAGATGGGACTAGCGCGGCTCCCCGAATGGTTGATCCAGCCACTCTTTCCATTCCCCATTTCTCCTCTCGCCCTCTCCCGCCCTCCCTCGCACCCAGCTGGGTCTCGTTGGCCCCTTACAGAATCACAGAATCACAGAATACAGACTGCATGCCACACCTTGGAACCACCATCAACGACGATGACTGTATGACTGTATGCGCCTGTTTGCCACCCTTCGCCATTCACCTTGTGAGCGTCATCAGAGCCCAGCATTGCGTTTACTAGCCCTAGTCGATGCGGTTCAAGAGCGGCGCGACTGACCTTGCCCCCCGGTAAAAGGCGGGCTGTTTGCCTCCGTATGGCCCCGCGCATCCCGGCGAATCTCACTGGCTGCGAGTGGTGCCGCCGGCGCAACGCGGTGGAGGTCGGCCGCCGTGCAGGGTGGTGGCCGTGGTGTGGGTGTCTCGGTGCGACACGATGATAAGCGAGAGCAAAGACGGACGAGCGAGGGTACATGAGAAAGGCGCACCTCTGCAACAATGCACGGGTTCACAGGTGTCTCCATTTCGACGTCTGACAATGGCTTCTGCCCCAGCATGTTGACAGCCCGACCGTCTCCCAGCTCCCCCAGTTCCACCGCAATGGGGCAGGCAAATCGAGAGCGCCGTGTCACCACCCAAAAACGTGCTACGCAAGCCTGGGCTATGGGGACTAACCTCGCGGGTCCCCAAGGAAATGGCAGTAACCAGTGTGTGCTTTGAATACAGACCATGTTGTGTGTGTCTGTCTGTCGCAGCAGTCGACGTTGCTGCACCACTCAAAAACACACTACGCGGTCGTCAGCAGTCTGCAATGCTGCAACACTCGGTTAAGCATCATGCACACACTCTACTACAGATCTTAACGGTGGGGTCGCATATGCCACGGGGTTTTCGGAGTTATTGCCGGGAGGCGGCATCAGGGCGGACGGCCTGGGGGGTGACGCGGAGAGGGCCGGAGCGGCAGAGACCCATCCCACCGCTGCCCCCCCACCCCCCTCTCCCACCGCTCGCCGGCCGGCGCGATAAAAAAGAGCAACCACTCCCTGCATCTCACCTTCACCCACCCCCCTCCTCACCACTCCCAAAATGCCGTACCGTGCCAACCCCCTCTTCGCGCCCGGCGTCTCCAACTTCTACGCCCCGGCTGCCACCGAGGCTAGCGCCGCCCCCACTGGCGTCGACCTTTACGCTCGGTACGTCCCCGCCCCCCCTCGTCGCCGTCGAGAGGCGGCGCAACCAGGGGGGGAAAAAACGTTCTGCGCTGACCATCTAACAGCTTCGCCCTTGCCGGTGCTCTTGGCTGTGCCGTCACCCACGGTGCCCTCACCCCCGTCGATGTCGTGAAGACCCGCATCCAGCTCGAGCCCGAGGTTTACAACAAGGTGCGTAAAATAATGGGGTGTTTTTGTGGGAGGGGGTGTGTCGTCCAGATGCGGCGCGTTTGGCTTTTGCCGAAGGGCGAGATGGGATGTGTGGTGTTGTTGCACAGGGGATTTGCCCAGTGTATACAGTTGCCTTTGGGTGCATGCACTGCACTGCAGACAGGTGGATCAGCATCGCCTGCATGCCCAGTCTGCAGGCCATGCAAAACGCCCAAAACTCCACTGCTACATCGCTATCGGGCGGGCCAAGCGGAGCGATGGTCCGCGGCAGCCGAGCGACGGAGATGTCGGCGGGCAACGCGAAAACGTGCTCGTTCCGTACCTCCGGCCCGGCCGCCGGCAGATGCAGCCATCATCCAACGCCGTGTTCTGCACCAACGTCCATCATGGATGTATGCATAGGACCCAGGCTGCGGATGAGGCGGCATGCGTGGCCATCTCGCACCCGCAGACGTGACACGGTGGCACCCAACACCCGCACTCACACACCCGCACCACCTCTCCTCAACAATATACCACCACCCACCAACATGTTTGCTGACTCTTCCTCTAGGGTATGGGCAACGCCTTCAAGCAGATCATCTCGACTGAGGGTGCCGGTGCTCTCCTCACTGGTCTCGGCCCCACCGTTGTCGGTTACGCTCTCCAGGGTGCCTTCAAGTTCGGCGGTTACGAGTTCTGGAAGAAGACCGCCATTGACACCTTTGGCATTGAGGCCGCCACCAACAACCGTCAGGCCGTCTACCTCGGTGCCTCGGGTATTGCCGAGTTCTTCGCCGACATTGTCCTCTGCCCCCTTGAGGCCACCCGTATCCGTCTCGTCTCGCAGCCCACTTTCGCCAACGGTCTCGTCTCTGGCTTCCTCCGTATCCTCAAGGAGGAGGGTGTCGGTGCCTTCTACGCTGGTTTCGGTCCCATTCTCTTCAAGCAGGTCCCCTACACCATGGCCAAGTTTGCCGTCTTCGAGATTGCCTCGGAGAAGATCCTCCACGCCGCCGGCAAGACCAAGGACCAGCTCACTGGTGGCCAGTCGACCGGCCTCAACCTCGGTGCCGGTCTGATCGCCGGTATGGCCGCCGCCGTCATCTCGCAGCCCGCCGACACCCTCCTCTCGAAGATCAACAAGACCAAGGGTGCCCCGGGAGAGTCGACCACCTCGCGCCTCATCTCCATGTCCAAGACCCTCGGCCTCAAGGGTCTCTTCACCGGCATGTCCGCCCGTCTCGTCATGATCGGTACCCTCACTGCCGGCCAGTTCCTTATCTACGGCGACATCAAGAAGGCCCTCAACGCCAAGGGCGGTGTCGAGATCGCTGCCGCTCCCAAGTAAATTAGAACTTAGCGGTTAGTTTGGGGATGTGGGGATGTCATCACCTTGTCTCTCTTAGTTAGCATCTGGAGCAGGGCGCGTGGGGGGTTTTGTGCATTGGGCCGGGACGCAGTGTGCGAAGGGCAGCTTTCAATTGGGCCGTCCACTGATCGACCTTGTCCGGAAACGGTTGGGAGCGAGGACTGGTGGTGGCCACCGAGCGGACAATGTGACCAGAGGCATCGGACAAGTTGCCTCCTGTTCTTGGTGGGATCCTGTAGCAACTTGTGGGACCCATTCTCAGCCCTTGCATATAACTGATGCCTGGTAATACGCTTGGCCCGGTGGTATGCATGTATCACTGAGACTGACTGAAGACTGGAAACGGGTTCCAGACCAGAAACGAGCGCATAAGGCAGTGGGCACGGAGCGTTTGGCCCCGCTAATGTCACTGCTAATACAGTGGTGTGTTCCAGGTTACAACTTGTCAGTGGCTCGACATGAGATGGCTTGCGCCGCCAGGCTCTGACATTCGCGCTCGTCTCGACTGGCGGCCAGTGTATCTGGAGCAAAGTGGCACCCCCGTCGCGGGGATCGCGTCGATGACGCCACACCCCCCGCTGGCCTGCATGTTGACAAGCTCACGAACGCAACGCTTTCTTGATGGCACCACCGTAGTGGTTTGGGTGGAACACAGGTCGCGCCCGCAGACTGCACGCTGCACGTACACTGCTGTGGTCGTATTCTATCATGCATGGACAACGGCGAAGAACAAGAATGAATGATGTGCACCGCTCCGCCGGTCAACGGCGGGACAGGTGGCGAAGTATAACCAGGAGAGAGACAGAGAGGAATAGACACTCTTTTATGTACGACTTCGGGGGGGGGGGGGGGGGGGGTCACTGGGTGTGTAATGAATGGGGCAAAGCACAGCACGGGGCAGTAGGAACCGTATGTGGGGCGTGAGATGGAAAGGGTTCGTTTAGACATGAGGGAGGTCGAAAAGGGGGGCGTTTGAACGGTCGCGTTATATGATACACTGAATGACCGTGTGCTTGTCATGTGGCGTGGGGTCGGGGGCATGTAGGTGGGTGGATACGTCAAGGAATGGCCAAAGGAGCTTGGGAGCGCTTTGGTCGGCGTGTATTTTGTTCGTATTTTCTTGGTATTTCTGTGATTTTTCGGAATAATCACCGCGGTGCTGTTGCACACTCGCCGTCTAGCCGCGCTTGAACAGGTTGAACAGTCTACTGCGCTTCTCGCGAATGGTCGCGGGGGTCTGGCGGCCGCTGATCGTCGCGGGGGTCTGGCGACCACTTGCAGGTGGCTCGGGTTCGGGGAACCGGGCGTTGCGAGGGAGAGTCTTGGCGATGCGTTCAGCACGCTCGGCGCGCTCACGCTGGGCACGCTCGCGGTCCGAGTTTGCGCGCTCAGCCGCCAGACGGCGGTCTTCGCGATCACCCCTGTCGCCGTGCAGGATGTGGCGGGCCTTTTCGCGCAAGCTGGCCATGCTCGTTGGCTTGTTGAGCGCTGTCGTGACGGCTGGAGCTGGGGGTGCGAGCATTTCAACCTGGTACGGCGCGCCCTTGGGGTCGTGTTTGAGGTCGCGCGTGGCAGTCGGCGGCGTGGCGGTCGGCTCGACAATGCGCGGTGGACGCATGTCCGCTGGCGCGGTGCCAAACTTGTCAAGGGCAGACTCGGACTTGCGCGAAGGGATACGCTTGATGGCGCGACGGAGCGGGTGCTCTTGGCCGTGGGTGAATGAAACGCGATCGGAGGTCTCGCCACTCAAACGGTGCCCAAACACACTGGCAAGCGTGGGCCTCGAGTTGCGCTTGTGCTCGACCTTTGGTGGCGACTCGATGGTGACCTTGTGCGGCTTGATGACGCCAAAGGAGGAAAACTGCGGTGGGTCGACAATAGATGGCGTCAGGGGACGCAGGCTGATGGTGCCCAGGTCCTCGGGCATGGCGGGTAAAGGAGGGAGATCTTGGCCCTCGGCGCGCGCCTTGCGTGCTTCGTCGACATACAGTTCAACAGTCTTGGCCCACGCAGCGAGACGGTGCAGGTTGTCGTCACTTGGTCCGACGGCCTCGGGCGCGGTACTCTGCTTGGCGTGGCGACCGGGCGAGGTAACGGGACGGTTGGGCCGAGGCAGCTCGCCACGGAAGCGGGATACAAGTGTAAGGTCTGCGCTGGCGATACGGGCACGCTCGCGGCCCTGGTCACGCCTCACCTCGAGGTCTTCGGACAGAACACGCGCATGACCGCTGACCGAGCTGCCCCCACGGAAGGTGACAGGTGTGAACAGCGTATCACTCGAAATCGACACGTCGAGCATGGGCGCCTTGGATCCGAAGCGCGGTGGAGTGTAAGGCGTTGCTGCTGCCTGGGCGCTAGGTGTGCTGGATACGGTCGGGAGGAAGGTAGAATCAAAGGACGTGTCCGTCTCGGCCTCGGCGACAGCCGCAAGGCGGTCAATACCGGCACTGCGGGACATCTCGCCCTTTTTGTGCAACTCCTTGGCGAGGTCGAGACTAGTGCACCTCTGGTGAGCATGCTTGCTAGGTGACTGGGTACGTGGGCTGTTCTGGGGTACGATGACACCCGAGGCCCGGAGACCTTCCAGGGAGCGCATGGCGCGGGCCACAGCATCTTCGCGCGAGTCGGCGACGGGTGGAGGGCTGGTGCCCTCGAGCGAGCGCATGGTGCGGGCCCTAGCCTCTTCCTCGCGTGCACGGGCATTGAGACCCTCGAGCGAACGCATGGTGCGCGCAACGGCCTCGTCGCGGTCGCGTGATTGTCCGGGGGACTCGTACGTGTCGGCCTTGACTGGTGTGCGCGAGCGCTGGTTCTTGCCCTTGGTGAGCACCGCGGCCGCAGAAGACGGGCGTGGGAGCGCCTGTGCCTCCCCGGCAGAGACGCGTGGCGCTTTGGGGTCTTTGACAAGCTCTTGAACACGCAACGGCTTGACCTTTGTGGCTGCAAGAGAGTTAGCCAAATATCGAGGTCTGTACAACTCACGAGTTCCCTCACGAGTTGCCTCCTTGGGCTGGAGACGGGTGACGCGCTTGACAGGGGTCTGGCGCGGTTTCTGCGCCTCGACAGCCGACACGGTCTTGGCTGGACGAAGGTGCATCTCGCTAGCGGGCTGACCGAGTGCCGTGGCAGGTCGGGCCTTCTTCTTTGTGCGCTTGACCGTCATGTCGCTCTTGACCGTCTTGAGCTTGGGCTGCTGCTGGGCAGGTGGTGGCTGGTGGTGCTCCTCAAGCGACTCGTCCATTTCCGCCTCGTACGACCTGTCCAAGGACACATCGTACACTGCCTCACGGACAAAGGTCGGCGTGGAAAACATGGACGGCTTGCTGGGCGCGAGCGCCTGGTGCTGGTACGCCTCGAGTGCCGTGATGCGGGCGACGGGGTCGGGACAGATCATGTACCGAAGCAGGTTCTCGACCGTGGGCGGCATGCTCCAGTGACCCAGCCACTCGCCGAGATACGTGCGGTGGCGGTACTCGTCGAGACCCTCTTGCTCCTCAAACGTCTCGTCCTCGTCCCACTCGAACGGCGTGCGGCCAACGAGCACCTCGTAACAGGTGACGCCGAGGGCCCAGACGTCAGCTGCACGTTCGTCGTGTGGGGCACCGGCCGAGCGCTGAGGGTCGAGGTACTCTGGAGTGCCGAAAGTGAGGACCGACAGGAACCGGCCGCGCGATCCGGCATCGTGCTTGTTGGCAAAGCCGAAATCGACGAGCACAGGGACGTCATTGTAGTTCATGACAATGTTGGGCGGCTTGATGTCGTTGTGCGTGATGCCGCGCTCGTGGAGGTATGCCACGGCGCTGGTCAAGGCGCGGAACCACGGGCGGGCTTGTTCGAATGGCACCTTGAGCGGAATCGTGTGGGCCAGGTAGGGCATGATGATTCTAAACGAGTCAGTCAAGTCATCGGCTGCCGCCGCCACCAAACCGTTCCGCCAACCAACAAACAGGCCCAAGCGTTGGTCACGCCGTGACCCCCCAGGAGTACACCGTTTCGGCGGTTCGGCGGTTCGCCCATCCACTTACAAAGCATAGGTTGGTGTGATCACAAAGGCTTCAAACTGGATGATGCTGGGGTGTGGTTCGTGGCGGAGCGACCTGATAATCTTCATTTCGCGCCAGAGAGCCGTAATGCGTTGTTTCTGGCCCTAATTTTCATCGTGTCAGTTCCATGAATCCATGACCTCACTGTCACGGGTGGGCCCGTGCGCGCGCGGCCAGCGCCGACAATAGCGCGGACACGCGTCCCCGCGCCTTTGATGGTGGTACTCACTGGGTCACTGTCGCGATGGACGAGCTTTATCGCCACACACCCAGCGGCGCCGACGCCGCCATTCATGGCTGCCATACGGCCCAAGCGGACGCCGGGGTCGTTACGGCGCATCATGGATGAGCGCGGGTCACGCAGACGACACACCCAAACACTGCCCCAGTTACCGTAGCCGACCTCCTCGACAAAGTCGAAGCGGTCAGACAACTGCTCGTCTGTCAGGTTGTAGATGCCCGTCATGTGTCCCGCGGCGGACGCCGAGGGCCGCTGGGCAAACTGCCGATAGTGTGCTTCGGTAGTGGGCGCGACGGCACCGGGACCAGCATTGGCCGCTGCACGAGCGAGGAACTTTGAGAAGCGGGCAAACTCGACTTCGTCGCGCGTGAGCTCGGGTTGCTGGGAGGCCGGCGGGGTGGGGAAGGCATGGCCGCGAGGGGTCCTGGGAGGCACGGGGTAGTTGTAGACGTGGGAAGAGGTGACATTGCCTGATGCCAGCGCGGCCAGGGCGTTTGCCGTAGCGACCTCTTCGTCCTCGTCTGAAGAGTACGACAGCGTGTTGAAGCGCGGTGGGCACGGAATGCCCTCGGTGTCGTACATGAACACGGGGGAGAGCGGCGATTGAGCAGGGGCAGCGGCACCGCGAGCAGCCTTGGGCGACGGGCTGTACTCCACCGTCTGGTGGCGGCGGGGTGTCGCAGAGGCCTGCTGCGGGACCGCTGGTCGGGAGGTGGTGTGTGTAGCTATGGTGGTGGTGAGGTGTGAGAGTTGAGGTTGAGAAGTGTAGCCAACAAGTGTACGTCTACCCCCCGGGTCTCCCATCATGATAGGTACGGTCTGTGCTGCAAACTCGAGTGTTGACCCCAGGGCGGCCGCTTCAAGAATGTCCATTTGCCTGGCCTGGGCGGCGTGTTGGTGCACCTGAACTCGACGGGCTGTGTCGGAGAGGTCGGGGTATCGTCGGCCCGCGGAAGAGGCGCGGTGCTTGCTTGGGTCGTATGGGTGGTCGTAGTACGAATTGATGCCTGCAATAGTGTCCCATGCAATCTCCTGGCGTGACTGCCTCTTGTTTGTTGAACCGGCTGCTGCAGCTGCTGCTGCCGCTGTCGCTTCCATGGCCGCAGGAGGCGAAGAAGGGATCGTGGCCGCCGAGCTCTGCGAGGGTGAGGAGGCCTGGCGAAGAGAGGGAACACTAGGGTGGCTGGAGGCGATGGCGCTGTCAGAGTGCTGGCGCTGCTCGTCGGTGGCGTGGGTATGGTGGCTCAGGAAGAGTCGCTTGACTTTGGACCGGCGGCGTCCAAGGGTCATACCGGCGCTTTGGTACGAACAAGTCAGTCGGTAGTGACGACCAGGAGGGGGGAGTGAGACGCAGGCGCAGTCGAGACGTAGGGTCGCGTAGAGGTGATGGAAGGTGGGGGGGGTGCGCGTGTTGTTATCCGGGTACTGCTAGTGGATGGTAGGGGCAATGGAACTTGCTGCTGGGAACCAAGGAACGGAACCGGCGGAGAGCAGGCGCGCAGGCCGATGTATTGGATGGAGGATGAAGAGGATGAGGATGAGTGTCTGTGTATGGGGGAGAGACAGAAAGAAGACAAAGTGGCAGGTGGCGTCGTGTTGTGTTTGTGTTTTTTGGCGTGAGAGTTGTTTGTTGTTGTCTCACCCCCCCACCCAGTCACGAGGAGGGATGCACAAAAGACAGGCGCGTGTCTCTCTTGACAACCTATCCATGTCAACACCTTTGGGCACGCATCGTCGCTCCGTCGGGGCCACCTCTAAAGCTTCTCTGTGCATCCAAGCGCAAACGCGAGCGCACTTTTGGGTCCTGTGCATGTCGCACGCTCCGTGGCAACAAGGCAACGAGGCCCCGGGGCCACCCACCCCAGTCACGAGACATCACCGGAGACACAAGAGACAGAGCGCGCAACTTCGTCAAAGGAGGATCTGGCGTTTGTCGTAGGCATCTTGGTGGATTGCAGGGGCACGGTTCCCGCGCTCTAGAAGAGACCGTCAAGACGACTCTAGCGACGTTAGACGTGCGTACTAGCCCTTGCGCGACGGAGAAGAAAGAGGACGGTTTCATAAGAACTTTCACCGCGTCCGTGGTTGTCTCGAGGCCACTGCATTGTTTGTGCGGCCGGTGACGATCGTTGTGGCTCGGGGCAGGGACCGTCTGCGCAAGGGGGTGCAGCCAGCTAGCAGCTTTTAGCAGCGTGCACAGAGCGTGATCTCTGGCTGCTAGGGACGTCAAGGAGAGTGAGTAGCCCGTGGGCCGTGGGGGTCGGGGTAACAGCATGTCGCGCTCGGACCACCTCCACCACTGCCCCCACCATCCACGCCACACGGCCGAGCGTTAGCGGGGGTGGCCCCTGTGGGACGCATGCATACACCATGGCCCCTTACGGCCACCAGACCACCTCTCCATGCACGACCCACTCGACTACTGTATGTGTGGCATTCACCACAATGGTGCAATGGTCAGAGAGTACCCGAGCACCACACAGCTGTCCAGCGCGAGGGAAATGGTATGGCGTCATGTTGACATTACGCCGCCGTACGCCGTCGTCGTCGTCGCGCCAGGCATGTAATGTGCCGAACATTGGCTGTCACGCTCGACGGGCGATTCCCACCCAGGAAGCTGGCAGCTCTGCAGCTTTGCAGCTTTGCGGCCTACGTAACGCGTCCTGCGTGGGGTCATTTGGGCGCACACCAAGACATTTACGGGGGTGCAGTGTTCATGTTGACCTCTGCTGCGTACCACCTGGCCACTTGGCCACCTGCGTCATCAGGCGTTCGGCACACTCAATTCTCCCTGCTCGGACTGATTCCAGTCCCATCTCTCCCTACATTTGTGATCGTGATCATATGGCTCTCTGAACCGGCCTGTGGCCTCTCTCCCCCACGACGCTGGCACCGCACACCGCATACCCGCGAGCGTATGTTTCTCGCCGCTCTGGGGCTTCTAGTGTCGCTATGCAGCGCCTACACCCAGCGTCCAGTCCGCGATCTCCGCGACGCACACGACGCCACAGCGTCACACTCACACCCTCTAGTCACGGCGGCGGTGCCGGCGAGTGAAGAGTGGAGCAGCACGACTGTCACGCTCTCTGTGCCTGTACGCCGTGGCCGCGAGGTCTCTTGACCTCGAGGACGTTGGCAGCGTGGGCTGCTGTGGGCGACTGCTCCAGCTGTGGTTGTGCATGGGACCTGGCGCGTCCTAGCAGCCTAAACACCAGTGCGCAAGTGCACGACCCCGAGGAAAAGAGTCATTACCCTCCGGGGATCCGTGGGAGAGAGAACAACAAAAGGGCTGTAGCGCGGTAGAGCGAGAGAGACGAAAAGAAGCGCACCGTGCACGCTACTATGCTCGTACACCCCTGCGGCGTTTGCAGGTGGGGGGGGGGGGGGGGAAGGAAAAGGGCAAGGGGGGCTGCAGGGTTGGTTTTTTGTTCTTTTGGAAAGAAAACAGCCGCGAGCATACGAGGACACGACAGAGACGAAACTGAAAGAACCAGGGCCGACAAGAGCCTGAGCCTGAGCGTTGTTTTGTGAGGTGTAGGTGGCATCTGGCATGCAGTAAAGTGGAATAATCCGAAACAGGGGAGGGATCCCATGCCCGAAGATGGGTCGTGGGAATGAAAATGTAAAACTGTGACAAGAGGGCAAGAGGTCGGTCGGCCGGCAGGCCGTGGGAAACAGATCCGAGACAGTACTCGATGAGACCGCGCTCGATTCCAAACGCCAGACTTTGGCTCTACTACGGCGACGCGAAGACAACACTGTGGGCCTGCGAGTTGTCGGGGAACGGGTTCCCGGGCGTCGGCGTAGCGGACAGGATGGACGAGGCGAAGAGTGTTGTGCCCTCGGTGCCGTTTGGTGCTGGCTCTGGCGAAGCAGTGCGCAGTTCAATGGGGCTAGGGCCGCCAGAGTCGACGCGCGGACGCGGGCGGTGCTGGGCTCTGTGGTATGGTTAGCCATATGTGAACAGGGCAGCGTAGCTGTGGCTGCTTCTACCGCGAGCTTTGTTGGACGTACGGGTTGGCGGAGGAGTAGTCGCAGCTGCGAGCTGTCAGTATCATAGGGATGGACTTGGTCAGCTACGTACTGGACATATGCGCGAAGAACACCATCGAGGCTAGGGGGTCAGCTTGTGTCGACAAAGTATACAGGTGACCGTCCTGTAGGCTCACTTTTCCAACATGACCCTGAGAGTTAGCTTCTTCCCAAGATGTGCGCAACTCACTGAATCGTCTCTCCGACATCGTGGGCAAAGTGCAGAGAAGTGTTGGGGAGAATGACATCGACTTCGACCACAAGGTCGTCACTGAGTCGTCAGCTCATCTGGAGGAGGGCCACAGCTGCTCATGCAGGTGACACCCACCCAATGTGGTAGCACTCGAGATCGGCGACGTGCAGAACGGGGTTGAAGCGCGTCACCATGTACAGCATGCGAGTGTACTGGTCTCCCGAAGCCGCGCGGCCGGACACTGCGGGGTTAGCCCAACGAAAGGGTGTGAAACCCACGGTTGGCAAAGTTCTGCAACAAGGTCTTGATCCACTCGATGATGATGTACAGCGAGATGACCATACCGCCGATGGGGTCGAGGAGGTGCGAGCCGACGATAGTGCCGAGCCACTTGCTGTTAGCGCGGCTGGGGATGACAATCATAGGGCAGCTGTGGCAGGCTCACGGGGAAGGCGAGTGAGGTAATGTTAAGAATCACATCGTTCTCAGCGTCCTGTGCCAGCGCCTGGACACCCGAGGAAGGGATACGGGAGCACCACACCCACCTGATGTCAGCTGAGCTCAAGACCCGGAGCAACTCACAGAACAGACTTGGTGCCAATGGTAGCGAGCATGGTCGCCATACCGATGCCACTGAGGTCGACGGGGCCGTCCTCGCCAGTGCCCCAAACCGCACGGTTGAACGCCTCAATGAAGACCTGGGTAAACGACGCAATCATAACCACCGAGAACACGAGCTGGCAGGTTTAGCACGTGAAGGAACATTGTAACCCACCACACCGAGAGGCTCGAAACGGCGCTTGCCAGCCGGATACTGCTGTCAGCTTTGCGGCAAAGGACAGAAAGCCCACCAAGTGGCGGTCAGTGGGGACACCGATCGCCCAGCTCGTTCCCAGAATAATAAACGTAGACAAGAGGTCGAGCACCGAGTCGACAAACGATGCCGTAAGCGAGATGGAACTCGAGTACCACACCGCCACACCCTTGGCGAGGACCAGGAGCAAGTTGACAATCGTGTTGACTATGGGTCAGCTTGGACATACACGGTTCAGCTCACTGTGCAGGGCAAGCTTGGCAATCCGTTCCTTCTGGCTCTCGCGCTCGGCGAGGATCAACGGCGTGCTCTCGCCAATCTCGTCGACGGTCGGGCGACGAACCGGATGGGGACGGACCTGCCATGCCTGGTGAATCGTCACGTCGGGTCCGTGGACGTCGACTGAGTTGTAGCTCCGGGAATGGTCCGCAGGCGGGGCGCGGAACGCGCTAGCGATAATGGACGGCAGCTCGCCGCTCAAGAGGCAGTCGACTTCCTCGTAGTGTTCCTTGATACACCCCATGCGCTCGTAATATGGGCGGAGCTGGACGTGAGCTAAAGATCACAGCAAGGGCTCTCTAACTCACCTTGCGAGGGTACTGTTTGATATCGTCGTCGTCGCAGGGCAGCTTTTCAAAGTCGATGGTGCTCCGTTCATACGATGAGATGATACTGTTCGTTTAGCTCCGTCCCAACGAGTCATAGCTAACCCATTGCCACGGATAGCATCAAAGGACATGCCGCGACGCATACGGTGCCGAGTAAATGTCGTAGGGTTACTCAAGACCTCCTCGGCGTCCGAGACCGGAAGAGTAGGCGGCATGGTGGCCAGGCGCTGCGCGCGCGGGTTGGTGTATCCCAGCGTGCTGGCGTACTGGGGCACCGGGTGGAACCCGCCGCCGGTGGCCGAGTTGGGGGATGACATTGAGGGCGAGTGTGTCCCGGGTGAAGGTCAGAGGAGGAGGGAGAGGGCGATATGGGCTGCTTGACGCGACACTTGAGAGAGGGAAGGCGATGGACGCGAAGCTGCAGCAATTCCGACGAACGTGCTGCGGACAAATAAATGCCAGGTTCGGAGGAAGGTGTAGAAGGGAGGAACGAGTGTGGAGAGTGTAAGGGGGGTGGGGAGGGGTGCCGATGGGGGTCTCCCTATCGCCTTAAAGGTTGCTGGACAAGGTGGGGGATGTGGAGAGTGTGACTGGGAGAATGAGACGCAAAAGGTGGTGCGCTGTGTGGTGTATGTATCTCGTTCGGGACAATCTTCCTCGAGTAGTTACTACCAGGCACCACGGCCCGTCTGAGGTCTGTAACCATAACCTAATGTGTCATTTTTGGTAATACAAGCTCATTAGCGAAAGTGACCCGGGGCTAATTCAAATCCCGTCAGGCGATCGGCAACCTCCACCTGTCTGGCTCGCCGTTTCTCCTGGAATCTAATCGACGATGTTGTTGCGTTGCACTCTGTCTCCATTCCCTGGCCACCAATCTATCAAGATGGCACCCCCGCCGACCCCTTTCCACATCCTACGTGCACACTCGACTGCACTTTCCTGCCTTGCGTTCTCCGAGAACAACTCGCACCTCCTCGCAGGCGACCAAGATGGGACCGTGAGCGTCACAGACCTGGGAGCACGGCGTGTACTGGCTTCATGGCACGCTCACGAGGGCGGGGTGCTGGGCGTGGGCGAGTGGGCGAGGGGTCTTGTGAGGTGAGTCAAGGACCCATTCAGCTATCTACTTCGACTTGCTTAGCTGACCGCACGCAGCCAAGGGCGAGACAACAAGGTCCTCTTCCACGCGCCCGTCACTGGATCCGCAACAGGTGCAGCCGCGAGTGGAAGCGGTAGCGGCAGCAGCAATGCCCCAGCCGTCCTGGGTACGATGCCGTGCAACTCGCTCAACTTTTGCCATTTCTCCCTCGCGCACTTTGGCACGACCCAGACTCTGCCTGCGGCACCGGCGGGGTCAGTAAAGGGCAAGGGCAAAGCCACAGAGGTTGAAGGTCTCCTCGCACTGCCCAACCTGACCGACTCGGAATTCGTGAGTTTGTGATTGTTCTTGTGGACAACAGCTAAACCCGCTAGATTGATATCTACCACGTCCCCTCCCTCGCACGCGTACATGCCGCGATCAACTTTGCTCCCAAGTCAAAGGCCATCGAGGCCCCGCGCGCGGGGCTCGTCATGGCGCTTCACATCGCTGTCCTCCCGGACCGGATCGCACTCGTGGCGGCATACGAAGACGGCCGGGCGGAGGTGTGGTCGTGTTCCTTGGAACACGTCGGTACACCATGGGACGGGAGGAAGGCCACCAGCGGCGATGATAAGCCGTGGACGCTGCTGTGGTGTGGCAAGGCGCACAACGAGGCCGGTGAGCTGAGGAGTCGCGGGGGACGACTAGCTGACATCAGTCATGGCCATGGCCGTCGACCCGTCGTTTGAGAGGGCATTCACAGTGTCAGCCGACCACCTCCTGTGTCGCATTGACCTCGTCTCGGTGAGCTGCGTTCTCTCCGCTGGTCTCAGCTAACATCCAGGTCCTCACCGGCACAACCACGACCAACCCCATCTCGTCCTACTCGACCAAACAGGTCGGCAACAGCGCCCTCGCCATCTCGTCGGACGGCAAGGTCGTCGCCGTGGGCGGGTGGGATGGGCGCATCCGTCTATTCTCAGCCGCGACGTTCAAGCCGTTAGGCACGCTCGCGTACCACCGCGAATCGGTCCAGGCGCTCGTGTTTGGCAACCGCGAGTCGGGCCTGCTTGGCGCCAGCGGCGGCGGCAGGGGGGTGGACGACGACGAGGCGAGTGTTCTGGAGATTGGCGACGACGAGAGCGACTCGGACGACGACGTGGACGCCGACGTGGGGCCCAGGGAAGGATGGCTCACTAGTGCTGGCAAAGACCGGCGTATCGCACTGTGGAGCTTGCACTTTGGGGCTTAGACACGGTGTAGCGGCAGGTGGTGGCATGGCATGGCATGACATGGCATGACATTTGGCAGCAAAACGGTTTTGGTGCGTGGCAGTCCGCGAACGCGACCCGCGGTCCCGTTGAGACCCAGTCCCAACCGCATAGAGTGACTTCTAGACTTCTAGATTTGCGGGGAAGGCACTCATTCGAATGAAGCATGTTCGCCACGCTCGCAGTTCAGGACGCGACGACGTCACACACATGCGCGTCATCGATACCCCTGCACGTAATGTTGTGTAACCAGGTGTGAAGTACCAGAGGTGTGGGTATGTCCCGCGGGTGAACCTGTAACGGGGGCAGGGACGTGCCCATGGTCCATGTTGTTGTTTATCAAGTCTGGAACGAGGTAGGGTGCTGCTGTGGGGCGGCCACAAGGTGTGGGCTTCGTCATCGGGCATGACCATCTACATACTGTAGCAACAATCAACACGGCCGTCTGTATACCTTGACGACAGTGCCTCCCTTCCTGTGTGGGGAAAACGTGTGTTCTTGGCTTATGTCATGAGCCAGGAGCAGTACGTCGTAGAGTTTGCAGAACAAGCGCGTCTGGGTTGTTGACCTCGACGACACCCACCACCATTGGAACCCGAGTCCACCGGCAGCGGATACGCGGGTGTGCCCCAGCGCTCGTGCCGGTACGTCCGTCACAATACTGTGTCATTGGTGACGCCGTAGCGAGACGCGTCCCATTCCTCATTCCACTGCGCATGCCAGCGCGTACCACCCAAAAGTGCCATGGCTCCCTCAGTCTGGATGGCTTTGACATGATCACAGGGGTACAGGGAGTTCTGAACGGACGCGTCTGGTGTGTCTTTCCCTTCCGTGTGCATGGGCTGTGGCTTTTAGGCTTTTGCTCAATGACTCGCCTTTTCGATCTGTATGAATGGGGTGGGCCGGTGTGCGCGGGCATGGGGCCGATGGAACAAGTCGCGGTGCGCGGGTGATACCCGGTGGCGCTGGCTTGGAGTGCGTCGAGGTGCTATTCTGGGGCTTTGGGTGGTGATGGCTGATACTTGGTGGCGCCAAGTTGGTCCGGTGGCAGCGGGTAGGCGAGGGTGTCCCGCAGCCAGTCAGCAGTCAGTGTTCGTTCGTCGCGCTCGCTCTCGCTGGCTTGCTTGCTCGCGATGGTAGTGGGAAGAACAACAGGTGCATGTGCCACTAGGGCTGAGACGATTCCTGCGTCCATGGGTAGAGTAATACAAAAAGAGACCCCGCTCGGCGGGGGGTTTGACGCACTGCGCCAGAAAGTGTAAGAGGGAGAGGAAGGCGGAAAGAGCTAGCTTTCGGAACCTTGGGGAGATGGGCGAGAGGCGATTGTCGATGAGAACGCAGTTCTCTCTTCAAGACCGGTGATTTGTTATCGAAACAAGACGTCGTGAGTGAGTGTGCCGCATCGAGCGACAGCACTGTTTGTTCGTCCGCACGGCGGAGTTTTTTTTGTTGACCCAAAACCAAAAGCAAGACACTAAAGAGATACAGCTAGACACACACGCTTACTGGCAGAGAACGCTGCCAGTGGAGGTGAAGCTGCACTCCGAGTCGCAGGTGGCGACGGTCTCCCATGCGACGGTGGTGCTGTCCTGGTAGGCGCAGACCTGGAGGGCGAGGCCAGAGCACTGCCAAGCGCCGAAAGTGCAGGCACCCTCGGTGGTGACGGGAACAGCAGCGTTGGAGACGGGGAGAGTAGTGGTCGCAGAGGTAGAGGCCTCGACGGGGGCGGCAGAGGTCACAGACTCGACAACGGCGACAGAGGCGACGGACTCGACAGCGGCGGCGTCGGTGACAGCGGCAGTGGCAGCGGCAGTGGCCTGCTCAACCGAAACGACCGACGAGTTGACCTCAGCGATGAGCTGGTTGCCGGCAATCGAGGCAGTAACGGTGGCGGCAGCAGTAGCGGCGTCGGTGGCGGTAGCGGCGGCGGTCTCGACAGCGGCAGCCGACGAGCTCGAAGACGACTCAACGGCGGCAGCAGAGGTCGAGGCAACCGAACCAGACGAGGCAACCGAGCCCGAGGGCGAGATGGTGCTGTCGAGGATCTTGACGGTGAGGCCGGTGGGGTTGTTGCCCGAGCAGGTACCGCCCTTGACGGCAGCGAAGGCCTTGGCTGGGGAGAATGTCAGCAAGTGGAACAAAAGGAAATGTGACACGGGTGATGGTGGGGCCATCACACGACTGGGTGTGCGTTTACTCACCAGACAGGTCAATGATGTTCTCGCTCATGCAAGCGGCACAGCCGTCGAAGAGCACGAAGGGTCCCTCGTCAATGGTGATCTCGTTGCCGGAAGCGTCAAAGATCTGAACTCTGGAGGGGGTGTCAGTGGACGGATCATTGGGGTGATGGGGTGGCGCTTGCTCTACTCACTCCTTGCCACACCACTTGGACTTGTCGCCCGAGACCATGGTGTAGTTCATGGCGACGATACGGTTCGAGTTGAGGTCCTTGAGGGTCCATGCGGTGGTGTCCGAGCCCTGGCAGTAGGTGACACCGGTGTTGATGCCAGTGTCAATGGCCCAGTTGGACTGGAAGGGGCCGCCGTTGGAAGCGGCACAGACGTCGACTCCGTTGTACTCGTCAATGTCGTAGTAGCTGTAGGTTGGTGGTTAGCTCGGGTAATGGGACACGCGGGATGAAGTCGAGGGGAGGGGGAATGTGCGCGTGCGCGCCGGGCACTGTTCCTTCCCGGGACCACCAAAAAGAACACTCACACAGTGGCCTTGAAGGCGGAGCCCTCGTAGAGGACGGTCTGGGCACGGGCGATGCCGGCGAGAACGGTGAGGAGAGCGGTAGCGGCGAACATTGTGATAGGGAATGTGGGTTTTGAGAGAGAGAGAAGGTGGTGTGTGTGTGGTCTACCAGAAACGGAACGGGAACGGGGGGTTGAGAGGATGATGGGTTGTTGGAGGTCGGGGGGTTGAGAGCTATATAACTGTCAGAGGGAGTGTGGGTTTGCGGGTGGATGGGCAGGAGTGTGTGAGAGAGTGGACGAGGAGAGAGCGCGCCAGGCGATGAGGAGGATGAGGAGAGAGAGAGAGTGAGGAGGAGGATAGAGTTGAACGGGGGTGATGAAGAAAAAGGAAGGCAAAGAGGGAAGGGAGGGAAGGCAGAGAATGATGGACCACTGCGGACGATCCACACACACACGCGCGCGCGCGTCCAGGGTAAAACACACAACACACCGAGAGAGCCAGGCCCCGCCCGCCGCCCCGCGCACGCGCGCGCCCGCGCTGCGTCAGGGTATGAGCCCCAAAATATACTCCCGCAGCCGGCAAGAGGGAAAACAAGGGTGCGTGTGCCCCCCCGTGCGCGCGCGCTCTCGTGCGTAGTAGAAAATTGTCTCTTGTGCGCCAGGCCGCCAGGCCCAAAGGGACACGCGCGCGTGTGTGTGATGTCTTCCTCCTTTGGGTGTGCCGTTCCTTTGGATCAAAGGAAAACGAAAGACCTTCCCTCGTCCTTGTGGTTGCTGTTTACCACGCAGCAGCAGCAGCACCTTTGGTGCTCAGTTTTCTTCCCTTTCGCACACATTCATGTCAACAGGCCTGTCTCTCTCATGCATCACACGCTATACAATGCATCCTGCATCCTGTCCACTCTGCACCTGCCCCTCAACGCTGGCTCCATGACGAAACATTGCTCCCAAGCTCACTCACCGACGGCCCCCGAAAATCTACCGGCCCAGACCTTTGGATCCACACTACCACCGACTGATCCATCCACCCGGCCCACGCCCACCGCTGGCCGCTGACGTCCTCTCCCTCGTGTACTTGTTCGCCCTTCAACACCCGCGCAGACAGACAGACCCACACTCATCATCATCATCATTCATTGCCCCTTTCTGACAATCCTCCTTCCTCGTCAACCTTGCTCTCTACCCTGGAAAATCTATAAACCCATTATGGCCCACATATGCATGCCGTACCTAACCCATTATCGCTTCAGTCCTGCCGGCAGAGGATTTTTGGGGTGCCCAGCACAAAGACTGGCCAAGCCAACAAACACTACTACCACCGAGGTACAGCACCACGGATACATGGAGAGGCCGAGAACAAGACCGAGGACACCGATCCGGCGCATGCCGGTCGGTGGATCAGTGCGTCACCGCGCTGGGTTACTGTAGTGACCTCGGATCTCGGACTAGTCGAACCGCGAGCTCGCGGTATATCCTACTCATGGACCCCGCCGTGCAAGACAGTGTGCTTGATGATCATAGACTGGGGCAGCAGGAAACCCTTTGCTTGATTGCTCGTTACGGTCCATGTCAGCTTCACGATTAGACAGATTGGCGGACAGGCCCCTCCCCTCCGGTGTGGCACCCATGGCAGTCCCTGTCCCGCTGCTGATATGGCCTGTCGGATAGATGTTTCGCTGATCGTTGATCTCGGTGCGCCGAGGTGCCGTGGGCAGTTCCTCTCCAGTTCCTCGCAACACTGTTACCCGTTGTTTACCGACCAGCCCATTGTGCCATGCAAAAGGCAGAGCGGGGCTGCCCGCCGTCCCCGCTTCCAACGGCTGGGAGACATCGGTGCCGCGGGACGCGGCACAGAAACAAGAGGTGGCACCTGTGTTCTGGCCTTATGGAGAGGACGCAGCGGTCTGGAATGGAGCTAATGGAGCCAGCAATAGCACGTGGGGGCAAGCACCCAGGAAGGCAAGCTAGGCAAAGCATCCAGCAACGGGACTACGGGGAGTGGAGTCGAGCTGGTCTAGACCACTTCGGGTGGAGCAGAGCGAGACACATGGAGGTGCAAACATATGCATGCGCGCGTGCAAGTTGCAAGTAAAAAGTGCCACACTTGCTGATCGCTAACCTTCATTACTAACCGCAAAGTCCAGTCCAGCCCATCCTGCGTATTGCGTAACAGCATCGAGATCCCAGCGGCCAGCGGGTTGATCATTGCCAGGCCCCATTGCCAGGCCCGACGACCAGGTCCGACAGGCCCGAACCCGCCTGCCCGCGCTGCCCGCCTGCCCGTCTTGCCCGGCCGCAAGAGCGTACGCACAAACGGCGGAATAAATCCTGGCAAAAAACACCCTGGTTCCAAAATATCGTCTCGTCCACTCGTGCTCTGCGAGCTGCTGTTCTGGGGTGCGTCCCATGTATGGATGACAGCATCGCCCAGCCTCAGCCGCCGGAATAGGCCGAGTGCGCGAAAAGGAACAGAGCAGTTCCTCTCCGGCGGCCAGACGGGGCCTCCTTCTGGTCATATTGAGGGTCTGGGCAGCTTCAAGGGTATTGAGGGCCCTTGCTAAAAGCAGGCTTGCTATGCGCGACGCATCCTCGCAGCTCGGCACTCGCTACACTGTGGCCCCGGCATGTGTTAGCCTTTTCTGTCGACGCCATCGTTTGGGCTAAGGGAGGAAGAATAACGAAAAATATACTTGCAAACCCATACACAGCGCGCCGGGCAGGGCCCGCGAGCGACCATTTACTGGGTGCAAAGGAGAATTGCGTTCGGGCCGATAGTACAGGTCTCGGCTCTGGAATGTGGGATAATGCGGCGTCGGGCAAGACGGCGCGCTGCACAGCGCAGCAGCTGTGTAGCTGTGCAGCTGCTATGGCCGAAAATGTCTCGGCGCGGCGCGTGCCAGTGGCCCGGATTGAGTTAGAGACAAAATTACAAAAGAGCCAGTGGGCAGTAGGCTCTGGGCAGCGGCCAGCATGGAGCAGCGGTGGAGCCGCCGGCCAGAGCGGTTAGGTTAGACACGCCGGTGCCGTGCGGTCATTAGGAGATCTGATAATGACGCGCATACCGAAGTCGCGGAGCGAGGTTTTTCCACACCCACGCCCACACACCCCGGACGCGCTCTGGCCGGCGCCACGGCTTGGGATCCGTGGCTTGCGAAACTGCGTTTCAAGGTCTTGGACACTCAAGAGTCCGCGGCGCCATGGCCGTGGCCAGTCCGCCCGGTTGGCCAGTCGCCGCCGGCATAGGGTGGTTGCTGAGGCCTCGTAGTTTTGGTCTGAGACAAGGTCCATTCCTGCACGAGTCCTCAATCTTCTAGGGTAAGAGAGCGATTTTTGTATACGGCCAGTAACAATGGCCAAAGCCGTGAATCGCGCGCGGTCATGCATCATATGAATCTGTCGGCCATGTGGGTGTCCTACACGCCTGCGCAGACAAGCGCTTGTGTGCGGGCGGCCAGGCGCTGCTGCGAAGCTGCGTACAGGGATAAGTCCTGGCTGATCTCCAGATGACAAACGAGCCCTTACGCGCAGAGCAAATGCCCCCACGCATGTGGACGACAATTGTCCCCAACGCAGGGAGCTAAAGGGTACATGCTGCGTGCTGCATGTGAACGCCGAGAGACATAAACCACGCAGTTAGGTCTCTACAGGTCATGCGTAATCGGCTCTACCAGATCTCCCTAGATGTGAACGGCCAAAGCGTGATTACAGGATATATGCCAGGCTCGCAACGATCTCGCAACACGAAAACGTTGCCGTGTCTGTTGCTTGCTTGCTTGCTAGCTGCTGCATCAAGATGCGTGGTCGGTTAGCTGCGTCGTAGCTCGTAGCACGCTTCATGCGGACGTCCAGGGCGATCGGTTCGGAGTTGTCACTGCTCCACCGACCCAACCGAGGTGGAGATTGGGGAGATTGACGAGTTCATTCCCCGTCCCGAGGTTTCACCGCGCGTGAAAGTCGTGTGCCAGGCTGTCCATGTCATGTGGGGTCGCGTGAGCGCTGGAATGGCGTATGTGGCAGGCTCTATGGCAGCATCAAGTGATCACTGACCACCACGGCGGACACATGTCCTAGGAGCATACCTATGTAATGTTCCCAAACGGCCGATGACAGTCACCCCCATACCTCGATTGCGTGCACATTAAGAGGTGAAGATCTGGTAGACTGCAGGTTCTCGATAACTGCGGGTTTTCGACTGGGCATGTTCACCTGGCATTCGTGTCCGTCGTTTTGAGGCCATGACTAGCCAGCACCAAGGTGTCTGAGGCCCCGGCGTGTTTGTGGTGTGGGGCGCCTTGTGTTTCCAGTGCGCACCCACAAAACAGGCGTTGGTGCCACATGACGAAAGCCACACGTCAGAGGCGAGCGGTATGTAATGTTCAAACGTGGGAGTCATGTTTCTCCAAGGAACTGCAGCACGTTCGTCTGGGACAGACTCTAATGCGTTCAAGGATGGCCAACGAGCTCCACCAAACGTGTTCCACGGCATGCCAGAGTCGAGTATCTCCGTGGGCATTACGATGCCATTACAGTTCTTTGTTACGATTTTGACTCTGTCTGTGCCATGTGCCTTCTCCAGGTCCCAGTGACCAGAACCTGGCCCCATTGCCCCATTGCCCACGTACAGCTATCCCCACACATCTCCACATCTCCTCGCCCTGGGTCTGCCTGATAAAGAAGCAAAGAGCCTGAACTTTGTTTCTGTTCTGGTTCCATTGTCGCTGCGGTGGGGGGTTTTCAAGGTGCGCTTGGCATGTGGAAAATGGGGTTTTGACGGTCAGAGTCTAGAATTAGCGTCTGCTCTTCGCATTGTCAGCGTGCGAACCACGTGTGAACCACGGCTAACTGCAGCTAACTGGTGATGCCTGTATATTCACCCTGTTTTGGGGTGCTGCGTGTTGCGTCATGCTATCTAGTTCTCTACAGCAGCTGCAGCGTGGCATTTTGCACAGTACAAAGGCGAACTGCACACTCACACGGCGTAACCACTCGAGTGTGCCACATCACGTGACCAGATATCTTCGGGGTCATCCGCTTCCGCCCTTCACCTCCACTCGGAATGACCACCCATGTTTCGATAACTAACACACCATGCCAGCCTTCGATGCGTCCAAGATCACCGTTATATTCGTGCTAGGAGGCCCAGGAAGCGGTCAGTGGCCCAGCTGCCTCCCACGCCTTTTGATCTGAGCTGACGCCAGAGGACAGGCAAGGGCACGCAATGCGACAACCTCGTCACGGACTTTGGATTCAAGCATCTCTCGGGTAGGTTCTCTCAGCTGCTGAGGCGGCCAACTGCTCGTGAAGCTGTAGTCTGACGCAATGTCTCCAGCTGGTGACCTGCTACGAGAGGAGAAGAGCCGCGACGGATCGCCGTTAAAGGCCAAGATCGAGTATTGGATCAAGGAAGGCATGGTCGTCCCGCAAGAGGTGCTTGTGCAAGTATGTGCCGGTCCTCCTCCCAGCTGTGGTTCTTCGTATCATCAGCTGTGTATCTGACAATACTCCTGCAGCTGCTCACCGACGCCATGACCGCGACACTCGCCAACCCCCCGCCCTTTGCACCGGGCTCGACGCTCGCCGACGCGTGGAGCGGAGGCCGGGGCCGGTTCCTCATCGACGGGTATCCGCGGGCGATGGACCAGGCGCTCATGTTTGACGCGAATGTGAGTGGCCGTGGCAGGTATCTTAGTGACGAAACCTGCATTTCATGTGTGCCGGTCATGACCTGCACTAGCCCCAGAGTGGTGGTGCACTGCATCGGCTGTGACGTCCATTCCGCTTCCAGCTGGCCCGTGAGGGCAGGCAGGTGGCGCTCTCCACTGCTCACCCGCCACATCTCGCTAACGCGCACGTCCAGGTCGTACAGTCCAAGTTCGTCTTGTTCATGAACACGTCCGAAGACGTCATGCGCCAGCGCATGGTACAGCGCGGGCGTGGCGACGACAACGACGAGACGATCTGGAAACGCTTCGGTGAGGCTTACAACGCGCCGTTGTGCTGGCAGGCCATGTGTACGGTCCGTGCTGACATTCCTCCTCCCAGTGACTTTCCATAACACGTCCCTCCCCGTCGTCGAGCACTATCGCAGCGAGGGCAAGGTGGTGGACGTTGACGCGTCGCCTGCCCCGGAGGCCGTCTATGCGCAGATCAAGGCTGCGCTGGCGCAGCGTCTCGGCGTGTAGCGTCACACAACAGACTTGCCACTGCTCACTAAAGTTCCTCACATGATTAATAGACCATCGTCCACCCATGTATGACATCATACTCATCTCGAGAACCGGTGGACGTGATGGCACCCCCCGACACGATGCGAGGCACACATGGAAATGGAGGCCCGCATGTGGTAATGTGCGCCGAGAATCAATCCAAGAATAACTCGATGGAAATGCACGACGCGCCGACCTTGCTGCGCGCACGCGTGGGCATGGTGGGGGTAGGCTGAGCAATGCAGCGCGAACGGTCGGGATGAGTTACATTCCAGGGATCCAGACGCATGCGCTGTGCGCACATGGAGATCACTTTACAGGAATGTGCGCTGGCACTGGAGTGTGCGCGTCTACGGCCTTGGATTCAAGGGAGAGGGAGATGGGAGTGGACGGTTGCTGCCCACCACGCGCCACGCCTCACCGTCGCTGGCCCCCCGGCCCGCCCGCAGCAACATGCGTCCCGAACACGTACGAACGCCGCGTCAAGGGACCCAGCGACAACGGATATTAGATCCATGACGGGTTAACCCTTGCAATGTGACGACGCGTCGAGATTGAAATGGAGGGCCGTTAGGAATGCAGGAATCAGGGTTTCGGCGGGCCTCATTCGTCCTTGCGTGCCATACTCACCTTGCGGCAACCCTTGCGCTCAGCGTTTTGCGAGTTACGCGACCGTGAGGGGTACCCACCGCTGTACGCAGCTGATAGAGTATTGGCTGGCGGTGGTGGACGGAGCGCAGCTGACTATCTAGCGCAGACGTCCCCATGTGAGTGGCGGTGATGGTACAGGGAAGGTCTGTTGCATTGTTGCCCACAGGTGGATGAGGCGCCATGTTGGCGTTCCTGGCGCGAGCGACACGAACAAAACTTTACCACCAACGCGGATTGATGTCTTCTACGCGGTTCTACGGACCAGCAGTGCTGCGGTGTACTGGGCCTCCCTCCCACTTGCACACTGCCGTGCGAACCCACACGGACCACGTCGCGACGAGAGGAAGGAAGGAGCTATGTGAAGTTCATCACACACGCTCACCACATCTTCTATCCCCACGCGCAACTGTCATAACCCAGGCGTCCTTGGCACGCCGCACAGGCCCTCTCTCCCTGTTTTCGGGCGCGCAAGTGTGGGTCGTGGGTCCATGCCGTGCAAGCCTGAACTGGTGTGGCAAAACACCAGCCCCAGGCCGTGGGTATACGCTGGGCCGTGGGTATACGCTGGGCCGTGGGCATACGCTGGGCATCGTGGGTGGACACACTACTGCTGTTGGCAATGGCCAGTTTGGCCAATGCCCACTGACAGTGTGGCACCTGGCGGTCGCCTCTGAGGCCCAACTGGGTTACGCACTCATGATGCGATCAGTTTGGACGGTGTGGGCCTGTTTCACACACCCGCGATGTCTTCGATCCTCGAGGTTGATTGGCCTTACTCTACTTGCCACAGAGGGTCGCTTGCCGCGAGGGACTGCATCTGGGGTTCGGCACTGAGACGGCGGCGGACATGGTAGGGGGTTGCATGTCATCAACAGCCTGTCCTTTGTATTGTGGCCTTTGCAACCGCGGGCTGGGCAGAAGGTGCCATCCAGTCAGTGATCGGTGATCGATGCCCAGAGGGTCGGGTCTGGTTCCAACGAAGCCGCTCCAGGGCCGGGGAACAGGTGGTGCGACTGCTTGCTAGCTGCTTGCTTGGCATGTACCAGGTTCCTTGGGCGCCACACAACTGGTAAGAACGAGTGGTAAGCGCTCTGATGAGCGTCGCGATGATTGCCCCTAGCTTCCGCGATCTGCCAGCCTCAACTGATGGTTGCCCGGAGAGGTTGTACCGTCTGGACGCCATGTGAGTATGGAAGTCAAGCACAGCCGGACATGGTGGATGTGGCTGCTTGGTGGGTTGGGCGGGTGCCTACGGTCCATGCTGCGCGGGAGGTTTCTGTCATGGACGTGTCTAGGCCTAACCACTTTGCATGTTCGTGCGCTGGCGTGATTGTCCGTACGTGGCTGTAAGTCACGCCAGAGCCTGGGCACGGGCGGGCGGTCGCGAATGGCCGTGCTCAATGGCAGGTGAGTGAAATGCAGGCGCATGGTTACTATGTATCACGACACAGTCAGATTCACTCCCCTCAGTGTGTATGTGGTCAAAATTCACACTACCTCGTGATGATCTGACCACTGTACCACTGTCGACGTGGCTGATGCCCTCTACGTGTTTCTCCAGTCCCCGAGAAACACATAGACATCGTCTGGCCACATCGTCTCGGGCATAATAGGCAACCGTTGTGTGAATTCGGCGGGAAGCCGGGCGCCGTGTTTGGCATTCACACTCACACAAAATGACACAGCCGGCGGCAGCCAGCTTGCAGCTTGACAGCTCGGCCGCTGGTCGCTGGCCGCTGGTCGCTGGCCGCTGGCTGCTGGTGGATGGGTGTCTGTGTGAAGGGAATACACTGCATGATTGCATGACCAAGCTGGTGGGCCATTCGTTCGCCCTTCGATCCACCGTCGACGTCACGATGTCACAACTAGGACGTCAAGCAGCGGGGCACTGGCGCACTGGGCTGTGAGCGCGCCCAGCTTGTGGGCGGCCTGAGATCGTGATCGGAGTGGCGAGACCGACCCAAGCTGTGTATGGCTAGTGTGTATTAATAAAGGGAGAGGCCAAGTGTTCATGAGAGGTCGTCCATGAGAACAAGGGAGAAGGAGGAAAAGGGGAATGTGAGTGACGCCCCCGCGTCTCCGCCGATTGCATTTTGATTTGATTGTGTTGTGGCCGACGGGCTCTCTGGTGGAGGTGGGGAGAGGGAAGGCACAGGGAATGGTGGTGGTGGGAAGAATATATATGGTGTGTAATAGAGACTTGAGACCCATGCAGTAAGAGTAGCAGTAGCTGGGGCCTGTTGACCACGCCCCCATCTGCCGAATGCATATATGCAGTGCATGTAACGCATTTTCCAAGAGCTACAAACAGCAACTGCCTATAGAGGGCAGCCAGACGGCAGGACCGGGGACAATGTTGCTTCTTCCGGCAATCACTGGGCCCGCGCCTGGGTGTGTGGGTGGTGTGGCCGCCGCCGCCGTACGGTGACGCACCTGACACGAAATAGGTGTGCGTCTCGGGTTTGCGTTCATCTCTCTCTCGCTGTCGTTCCCGCCCTCCCCCTCGTGCGCATTCCCTCCTCGTCCTCTCTCTCCCGGCCACCACCACCACCACCTATCGCTCACTCTCTCCCTCCCCATCCACCCCCTCCATCCACTCCATCACACACTCACCCACTCATTCCGGCTCCTACCGACCGTGTGTCCAACACCACCAAACAGCCCTCCGTCACGCCCCGCTTCACTGCTTTGGCTCCCTAATCCCCACCCACCGCTGCAGTCCCTATCCCTCCCCCCCGATCGCGCAAGCTCTCCGTTGCGCACACAGTTCTTGTCCACGCTGCGTCAAAGGTCGCACCGAGGCCTGCAATCTCACCAACACGCACGCGTCACGCACGCTACCTGACGCATTCGCGCGCTGGCTCGGCGCTCGTCTTGATCGCCCCCTTCCGACATCTCCCCGCCCACCTACAGGTGAGTCATCGGCGACAATCACACCCATACATCTCCATCCACAATCCATCCTATACCACCCACAGAGCGGCGTGTATCGCCGTTCCCTCCCTTTCTCCCTCCCGGTTCTTCACCTCTCTCTTCGTCGTCCGCATCCACTGCCTCGCACGGCCGCGCAGTCCACATCCTCCTCCTTTCGCATTTACTCGGCGCTGACATTGGACGTCGTCCCGTTTCCCATTACTCTTCCCTCGATCCAGTACTCGAGCATCCCCCTTGTCCTTCACGGTCAGCTCGCCCAACCTTCCCTTTCAACGGCGACGTGCTTGGCTTTGACGCCGCCGGACAGCCTTTTGTCGCCGCCGCCGTCAAGCCGTTAGGCGACCCATTGTCCCCACCCCCGGGCCTTACTTCCTCATCCTCCATCTTCCCACCACCGCTCGCGCCACCGTTCTAGTCAACCATGGGCGGGTGCATGTCATCTGAAGCGACCGCGGTCGAGGCGCGCCGCACGTCTGACCCCAAGAAGCCGGTCGCGGCAACCCCCTCCGCGACACCAGCGCCAGCATCAGCAACTGCGGCCTCGTCTGCTGCATCTCCTGCCGCCGCCGCTGCCGAATCTAGCGCGGCGCCGCAGGCCAACGGGTCCGTGCCCGCTCAACAAGGGCTGGCAGCGGCACTCATGCAGGCCCCCGAGCCATCGTCCTCTGCGAGCCCACGCAACAACCGCGACAACAGCAACCAGATTGACCGCCAGCTCGAGGATGACTCGAAGAAGTTTAAGAAGGAGTGCAAGATCCTGCTCCTTGGCTCGGGCGAGTCGGGCAAGTCGACCATTGTCAAGCAGATGAAGATTATCCACCAGAACGGCTACTCGCGCGACGAGCTGCTCCAGTTCAAGGGCATTGTTCACAAGAACGTGACCGACTCGGCTCAAGCGCTGGTCATGGCCATGAGGAAAATCGGCGTCGACCCCGAGGACCCCACGAACCGGTCGCACGCCGACCGCATTGTCGAGTACAGGCAGGAGAGCGATGGCGCGCCTGTCCCTGCAGACATCTTCCGCGCCATCGAGGCTCTGTGGCACGACCCCATCATCCCCGTTGTCATGGACCGATCGTCCGAGTTCTACCTCATGGACTCGGCCACCTACTTCTTTGCCAACATTCGCCGTATTGGCGCCGCAGACTATGTTCCCGACGAGGCAGACGTGCTCCGCGCGCGAACAAAGACCACGGGTATCAGCGAGACCCGCTTCAACATGGGCCAGCTCAGCATCCACATGTTTGACGTCGGTGGCCAGCGCAGTGAGCGCAAAAAGTGGATTCACTGTGAGTATCGCGTGGCCATACCAACGCCAGGATAAGCATGCGCCCCGTGCAGGCTTGAGCCACGGCTGGATACTCAGGAGTCGCAACTGCCGTGCGGGGGGTCCCTTGTGGCGTGGACCAGACCCACGCCACTGGCATTCACGCGCGCCATTTGGCTGTCATCCGATGGTGGCGGCGCATTTTGCTGCTCGCTGGCCGAGTGACCCAAGCCCCCACGTTTGCCTGCCTCCTTGTGCTGACTGTGTTTCCCAGGCTTTGAGGCTGTGACGTCGATCATCTTTTGTGTGGCACTGTCCGAGTACGACCAAGTGCTGCTCGAGGAGAACGGCCAGAACCGTATGCAGGAATCACTGGTCCTGTTCGAATCGGTCATCAACTCGCGCTGGTTCCTGCGCACGTCGGTCATCTTGTTCCTCAACAAGATTGACGTGTTCAAGCAAAAGCTGCCAAAGGTGCCCCTGGTCAACTACTTCCCCGAATACACTGGTGGTGCCGACATTAACAAGGCGGCCAAGTACATTCTCTGGCGCTTCACCCAGACCAACCGCGCCCGTCTGTCCGTCTACCCGCATTTGACCCAGGCGACCGACACGTCCAACATTCGTCTCGTGTTCGCGGCCGTCAAGGAGACGATTCTCCAGAACGCCCTGCGTGATTCCGGCATTTTGTAAACTGCCTTTTTTTCTTCTCTTTTAGCCCAGCGCCCGCCCCTCTGGTTTTGCCGTCTGTTATACCAGCCGCAGCAGCAACCGCTCCCACGTTCCAACATGGTTTGCCGAGTGAACGACAACAACAGCAGCGAACGACGTCCCTCAAATTATACTACCTGCTCTCGTATATGGCGGCCCGCTTTGCCATAATTTCCCATCCCATCCCATCCCATCCATCCCATCCTTTGCCCTCCGACCCCTCCTATCTTGCATTCGGCCTCATATCGGATTAAAGCGACATTACTACTACCCCATCCAGCAGTGATTGAAAACAATCCCCACCCCAAACTCCAACTACATCCCCATCCCAGCCCCGTCCCTCCCCCGCCGCCTTTTACGCCGCCGCCTTTTACGTGAAAAAGAGCCTTCCCCTTTTCTCTCCCGTTTATTCAGTTTTTGGCCCTGCTGAAGTATCTCGTATCGGCTGGCGTTCGGTGTATGCACATGCCTGCCTGTGGACGACGAGTTTGTGAGCCCTTTTAGGAGGGTACGTCACGAGTGAGGCCTCTGTCGATTGGTTCATCGACAAGGTAACGTAAGGACGGCCAAGGGAGTGTACGGCCGGGACGCTGGAAGCAAACCCAAATGGTGGGATCCAAACCCAAGAGACGTCATGTTCTGGACGGACCAAGAGAGTGCCTCTAGATATCTGGTAGCCGTAAACAGGCCACACTTTGTCCCTTTCCACGCCGCAGCTTATAACCACTGCTCACGATCTCGGTCCGGGGTCGCCGACTGGTTTTGCGCTAAACCTGGAACCCATTGGCTGACGTTATGAGGCCCCAAGCCAGCCCCGACTGCTCTCCCTGTGGGCCTGTTCTCAACCCCTGCATTTGTCTTGGCCTGCCTCGATCTCTTGCCGGACGTGTGGTGGGTGGCAGCGGGGACCCCCCCTTGGCCCCTATCACGCGCACACGCGGGGCAGCAAAAGCGCAGCAAGGGGGGCAGTAGAATATAGGGCAGTCTGTCCGGGCAAGAGCGTATAACCCGTGCGCAAAGTGCATTTTGCACAGTGCTCTCCTGCGTCGCGGTAGTACATTCGCATGCGCATGCAGCGTTGATTGGGTGTAGAGCAGTCAAAGAGCCTAAAAGAGCTGGTCTGGGGTGGTGTTGCGGCAATCCGTGCCGGCAAAACGGAGACGACGACGACGATGCAAAGAGGAAAGATACTGGGCGCGTGATTCTGTGTCCCCCACCTCGTGCCCGCCCGTCACCCCCGGCACCCCCGCCCCCACCCGGGCCCACCACATTCATCAACATCCACCCACCACAGCCCATCGAACAACTCCACCCACACCTCCTACTCCCACTCCCACAAGCATGTCGCGGCGCTTGCACCCGGGCCACTATCCCAGTGTATCGGCCAGCGCGGCCGGAGCGGGCGGAGCGGGCAGCGGCAGCGCACAAGCACAAGCACCACCACCACCACCACCACCACCACCACCACCACAAGCGCAAGCGCCAGCACACCCGCCAGGCGCCATCTCCACAGGGCGACACGGAGCACCACTACCATACCCATACCACCCCCACGCGCATGCCCATCCCCATGGCCATGTCCCTCCCCACCCCCATGCCCACACCTATGTGCCCAGAGCGGCGGCTGCGGGATACGCCGCCGCCGCCCAAGGCGCACTGGCATGGACGGCGCGCGTGCACGAGCTCGGCGACGGCAGCTCGGATTCGGGATCGCGGCCCGGGTCGGCGGTGAGCATGAGCGCAAGCGCAGGCGCGAGCATGGGCGTAGTGAACATGGGTGCGGGACTGGGTATGGGCAGCAGCAGCCTGGGCTTGCAGCGCGAGCGTGACCGGCCCGCCACGGCGCCTGGGGCTGCTGGACGAGGGAGGGAGAGTATCGGCGGCGGCACGGGCAGTGCGTCGGCAGCAGACACAAAGTCGCCGCTGCGCTGCTCGTTCCCCCAGTGTGGCAAGACGTTTACTCGCAAGGTGAGTGAATCGTGGAGGAGTGGCAGCGAGAGCCAGAGCTGACGGCATGCGTTTAACAGGACCATCTGATCCGGCACGCAGCGAACCGTGAGCAACTGATTAGATCAGACCTGAATGGAGGATTCGAGCTGACGTGAACCTTGTCTACTTCGACTCCCCTTTCGTCCTTCTCACCGCTTCTTCTTCGCTATTGACTGGCGACACTTGGCTTACTTGTTCGGACGCTCATCTGTTCGATCGACTTGGCCTGCCCCGTACACAACCTCGTATCGTCTCATCACTGTCGTCCTTGCGCCCGCCGGCAACTCAAATACCCACATCATCCATGAACCCCGCCGCCAACCTGCTCTCGTACAACCCTTTCCGCTCTCCAACACAACAGACTCGCAACCCAACTACCACTGCGGAACGTGCGGCCGCTCCTTCCAGCGCTTAGACCTGCTCCAGCGCCACGAACGGAGACGTATCTGCGACGACGAGCGGTATCCGAAGCGCATGAGGACGGACGAGTCGTCCAGTGACAGTGGTCACCCACAACAACCACAGCAACAGCAACCACAGCCGGCTCCTCCGCAGCCAACACATGCTGCCCCCGTGCATCCCCCAGCAACGGGACATGGCCACCGCGTGCAACCTCCAGCCACAGGCCACATGCAGCAGCAGCAGCAGCAGCAAGCTGCTTACGTGCCATCACAGAGCACCCACCACGCTGTCCACCTGAGCCACACGGCTTCCCAGAGCCAGAGTCACCACAGCACGCCACACCATAGTACTCCTCACAGTACAGCTCACAGTACACCGTATGGTACACCACACGGGGCGCATGGCCATTCGGGACGCGTCGCGACGCCTCAGGCCAACTCTCACGCACACCAGGCCCAACCCAGTTCAAGTCATGGGCACTCGCACACGCACTCCCAGTCCCACTCTCACTCTCTGCCACAGCAGCACCACGACGCCAGCTCTGGCTCCCTCCTCGAGGGCAGCGAGGGCAGCTTCCCGCTCAGTGCCAGCGAACCGGCCTTCCCCGGCATGGACCTCTTGATCCGGGACTCGGCACCCGCCGCCGAGCCAGCGCCGCCGCCCACGGCCACGACGCAGACGCAGACGCAGACACAGCCGGGCTCAGTGGTGAAATTCGACTCGTCCGGCGCCGACTTTGGGTTTGGCCTGTGGCCGCCGGATCCCTGGGAGGTGCTGCTGCAAGATACCATCGGGCCAGCGCTGTGGGACGAGACGCATAACGCGAATGCCGCCCCGGCCGTGCCGTGGGATATCGACACGCTGCTGGGCGGCTCGACGACGCGGACGCAGGAGAGCGCCGAGCGCGGCGGCAACGCCGTGCCACCGAGAGGTGGCGGGATTGGCCCCCGCTTGCTCGCGAGGTTGATGGTCACCTGGCCTGTAAGTGTAAAGAGGATACAAACGCGGTAGCTGACTCTCGGTGCAGGAATTCGCACTCTCAGTGCACGAGTTCAAGGACGCCATCGGGCTGTACTGGACGCATGTGGCCCCCTCGTTCCCGTTCATTCACCGCGGCACATTCGACGTGGACAATGCGCCTGCCGAGCTCCTCGTCATGATGGCCGTGACGGGCCTGGCGCGCAGCACACACGGTACGCGGCGCGACGACCGCGGACTCGTGCGCCGCATCCGCGCCCGCCTCGTCGAGGACCGCTTCGGCCTCGAGATGGACCTGGCCACGCTGCAGGCCTTCACCCTGTGCCACGTCTACGACGTGTGGCACGGCGACACCGAGACGCTGTTCATCGCGCAGTGCATGTGGCCCGTCGTTGTTGCCCACTCGCGCAAGCAAGGGATCGGCGTTGCCGGCGTCCACGCCCCCGACGGGCGCGGCGCCGCGGCCTGGGTCGCCTGGGCAAAGGACGAGGAACGCCGGCGTGCAGCGTACAGCATTCTCTATATTGACACGCAAATCTCGGCATTCTGGTCCCAGCACCCGTCCCGCCAGCTTTCAATCTTTGCGCACAACATCAAGCTCCCGGCCCCGCGCGCGCAGTGGGAGGCCATGACGCCCGCCGACTGGCTGCGCGCGCGCGAGGGGTCTGATGGAGGTAACGGCGGGTCTGGATCTGGATCCGGCGCTGGAGCTGGGACAGGAGCGCAGCGCCGTTCTGGCGGCGCCAATGGCAGCCACAGCCATAGCCATAACCCCAACGGCACCGACTCCAAGTCGTCCGGCTCGAACCGCACGGGATACATGCCGGGCCTGCATCCCGAGTTTCAAGTCTCGGTCGTGACCGAGGGCTACTCGTCGGCAGTCCTCGCCGCGCTGGCCGGGGACGGCACGCCCATCCGCATCGACCTCGACAACTCGTTCCAGGTCATGCTGGTCCTCTCGGGCCTGTGCGCGATCGCCTGGGACTGCCGCACGCGCGGCGGGATGGGCATCCGGTTCCGCGACGGCACGAAACACTGGCGCACCGTCGTCCGCAACGCCGTCGTGGGCCTGCGCGCCGCGTACGAGCACGGCACGGCACACTTGCCCAGCTGTACCGAGATGCGGGATGTGCGCGACTACCTCGCCATTTCGATCATTGCGATTCTCAGCGATATACCCATGTTGCAGGTCGCGGCGGGCGCATCGAACATTTGCGGCGCGAGCAGTGAGTCACCCGACGCCAAGCGGAGCGAGGCCGCCTCCAGCCTTGTAACCCACACCTGTGCTGACACTCTACCTACAGTCGGCCCCAAACAGTTTTCCGACGGCAGGCGCCGCCTGCGCCTGTGGGCCACCACGCCCGACGCATGGACGTGTCTGTGGCAGTCGGCACGCTACCTCCGCGAGGCTCTCTTCGCCGACTGGGGGCTGTACTCTCCCTGGGCCGTGTTCTTGACTACAGTGGGTACAGCCCGGACGTGGCTGGGTGTTCACCGAAGCCTCACACCCGCGTTTTTCTTCTTTTCTTTCTGTTTCTCTCTGCTCACACCTCCAGCTCGTCGTGTGGGCCTACGGCACGGCCGCGTCGCCCGCGGACCGCCCGCTCCCTGGTCCCAGCGACAGCCCGCACGCGTCGGCCACGGCGCTCCTGGACCTCATCTTTGCGTCGCCCACGCGCGTGGCCACGCTCGACATGGGCGTCGCGGACCTGGTCGTCACTGTCGCGGCCAAGCTCGAGGCGGGCGGCCACGGACAGCCGATCGATAGAGGTAACGCGCAGCTGCTGTGGCGGCTGGCCGGGGTGAAGCGCGGAGGCGCGGGAGGAGGAGGAGGAGGGGGAGGGGCAGCGGGAGGTGGAACAGGCCAGCAGGGCCATGGACACGGCCACGGCCACGGACACGGACATGGCAGCGCGGTGAGAGGGCCCGGAGGAGGCGTGCATGGTGGGCCTGCGGGGACGATGAACCTGCTGAGGTAGAGGGGGAGGGGGGAGGGGAGGGAAAGAGAAATAGAGAGGAGCGAGCGAGTGAGCGAGAACGAGAGCGCCGGCGAGAGCAGACAGAGGGAGCCAAAGGAAAGAAGTCATTATTTTACTCTTGTCATTGTAATTTCCATTTCGCATAGTGAGTGGCCTTTGCCTTGTAACAATGCAACGCGGGTTACTCCAGTACACGAGCGTGGCGAGCGGGCATGTAAACGCGGAGGGATCATTGGGCCGCAGGAATCCAGATCGGGTATTGACCGCCGCCATATCTCTCCAAAGACGTGATCAAGGCTCATCTCCATCCAGTGGTGGTCCAGCTTCCGAACGAGGCACCGCGCCACCATCCATATCAAACGAGTGGTTGCCGAGAAAGAAACATGAGAAAAGAAGCTTCTCACTGAAAGCCCGACCACGCCGCCCAACCTGAAGCCTTCAGCCTCCAGCCTCAGCCGTGAGCTAAATGCCTATAGAAGCGGACACCGAGGACCTGGGCGGCGGACGTCTCGGGCCGCGGGGCGGGTTCCAGTGAATCCGCTCAGAGTTACAAGACGTGCCAGAAAGGTTCTGGGGGCATAGAGTTGTTTGTTGCCGAGAGGACACCAGAGGGACATCAGAGGGGGGTGGTGGTAAATGAACAATCCAGTACACGGCTGGATCATGTCCAGACGCGCCTACATCCGCGTGCTGCCTGAAGCCCCGAAGCTCGCAGCCTGCCTGACGAGCCTGTGCTTACACCAGCAAGCAGTACTGCAGCGCCCAAGTCGCCGCTCTCTCGCACTGTGCAGGTCCGGCCGGCGTCTCCCCCTCGCACTCCCGCCGCTCACTCCTCATTTGTACTTGATGGTGATGGTGAGCAAATGACACCACCACTGGTAATTGCCACCTGTCCTCCGAATTCCAGTTCCAGAAGCCTTGGCTTGGCCCTTTTGGGCCCTGGGCTTGCTGCTGGCCGCGCGGGTACAGGTGCGTGTGCATGTGCTGTGGCGTCCGGCCCTGTGGTGGCCTCCTGGCTGGCTCTCTCTGGTTCTGTGGCTCTAGCTATATGGCTACGAAGGCCGCCGGCCACATTTTGCCTGCGAGTGGTGACCTGGGCGGCCGTCGCTGATGTTGACAAACCTTAAGCAGTGAGACTCCGATGTCGGGGCGTAACTATGCCGAACACAAAAGGTGGGCATCGAGAGATTGCGGAGGTGGTGGTTGGTGCCTTGGGTTGGAGCTGGAAGGCGGACGGAGCGTTCCTCTGGGCGCTGGCGTCGTCGGTGCGTGCACTATAGCGGCAGCATGCGTATCAACAGTGACGACCACGGTGGGGCGAGAGACCGAGAGAGTATCTGGAATGACGCGTGATGAGCACCGAATCTCATGTCATGGAAAAGTCCGGCATGCTCGGCAAGCGCCGGGTCATCAACGGGCACGCCGACAGAGGAAGGGGGGAGGGATAGGGAGGCGTACGCAGTGCACTGCGGCGGGCGCGTAAAACGCATTTGTAGTGTGTTTTGATTTGTGTATATGGTTGTGGGATATGGGATGTCTTGGATCGGGGGCATGCCGTCATCAGCCGCCACCCAACCCCCCCCCGCCGGTTGCGATCCGCGTGCGGCAAAAGGAAAATAAAAAAGGCAGCAAAAAATAAAGAAAAGAGGAAAAAGTGATTGCGCAATGTGGATAGCCGCGGATGGCAAATTCATCGTCTAGCTGCTCAAGCGAGGCGGACAAGGTCATGGCCGCTGCCTGTGGACGAGACGTGCATCAGAGTAGAGTGGGTGGTTGTTCAGCAAAACAGCGCGGGGATGTGCATCCCACACGCTTCCCCGTTGTGACGTCCCTATGCATCTGGCCCCTGCCTGCACACATCCCTGCCCCCCGCGCGCGCGCGCGGCCCACTATCTCAGATTATTTGGGTGGGCCCGACAGAGTTGCGGTGGTCCCCCTCCACTTTCTGACAAATCACGCCACCAAATCCGCTCTCCGCCGGTCCCTTTGTTGAGCGACCAGAGAAAGAACATCCCACACCCACCATCCCCGCCGGCCCCGCCGCGACCCGGGCCTTGTGCTTCTCTCTCTCTCTTCCTCTCTGTGCTACAACACCATCGATATCTCATACATATCTCGCGCATACATCTGGCCAACACCCCCACATCTGGTCCTCCTATCTCTCAACCCGCATCTCCGCTCAAGCGCCCCCGCCCCCGTCGCCGGCAGCTGCGGCATCAACTCCCCCCGAAAGGCGGAAACAAGGAATAATAAACCACCACCAGCACCGGCAGTTCTTCGTCGTCGTCTCCTACTGCAACCAACAGCATGGGCCTCCTTGCCCTCGGCACGCCGCTCGACTGGCCCGAGACTAAGCCTCTCGCAGAGCACATTCGTGACCATGGCATCACCCAGTTCCTCAACACATGGAAGCGATGGAAGGACAGGTCCGGCGAGGGCCTGCTGTGGGGCGATGAGGTGGGCGGCATCTTGCGGAGCGCAAGAGGGTCAGACGGGTGAGGACACCGAGAGAGTTGAGCTCGAGCTCTCGGTCCCTCCCATTCTGAACCTCTTGCATGTGGCGAACAAGGACGCTGATACGTTTATGTCCTAGATTGAATACCTCGTTGCGTCTGTGGACGAAGCCGACCACGCCGTGCGCCTGTCCCTGCGACAGAGCGAGATTCTGAAAAAGCTCGAAAAGGTGACCTGCGATCCCAAGCTGGCTGCCATGAAGCCTGCTGGGTCCAAGGCCATGCCCGTATTCCACCCAGAGTACGGCCGCTTCATGATCGAGTCCACACCCGGTGCCCCATACACCGGCTCGCCCAAGGACCTGGTCACTGTCGAGGCGGACATGCGGTTCCGTCGACAGATCATCCGTACCCACCTCCTCGCCAACGAGCTGCCCATCACGCTCACGTCGTGGCCCCGCCTCGGCGCCGAGACGCAGTTCACTGACCCGCCGACGTTTGCCGAACCCACAGAGTCGTCGTCGCGCAGCCAGTATGTCGGCCAGCTCATCACCAACCCACATGCCCGTTTCCCGTGAGTTAGCAGACGCGATAAGATTTCAGCCTCCCCTGTGCACTGACACCAAATGCTAGGACCCTCACGGCCAATATCCGCCAGAGGCGCGGATCGCTCGTCGACATCCGTGTGCCCTTGTACATTGACAAGAACACCGAGCTGCCGGAAGGAGCAAAGGCGCCGCTGTCGACGGGCCTCGCCGGTCCCGCAAAGCCCGAGCCGGGCACCCCGTACATCCACATGGACGCGATGGGTTTCGGCATGGGATGCTGCTGCCTCCAGATCACCTTCCAGGCATGGAACGTTGACGAGGCGAGGCAGATGTACGACGCGCTTGTCCCCGTCGCCCCCATTATGGTGAGCTTGACCGTTTAGCGCAAGGGGTCTACCGAGAAAAAAAAGCTAACATCCAGCTCGCGCTTACTGCTGCTGCACCCGCGTTCCGTGGACGCCTCGCCGACGTGGACGCGCGATGGAACGTGATTGCCGCGTCGGTGGACGACCGTACCGAGGAGGAGCGTGGCCTCAAGCCGCTCAAGGACGACAAGTACAAGCTTCCCAAGTCGCGCTACGACAGTGTGTCGCTGTACATTGCCAACGACGCCCGCAACAAGCCCGAGTACAATGACATTTCGGCGCCGATCAACCAGGCTGTCCGCCAGCGACTGCTGGACAATGGTCTCGACGACAAGCTCGCCTCGCACGTCGGCCACCTGTTTGTCCGCGACCCGCTCGTGCAGTTTTCCGAGACGATTGACCAGGACGACGTCGAGTCGATGGACCACTTTGAGAACATTCAGTCGACCAACTGGCAGACGGTGCGCTTCAAGCCGCCACCTGTCAACAGCGACATTGGATGGCGTGTCGAGTTCCGACCCATGGAGATCCAAATGACCGACTTTGAGAACGCTGCGTTTAGCATCTTTATCGTGCTCTTGTCGCGTGCGATCATTTCATTCAACCTCAACTTTTACATGCCCATCTCGCAGGTCGACGAAAACCTCCAAAAGGCCCAGCAGCGCAACGCGGCCCGCGCCAACACGTTCCACTTCCGCCGTACCGTCTTCCCTCACGACCTGAGCACGTACGACCTCGAGTCGCGTCCCGTGACCCCGCCCAACGTGACCACCCCTCCCAACGGCGCTGCCAACGGTACCCACCCGCACAAGCACCACCACGTCGACCCGCACGGCCTCGCCAACGGGCTCAGCAAGACGCACCTCGACCGTGTCAACGGCACCACCACCCCTGCTACGAACGGCTTTGCCAACGGTAACGGCAAGGCGGCCGCCAACGGCAAGGCGAACGGACACACGCCGGGCCACTTGCGGCACCAGTCGAGCTTTTCGTCGTGTGCGTCGTTGCGCGAGGAGGACGACTCGGGACCCGAGGTGGTGGCCATGACGCTGGACGAGGTGATCAACGGCCGTTCAGACGGGTTCCCGGGCCTCATGGGCGTGGTCAACGCCTACCTGAACAGCATCAACGTCGACGTGGTCACCAAGTGCGAGATCAGGCGGTACCTCGACCTGATCAAGATGCGTGCGCGCGGCGACCTGGTCACGCCCGCGACGTGGATCCGCGAGTTTATCACGTCGCACCCGAGCTACGCGCACGACTCGCTCGTGACCGACGACATCCAGGCCGACCTGGTCAAGGCCGTGGACGAGCTGGAGCGCGGTGTGCGCCCTGCTCCCGAGCTGCTTGGCGAGGACTATGTGGGGAGTGGACCGAGTGGGTGCCTCTAGAATACAACCTTTTTTTATCGTCCTGATGGGCGGGGGGTCGTTGTAAACACATGCTATTTTTCCTGTCATTTTCCATCCTCTCGCGTCTCCTCTGTCGGGATAATGTGCGGCTAATGGGCGGGACCAAATATATATGATGGCCCACCGGGGCCTCGGGCCGCCCGGAGTGCGGGGGTGGTGGGGGAGGCTGTTTGGGGTGCTCGTGCGGGACGAGGAGACGAGGAGGGAGGGAGGGAAGACACCCACCGCCAGTGGCCATTCCATCCACCCACACATCGTCATCTTTCCATCTCTCGTCTTCTTGCCATCTCTCCCGTGTCCATCCTCCAGCCATGGTCATCGCCGAACCCAACAAGCGGCGAGTATCATACGTCATCCCCCCACCAGACACCACAAACCCACCATCCATCCTCGACCTGCCCGCACTCGGCGTCGCACAGGCAGACACAAGGCCATACCCACACCTCAACCCCAAACTCGCCCGCTCAGCCAACGCCAACGGCAATGGCGTAGCCACCCCACCACGCTTTGCCAGCCGCAACCCCTTCAACAACCCTTCCCCTACCCCGGCAACAGACCCATTCGACCTGCCCGAGTCCCCCGTCGCCGGCGCCCGCCAGCACCCGCGACACCGGCTCGGCATCTCGACTTTGGCCCTGGACACTACGACCGTCCTGCACGGCGAGAATGCGCCCACGGGCATTCTCTACACGGGCGGCCGAGACGGCCTGGTCGCGAGCTGGGAGCTGCATGTCCCGCACACGAAGCGGCGTGGACGGCGATACCGCACCATTGCAGGCGCGGGCACGGGCGGCCGTGTTCGCTGGGAGAGAGTGGGCGACGGCGGCGCCGACTGGGATGGGGAGGGCGAGGACGACGACGACCCGCCCAGTCTTGGGGAGAGCTCGAGCGAGGAGGACGGTCCCGAGGCTATCGACACGAACGGCAGCGGCAGGCGCAAGGCCATCCCCTTTGAAGACCGTTGGGAGGTCGACACCGAGGTCAAGACGGTGAGTAAGCCCCCCGACCCCCAGAGTGGCCGCTTGGCGCCGCCGCAGCCATGTGCAGCGGAGGCGCCATGCGGCCCACCACCCACCCCGGCTGTCCACTGGTGCTAATTCGGTTCCAGCCGCCGGCACCCACCTCGTTCCGCCAGTCGGTGCAGACGCACACCGACTGGGTAAACGCCATGGTCCTGTGCAACATGAACCAGACGGTCATCACCGCCAGCTCGGACCGCACCATTCGTGCGTGGTCGCCGCACGCAGAGGGCGACCTGTCCGTCCCAGCCCTCATCGGCCACCACACAGACTATGTGCGGTCGCTCGCGTTTGCACGTCATCCAGGTGTCCTCTTTTCCGGTGCACTCGACCGTGACATTTCAGTGTGGGACATTAACCAGCCACGACCCAACGAGCCCGTCCTCAAAGTCCGTCTGTCGGATATCGACGACTTGGGCGGCATCGGCGACGGCGACTGGGGATCCATCTATGCGCTTGGTGTTGGTGAGTTTTGCTGCGCTGCTGCTGTCGTCGTCGTTCGTCGTCAGGGTTTAGAGGCTTACGTCGACCACCAGACCCCGCCGGACACACTCTTGCGGCCGGCACGCCCGAACGCGTCGTGCGCCTCTGGGACCCGCGTGCCGGCGACAACTCGGTGACCAAGCTTGTCGGCCACACCGAGTGTGTGCGCAGCATCCTCCTCAGCGACGATGGTCGGTACATGCTCACCGGATCGTCCGACACGACCGTCAAGCTGTGGTCGGTGGGCGAGCACCGCTGCCTCCACACGTTCAACCACCACACGTCGAGCGTGTGGGCGCTGCATTCAAACCACCCAAACCTCGAGCGCTTCTACTCTGGCTCGCGCGATGGCTACCTGTGCGCCATCGACGTCGAGCAGGTCGGCGACATGAGCGAGGGCGAGTGCGTCGTCCTTGGGCGTGAAGGAGAGGGTGTCCGCCCCGGTGACTTTGAGAGCAAGACGGGCGACGAGGCCATTCGGTCCATCACCGCCATGGACGACGAGTACGTCTGGACAGCTACGGCAAGCTCGGACGTGCGCAGATGGCGGGATGTCGGGCGCCGTGTCACCCGTCTCGACACCGACTTTGACGGCGCCAGCTACGGCGCTATCACTGGCACTGCCGACGAGTTTGCCCCTCTCCACCCAACTGCATCTGTATCCCTCGCTGCGGCGTTTGAGCCCACGGGCATCATTGACGCGCCCTCTCCTCTGCGCAACAAGCCGCTGTCGGTCCACGAAGACCTCCGTCGTGTCGATTCGGCCGACTCGCGCACCATTACGTTTGCAGCGACATCACCGCCAGGCTCCCCAGCCTCGGCGCTCCCAGCCTCGGTGCGCGACCGCCTCAACCCTAACCGCGCAGCCCGTACCCTGTCTGGCACGTCTGTCACCAACTCGGTCATGTCCGAGTCGTCCGTCCAAGGCGGTGACGAGTTCCTGCACAATGGCATCCCTTACGATTCACTCGTGTGTCTCGGCCTGCCTGATTCGCCTTATGCCTTTGGCTTTAGCGGTGCGGCGCACTCGACGGCGTCCCTCGGGTCTACGTCACACCACCGTGCACGCTCAATCGGGTCTCCCGAAGAGTCGCCCCAGGCCACCACCACGGACCGCACCGGCGACCGTGGCGCAGGCGGCGAGGTTGCGCCCCGTGTCGCTGCTCGCCGCGAGTTCGAGGACCGCGACGTGGCCGCCGACGCGCGGCCACTGCGCGACCAGCCCGACGCCGTCATTGCTGGCTCGCCTGGCCTGATCCGCTCGCTGGTCCTCAACGACCGCATGCACGTCCTCACTCTCGACACGACGGGCGAGATTGCCATCTGGCACTTGATCCGTGGCGAGTGTCTGGGCCGCTTTGACAAGCGGGACGTTGCAGAGGCACTCGAGCTCGAGCGCGGCACCCAAGACGTGGCGGCCGAGATCAAGATGCACCCTCACGAGGTGCTCGAGCTCGTCCAGCGCCGTGTCGAGGGCAAGAACAGCGTGCTGCCTTGGTGTCAGGTCGACACAAAGGTCGGCCAGATCACCGTCCACCTCGAAGGCGACCGTGTGTTCGCCGCCGAGATCCTGGCCGAGGAGATGGGTATCGACGAGGCCACGCTGCCCGAGGACAGCAAGGCACTCAACGTCGGCAAGACCGTTCTGGGTAACCTGTTCCGTGGCCTGATCAAGGCTGAGGAGCTGGAAGTCACGTCGGCCGTGTCGTCATCGCCGAGCTCCGTCCCCGGCTCGCTTCCGAGCGTCTCGCGTTCGCCTGCGAACGCCATGCCCATGTCCCCGCGCCACAGGCAGCGCGCACTGTCGTCGGCATCGCTTGGCGGTGGCATTGCACCCTCAATCAACATTGCCGGCCTGGCTACCAGGGCCGAGCGCGCAGCCGTTCTTCCCGAGGGTGGTGCAGGCGGCGTTTTCGGCCAAAGCGCTCCAGCTACTAGCGGCTGGCTCTCGCTGCCCGCGGCCATGGCGAGCAGGACTCCCGGCAGCTTCACAGCGTCGTCCCCGGCCAACGGCCCGCTCAGCCCTCAGGCAGGCGGCGTCACCAGCGACTATTTCTCCATGCGCAAGATCCCCGAGGCGAGCCCTACGCGCGAAGCCGACAAGCCCGCCACTACTTCGGCACCCGCGCCGTCCCCCAGCGCCGCGGCGCCAGGTGGCGGTCTGCTGGGCAAGAAGAAGTTTATGGGTTTCGGCAAGAAGAAGGCCGCAGAGTCCACCATGACCACGGTGGTGGAGAGCAAGCGCGAGGCACCGCCACCGGACGAGGGCCCCAAGATGAGCGAGCGCGACCGCTCCCAGCTCCTCTTCCTCGACACGGTGCGCAACCGCGCCTTCCGCCCCCCGTCGTCGGCCGAATGCCCCTCCATCCCCGCCCCGCCATCCACCACCCTCATCATCTCGGAACAGGCCCACGCCGACGGCGCGTACATTGTCACGTACCGCTCGCAGGTGTCGTCGACCGAGCGCGACATGGAGCCGCTGGAGATGAACTCGCCGTTCTGGCTGCTCAACTACCTCTTCGCAAGCATCACGCCCGAGGAACGCCGCCCGCCCAAGATCCCCCTCATCCTCCTTCCCGTCGGCACGACCGTCGGGTCCGGCGTCGGCCTCAAGGTCCAGGCGTCGCGCACCGCGCGCGTCCGCGGCGTCATGGAACACCTCCAGAACGTGCTCGCGCGCGAGAACGGCAGCACTCCCAATGCCAGCGCCAACACGCGCGACAGGGCCGTGTCGGACGCGTCGGCGCTCTCGGGCGTCTCGGGAATCGACGACGTGCCCAAGCGCGCGCCAGAGGACTCGATCGAACTCCTCTGCGGCCAGCACGTCGCAGAGGCCGACATGAAGGTCGCTACCCTCAAGCAGTGTTACTGGCGCGGAGGCGTGGACATGGTGCTGCACTACCGCGTCAAGCCGTGAGCCAGGAGCCAGGAGCCAAGAGCCAAGAGCCAAGAACTGTGTGGCGTGGTGCGTGGTGGTGTGTGGCGGCGTGCGTGAGACGGAGTGGGGCGGGTTGTCTGGAGGGAAAACGGATCTGTCAAGGCAGTCTCTTGTGTGGAAGTATACCCCTAGTGCATCGTTGTATTTGCTTGAGACGCTGTCACTACTCGCTGAGCCCGCTGTGTCTAGACAAGGACTCATCTTTGCTTCAGGTTGCGAGGGGCTGGGCATGCCCATGGTGGTGAGCCACAGGTTGCACTGAGCATGGGTTTGACACAACCGTTGCGGGGCCATGTACAGTACTTGGGTCGTGACTCGTCGTCAACCAGGCGACACTCGTGTGCAATCGATACATCTATTCCGCATCTAGCTTCAGTCTATTCCTCGTCGTCGCTGTCATTGTCGTCGCCACCGCCACCCAGCCGCATCGCCTCCTCCCACGCCTGCGTAAACTCCTGCAGCGTGCGTCCCTCGGACATCTCGAGCATCTCGAGGGGCATCATGTTGGTGCCAAACTGAGGTGCCGCGCGGTTCGCAGCCGGGTGCGCGGCCGAGTCGATCACGCGGAGCACTGGGAGGCGCGTGGGCGGTGGCGTGGCTGTTGCACTCTCGGGCTCGCCGGCCGAGTTGACCTGGGGTTCCCGCGACTGCTCGAGAAGCTGCTGCATCTCCTCGTACGAGAACAAGACCGCGTCCGTGCTCTCGCGGTACGCGCCAAAGTCGACAATGGTCGGTGTGCCGTGCTCGCCGAGGTACAGGTCAAACACGTCTGGGAAGCAGTTAGCACAGCGAGCCCTCTTAACTGCCACTACTCACAGTGGTCGCCGCCGTCGTAGTTTTCGCGAATCTCGTCCTCCCAGAACTCGCGGACCGTGGTGACGATCTTGGCCTGCGCCTCGGGAGTCTGCAGGTGTTCGTAAAAGTTGGCGTCGCGCTGCTCGATGGCTGAAGAGTTAGAAACGGACCGTTCGGTACGAGCGAACTCACCAATAAGAGTGTTGTCACGGACAAAGCAGCGCACCTCGCGCGAAGGGTTCATCTCTGTGAACGCCTTGAGCACGAGCTCGAGGTGGGGGACGGTGAAGAAGTTGTCGACAGGTGCCGAGGCGTCGGCGCTCTCGGCGCCTTCGTAGGCGCGCTGGTCGAGGCCGTGCGTCGTGAAATCACTGCTCTTGAGGAGGAGGTAGACGTCTGCCGGGGTGGTGCAGTGCAGCGGGCCGTGGCCTTGCGGGAGGAGGAAGGCGGCGTCCTGGAGATGGGTTAATCACAGCTGGGTTCCGGAGCGTCAGCTTACTCTTGGTGCGGTCCAGTTGAGCTTGGGGAAGACGGCGCCGTACTTTTTGATGGCGTCGCGGATAGCGGCATTCATCTTGGGCAGGTGGTAGACTGGTGCGCTGGTCGAGGAGGTGGACGAGACCGAAGCTGAGCGTGGGCGGGACGGGCCGGCGACACTGCCCTCGCTGTCCTCGGGGAGGAAGATGCCGTCCTCCTCGATCCACTGGGCTGTAAGCTAGGTGGACGCAATGACATAGTTCAGAAGCTGGCACAACATTAAGGAAGCTGCCCAGCTCCATTGTCTCCTACCCACCTTGAGGAAGGCGTCACGCTCGCCAAGCGCGTCAATGTCAATGACGGTGGCGTTTGCAGTTATGTCCTCAAACTTGTCGAGCCACTGGGACGTGCGCGCTGCGTCAATGTTCTCACGTGTGAGAGTCGGAAATGTAACCGCGGGGCCTGCTGGGGGGACTGGGACGGGCATGATGGGACGATATGGGTGAAGAGAGAAGCAAAGATGACTGTACGCGTCCTCATGGATCATCCCAGAAATCCAGAGTGGCCAACTCCGTGTGGAGGGTGTCAGCCTGGCAACTGCACAACTGCCAGATAAACCACGTGACAGGAAATATCAGGCTCACACGATTCCCTCCACCACAAGATTTCTCGTCCATCGTCAATGCTGCTGCACATTCAACAACAATCCACACTGAACTGCAAGACGATGTCGTCATTTAACCCCCACGACCACCTCGTTAAGCAAGGCTGGAAGGGAAAGGGTACTGGTGAGTCTATCCATTTTCCGCAGGGCGGTCCGCCTCCCGCGAAACGCCAGCGAGACCAACCAGCCCATCCATGAGCTTGATCTCGAAGTGTACTACGTTGCCGCCGACATTCTCCCCTGCAACTGCGCAAGAACACTAACAGCCCAGCCCTTAAGCATGGCCATGCTACCCGCCCCATTCCTGTGGTTATGAAGAAGAACCTCGGTGGTATCGGCAAGGACCGCGACGAGGCGATTCCCTTCTGGGACCAGTGAGTGTTGATTGTTGTCACACGACGAGGACAGATTGGGAGGATGCAGCCTCTGGCCTTGCGTTGAGGCGTTCAAGAGATGCGTAGAGTGCACCTGACCCCCTTCTCTCACTGCCCTCGTCTCGCTCCCTCGTCAACACCTGCTAACCCACTCAGCATCTTCGCGTCCACCGCCGCCTCCATTGCTTCTGGTGGTTCCTCGGGCACTTCGACCCCCACTACCCCAGCCAAGCCGACCATGACCATTCAGGCCCGCAGCGGACGTGAGATTGCTCGCAGGAAGCTGTACTCGGGCTTCTTCCGGAGCACCACCGGCACGCCCAAGCCCTTTGAGGAGAGCGAGACACCGAGCTCTAGCGGCAGCAGCGGCTCTGGTTCTGGCTCGTCCACCCCTGCGGAGTCTACCCCGGCCCCAGCACCGACTCCAACTCCCGCACCCGCACACGACGTTACCGGCATCCGCAAGGCCAAGGAGAAGTCCAAGTCCAAATCTAAGGACCGTAGCAAGGACACGGGCGATAAGGGCGACAAGGCCGAGCGCCGGGCCGCAAAAGCCGCAAAGGCAGAGGCCAAGGCCGCAAAGGCGTTGTTGAAGGCCGAGAAGGAGGCGAGGAGGGCAGCGCGGTTGGCCAAGCGCGAGACCAAGGCGGAGAAGAAGGCGGGAAAGGAGGCGAAGGCGGAGGCCAAGGCGGATAAGAAGAGGAGTAAGGAGGACAAGAAGAGCCAAAAGGAGGCCAAGGAGGACACCACCACCAAGGACGAGGAGAGCGCATAGATCTAGAGCTACTTACCCTGCACGCTTATACCCACATGTACTCAACTGTATGATTTGCGCAGTAGCGGATCGGACCCGGGTGAATGTGACAGACCAGACACTGAACAAGGCGTTCGGGAAAAACTGAGGTCCACCGAAAACGCGGTCTTGAGGTGGTCTTGAACAAGGGGCAGACAGTAGTACAGTAGTGTGAATTACTGGTGGAATTAGCAGTCGAGCCCGTGGTCTGTGGCCAGTATACGTGCATGAAATGAAACAGAGAACTGCAGAACATAAAACTAAGTACATGACATGTGGTGTTTAGAAGGCCTTTGCCTTTCCCTTGCGACCGTTGCGGTGCAGCTGCGCTGCGGCAGGCGTCGAGCGCGAGGCAGAACGGGTAACGGGCTTGTGGGCCGGCGACGTCGATCCGCTGGCGCTGGGGGAGGTACCACGGGTGACAGGCGACGGGGGAGCACTGGCGCTTCCCAACGACAAAGCAGAAGACGCACGTGAGCCTGGCGAAGAGGACGAAGACGCCGACGCCGAAGAGGAGCGGGAGCTGGGACGTGGACCAGGAGACGAGCCACGTGAGCCCGGCAAAGAGGAGGAAGGGTCTAGCGCGAGGGAGATGGCGTCCTCGTCAGCGCTATCCGACGAACCCGATGTGTCCTACAAGACGTCAGCGGATGTTCACAGCGCTGTTTGTGAACGGAATGGGCCATCCACGAAATGGACCTTTGCCACCGCTATGTACCTACCTCGGGAACGACAACGGCCAAGGGAATAAAGGTGGGGAACCCAACAACCTGAAAGGAGCGTCAGTGATGTTCACAGCGTCATTCGTTGTCGTTCGTTGACAGTATGGGCCATCGACAAGTAGGGAGCGTTCCACGGCCACATACATAATACATACCTTGCGGCGGGGACGCTCCGGCACGGGGTCCGTGATGATGGCGTTAGGGCCGAAGAACGGGTTCTTCTGGCGCTTACGCTCCACGTACAGCTGGTAGCGGAGGGCCAGGGCGGGGTCTTCCACAAGCGAGATGGGCTCCCTCTCTGCTTGGCGCAGGTAGCGCTCCTGCTCGGCGATAATCCTGGCGGCCTGGCGGAGCTCGGTCCGAATGGTGGTCGTGGCATCGAGGCCAAGCTCGGGCAGGAGATCACCAAACCTCTTGTTCAGGCGCTCGAGGGCCGATTGCGCCTTTACGATCTCCATACGGGTGGCCGCAACCTTCATGGCGGTCTCATGCCCTTGCGAGCGCTGAGTCCGACGGTCACGAACCACCTCCTGGATCTCGAGATGGCGGTCGGAGTCCTCGGGGGTGGAGCGCTTGAGAGTGGGCGTGGCTACCGCAAGGTCGAGCCAAGGGAGCGGGGCAAGGAGGGGAGAAGGAGGGGAGCCTTGGATGGACCCGGGGCCAGGAGACGCGGGCTCGAAGAGAAATTGTGGCGGGTGGGGGAGCATTTCTGTAAAAGGAGACGAGAGATCAGAGGATTGAACCAAGAACTATGGAGAGAAGGATGGAGAGAAGGAGAGAAGGAAGGAGACGGATGGAGGAAGGCCCTCCTTGGGGGTGACTGGACTGGTGTGTGTGTGTGTATGCCACTGCACCACTGTGGAGAATCCGGCGATATCGTCCGGGTGGCGGTGGTTTGTATGGGCCAGTCCTTGGGCTTGCGGAAGAAAACACACACACACAGACAGACACGCACACACACACGCAGAGAGATCAGAGAGAGAGAGAGGACACAGTTGCGCACCACGAAACGCACTACTCGGGGAGGTCGGGGCTGTTCTGAAAACATCCTTGTACTGAGGGGCAAGGCAGAATGTGCATACAGTGACACAGTTTGTTGTGACGACCATCCACTGTGACAGATCGAGGTGGCGAGCTCCAGATGGCATAGTGTTAGCGGCTGCGAGGTGTGCAAGTGTGCTATTTGAGACAAGACGCGTCTGGCGCGTCCGGAACCGCAATGTCTTGGCGTCGTTTCAGCCTGCAGGCCTGCAGCCAGCCTCGCAGATCCGCAGCCAGGGCGCTCGCCGCACACGTGACCTGGGATCCCGGCTCCATAGAATGCTGATTTTGGCCTGTGGCCTGTGGCCATACAGACAGAGCGCTCTCAGAATGTTGTTTCTCACAAGTCTGCCCTTGCAGCTAGCAAGATGTCTGCACTGAGACATGGAGACACCCATACACCCACGTACACCCGTTTGCTGGGTCAAAAGCGGGCGCGGGGACCCACACTGACGGCGGTTCACAGCCCAGGGTTTGTCTCCATAAACTGGGGCGCGCCTGCCAGTGGCCAGCGCACCTAGCACGGCAAGCACACGTCCGCACGTGTCCGTACGTCGGGCCGTGGCGAGAGACAACTCTGTGCAGCGGCAGTGCGTTACTTCCAGTACCAATTAATGCCCTTGTCCAGTGTCACATGTCCGCGAAGCTGTGGCGGGTGCGCCAGCACTCGAGCGGTACCCTCCTCGGCGGCCCCGCCCCGCCACGCCTAGCATCTAGTAGTCTTATAGTCCTGATACGTCCCGTTGCTGCCATCTCAGTACACTGTTGTCTCTCTCTGCGTCCGGTAGTTGGTTTGGCCTGGCCAGACCCGACATGGCCAGTGATCCAGTGATCCAGTGATCCAGTGACGATATTCGTTCAGTTCGCCACCAACTTCCGCCCATTCTTCCCATACATACAGACAACAAAGGCGAGTGCACGCGGCGAATAATCTGCAGTATCGGTGGCTGCCCCTTTGCTCTGAATGAAATTGGAGAACTCCCAAGCTCACCAGAGTACCAGAGTAGAGATCAGGGAACAGGCCAGTGAAAGCAGACCCCGTTCACATTCCTGGTGCACGTACGCTTCTTCAATTACAGTCCCAGCGGGGTTGTCTGCGTGGCCTTTACACGGTGCTCGTGAGTGAGAGGCCAAAACATTGAATTCAAGTCTGTCTTTTCGGCATATTTCTGCCCGCCTCCCTTCCTATACCCCTATCTTCTTCCAGCATGCAGTATACATCCCAGTCAACCTCTGGAATGGATGGTAGGACGGAGGTGAAGGTGGCGGCCGGTGAGCAGAGCCAAGCGGTGGCGGGTGCACAGGGGGTGGACGAAGAAGAGTGGGTCCGTACGCGGGTGAGGCGACGGAGGAGGGAGACGCATAGGCGATCCAGGGACGGACGGAGCAGCAGCGGATAATGAGCCTTGATCGAGTCACCTTCCTTCCTCCTTCTCTCCATCACTTCCTTATTCCTTCTCTTTCTTCGTTTCCTCTATCACTCCCTTCTTACTTCTTCTTACTCTCAGCCCCACCTCTCTCGTAAACATGCTCCCCCCACCCCTCCTGCTGGATTCGTCACCCAGAGTGCCAGTAGCGCCGCCGACTCGCCACCACCTTCCCCCGTCTCTCTCGCTGCCCCAGTGGCCTCTCCATCGGTCGTCTCCGTGAGCTGGACCGGCGACCCCCGCCGCAAGCACCCTCGTGCTGAGGATGAGGACGGCCTTTTTGAGGCCGACCTCACCCACCACTACAGGCGCGCCGGCCGCGGTGCTATGCACCGAAAGCTCATGACCGTCGGCAAGCGCCGCATGCTCTTAAACAAAGCAGCATCCGCCCTGGCGGCCCTGCGCAGTGGCATTGGAAACTTTGACGGAGCCTCCAGACTTGCACTTGCGGACGATATGGAGTCGATGGAGATTGAGATCGAGCTCAGCCACAAGGCGGCTGACCACGATGTCAAGAAGTTGCTCAAGCCGAAGGAAGTTCCCTTTGCTCACCCCGTTCACTGTTGATATCAACGGTACGTATCCGTCGGACTGCTGCAACCCAGGCCGAACACTGTGACCATCCACTGACGTTCCTTTCAGCCCTTTCACGAGTTCACTGAGTTCACTCAGCGGGACACGCTCGCGTCGGCCACTGCCCCATCATCACCCAACTTTCTATCCCGGCGGGAGAATGCTGCGAGCATCCTCTTCACAACAAAAATATATGATTTTTCTATTCATTTTCGTCATTTCCTGTTTTTCTACCATTTTCGTTAGTTTCGTTTTCTCTTCATTTTCAGTGCTGTTTTTCGATTTCGATGTTTTGTATGCCTGGGGGACTTGCGCTGGGAGGCCCTCAAGGCCCCAGCCCTAGACGATTCTGCGGCGTCCGCCAGACAGGGAGTCGAAACTCCCCCGTGCCCCAATGTAACTTTTTATACATCGGGGTCATCCACAGAATCGAACCTTGGTTCATGGCCCCGGCCGTAATGGTATACTTACCAGCTGGTTGCAGTAGCCACACTGCAATCCCGACCACATATCCTGCCATGCGCACTGAATCACGTGACTAGATTCACGTCCACTGCTTTATGTTGAGATTACGTAACCACTTGCGCCACTGCAGTGTGGCACCGAGCTGACCGGAGAACGAGGGTACTGCACCAATGCTGCTCTTTCTGCTTCTTCATTGTCCTCGTGCTTCTCTGTAGTGCTCGGGCCTCCCTTCTGTGTGCATATAAGCAGCTCTGTAGACGCCTATGCATCCCCATCCTCTTCTGAAAGACAAACTGCCAGCTTAAGACCATCAGTCTCGGGCGCTAAACGGCATCAAATCCCAACAGATTAAGAGTCAAAGGCTTCTACCACGATACCTTTGAGACCAATGGTCTCAACTGTACCAGAACCTTCACTCGAGGATCCCACAACCGCCTTCCGAGGCATAGCAGTCCGCTGCTTGTTGTAGCATCGCTACACATCGAGGTTAAAGCTCGCTGCCACCTTTCCGAAAGGGCACACACCTCCACTCTCCCACGGTGGTCCGCCACACTCGTACACTTCCATCTACCTCATATCCATCATGGCTCGCAACGAGTCTTCGTTCCCTTCCTGGTCCGACCTCAAGGACAACGTCCCGGTCCTCACCTCCACCGACAACTTCGAACGATGGGACAAAGCCATACGCACGTACTGCCTCGGCAAGGGCATTCTCGCCCATGTCAAGGGCTTCGTCCTCGACCCGTACCGAGCTCGTGACAACAACCTCCCACTTGAGAACCTACTTGCGTTCGAGACCGACTACATCGCAGGTGTCGAAGCTCCCACGGGGCAAGACATCGACCGTGAGGCTCTCCATGACCTCATGGCTGCCGCTCTCGGTGACGATGCGCTTTCGGCTGAAATTGCCGAAGCAATCGACGAAGCTGGAGATGAAGTCGTCCTGAACGAAGACATGTTCACACGCTGGAACCGATGGGCCCGTCTGGAGCGTCTCGCACGCACCGTGCTCCTCCTCACCATTCATGACGACCTCTCTATCGACTATGAGACGCTGCCTACGGCCCGTCACATCTACCTCGCTGTCGAGTCACGTTTCCGTACCGACAATCCTGAGAAGGTTGCTCTCTTGCAGCGAGAGCTCCATGGACTCTATCTCAAGCGCGGATCTACCGCCGACGAGACTGACAAGTTCTACATGGAGTACGTCTGCATTTACGCGGCCCTCGTTCGCCTGAACATCAGGCTCAGCGACAACGACAAAGTCGCCAACCTGCTAACTGCGATTCCGACTGAGTATTCTGTCATGCTCCGCTCGCAGTGGGCTTCCGAGCCCCTCAAGACCTGGTCCAGGTTTACGGCTGTATACGCCACCTTTGTCGAGAGCCTCCGGGCCACTGAGGAACGCGAAACGATCGCCAGCAACGGAGCGTCCGCCGCTACCGCTGCCAAGCTCAACCTCGACAAGAAGTCCAACAACACGCAACAGCGTAGCCGCCAGCGCGGCAAGGGCAGGACCAACAATTCCCAGACCTCGGGCAACAAGCCCAATCTCGTCTGCGTCAACCATCCTAACGCGACGAGCCACAGGACCGAGGATTGTCGCACCGGACCAAAGGTCGCCGCTTCCGTAGTTGTTGCTGATGGATACTATTCTGCGTCTGTAGTTCCTGTAGACCCCCTCTCCCCATCGCCAACCACGACTACGACCTTCCTTGTGGACAGTGGTGCCACGCATCACATCGTCGGTGACCGAAACCTCCTTGTCGACGTCAAGAAGGTCGCCAAGTCCATCAAGATCCAGCTTGCAGGGACCAAATACGTCCTTTCCGTCTCCGAAGTGGGCCGTATCGCCTTCCTCGACAAGGACCATCACCCTCACACCGTCAAGAACGTGCTCTACTCAGCAGACACCACAGACAACATGCTCTCGGCCTCCGCGCTCGCCCAGGATGGTTGGAAGGTCACCCACGATACCATGACCAAGGGCGATGACGTCATTCCGCTCTCCAACTCCTACCTCGGCGGTCGTCTCGGCGTCGCGCTCGTCCTCGCCGACCATGGGCACTTCGCAGCCTCGGACCGCGCCCCACGCACTCTGCTCCATCACCTGCACCTCCGCTATGGCCACCTAGGCAAGCCAGCACTCCTCCGCGCCGTCCGCAATGGCTTGATCCCTGACGTCACCTTCGACGAAGTCAAGGATGACCCTTTCACCATGGCCAACTGCGAGCCTTGTCTCGCCCACAAGACTGCCAACCTTCCTCGAAGGGGTCCCTCGGATCGCGGCAACTCAGCCACTCGCGAGTACGTGCACGTGGATATCAAATCCATGTCACACCCGACGACGTGCCGCCACCTGTATTGGCTAGCTTTCGTGTCCGACTTCGTTGGATACCGTCTTGCCATTCCCCTCACCAACAAGTCTGACGCTACGGCGCGCATTAAGACTGAGGTTGCCGCCCTCGAGCGCCAGGCCAACGTCAAGGTCACTGTTATCCGCTCAGACCGAGGAGGCGAATTCAAGTCCGGCGAGTTGGCTCAATGGTGTCGAGCACAAGGCATTAAACACCAGTTGGCTCCCGTTGACGACCAAGCCCTCAATGGTGTGGCTGAACGTCACAACCGCACCGTCTCCGAGATGGTCCGCATGCTCCTTGAAGACACGAAGCTCTCGCATGACTACTGGGACCACGCCACATTGTCACGACCTAAACGCCTCGTCGTTAGCTTGACGAGAGTTTCGGTCCGTCGCCACAGGATGGGCACGCGGGGAGCGGTCTGATCGGGTCGGAAACACCAGGATTGCTGCGGGTTGGAACTTGGAGAGGGAAATGGGTTGGCTAAGAGCCAGGACTGCTAGGAGGGCATGGCGACTTGACGCGCAGTAACATGGCTTAGGGATACAACAACACAGAACGGGTACTAGATATACAAGAGACGACGGCAGTCGTCGGGGTATCATACAAGTGATCAGCAATGACACGTCAGAATGTCGTTGCCGGGCCAGTCACGACGGAGTTTTGGGACAAGTCCGCAAAGCGTCGTGACACACATGGTATGTCAACCGCCTGCTCAACATGACGACCATGTTCGATGACAAGATCACTGTCTATGAGCGCTACAGTGGACGCAAGCCGCACCTCGAGCGGTTCATTCCATTCGGAGCACGTGTCTTTGTTCGCAGACCAGCGGAGACGAGCATCCCGACGCTATCGCGTCCGCGGTCTGTACCAGCTCGAATCCTTTCCACCTCGCTAGAACTGCCAGGGTGGACAGTCCTCTTCGACAACAAACATGTCGCCAACGTGTACGACGTGTTTGAAGTCAAGGATGGCAAGGAAGGTGATAAAATACAGCCGTTTGCCACCATCGACGACATTGAGACCAACATCCATGCTCGTGAAAGTGAGGATGATGTAATCGCCACATCGACTAGCGCCCCTGCCACTCTCAACGGTCTCGACGACACTGACGACGACGAGGCCCTTCCTGCAGCCTCTGCACTCGCGCAAGATGGCGAGACGGCTTATCTTGCCTCTCTTGCAGCCGAAGCCATCGTTCTCGGTGACCCCGTCACCATCAAGGAAGCTCTCGGCGGCCCTGACCGCCAATCGTGGATTGAGGCCATGCAAGCCGAACTCGATAACCTCAATGGCAAAGGGACATGGACTGGCTCTGAGCTGCCCCGCGGCCGAGTACCCATCACTGCCAAGTGGGTATTCAAGCGCAAGACCAAAGCCGATGGCTCTATCGCCAAATTCAAAGCTCGTCTCGTCGCGCGCGGTTTCTCGCAGGTACCCGGTGTTGACTTCGAGGATACCTTTGCCCCTGTCTCCCGTCTCGCCAGTCTCCACATTCTCCTCGCGCATGCCGCCACCCACGACCTTGAGCTCCGACAGATAGACGTCGAGGGAGCCTATCTTAATGGTCCCCTCTCCGAGGAGATCTATCTTGCCCCACCTCCGGGTGTCGAGGTCAAGCACGGCAACACCCTCCGTCTCAACAAAGCCCTGTATGGACTCAAGCAGTCCGGACGTGCATGGTGGCTCGAGCTCGACAAGGCGCTACACTCCATCGGGTTCAAACGCTGCGCTAGCGAGTGGGGCCTCCACACCAAGCCCACCAAGCTCGGCCCAATCCTTCTCCTCGCCTATGTTGATGATATCCTCATCGTCAGCCGTACCAAGGCTCAGGCCGACGCAGTTGTGGCATCCCTTGCCAACTTCTGGTCCCTGACCGACCTGGGTGAGCCTAGCCAGATGCTGTCCATCCGTATCGACCGCGACAGAGCCACAAAGACCATTCGCCTCTCATCGACCGCCTACATCGAGCAGATTGCAGCCCAGTACAACCTGGCATCCGTCCGCACAGGCAAGACAGCCCCTCTGCCTGCCTCAGGGGAGCTCAAGGACCTTCTCGCTGACGACGACACGGTTATCAACGCGCACGATCACCGCGTTTATCGCGAGCTTGTAGGCAAGGCACTCTGGCTCGCCATGTCGACTCGCCTTGACCTGTCCTTCTCAGCTTCCGTTCTCTCGCAAGTGCTTCGTTCCCCCGCTCCCAAGGCTCTCGAACTTGCCCGGCGCATGCTTGCCCATGCGCATCACACTAAGAGCGCATACCTCGAGCTCGGCGGCACCATCGACAACCGACTCATGGCCTTCGTCGACACCGATTTCGCCGGCGACCTCGAGACTCGCCGTTCGACCACAGGTTTCTCCGTCCTCCTCTACGGCTCCTCCATATCATGGGCCGCACGCCGCCAGGGGAGCGTAGCCACCTCGACAACCGCCGCAGAGTACGTCGCCATCGCCGAGGTCACCAAAGAGATAATTTGGCTCCGTCAGCTTCTTCTTCAACTTGGTATCGCCGACGACACCATTGTCGAGCCTGTCCGCATCCTCGTCGACAACCAAGCTGCCATAACAATTGCAGAGCGTCCCGTGAACTTCCCCTTGTCCAAACACATCGACGTCCGCCACCACTTCGTGCGCGAGCAAGTCGACAGAGGGAAGATCACCCTCGAGTACGTCCGCACCAGTGACCAGCACGCCGACTGCCTCACCAAGGCTCTACCTGGTCCCCTTCATGCTCGGCACACTGCCTCCCTAGGTCTCAAGAACCCGACCAACGCTGTCAACATGGTCTCTGAGCCCAAGGACGAGCACCACGACGTGTAAGATGTTTCTCGAGGATAGAGATGAGGGGAGTGTTGAGATTACGTAACCACTTGCGCCACTGCAGTGTGGCACCGAGCTGACCGGAGAACGAGGGTACTGCACCAATGCTGCTCTTTCTGCTTCTTCATTGTCCTCGTGCTTCTCTGTAGTGCTCGGGCCTCCCTTCTGTGTGCATATAAGCAGCTCTGTAGACGCCTATGCATCCCCATCCTCTTCTGAAAGACAAACTGCCAGCTTAAGACCATCAGTCTCGGGCGCTAAACGGCATCAAATCCCAACAGCTTTATTATATTTTATGACCCCCAAGCGCTACCGCTGATGAGACCGACACTTTGGTAAGTACTTGTCAGGCATCTCTTCCTTCCCTGTACTGGTTCCCTGTTAATACTTGGTATATGAGAGACGACATTTCAGAGAACACTAGAATATCAGAAACGCAGTTGGCGGGGGTTGGCATTAACCTCCCGGTGGCGTAAATGGTGAGCTGTCGTGTTGGTATGGCCGTGTCGCGGAGTGTGGCGCATGCTCCATCACCAGCTGGGTGGAGATCATCTGGATGGAGATCGACTCTCGTGCAATGGATTAACACGACAGCTCAGGGTTACTGACAATACCATCGAACAGAGGGTCGAATCATTCTGATGTGGGGTCACTGCCATTGTAACACAGCTTGTGGTCCAAACAGGACCCGATCCACATCTAGGTGTACCCTGTCAACTCACCATAACGAGAGCCTCACATTACTGCAGTCATGTGACTCGTTTCAGAAACGACGCTTGCACAAACAAAACTATGTTTCAAGAGCAACCAATGCATCAAAGCAACCCTCATCTCGGATCAATGAATGGCACAGGATTTGGTTACGGTTCCTGTGAGCCGCCTGTCTGCAATGGTCGTCAAGAAGCAGCTCGTTCGTCACACTCTGCGCGTCGCTCGACAGGCCACAGGCCACAAGGAAGCGCAGGCATCCACCCAACTACATATTACCCCACTCTCCTGGAACCACAACCCACGGTGATACAATCACATCACCACGTATTCTACTAGCACCTATTTCAAGGGCCGGACGATCGATAGACTATACACCGAGCTGCGAGCATTCGGTTTGTTCGTATAGTAACGAGGAGTGCCGCGCGTTTCCGGAGACGGGCAAGGACGAGATGGCAGACGCGTAGCGCGCGTAGACTCTGCTTTTGCCGCCAGTGTCGGTGCCATCCTGAATGGTGAGATGCCGCTGCCATGATGCACGGGTGGCCGATACATGGTACGCCAGTGGCGGGCACCAGACAGGTGTTGCGTGCCGTCAGCCAATGCCGACAGGTATTGCCACCGTTATCATACCAGCGTCAGTTCCTGCTTCCGTATTGTCGTGAAGGGGCAACGTCAATAATAACATAAAAAAGTAATAGTCTCGTGAAAAGGGGTGAACGTCATGATCGTGATGCAACACTAGTAGGCGAAAGCCGTGGGCAGAGGTGGCGGTGTTGGTGATGGTGATGTGAGTGGGTGATGGCGACTGTCGGGCCAAATGCCACGCCTAGGCAGCAATAACGACAGCCGCGAGACCCACAGCGAGCATGCCCCACGCCACACGCTGGACACTGGCGCTCGATTTGGCCGTGTACGACGTACAAAAGCTGGCGCCGGGGTAGCCTTGATCCACCTGGCTGCTGGTGCTGTAGACGCAGTCGGTCCAGAGGTTCTGCACGATGGCGAGCGATCGGCAATCGCCGCCAGACATCGTGCCGTTGAGCATCGCGCAGCACGACTTGGTCACGGCGCTGCCGATGTCGTTGCCGTTCAGCTTGAGGGAGTACTCGCACTCGAGGAGGGTGATGGTGGAGGCTGTGGACGACGAGGCCGAGGACGTGGTGCGGGTGCTGGCGCTGGTGCTGGCCCTGACGATAGCCGTGGCCGTGTATGTTTCCGCGGACACGGAGGTGAGGGAGGTGCTGTTGGCAGAGACGGACATTACTGTGGTTCGGTGATGGTGATGATGGGGGAGGTGCCAAGCGACGAGAGAGGATCGGGGTGGCCATATTATAAGCTTACTGTCCTGGACGGCCGATCCCTTTTCCATATCCTAGGCACAAAGGGCTGTGCCGGCCGAATGCCAAGCGAATCCACCACAGTGCTGTATTAGCGCCGCTGATGCACCTGCACAGCACATGGTGCACAAAGCACTAGAGAGCTCTGGAGAAACGCCGCCGTGACGGCACCGGTACGTGCCGCGGACCGACCTTGCGGACAGCGCGAATGAGGATGTACGGGTGTTGGCGACTTACACTGGGCATTCACAACATTGTGTGGCAAGTGGGCCAGCACTCGTAACAATGACTTTATGCAAGGCAGACTTGAAGCGATGCTTCCATGCTCTTGTTGAGGGAGACCTGGAGGTGCTTTTCACCTCGAAGAATGAGCGCACCAATGGGGGCGGAGTGGTCCTTGTCCTCAACGCCGTCGCCACCTGCCAGCCCTAGCAACATTCGACGTCTCGTCAGGCTTGTTGTTTGTTACCCTTGATGCGAACCGGTTCCCGCTACGAGAAACGTCAGGTCCTGAGAGAACCACCAATGAACCACCACAAGATATTATACGTCAGTCTCTACAGCTACAATTCAGAAGATGGCAACACCGACAGCAACAATCACCACCATAGCCCCCAGCACACCGCCCAGCCCCGCCCTTCTCCCTGAACCACTCCTGCGCACATACTCATCCATGACCAGCACATCGAACCCGCCCACTGTCCCGTGCATGCACTCCGTGTCGCCCGTAGCTTTCACGTACGTCGAGACACTGACGTCGGCGCGCGGCATGGTCTGGCACGCGGCGCAGCCTTCCCACAGGAAGAGTTTGCCGAGGGGCAGTTGCCTGCCGTCTTTCCAGATCTGGATTCTGGGCGAGTGTGTCAGTGGGTGAGGACGATAATGACTGACGCCATGCGTGGGGTGTGGTGGTGGTGTGCTGGGTAACAGGGGTCGCGTATGGCCACAATGCACACAGCAGCACCCCACGCATCGATTCCGCGCCTACTCACTCTCGCCCACACAGGTTCGGCCGCTGTGCCATGTTATCCTGGTTGAGCCAGGACACGTTGAGCGCGACGACATTGTCCGTGTGCATCGACATGATGCTGTCGCCGCACGCGGCCGGGTTCTCGATGATGGGGACGGACCACAGGAGCCCACCGTTGAGCGCCGCGCATGCTGGGTGGCCGCCGAGGCTCGAGTCGTAGTAGCTGGACCGGTGTTAGTGTGTGCGGGGAGGGGGGGAGAGGGCGACGGATGTTGGATGGGATCACATGGATGGCGGCAAAGGGGAGAGAGGCGATGGACAGGCAAGGCTGGCTGCACCCCGATCGTTGTCCACGCAAGAGAGAGCAGACACGAGGGTGATCTCGGATAGCATCACTCGCGAGAGCTCGCTCAGTTTGAAGAGGTGCCGTCCGTGTCCGAGAGGACACCGGTAATGTTCGCGACACCGGACAATAAACTGCACGTGCTGGACCTAGATGATGCCATTCGGAGACGCCGCACACCTCACCGCGCCCGTGCGCGTGCGTCGATTCGGTCGCTCCGCAGATAACGCGCATTGTGGGCCGTGGGCATGCACACGCGCTCAGTCGGCAGTGGCAGTGGCAGCGGCAGCGGCAGATGAATTCTCGCGCCAAAGACAAGCGACAAAACTGGCGAGCTCTCTGTCATCTCCGCCGGCGGAGTTGCGCCACCTTCCCACGCGCCGCCGCCTTGTCCGTGCCGTGGAGGTGGACTGCACCGCCGTGGACGCCGGAGTGGGCGGGCAGAGGAGCAGCAGCATGCAGGCAAAAGACCGTCCATGTCCAACCCGAAAACAATCCAATGCCCCGAGTCCGATGGAGGCGGCACTGCGTCCACTCGACACAACACGGTGTGGCTGCGGCGCTGCGGCTTAACGGCTTGGTGGGCTTTGCGGTGGGCTGACTTGGGTTTCGGGGGCCCCCGGTGCGTCGCGTAGAGCGTTCCCGATGCCAGATCCATACCCTGTTTTGGAGGGCACAATTGGGTGTTGTGTGGTGGGCACGACGAGTCGTCTGACGACTCGCATGTTCGGTAGGAGCAGAACGGAAACGACGGAACACACCATACACAGAGCACGCGGAAACGACGGAAACACGACACACACGACACACGCACTAGGTCAAGTTGAGGTTTGTAAAGTTGTACGCCACTGCGGCCTCGCTTCCGCGGCCGAGGAGGAGGGCTGCGACGAGGGCAGGTATCAACATTGGAGAGGCCAGAGGACAATGGAAAAGGGCGGTGGAGTGTACGCGACGAGTGGGTGGGTCCCTGGACTTTGCTGCAAGGGTGGGCGGGTGGGGCGAGGGCGAGTGGGGGCCCGTACGCCGAGTCGATAGAGATGGTGTTGCTATTGCTGTTGATGTGTGCGAGCTGCGTGGATGCTTTGTGGTATTGCAAAAGAACCAGTGAGTGGAATGGATGGATGCATCACAGTGAGATCTCCGGCAACACACGAAACGCACAACGCGTTGTCAAGGGTCGGAGGATGTGTCCGTGCGATCGCATAGTGCGTTTTCACCACTCTTGGCCCGGCTCTCGCCCACCAACAGATGCACCCAGCGTATGTATCACGCATCTGTTTCTTTGGCACCCCCCGCGGGGTCCTCGAGATCCTACGTCCTGCCCCACTCTCTCCCCCTGTTGCAATGCATATGTGGGTGCGACAGAATGGGTGCGCACCAGCGTAGATCCGGCCGGTCCAACCCGAGTCAGAGGACCACCAGGGTAAAAACGGGTCAACAAGGTCAAATCTCGCATATCTGACCTTTTGCCTCGCAAAGTTCGAAATCATGCTTCAGGTCGCGACTTTTTGCGGAATGTGCGAGCTGTTGCCCTCGTCGTTGGATCGTTGGGAGGAGCTCCCGAGGCTGACGTGATTGGCGAGACAACGACCGACGTCGCTGTAGAACTCACGCACCTCGGATGATCAAGGGAAATACAAGGATGATCGAGCGGGCAGCACCGGGCCGGCAAAAACGAGGAACCGTTCCGTCCAGACGAGCCAGACGAGCGAGCTAGCGTCCACAACGACAACAAAGAAAGAAAAAATGCTGCATGCTCTACCGCACCAGGGTGGTCCGGGCGTGAGAAGAAGCAAGACGTGGGTGGCTGTCTGCTTGGACCTGGACGTGCGCGGCATCGTGCCCACAGTGTGCGTGGACCGGCGGCAGACAGCACGGGGGGAATCTGGGGTTGGCAGGAGAACAGCAGCGCCGCCAAGCAATGCGAGCAATGGCCTTGCTGCCAACGATCCAATAGCCTCCCGTCGCTCTATCTCTAGCTTCGGCAAGTTTGCAGCCACAAAGCGGTCGGGGGCCGGCCACGCACGTCATAAGCATGCAGCAGCCAATCGCTCGTGTTCGGCACCAGCAGCCGGCGGCAGTAGCCAGGGTGAGTGGGGGAGGGAGAAGGGGAGTTTCCAATTTTGCAGTTATTTCGTCTGCATGCCGCCTCGGGTATAGCCGCAAGACGCGAGCGAGCGAGCGAGCAGGAATGCTAGAGCGCACGACCAGAGGGAAAGACCCAGTGGCCAAAGTGGGGCCAGGGAGGAGCACGCCAGTGCCGCCAGAAGGTTGCTCGGCGCCCATGGACTGACGCGAGGGTCCCCTCCCCCGCATCTCTGAAAAATCGAAATAAAAAAAAAACCTGCCCGGCACCGTCCGCAGGGATCCCGGCGAGGTTACGCCGAGCACCGAGACTGCGTCTTGTAAGCACACAGAGCATTCGTGACCCCGGCCGAGTCAGCGCCAGAATCCAGACAGCCGAAGGAGAAGAAACAGAGGTGGGTGGGTATATTACCACTCGCGTTGCATTCCCACCCCATCCCCCCCCCTTCCTTGATCACCACACCCACACGTCTGCTAGTCTCTGTCCCCTCCTCTTGCCACTCACCACACTCACCCGCACCAATGCTCGCCACCGTCCCCCGTGCGGCGCCTCGTGCCGCTCGTCGCGCGCTCACCACCGCCACCGCTCTCCGCGCTCCCTTGGCACCCCCCTACGCGCATGCCAACCGCTCCGCCCTCGCTCCCCCCTACACCCACCCCTTGGCCTCGCCTGTCCGCGACGAGGACCGCCTCAAGGCCCCCTACGCGTTCAGCGTCCCTCGCAACAGCCAGACCGCCACCGGTCCCAGCTCGCGCGAGTGGGTGGCTGCCGTGTTCGACACTGCCGCCGGCCGCGAGTGGGCCATGTCGGCATGGGAGAGCGCGCTTGTTGAGCTTGCTGAGCAGGTGAGTTGGCTATGCAGAGGTCGTGTGGGCCCCATTACGATTACGGGGTGGCCACCGTCATGTCGCCACACGCCCGTGCGGTGGTGGTAGTGTGGTGGTGGTGGTGGCACCGACAGGCACACGCACACACACCTTCTGTTGACAACAACTGGCCGGAACATACCGCTGACGTTGCAGCCGGCTACCGCTCCCGAGATCCCCTTCCAGGCCCTCACTGCGGTCCTTGCCGACCCCAACATGCAGTCGCTCGTCGCGCGTACTGGCGCCGTCGTCGTGCGCGATGTCGTGCGTGACGCCCTGGCAGAGGCGTGGGCCAAGGAGTTGATTGAGGCCCGTGCCGCCCGTGGACATGGTGAGTGGCGCTTAGAATATGCGCGATCCTGCCATGCTGACTCCCCCCCGTAGCCACCTTCTACAACCAGGCCCAGGTCGATGCCCGTGCCGACCCCTCCGTTCTCTCTGCTGCTGGCCAGCTGCTCCGTGCTCTCGTTCCCGAGGTTGCCAACGCCGAGACTGCCTACGTCCGCGTCGACGCCGCCGCCGCCGGCCCCAGCTCCTCCAACTGGACCGGCAAGTCGGTCTGGGCCGTCGACAACACCACCGCCGGCTTCACCCCCGTCCACGCCCACCTCACCCTGCAGCGTACCGACGTTGCCGTCCCCACCTCGACCGCTGCGGCCACTTACGCCCTCCTCCGCCCCTTCTTCGCGCCCAAGGCATCCCGCATCTCGTTCTACCACGCCGAGGACTACCTCAACGGCAAGAACTGGCAGCTCCGCCAGTCGGCCACTGGACCTGACTATGACGCTCCCCTCGTGCACATCCGCCCTGCGGCTGTCTCGCTCGCCCCCGGCGACGTCCTGATCACGCACGCGGGCCTCAACGTCGCTGCCGCCGACACAGCCGGCCTCGTCCTCCCCGTCCACCCCTTGCCTGCCACCGAGGGCAACGCGCAGTTTGTCAAGCTCCAGCGCGCGTCGTTTGAGGCCGGCGTTCCCCCTCCCCACGCCGAGACTGCCGACTCGCCCATCGCCCTCGAGGAGGCCGGCGACGCCAGCATGATCGCGTCCTGGGGCGGCCGCCGCGCCATGGGCTACGGCTTCTAGACGCCTGCCACATGTGGTGTGCAGGTAGTGTAGGAGCAGGAGCCCTTGAACGGTGTCCTCTCTCTCCCTCTCTCTCTCTCTTCATCCCCCTCCATCCGTCCCTCTGCGATCCTTGTGGCATCTAGGCCCGACGATCGGCGGGGACGAGGAAACAAGCTTTCATCCCATCAACAGGGCGAAAAGCGCGTCGGAACCCACCCCCAGAGTCTATCAACTAGGCTTCCAACCCCCGTTTTCCACCAACCAACCAACAAAAAAAAAGCCAGCGTGCGACGACTCGTCCGCACAGAAAACCGGCTGCAAAGAGCTCCCTCCCAATGGACTCTTTGCCCCAGCGATAATATCAAGGCGTGCAGATAACGCACACCCACACCCTGCCTCGCCTTGGTCCAATAAGGATCCATTGCGCGGGCTTCAAAACAAAAACGTTTCCTTCTCTCCCTCTGTGTCTCTCTTTTCCTCGAATCCCTCGACGTCGCACGCAGGGGCTCTGGGTACCGGCCTGCGCTGGACGCTGGCAGCTGGCAGCAAAAGGAAGAGCGACAAAGGCCTGTCTCGGACAAAGCGAGCCCTCGTACCTGCGTCCTGCGTGCCTGCAACCTGGGTACGGCGGGTGTGATGGACGGCACGGCAGGGCAAGGGGGACTCCTGGGTGGCCATTGAATGAGTAGCCTCTTGTGGCCTTGCTTGTTTCGTGGTTTGGAACCAGATTTGGGTTCAATGTACTTGCCATTCCGTTGGACTGTAGATTTTTATTTTTTATTTTTTTATTGTACACAGATGCAGAACTGCAGCTCTTTCTGTCAACAAATATTGTGCATGTACAGCTTCCATGCATATATGCATGTACATGTAGGCAGGTGTATGGCATGCATGGCGTGCTGCCAGGTGCTTTGTACGCCACGGGCAGCGCTGGTGGCGGCGGCGGCGGCGTCGGGTGGGCGGAGCGTTGGAACGGGGCGGGGGGAATCACGCACACTGCACGAGTCATGCCGTTATGAACGGGTTTGTGTGTGTGTGTCGACTCGGCCGTGTGTCGTCGTTTGCAGCTTTTTCTTATTCTTCTCAACACCGTCCCCCATCTCCTCAACACAAACGCATACGTGCATACACATACACACATCTACCAAACACAGCACACGCACGCATACACGGGCGCCAACGACGACCTTGCCGGTACTCGCGACAGGAACTACCCACCCAAATCCACCACGTGAGACGGTCCGAGCGAGCCTTTTGCTAGCATTCTGCGCTTCGGAACGCCTCCCCACACCCCCCCACCTTTTGCCATCCACCCGGCCGGCCACGCCTTTCGTCCCTTTCATCCCGCCTCTTGGCTTCCTGGGCAAATCTTGACATCACCCACATCGCCATCACCTTGCACACCCACCCCCCACCCCACCCACCCCTTCTCCCTCTCGCTGGCAACAACGTCTAGCGCTGAGCCGTTCCCCTTCCCCCCCTTTTTCTCCTTATCATCACCACCACCCTCGTTTCGATAACACCATAGCGGATGGGTCTGTTCGACTTCCTCCCCTGCTGCGGCCGGCGGTCTGTCGAGGACAAGGACGATGAGGTGAGTTTTTGGTCTAGTTGACGAGGTGGAGACGCGGGGCCCGTGGGACCGGGAGCGTCGGACCACGGACTCTCGACGGCGGAGCAAACCACGGAGCGGCCCCCGGGGTTGCTTTGCCGGTGCGGCGGACAGCGACGGAAAACGCCTGTCCAGCATGCTCGACGCCTGCGCCTGCGCCGGCGCCGGCGCCGCAACCAGCCTTCCTGCACACCTATTGTCTGGCGCCTACGCTCCCCCACTGCCCCCTCCCCACGCCGTGTCCCGGGAGTTCACTGCGCCGAACACCACACGACAGCACCTCTCATGAGCTCCAGCTGACCCCCCACACAGCCGACTGACACGGACCCGCTGCTCGCCCCCGTGCGCCGGGGCGCTGAGAGCATCACGTCGCAGGAAGGCTACGGCGCCGTGTCAATGTCGGCGAGCGATTCCGGCGGGCTGAGCGGTGCCCAGCGTGCGCGCATTGCCGAGATTGGTCGTGAGGTTGGCAAGTGAGTACCGATAGCAGCTGTACGCCCTGTCGTCTGACCCGGGGACGGTCTTGGTCTGGTCGCTGTCTCGATGTGGTGCGGTGCCCCTCTGTCACAAGAGCAAGGGTGTGTGAACCCATGTTCCTCGCGCCAGATCTCAAGTCAGACAGTTCCCCTGGCCCGTCTACTTTCAGTCTTCACGTGCTAACGTCGCCCAGCCACATGCTGCCCATCAACCAGGCTTCGCGCGCAGCAACCACGTCGCCGTCCGCACGCGTCCCGTCCACCAGCGGCGGTGTCCGTCCCCCATCGCCAGACTCGACCTCTTCCCCGTCGCGCCCTACGACCCCGTCCCCGGCCCACGGCGACGGCGAGTACGGCAGCGGCTCCGGCGTCCTGTCGCCGCCTGAGGACGACGCCGAGTCGAGCTCACGACACAACCGCAGCGGCGCAGCCACCCCTGCCGACGGTGCCAGCGCGGCCGTGGACGCCGACGGCGTCGTCCACAAGACGCTCTTCCACGGCTCCAACCCCAACAACCGCGGAAGCCACGGCAAGGGCTCGCGCGGCAAGAAGGGCGGACGCGGGCGTGGTCGCGGGCGCAGCAAGAAGATGAAGTGAGCGTGCGTCGCGAGGGAGGCGAGGGAGCGGGAGGCATGAGATGTGGAGTGGAGCGAGAGCGAGGAGGGAAACGAAGAGGACGGGCGGAACACCTTGCACCACAACACGACCATCATCCGCGCACCACCAGGAATCCTAGAACCACAAACCCCAACCACGACCTATCCCCCCCTCCCCCAGAACCCTACACGCGGGCATAACTGTACCAGGCTGGAGCCTTCAACGGCCTCGAGCCGCACCGCACACCACTTCACCGCATCATCACCAGCACCAGAACCACATGGACGAAACCCCTACGAAAGAAAATAAACCCCCCAATCAAGAAAAAACAAGAAGAAAAGGAAACGCAAAGGACACAAACAAAAAACACACAACACCACCCACTGCGCCGTGCGCACCCCGTGTCCCCATCTGCACCCCACACACATCAACCACAGTTGTATCACATTTTTTCCGGGGGACTGTCCCCAGCTCAGCTCATGGCCGTTATCGCAGCACCGGGCCATTGTCTCTTGTCTCTCTCTTTTCTTTTCTTTTATTGCATGCAGGCTTGTGCTGCACGAGGCGAGGAGCGCAGCGACGACCCCAACTGACGGGTTGGACTGATACCACGTTGTCTACGGTCAAACATCGACAGTACGTGCGCCACAACAACACAACATAACAACGGCTGCTGGGCTGTGCTGTCCGGTGTGTGGCGGCCATCATTCATCACCATCTGGCCATCTGCCTGCCTCCCGCCCGTTGTCCTCAACAGCCAGCAGGGTGCGTCCCACGGGGTTCCGGGTAGAATGGGTCACATGAGAGGCATACACACGTTGGCGTGTGGTGCTGTGTGCTGTGTGCTGTGCTGGGTCGTGAGTGGCGTTTGTTGGCTGGCGTGACGGGAGCTCGTGGCTCATGCGCCTCGCGTTTGGGCGGCGTCCGGCGTCGTGCTTGGCTCTTAGCCCATAGGCCCCAGCCTTGCAGTGGTGATTCTAGCGGCAACCCCCAGCGCCGAGTGTGTGCACCGCTATGCAGACACGGCCATTGTTATGCTCAGTGCTCCCTTGACTCGTTCGAGCAGCGCAGAGTTGCATGCTAAATGACTAAATGATTCATTTGTATCCGGCCTTAATGCAAACCGCGTCATAATACCGGGGTTTCCTAATGGCCCCTAATCACCACAGGCACACCGGTGTCTACCCTGTGCCACCCCGCGGCTGGCGCAACGCGCTATTGTTACCCGCCGCACGCGCCGTCCATCCCCCAGTTAGGCCAGTATGCGCAGCACGCCCCAGGTGCGCCAGGTGCGCGTGCCAGTGCGCGCTCGTTGACTTTTGTTGGTTGCCGTGTTTACCTTTTTCCTACAATAATACAGCCCCCCAGCACACCGGACCATGCCGTCGCTCAGTCTCAATGAACCCGCACGGCGCTACTACACACCACGACCACTCGCCACGATGATGGGCAACGACGACTTTGCCGTCCCCGACTTGCCACCCCTGCAGCCCGTATCGCGCGCAAAGGGCAGGCTCGGCCTGTTCGCCGACATGGTCGCGACACAACCCACCGTCTTGCTCTTGGATTTCTGGATGAAATGGCACAAGGCAAGTGGCCAAGTGGCCGTGGCCGTTGCACGGGCGCACGGCGTATGGTTGCACGGCTGCTGACCTTTTTCCTCACAGGCGCCGTTCGTCATTAGCACCATGGCCGGCGTGCCCGTGCTCCAATGTCGGGGATACAGGGGCGAGCACTGGACCAAAAAGAGAGGTGAGCCTTGATCTGGATGTCGCGGTCGTGCATGAGCGGCCTGCGGACTGACGACCGTGGTAGCGATTCACGACACGAAAGGGAACCGCCTCTTCCGCCTATCAGCCAAGACAACAGACGGGTGCAGGTATACCGGACGCGACGGCGAGGACAAGGAGCTGTTCAGGCTATACGGCAGTACGTTTTGGTCCCCGTGTACCACCGACGTGGCCACTGCACTGCACTCCGCCGCTGCTGACCACATTGTCTTCTCCGCGTGCAGACAGCACATCAGCACTCCAGGTCGAGTTTGTCGACAAGTTCTCTCTCCGGCCGGCGATTCTCCACATTCAAGGCGGGCACGCGCGCAAAGTCGTCAACATTACGTGTGACGGGCAAGTGGTGGCGCGCACGCGCCGGTGGGATGGGCACGACAAGACGTATGGGCGGACAACGGTGAGTTTGAGACGCGTTGCGAGCGCCAGGTTCGCAGTCTACCAGTTCGTGCACACCGAGCTCACATCACAGTACCGACTCGAGGTCGCGCAGGGTGTCGATATCGCGCTCCTGGCGGCAATCGCCATCTGCCTCGACGAGCAGGAAAAGGCCACCAGGTCGTCTGGGTGGGTACCCACATACGAGATGCAGTGCGTGTGGGAGCGCTGACGGCCAACAGGTCATATGACGCCGCCAGCGGCGGTGCCACGTCTTCAGGCGGGGGTGCATTCCGCGACCCTGTGCATGTCGATCCGAGTGGTGGAGTTGTTACCGAGGGGAGGTGAGATGAGTTTGGGGACCACATCCAACCCTAGTTTTTTTTTGTATAATGTGCTGCTTTGATGTTGGCATTCATGTTGGATCCGTCTGGGGAAGTAGCATAGCTGACGAGTGTACTGCCAAAATGTGTCTCCATTAGCAATCCGCCCCGACGAGGCGGACGACCCACCGAGGACGTCGTGAGGACATGTTCCGGGCAAGGAACGCGTGCGAGCCACTGTCGCCTGCCGCCAAGACACCGGCAGGTGGAGGTGGTGCGAGAGAGCCTCGAGTTGGGACCTTGTGCATGTGGTGGATATGTTCGGTCGATTCGCCGGATATCAGGACACCTGGATCCACGAGCAACGGCCTCCACATGGCCACATGGTGTCTTTTCAGATTTGAGTCGAAGGCATCGAGGGGCCAGCAACACCTTCCCAGTCGGCAATCGTCGGCAAGGTGCGCAACCAATCGTGGTGGGCACAAACAGGCTGGTCGGTCACAGCCGATGTATCGGCCCAACACACACCATCCATCGGCATTCTCACTTGAACTCTGTCTCTTTATATAACCATCGACACACCCACCTCACCCCCACCATCACAACACCCACCATGCGCTCCATCTTCCACCTCGCCTTCCACGTCCGCGACCTCGCCGCCTCGCGCGCCTTCTACAAGGGCGTGCTCGGGTGCAAGGAGGGCCGCTCGACCGAGACCTGGGTCGACTTTGACTTTTTCGGCCACCAGATCTCCCTGCACCTTGGCGAGCCCTTCAAGACCACCAACACCGGCAAGGTCGGCGACCACATGGTGCCCATGCCTCACCTGGGCGCCGTCCTCGAGTACCCCGACTGGCGCGCGCTCGCCGACCGCCTCGAGGCGGCCAAGACAGAATTTGTCATGGAGCCCCAGGTGCGCTTCGAGGGCCAGCCCGGCCAGCAGTGGACCATGTTCTTCCGCGACCCCTCGGGCAACCCCATCGAGATCAAGGGCTTCACCAGCCTCGATACCGTCTACGACGCTTAAAATCGGCGACACAACATGCCGGTGGCCTGTGGGATGCGTGATGCGTCCCAACGGCCCGATTCCGGCGCCGCGCACCGGCCCTTCACACTCCACCAGCGCCGAGCGCCACCAGATTCGTCTGGCTGGTGGTACCTATAGAACGACCCATTGTCTTGGCAAAGCAGTGCGGCCTGATGTATCAAGTACACAACGAGCTGCACCTTCCTGTTTGTGACACTTACTCTCACCTCACCACCCACATATTCACCACCACGATGGGCAACCTCGAGTCTCTGCCACCACGACGACCCCCGCTGGCACCAAGGCCCGAGGGGCTGGGCGTGTATGAGGACATGCTCGCCTCGGGAGAGGGTACGGTCGTGGTCCTGGACCGATACATGCAGTGGCAGAAGGTGAGCAGCACAGCGCGGGTGACGTTGTCGTCTGTCGTCTGGGCAAACGCTGATGGAATCCCAGGACGCCGTGCTTTTGCACACCGTGACTGGTGTGCCCGTGATCCAGTGCCTCGGGTACGACACTTGGAACAAGAAGAAGGGTACGACACACACGTCGACACGTCGCAGCGATAAGAACATGGACTGACCCGCCGACAGTGATCCTCGACCACGAGGGCAACCGCCTGTTCCGTATCGACAGCGCGCCCATGCTCAGCGGAGGAACCAAGTACTTTGGCGTAGACACGAGCGAGAACGAGCTGTTCTGCCTGTACTCCAAGGGCGGTACGTCCGAGCCCGAGCCCCCCCCAGACGCGCACTTCTGCTGACGCCATCTGCAGCACTCACGCCCGGGTACGCGGTCGAGTTTGTGGACCACTTTACCGGCGTCAACCGCAAGATTGACGTCGAGGGCAACTATACCAAAAACGTCATCACCCTGTCGAGCCGCGGCGCGCCCATCGGTCGCATCGTGCGCTCGTGGATGCGCATGGAGATGGGGTACGGCCCTGGAACGGTGAGTCCGGGCGGACAGTGGCAGCGGATGACCTGCGGGTGCTCACACGCCTGCAGTACTGGCTCGAAGTGGCCGAGGGCGTCGACATTGCGCTGCTGGCGGCAATCAGCATCTGCCTCGACGAGATGGCCAAGGCGTCCAAATTCAACGGCCGAAACCAGTCTGTGTGAGTGGTACCGTGGTACCGTGGGGCGAAGTGGGACTTCTCAGGCGGACTGACATTCACAGGGTGAACAACAACAATAATTTTGCGTTCCAGATGGCCATGAACGCGGGACCGGCAGGATTGGGGCCTGGCGGCGTACCGGGAGGTAATGCGGCGGGTGGCATGTTCTGAGTGGAAGCTGGGCAGTTGTAGATATGTTAGATGGAACAGACATGGCTAGTCTGGCTTTGGTCGTGTCCGTGCCGTGACGCTGCGCAACTGGGGGGAACAGGCACCATCGTCCGGCATCCCATGCTCTATCTTCATGGCACCTTATCGGTCCGCGGCTTTGGTAAAGCAGTGCAGAAGCATCCGCACGAGCCACCACTTCTGCTCCCAGTAGTCTCATGCATTGTGATGTTACCCATTACCTCACACACACGGCAACCATGGGCAACACCGAGTCATACGAAACACTGCGTCCACTGGCGCCCGTCACAGGGGGGTTTGGCCTGTATCCCGAGATGCTTGCAGGCGCTCCGACGACCTTGATCCTTGATGCGAACATGCAGTGGACGAAGGTGGGTGGCGAGCCCCCAGACCCGAGAACACCGAGGACAAGCGTGTGCTGACGCTGTAAGGTCCCATTCATCATATACACCACCACCGGCGTCCCCGTCATGCAGTGTGTAGGCTACGACTTTTGGAACAAGAAGCTGGTGATGCTCGACGCTGAGGGGAACCATCTCTTCCGGCTGAAAACAAAGGCCTTCTCGTCAGCGAGGTACATTGGCCAGGACGCCGGCGAGAACGAGCTCTTCCGGCTATGCTCCCCAGGCCGTAAGTCGCGCAGCCCCCCTGTGGGGGGGCACACGAGTTTGCGCCTCCGTGCATGCTTAACGCGATTTAGCCTTTACCCCGGGCTGGGACATTCAGCTGAGCGACGTGTTTTCCGGCCGCGAGCAGACCCTCTTCATCGACGGCTCGCACACGGCCAAGGTGGCAGACTGCGTTTTCAACGGTTCTCCCATAGCGCGCGTCCATCGCCGTGCGCGGCCAGGACAGGACAAGCCGTACGGGCGTGGCACTGTGGGTAATTGAGGGTGACCGGCCCGGCAGGTGAAGGGTTGATCGCGTGCTGACGGCGCGGCCCAGTACTGGCTCGAAATCGCACCGGGCGTCGACATGGCGCTGCTCGCAGCCATTTGTATCTGCTCGGACGAGATTGCCAAGGCGGCCCGGAGGAACAGTCGCAACGCATCGTGAGTGGGAATCATGGAAGAGCAGGCTCATGTCTAGAATGTCACTGGGCGGGGCAGGAGGTGGCAGCAACATGGGATTTGGGGCTGGTGGGGGTGGTGGGGGTGGCGGAGGTGGCGGCATGTGTTGAGAGGAGGGAGCTGGGAGTGACTGTTGGCGCACATACTGCAGCGGTATAAGCTGTGCAGAAATCAAAGTTTGTTGTTGTAGTGAGGGCCCGAAAACATCGATCGGGCAGTTTACTTGCCGATGGCATGCCGTTGAAGAACCCACCCAGCGTTCATCTTTCGACACATTCACACCGCCACACATCGCTATGCATCGCAAGACAGGTCCTCACATGCTTCCCCCGCTTCTTTTCCAAATGCTATAGCTGAAAGGTCACCCCCTGGTGTCCTTGTGTTGACAGGGAGTCGAGTTGTGAACGACGTCATGGGCACCGCCATGTGCCTTGGCGTTGTGAACGGCCATTTAGCGCGACACATATAACCAACTCGCCGATCATCTCGCGGCTTCTTTCTCTCTCTCCTCTCTCTCCTCTCTCCTCTCTCTCTCTCTCTCTCTCCTCTCTCTCTCTTTGTCTCTTTCTCGCCGCAGCGTCTCGCACAGGTTGTCACCGCTCACCACTCCACTTGACATCAATACACTCACGTCCACATGGGTTCCCAAGTGCCAAACGTCGAATCCGACCAACGACCCCCACTCCAATCCCCCAAGGGCCCCGCCGGCCTCTTCCCCGCCCACCTTGCCAAGGGCAACACGGTCCTCGTGCTCAAGGCCCTATGTCCTGGAAGAAGGTAAGGTCAGCTGGCAGGAGACCGTGAGAATGCAGCTGACATGTCCCAGACGCCATTTGTGATCACGACCACGGACAAGACGCCAATCCTCCAGTGTGTCGGGCACGACATGTTCAACAAGAAGCAAGTCATCCTTGACGGTCAGGGTAACCACCTCGTGCGGCTCAACAGCAAGGCGTTGCCCTACATTGCCGAGGACGCGGGTGGGAACGAACTCGTCCGACTGAGCAATGCGGGTCGTAAGTGGTCGGCTGGCGCTGTTGTTTGTCTGCTGACATTGGAGGCATTACCCCCAAGTTACAACCTACCTACCTCGACCACTTCACCGGTCTCCGCACGGAGCTGTCCCTTGTGGGACCTCTCTCAGGCGACGTCCTGGACATCGTGGCCGGTGACAAGCCGATTGCACGGTATAGGAAGAAGTGGGATGGTCGCGACACGGTACATGGTGCCGCAACGGTAAGCTCCGCTGCCGAATCTCATTCGGTCCAGTTGACGCACGCTGCAGACCTGGCTCGAAGTCGCGCAAGATGTCGACATTGTGCTCATGGCAGTGATCTGCATCTCTATCGACGAGTTCAGGGAGGCACAGCGGAAAGCGAGGAACAAGTGAGTCGTCGGGTGTGGGGGAATGTGCCGCAGTTATTGTGCTGACGATGAAAGGATCAGTCATGAAAGCGGGCCGGGACGACTAGGTACCCTCACCAAGTCCTCGATGACGTTTTGAGCTTGAGACTCTAGTGAAGGGGACGATTCCGACAACCTGGAGCTGTCCCGGTATAGTTCTGGTGTAGCTTGTATCTATACAGCATACTGTTGCCGTGAAAGGAGGCCCGCTGCGCAATCTCGGATATTGGCTGCGTTCAAGAATCGAAAGCGTCCGCGTAACTGACCAGATTGACCAGCTCCAGGCCTGCTGGCGTCGCAACCGGTGTAGGCGTAGGGGGCGACGTCTTCCTTTGGCGCGAGTAGCTGCAGTCCGAGTTGACGTGCAGCAGCATGGCATACACCCGTCACTGCACTAGCAGTGAGAGCAAGGGCCGCCTCAGAAGCTCAGAAGCGACTGGATATGTAGTGATCGCTCCAGAAAGGGGACAGACAGCACACTGAGGGTCAAGAGTGTGGCGATTTACCTCTAGGCCAATCCACCGCCACTCCAACCCGCGACCACACGTTTGGCCCACTCCAACACTTCCAACAGCCACCCGTATGCCTCCAGACCAGCCAGAGCATGCATAGGCCTCTCTGGGGCCCAAAACAGCAAAAGATATGACCACTGACAGGATCGAACTGCCGACCTCCGCATAGACTAGTAACCAAGGCTGGGTATTAGTACGATGCTCTAACCAGCTGAGCTAAGCGGCCGATTACGTCAGCAGTTATGCATGTGCAGCTGTAAGTTGACGCTGCAGGTGTTGCTCGACGTCCTGTGCATCTTTTGGAGATGACACAGGTCGCGGTAGGACCGTGGGTGGATGGTATTTGAGAAAGTTTCGACGGAGATGGCTGTCTGTCATGTTGTCGTGACTGACGCACCGTTTTGGTAATGTTTCAAACCTGGTGCATCACTGCCACTCGATACAACTGCTATGTCTCTCCATGCCATTGCTATTACAACGTCTACATATTGTGCCCCTCTCACTGTTGACCCTCGACAGCCTCCTTGGCCTTCTCGAGAGCCTGACGACGGGTGAGGGATGCGGGGTCTAAGTAAGGCCGCTCGCCGAGCGAGATCGAGCGCGTGCCCTGGCGGTGGCCGTCATCCAGGTCCGCCGTGGCGGCATGGAAGGTGCAGCGGTTATCCCAGATGGCGAGCGAGTCCTTCTCCCAGCGGAACCGGACCTGGAGGTCGTGGTTGCTCGAGACATGGTCAAAGAGGAAGTTGAGCAGGTTGGCCGACTCGCCGGGAGTAAGCTCGACAATGTGCTTGGTAAAGTTGCGGTTCACAAAGAGACCCTTCCAGCCGGTGATGGGGTGAGTACGAACCACGGGGTGGATAGCCTCAAGCGACTGGCCAATGTTCCCAGGGGCGCCACGGGGCTCGCGGACGGGCACGCCGACCTGTTCAGCGAAGCGAAGCTGTTCTTGTCAGCCTCGTCACTGTCGAAGTGCTTCGGGGAACTCACGAAACCGTCGCCCTGGTGCATGGCGGTCAGGCCCTCGAGGAACTTCTGCATGGTGGGCGAGAGACGGTCAAAAGCCTCGTAAGCCGATGCCCAGAGAGTGTCGCCACCGACCTCGGGGAGGGTACGGATCTGGAGAGTGGCATAGTCTGAAGGGATGGCCTCGTAGGTAATGTCCGAGTGCTGCTCGTGTCAGCCCAGTATGTAGAGACTTCACAGGCAGTACTCACCCACTCGTCCTTGCCTAGACGGCGGTCAAGGATCCCAAAGCCCTTGCGCTGGAACGCCTTGCCAAATACGAAGCGGTTCGAGATGAGAGCAATCTCGTCACCCTCAACCTGGTCGGGGAGGGTGAGGGGGTGGACGTGGAGTCCGGAGTCGGCGGGCTTGCCACCCTGCACGCCGAGAGCCTGGACGAGCTCGACCTGCTCTTTGGTCGAGATGACGGCATTGCGGAAGAACACCACGCCGCGCTCAGAAACCAGACGGCCCAGACCCTTGATGCGCCGGTCGTTGCCGAGGATGTCCCGGATACCAATGGCGGGGCGCTCGTCGGTCGTGACAGCGCGAAACTCGGTACCAATGGAAGGAGTGCAGTCAAAGTGGCTGAACGAGCGAATGTCGAAAGCCTCTTCAACGGGAGTTTCGGCAGCGACAGTCTTGAGCTGCTCAACGACCTTGGGAGGAGAAGAAACTGCGACGGGAGCCATTGTGGAGACGAGTGTGTGTTCGCGGAGGTGGCGGTAGTTCAACAGGGGGTACTTGTGGAAAGACCTTTCTCTCCTCCCGTGACCTCACTCTTCATATACTCACTGCCAAGATCATGGCGCTGCGCATTTCGGCTTCGCCCGACCACGTCGGCACACTTACATTGTTGTGCGACAATTGCACACGGCCCAACAACTGGAATTCCATCGTCTGGGATTCTTTGGTCACGAGATCTGATGTTCTTCGCTAGCGGTCAGAATGGTGGGCCAACGGATCGGCCAACGCCGCCGACTGCCCTCCTCAAGGATTATCGTGCGGAATTGGCCACCGCGCAGACTCAATCTTCCTTGATTAACAGGTATCGATGTTGTGCTTTCCCAGAACGATGTCGCAACATCAGCTGACATGATATCTCGGGTGCTGATCGGGCCGAAAATCACCGAACAGCTCGGCGAGCTCGCCGAACGTTTGTGACTTCCTTCGCGGGGGCCCTTCAACTCCTGTGGTGCTCCTCGTGGTTCGTGATCAGTGTTGTGTACTGATCAGCATGCTTCGGGAACTTGGGTACATGGAAAGTGGGCACTTCTGGTTTGGAAACATGTTTTGTGGGGACTGAGTGGGAACAAGACGCTTGACATTCGTGTTTCTGAGCGGTGTGGCAGTCCAGATGATTCGTCGTGGCTCGATCCGCCATCCTGGTTCAATCAACATCGGTCGGCCCCACCAACCCACCAACCCCGCAACACACATGCTTACCCTGTCTTCGAAGGGGGGCGTACGCCGCATGTACAACTTCCGAGTAATTGGTCCACCCGTTGGCAACGATGGAAGACGACATGTTACGTGCAGAGGTTCGAGGAGACCGCGGAAAACAAAGTCGGCAAAAGTTGGCGCCTCGTTGACCGACGTGAACGCTGGGATGGCTTGAACTTGGGCTATTAAAGGCACTGTCTCCCGCGCCAAGAGGTGATCCCCATCGACTGCAAGTACCCACCATGACTGCACCGCACAGTATTGTAGACACGACTGGTCTGGCGGCCGTAACCGACGACCACCGTTCCGAGACCAGCGACGAGGAGAAGGGTGACAAGCACTCGGAGATTGTCCAGACTCTTGCCCACAGCGGTGAATCGGAGGAGGACGTCCTGACCAAGTGAGTGGCTCTATCCTATCCAAAAGCTAGACCCGACACTGACCACAACAAAGGTACTATGCACCCCCCGACTCTTACGAAGGCAAGCACCGTTGGGACCCCAAGGCCAAGTGGACAGCCGATGAAGAGCGGAAGGTCCGGCGCAAGCTGGACTTACGCATCACCTTTTTGATGTGCATCTGCTTTGCCGCCATGAACCTTGATCGCTACAACCTCGGAAATGCCCTTTCGGACAACCTTCTCAATGACCTTAACATGACCACTGCCGACTACAACATCGGCAACACCATCTTCTATTCTTGTTTCCTCGTCGCCGAACTCCCGTCCCAGATGAGTAAGTGCTGCGCTCTGGTTTGGCAGGTGCATTGCTGACCCGCTACAGTCGGCAAGAAGCTCGGCACCGATCGCTGGATTCCCATCCAAATCTTGCTCTGGTCGACGATTGCCATTGCGCAAATCGGCCTCAGCGGCAAGACGAGCTTCTACATTCTTCGCGCTCTGCTGGGTCTCTTTGAGGGTGGCTTCATTGCCGACTCCATCCTGTACCTCTCCTACTGGTTCACGGCGGCCGAATTGACAACTCGTCTCACCTTCTTCTGGGTCTCCATGTCCCTCTCTTCGGTTGTTGGTTCCCTCATGGCTGCCGGCATTCTTCAACTCCGTCACCACACTTCTCTGCCGGGTTGGAAATGGTTGTTCATGATTGAGGGTGTTCTCACCTGGCTTGTTGGTCTCTTCTGCTTTTTCTACATGCCCGCATCGGCTACCCAGACCAAGGGCATCATCTCCCGCAAGCCTTGGTTCACGGAGCGCGAGGAAACCATCATTGTCAACAAGATTCTGCGTGATGACCCTACCAAATCGAGCAGTAAGTCTGGCAGCTTTTGCTTTTAGGTTCCTAAGCTGACATCCAGTGCACAACCGTGAGGGTATCTCACTCAAGGAACTCTGGAAGTCGCTTTGCGACTACGACCTCTGGCCAGTTTACGCAATTGGCGGTTTCATTTTCATCACCTCGACGACTGTCACCGCCTACCTCACTCTTACGATCAAGAGTCTCAACTTTACCACCTTCCAGACCAACCTTCTCACCATCCCCTCCACCATCATGCTTCTGTGCGGCAACTTGGCCCTTTGCGCTCTGTCCAGGATCTTCAAAGAGCACCTTATGGTTGCTTCCCTCGCCCCCTGGTGGTGGATCATCTTCCTCACTGCCCTGGTCAACATTCCCGACGACGCCAGCCGCTGGCTCCGCTGGGCCCTGACCACTTGCATTGTCGGATACCCGTACCCCAACCCCATCCTGGTCTCCATGACGTCCATGAACGCTGGTTCGGTTCGCACTCGCACAGTCGCTGCGTCGCTCTACAACATGTTCGTCCAAGCCGCCACCCTGATCGGTTCCAACATCTACCAGCCTGGAGACGCTCCATACTACCACAAGGGCAACAAGGCCCTTATTGGCATTGTCTGCTGGGTCCTCGTTCTCTTCTGGTTTGCAAAGGGGTGGTACATCTTCCGCAACAAGCAAAAGGCCAAGGTATGGGACGCCATGACCACCGAACAAAAGGAAGTCTACCTGGCAACCACGACGGACGAGGGGAACAAGCGTCTCGACTACCGCTTCCAGCACTGAGTGGAGAGATTATGCAAGCGGGTTTGTGGGCACTGGTGTTGGATTGTACATATGACGAAGGGATTGCAATACGGGTCGGAGAACGCCACTGTTCTGGCCGGGTTTTAAACGTATTAAATAAAAATGTATAGTCGACTACGATGAAGCTCTGTCCCTGTTCTCGTTCTTGTGGCACTTCTAGCCCCTTCGAAGCATTATTGGGGAGTTTTCTCTTAGGATCAGAAGGCTATTAGCGGCTGGTGGGTCGGTGTAGCGGCGCCATGTTGTGTGATGTCGATTTGGGAATGGAATTGTGATGAAAATGAACGGGCATGTAGTTTCCTTCACCAAGGGTCTGTCAAATGACCCGCAGGCACCTGGGCCCGGTTGTCTAGTATCCCGTAGTCAGCTCAGGCGGTGGTGTCTTCCCCACCCGCCACCCCGGCCCCGTGGAGGCCTCGCCTGCCCCACACGCACATGGGGGCTAACATGCGAACATCCCACACGGCGGTCCTTACAATCCCGGGCCGAGTCACCGGGTGGGCACCGAGAACACGCGTAGGCGCGTACGTCATTCGACTGACAGCCCGGTACCAGGTAGTAGAAGGGGAGTAGCTCTGCATACACGTTCTCCCATGCTATGTCACAATAATCTAAGATTCTTCCCAAATACCCACTTCTCCCCCACCAACTCAGTTCCTTGCTCAAGCCTGGACAAGGAAGGAAGGCGCTCCGGCGACCGCACCAAACTCGCCGCCAAAGGCGAACTCTGGTCGCCACTCAGGCTTCTCCAGACGAGACTGGTACCCAAGGGCACACTCTGCAAAGCGGACCTTGGGGAGGTTGATGAAGTAGTCGTCGAAGCGCGAGTCAAGCACCTGGGAGAAGCGGTACACGTCCTCGACGAGGGTGGGGAAGAGCGCCTGGTACGGCTTACGGCACGCGTCGTCAGAGCACGTCTTGAGAACAAGGGTGAGTGCGTCCAGGCGGTGGAGAATCTTCTGGAGGTGATGGGAGATGATGGGCTTGCCCTCGGGCGTGGTGCTTCCAAAGTCGGCAAAGGGACCAGCCTCGTTGAGAGGAGCGAGGAGGTTGTTGACCTGATGGGGGTCGCGCTGGAGGTTGTACAGCTCGCGCTCGCCCGTGCACCACACAGAGTACGAAAAGGTAGTGGGGCGACCGTGGATCTCGTCATGCACACGGACAGTGCGGTAGGTGTTGTTGACGTGGATGGTACCGCCGTAGACGCCCTCGTCAATGGCGAGAACCCAGTACTCGGAGATCGAGTGGCGAGCGTACTGGTGGGCAGGGTCGCGCTCCTGGTGGAGGTTGATCTTGACGCCGTCGTTGGTGTAGTCGGTGGCAGCACCGGCAAGGTCAAGAATGGTGCGCGAGAGGTCGACAATGCCATACGACGAGAGCTTGTCGTTCAGACCCTTGCGAACGCCAGGGCCACGAACAATAAGGGGCACGTGGATGTCCTCTTCGTAACCGAGAGTCTTTCCAGGCTGGCGGCGGTGAGTGCCGAGGGCGAAGCCATTGTCTGAGGTGTAGAAGATGTACGTGTTGTCGAGCTGGCCAGCTTCCTCGAGCCGCTGGACAACTTCCTCGACGAGCTCGTCGACAGGCTGGAGCGAGCGGAGACGAGCGCGGTAGAACTCATCCAGGTAGGCCACCTGAGTCTCGTTGAGCTTTGGCAGGTCCTTCACCCATGAGACACCCTGAGGTTCGTCGGGGTTGAACGAGGCCTTGCGAGGGAGCTGCTCAGTAGCGAAGAGGTTGGCATGGCGATAATGGAAAGCTGGCATTTGCATGCCCAGCTTGTTGAAATCGATGGGTACCTTGTGAGCGTCGCTCGACATCCACGAATGGGAGGCGATGGGTGCGATGCCAAGGAAGAATGGGCGGTCCTCGGAGAAAGCCAGAGCATCCTCAAGGTAGCCGAGGGCCTTGTCCTTGATGAGATCGGTCGAGTACTCTCCGGTATGAACCTTGACGGCTCCGTCTGGAGGTTAGCGTACTTCAGCATCAGCAGACTCACTGTCACGCGAGAAGCCGGGGTTCCAGTAGTCGTAAGTGTAAGGATCGACAAGAATGTCAGACGAGTTGAAGCCCGAGACGGGAAGGTCCTCGCAGTTGGCAGCCGTGTGGTCATTCATCAGCTTGCCAGTGTAGTATGTGTCGTAGCCGGCATGCTGAAGGAAGTCGGGCAGCGTGTGGTCGACGTAGCCGTACTTGTTAAACACTTCCCACCCTCCCCAAGGCTGGGCAACGAAGGTGATGTTGTGGTTGTGCGCATACTGCGTGCGGAGAAGCGACACACGCGAGGGGCAGCAGACCGAAACGGGAGCGAAGAAGTTGTCGTACAACACACCCTCGTCGACGAGGTGCTTGTGGATGCGTGGCAAGAACTCGCGCTTGTCCAAGGTTCCAACATCCTGGTCGTCGGTAACTACCAAACGGTGTCAGCCCAGAAAAAAAAAACAGAGACGCGACGGGTCACGCGTGCCGGTGCCTGATGGGCCGATTGCACCGAGGTTTACCCACTTATCAAAATGATGTTCGGCTTGGACGAGGTCGCGGCCGCTGCTCCAAGAGCCAGAGTTGTGAGTGCACTGAGCGCCTGCACGAGCATGGTGACTGGGTATGGGGGAGATGTTGAGAAGTCGCGACGTTTGGAGGTGCTCGAGATATTTGAGGGGTCTCTCTCTCGGAGCACCGAAGTGGGGTTCGGCAAATGACGACGTTTAGACGCCGCCCTTCGGCTGACGTGATTCCTCCTCATAGCACGCGATTCGGGGTCATCACCACTCACACCACCCATTTTGGGCTGGTTGTTGCATCTGCCGGCGGCCGTATGCTACGAGGCGCACCCATTTCGCCATCGCATAGGCGGACGAGGCCGAAGGATCTGCGAGTTATCGTCCTCTTTTGCTTTTTTTTTGCTGGACCAACGAGCGGCGAGGTCGACAGGGCTACCAGAGGGGAACCGGCTCTCGGGACTTTTGCTCAAATGGCCGACAAGAGTTGTCGTCTTGTTCACTGTTTCCCCTCAACCTCCCAACATGTCTGGCGTGACTGAGACGACGCCGCTCCTGGCCCCAGAGTCCAAGCCTGGCCTCTCAAAGGCCAGGAAACGTCTTATTGTGTTCATGACGTTGACCACATCGTTCCTCTGTACAATGGACATGACCAGTGAGTCAACATTCCCCGAAACGTGACTAACCACGTCCAGTCGTGGCGACATGTATCCCTACCATCGCCTCCGAGCTCCAGTCTTTTGACCGCGAGGCATGGATCGGCACCGCCTACCTCTGGAGCAACGTCTCCTTCACCCCGTTATACGGTCGCTTATCGGACATCATTGGCCGTCGTGCCGCCTACGAGCAGGGCCTGTTCCTGTTCACCCTTGGCACCGCACTTTGTGGCTTTGCCCCCAACTTCAACACTCTTATCCTTGCCCGCTTCATTGCCGGTATGGGAGGTGGTGGCCTCACCACCGTTTCAGCTATCATCACCGCCGACACCTTTGCGCCCAGTGAGCGTGGTTTCTACACCGGTATTGGCTTCGCCGTCTTTGGCCTTGGCATCGGGCTTGGTGGACCTATCGGCGGATGGCTTACTCAGGCTTTCGGATGGCGTGCTGCCTTCTATGGTGAGGTTTTGGCACAGAGAAACGTTGCTAATGTGTCAGCCCAGCTTCCCGTTGCGGTGGCTTGCATGATCCTCGCTCGCATCACCATCCCTACAAGCACCAACAAGCGCAGCGCCAGTGCCCTCAAGGAGATTGACTTTGGTGGAGCTGGAAGCCTTCTTGTTGCCATTGGTGCCGTGCTTTTGCTCCTCCAACGCAGCAGTGTCGACATTCCTTTCTCCAAGGATACGGCCAGCATTCTCGCCCTTGTTTTCGCCATCACCTTCTTCATTGTGTTCATCTACGTCGAGATCTACGTTGCCGCCAAGCCGGTTCTGCCACTCTCGCTCTTGAAACGTCCAACCTGCCTTTGTGTGGGTATCATTTCGGGCGTCATCGCGATTGTCAACTTCAACATGATCTATCATCTTCCGTAAGTTGGCAGTCTTCTATTCCCACTGACGCCAGGATGCTCTTTGAGATTGTGTTCCAGGAGAACATCTCGCGTGCAGGCTCCCACATCCTGCCCAACTCGCTCGCAATGGCAATCTCCGCCCCGATTATGGGCCTTATTGTCAAAAAGACTCACCGCTACAAGAAGCTTATCACCCTGAACTGTCTTGGACCCGTCATTGCAATGCTTCTCCTTGCTCATCTCACCCCTGCGTCTGGCTGGGCGGCTCGCTGGCTCAGCGTTCTGCCCATGGGTGCCGGCTTCAGTGGCCTTTTGACATTGACGCTCGTGGCCAGCCTCAATGCCGTCTCCAGTGAGTTGCAACATAGTGAGCAGTGCTAACCGCCATTCAGAGTCCGAGATCGCTACTGTTACCGGCTTTACCTTTGTCTTCCGCGCCATCGGTCAGGTCTTTGGCGTGGGCATTTCCGGTGCGGTTTTCCAGACCTCGCTCCTCTCAGCTCTCACAAGCCGCTTCTCTTCCCCAGAGGTGCGTACAGCCAACCTAGGGGTTCTCTGCTAACGTCAGATTATCAGCAAGCTGCGCCATGCATCACAGGCTATCGGAACTCTGCCTCTGCCAGACCAGATCCTCGCTCGCGAGGCCTACGCCGTGGCACTCCGCAACACGTTCATTTTCGGCTTGCTTGGTGCTGTTGGCGTGCTTGTCGTCTCGTTTTTCGTGAGTACCCACACGAAATCGAAGCTGACTTGCAGATTCCCGACAACCGGATTGACGATGATGAGGAGGATAAGGAGGGAGAGGAGGATGAGGAGAACAGGTAGATGTGGAATAGACTGTTTATAGGTTGAAACGGGTGTATTTGAATCTCCACAGTCGCATTGTTGCCACCCGCGATTTGTTTTGAAATCACGTGACCGCTACCACCCACTGGACACACCCCGCTCGACGTCATGAACGGGCTTGCTCTGCATTCGTCTCACCATCCACACCATTCACCATGCCACCTAAAGGAGGTCCTAAGCGTCTGCTCCAGGACTGGTCCTGGGCCGGCACCGACGTCACGACTGTGGAGGACATCACCCCGGCCAACCGCCGTCTGGCTGCAGGGTTGGGAAGCAAGCAAGCCTTGCGCGGCTGCTCCTTCCGCCATGACCAGCGTGCCATGACTGTCGAGTCTGATGCCGAGTCCAACTCTTCCATCATCGTCACACGCGACCCTTGTGGACCTAAAAGGTGTCTCAGTGCTCCCAAGTGCTACAATCACCTCGGAGATGGGAACGTGAGTGCTGTGATGAGACTGCAATGTACTGATTAACAGTGGTTCGAGGACGGCGCGCGCGCCCGTTTCATCGAACACAAGATGGGCGACAAGGCAGACGTCCGCGATGGTCCAGCTGGCCTCCTCAATTATGGAGCTACATGCTACGTGGGTTGTGGGACCGTCATTATCATGCTAATCCTCAGGCCAACGCCTTCCTTCAGGTGTGGTTTTACGACCTGTCCTTCCGCAATGGCGTGTACGGGGCCGTGAGCGACAAGGTCAACCCCCTGCGCCACCTGGCCAACATCTTCGCCATGCTCGAGTACTCAAAGCGCAAGGTGGTCGACCCCGGTGCGCTCATCGAGGCCCTCCAGCTCGCCAAGGGTAACCAGCAGGACGCAGCAGAGTGAGTCGACCAGCAGGGCGCAAGGCGCCGTGCGACATGTGGTGACGATCTCACACACACAAGCTGACTAGACCAGGTTCTCAAAGCTCTTCATGAACCTCCTCAACACCGAGTTCCAGCGCCAAGGATACAAGACATTCCTCAGCGATCGCTTCGAAGGCAAGCTCGAGTACCAAATGCAGTGCCAGAAATGCGGCTACACTGCTACCTCGGAATGTACGTGAACTCGTGCGCTCAGTGCTGACGTAGCAGCGACCTTCCTCGAGCTTGACATTGCTCTCAAGGTGGGACATGCTTGTGTCAGCTGAGCTAATGTTCAGGATAAGGCCTCGCTCGAAGATCTCCTCAAAACCCAGCTGCAACCCGAGTCGCTTGACGGCGATAACAAGTGGATGTGCCGTCAATGCAACAGCCTCCAGCCCGCGATCCGCTCCACTCGTCTTCGCCAGCTGCCTCCTGTTCTCCACTTCTCACTCATGCGCTTTGTCTACAACTTGAAGACGTACGAGCGCCTTAAGAGCAGTGCAGCGATCACCTACCCTCGCGAGCTGATCTTGGAGGGACAAAAGTACGACCTGCGTGGCGTCGTCTCGCATATTGGACGCAACGTGAGTCCTTGAACACAATGTCTCGAAACTGAACAGCAGGCGACCCATGGACATTTCGTTTCTGAGGTGTACGACGAAGAGTAGGTGGGCGACCCTGCGATAGTTGACTGACCTCAACAGCAACCATGAGTGGTACGAGTGCAATGACGACGAAGTGAAGAAGCTCTCGGCGCGCCCTCGCAAGCGTATCAGGCTTGACCCGGATGTCGCTGAGGAACAAATGTCAAAGGACGCCTACATGCTCGTGTACAAGCGTCGTGATGGAACCTCTGACCCTCGGGTGCCCATCCCACCATCCCTCCTCGAGGCGATTGAGGCCGACAACACGGCGTTGGAGGTCGAAGTCTCGGAGCGTGGACAGAAGATGCTCGACACAGAGCAGGAGTTTGATGACCTTGTGGCTGCCAAGCGCGAGATCCTGGCATGCTTGCAAGGCAGCGACTGCATCGTCCCTCGTGACGGCCTTTCTGCCTGGATCAAGTCGGACAGCGTCAACACCGACTGGGATTTCAAGCCTATTCTGTGCGAGCACGACAAGGTGTCTCTTGACGAGGGTCACAACGTGCGCCTCATTTCGAAGGAGGCCTTCACCAAGCTCAAGGAGTACAGTAGCGGCATGCCCGAGGTCGACGTCTGCGAGGTCTGTGTCGCTTCAAAGTTTGCCACAGTCATGTCAAAGCGGACGCACGCCCAGCAAGTTGAACTCTACGACAACCTCAATGTGGGAAACGGCTACTACCTCCCCAAAGAGTGGGTCAAGCGCTGGCGCTCCAACAACCTCGACCCCCCAGATGCGCTCCCCACGCACGAGGACTACACCCTTTTCTGCGAGCATGGCCAGCCGTCTTCGAGCAGGAGGCGTGAAGAAGTCTCGGCGGAGAGTCTCGCCGTCCTGCAGTCGATCCTTGGCGAGTTTGACGCATTCGGTGACGACGTCCCGGAGTGCACGGCTTGTGCCGAAGATAAGGAGAAGAATGCAGCTCGCAGGGCGACGTGGACTGTCGAGGTCAAGGCCGACAGGCAAATCAGCAAACAGCACCGCAACATGACTTTGATCCTTGGCGCCACCAACTACCTCCTCCCCAAGGGATTCACAGAGACGTGGGACGACTACATGAAGGACCCTGGTGCGCCTCGCCCTACACTCCAGCTCGAACTCTGCCCTCATGGTCTCCTCGACTTTGACCCCCAGATGGAGAAGGCCGACTACCTCACTGAAGATGGTTGGCACAGCCTGTGCGAGATGTGAGTTACAGCCTGTCTGTTGCGACTAACAAAAGTTACACGCATGACCCGGCTCAATGCGTGAAGGTCACAGTGTTGGGCAGCCCGCCTGAGGGAAAATTGCGCTCCGTCGACGATGTCAGCGTCGCCACCTGCGATGAGTGTCGCCGCAAGAGGTGAGCCAGTACACTCATGTTCACTGAAGCTGACATCTAGGCTGTCCGACTTTGGTCCTGAGGGCAGGATCAAAGTGAAGGTTGTCAACGGCAAGGACACCATGCCAGCTGAGCGCTCTGGTATGAGCCGGACCCGTGCCAAGACAAGCGAGGTCGACGTTGGCAAGGACACGACCATCAAGGACGTCAAGCTGGACATCCTCCACATGTTCAAGATTAGCCCCATTTCTCAGAACATCTACTACAACGGCCGCGAACTCGACTCTTCAGAGACGATTGGCAGCATCGGCCTCCTGGTCGGCGACCACCTCAACCTTGTCGAGGTCCTCGAGTTGGATGATGAGGTCGAGGATGGAGCTGGATTTGGTGGCACCGCGCTGGTAGGCAGGATCGGTACGTTCCGCTGGCATATCAATAGGCAAAGCTGACATTTAAAGCTTGCAACCACTGTACATTCGAGAACGCGGCTGGCGCGACGCAGTGCGAAATGTGTGAGCTCCCCCTCACCAACGAGTGAGAAGGAGCAGTGTGAATATTCCTGCATTTGGATACCCCCCTCCTAACTGTGTATATTATAGTATTAGCATCAAGTGGCAGCCGAGTCATGTATGCAGCATTTGTCATGTGAACGTGGGCCAGAGCAATAATATAGGCCATACGTTGTGGGGATCGCGGATCGCGGGCAGACAGTGAGTGATGAAGCCCACAAACAGTGATTTTCAGACCAAAGGGGCTCGCGGGGGCATTCTGGCACAGATCGCACCTCATACACCACTCGCGACTCGTCCATCGACATCTTCGCCGCTCCAAAAGGTTTCTCCACCCGTCCAACTGACAATGCATGCAGCAAGACTAGTAGCAAAAGAGGATGACCACTGACAGGATCGAACTGCCGACCTCCGCATGAACTGATAACCAGACTGGGTATTAGTACGATGCTCTAACCAGCTGAGCTAAGCGGCCATAGATGTTTTTACATTTTTCTAATTGCCGCTGTTTGTCATTGTCAAATGGGCGATGTTCGTGTGTTTACATCACGGTGGGCGATAATCTGCCGAGGGCTGCGCCATTGTTCTTGTCCCAAACACGACTGTCTCGCTGCCCGCCGTCTCCTCTTCGCCTCACACCCCTCGATAAACGTGCACACAGATCGATCCGAGGGAACGCAGACCGCACTGTCGCTCCTCCCAGGCACACACATCGCTGGCTCACAATAGGCACACCGGCCCAAACCCCCTACATTTCATAACAACCGAAGAACGTCATATTCCCCGGCATTCTTCCCCCCCGCCCGCTCAAAGTCTATACTTGCATCCGCATCTCCCGGTCATCCATCCTTGTCCTTTTCCTTTCTCTTCATCACTCTCCTACCACAACCCTACTCTAGCCATGCCCAAGAGTGACACTCCCGCGACCCGCCGCTCGGCGCGTGTTGCGAGCAAGGCTGCCGTGCCCTCCAAGGTGTGTAAACAAAACATTCCACCAATCCCCATCACTCCATCCAAGTGGGCGTTCCGAACGCTGACGGTCGTTCCACAGCCTGAGCCCGTCAAGGCCGTAAAGGTGACCAAGCCCAAGGAGGTCAAGTCCAAGGAGTCCAAGGCTCCCAAGAGCAAGGAGCCCGCCGCTGAGCCTGAGCCTGAGGCCGAGCCTGTGGCTGAGCCTGAGACTGCAGAGCCCGCCGTCGAGGAGCCCAAGGAGGACAAGAAGGCTTCGTCCAAGAAGTCATCCAAGGGGGCCGACAAGCCCGCATCCAAGGACAAGAAGCCCCCCAGCTCTTCTGGTGGTCGCGGAGCCCTCAAGGAGGGCCAGACCCTCCCCAAGCTCACCATCGAGGACAACACCGGAGCAGAGGTCGACGTCTCCACCCTCGCCGGCGAAAAGGGTGTGGTCATCTTCCTGTACCCCAAGGTGAGTCGCTGCGGCCCCGTGCATTGTTTGTTCGTTTGGGCTGATGGCGTTTTTCTCTCTTTCCAACCCCCTCTCCCCCTCGCACCCCCTTGGCGCACTTATTGTTTGTCTCGATCTGGTCCTTCACCCTCATTGTCTGGATCTTGCGCATAGGCCGACACCCCCGGATGCACCAACCAGGCGTGCGGCTACCGCGACGTCCACGACGAGATTGCCGCCTTTGGCTACGACATCTACGGTCTGTCCAAGGACAAGCCCGCGGCCCAGCAGAAGGTGAGTCAGCTTGGCCAGGGCGAGTACGCGAGTGCTCTGCTCGCACATGGTGGATGGCCACTGCATGTGTATCATCCATCCAACCGCGTCGAGCCTGCGCTAAGCCCCTCAGTGGATCGACAAGAAGGACCTCAACTACAAGCTCCTCTGTGACCCGGAGAGCAAGCTCATCAAGAAGTAGGTTACCCGTGTGCCGTACACATAGCTGACAGTTAAGGCTCGGCGCCTTTGTCCTTCCCAACAAGTAAGCTGGCGCTTTCGTGCACCCCTTAGCTAACCCTCAGCACCAAGCGCTCGCACTTCATCTTTGAGAAGGGTTCCGGCAAGCTCGTCGACATTGCTCTCGGTGTCAAGCCTGCGGACGAGTGCGTTGGCTCGCTTGCATTGACTCCAAATTAGACGCAGCTAACAGATCGCAGCCCCACGAGCGTCCTCAAGTTCCTCAAGAACCACCACGCTTAAACGTTTTGGCAATTCTTTTGTTGTAGCAAGTCCTTGGATGCATCAATTTGGGTACACTGCAGCCTCGGTTTACTGGACAACACTTGTCCGGGAGGACATGTGTGCTGGATAACGTTCAGAGTGGGGGGCGAGAGACATTGTATGTGTGAAAAAACACGGGTGAGGATTCGGCCACAATGGGCAGGGGAATGGCGTGCGGTTGCTGAGTGGTGAAGTGTGTATTGTCAATGTCCGTTCAGAGGACAAAGACAAACTTTTGATAGTCTTCCTTCCAAGAGACGTCCCCTTACACGACAGCGGGCTGTTTCATGCTCATATTGCAGCAGAAGGACAATGTTGACATCAGCAATTTCCTCCTGACGATGTTTCATTGTCTTCCTATCGTCAAGCGGTGTCATGACAAGGTGCACGCGATTGTGACTTCTCCAGTTTCCTTCTGATACCCTCTGTATTTGGAATGCGATTGCATGCATTGCGTTGTCAGACTTCAGTTACGGCCAAGAAGTGGTAATTATCAGATTTGCCATAAACGACTGCCAGGCAATGGCTGCTCGTCTTATCCCTTTCTTTACTTCGCACTTCGCCTTTCTTAGGACTTCTATCCTACAGTAACGTGCCCCTAGCATATGATCTAGTATCGTCGCCACAAAGTTTAACACATGTACGCACAAAGATGAAGCGGTACAGGTGCTGAAATTTTAATTGTACAATTTATTTTAATAACTCATCTCACTTCTGTTGTCCAACTCATTGCACAGACATGAGCACTGCATAGATCTACTCCATACAGTCATCCACTTCATGTCACTTACATACCCTGGAATGGTGAGCATGTCGTGATGACATGGCATGTACCTCTCCAAACGGGGCCGTCGTTTCCATCATCGGAACGTCGTTTCCATCTTCCTCACTGAATCCACGACGACCTCCTTAGTTGCCCTGGACGGACCCACAATACTTACACAGCGACAACTCGCTTACGGGGTCCCACTGCGGCTTGCATCTACCTACCAAAGCCTGAATCAGCAAGCCAAGCGTGGCCACTAAGCTCGTGCAGTCACGCAGCCGGGATTGTTTGACTCACCACCTTCATTGGTGCCGTAGTGGTCTCCAGTACAGGCGCGTGCAGCGTCGTAGTTACGCTTGCCGTACATCTGCCGGAGGATTGCTGGCTAATGGATGAAGTGGAAGTGGAAAGTGTACAGTGTCACGCTAGACGACGGCTCGTGAAGTCCTCTTTTGATCGAACATCGGCTCCATGTGAGTGATGGCAGTGATGATCACTGTGTAAGCCTGCGGCCGTCTTGGGCATCAGTGGCGTTCGCCTGCAACCTAGACCCAGCACCCATGTTCATACTGCAGGCCCACACTGGTTCCTCCCTGTTCCATACTGCCGTCACTGAACGCTGCAATGCTCCACGGCCTTGGGATGGTGTCATCACCGGGTGAACGCACAGTGAGTGGCAACTGCAACTGGCAACAACGGATAAACACACAAGAGGTAACAGGATGAAAATATGCATGTAAAGAAAAGAGTCAGTGCTATCGAAGGTGCCCTCAGAAATAGAGAAGAATGGGTTTATCATCAAATGAGATTATGATTGTTGAGCTTGAAAATGTTGTTCGTCACTGGGCACCAGACGACCGAGAAGGGAAGAGAAACAACATGAAACAGAAAGAAGCAACGGAATGTAGAGCAGAACTGTTGTTTGTCAGCGCAATTCACAAGTAGGGATAATGAAATCCAGAGAGAAGAGCGAGTAGTTCAGAAAGTATTAATAAGGTAGCGTGGTTTTTTCAGCAGAGGTGCACACGACCGGAACGGCCGATAGCCCCCTAAAGCCAAATGCACTCGGGTCATCTTGTACACCATAAAAGGTGCGACTCGGCTCGTTCTCTCAAGGACAGGGAAAAGGTTGTTTTGAAAACTCACGTTTTGCATAAGAGCCAAAAGCTGCTTAGCTAGTTAGGTAAATGTTTGCGTGTGATGGTGCGGGAGTAGTGGAAGGGGGAGGATGGAAAAGGGAAGATTGTTGGAAACCGATCAGAAAGCCCTCCCGAGCCCACGGCGTGGCCTCGCCTTTCCCCAAGAGGTCAAGCTCGTCCAGCGCCGCCAGCGTCTTCGCTTACCGCCTTTAGAAGGTGGTAAAGCGCTCTGTGAAAGAGCCGGGAGGGGACTGTATCATCGCCTCGGTTTGGAAAATGTGGCTAGTATGAACTAGCGAGAAAGAGACGGCAACTGTAGAGAGATCCTGTAGGATGGTTAGCTGGATGCGAGCGGAGCGGGGAGAGGAGTGGGAGAGGCTGTTGGTGGGATACTTGCCTACTGAGTTGGTCACTATGGAGAACAAGAGAAGCGTCCCCAGTCGCGTTATATACACCCAGCACGCCGCTCGCCGGTGCGAGCGCGGCATTATCCAAAAATTCGGGAAACGCCGGCGTGGCGTTCGATCCTCACCGTACGGTGGTACAGTGTGCTCAGCCCAGGTCTTCTTCTCGCACCGTATAGGTTCTCAGGGTATGCATGCACACTTGGGACGGGGGGCGAGGCTGTATTTCTCGCACTCGACGTGCATGCCAGGCAGACGAGCAGAGGAATGCACATTGAAAGACAGGCGCGTGGCTGGTTATCGGGGCGAGTGTCACTGCCATATCTCACATTTCACCACAGCCACACCTGCACACCTGCCTGTCGACTGCTCTCTACGGAGAACATGTGTTAGAAATGAGTGCGAGGTTTGCCAGATGTGCAACCGTATTGCACCCTCGCACTCCACTCTCGCCCCTCCCAAGGCCCCGTGCAGCTAGGTAACAAGTGTGGGATTACATTATGCTGTCTGCTAAAGTGGCATTGGAAAACGACCTCTCAGCTGCACGCTGCTTCGCACCCAGGCCTCCACACGGCGAGCACCGAGATACGAGATAGCGGTGATGAGAAATGATGTCATGCAACCGGGCCTTATGCCGATGGATATCCTGGGCCGTAGACGGTTGTGCACCTGGCAACGGGACACGCGGTGCTGTGGCACCACAGAGGCCGAGCACATGTCTGCTGCAGGTTCAAGTATTCGATTGGCACAGCGTGACGAGCACAACCTGCCTGGACTCACAGACGGCGGACTCGCTCGCGGATGACGACACGGTGCTGTTAGGGAGACCATGCTCTTCCGACTCATTTCATAAGATTGCGACAAAGCCGTTGTTCTGGGTTGACGCTTCTGCTCCTCTGGGTGCAGGTTGCGGTCCTGTGGAGGTGAGGATAGAGTTAAACCGACCCCGGGTTACAGAAGGCAGTCAGTTACTCATCGTCTGGCGCTCCCGCAGGGCTTGGTCAGTACCATTGCACCTTGTCACCTTGCCCCGCTCGTCTTTGCGTTATCGATGTATCATAAATGTCTCCCTTTAACAGGGAGCTATACAAGCCTGGTGTCTCTGGCCGCGGCCACTCTTGCCGCGCCTCTAAGAAAGAAGTGCTCGCGTCAGTCTAACCCGTTGCTTTTTCGTGGTAAGAGAAGCGAGCGGGCTGTTTTGGCGTCTGCTCTGCTTGTTGGGGGTTTCATGGGTGGGTGGGGTTTCAGGCGGACGAGTATGGTGGTAGGGATGGAGGAGCTGGGCCCAGCTTAGAAGCCAGCCGCGCCAGGCGCCTTGTCGCCCTCGCGCCGCAGAGTGAGGAGGATCTCCTTCATGCGCGTCAGGTCCGAGCCACCAGAGGGACGGATAGTCTTGGACTCTGTAGAAGTGTTAGTGGGGATCTGTGTGGTTCTCTGGAGGAGACAGGACAAAGAAGAAGCTGCTGTACAGACCACCGACAGCAGTGGTCCCATACGCCTCCCCCCTCCACAGGACACTCACGAGAGTTCTCCAGGCCAATGAGGTCGGTAATACGCTCCCAAGTCGAGCCCTTGGCAATGTCTTCGTTGAGCTTCTCGACAAACTTGGCCTCCTCCTCCTTGTTCTCGCGGATGTTCTTCTCCTTCTCCTTGTTGTACTCCTCGTAGAACTGGTCAATCGCCTTCTCGGCCTTGTTGGCCATCTCGTCGCGCTTGGCGGCCGCAGCGGCGTTGCGCGCCTCAATGTCCTTGACCTGCTGCTCACGCCACTGACGGATTGGCTCAGTGTCCTCCTCAGTCTCGGGGAGGGTGTTGGCGAAAGCGGGAGGAGGGAGGATCGAGCGCGTGGGCTGGGGAGCGGCGGTCGGGGGGTAAGGAGACGCGCCGTAGGGCTGGGGCTCGAGCGCGTTGAACACGGGCTTGGGAGCGACCTGTGGTGGCAATTAGCACATGCAGTGGGCAGTAGGTCAGGCGCGGGGGAAGCACAGACGGCGAGGCAGCTGAACAGGTACCCAGTGAGGCTCAGCTGCCTCCACCTTGCCAACACCTCCACGAGTCAACAACTCACCGGTGCGCTAGACACGTCGCTCGAGAGGTCGGGGAACGCCGACTCGAACTGCTCGCGCTCGGGGTCCTCGCCAAGGCCAACGTTGCCAGTAACGCGGACCTCGGACGAGCCCACAAACTCGTCCTCAAGGGCAGGGAACGCGTCAATGCCCGAGGGCTTGGTGGGCGATGCGATGGGGGCGGCCTCGACGGGGGAAGCTGCAGAGTCAGTGTGGGATCATGGCAGTGGATCACGCTAGGTCCTGGCTGTGGTGGCTCGATCTCCTCCACAGGAATGAGATGCTTACTGAGGTCGGGGAAGGCGTCGATGCCAGCGGGGGCGGTGGGCGTCTCACCGGAAGCGAAGAGGTCAGCGTCCTCGCCTGCAATTGTCAGCTAAGCAGTACAAGATGTAAGCTTACCGAGGATGGCCTTCTCGCGTGCGAGGAAGTCTGCGGTGGGGTCGTCGGACATGTTGGATGCTGTTTAGTGTGATGCTGTCGTCGACCTCAAGTGCGTTCCAGTTGGGTTGCTTCATTGCGTGGAACAAGCGGTGACGCTGGACGCGTGGCCAGGGAACGGGAGCAAACTGAGGTCCTCCCTTTTCTAATAGATTTATTAGGCCGTCAATCCTAATAAGTCTTCCTAATGAATTGTCGTTGTCGCCGAGAGACCGCGCTTGTGGCGCGGCGCCGGCCACCGCAGGAGGTGGTGGAGGTTGTTCAACTCGGACGCGTTGCCCGCTCAACAACAACAATCATCACTCACCTGGCTCGATGGCGGCTCTTATCAAGCAGCCCCATGCGTGGCAGCACACGATAGGTTCCGCGTTTGCAGAGGATCTTCGTGAGCTACCAGCATTTCCTCACGGGCTAACTCCTCAGCCGAGCTTGGTCTCGCCACCATTGACGGTCTGGTTGAAGCGAGCCACATCCCAGCCCAGTACGTCCCCACCCTCAACACCCACCCGCCACGCCTTTATTGACTCTTGGACAGACAACATATTTTCATCCTCCTCTACCTCGTTCTCGAGCCTCCACAGGCGCAAGTCGACACTGCCCCGCACGCCCTCACACTCCTGTACCGCCTCCTCGACATCCACGAAGCCAGCACGCTCACGCCGCTCATCCCGTCCCGCTCGTCATCCTGGGCGACGTGGTGGGCCAACTGGCAGCCAGAGGGCAAGCTCGAGCGCCGTGTACGCCGGCGCGTGGAAGAGTGCAAACACGACGGCATCTGGCCGTTGATCTGGGCCCGCGAGCCGCGCGAGTCCAAGCCGAGTACGAGGGGGACCTCGCGCGACAAGAGTCGAGCCAACTCCAAGGCCAACTCGTCCGAAGAGGACGAAGACGAGGAAATGGAGGAAGAGGAGGAGGAGGAAGAAGTAGTGGCGGAAAAGGTCGTCTCGGACCGTGGATGGGAGGTGCTCGAGTGGCTAGTGGCTCTGTGGGAGAAGGACGCCGTGACCTCGGCATCTGGCCGCTCCGAGGCCATGGTCGCCCAACTTGGTGGACCACCAAAGCACGACATCCCACGGGACAATGCCGATGTGCCCCTCGCCATTATCCGGCAAGCGTTCGACGACTCGGGCCCCTCCTCGTTTGCCGACACGCTCCGTCACCGGTCCTCTGCGACGTCCCTGCTCGCCCTGCTGATCGGCGTCGCGACGCCGCCGTTGGCGCCCTTCCACCAGGCGTCGCTCGTGTTCTCGCTCGTCCAGCTCCTCCGCACCGCTACCACCCCTCTCGTCGCGGCGTTCAAGACACTTCCATGGCAAGCACACGCACACGTGTTCGCGCACGCGCTCGAGGATGCCGCGGGAGTGCGCGCAAAGAACGAAAAGGCGCGCAACACCAGCCGCGCACGTCGCGGAGGGCAAGTCGAGCAAAAGGGGTGGGAGAAGGGCCCATGGTCCCCGCCTACGCCCGAGTACGCGCTCGACCTCGTGGCCTTGCCGCCCGCGGACAGGTCGGACGAGACTGCTGAGCGTATGGGTCTGCTGGGTGCCAGCCTGGTCATGCGGCTCGTGGCGAATGTATCCGACGGCAGCGGCTGGGAACGTGCGGGCGAAGACGAGTACTTGGACGGTGTGTCCGAGAGCAAGGTGCTCTGCGCGACGCTCAAGGTCGCTGCAAGGGCAGCGTGGGCCACTCCCGCTGCGTCGCCTCCGCCTCTCGTTCCGTCGTCTCAGAGTCCGTGATCCCTCTTCTCTCCCACCTGTACCATACACCTTCTCTGTGTAGCTATATGCATGACAACGACTTGAACGCTCTCCCTATATTCCCCGTTTCTATCCCTTGACGGCCTTGATGAACGCCGCGACCTTGGCGGCATCCTTACCGCCCTCGTCATTCTCCACACCCGAGCTGACGTCCACGGCAAGAACGTTGCCGACGGTGGCAATAGCCTCGGCGACGTTCTCGGGCCTCAAGCCGCCAGCAAGGATGATGGGCAGGAGGTGCTTGCCCTCGGACCCAGCCTCGCCCTGCTCCACGATCCGCCTTGCCGCGGTCCAGTCAAAGCTCACGCCTTCACCGCCGCCGGCACCGCTACCGCCCGCGGCGGCGGGCGAGTCGAGGAGGACAAAGTTGTTCAAGCCCGCGCGCGAGACCTCGCCGCCCTTGACAGCACCGTCGGCGAGGACGCGGAACGCCTTGATGACGGGAACGGGGAGGTGGGCGGCCCATCCCTGCGGCTCGTCGCCGTGCAGCTGGACCAGGTCGAGACCTGCCTCGTCGACGAGGTCGGCGATGGTCTCGAGCGGCTGGTTGCGGAACACGCCGACAGTGAGTGGCCGGCGGCGGGACTGCAGGCGGCGGGCATTGGTGCCGAACCAGAGTGGGGACGAGGCCGGGATGTCGGTGGCGGACGAAGCCTTGCGTGCTGAGCGCACAACGTCGGCAATCTCCCGTGCGGTGGCACCATCGACTCCGCGACGCGTACCGGGAACCATGATGATGCCAACCAGGTCGGCACCGGCGTCGACGGCGAGCTGCGCGTCGGCGGCAGTGCGCACACCACAGATCTTGACCAATGGCTTTTGGGTGGTGGGGGTGGGGACGAACTTGTCCAGTCCGACGAGCTCGCGGAGGAACGCGCCAGCGTCGGGAGCGCGCATGAGCGACTCGCCAACAAGAACGGCGCGCACACCCTCGGCAACATACTTCTCCACATCGGCCGACGAGCCGATACCAGACAGTGCGCAGAGGATGACGTCGTTGCGGCCCTGGAGGGCATCGTTGACACGCGAGGTGGTGTTCATGTCGACATTGAAGTCGTGGAGGTTGCGGTTGTTGACACCAATGACCTTGGAGCCGACCTCGAGGGCAACCTCAAGCTCGGCCGGGTTGTTGACCTCGACGAGGGGCTCCATACCCAGCGAGACCGAGTAGTCGTACAGCTCCTGCAGCTTGGCACGCTCGAGCATGGCGACAATGAGGAGAACAGTGTCGGCACCGTTGACGCGGGCCTCCTCAATCTGGTAGGGCTCGAGGATAAAGTCCTTGCGCAGGATGGCGGGGCGGTTGGGCAGCGAGTCGATGGCCTGGCGGACCGACAGCATGTCGCCGAGCGTACCCTTGAACCAGGTAGGCTCGGTAAGGACCGAGATGACACTGGCACCAGCAATGGCATACCTCAAAGCCTGAGCCGGGGCGGACGCGTCGGGGGCAATGTTGCCCTTTGAGGGGGAAGCGCGCTTGATCTCAGCCATGATGGCGGTGTGAGGGGTGTTCTTGACGCGGTCGACAAACGAGATGAGTGGCGGGGCAGCATGCAGCGAAATGGCAGTCTTCAAGTTGGCAGGGGTAGTGGCCAACGTAGCGCTCGACTTGGCCACGTCGGCGAGACGCTGGTCGGCAATCTTGTTGAGGATGGAGGGGACCGAGGGGGTCTTGCGCTCGGCGGGGGGCTTGACGGCGCCAGTAGTGGCACCGGTGGCAGCAGCAGCGGCGGCAGCAGCAGAGGCCGACGTCTCAGCAATGTCCTTGGGCGCCTCGGGAACGACACCGCACCAGGCGTTCTCGCCGCCCCACTGGCCGCCCTTGAGCTTGAGGAAGTTGGCAAAGAGTCCACGGCCGCCCTCGGACATGCACGACTCCGGGTGGTACTGGACGGCCTCGACAGTGGCAGTACGGTGACGCACACCCATGATGACACCAGACTCGTCGGTGGTCGAGGTGACCTGGAGGATGGACGGGAGCGTGAGGAGCTTGGCCGCAAGCGAGTGGTAACGGGTCGAGGCGAGAAGAGGGGGAAGGTCGTGGAAACAACCGATGGAGTCGTGCTTGACGAGCGAGGTCTTGCCGTGCTTGATCTCACCGGCATAGGCAATCTGGGGAAACGGTTAGGAAAGGGGTAACAGTGGATGAGTTGACTCGTTTGGCTGCTTTCCGGCTCCAGCACAGCCATCAACTCTTGGTACTCACGTCACCACCAAGAACGTCGACAATAACCTCCAGGCCCATGCACACGCCCAGCACGGGGACCTTGCCAGTGGCCCAAGTGACCACGTCACGCGAGATGCCAGAGTCGGTCCTGGGGTGACCGGGGCCAGGCGAAATCACGACACGGTCAATCTCGCCGGCCTCGTACATGCCCTCAATCTCAGGCATGGTGATCTTGTCATTACGAACGACGAGCGGGTTTCCGCCGAGGACGGAGAGGTCGGCGTAGACGTTCCACGTGAACGAGTCGTAGTTGTCAACGACGAGCGTGTATCCCATCTTGTGAGAGCGCTGCGGGAGGGAGGGTGGTGGGGAGGGGGAGGAGCGGGATGTCCAAGGCGACTTTTGTGGTAGAAGGTGATGGTCGGTCAGCCGTTCAGTCATTGACTCGAGATCAGAGCGCGCGCGCCGACTCGCCGGGCCCAGATCCGACAGGGGAGGACGGGATCAAATAAAGACGCGGAGAGAAGGTAAATGTCCGTAATTTTGAACCCTGAAGACACACTGCCAATGTGGCCCCTGTATGACATTACATGTGCATCTGCTTGTGCTCCAACACTCCTCCTCTCTTCGTTGCCGGCCATGGAGAAGTTCTCAAAGTGGAGGGTAAGCTAGACTGATATAGAGCCAGCTGACATCAGGACCCATCCACGGGCATCCAGCCCTTTCTCCCACTCCAGGCTCCGGCCTCATCCCCACTTACGCTCGCCGTCTTGCCCTTCTCTCTCGCATTCGCCCTGGTGCGCGCGGCCCTCCTGGCCGTCCTGCTTGGTGTCTATTTCATCCTCGTCGAGATCCTCCTCACCCCGCTGGGCGCCATCGGCCGTCCCCTTTCCAGCCTGTTCACCTCGATCCTCGCGCGCACGGCGCTCGTCCTGCTGGGCTACTACTCGATCGCGATTGAGACGGCTTCGGCCAAGCGCGGCGGCATGAAGGCCGTGGCGCAGGTCGTCCCCTCGGCTCCGCGCAGGGGTGACCTTATTATCTCCAACTGGACGTCGTACATTGACGTGCTGTACTATGCTTTCAGGTGAGCTTTGACGTTTCTATCCTGGAGCTGACGGTATCCCGCAGGCATAACCCCACCTTCCTCCTGCCCGTCTTCTCCGAGGCCATCACTGTCGACTCCAACTTTGGCCGTGCTAGCGGTACGGGTTCCGCCTCGATTCTCCTCCCGACCACATCCAGCACCTGTATTGGCTATGTCCCCGTCCGCCCCCTGGCCCTCATGGCGCGTACGGGTTCTCTCCCGCCAACTGCCGCCGAGGTGGCGGGCCAAAAGGTGTTCAAGACGCTCGCTGCTGCCCGCGCTGCGTCGCCCGGCCCGGTCCTCGTGTTCCCCGAGGGAACGACGAGTAACGGCCGCGCAGTGCTGCGCTTTGGCGACGGCGTGCTCGGTGAAGAGGTCGGCAAGGAAGGCATCGTCTGGATCAAGTTTATGCGGTGCGTCAAGGCGAGAGCGAGAGTTAACAGACATACGTCGTACTAACTCTTCACTGCAGCCACGCATCCCCCACCGCCCTCCTCGCAGCTGCATCGTGCCCGCTGCCCAACCCGGCCGCCCACCTGCGTGCGTTCCTCACCTCGCTCCCGCTCCCGCGCTCCGTCGCCGTGCGCACCCTCCACCCCTCGGCGTCGCCTTCCTCGCCCTCGTTCTTACCTTCTGAAGTCCTGGCGAGCCAGCCAGGCGGGTTTGGCGCGCTGCGCGACGACCACACCGCCGCAAACCGCGAGGCGTGTGCGGTCATCCTCGCCGAGACGGGGCGCGTCAGGCGCGTGCCAGGGATGGGATGGGCCGAGAAGGCCAGTTTCTTGGTCTATTACGCCAAGAGCAAGAGACAATAAGTCGTAGACGAAGAAAGAAGGACGTTGGTTGGTAGACTACTCTTAGAGATGGCGAGCAAAAAGAGATATGACATTTGGTTCTGCTGCGTCTATCGAAACCGATGGTCCGTCGATTCGATTTTACTACAATACACACGAGACACTCGCGCAGCTAGATCGAGATCCCCACGCATTACAGACGCTGTTGGCCGACGGGCCCCGCGCAGGTGGTGGGCAGTAGCACAAAGAGACGACACGAGAGCGTCCTTCCTCCCTCCTTTATACACCCCTCGCCTACTGCTTGACAGCCACACCGTGCTGGAGCTCGCGCTCCAGCGCCGAGCTGGGGTGCTCCTCCTTGTCGACGGCGTTGTTGGCCACCTCGTTGAACGCCGGTCCGACACCGGCACCGGGCTGCTGCGGGGGTGCGGGAGCCTTGGGCAGGTCGTGTCCGCCCTGGGGGTGCGCGGGCTCGACGGGGACGGCGTGCTGTCGGACCAAGTTGCGGAACGAGCGCACTTCCTCAACGATCAGGTCGCGCATGCCGTTGGTCGAGTCTTCCCTCTCAAAGCCAAAGTCGAAGGGCACCTCGCACGAGGGCTCGTCGACGGGGTCGTGCCACACGGAAAAGTATGGGTGCTCGAGCGCCTCCTGGCAGGTGATGCGGCGGGCGGGGTCGAAGCAGAGCATCTTCTCGAGCAGGTCCAGCGCGAGCGGGGTGGCCTGAGGGTACAGAGACTTGAACTTGATGCGCGGCTTGATGGGGAGCGAGCGGATGTAGCTGGTTAGGTGGTTAGAGATGACAGGTTTAAACAGCAAAAGCGCGCGTGCGGAGAGACTTACTCTTGAGCACGGGGGGAGCCGACACGGCGCAGAGTCTCCTCTGTGGGAGTGCCGAGGAGGTCGAGGATGCGGTTGAGCTGGTCAACATAGTCCTCGCCCTTGAAGATGGGCTTGCCGCCCAGGAGCTCGGCAAGGATACAGCCGACCGACCACATGTCGACTGAGAGGAAATTGTCAGCTGCATTCGCATTCACCAGCGCGAGAAAGCTGGACTCACTGCTCGAGGTGTAGTTGGCAAACGACAGCATAATCTCGGGAGCGCGGTACCAACGTGTGGCGACGTCTGACGAACGTTAGCGTCTTCGACCAACTGTGTCCAACGTACACTCAGTCATGAAGCCTGCCTGGCCCTGGTCCGTCTGGACGGCGCCGGGCTGGAAGCCACGGGCAAGACCAAAGTCACAGATCTTGAGCTCGCAGTCGGCGTTGACGAGGAGGTTTCCGGGCTTGAGGTCGCGGTGCAGCACGTTGGCAGAGTGGATGTACTGAGTGTTAGTCTGCACGCTTTGGAGAACCCACCTTGAGACCGCACAGAGTCTGGTAGACGAAGCTCTGGAAGTGCGCGTCCGAGAGGGGCTGACCGGAGCGGATCTGCAAAGTCAGCTCGTCAAAGGCGCGAGGAAGCTCACAATCGCGTGCAGGTCGGCCTCCATCAGCTCCTCGTACAGGTACACCTCGTTGAACATGCCCGATCCAGGCGGGTCAAAGACAATGTCCATGTCATAGAGGCTATGTCTGTTAGCTCGAGTCGGCGAACTTGAGCTCACCAGGTGATGTTCTTGTGGCCGCGGAAGTGGTGCAGCAGGCGGAGTTCACGGAGACAGCGCTTGGTGAGGATCTGTACGAGGAAGAGTCAGTAAGTGAAGCACACGTCAAGACGAGACGAGACAAGACGAGACGGCACGCGCTCGCACGACGCGGATGGCAGGCCACAACGGGGACTGACCTTCTTGGTGAACACGTTGGTGACCTTCTTGACCGCGCACGTCTCGCCAGTCTGGCCGTGTCGAGCCGAGGCGACACATCTGCGCAGTGGTCAGCTACGAATGCGATATACATGTGCAGTGCAGCTTACCCGTAAGCACCTTGGCCGAGCTCCTTGACGAGCTGCCATGGCTGCTGGAGGACGCTGAAGGACGGGGTCAGTGGGGTGCGTGAGGGCGTGAGGATGGCAAGTGACTGCGCTGCTGCACATACTAGACGTTGTTTGTAGTCTGGAAGACCTGGCGCGGAGTAGCGTCCATGGTTGGGAGACGGGGAGATGTGGGGGAAGAGAGAGTGCAAACGGCGGAGAGAGATGGCTGCCAGAGCGGGGCGATGTATATTATGAGTGAGACAATGTGTGGCCGGTTGTTGCGGCGCCGCGGGGGACGTTGAACGTCGATGTGTTCCCCGTGCGTCGTTGGTTGCCTTGCCGCGGTTCACTGCCCTCCGAGATGTCCGGAGAGGGGGGTCCGTTCTGAGCCGTGAGCTACGAGCAGGTCCACGGGGCCAGACACCCCTGTGCATGCCCCCCCGTCCCCTCTCCCCGTACGTGCGAGCACCGCTACCAGGTGTCCCAGACATGCCCAAAACGTCTCCGCCCGCCTGTCCCACCGTCCACAGCGTCATGACGACACAGCCTCCCCCGTCCAAGCGGTGCCCGCGCCCCCACAGCCTGGCCATGGAATGTCTGGCGCACATCTCCCACGGTGGTACAGAATTCACCCCGTCCACACTCTCAAACATGGGACGGACGGCCGGGTCCCAACCCGCACTCCAGCATACACCACAGTCCATGTTTTCGACCTCTCCAGCTCGACAAGCCGCGCATCATCCCATGTGTCCTGCAAGCCGTCAACAGCAAGGGATATGCTATTTCGCTGTATTCGAGGGTCGCGTTGGTAGCCGGTACCTCGGCGTCCAACGGCAACAAGAACGTTAGAGCCTTTCCTGCGCTGCCGTCTCGAACATGGTCAACCCCGGCGTGTACCAGCGTGCCCGGCGACAAGGGCTCACATGCCATCCTCTACATCAACACGCTCACGGTCCAGAAGGGAAGGGGCGAGAGACATTCTGCACCGGCGAGGGTGACAGCTCGTTGATGCGTTCGGCGAAAGGGCAACGAGGGTGTTTGTTTTCACGCAAGAGCTCTTTCGGTCACTCCCAGTGTTCTCCGCAAAGCAATTCGGGGGGGAACGGCGACACCGACGCGCGCACGCCAGAGCAACGAGGCACAGAAGTCGTGTCCTCGAGCCATATGCATTGCCCTAGCACACGCGAAGCAAGCATACAATGGTAATCCAGGTCGAAAAGTCGGCCTTCACCGAAAAACCGATGGCGCACAACCGACATGACATGGCGTCACAATGGTTCAATGGCCCGAGGCCAATGGTAGCCGAGAGCACGCATTATCGGGTCCGTCCAAGTTGGCGACATCACGACATGACGCGTAGTGGCATGAATAATCAGCTTGCATCGTCTGGCGTCAGTCGGACACGCCGCCAGAGATGGTTCTTAAAGCTGATGCATGGGCAGTTGGGCAAGGCCTCATCCCCAAACCACTTCCTCAATCTCCACGATGCCTACCGAGTTCATCAGCATTACCTTCGCCAACGACTCTAACGAGATCCACCCCAAGCCCGGAGCTCCCGTCGACCCCGAGTTCCTCGTGCGCTACGCTCGTACTCTCGACGACTATGGCTTCAACTACACCTTGATCCCCTACGGTTCGGGCGGCTTTGACCCCTTCGCCCTCGGCGCGACCGTCCTCGCGGTCACCAAGAACATCAACATCATCATTGCGCTCCGCCCCAACACCATCTACCCCACTGTGGCGGCGAGGAAGCTTGCTACCCTGAGCCAGCTGGGCGCTGGCCGCGTTGTCGTGCACTTTATCGCCGGCGGCAACGACGTCGAGCAGGGTCGCGAGGGCGACTACCTCACCAAGGCCGAGCGCTACGGCCGTCTCGAGGACTACATCAAGATCCTCAAGCGCGCATGGTCGTCCTCGGAGCCATTTGACTGGGACTCGGAGTACTACAAGTTCAAGGACTTCCGCAACTCGGTGCTGCCCCTCAAGAAGATCGCAGTGTCGGTTGGCGGTTCGTCGGACGACGCGTACCGCATCGGCGGCGCTCTCGGCGACATCTTTGGTCTCTGGGGCGAGCCCCTCAAGGACACCAAGGAGCAGATTGACAAGATCTACGCCGCCGCCGACAAGGCTGGCCGTGCCGCCAACGACCGCCCCCGCATCTGGGTCACCTTCAGGCCCATCATCGCCGAGACCGAGGAGCTTGCGTGGGCCAAGGCCCACCGCACGCTCGACGCCCTCAACGGCAACCGCGCTGGACCTCCTGCCAATTCAACAATCCCCCTCGCTACCCCGGGCCAGCCCCAAAACGTCGGCTCGCAGCGTCTTCTCGAGATCGCCAAGCGCGGCGACGTCCAGGACCGCGCGCTGTGGTACCCTACCGTGACCGCCACCAACGCTGCTGGCGCTTCGACCGCGCTCGTCGGCTCGTACCAGACCATCATCGACTCGCTTATCGACTATGTCGACCTCGGCGCTGAGCTCATCTCCATCCGTGGTTACGACAACCTCAGCGACGCCATTGACTACGGCCGCTTCATCCTCCCCGGTGTCCGCAAGGTGCTTGAGGAGAGGGCCGCCGCCAACGGTAACGGTCACGAGGCGAACGGCAACGGCGTCGCCGCATAAGGGAAATTGGTAGACTCTGTAGAATTGCGGGATGCAGTTGTAATACCTGGGCTGTTTGGAATGCGCTGGGCCAGGAATGTGCAGTGTTGTTGCACGACTATGGTGCTGCGAGAAACCCATTCGTGCTGCCTTGAACACTGTGAGCGCCACGGCTGTGCTTCGGCCGGTAATCTCCGGGCGCGACGGCTTGTGCAAAGGCGCAGAGGTCAGATTACCAGAGATCCAGAGATCAGATTAATCAGAATCGAATGCCTGGATCCCTGGCCGGTGCGCGCGCAGGCCATTTTGCAGCTCATTTTTGCTGGACGAGCGGGATAAATGGTGATTAAGCCTCCACCTGGCTACCGGGGACATAGAGTGGTCCTCCACTTGGCCCTCCATAAGCAAAAGTTGATGATCAATCAGCACAAGTTCGTGTGCGTGGATGGCGTCATCAACCAACATGGCCCATGTATAAAGACTAGACGGGCCTCGGTGCCCTCCATCGTTAAACAAACTCGTATCGACTTGCATACACCACGCCACAATGACCGTCTCCACCACCATCACCACCCCCATCACCGTTGGGCGCCTCCCACTCAAGAACCGTCTCGTGCTGGCGCCACTGACGCGCCTCCGCAACTCGGCCGAAGGCGTGCCCCAGGCTCATGCCCCAACGTACTATGCCCAGCGCGCCACTGGTGAGTCTTCATCTTCATTGCGCATACACAGTCTCTGACTAGCATAGACGGTGGTCTCGAGATCACCGAGGCCGCGTTCATCGCCCAGGAGGCGGGCGGCCTCCCCGGCGCGCCCGGTATCTACTCCAAGGAGCAGATCGCCGGTTGGAAGAAGGTGACCGACGCCGTGCACGCAAAGGGCGGTTACATCTTCGTGCAGCTCTGGGCGCTTGGGTGAGTGTGCGAGGTGCAAAAAGGGGAAAACACTAATGTCATCAGCCGCACCGCCAGCCCCGACCATGTCACCGTGTACGGCCCCTCCGACGATGTCTACACCCACGGCGGCGGCAACGTCGAGGTCAAGGCGCTCTCCGAGGCCGACATTGACCGCTACGTCGGCGAGTACCGCCAGGCGGCTCTCAACGCCGTCGAGGCTGGCTTTGACGGTGTCGAGGTCCACGGTGCCAACGGCTACGTGAGTTGAGAGGAGACGAAGAATGCACCACTGACGCCCAGCTTCTGGATCAGTTCCTCCAGTCGGTCTCCAACCACCGCACTGACCAGTACGGTGGCAGCCTGGAGAACCGTATCCGTTTCCCTCTGCGCGTTGTCAATGCCGTAGCCGACGCTATTGGTGCCGACCGCGTCGGCCTTCGCACCTCGCCCTTCAGCACGTTCCAGGGCATGCGCGAGGCCGACCCTCTGGCTACGTTCAAGCCGTGGATCAGCGCCGTGCTTGCCGCCCAGCCCAAGCTCGCATACATCCACGCCGTCGAGGAGCGCATTGCCGGTAACGTTGACGTGGCTCCCACTGAGGACGGGTCGGCGTCTATTGAGCCCCTCCGTGACATCGTGAACGCGTCGCCCCACACCGAGTTTATCGCTGCCGGTGGCTTCACACCCGAGTTGGCGACGCAGCTCCTCGCCCAGCGCGGCGGCCTGGTCGCGTTTGGCCGCCACTACATTGGTAAGTGGAAAGTGGAAAGGCGTATCGGTACAAATACTTCTGGGTTCTAACCGTACAGCCAACCCCGACCTCCTGGCGCGCATTGTGAACAAGGTCGACCTCAACCCATACGACCGCAAGACTTTCTACGGTGGTTCCGAGACTGGTTACACCGAGTGAGTGGTACCCGAGAGAGTCTCTTCCCGTGCCGTGGCTGACGAACTAGCTACCCCGCCTACGCGCAGGAGGCCTAGATTAGAGATGAGCGTAGAGCATAGATTACAATGTATTTTCTGTTACAAGCAGTACGGCGATGGCGAGGGCGAGGGCGAGAAAGAAAAATGACAGATACACCCACAACACTCACAGCTTGTGCGTCGTTTTCCTCGTTTTGGCGTCGTTTTGGCGTCGTTTGAAGTTAAAGTACTGTACCATCGCCCACCTCGTAGTTCATTCAGCCGAGTAACTAATGTAACGAATGAGCTAATGCACCAATACAAACTGCTGGAAAGACTGTAAAATGCCTGCATGTTTTGACCGCCACGTCTTGGACGGCCCAGATCTCCTACGACGCATTGTCTCCCACGGTTGTCATCGTCCCGGGCAACACCATGCGTTCTACACGTGGCCGTTAATTGTGATTACGTAACGGAAACTGGCAGCATCCGCACAGAACATCAAGATTTCTACACACACCGTCATTTCGTACCATCCACAACACACATCCACGACCATGGCCCCTCCGCCAGCAGCGAGTGGGCCCTCCCGCCCCTCAACACGCGCAGCTGCCGCCGGCAGCGGTGCTCCCAAGCGCGCTCCCGTAAAGCCCGCCACTCGCGCCGTCAGCGGTTCAGCGGCACCTGCTGCTCCAAAGCCCAAGGCCCCCGCCGCTCCGTCCCAGACTGCTGCGGCAGCCGCGGCCGCGAGGAAGGGCAAGCAGCCTCTCCGACCCACTGTCCAGGTCCCTTCAAAGACTGCTGTCCAGTCCAACTTGCAGGAAGGCGAGGAGCAGTGGGCCGAGCTCATGAAGCGCACGCACACGGACAAGGGCGCCGACTGGTACGCGCGCGGTGTCAAGACTGTCGAGGTGAGCTACACGGTATGCTTTCTGGTAGCTAACAAACGCAGGACAAGTGGGAGCTCCTTCCTGCCTTTCTCAAGGTCAAGGGTCTTGTCAAGCAGCACCTCGACTCGTTCAACTACTTTGTGCACACGGACATCAAAGCCATCCTCCACGCAAACTCGTTGGTCGTGTCGGATGCCAACCCCCGGTACTACATCCGCTACACTGACATTCGCATCGGTCGCCCCTTGCGCAAAGAGGTCGGCGCAGTCAACCAGCGTCTGACACCGATGGAGTGTCGTCTGACCGACAACACGTACTCGGGAGGCATCTATGTCGACATTGAGTACACGCACGAGGACAAGATTCGTAAGCAGCAGGGTATCCACATTGGTTCCCTGCCCATCATGCTGCGGTCCGACCTGTGTCACCTGGCCAACAAGAACCAAGCCGAGCTTGCGCGCATGGGCGAGTGCCCGCTCGACCCGGGAGGCTACTTTGTGGTCAAGGGTACCGAAAAGGTCATTCTCGTCCAGGAGCAGCTGTCCAAGAACCGTATCATTGTCATGACCGACCCCAAAAAGGACGTCGTCACCGCCGAAGTCACTTCGTCCACCCACGACCGTGTTGTCAAGACGTACGTGACCACCAAGACTGGCCGCATCTACCTTCGCCACAACTCGTTCAAGGAGGTGATCCCCATCGTCATTGCCCTCAAGGCCATGGGCATCACCTCGGACAAGGAGATCCTCCAGCTCACCTGTGGTCCCGACGAGCGCTTCCAGGAGGCTCTCGGCGTCTCGCTCGAGGAGGCTACCAGGCTAAAGATCTTTACTCGTCGCCAGGCCCTCGAGTGGATTGGTGCCCGCGTGTCGCCCAACCAGGAGAAGGAGGACCGTACCCTCGGCCACAAGCTCACTCCCATCGACATTGCCATGCAGGCTCTTGCTGCCATGGTTCTCGGTCACGTTCCCGTTCGCGACATGAACTTTAGGCCCAAGTCGATCTACCTCGCCACCATGACCCGCCGTGTCCTGGCGGCCATGGTCGACGAGCACATGGTCGACGACCGCGACTATGTCGGTAACAAGCGTCTTGAGCTTGCCGGTCAGCTTCTCTCGTTACTCTTCGAAGACTCGTTCAAGACCTTCAACACCGACCTGAAGAAGCGCATGGACAAGATTCTCGAGAAGAAGTCGCGCGCTGGTCCCTTTGATGCCTCGGCGCTCGTCCGTACCGGTGGCAGCGACATTATCACCTCGGCGTTCGTCCGCTCCATCTCGACTGGTAACTGGTCGCTCAAGCGTTTCCACGTTGAGCGTGCCGGTGTGACGCACGTCCTGTCGCGTCTCTCTTTCATCGCCGCTCTCGGTATGATGACGCGTATCACCTCGCAGTTCGAAAAGACACGAAAGGTCTCGGGTCCTCGTGCGCTCCAGCCGTCGCAGTGGGGTATGCTCTGCCCCTCCGATACGCCCGAAGGTGAGGCGTGTGGTCTGGTCAAGAACCTCGCCCTTATGACCCATATCACCACCGATGTCCCAGAGGAGCCCCTTGTCACCATGGCGTACATGCTCGGTGTCGAGGACATTTCCAACCTGACCGGTAACGAGCTGTACCGCCCCGGTGTGTACATTGTCCAGGTCAACGGTTCGCTCGTGGGTGTCACTGCTCTCCCCAGGCGCTTTGTCCAGACGTTCCGCAAGCTCCGTCGTTCCGGCCGTACCTCCGAGTTTGTTTCCATCTACATGAACCACCACCAGCGCGTCATCTACATTGCCTCGGATGGTGGACGTATCTGTCGTCCGATGATCATTGTCGAGAATGGCCGCCCGCGCGTCACCTCGGAGCACATGCGTCTCCTCAAGGCCGGCAAGGTCACGTTCGACCACTTCCTCCGCTCGGGTCTGGTCGAGTACCTCGATGTCAACGAGGAGAATGACTCGTTCATCGCGTGTTACGAGTCGGAGATTGTCGACGACACCACCCACCTCGAGATTGAGCCCTTCACCATCCTCGGTGCCGTCGCCGGTCTTATCCCGTACCCTCACCACAACCAGTCGCCCCGTAACACTTATCAGTGTGCAATGGGCAAGCAGGCTATTGGCGCCATTGCGTACAACCAGCTCAACCGTATCGACACCCTCCTGTACCTCATGACGTACCCGCAGCAGCCCATGGTCAAGACCAAGACCATCGAGCTTGTCGGCTACGACAAGCTGCCCGCCGGTCAGAACGCCACTGTCGCTGTCATGTCGTACTCTGGTTACGATATCGAGGACGCGCTCATTGTCAACCGCGCCTCGGCTGACCGCGGTTTCGGTCGTTGCCACGTCTTGAAGAAGCAGACCATCCCCCTCCGCTCCTTCCCGAACGGAACGGCAGAGCGCTTGGCCATGCTGCCCCCAGACCAGCGCCCCGAAAGCCACTCGTGGCTCGACCAGGACGGTCTGGTTGCCCCCGGCGCTGTCGTCGGCCAGGGCGACCTCATCGCCGCCCGCGAGACGCCCATGGACACGCGCGGTCCCGGCCCCACCGTCGGCTTCAAGCCCTCCCCCGTCGTCCACAAGCTCCCCGAGCCGGCCAACATTGACAAGGTCATGGTCACCGACACGGAAGACGGAAACCAGCTCATCAAGGTGCTCACCCGCCAGACCCGTCGTCCCGAGCTCGGAGACAAGTTTTCGTCGCGTCACGGTCAAAAGGGTGTTTGCGGTCTCATTGTGCCGCAGCAGGACATGCCGTTCAACGACCAGGGTATCTGTCCCGACATTATCATGAACCCACACGGTTTCCCCTCTCGTATGACGGTCGGCAAGATGATCGAGCTGCTGTCCGGCAAGGCCGGCGTCGTGTCCGGAAAGCTCCAGTACGGCACGGCGTTTGGCGGATCCAAGGTTGTGGACATGAGCCAGATCCTTATCGACAATGGCTTTTCGTACGCCGGAAAGGACATGCTCCAGAGCGGTATCACGGGCGAGCCCCTCGAGGCATACGTCTACTTTGGTCCCATCTACTACCAGAAGCTCAAGGTAAGTTGGGCTCGTCATCGGCTGGCTTGGTTTGTCCCAGCTCCCAATGGGGCCAAAGTCAACTGCCTTCTAGCAGGAACACTCAGCTGACATTCTCCAGCACATGGTCATGGACAAGATGCACGCGCGTCCCACCGGTCCCAAGGCCAACCTCACGCGTCAGCCCACAGAGGGTCGTTCCAAGGACGGTGGTCTGCGTCTCGGAGAAATGGAGCGTGACTGGTGAGTTGACCAACCCCTCTCTATGCTGCATGGTTACTAACTCTCTTCTTCAGTCTTATCGGATACGGCGCCACCCAGCTTTTGCTGGAACGTCTCATGATCTCGTCGGACGCGTTCGACGCGCAGGTCTGCGAGACCTGCGGCATGCTCGCGTACTCGGGCTGGTGCAAGGGCTGCGCGTCCAGCAAGGCCGTCGTCAAGATCACCATGCCGTACGCGGCCAAGCTCCTCATCCAGGAGCTCGTGGGAATGAACATTCTCCCCAGGCTGATGATGGAGGACACGGTCTAAGGCGTTGGTTGCATCGCTGGGCAAGCAACGGTGTCCATGCCGACGGTTCGCGTACCACTGGAGCCAATAGAGGCCAGAGGGGCTCGTTGTCGCGTGCAAGGAGACTCCGCAGCAGCGCCGGTGGAAGTGGAGGGAAGGGAGAAAACGAGTCGAGAGGATCGGCTGGGCCAATAAACCTGTACACATTTTTGAGACTTTTTTTGCATGCATAGTTGAGCACATATGGTGTGAGGAGTCGGCAGGCATGCCAAACGAGATGGAACGATAAAGCATGCAATGTAGCGTGTATTCAGGACTTGCTGCAAGACAGAAAGAAGCGATTTGGCTTTCGGTCCCCACGTCCCCAAAATGTCGGCGACCTAAAAAAAGGCAACGATGACCTCATATCAACAAATTCAGGTGCAGCCGGCGTTGACCGTCGTGCCGGTGCCGTGCTTTGTAATCACACCATCTGACCTCTGTGACTCGACATCACACGCCAAACAGCATCCCCCCGGCTCTCTCTCAGATCCCCAGACGCGATAGACACGTTCGAGGTTCCAGAAAGCACGCGCGCGGCTCTTGTTGTTTCATAAAGCCACAACATCTTCGACTTCCTACACTACAACCACACCCACCCACAGCCGCAACGATGAGCACCCCCGAGTACACCCTTTACGAGCTGGTCTCGCGCGAGGACAACAAGGAGAGCCAGACCGGCCACTCGCCGTATGTGAACAAGACCAAGGCCGACCTTGCGTGAGTACATGCTGGGCAGCAAGCGATGGTATGCAGCAGCGCTCAACCTCGATCGCGGCGGCCATCGCGGCCATCGCGGCCATCACGGGTATCCTCTGCCCTGCTTCGTCTGTACGGCCACTGACGGTCTTGTAGCATCCTCGGCGTGCCCTACAAGTCTGTCCCGCTCACGTTTATTGGTGTCCGCAACAACCTCGCCAGCGACACCAAGAACGACGTGGTGACCGTCCCTACGCTCCAGCTCAGCAGCGGCGAGTACATTACTGATTCGTTCAAGATCGCCGAGTATGTGAGTAGCGCTGGTGGCTCGCACGCTCGACATCGAGCGAGCCTTCTGCTGTATCTACCCCTCCAATGATAGGAGACCCGCTGACATTCACCCCAGCTCCAGAAGCACCACGCTACTGAGGACAAGTCGCTCTTCCCCTCGCCCGACTCGCACGCCTCCATCCGCTTCCTGGACTTTTGGATCGACGGCGACCTCGTGATTGCCATCCGCGAGCTGTTCCGCCCGCTCTTCTGGACGAACCTCGACAAGGCCTCGGCCGACTACTTCCTCGAGTTCAAGTACGGCAACGACCAGGCCCTGCTCGACGACCACCTCGCGACTCTGGGCTCGGTGGAGAAGCTGAACAAGAAGGCCGAGGTGGCCCGCGAGAAGCTCAAGACCCTCGACAGGCTGCTTGCCGAGGCCCCCAACGGCGGCCCCTTCATTCTCGGCACCAAGCCCAGCCACGCCGATGCGAGCCTCTGGGGCTGGTACGCTGCCTCCCAGGTCAACGCGCCCGTGATCAACGAGCTGCTCTGGGAGCACCCGTCGCTTCCCAACGTCGCCAAGTGGGTGGCCGCGGCCAAGGAGGCCACCGGCATCAAGTTCAACTTCCCTCCGGCCAAGATTACGCCCAAGTGAGCAGGATGGCAGCAGGGTAGATGTATAGGTAGTAGAAAAGGTCTAAGAATGGGTCGAGGAGATGCAACGGGTCTTGGCAGCGGGTGTTCCGTTTCGTAACCTTGCACTGTCGTCGCTCACCACCGTAGTAGATGGTGTCAGTGGACACTGGTGACTGACTGACTTTTACTTTCACCCACTCTCATACTCACAAACACCAGTGTACATTCAACAAACCTATGCACGAGTGTCATGTTTGAGGGTGTTTGGCGTGAAGAGCATGAAGAGTGACAATAGTAACGTGTCCCGTAGACGCCGCGGTGGAGGACTGGTGCCACTGAAGGAAAGACGACCCATGCCGCTAGAAACGTCTTCCCTCGTCCATCACCCATCTTCCTTCCTCACGTTCACCCATCTTGACATCCTCTCCACCTAATCCACACCTACCCCTTTAACTCCTAACTTATTGTGACCGTTTCCAACATCTCCCGTACTGGCCAAGATGGGCGAGCCCATGGATATCGATCTGAGCATTGACGAAGTGAGTCTACTCCCCTCCCCCTTTCACTGACGTCCCCAAAGCAGCGCATGGCACGCTTCGACCAATGGATGAACCGCCCCGTCTTCACTCCTCTCCCCCGTGCACCAACTCCCCCCAGTCAGAGATGGCCTCTCAGCATCTCCAACAAGCGCCTTCCAAACTGGGACGCAGAGGAAGACACCCAAGCCAGTTCGAGCACCAACGGCTGGGGCTCACCTGCTAAGCCGCCCCGTTCAGTGCGCACCTTCGGCAGTCGCCTGGCCCAGGCAACACCCACCGGGTCCAAGTATGTCGAGGACCCCAGCCATGTCCTTCTTATCCTCCCCGTACCCCGCGACGTCACCCCGACCGCCATTCAACAGTACTTCATAGGCCGGGTTGGTCCTGTGAGCGCCGTCAAGTTGGACGACGGAGTGGCTACCATCTGGTTCAGACGTGCAGACGCATGGCGAGCGTGCGGCATGAGTAAGTCGAGCCGCTACCCCTTCAACTGGATTTCGAACTGTACGCTGACAATACAGTGAAGAACTATGCTCTCGATGGTCGTGAGTCGAGGTGTTGCCAGATCGAAGAATCGTGCTGACCTCGCGCAGGCAAGCTATGTGCCTTTGTGGTACCCCCACTCCCTGGCGAAGATTCTGCACCACCATCGTGGGTCCGAGTCGCCGCATCCACAGAGCCCTCCTCCATGACACACTCCGCATGGCCTACGCCCGCCACCACTCCTTTGGCGTCACCCACCAGAGTTCAGACTCCAGCTCAACCTGCGCGCGGAGCGCCACAGTCCAACCCCAAGGCCACTGCCAAGCCAGCGCCGTTGCCTTCGCGCCCGTGGCACCCCCAGGGTGTGCCCAAAGGATCCGCCAACAATGGCGGTGGTCGCAGCGCCAGCACCACGTCCCGAAACTCTCGCACAAACCGCAAGCGAGGCGCTGGAAACTGGACCGCTACACAGCCTCCACCACCCAAGGCCTCGGGACTGGCAGGCTCGTCCAAACGCACGGCGCCAACCTCCGGCAACAATGCCGCAGCCAACCGGGCGTCTTGGCAAGCTCCAGCCGAGTCAGAGGCAGATTCACCCAGCGAGGCAGCCAGAAGGGAAGAGCGTCGAAGGCGCGGCAGTGGCCAGGTCGCCAAGATGGCGGGTCTCATGCGCTCCGTTGCTGCTGACAACCAGAAGCGTGACGCGCAGCGTGGCTCGCGTTAAATCGAAAATTGACAAATTGTGTAATGAGCGTGGTCACTGGATAGGGGACAGTGATGGTAGTTTGAGAGAAAGAGAGATATGTTTGTACGAGTAATACTACTAATAGGAGTAGTCCACATAGCCTGGCAACCCATGAGACACCTGTATCCTTCACGCGGACGAGAGACCGCAGATCCGCAGACCGCCCTCCAACTCTTTCCTAGCTCCTCCCTTGAGCCCAGACCAAAAGAGAACGCCCAAGTCCCATGCAGACTAGAGCAGATACACCGTAAGGGAGTCGAACCCCTGCCGCGTCGATGGCAACGACGCATGATACCGTTTCACCAACGGTGTTGTGATGTTTGTTGACAGAGAAGATGGAGCGCGTTCGGACACGGATTTTTCGATGGCGATTATTCCGCCCATGGCTACCCGAGTGAGGTGGAAGCTGCCTGTCTGCATGCACACGCATGGTCAGAAAACGTTGTATTAAACTTGAACAATGCTGAGGTTACGAGACGCAGGAGGAGAGAGGAAACAGCGGTCCCATCAGATCGAGCGGAGAAGGAAACGAGTCATTTTTGACGATTTACGCCGGGTTTTGCAGGAGCCACCCACTGGCTACTCTGACGAAAGTGCTGTCCTGCACACGGCGCACAGTGGGAAGCATCTGCAAGAACACCTGTATAGATGTCACCTCAGCCACCGTGTCTTATCTAGGACCCCACTGTCAGCCAGCTGTTGGACCATCCTCCCAACTCCCTAGTTGGACCTTATGTCACAGTTCCTTGTTTGGTGCGGCTGTGTGAGGAGAGAGTTTAGGTTAAGTAAAGTCGCAACGCTTCGTATTAGACACCCCCTCAACAAGGAAGTGTGCTACCATGACTCTGATATGGCCACGAACAACTGTATGTCGATCAGCAACAAACAAGGTTGGTCCTCACGGTGACATGAGTTGACGTTGTTCACAGTGAGGCAGCTTAAAGATAGGGCCGGTATCCGGTCTTAGTCCAATGCATGAGTACTGAAGCGAAGGTTGCAGTTCTTTGATTCACCTCAGCAGCCATGTAGGCCGTGGTTAGGCAGCTGAGAGACAAAGAAGCCTACAAGAGGAGATGATATGAACGGAACCAAAAATGGCCATTCGCCACTCGCAGCTGACGATCGCCACCACAGTGTGGGTGACGGTGTTGTTGTTTCCTTCCCTCCCACACACTTTCCTCGACTTTTCCGTCTCCCACTGCTCCATCCATGTGCGTCCATCGACACAGTATCATCCCAACCTAACATGCCCACAGACGCCTTCTTGTGACCCCGACTCGCATCCATGGGGTCCCGCAGCTCCGTTGGGGAGTCAAACGCGCATGACTGGCGCTCGCCGGCCCCCGTACCACGTCTTCCACCGACACCGTATCCCGACTGCCCCTCACCACTGGTCCACAGGAGCCCATTCTCTAGAAGACCAATCACCCCCCCACTGCCCAGGTCGCTCCTGTACTCGGGGACACCCACGCCGACTTTGAAGACAACTGCTTCGGCAACGAAGGCCGCCATGTTGGTGGACCGCGACCTCTCCACAGAGTTTACAGCAAAGAAGAAGGTGACGTCTAGCAACTCTGTGGAGATGGGACCAGTGTCGAGATGGCCGTTGTCCTCTTCGAAGACGACTCCGATGGCCAAACCTGTGGCACCTGTAGCCGGCACCAACGCTTCTACCTCCTCGATCACCAGAGCTTCAACAACGAATGGGATGGCCGACAACTCCACCGATGTTGCACCCAAAAAGAAAGTCACGTCCAGCAATACAGTGGAGATGGGCCGAGTTTCAAGATGGCCTATGGCTCTCCCACAGACGACAGCACCTGCCAAAGTTGTGCCACCCACTATCACCGCCGACGCTGCAGCATCTGTGGCAAAAACAAACCTAAACAAGAAGAAGGGACAGGACAAGAGCGGCAAGACAAAGAAAGGCAAGAAGAAGACGGAAACGGCAAAGGCCAAGCCACTGCCTAACGTCAGAGCAACTGGGTGCAATACAGTCCAACCCCTCGACAAGTCTCGCCGTGCTGGACAGCCGACCCGCTCACACCCGTACACCCACGACCGTTCTCAAGGCAGCTTGTCGATGGACAGCTGTGTCCGGGCACCCTCCACATCGCGCATCGCCACTCTCAGCTCAGATCCCGACCTAGGTTACGCCAGGCAAGGGTATCTCCAGGATCAGCAAGTTCAGAACAACTACAATGCCCAGCTTAACGCATATTCTCAATACCCTTCCATGTCGGACGGGTATTCTGACCTTGTCGGACCACCCCAGTCCAATGCGCCATCTTGGTACTCGGGGCATGGGGGGTCGACCTCCCAAGTTGGGGCCTACGCCTATTCGCACAGGTCATCTCAAGACGGTGGATATCAGGGTGGATATCAGCAAGGATATCACCCGACCAACCCATCCAATAGGCTGCCTGGTTGGGTACCGCCGCCTCACTGGAACTTTGATCGCCACTTCCCTTCGCAGCATCTCCACACGGGCGACGAGCGCACTGCCGTTGTCGGTCCAGTCCCTTTTGTTCGTCCGCCAAATTGGACCATCGGAGGATATCAAGAAGGACAAGGGGGGCGCGAGTCTGGTCTTAGAAGGCGCCCATGGGGAAATCATTAGAAGTCTCTGTGAGTCTGTCAGTATTCATCAGTGCCGAAAAGCTTACGGAAGTTCACAAGCGGTGGTTGATGATGTGATGATGATTGTCGCCTCTCGGTCGTGCGGCGTCCTGACCATAACAAGCACAGGACCCAAAGGCCTCCTCTTCCCTCCTGATGTGATTCGAGATATGTCCTTTTCCTCTGTATCATAGCATGCATGTACAGGTTTGGTATGAGCGTGTGTTGGTTGTTGCGTTGTCTGGTGATGAACCGGCTGGGTGCAGGCTGCGGAACCAAACAAGACAGCCAAACATTCTGGATTACGCGACTGATATTTCTCTCCGCCACGAGCAGTCGTTTCACACCGTCTACTTTCACACCTTCCCCCTATCCCATTGTTTTCTTCTTGTGCGTCCATCCAAACGACATCTCATCTAACTGCCACGCAGCCCTCTTCCTGGAGGCCCCGCTCAACGTTCTATTTCCGCGCCTTCCTTCCGCATCAAATCCAAGTCCTACCCACGCGTTGTGAGGGCCCACGCTCTTCTTTGAAGGACAACTGGGAGGCAAAGATGTCCCAAAACGATTGGCGCTCGCCAAGTCCCTGCTCCTCGCCGTTCCCGTTTGCCCTTGATTCGCGAGAGGCATCGTTCGACCTGACCCCGGTCTCAACGCGCCCCAGCAGCCCCATCACTCGTCCAGTCACCCCAACTGGTGCTGGAAGCGTCGTTTCCTTGGCCAGCCGCCTGGTTCTTACGGACGAACCTCACGGTCCTACGCCGGCGTCCACTGCGTTCACGCTAAACTCGATCATCACCCCGGCGACGTCAGTGATGCCCCAACCCATTGCCTTGGCGGATCGCATGAGCGTGCCCAGGCCACACAAGGTCAAGGTCAAGGGACGCGGTCGCGCGCCAGCAGCAAAATCCCCCAACATGGCAGGCAACCTGAACGCGCCTGCCGTTCGTCCAAAGTGGTCGACTCGTGGGTGGAAGCCGTACGTGGCAGTCCGTCCCAAGGACCGTGTCGCCAGTGTTGCCAGTCCCAGTACCAAGCGCCTACCCTTCGCCAGGGCCTGGGATGAATACTACCGCGCAACCAGGTCGGAGCGTTCCAACGACTACGACCGGGACCGCTACTCTGATGACCACCGCGGTTATGAGGAGTCCCACAAACGCACTCCAGGTGGCCAGCATGACCCATCTGGCCAGCGCGGTTCGCCATCTCGACCTAACGACAACATCAGCCGCAGCCCTCCGTCTCCCAGCTACCCCCGCCGCACGAGCCCCCCCTCACCGTCCTGCCGCCACCAAGGTGTCCACAGTCCAGACCGTAGCTCTGAATACCCAAGGAAACACCCACGCTCCTACGAGAATGAGTACACCCCTTGGTCTCTTCCTGCCAGCTGGGCCGCTCGTCGCCCACTGGAGAGCCGCCTCACCGACCAATACTCCCCCCCTCGGAACTTGGTCACGCGCGACGAGCGTACGGTAATCGTCGGTCCTCTCCCCCGCGACGTTCGCCCTGAGGACGTCGTCAGGCTCATGGTCTGTGGAGTTGGCCCTGTCAGAAGTGTCAAGATGGAGGGCGACATGGCAATTATTGTCTTTGAAGAGGGCGATGCCGAGCGGGCAAAGGAGCGTTGTGAGTCCACCTTGAATGTTTGCGACAGATGCTAATTGCCAGTCCACAACAAGGTCGTCGACCAACGTGAGTACAGCACAATAATTGGCCGATCAATTTTCGCCACTGAAGCACGCTGACACTGTATAGGCTACCGCCTCTCCGTCGTCTCCTTGCCGGACTACGAGCGCGCCCAAAGGACGCCAACGAAGCGCCGATACAGCCCATCCCCGCCGCGTTCCCCTCCGACGCCTCGCCCTAGGGCCGTGTGGTCGCCGTACACTCCTCGCCGTAACCGTTCCGACGCCATGCTCGTCGATGACTGAGAACGAGGTAGCAATGAGTCGAATGCGAGGGACCATGTGGACAAGAAGAGAAGCACACCGAAGAGTCAAGCAGAAGAGTCAAGCAGAAGAGTCAAGCAGAAGGAGTCAAGCAAAAGAGTCGCCAAGTCACGTCGTCAGAATGTCAACAGAGTGTTGCCCCCGACACCTGGATTCAGTCCTCTCACGTTTTTGTATTCCCAACCCACCAACAAGTACAGTGTCGTCACGTGCCCTTCCCATGTGTCTACTATACCATGCATGTACCTGTACTCGTCCTAGTCCTAGTTGCCTTCTCCACCTGTCGAAAGTCATCAGTCTTCGTTCCCCTTACGCAGTCAAATCGCCCAGGGTCGGGTATCATTGTTGGTTTTTTGTTTTCCGTAAAACACGAGTTACGATGCCTCACCACTCTCGTCTGTAAACGCAATGTGCTTCTGGATATCGGCTTGCGAGACAGTTGGCCTGTTGATCTGGACGGCGCGCTCAAAGTCGTCGACGGTAAGCAAGGGCTCGAGCAGCTGCGAGCTCTCGACGTCGTTCCATGTCTTCTCCTCTGCGCCGTCGGCGCCGGGCGAGCAAGGGGTGAGCTTGGTGACCGCGTTTCCGTCGTCGTCGTTGACGGTGACCTCGCGGAAGTGTGTGGCGGACAGGACCTTGCGGACGGGCTGCATGAGGGCGTCGCGCACAATGACGGCAATGTCGGAACCAGAGTAGCCCTCGGTCAGCTTCGCGAGGTGGCGGAAGTCGGCTGGCGAGAGCTGGTGCGGGGTCGTGCCGACGTTGAGCTCAAACATTTTCCGGCGAGCCTCGAGCTCGGGGAGAGGGATGTAGATGCGCTTCTCGAATCTGCCCGTTAGTGAGTATATCGCGGGTAGCCAGACGTTGTGGGGACGAAGTACGGCTCAGTGGGTGGGGATTCTCGAGCCGCTGCGCCGCTGCCTCTCTGTCACTCACCGTCGCTTGATGGCAGGGTCCAGTTGCCATGGGATGTTGGTCGCGCCGAGGACCAGCACCCCCGTGTCGTCGTTGCCCACACCGTTGATCTGGACGAGGAACTCGGTCTTGATACGGCGCGAGGCCTCAGACTCGCCCTCGCCACGGGTACCGGTAAGCGAGTCAATCTCGTCGATGAAGATGATAGAGGGCTTCTGTTCGCGCGCCATTTGGAAGAGCTGCTTGACGAGACTGGGGAGTCAGTGGAACCCAGAGAATGAGAGCTCGCGGAAGCTGAACGATGCCTGGCCACACAGCTTCCCCGCCGACCTTGTACTCACCGTTCCGATTCTCCCATCCACTTGCTGACGAGGTCCGACGACGAAACGGAGAAGAAGGTGCTCTTGGCCTCGGTCGCCACCGCCTTGGCCAGGAAACTCTTACCGGTACCGGGAGGTCCGTAGAGGAGGATACCGCGCCAAGGGGTACGCTTGCCGGTGAAGAGCTGGGGGAACTTGATAGGGAGAATGACGGCCTCCTTGAGGGCCTCTTTAGCCTGCGCAAGGCCAGCCACATCGTCCCACTGGACATTGGGCGACTCGGTGACGATCGCACCGGCAAGAGCACCGCGGAGCTTCTTGATCTCGGGGTCGTCCTCATCCTTGCCGCCCACGCTGGGTCCACCGGCCGCACTGCCTCCTCCTCCTTCGGCGCCCACTTTGCTTCGAGACCGTTTTTCTTCGCTCTTGGCAATGTGCTCCTTGAGCTTCTCGGCACGGTCCAAATATTCGGTGAACTTCTTGCGGATGAGCTCCTTGAGCTTGTCGTTCTTCTCATCTGAGGCGTCAGTCAAGTTTCCAGGTGTGTGGGGAGAGCGAGGGACTGGGTGGTATATGGTCCTGGGGCCTGGTGCTCTAACTGGTGACCCAGCAGGCATACTCTTCGGCACCTTCCTCGCGAGCCCAGCGGCCCTCGCGCGACCATCACGGCTTGTCGGCGTCCACCAACTGATAACGCACATTTCATCGCCTGCCGTCAGTCCTGTTCCAAATATATGGGCACTCACCATCATAAAGTAGTCGAGAGCATCCTGGTAGAGCTTGTATGCCTCCTGTGCAAGGTTAGCCCGCTGTCTCGGAGAACATGTGGACCCACGGCATAGTTCTGTTTGACGTCCTCGTCAATGGCCTTCTGGACGATGGCGATTGCCTTCTGTTTCTGTCAGCTTCAATCAGGGTCGTGAAGCTCACGTCGAGGAAGTTGGAGTTGGACATGGTGCCCGTGCGAGTGCGAGGCAGTGGGCGATGGTGTTTGTGGAGAGATGGGTATCTAGTTGTTGTTCGGGGCCAACGAAGCGTCATCGGAGACGCCCCGCCGCCGCCGTTCATTGCATTTTGCTTCCGTCGCCTTCCCTTTCCATCCGAACGCGCACACAGGGTGGTGGACCTCCATCATTCCACCTTTCTTTCATCACTCACCCAACGACTCCTACCCGGCACAGCGCGCATCCACCACCATGGCAAGCGCGTCCGGGTACAACTACCACCGCTTCGCGCGTGCAGTCCTCAAAAAAGCCCGCAAGTGGGAGCCATCCCTCAGCATCCAGCTTTACCCCACCCACTGGCGTTTTGAGAACAGTGTGAGTGTCACCTTCCAGTCCGGCCCGGCTTTTCCGTCCATACCCGAGGTCGCAATCATGTGCAAGAGTGGCGAGGCGGCTCGTTGGCAAGGGTCGGCAGACATTGGTCAAGCACGATCAGCTCTGCGTTGTGCTCGGTGCTAGCTTGCAGCTAGCAGCTGGCAGGTTGCCTTGCTCGCTGTCTTCCACCTGGCCATCGGCTCTGTCCGGCCGCCACGATTGCTGCTGGAACCCTCGCGCCCTAACCCATGGACGATACCAGTCGAAGTGACAATCTACTGACACTCGGCTCACAGGAAATCAACTTTCTCTACGATGGACCCATGAAGCCGTTCCTCCTGGCGCTTCGCGCGCAGGTCATCCCCGCCGCGCTCATCCCTTTCCTGTATGACATTCGTCCGCCAGTCTCGTTTGTCGATGGGTGTCTAGTAGTGGAACTACAAGATTTCCGCAAAGTGCCAGAAGTTCGGAGCAGGGTGGTCATGCGCCCTGCACCCGAGACCTTACCGATGACGATCGACATCATGCTCGCGCGACGACATGAGAACTGGGAGGACAACAGTGTGCTGGAACTCGAGTCGAGGATTATGGTGAGTTGGCTACGTTGATTTTGAGACTGGATCTTAGCTGACATCCACAGGCTGCAACGTCTGCGCCTCTATATCTCGGCACCTCGATTCTTGCGACCCGCAACGCCGCGCTCTCACTCGCGCTTACGGCGCCGGCAGAACCCAACATGGCTGCGGACGGCACAACTCGCCCTGCCCTCACGAATGGCGAGGAGGAAGTCAACGAGTTCGAGTCCATGCGCAAGCTCATGGGTACGGGTACACGTTCGGGTGGCGCGTTCCAGCCCAACTGGTCCATTTTACGGCTCAAGGAGCGACTCGCCGCCCACGCAAAGCAAAAGGAAGCCGAGGCAGCCGCCCGCGCTGCAGGAGCTCGTGCTGGTGGCCCTCAAGCCGGTGCAGACGGTAACGCTGCTGCCGCTGCCAACCCCGCCGCCGCCGCTGCAGCTGTCGCCGCAGGAGCAAGTGTCGCTCCAGCCCCCGGTACCGCTGCGGCTGCGGCTGCAGCGCCGGCTACCGAGGAGAAGAAGAAGAGCAAGAAGAAGCGTCCTGCTCCAGCCGCCGATACCGCTACCGAGGATCCACCCAAGCCGAGTAAGAAGAAGAAGGCAAGCGCGGCTGCGGCCGCTGCTGCTGCTGCTGCCAAAGCTGAGGAGGAGGAGAAGGAGAAGGAGAAGCCCAAGAAGAAGGACGCGCCAAAGAAGAAGAAGGCTGCGCCGAAAAAGGACAAAGAGGCCAAGTGAGCCAGATTCGTTGTTCTTAGTCGTGGCTGGTGCAACAGTTGGACATGTGTAGACCGCTTGCTATATAATCTGTTGTACGCATGTATCACTCTATCTATTATTCGTTTAACAAGTGAACTACAACTACATGTGTGGTTTGACAACACGTCACAAAACAGGTCTCCGGCCAACTCTCTCCCGAAGGTCTCGACTGAATTCCCAACGCCTACTGCTTACTTTCTCGCCGCTGCTTTTTGACCTCAACCAAATTCCTCACAAAGGCCACCACCTTCTCCACGGCCGCTGCATCGCTCTCCGTCGGCTCGGCGCGGGCGTAACGCGCTCGGTCAACAATGGACGCGTACGATGCCACAAAGATGCGCAATGGGTTGGGTTTGCCTCTGTCGTTGGGGTCGGCCAGAGCGTCGGCGGCATCGACTAGGGCGGTGGTGTTGAGGGGTGGAGCTTTGGATTTGGGTGCGAGGATCTCGCCTGGAGAGTCAGTATGGGGTTGGAAGAAATGCTGGGCCGAGGGCAGAGAGACAACGTCCAGGTAGTCGACTGCTGATCCGGGATGTCCCTCAGCAGACCTGGCTTGCCGACCCCCCTTCAAAAGTCCACAAAACAGGACACATGTGCCCTAACCTCCACGCACTGCCTTGCAGGCGAACGACTCACGCATCTCGGGTACAGTGCCCAGAATGTATGTGCGAAAGTGCACGCCGCCCCACTTGGTCCCCAGTCGACCCCAGCCTTCCTGGGCGGCTGCCGTCGCCTGTGAGATATACGCCACGACGGATGTGCGAGAGTACTCTGTGGCAATGTGGTTTGCAACTTTCTGCAAGGCGTCAGTTGACGTTGTGCGTTATCGTGCTGTGGCCGCTGCGTCAGGTGTTGCGCACAGCGAAAACACGAGGGCAGCCTGTCCGCCAGTCCGTCCGCCAGACATGTCCCATTGCCCTCCGCTTCCAATCGTGGAGCCTCTCCGACTCACCTTTGGCAAGTCAACTTGCTTGATCGGCATGTAGGGCTTTGGCATTGTGCGAAGAATCAACTTGACCGAGACGACACGCGACCACATGTGAATGATCGAGATCATACCCTGGTACGTTAGCTAGATGCATTGCAATGTAATCGTGCTGCCGGCCGGCTGCACTGTGATGTTGTTGCGAGAAAGGAGCACCGCTGATGTTGTTGTCCACAACAGCGGACACGGACCAGGCCGTAACACTCAGGGGCTTTTGTCCCGCCCCAACCTCACGCGATGCGATGCTCGCCACCATCAAGAGCCAGTCGTGTGCCGACACAGACAGTACCGTTTCTCCAGAGCTGTTACTCACCAGTGCAACGTATGCCGCGATAAGGGCGAACATATTCCATCGCCTTTGGTGGTCGGTGCGCCATGCCTGCTCGCCCAGTCCCCACGCCGAGCCGACGAGGAGCGCGGCCAAGAGAAGGAGGAACACTGTGAACGAGGCATGGTAGAGGGCCGACGTGAGGCGGCGGCGGCGCGAGCGCTGCTGTGTGGCCGCACGCATGCCGCGTGTGAACCGTGGGGGTGGTGTTGGACTAGTATGAGAAGAGGAGATGTGGGAGAAGGAACTGAAAGGCAGACATGCACACAACGGCCTCGACCGATGGGGCAACTCGCGTCATACTCGGTTTGTTGTGGAGGTGATTAGCCGGGCTGGACCTCAATAGCAAACGGTGTTAATAAAAATAAGACACATTTAAAATATTGCCACGTGGACATCACATGGTCATGTATTGCCGCGGAAATGTCCGTGGTGGCAGATCTGTTGGGCGTGGGGCCAGGTCCCGGCTCGACTGGTCGACTTTCGCCGCCCAACTTTCAGCAGAAACCACTAAACCCACATCCTCCACACCAACACAGGCAGTGAGCACGGCTCCTCCTTCGAATACCACACGCATCGACAGCCCCGGACGGCTCACTTATCTCGGCACCCCGATTTTCCCCTCGGTCCCGTCTCTATTCCCTCTTCCCTTCCACCCTTTCCGTCCTCTTTAGAAATCTAAGCAACATGGTGAGTGGCCTTTGTTGTCAAACATCACTGCGGCGGCAGTAGGAGTGTGCCGCGCCGTGCGGCTGGCAATGAGAGTAAACACAGCCACTAACGCTCAGTCTTCACCAAAAGCCTTTGTCGAGCTCGTCGTCAGCGGTGTCCGGATCTTCGGCAGGGCGACCGCCGCCGCAGGGAGGCAGATGGCTAAGAGTGAGTCGGTGTACGCAAGGGCAAGAGAGAGAGGAGGGTACGAGAGACGAATACCGCCGCTTCCATGTTCCACATTGCCGCTCGTGGTCGTTCGTTGAGGCAGGACAACAAGGACTACATGCTGGCAGCGGCGTCCCGCCCGGTCGCCAAAGCAGCTGGTACTTCGGCAGCACCTCCGACTTCGGCTATTCCTGCACTCCTACTCCTCTCTGTCCTCAGTCTTTCACCTACTGCTCTGTGACCTCGCTGACGCTCCCAGACGCCCGCCACAAGCCCGAGGGTGCTCCCGACGCGCGTCCTGTTGGCAGCGGCTCGTCCAAGTCGCAGATCACCAACCAGCTGGCTATGAGTCTGGAGGAGGCCCACCTGATTCTGAACGTGAAGAAGGAGGCATCTATGGAGGCGATTCTGGAGGTGAGTTGCTGCTTCATGGTGATCTGGGTAGACTGCAGAGACGAAAACATTCCCCGCCCGATCCCTTCCGTCTCTGGACGGAGATCGGCGGAATGGTTTGCTTGCCGAGACGGTCGGCATATACTACAACGATTCGTCGGTGGAGGGATCAGCGTTCTGTTATTGTCCCTGCCATACCCTCACCCTGCCGTGCTTCGACTAACGATCCCAGAACTATGAGCGCATCTTCAAGGCCAACGGTGCTCCTGCCGCCCCCAAGGAGCCTCCTGCGACCACTCCTGCCGCACCGGCAGCACGTGGAGCCAAGAAGGCGAGGAAGGGCCCCACCCACAGCCACTACCTTCAGTCCAAGGTGTACCGCGCATTGGAACGTATCAAGGCCGAGCGCGCCGACGAGATTTCTGCTCTCACCTCCGAGGGTGCCGCCGCGGAGGGTGCTGCCGCTGCCGAGGGTGCTGCTGCTGCCGAGGGTGCTGCTGCTGCCGAGGGCGCCGCCGCAGAGGGCGCGGCCAAGGCAGAGGGTGCCCAGGCGGGCAAGGAGGGCAAGGCCCAGTAGAGTTATCGTTGACGTCGGTGACACATAGATCATCGTGTTGCATTCATGCATTAGCATTCCCATCTCACCGACGTCGAAAACATAGGTTTCCTGCGGTGCCTGCGGCTTGGGAAGGCTTTGGCCCAGGCCGGCGTGTGGCCAGGACAAAAAGATTGCCTCGAGCCAAGAACTGTAGCCACAGTGGTTTCCAAGCGGCAACGACCACCAAGCACGGTGGTACGCACACTGCACAGCCCAGTTCTGCGCACATGTCTGGGAAATCTGAGGATCTGAAGGCAAAGAACGGGCCATTGTTGTGAGGTCATGGGCGGGCGGCATGGAAAATGCGGGTCGATCCGATAGCCGAATTCCAAGCCACAGCCTCTCGGCGGCGTTCATGACAATGGAGGACCGGTCTCGCCCGACGGCAAGACATGACCCGACACACCATAACCGGCGGCGTGCGCCAAGGTGTTGTACATATGAGCACAATTCTACGGCCATGATATGCCCCGTCACCATTCTCACACACTGCTTTATCGATCTCACGGCTGGTTGTCACTCTTGACCACAGACCCCACCGTTGATATTCAAGTCCCAGCCTCAAACAACAGCCTTCAAGCTCTACCTATTACTTGCCCTCCCCTCTCCCCAATTGCCTTCTTGCCAGAGCGTTCACAATGTTCGTCCCGGCCACCACAACCGTCAAGCAGGACAACGCCGCCCTGGTCCCACACTTCACCGAGCACGTCTACGCGACCAAGCACGGCGTCGAGCTCCCCCTGCGCGTGTGGCGGTCTACAACCGATGCCATCGACGATGCCAACTATGCCGACCCCTCAGATCCCGCGGCGTACGACCTCGGCGGGTCCAGCACTGATCTCCGCGGCTTGCAGACCCCCCACAACGAGCCTGGTAGTGGAAGCTGCACCCCCGCGCCCCCAGCCCCCAAGCCGTGGTTGCTGTGGAGCCACGGCGGAGCGTTCATGGGCGGCAGCGTCGCGCCCGCGCCCTGGGTGCTGCCTGCCTTCCTCCCCTGGGCCCACGTCGTGAGCTACGGATACCGCCTCGCGCCGGCGGTGGGAATCGATGAAATGGCAGAGGACGGTGCCGACGCTGTTGCGTGGTGCCGTGCAAACCTGCCCGCCATCCTCGACGACATCAACATCGATGCCTGTATCGTCGGCGGTCTCAGTGCCGGCGGTTCGTTGGCTATCCTCAACGGCCTCCTTACGCCCCGCCCCCGTGTCGTCCTCGACGCTTATGGCATCGTCGACTTTGCCGACACCCACTTTGACCCAAAGTTTACTGGTCCCGGCTACGACCCGGGATCCGTGTCTGGACGCTACAGCGAGGGCCAGCTCGAACACGCCATCGCCGGTCGTGACGCAAGCACTGCGCTCACTGCCCTCCCCGGAAATGACGACCCAGACGCCCAGGGTGCCGTCACGGCCGTCTACTCGCGCGTCAAGGAGATGCTTGGCTGGACAGACCCGCAGGGTATCGCAGCCGACGTCAAGGTCCATGTGGCAGCCACGGGCCGCATCATGCGCGTCCTCACGCGCCGCGAAAAGCATCCAGACAACGATACGTGGCGTGTTGCCGCGACGCGCGCCAGCCCGATCACCAAGGTCGACGAGCACTTCCCCGCGACTGTCATCCTGCACGGTGTCGAGGACCGGACCGTCCCCGTCGACCAGAGCGCGCGCTTCGCCAAAGCTCTGCGCAACGTCGGCGTCGTGGTCAAGGAGGTGTATGTGCCTGACGCGGACCACTGCTTTGACTTCACTTGCACCGTAAGTCGACCAGTTGGACAGCAACATGACCTCAGCTGACATGACACAGGGCGCCAACTCTCCCGGATGGGACAACGCCATTGCCCCGCTCATCGAGTTCATCCAGGAGCGTCTCGAGCTCGTCGATGAGAGCCCCAGTCTTCTCGCGCCACCCAAGACCGTCTAAGGCCCATGTCAATTCACGTTTCCGTTTTAATCAGTCAGGTCAGACCCACGCGACCGCGCATGGAGGCGTAAGATAGAGGCCGGTCAGTGGGTGTATGTATCAGTTTGGGATGTAAAAAGTGTGCTGCTTCATGTCAATGTGATCTACGAGGTCTAACAGCTGGAAGCATGTTCTGCGGCTTGACGGGGTGGTGTGGGCAAGGCTGCGTCGCTCCCACCGGTGGCAGTCGTGAGAAGGGGTAACTCCACGCACTCGGTAAAGTCCAGCTGGCGTAAGCAACATGGAAGGGGCCACTGCAATAGGCAAGAACAGGGACAGACGCGAGTATCGACTGCTGTTGCTGGGGGGGCGGATGACGAGATCAAAGGTCGAAGACGGGGGTGCTAAAATGGGATCTCGCCGCGGAAGATGGCACCGACGGGAGGTTCGCGCGCAGGGGCGATGAATATTGCCTCGAGAACACAGCGTGGTGGTTGGAGAAAGCCTGGTGGTGGTACGACCTGAGTGTCTGTCAGGCGGTCTCGCACATCCGTCATCAGAATGCACGTACCACGTCTGCTAGAGCGCTGGGCTCGAGCCAGCCAACCACGGTGATCCACTCACCGCGCGCGAGGACGAGGCGCTGTCTTGGGACAGTTGGTCCTGGAGGGAGTGATGGATGCGTACCCGTAGACGACACTGCTGTTGATGGGGTAGGACGAGTAGGCAAGCTGGTCGTCGACGCAGCGTACCCTGCTCTCGCGTGTGAGACATCGAGCACACCGGGTGAGTGACCGAGGAGGGCGACGGAGAGCTCCATCAGGATGGTCGGTCTTGCGCCATGTCCCGCACCAGTGACCAGGATATGCGACGCGCTGTTGTCAATGTCGAGAATTCTGAAAGTCAGCCATGCTGCCGAGCGAGGGTTGGTTGGGACAGTGTTCACCCAACTCACTGCACCAAGAGTCGCAGCTTCCTGCCTACATGCTCCGCGCCAACCTGGGACAGCGGTATTGAGAGCGCAGAAGCAATTAAGTCTGATGGAGGTGGCGGAGGGGCGACAGCGTGGAGAACCTGTTGGCCTGCCATGGAATGAGAAGAGGTGGTGGATGGAGCAAAACCAAGACGAGTTGGCGTTGGAACCAAACAAAGGACGTGGGGACGCATTAGGTGACGGGGTTAATTTAAATTTAGTCCCGTCGCTAATGGTGTGCTTGAATTTCCGTGTCTGCTTCCGACCAGAGCTCCGTCGATCAATGACGTCGTTGCGACGTCGATCGGTTGCCGCGTTTTTGGCTGCGAAGTGTCGTTGTTGCAGCGTGTGTGTTTCGGGTGTTGCCCATTTCTCACACCCATTCTCTTGTGTCACTCTTACTCATCTGCTGTGCATCGCAGAGTATCCCACGCCCCAAAATCTCGTATGTGTAAGGATGCCATCTCGCTGTACCGCGGCCGCTGACGCCTCATAACGCAGCCCCACCGAACGCCAAGACAGCCACCCCGTCAAAGCCGGCTATACACCCATCTCACAACGCCTCGTCGACGTCTCGTCTCGCTCTCACTTGCTGTTCTTTTTCTCGTCCTCTTCGTTCTCCGTCCCGATCCATCCACCATGCCCCCCACAGCGCCCAAGTATCCAGACCTACCCCTCGTGCCGGCGCCGTCGGCATTCTCTGGCCCGACTGATCGTGCCAAGAAGCTCCTCAAGCAGGTGTGCGACAAGGCCATCAAGGATGGAGATTTCAGCATCACTCGCTCGCCACTTCCGTGTCCCATTGACAAGAACGAGTTCTTCGCCCTCAAGCCGTACTTTTGGGAGGCGCAGCCTGGATGTTGGGGTGAGTTTCACCAGCTGTAGCACGCCTGTCTCACCTGGTCGCTAACGGCAGAACGTCGCGATGGGCAGCGGAACCCAAGTAAGTGGCCACCGTATGCGGATAGCAAGAAGCTCAGCCAGTATCTCGTCCGCTGACCCTGTCGGCAGTGTGCGACAAGCCTCAGTGCCAGAAGCAGCTGCAAGGCATGGCCCTCGCCGTCGCAGCCCTTGCTGCAGGAGCCAAGAATGTCGACCCGGCGTACGCCGCGACCGCAGACACGTTGCTCAAGGTCTTCTTCCTCGACCCCGAGACCAAGATGAACCCCGAAGTCAAGTACGCGCAGGTCAACATGGGTGACTGCCCTATGAAGGGAGACAAGACCTTCGTCGTTGCTGTACGTGGCTCAGTTTGGGAACAGCAGTATGGCCCGTTTAGCTGACGGTCGGTACAGACCCGCTACCTCATCCTTGTGTCCCAGGCTCTGCCTCTCCTCCCACCCTCTCCCGTTGTGGATGGCGTCAAGGCCTGGATCCAGCAGCAGGTCCAGTGGATGGAGACCAGCGAACAGGGCGCCGCCGCCCGTGCGAGTGGCAACAACATTACCATGTGGTACCACGCCATCGTGAGTTACGCGGCGGTGCTTGTTGTCAATTCTAACTCTCTCCTCAGTACGCCTCCCACCTCGGCGCGCTCGACCCAGCCCGTGCAGCCGAGTACGCTGCCCAAGTCATGTCGTCATACGCCGCTCTCACGCCTGCCCAAGTCCTCGACGAAGAACTCAAGCGCACCAAACCCCGCCACTACACCCTCTTCGCCCTCGAGTCCCTCTTCGAGATCGCCGCCGTGGCAGGTGGTGGCGCGAACCCGCCTCCTCCGGCCATCATCGCGACTCTGAACGGGCTCGTCGAATTCGCCCGCAGCGTCCAGCCTGGACAGCTCGACTGCGAGTCGGACAATGACGCGCGCTACGGGCCCAAGTTGGCGTGGTTCCAGCGTGTCCTTGATCGCTGGGAAGGAAAGGCCGTGTCGGATGAGGACCCAGATGGGAGCGCGTGGGAAGGTGGTTGGAACCAGCGCACGAGGCTGGCGTGGGCCCTCATCTGAGGACGTCCAGGGGTTGTAGAAATCTAGATACACGCGTGAAATCAAATGAATGTTGTGAGTCAGTGCCGAAGGCAATTGTGACATCGACTGGGCAGAGGCACAGGTTCACAGGGTACATGCATGGTACGTAGGCACAGGCCCGACAAGAGTATTCTACAGCATGGCTTGGGGGTGGGTGAGAAAGAGAGGGGAAAGCGATCCCTCATCGTCGTGTTTCGATCATGCACTATTGTTGCTACATTTGGACATTTCATGGACGGCGCTCCTCGGGAGGACGCCAGCGGATACCGAGCAGGTCGAAAATCTCGTGCTCGGTGCGGGACGCGACCATCACGCCTGCTGTCAGCTAGAGAGACAAGCTCCAAGCTTACCTTCGGTGGTCTTCTGGCCGGTGCGGTCGCGGATGACACCCTTGTAGAGACCGCGCTGGTTGAGCGAGTATCCCTTCTTGCGCGCGTAGAGGCGCATACTGCGATTGAACTGAAGCGTGAGCTGGAGGGCACGACCGTCCACAATCAACTCAACACTCACCACATCGTTGCCGGTAAAGTAGAGGAGAGCCGCGCCCCAGTTCTCATAGGGGATGCAGAGAATGTCGATGCGACGGTGAATGCCGTTGATGCTCATCCGGCCAACACCCATCCACTTGGCCTCGAGTTCATCCCAGTCATGGGGTTCACTCAGCTAATGATGTTAGCTTACCGGGTGTGGAAGGCCAAGCTCACGTGGTGGGTAATAAAGCCCTGTTCACACAGAGTGCGCACAAGGCGCTTGAGGACGCCAACATGGGTGAGGCCATCGGAAGTGTCGCGCGTGATGAGAATGTCGACGTCACCAGAGTGAGGCTGGCCACGGCGGTAGCTACCCATGATCTCGATCCAGAGCTTGGGCTCAATGGCGAGCGCGGCAGTACGGATTTTGTCGAAGATCTGGCGGCACTCTTCGCGAGGGATGCGTTGGACAAGCTCATCATACAGGTCAAGGCCAATCTGGGGTTAGCTGCGCGAGAGGATTCCCAGCTCACCTTCTGGCCATCGGTGAGGCCAAAGTCCTTGGTCTTGAGATCATCGAGGGTGCGAGCACCGCGCTCGACCAGACGGTATGCCTGCTTGGGGCCAATGCCGTAGCAGTCCTTGAAGGTGGAGATGGCGCGGGCCTCGTTGGTGTCCTCGTAGTGGAGGCGGCCTGGCTCACCAGAGATGAACTCGTCGATCTGCACGGGTGAGCTTCCAAAACGTTGCATCAACCTACTCTGTCAGCGAGACTTTGACCGATGAACTTGAGAGTCATGGCCTGCGCGCCACTCTTGATAGGGTAGGTGGTGCCTAATGTGTTAGCACTTCACTGGCAGGTCACCTCACGTCGTAGGATGCCAGCAGCTGCGGAGGTCAGTAAGGGACGCACACAATCATAGACCGTGACTCACCACGCTGATAGCCGCGCTTTGCAAAGTCGTTCTTGCCGACCTGGCCTTCGTATATGTGGAACAGCTCGTCAAACTTCTTGGCAAGCCACTCGTTGGGTCCCTCATTGACATTTCCAGTGTGCTTCTGGCCACACTTGAAGCGGTCCGCCATGGGGTTGGGGTTGCGCTTCCGTCAGCTAAGCTCGGCACCAGAAACCAGGAAGCTCACCTCCTGAGACTCTTCATCAGACTCCTGGTGTGAATCATCACTCTGAGGGTCAGTGCCACAATGTCTGTCATCCGAAAACGTACATCGTAGTCGTCAGCGATCGTCTTCTCCTTGAAGCCGGAAATGATCTTGTCAAGGTCGTCGCGGTATTCAGGAGCAGGCTGGACCCAACCAGGACCCTTGGGGAGCTCGTGGCGAGTCGCAGCAGCGGCGAGTGGGTCGGAAGGGACTGCGTTATTGCTCCACCGAGGATCCTGGTTGGCGAGGTATTCAATGCGGCGTTGATCGCGAAGACCTGGGGCGGGGCGTTCGGGCGAATCGGTCTCGGAATCATCGGATGAGGCAGGACTGCGGCGCTTGCTGTAATGTCAGCAAAGGTGCTGTAGGTCGTTAACTTACTAGCCGCTTCGCGCGGCCTGGCGTAACTGGTGCGTGATGTCTGCCATGCGGGCGCGAGTGGGAGGCCTGGTCAAAGTGGTGGGAGGGAAGCTGAGGAACTGCTTCGTGTCGATCAATTTCAACTGCCGAGTCAGCTTGAGTGATCAGATCGATGAAGCTCACCTCCTTGATGCACTTCTCCACCCAGGTGTACTTGACGCAGACTGTACCCTCGGGGAGCGCAGAGAGCGTCTCGATGCCAAGGTGGTCCCTGAGGTTCTTTTCAGAGTTGCCGTCAAATACGACGTGCGTAATGGCGGTGTCGGGCTGGAAGACGACGGCACCACCACGCTTGGTAATCTGCAAGTCAGTTGAGATCCCGCAAAGATTCAACTCACCGCTTCACAGCGAGTGTGCTGCTTGGATACGGCACCAGGCTCCACAGCGAGGCAGAAGCGCGAGTCCTTGAACAGATCCGAGCCAAACACACCACGGGTCGACGGGGGGCGCACGGTCGTCGTCACACCGCGACCACGCCCACGCCCACGCCCACGAGAAGCACCTCCACGAGAACTTCCCGCAACGCCTGCGGCAACGTCGGCGCCTGCGGGGATCGTGAAGGCCAGGCGGAGCTTGGAGAGGTTCTGAAGGTCCTTCCCCTTGAACCTGGCGGAGACGTCTTTACCGAGAGCGATGGGTGTAGTTGGGTCGTCACGGCGACCTTGACCGACACTCCCAGGAGTCTGTATGGGGGTGTCCACGTTGATGGGACTGTCAAACGTGTGCGTTCCCGCGACAGAGCGAGTCGCCGCAGAAGGAGGGCCAGGGAGAGGTGGACGATTGTTGGGTGTCGATACAGTGGGTCCAAAGACGAGGGTCATGTTGAGGGTACGAGAAGGGGTATCTCCGTGACGCGTGGTGCTTGCAGTCGGGGCGTGAGAGTAGGTAAGGGGGAGGGGAACCGAAGGAAGGCGGGTGGCGGGCTCGACAGCATCATCACCTTGGACGAAGCTAGGATCGGCGAAGTCTTGGCCGACGGGCTGGGGAGAGAACGCAGGTGCAGGCATGGCCGAGTGCGAGATGGACTCTTCAACAAGGACCTCGTTTCCTGAACGTGAGGTGGCAGGCGCTTCGGACTGCTTCTTGCTGTGACTGCTGAGCTTCTCTTGCTTGATCCGCTGTTCGAACTCTGCTTCCTCGTCGGTGTCGTCGTTGAGGTGGCCGGCGTCGTCGGCCGCGAGCTTTTGCTCGAGGTCGGTGCCAAACGTCGTGAAATGGTCAAAGGATACCATAAGAGGCAGGGCCCCAGTGGCCAATGCTGGTGGGTGGAATGGGTGGTTGAGAGGAAGGACAAAGGTGGATGGATGGATCGGTGACTGGACTTCTTTGTTGTTGCAGCGGGGCCCCTCTCGAGGAGCCAACAAAAGTCACGTGACCTTGCCGCTGATATCCATCTCGCAAAGTGGAGGCCATCCATCTCGTTCACGACTTCAATTTTCCCTCACCATCATGCCTCGCGTTCAAGCTCAAGACGCTCCTTACACCCCCTCCACCTTGCCCGAGGGCCACGTCGTGGTCAGGCTCGGCCCTCCGATGGGTTCCGGCAACTTTGTCTGCACGGATCCCGAAGGTGTCGAGCGTCTCGTCGAGCTGCCGAGCAGGATTCGCCGCCAGACCTTTGCCGCACGTGGTGAGTTTGTCTGCTGAGTCTTATGAGGGAGGGAGCAGCGAGAAAAGATATAGAAGGCAGGGTATATTCTCACGACGGTCTCTATGGAGCTGAGGTACTCCGCTCTTCAGCCACACAACCGTCCAGCCCGTGGCCTGTCCTGGACTCGAACTTCCTTCGCTCGTCGCTTGACCCCACGCTGACTCTCCAGGCATGTTCGCCTTTGTCGAGCTCTTTGAGGAGACCGACGGTCGCCTCGCAGGCGAGATCACCCATGTCATCTCGGGTCCTGAGATCAAGACCTTCAGGAAGGCTGGCGAGTGGTGAGCTCCTTGTCGTTGTCTTCGAGCTGACTCCTCAGGCCCAAGGCGTTTGACGTCGAGGCCGAGACACAGACCGCCGCCGCCGACGAGGACGAGGACGCGCTCCCCGAGAACCCCAACAGGAGGCATCACGTCGCGGACGAGAGCGACAGCGAGGAGGAGGATAGCGAGGAGGAGTCGGACGACGAGTGAAGGACGACACTTGTGGGTAGCCTGAAGCTGCCCTTGCTGACCCACCAGGAACAGTGGAGTAGCCTGCCAGTATGGTATGGCACGTCTGCATAGATCTATAACGATGGCACGCAATCACGAATACAATTGGCCTGTGCTGCAGCTGCGTGCACCGTTGACTGATCGCTTCGACCAGCGCAGTGACCATCCAGCGCACAAGCGGCCGCAGCACGCGTCCATCTACAAACGGTGTTGGGTGTGAGGTGAGGACACAGGAGTGGGACTAGGTATGATACAGGGGAGGTGACAAGAAGCGGGAGACTACGGCGTGTCGGGTGTCTCGACCTTGACAAGCGCTAACGGCGAGCTGGACCTCCTTGGGTGCCTCTGCCAAGCCCTGGTGGCCTTGGCCACCTTCTTGGGCGGGAGAGCAGGGACCAGTCCATCGATCTCGACGGATTCGTCCCGCGCACGCTTGAGCTTGGGTGACCTGGGTATCAGTACTGACCCAACCAACTGACCCCTGATCCACAGCCTAGTACTCACTGCTCGTCGTCCGAGTTCAAGGACGTCATCGCCAGAGGAGGATGAGAGTATGGTCCCAGGCGGCCGTCGTGACGCTGCAGCGACACAGACTGGCGACGGCTGCCAATACTGCTCGGTGCGGACGGTGATCGAGAGGGCGATGGGAGGACGTTGACCCCCACCGCGCCCACGTATCCGTCCAACTGGTCACGCCGGCGGCTGGCGTCAATGCTGTCTCGTCAGCTGATGATCTGGGCTCTGTCCAGCTCACATGTGCCTCATGGCCTCGCCGTTTCCCTGCACGGGCGCCTCATCGTCCTCATCGAGCATAGGAAAGTACAGCTGCCTGGTCGGGAAAGCGCCACTGTTGAACTGCACCGTCCGCTCGCCAGGCTCCTCAGATGCACACGTCCCATCCGAGAGACGGCGAGGACGGCGCTGCGGCGTGTTGGTCGTGCTGCGCCAGCGCGGGTTGACTGGCGCCGGCGCAAGCGTAAAGTCGCGCTGGTGCTGCTCGTAGGGCCGGCGCTCGAGAATGACGTCTTTGGTGAAGCCTGGCTGGAGAGGAGTCCGCTCGGGTTTGGGCTGCTGGTATGGAGAGTTGAATTGAAGCCGAGCAGAGACGGCAACGGCGATTGTGGCAGGGTTGGGGCGACCACCGACCCTCGTCGCGCGACCGCGGGCATCATGGTCCTCATGAGACTGGGGCATTGCGGCACCGGGCTCAACAGGCGCCGGGTGCCATGCTCGTTCGGGAGCAGGAAGCACCTTGCCGAGAGGCGGGGTGAGAGCCGGCTGCCAGTACCCGAGTGCAGTGTAAGGGATATCGTTTGCGCGGGCGGCGGGAATAACACTGTACGAGGGGAGAGGAATGGGAAGTGTACACTTGCTTGACCCAGTGAGATCACTGAGTCTGGGAAGACGGTGGCTGGTCGGGTACGCTTGGCCAGCAGGGGCTACCGGTGACGGGATGTGGGGAGCAGCGTGGTCGTCGTTGTGGCGGGGACCAATATCCTCGATGCGGCGGAAGATGTCGTACAGCCCATTGATGCGGCTGGTGAGGATCTGGTAGAGAGGTGGGGACGGCCGGCGGTCGTGGCTGCGGTTGTACTCGACCTCGAGGGTCTCGCGGCCAATCTGGATCCGACGCTCGCACGCGCGAACCTCCCTGGTGGCCCTGTCAAGAGAGGAGGAGATCAACGCCAGGTCACTGCTGAACATCGCTTCGCGCCTTTGGCTGAGCCTCTGGGCGTGCTCGTTCATCCCGCCGTCCACCACATGCTTGGAGTGCGACTGGAGCCGCGTGGTAAACTCGCGCTCGGCCTCGAGAATGCTTTCTTCCGTGCGCACCTTGCCGTACTCGTACACATCGTCGAGGACGCGCCCGGCGGCTTCGGAAAACTGGTAGTCGATCCGGGACTGGATGTGAATGGACTGGACGTTGTCGCTGACGTCGTAGACTTGGCGTGTAAAGTGGTGGACACGGTCGTCGAAGCGAGGATGTTCCGAGTAGATCCCACCGATACGAGCATGGCGCATGGGTGGTGTGAAGCGAGGGAGACTCTTGATATGGGGAAGTGGACGAGGTGGGGATGCAAGTGGAGGCCTCGAGTAGGCCCATCCCTCCAAACTGTTGGCGTAGTGGGCTCCGAGCGCGTGATGGAAGGGTGCTGCGTTGGGAACTGTTCGTCTAGCCCAGTCGGGGGTGGCCAGGACTCGGGGAGGGGAGAGGATGCTATGGACCGGAGATGTCAAGGAGTAGACGGGTGATCTCAAGCTGGGAGCCAACGGGGAAAGGTCATCCTGCCAGGTGCTCAAGGTTGGTGATGGTATGGCCATCTTCGGTGAGTTTGTGGTGATGAAGGTCGAACGAGATGCGCGAGATGGATGGGAAAAGTGACCAGTCGACATTGATGGGCATGCATTTCAACCTCGAGCAATCCATCAATCAAGTCTTGCGATGCACAGGTTCAAAGTGATGGGTTTATTGTTCCAAACGTGCGGGGTGTTGTGACAATCAGCCACTCGATCTCCGTCCCCTTCGGTTGTCGGAGAACAATGAAAGTCTCCGATCGCGGTCCATCAGCTTGTATCGTGGGCGTCCTGGGACTCGCAGCTTCCTCGAGGTCACGGGGATAGAGCGATAGACACGTTACATCAATGCATGGATGCCTGTGCCCCTTTCATATTCTGCAGCTCACATCTGAAGCCCACATTGCGGGGCTTGGCCCGCAGCCGAGAGACGACGCCACTGCCTCACCCCTGCTGTCACAATGTGAGACCACGATGTGTGTCAACCCCCTTTGCCGCTTTGCATCACTGCAGTACAGCCCATTATTGATCGTACCCAAAAAGGTTCAGGTACTGAATAAGGAGATTCAAGAAGCGTAGCTGTGAATTTCAGACCTGAGGCAACAGGGACATATGGGTGAGGCGTGCAGCGACATTTAAAACCTGCCGCCCCTTCTTCTCGCCACCGCAGCCTGCATTGGTCCTGGTGCTGCGCTGATACAATGTACTCTTGGACTGGGTATTGCATCACTGCCTGCCATGCATCAGACTAATGCATAAGGGTAAGCTGTGTTGCTTGAACGCTTTTCACCAGTACAGTAGTTGCCACTCCGAGATCCGAGAGCCTCCCCCCTAGCGCCGCCACCAGCAACCGCTGTGTGGGTCGTTCGGTCTGGTTTGAGCGCCCCCAGGAGCAAAATGACGGAGTTGCACAGGAAGCCAGCAACCTGGACGCCCACAAGGGTGCTTGGAAGCTTGTATGCTGGCGATCAACGCCGCTTGGTCAGCTGTTGATGTCTCTTGATTAAATGACTTGGTTGGACTGGGACGTGGCCGATTCCGTGCGGCCCACCAGGGGAGCAACGCTGCCGGTGCAGCTAGTCGCCATCACGCCGAGTCATCGGTGCGCTTGGGTGGCGATGGAGGTGTCCAGCATCATGCTTGAGATGCTGCCTACGCCAGTGCGTGCGCCAGTGCATGGGTTTCCCCATACGCTTCTCGCCCATTGTGTAGGACCATGCAGCCCATGTGCGACAGCGGGGGCATTTCGAACCCGGCTGTTGTGGTGCCTGGCGGAATTAATTGGGTTTTCGTTCATTTTTCAGTGGACGAATTCTTTTCGCCGCGGCTACTCAATTCATCGATCGTCGTTGCTTTTCAGTTATCCACCAGGAACGTGCAACTGCAGCTCAACTACTGTCACCTCGGGCATGCAAATGCATATTATAAGGCTGTAACGAGACCGGAACGGAAACGTATTAAGGATGGGGGAGGAGTAAAGGATTAAGGGCAGGAGACGGGGAACGAGAACGAGACAGGGAAGGGGAGGGGGAGGGGGAGGGGGAGGGGGAGGGGGAGGGGGGGAGGGGGAAGGCTATATACTACAACGCTTTTTGTGTTGTGACACTCTCACTAACACAACTGGTCGGGTAAAAACCTCTCCCATCCTGCAAAACCCAGTGGGAAAAAGCATGGTGGACAAGAGAGGAAACTGTTCCCAGCCGCCTGCATACGGAAGCACTTTGGTCTAAACGGGTAGGATCTTTCCCCCTAGGTCCCATAGCGACTCCGAAGAGCCCATTCTCCGACTTCCAAAACGAACTGGAAGCCGGCGAGACTGAGTGAGGACGTCGGGCCAGACAGACACACGGAGTCCTGAATGATTGATAGCCCTGGACATGGGTAGCGCTACAGCTTCCACCGAAAGTACTTTGTGCCTTCCCCGATGCTCCCGGGCATTAGACCAGCTAACGTCTAATGCCCAGCAACATGGAGACTTGTCGCGCAGCTAGGGCTGTCGGTTGCGATGTAAGGTTCCAGCCCAGGTGACAAACTCCATACCCTCGGGCAGGCCATTACCCAGCCGGTTACGAGTGCCATGCCAGACCATTCCCAAACCACCACAGAGCCAACTGGTCTGTGACGACCACCACCAACCGTCGAAAGTACCCCAGCAGTCACCGTCCCACCCAGGATGCTTCAAATACCGACCAGCTCACTCGCCTCCTTTCCCACGATCCTAACCCGAACCCAGAATTTGACCAAAGTACTCACTGATGCTACCACGAGACGCCTACAGGCCATTCGCGATACTTGTCAACTTGAACCAGCCATGACGAGCGACGAAAAAGCACACAGGTTCCTCAAACCTGTGTATGTCTCGCCTAGAGACCACGGCGTCGACAAAGCTTCCTGAGGCTGCGCTTCCAAGCAGCAGCCATGCCAGTCAGCTTCTTGCCGTGCTGCTTGGCGACTCGGGGCTCCTCGATAACCGAGAAGTCGTCGTCGCTAGCAGCGGTCGAGTTGTCATCGTCGGTGCTCGAGAGCACCGACTCCTCCTCGACCAGCCTGTCGGCGCAGGCGGCGTCGGTCACCTCGGCAATGCTTGCCTTGGCCAGCGACAGTCCTCCAACCTCGGCCACCACACTCGCGAGCACAATGCTGCAACGCTTTGCAGCGACCTTGGCCTTCTCTGGACCCGCCCGAGACCCGGTGCGAGGCGAGTCGCTAGGAGGCAGGGGGCGAAGCGTGGGCAAACGCACCTCCTTGAGAAGGACCGCGTCGGTGTCCCGTTGCACGACGCGGGTCAACTGGCTCAGGGTGAACATCAAACCCTGGCCAAGAGCCCTTGAACGCGCACAGTTCCTCACGCTGACAAACATCTCACCGGGGTAGATGCCACGCTCGAACACGCGAGCTCGGACTGCGTCCACCTTGAGGCGGCTCGCCTTGCAGTCCGAGAAGCAAGCCCAGAGGACCGACATGCCAAGGGCGTGCCAGTCGTTGGTCTCGCAGCGGCCGACTGCGCCGTCCAGCGACTCGGGCTCACCGAACCAAATGGTGCCGTAGCGGTTGAAGCCAGGGCCCATGGACACGGGACCGTCAAAGTCAACCAGCTTGGCAGAACCAAACTGGCGGCCGGGCAGCCAGATGTTCTCGGGCTTGACCTCGGAACGCTTGAATCCCTGCTGGTGCAGGAACATCACGCCCTCGGCAATACCGCTGAGAACCGCCGCCGCGTCGAGCGCGTTGAGGACACCAGTCTCGCGCACGAGCATGTCCAGGTTGGACACGAACGCAGCAGGAAGGGAGTCCTCCAGGCAGGCTTCAAAAAAGCCGCCACCGTAGGGGCCGCCGTTACCCTTGAGGATAGAGCGGAGCTCCTGCTTAGAGCAGAAGCTCACATCCTTGTTGGGGCGGACAGCACCGCGAGTGACGACCTTCTTGGCCGCAAAGAGAGTCGACTGGGGGTCGGCCCAGGCGACAGTCTTGGGGGAGGGGAAGAGGGAAGGGGGAAGGCTACGGACGGGGAAGGGACGGTCGATGAACACGAAGCCGTCAAACTCACAGGGGTGGCCGTTGCACTTGCTGGGGGGAGGAGGAGGGGAGGAAGGGGAGGAGGAGGTGATGATCTTGAAGGAGGCCTTGTTGAACTTGGCGACCTTGACGACGGAGAGGGAGGAAGGGAAGGAGAACATTGTGGGGGGGTGGTGGTGTGGGTGGGGGTGGTAGTGGTGGTGGTAGTGGTGGTGCTATAAACCGGGAGAGAGAGGAAATGGAAGTGAGGGGGAGTGGGAAAAAGAAGAACGGGGGGACGTTTGGCTCGTATTATATAGACGTCGAGGGGGGGCACTCGCCACTCGTTCTCTCGCCGTGGGGCAGCTCTTGATTTGCAATTCGCCACCGGGGGGGGGATGGCTTAAAGCGCGTTTGTGGACGCATCTGGTAGTTTTTGGCATGTTTGCCTCGACGTGACGCGTGAAAGTGGCGCTAAAGTAAGACAACACCGTCAACTGGGGTGTTTTGTAGTCGACACACGTCAATCGACCCGTCAGTTCGTCCAAACATTTGTAGCGAGCGGGGCCAAACGGTTGGTAAAATGCCCCCCAACGCTGTGTGCTGTGCAAATGTCGTCCCCAGATCGCAAATTCCAAGCTCCCCATGGCGGTCCCATGGCCCCAGTCCCAGCTGCACGTGTGCGAGGAAGGTGCTTGAAAAAGTCGGGGGCAATGTCGCGTGTGGCACGCTGGACGTCGCTCGCCGCTGGGGGAGCTTGGCCTAGCTGCTGCACGCCTATGAGGGGTAGGGGGGATGCTGGGGAGCAGGGGGGTTGTTGATCGCGAGCACGGGGAGAGTGTTAGAGAGGATGCAGTGGTTGGGACGCGATGAACAGCGGTGGATGCGTCGAGGTTGGCGTATGCAGATTGCTGATCGTTGTGCGCGCCTCGCTGTCCGTGCACGACGACGCCCATCCGCAGCAACGTCTGTGCATCCACACACTGCGTACAGTGCCATCCACATGTCTACATCGTTGCTCGCCATCACCTCTGTGCACCTCGACATCCTCTCTCTTCAGAACCGCAAGCAATCCTCCCCACACACCGCACCGACGGACGGCCCATCACCAGGAGGGAGGAGGGAAGGCCAGTCCAGTCACCCGCCGTCCAGTCACCCGCACCGCCCACCGCCCGCCAGTCATTCCAATCCATCCACGCATCGCCATCACCGTCCTTGCACACCACCTTGCTACCTCACCCCCTCTGCACCTACAGCCTTCGCACTCCCCAGCAGACATTTTCGCGACCCATGCAGACGTGTAGCACACACCCCACACCCCCTTGCAAAGTGACGTGCACCAAAGTGATTTGCTTCCGCTCGGCACTGTCGCCACCCATCTCCCACTCACTCATGGCGGTGATCCACCCCACCACCAACACGCTCGCCATTCTCCTTCATTGCATCGCTCTACACTGCTCACTCCCGTCTCTGAATACATTTTTCGGCAGCGCTTAGACCCCAAGATCACCCTCGAGAAAATTGCTCCACCGCAGAGCTCCTACCCGTCGATTCGTGAGGCGCAGTGTGCAGCGTGTCCCACCGGCCACGCCCCTTCCTCTCTTTGCCTTCCCGGCCTCCTACACGTTCTCAACGTCCTTCATCCCCTTCCGTGGACTCCTAGATAATGTTCTCACCTATCAAGACCCCCAAGACGTCCCAAATCGACCGAGGTTCGATAGGAGGCGGCAGAGAAGACATACAAGTGAGTCCCCCAGGTGTCATTCACCATTGCCCCTGTCGTCGTGCGCGTCGAGGTGCCCCACTGCTGTCCTCCACTGCACCCACATGGACGTACACGACGTCTACCCAAATGGGACCGTTGGACTCTTGTTCCTGCAGCTGGGCTTCCTTGATTGGGAGGCAGGCGGCGGGCAATGGCGGTGCCGCACGGCTCGTCGTCGGTCGATTTCAGTTGCTGTCACTCGTTATTCCCTCCGTTCCCAACTCACATCTAGTTCTTCTCCGTTTACCTATCCTTCAGCAACACGCTCTAAGAGAGATCAATCACTCGTCCCATACCCACTGCAACAGACCAGGCTCAGACAAGTGACGCACCACCAGTCCAGCCTAACCGCATGCGGCGGACGGGTTTCGCTCACACCACGCCTGTCCTCTTATTCTTCAAGCTTCCCGCTCAGCAATCCGCACCCATGGTGAGCGAACACCTGTCTCTCCCGTGCACGCCTGGACCCCGTGGTGCAGTTAAAGCTGTCCCCGCTCAGACATGTGTCTCACGGTCGCGGCCGAAGGCCGTTCTTCTGCCTCGCCTCGCCTTCGTCGTCCCAATTCCCAAGCTCCGTGTGTGCTCTGCTACCTCCTTTCCAGACAAGGACCCCTACGCTCGACATGTGTTAAATCAAAGGGGCGCCACACATCCCTGCAGACGGAGGAACAGGCAGGCAACACGCTCAAGACCGCTGCCGGTCTGGGAGTACAGGGCGGCCACAGGCTTCAACCGTTGGCATTCAGACAAATGTTTGCTGTAAGGTTCTACATTCTACAGTATGGACATGCACATTGCAGTGCTCTAGGTACATGGGTAGTGCTGGATCACTGCTGCGTTAGAGACAACCGACAGTTCCGTCACTCACTCACATCAACTTACTGTGCGCGGCAACGCACGCCTCACCCCCACACCCCCATCAATGTTTCGCCGTTCTCCATCTTGAACGGCACGCCGCAACCTTGTACTGGTGAAACCGGCTCGGCATGGTATTGAGCGCTACAGTGATCATGTAGTCGTTTTCGTCAAACTCGAGCTTTTTCAGTCGTGCCGCCAGCGAAGCCATCTCGGCAACGTACAGCTTCACTCCCTCCGCCGAGTCCTGGCACTTGGTGCCGTACATGAACCGCGTGCCAAGCTCGAAACACTCAAACGCGCGCAGCGGCTTGTAACGCTTGACGAGCTCGTCGTACACCCGCCGCGCTGCGCCTGGCACAGTCTTGTGGTCGCCGTCAAGCAGGTGCCTGGTGAGACCCAGTGCCGTGTCGCTGCATGTGGTCAGGATGAGCGCCGCCACTTGGCCATCGCATGCCGCCCATTCGGCGTAATCGCGCGTCGCCTCGGGTGTAGGGGTAGCTGGCAGAGAGGGCGGCTCGTCGTGCAGATATTTTCTGGTACTCGTTATACGCAGTGCCAGATCGAGGTGTGCGTCCCAGCGATTGAAATCGTCACGGCACGTGAGCTTGGGAATCGCCCTAAAGGCGTCAATGAGCTCGTTGATGTTGGACAGGCCCATGACGGCTAGCGAGACGGTTGGGGACTCGATGGCGAGGCGAGGCGCGGGGCACAAGCGGCGCGGCGCGTTTTGCGCAAAGGAGCGAGTCGGCCTTGTGGCCTGTTGGCAGGTAGCAGCCTCTGGGTAGTCACAGAGAGCACCCTTGCTTGGGGGTGTGGCTAGTCGCGTAAAATGCAGTGTAGAGAGTAAGGCTTGTTGCACTGAACACGCACGTCACTGGGCTGTTATCGGATCTGGCCGCCGGCCGACACGCACAGATCGCGTGGCCACCCCATTTCGATTCTTAGCAACAACTAGGTTATGCATCGCTTGGCGCAACCATCGAGCACAGCACCTGCTACTTGGTCTGTGGAACGTCTCTTCCCTGATACAATGGTTGATGAGCTACACGAGTATGGCGGTCAGCGATCAGCAAAAGGGCCGCGGAAGCACGGCTACCACGGTTTCGCAGCTTTCGGTCGAATCCGTCACCTTGTCGATGCTCACGCCAAGCCTGACCTCGTAAAAGGGTCTCTGCGTCTCTGGGATGCCTGGCCAAGGCCACATGGACACACGCATAGATGATGACAGTTGCAAGGGCTCTTCCATGTCACCGTCAAGGTGGCCCCCCCAGCCTCTCGCGCTCGAGCCGGAGCTGCTGTGCTGTGCCACAGCAAATGTGGTTTCTAGACCAGGTTCAGGCGGCGGTACTGGAGTGCTGTGTGTTGGACAGATCAGCTGCAGAGTGGCCAGTTGCGCAGCCAATACTGTCGTTCTCATGTCTACGTCTCGAAGTCTGAACGCCGCAACGCCGCAGCTCGGCAACTTGGCACGCGTGAAATCAGTCGTCAGCGTGAAATCAGTCGTCAGTTCGATTCATGGCATCGCCAAGGCCTAGGAAGTGCGGTCTCGACGACGTTCGTTTGAAGCCTTGCGCTCCAGTGTGCAGCCCACGGCATTCATACTCGTATTAACGAACGGAGTTCATACTCGGGGCCTCTGCAGGGTGGGTTGGGGTGGGTCGCGGGTATCGACGGTGAAGGGAATCGAAAGGGGGCGAGCTGCGAGACGTGACGTGACGTGACGTGAAGGGTGATAACGTCCTTCTTCTTGCATGGGAGAGTCCAGAGGTGGTGCAGGAGCACTTCTCGTGTGACTTCTTATCGGTGCACATGACTGAGTGAAGGGTGGTGGAAACAGGGCGATACAAGGCGAATAGACAACGAACGAGCGAAACAACAGCAATCCTGTCAAGTCAGCACCGACCCGTATCAAAGACGCACCCTCTGAATACGCACTACTTCTCGACAGCCACCTTGGAGGCAGCACCCTTGTCACTGTGACCTTTACGCATGAGGATCCTGCGCATGCCCCCAGCCACCACGGCGCTGAAGCGGCTCAAGCGCCCTCCGCCAGCCTTCTGTTCGGCGGCTGCGGGCGGTGCCAGGCTCTTGGTCCGGCGCGGGAGGTCGCTCCGCTGCTTGATGCTCTTGATGCTCTTTGGCTTTGGCGGAGGCGGGGGCGAACGGAGCTCGGGCAAGTGGTGCACGGAAGCCTGCACGGTCTGTCAGCTTCAGGAGGCCATGGTGGAGTGGAACACTGAATGCTCAACGCGACCCGGCGACTCACGCTTGCAACGTCTGTTTCGGCGTACTCCAGCATGGCTTGCAGGTGGGAGCGCTCCAGGGTACCAAAGTCGACCGAGGCCGACTCGCTGTGGGTGTGAGAGATGGTGCGCATGGTGCGTGGACGAGTGGCCGAGGAGGATGGACTGGTGTGAGAGTGAGTGAGTGGGCAGATGCAAAAGATGTGGAGAGATGGGTGGCGAAACGAAAAACCCCTAAAGATGCGTGTGCTGAGAATGCCGAAACGTGTGGGGACCGGTTGATGGTCCTGATCGCATCAGCGGATCGACGGATCAGCGGCGTGCACCCACCATGCCGGATCGACTGGAGCGGCCACAGACTCACCAAGCGGTGTGCTCGTGCATGACGGGCATGATGGTGGAGGTACCGGTCATGGTGCATCTGCGAGTGGAGATCGGATGTGGGGGCCAGGCAAATGTTCGGCCCGAGGTTCTTGTTACAAGGGGTCGATGTCGCGTCTTGAGCTTTGACCGTCCACCGTCCGTCCTCTCACTCGCACCCATTGTCACGTTGACCCTCCCGCTGCACGTTCCTTTTTTGGCATCACCGTTGACCGACCTGCTCTCCATCGCCGCATGTCCCCCTCTCCATCTCGAGTGTCGTAGAACCATAGGGCCCGCTTCGGCTACCAGTGAATGTGTGGAAGCATTCAAACAGCGGCGTTGCGTCTCTGAACGACAGCCAGGACGAGGACCAGTCCAGTCTGAGGCGTTTCGTTCTTCCACTGCTTTGCTGGTGACCGGTTGCGCTAACGGGTCAACAAACGCAGCGCGCAACGGGACTGCCAGTGTGGCAGCCTGTCGCGACCCAAACGGCTCCAGCTGAAGCTACGCTGAGGCTACCACCCAACTGGCGGTACTTATGGTTAGCTCAGGCACGGTCCTCCCTGAGGACCTCGAGAAATGCTTGAAATTCGCTGCAAATGGGTGTACGCATGTTGCACGCGCTGGACTGTCACGAACGACTGCGATGAATATTAGGAACCTTTTCAACAGCCTCGCAAAAAGGTGGACGAGTCGTGACACGGAGCGTGACGTCAATCTTGTTGGGCTGTGGTGCTCCGCATCCGCCTTCGGAAGCAAAATCTCTCCGTGGCAAAATTCCATCACCGCCACCGCAAACGTGCGAAACGGCGCGGTGGAGTCTCGACGGCAGCACAGCCGTCTCCCTGCGCTTGTGTGCATTGTGTGTCGGAAGGATATGGGAATGGGGGGGTAGCGGAGGTAGCGGACTGTGCCCTACTGCCCTACTGCCGTCCTGCCTCGGTATCATTGGCATCAGGGCAGAAGAGTGACCGCCACCGTCCCCGCGGACAGCCGGACAAACAGCTGGTCCCCTTGTCACATTACATGTGTCTCTGGTGGGTGTGGACCGCCGACGGTGCAGAGGTAGGATCCCCAGCTAGGGCTCGAATCAAGGACAGGAACCGCGAGACACTGCGGGTGCACCACTCGAGCGTCCATGGTCGTACCGTCCAGCGAGCACACCCGCCACCGTAGACATGGCTGGCTTGCTGCTTCTGGACACTCGTGACATTTCAAGGGGAGACTGTGAGTCTGGAGAACACATGACGGTGATGCATGGGGTCGAGTTACAATGGTAGCGGGCAAGTAGAGTGGGATTTTTTTTTTAAAAAAAAAGAAAATGTATTTAAAAACCCTACTAAAGCCTGTTCAGTCTTGTCTCAGCCGTTCGTGACCTTGTACGACTCGCCTCTCAAGGACGCCCATGAAAGGGAGCTTACGAGTGAAAGCACCGGGCTCTAAGGTTTAAAGGTCATGCATACCACCTCTACGAGGCACTGTCGGGCGAAAGAAATTGGGCAAAAAATCAAAACCACCTCGGAAATTTCCCGGTGGTCCGCCACAACCCGCTTCCACCTTCCCAACTCACCCCGTCTTCATCTGTAGGCCAAAAGCAAAGGCCGAGCACGTCTCACGCGCTTCGTACTACCCCACCAGGGCTCGAACCTGGGACCTCGGAGTATGTTGAAGATAACAGCTCCACGCGCTAACCAACTGAGCCATAGGGTAGACGATGTTGGTGTTTCCAGAGTGCCAGGACGTTCGCCTGGTCTGGAGAAGCTCGTTTGCGTGGTTTAAGCCCCCCAGGAGGTCATGTACGGGGACGCAGCGTTCCAGGCAATCTTATCTGGGTTGTGGAGAAGAACAGAGGCGCCAGTTGGCCCAGCTGGGGAACAACTGTTGCGATTTCAAGTCTCGGAAGGGGCCAAGTCAACATTTCACCGGCTTCTCCCACACCCATGGCAAGGATCCTTCTCCAGCATTCTTCAAGCCTTCTCCTCGGTCCAATAGCTCTCCTCGGTACCTCTGAGACGCTCTACATCGTCTCTTCGCTAGTATATCGGTTAGTATAACCGCCTCTCAATAGGGAGTCTTCCTAATAGGAATAGATCGCGGTAGAGCAGGGTTCAACTCCCTGGCGGAGAAGATGGACGTCCCTAGGATGTTCCCTTTTGCTTTTGGATGCTGTGGATGAGGTTTGGGGATGCTAGGGGACGTGGAGAGAGGTTGACGATGGTGGTTGGCGAGGTCGGGCATTTCTGGAGGAGACGGGGAGGAGATTGGCGCTACATCCGAAAGTACGCTGTCGACGGTCGCTGCTGTCCGACAGCTGCCACGCATGTAGCACACATGATACGGTATCCTGCTTCCTGCCAGTTAGGGATCCCCCAGGAGTATGGCCACATCTTGAAAGAGTGTGTCGAGACGCGGAGAATGAGCGATGAGCAGTTTTGTGGCGCCATCACACCACGTTTTCTCCACCGCTCACTATCGCTGTACAGCGGTGAGTCTGCCCCTCGCCTTATCTGGCATCAGAAACGGAGACTCCTGCGGAGACAGCTCAGCTGTCACACCCCTCGTGGCGACGTGAATCCTGGGGCACTCTCATCGCTTCAGAGCGGCTCCGTAACAGATAGAGCGCCGCACAGGACGCATTCGCAACAGCTGCTGCTGTTCCTTCAGCCCCCTTGTTCGTTTCACAGGCCACCCAGAAAGCGGATGCCAGAGAACATGCCAATCCATAGCCACAACATCGTTACTGTACTGTACGTAGAGACCCTTCAATCGTTCCTCCTCCTCTAAAGCTTGGCCTTGACATCGGCAGCGGCGTCGCGCTCCGCCTGGGCCTTGGCCCTCAGGTCCTTGCGCAGGATCTTGCCGCTGGGCGACTTGGGAATGATGTCGATGGCATCGACGCCGCCGCGCAGGCGCTTGTGGGGAGCCACACGCTCGGCGACCCATGCCGCGACCTCCTTTTCAAAGGCGGCCTTTTCGTCTGCGGCAGAAAACACGCCGGGGGCAGCCACGACGTACGCGCGCGGCAGCTCGGTCGCCTGGTCCTTGTCGTACACGCCAATCACGCCGACATCCTGCACCTGCGGGTGCGTGAGGAGGAGGGCCTCGAGCTCGGCAGGCGGCACCTGGAAGCCCTTGTACTTGATGAGCTCCTTGACGCGGTCGACGACAGCCCACCAGCCGTCGGCAGGGTCGCAGACGAGGACGTCGCCAGTCATGAACCAGCGTCCCTTCGGGTCCTGGGCAAACGTCTTGTCCGTGGCCTCGACGTTGTCGTGGTAGCCCTTCATGACACTGGGGCCGCGGACCCACAGCTCACCGCGCTCTCCTGGCTCGGCGTCCTCGCCGTCCTCCTTGACGAGACGCGCGTCGTAGCCGGGGATAAGCTTGCCGACCCAGCCCTTGCGCTGGCCGCCGGACAGGTGCGACACGGGCGACGTCTCGGTCAAGCCGTAGCCCTGCGAGAGGTTGATATGCGGCAGACGCTTGTTGAACTTGGTGATGACCTCCTCCGACAGTGGCGCGGCGCCCGACATGAGGGTGTTGAGCGACGAGAGGTCGTACTTGTCCACGTTCTTCGAGTGGAGGAGGACGATGATGATGGGTGGGACGATGCACGAGAAGGTGATCTTGTACTGAGGAGAGTTAGTGACAAACTCCAGCCAGCTTTCAACTCACCTTCTCCACGGTGGACAGGAAGGCAGTCTCCTCAAATCGCGGCAGCACAACCACCGGCACGGCAATGGTGAGAGGCAGCAGGAGGAGAATGGTGAGGCCGAAGATGTGGGAAAAGGGCAGAATGCCGAGGACGCGGTCCCTGCCGTGCTCGATCATGTCGAAAGCGACATTGACAGCCTGGAGCTGGTTGACGAGGTTGTGGTGGGTCGTCATGACACCCTTGGGCAGACCGGTCGTGCCGGACGAGTAGCACAGCCATGCCGTGTCGTGCGAGTGGCTGCCGTTGAACGAGGCCGGGGTCGCACGTGTAGGGTGGATGAGGTCGTGGATGATACGGTAGCGGATGGGCGACACGGGACGTTCCTTGGCAAGCAGCACGACGCGCGAGTCTGGGAACGCGCGCTTAATAAGAGGACGTGCCTGCTCGAACACTGGAACAAGCTCGGGCTGCACAAAGAGGAGCGACGCGCCAGAGTTGTTGATCTGATGGGCCAGCTCGCTGGGAGCGCTGGAAGAGGTTAGCAACAGGTCGGATTGACTAAACTCACTAGGCGGCGTTGGCTGGCGACACGGTCAGGCCAGCGGCCATGGCTCCGTACGCGGCGCGAACCCACTCGAGGCTGTTGAGGCCCCAGATACAGACGGTGTCGCCCTTCTTCAGGCCAAGCTTCTGAAGACCAGTGGCGAGACGCAGGGACCCGTCGGCCAGGCCGGCGCGTGTGATGACACGGCCGTCGAGACCGTCGATGAACGCCGGCAGCGCGGGATCGTAGTGCGGCAGCGGCGAGCCCGAGGGCTTGGCGGGGAGCAGGTACTCGTAGAGCCCCATCTCGACGAGAGGGGGCTCGGGCCATTGCGAGCGGTAGATGGTCTGCTTGGGTGCCATGGGTGTGAGTGTGTGGATGATGTGTGGAGAGAATGGAGAAAGACGACGATGACATGCCCCGTGCGGGTCGGTCATTTGAGCAAAACGCGGACGGGCGGTGTGTTTGCCGGCTATGCGCTCTTGCCGACGGTCCGCAATGCAGCGAGCCTGACTGGCAAGGCCGGCCGGAACTGTTGCTCGCTTGCAACACACCCTGTGCCAGGCAACACCGAGGGTGCATGCATGTGCATGCGGGGGGGCGGCCTCGGACACGGTCATGGCTTGCTTGAGATAACGGACAGGCGGCCACGGGCCACGTCGCCTGGTTTCCGATGTTCAACCGGACGCGGCGACGGGCGGTGGTCGCCGCCGTGTGGGCAGTGGTATGAAACCGGGGGGGCCGGAACGATCGATGGTTCACCCAACTTTTTTTGGTCTCTGCTTGTTGCTGCCAGGCATGCCGTGCAATGTGTGAAAACAGGTGAGACGTCACCTGCAATCGACACTGTCGCTGCTCGTCTACCACAACAATGTACTGGTTGTTGGAGCCGATCGGGTACGCAAATGACAGGCAGTCCTAGTCCGCCCTGTGCGCCAAGGGGCACCAACGGGGACGCCAACCGGGCCCCGAAAGCCACCTCCTGTGGCCTGTGGGGCACACGTAGAGCGGAGTTCGTGTGTCCTGCCCACTGCGGAGTCACAGGGACGGACACCGACCAAAGACCTGTGCGCGAAAGGGCAGACGGTCGAACGGCGGCCGTGGGCAACAGGCAGGGTGTTTGGAACGCCGATGCCGTCCGGGGTCCACGGCCGGTCGGAAGCAAGTTGAAAGACCCTTCTTTGAGCAAGACTGGCCTCAATTAGGTCTCCTCGCATGCGATACGTCTACAGAGGCCGTGAAAGAGTAAGGGCTTCTGCTAATCTATTAAGCGTCTACGGACGGGATACGGTCGTGTAATGCTGTGGCGTCGCGATCATGGCCAACAGCACAGCCTGGAACCGTTCGGCAAAAGTACCGTGAGGGTGTCGGTTGGTCCTCTCCAGTGATGCAATGTACGTCTTGGGCACCATGCACCATTGCTTGAACGACCAGGTGGATGGGCTGAAGATGTCGCCGCCCAGCAGTGGCATGTTGACCTCGTGCTCGCCGACGTGCTCTGACGACCACTCGCCGCACTTGCTCAGGTAGCTCGTGGAGCCAGAGCCGGACCCCTTGCGGTCCTTTGACTCGCCCATACCCACGATCTGCACCGCCGCCGCATGGTTGCCGGCGATGGCGGCGACGACAAACATCTCAAAGACCAGACGCGGGTTCGAGGTCCCGTGTAAGCGGCATTGCTGCAGAGCGTAAAGAACGAGCGTCTCGAGAGCCTTGGCACAGTCGTACTTGTGCAAAAACAAGGCCAGGTTGCACAGAGTCGGTATTTCGTCGAAAATAGGCTGCTGGGAGACGTCCGTTGCTGGGTTGAGGACCCCAGTGGAGATGAGATCGAGATAGAGCTCGATGACCGTGGCGCACTCCGAGTCGGTGAATTGGATGTGGGTCTCGCCATTCTCGACCTTGGCCCGCAACACGGATCTGGTATTGTCAGCCAGTGTGAGCGAACAGACCATGCTTACGATGAGGCAGTAACAAGGTGCGGTGGGATACGAAAGACGACACTGTCGGAGGACACGAGTGTGAGGTCGCCGCGAACCCATGTTGAATTCTTCTGAGGTTCGTCTGGGAAGGTTGGCTCCTTCCATTTCGACCTTCGGCCTGGAAGGTGGTCAGTCAGGGGTACCAATGGGCCAAATGACGCACCTTGTGCGTGCTCGACTAGCACTTTGAACTCTTCCCACAGGTCACGACGCTTCATCTTCTCGGCTTGGGCGCTGAGCGGCACGCCAATGAACGAGTTGATGAAGCCGTACGTGAGCGGCCTTTTGTCGTCTTTGCCCCGGTTCAAGTTTTCAATGGCGCGCGCAAGGGCCCACGGGTATTCCAACGGCACGTTCTCGACGTTTCTCAATATCAAGAAGGGGTCGATACCGGCAACTGAGCCTTGCTGGAAGTGATAGTGTTGCAGGACTCCGACACAAGTGCCCAAGTCGTCGACGCTCGTGGCAATTTCCATCGCCCGTTGACAGGACAGGTCCCCTCGGACGAGGCACTCTCGGAGGGAGAAGAGCGTGCACCGGGTCGCTAGGTGGCACTCGTACTTTTTGCAAAAGTTGAGGAGGTGAACCACGTGGAGGAACCCGTTCTCGGGAGGCAACTTTCCGTCATTGATGAGGCCCAGGAACGCTCGGAGGACAGTCGCAGTTTCAATCTCGTCGTCGACAAACGTTATCGTCCGTTCCTCGTTGCACATTGCGGCGGCATCGCGAAAGACGGAACTGTAAACGGGTCAGCCTTCATGGTCGCAAGGAAACAGTAGATCTCACCTGCAACCAAGGAGCGAGTACGAGTGTGTCTTGAAAACGACGTTATCGGCCGAGATTAAGGTAAAGTCGCCGTCTGTGAAAGTTGGGTCGTCTACTCGCTCCGGGGCGGCGGCGGCACGGGTTGGTGTCAAGTCCAGTTCCACGGGCGGGCCGTTGGGCACGTATAGCAGCATGGCGCATGAACGATGACAATGTCAGGAACTGCATGGCCCATATATGCATAGCGCGTCGAGCTGTGCGTGCATGCGCGTCGCGCGCGCGTTTTGTTGGGTTCCACGTCGGTTGACCGGCCTTCCACGGCCTCCACGTGAAAAACGCCACGTCTCCACTGACCCTACCACGTCCTCACTGACGTGTTTCCGACGCGCAGGTACCCCGGGCCCTAAGTGCAGTGCACCTGGCAGTGTACCTGAGCTGTGGGGCATGCAGAAGTCCTCGATGCGTCGGCTTCTTGAGGATTGAGCAAGGGTCGCGCTAGGCCAAAAGGAGGGCAGAGGAAAGACCCCGCAAACGGTGTTGACAACCGAGAAATCGGCCTCCACCACGAAATATGCCAACTCTGGTCGATTGTTGGGATTGCATGGCTTCGTCCTTGCTGCGCATATGCACTGGAACATGTCGCGGCCGATGAGCGACATGAAGGCGATCAAGTGTCGATGGCACGAGAACGGCTACCGACACTAGCTCAGAGCGGGTGAGATACTTGCACGAGCCTGGAGGTCATTTGTCCATCCTTCTTGCCCGTTCGAGGTGCACATCCAAGGGGCCTGCCCTTTCCAACCATGCGATGAACGCGTTCTCTGGATCAAGACTGTCGTAGGCTAGCTCCAGGGCTCGGATGTAATCGACTGGTATGACGTTTCAGTACATGAATGACCAACTTCCTGGGTGGAAAATGTCCCCGTCGGATAACGGCGCTGTCATCTCATTGCAGAGGTCGAACGTGAAACTCCACATCGCTCGCGGTGCTAGGAATGCTTGGAGGACTGCAGATCGGTCGTCCGCAATGGCAGCTACCATGAATGCGTTGAATACAAGCCGCGCTTGCAGCTTGTCCGGATCGCCGTGGTTTATGTGGTCCAGTTTGCGTACGAGTTGCCGTCGCTCCAGCTGTCGAAGAGTCGCAAAAAGTAAAGCCTGCAGTGCGTGTTCGCAACCGTATGTGCGTAGGAAAACGGCTAGTTGGCAGAATACCGGCAACTGCCCGTATGGATCAGGCAGTGTTGAGTCCTCGAAGTCGCCGTCAACTTCGACACGGCCGTCCACAATAAGATCGAGGTACTGGCGAACCACGTCTGCGGATTCGCAATGGATGTTCGTGAAGTGGATGAACTTATCGTCAGAGTTTTTCAGCCTGTTTCGCAATACCGAGCTGATGTGAGCGAAGAGCCATGTGACAAAATACACTTACGACGACGCCATGATGTGGTAGCAAGGGACGATGAACGTGACGCCGTCTGCAGACCGGATCAACAGGTCGCCTTCATCCCAGCGACTGTCAACTACCGAACTTGGTAGAATACCGTCTCTTTGGTACGTCTCAAGACGGGCATGCCAGTCCCGTGAAAACTCTGTTGTGGTGAATGAGCAATTATCCGCTGTCTGATGACTTACTCCTGGCGTCCAATACTAGGCGCTTGAATGCTGCACACAACCCGAGGGAGCTACCGTCTTCTCCTGAATATTTGACATTATGTCCGGCTCGGGCGAGAGCGAAGGAATACTCCAATGGGCAGTCCTTAAAACGTAGGAAGCTTCTTGCTGCCTCAGCGTTGTTAGGGTTCCTGTCGCAACAGCACTTGAGAGACACAACACAAGTGTTCACATCGTCGGCAAGGGCGCCGATCTTCATGGCCCGGCTGTACGACAGCTCCTCCAAGATGACGAGCTCGCGAATGGACAGCAGTGCCGATCGCTTGGCGACGACACAGTCGTACTTTTTGCAGAAAGACAGCAGTTCGGCGATGTGCGGTAGTCCTGCAGGGAGGGTCGGTAACTGGCCATTGGTGATGAGGGCAAGGAAGATGCGGAGTACCTCAGCCGCGATCAGCCGTCTCAATCGTCAGATCCGTGAAGGTGATCTTGGGCTCTTGAGCTCCCAGCTCGGCTGCGTCTCTGAAGACAGAGCTTTGCATGTCAGTTCCTGTACGGTCCGGCTGAACCTACCTCGCGCCAAAGAGGACATAGGAGTTGACTTTGAAAATGACGTCGTCCGACGATTGCAGGACAAAGTCACCAATGTTCCACTCTTCGTCCTGCACTGGTGGTGTATCGGACACCTGTTCCGCGTCCATGCTGGAAGTGTATGTCTTAGGACGTCGGGCCGGCACCTGTAGAGACTTTATGGGTGGTAGTTGAATCGAAACCAACCAGGCGCGTCTCATTGCGCTCGACCTGTGGCCTATGGATCATGACGTGACCTCAGCGTCGGCCCATGCCGACGATCACGTGACCTGGACCGAGGTCGTACGTCGAGGATGGTGGGTCGTGACCTGTCCCGCCAACGGATGCGCAGCCAGTACGCAGCGGCGACGTTGACACTGTTGGGAACGGTAGAGAGCGATACAGACAGTACTCTTACATCACCAGTTCAAGTATGCTACAACACAAGCCCTACCTCTGCCTCTCACACCAGGATGATCTTCGCGCCAGCCGCCTCCGCAATTTCAGACCCAAAGATCTCGCACGGCGTATACGCGCCAGGTCTTGCCTTGGTCCCTCGAGCGAGCCGGAGCGCGACCTCTGAACAGACCGCAGAGGTAAAGTCGCTCGCGTCACCAGCTTGGAGCCAGGCCTCTTGCTCGGTCCCATCGTCAAACGTGACGACCGCATGGCCCCACGTGTGTTTGCGGGGCATTGGCGCGGCTGGCGCCTGGACGCTGGCGAGATAACGTTGCGCGTACCGCTTCACCGGCCCAAGGAGCATGATGGTACTGACGACGGGGATTGCCAGTCGGGCAATGAGACCAGCAGGACCGTAGCTCGAGTTGGCGGTAACGGACACGTCTGGGACGCCGCTGCATCGCTGTGCAGCAATGAGGTCGCCCGCTGGGACGGCGCCACACGTAACCTTGTCGCCGTCGGGTGTGGTGAGCTCGACGTACGTGCCCATGGGTGCCGAGACCAGCTTGCCGTCGATGACTTGCTTGCCGCCACCTGCCATTCCGTCGATGATACTGTGAGCGAGCGCATCGCCGACGGTGCCCTCCGCTTTTGTCGCCATTGCCGGAAGACCGTCGACATGGATGTGGCGGGCCTTGCGGCTGCTCCCTTCGCACAGCCTGGCGACTGCACCTTGGGTACCGACCACGCCATATCCCGAGCCGGGGACCACGGTAGCTCCTCCCGCGATGGCCTCGTCGTGCAGTCCCAACAGAAGCGGTACCGACGCAAGATCGGCGGCTAGATCGGTATAGTGCGTGCCGGACGACACAGCCGCACGCGCAATGGCAACACCCGCATTGGCATAGTCGCCGAGCATGTTGACGACGACGGCGGGCTTCTTGTCCTTGATGAGCTGGATGATCGCGTCTGGTCCAGCGGCGACCTCGGCACGCGAGCCAGGGAGGGTGGTTGCCAACGTGTCCAGTCGCTCCTGGTTTCGTCCCACAATAACGGTCGTGACGTCCTTGTTCTTGACGAGAATGGACGCAATGTCACTGCCGGAGCGCCCGGTCGCGCCGAGCACCCAGATCTCTGGAAGCGAGGTCATTGTGCAAAGTGGTTGCGCGACGGAGTGTGTGTGTGTGAATGTGGAACGCACAAGAGAGGATGTAAGGAAATGTGCCAGGTTGGCCACCTCACTGACAATAACAAATGACGTCATCGAGGCCGTCGGTCTCGATATCTTCGGTCTCGGCCTGCAAGTCGCTCGGCCTTCGTGAAGGCCGCAGGAAGCAGTACGGCCGTTGTTATGGCATGGAGACCGCCGGCAACAGGGAGTGCGGCGTCGGTGCCAGTGATGCACGAAAGGAACAGTGGAGGCTCCGTATGGCGTGGAGGACAGTCTTGATTCTGCCGGACGGGCAGCAGGTTTGTGGCGGATACCGCAATAGCGCAACAGCTTCCAGTTGATCACAGTGCAACTGCGTCTGCAGCGACCTGATCACAGCTCATTGAAACAACCGGTACTTAGTCACAACACGGCAATATGTAGATACAAGTGGGCCACGCAACTCGCGAGAATGGTGGTGACCGTGGCTCAATATGGGAACAAAGGCATGACCGCTGTCTCTGAGCGGCTCGAACAAGACCACTACCCCATCTGAACATCCTCAACAGGGGCAGATGGCTGGGAGGGACGGCCGTCCGCGTCACCGTCATGGTTTGAAGTGATCTCGCTGTCTGAATCCTCCTCGCTAAGGCTGTCGTTTTCGGACGAATTCGACGGGTCATATTCGTCGTCACTGGCATCGGAAAACTCGGCCTCTCCAGTTGTGAACACCACGTCGTTTGCGTCGGCTATCCGTTAGCAACAGTCACTCGCACAGCTTGATAATGCTCACTCCGGGGAACAGTGAGGAGGTATTCAATCTTCTGGCCCCAACTGGCTTGGACGCCGTCGGCATGCGGCTTCCAAGACAGCTCAAGGGCCCAGATGTACTTCAGAGGAATGTCGCGCCAGTACTTGAATGACCATTTCGTAGGCTTGAGAATGTCGGCGCCGTTCTCTGGACAGTCTGCTTCGTCCCCAGGCTCGTTTTTAAAGGCCCATTGGCGGGTGCGGTATGGTCCACGCCTACCTCCGATCGCGCGGCCGGCAGCACGATGGTCATCGGCGATAGCACAGATCATGAATGCGTGAAATGCGACGGCCTGATCCAGTTGAGCTTGCCGGAGGACGTAGGAGACCACGACGTTGAGTAGGGCGGTACATTCGTAGGTGCGAAGGAATACGACGAGCTTGCCGACATGAGGTAGGTCGGCCAATCCCAGGAACTGAGGAGGCACCACCTCGAGGCGACCCGTCGTTACGAGGGCCAGGAACATGTGGATGACAGGCGATGAAAAGTCTGTGCTGGTGAAGTGGATGCGCTTCTCGCCGTTCGTAATCATGCGTCGAAGGACAGATCTAAATGTTAGCAGTGGCAGAAGGGAAGATACTCACGACGCCGACATGATGTGGTACGACTCGATGCGGAAGAGGACGTTGTCCGCAGATTCAAGCTCAAGGTCCCCGTCCCCATCCCACCGTGGGTCGTAGGTAGGCTCAGGTGGGCCACACGGGTACTGATCCCACTCGAGCTGGCGGGCTGGCGTCAGCTGTGTTTAGACGTAGGACCCACTCTTGCAAAGGCTCAAGAGACGTTTGAACTCCTTCCATAAATCCGCAGGGGTGAGCACAGGGGTCGTCGCAGTTGCGGGCGTCGCAGCTGCGGCTGCCGGTATGCCGTTGACCGGTGTGGTCGTAGCCTTGAGTGGTGTTCCGGTGGCTTTGTCTTTGGCAGGCTTTGGCGTCGTGCGGTCCTGGGCTCGTGCAAAGGCCCATAGGTATTCGACAGGCCACACGCTGCGCTTGGGTCCAAGCAGGCTAACGAGGTTCGGGAGCTTGCCGCCACGTTCGCAGATGCTTTTGAGGACGCTCACGACCGTGTCCATGTCGTCTGCACCGGCTCCAATGTCGAGGGCGCGCAGGGACGCGGCCTGGTCGTAAACGACCAATTCGCGGACAGAAAACAACACACACCGAGCGGCGACTGTGCACTCGTACTTTTTGCAGAACGAGAGGAGCTCGGGGATGTGAGGCAGATCAAAGGCGACGGGTGGAAGCTGTCCGACCGTGATGACATCGAGGAAGAGGGATATGACTGACGAGGACTCAATGTCCCAGTCTGTGAATGTGACGGAGCGTTCGATAGTCGGGCAGAGCTCGGCTGGGGCACGAAACACGGGGCTGTGTAGTGTCAGGTATAGCATGCCTTGCACATCGTGGCGGAGTGCCCACGACGGCGGCATTGGAACGCACCTTGCACCGAACAGCAGGTACGAGTTGGTTTTGAAGAGGTGGCCGTCGGCACTGATCAGGGTAAAATCGCCCACGTTGAACTTTGCGTCTGGGACGGGGGTTGTCTCGCCTGCCTGAAGAGCGTCGGCGGATTGTATGATCTCCATGTCAGTGTCGCTGTTTTGCGGGCTGGGGACCGACATGGTGCCGACCCAGACGTGAGAATGAGTGTACAGAGGGACTGTTTCTCTAGCTCAACCATGACGACAACAAACACATGAACGCCATCAACGCATCTAATCGCTCACGTGACGCAATGCTAAGGCCACGTGATATATATGACGTGTGGTATTAACCCCCATACCAAATAACCTTACGTAAGTTCAATGCCCGCGGGTCATTGTAACCGAGTGTGTATTTCCGTGTCGTCGTACGTACTTCCCGGATCCCGGTACTTCCCCTCATGCCCCCACATGGCCACATGCACACGACCGGCACGACCGTGGATTCCTGATGTCTGTGGCCCTGTGGTGGATCTCTGGATCTCTGGATCTCTGGCCGACGGGGACACTTTCCGGGCAACCTACACCTCTCTGCAAGAGCAACATCACCCACGGCCATGCAACCTGCACAGTGCACTGACAATCACTGGACTTGACTACCGACCGCCGGCCGACTCGTCACTTGCCTCCACTTTCTCTCATGTCACTCACTTTACGTTAATGTACCTCGACCAAGTGCTATAAAGACGTCTCTGTGAAGCTGCTGGACTGATTCCATCAACCACAACTCCAACTGCTACTGAACTGCCATCACTTACCACCTCAACCAACGCCACTGCCTTCACCCCAGCACCACCTTCCATCAAACATGTCCACTGCCTCTGCTCCCGAGACCTTTGACTCCTGGGTCGGCCACGACGTCACCGACGTCGTCAAGGGCGAGCTCAAGTTTGAGCCTGTCCCCGTAAAGCCATGGGACGAGGACGACATTGACGTCAAGGTCACCCACTGCGGCCTCTGTGGCTCCGACTTTTCCATGCTCGCCGGCCACTTCTTCCCTCTCCTCCCCCAGCAGGTCTGCGGCCACGAAATTGTCGGCGAGGTTACACGCATCGGCTCCCAAGTCAAGGACGTCAAGGTCGGCGACAGGGTCGGTATCGGAGCCCAGTGCGACGGCTGCCTTGAATGCGAGTGGTGCGTCAAGGGCGAGGAGCAGTTCTGCCCTCAGATGACCTTCACCCTCGGTGCTCCTTACCCGCGCGGCAACGCCAAGGGCACCTTTTCCCACGGCGGCTTTGCCAAGTATTGGCGCGGTCCAGCTCGCTTTGCCATCCCCATTCCTGCTTCGCTGGACTCTGCGGAGGCTGCGCCGTTGCTGTGTGCCGGTGCCACTGTCTATTCGCCCCTGAAGTACTATGGTGCCGGCCCAGGCAAGAACATTGGTGTCGTCGGCATCGGTGGGCTGGGGCACGTTGCAGTGATGCTAGCCAAGGCGATGGGCGCGTCGGTGACTGTCCTCAGCCGTGGCGAAGCTAAGCGTGACGAGGCCAAGCAGCTCGGCGCCGACGACTACATCCCGACTACAAAGGACGCCGCGGCCGACGTCAAGGGCCGCGAGCGCTCTCTGGACTTCATTATCTGCACCATAAGTGTGTATCAAATTGGCCTAGAAAACTGGAGCTGACAACCAGACCCCGAGTCCCTTCCCGCCAGCGACTACATGACCATGCTCAAGCCCCGTGGCACCTTTGTCCTCCTTGGCATCGTTCCCAAGCCCCTCGAGCTCAGCACCATGGGCATGGTCGTGGGCGTTTCTGGTATCGCTGGCTCGCAGATCGGTTCTCCAGCCGAGCTCAAGGAGCTCATGGAGTTTGCTGCCAAGCACAAGATCAGGCCCTGGGTCCAGAAATGCTCGATGGACAACATCAACCAGGCCATGGCCGACTACCAGGCCGGCAAGCCCAAGTACCGCATCGTTCTTGTCAACACCGACAACGGCGGCACGTTGTAGTAATTGGCGCCTTATCCTTTCTATCATGCAACCTTGCCAAATTTGACCAGGGAATGAGTACAACGAGTCCAATGCATGAATAGTGCACTGTGTAAGACAGAAGTGGGTTTCGCAGCAAATGCGACGTGTAGTGTAATAATGGGGGATCGGTTAAGAAACGCACAACGCACGGTGCGTGGAACGCACCTCACACGGTGGGTGGCTTGCGCGAGGAAAACCCACTAGGCCGGTGCTGAACACACCGGACGGTTTCTCTATTGGTTTCGAGAAACACACTAGGCCGGTGCTGAACACACCGGAAGGCTTCTTTATTGGTTTCGGCGAGGGTTGAGAAACACACTAGGCCATGCTGAGCACACCGGAAGGCTTCTCTATTGGTTTCGGCGAGAAACACACTAGGCCGGTGCTGAACACACCGCACAGTTCTGTATTGGTTTCGCGACAATGAAGAAACCAACATGACCGAGCTCGTCCAACATCGGCCAGCTCTCTACAGTTCCCTGGCTCCCTAGCGGGTTTTGGTTTTGGCGAGACGCGAGAAACCACCTGTACGCATTGCAGCTAGCATTTGCTGGTGTCTTGTCTGTACAGTGCGTACGGGTCTGTTTTCGGCACTGTGAGAAACCAAATGGTGCACGCCGCGCGCACAATTCGCACCACAAAGTACCACGACTGCTCAACGGATCATACTGTCCGCCTCTTGGCTTTTTGGGTCTGCTGTGCCCGAGCACGGAGACGCGGGTAGATGTGGAGCACGATTGACGATCTACAGGTGCGAAGCCCCGCCCCCGCCTGTGTTGCTTCCTGCCTTGCCGCTCACGCCATCGACGCCGTGGCTTCTCAGCGCTGCAGTGGTGTGAGGCAATTCGGAGCGGCGCCCAACAGTCCGTCGATCCGTCGAGTCGAGGCGGGAGCGTCTTTCCATATCTCGGACCAAAAAAACCACTAGCCACGATCCCCAATGCGAACTGGGTGCGGGCTTCAACCTCCAATGAGTGTGCGTTGCCAGTGTACCCAGTGTCAGGGAGGTGCAGCACTAGCGCACTGACGGGGAGCGGGCCTGGCGCGCTTAGAGACCCTCGGAGCTGCGGAGCAGTCGATGATTTCGAAGAGGAAACAGCTCCACCGGACCGACGCCGTGCGCGCAGAAGAGTGGTGCGCCTATACGCGGCGTTCCGCTTTTGCCGCCCAGCGGTCATCTGGGCCTGGGTCCGCTCCGGTGGCCCCACCCGCTATAAAGGATCCATGGCACCACCTCTTTTTCAGCTCCCACACCCACTCCACAAACCCCAACCCCCCCCCTTCATCCCACCCCCCACCGACCCCCAGGTCAGTCATGAACAAGACAAGCGAGCGGCGAGGAGCCCACCCTCTACTCGCCGTCTCGGCCGCCCAGCAAACATGATCCGCACATCACACAACACCCCACTTTAACAATCAAGAAGCGTGGACTAGGCTCCGCCTTCGAGATGCAACACGGGTGCCAGGCTTGCATCAATGACCTCCGGGCCGTCTCTCGTCGCCACACCTGTCACGGGCGTGGAGCGATGCAGATGGCCTTGGTTTTAAAAATTGGTCATGCAGCCTGTGCTGAGATCACACCGTCAGCAGCGGAACCAGGATAATGCCTGCGTCGCTAGTTGCCTCTCCCCTCATCCCCGCTCACATGCCCAGCAGGAAGCCATGCAAGACTGGCACACGATGTGAGTTGTTATTTGTGTTGATGCTTTGGATCTCGCCCGTGGTAGTTGGACGACCCGGGTGTGCTCACTGCGCGTCTTGGTTGCCGACAGTTTGACAGGCAATACTGACCCAGCGCAGTCCGAATGTTCGAGACACGCTCTCAAGGTTCCAAGATGGGGGCCGTGTACGCCTCAACTTGTAAGTTGTTTCCTCTTGCCTGGCGAGCAACAACTAACGGGACAGCTTCCTGAGCATCATCTTCGTTGGAATGATCCTCAACGGATGTACGTTTTGCCACTCACGCGACCCACGGAGCTCCACTCACCAACAGACGACGGCACCCTTATCTCGGGTCTCCAGGCCTTCCAGTCGTGGAACGATGACCTCGGTCTCACCGACAACCCCAACTCGGCGGCACTGCTTGGTCTGCTCAACGCAGCGGGTCCTCTTTCCGGTTTTGTCATCGGCCCCATCATCCAATGGATTGACGACACTTTCGGCCGTCGCTGGGGTATCCGCTTTTACGGCTACACCATTCTCACCGGTACCGTCATCTCGGTTGTCGCCGGTGTCAACTCGGCCAAGGGCAACAGTGGCTACACCCTCTTTGTCATCGGTCGCTTCATTATCGGCTTCGGACAGGCGTCGTTCCTCATGACCTCGCTTGTCGTCGTCCAAGAGATCACCCACCCGCGCACTCGTGAGACCGTTGCCGGCTCTTGGGACTCGTACTACATCATCGGCATGGTCCTCGCCTCATGGGTCAACTTTGGTACCTCGTTCATGTCGGGTTCGTGGGGCTGGCGTCTGCCTTACCTTCTGCAGGTGCCCATGGCTCTCTACGTCCTCATCGCCGTCCAGTTCATGCCCGAGACCCCTCGTTACCTCATCAGCAAGGGCGAGGACGAAAAGGCCCTCCAGTTTATGGCCACCTACCACGGAAACGGCGATGCCAGCGACCCCCTTGTCGTGTTCGAGTTCCAGGAGATGAAGGATGCCATCGAGGCTGAGCGTATCGCCAAGGCTGAGAAGTGGTCCACCATTCTGCGCTCGCCTTCCAACCGCCACCGTCTCGGTCTCGCGGCGCTCATGTCGTTCCTCACCAACCTCTCGGGTTCGTCCATCATCTTCTACTACTACTCTGTTGTGTTCGACCTCGTCGGCATCACCGACACCACCACCCAGACTGGTATCGCTGCTGGCATGAACGTCTTCCAGTGGATCGCTCAGATTGCCGCCATCTGGACCGGCAAGTACGTCGGTCGCAAAAAGATTATCCTGGCCAACTGGCCCATGCTCTTGCTCGTCCTCGTCGGTCTCACCGTCTCGGGCGCTACGTTTGCCCACTCTGGCGAAACCGACCACAAGTCTGCCGTGGCCACCGTCGCACTTGTCTGGATCTACATGGGCTTTTACAACTTCTGCAACCCCATCCTGTACTCGTACCCGGCCGAGGTGCAGACCTTTTCCATGCGCTCCAAGGGTCTCCTGATCTGGAACTCGGTCACCCAGATCCAGGCCATCTACGTCACCTTTGTCGACTCAATCGCCCTCGACGCCATCGGATACAAGTACTACATCGTCTACATGCCCCTGGTCATCCTCCAGATCTTCCTCGTCAAGTACTTCATGGTCGAGACCAAGGGCTTTACGCTCGAGGAGGTCGCCTTGGCCTTTGAGAACGCTAGCTCGACCAACCTGCCCATGATCCGCGACGCCGAGGCTGCTGGCACCGTCGACACTGCCTCGGTTGGCGGTGACTCGAAGGAGTAAGCGGGTCTGGCCTGGCTGGCTTTTTAAAAAAACAAAACATCGTACCCTGCATTCAACAGCAGCTACATAATCTCTCTGCATCCCTTTCTGATCTCCTGCTTGCTTGGCTGCCGCTACATCCGTGCTGCCGCCGTCGTCCTGCCAAACATGAGCACCACTGATCACTGGTTTCGCCAATTTTGAAACTGTTGCCTACATCTTACCGCCGTTGTCCGTGTTGACGAGCACGTAGCGGTAATTGGGCTTGCCATCGCCAAAGTCGACCATGGCCTTGTTAATGTCGTCCATGTTCCAGCGTTGGACCCAGAGCTTGATGTCCTTTTCAGCGGCGAGCGCGAACAGGTCGGCAATGTCCTCGGGCGAACCGATATTGCTGCCCACGACGCCGCGGCCTCCGATGATGAGCGGGATGGTGGGCACTGCGAGGGGCGTGAGGACGATACCCACGACGACGATGAGGCCCTTGGGCGCGAGGAGGGAGAGGTAGTCTGCGACGGGGAGCACATCTGGGTCTTGGGGGGAAGAGTTAGCATGTGCGTTGTTTCCCAGGTGTGGCAGGACGAACTGATGGTGCAAATGATGAGGTCCAAGCTGTTCTCGTGGCCCTTGAAGTCCTCTTTGAGGTCCTTGCCTGTGGAGATGTACGTCGTGGCACCGAGCGCGAGCGCGTCGGCCTTCTTGGCCTCGCCCCTCGAAATGGCCGTGACCTGCGCGCCCATGGCCTTTGCGATGAGGACAGCGGCATGGCCCAGGCCACCAATGCCAATCACGCCCACGCGCTTGCGGGTCGTGCCCGCACCGTACGTCTTCATGGGACTGTACACCGTCACGCCGGCGCACAGCAGCGGCGCGGCGTTTCCCGGGTCCAGAGACGCAGGGAGCTTGACGGCGTACCGGCTTGCTCCCCGCCACATCTTTGCAAAGCCGCCGTGCGACATGGTGCCCTTTGCCGCACCACGGCCATACTTGAGTCCCAGCGTCCAAGTGATGCCCGCGCAATATTGGTCGCTGTACGTCAGTCGAGGCTTGTTTCAACGCGCTGGCTGTTTGGCTGGCCGAGTCCACCACTTCGTACAGCCAGGCCATCCACAGAAACGAAGACTCACTCTTTGTTCTTGCACAAGTCACACTCGCGACACGCATCACACTGCCAGCCGACGCCCACCATGTCCCCGACCTTGAGGTTGGCCACCTTGGGCCCGACCCTGACCACCTCGCCAACGATCTCATGGCCGCCCACACGGGGCTCGAGCGGCGCATACTCGCCCTTGAGGACCCCGTAGTCGCTTGCGCAGATACCGCAGTACATGATCTTGACTGGAAGGCGGTAAGGTCAGTATGTTCCCAAGGCCCAAGGAATAGAGCTCGCCCCGCGGCTTACCGTCAACGTCATCCTCGTCCCACGCCTTGGGGGTGACCTGCTGGAATTGGAGACCGCCCGTGACGCCCGCGGCGTCCAGTCCGACCCACGATCCGACGGTCTCGTCGCTCATGGTGTTCCTTGGTTCTTGTGTAGTAGGGGAAGTCGGGGGAAGCGTATCGCGGATAAGTGTTGGAGTGAAGTGGTAGAAGGCTGGGGAGACGAACAGGCCAGCGCCGGACCAACCTCTTATTTGAGGTCGTGCAATCCCCCCTCAAGAACTCCAGAATCCACTCCACTTTTAGACTGGGTTTGTTTCAATTGATGATGGCATACCTGGAATCTGGAGGCCTGGAGCGGAACGCAAAGGGAAGTGGGTTAAATGAAGGAGATGCACGCGTGGGCTGCTCTCACCGGCGGACAGACACTCACATGTGCTGCAGCCCGCAGCCGCACAGCTGACTCTGCTGGCACGTGCCAGGCCCCGGCTCGCATGATAAGGAGGAGCGCGGCTCAAACATTAATGCCATCGAACTGCGACTGCTGTGGCGTATCGTCGTCCAGCGATTAGGAGCGGTAATGCTCGGAATTCACGACCCGTTAGTGTGCAGATATCGCATCCGGCTTGTCGCGAGCGTTGCGGGGCACTCGTGCACTCGAGCGATCGAGCTGTGCAGCTAGCACGTGTACATATCCAACGTGTATGTGGTTTACATTTTCCTATACACTGGTCAGCATTGCCGTGCGATCACTGCATGACAACGACGAGGCGGGGCTTGGCACCCTTCTGAGCCCACGCCTGGGAAATGTCCTTGAGGGGGACGGAAGTGGCATCGACATCGAGCTTGAGCCTGGCCGCGACCTTGAAGACCTCGGCGATCGAGTCGAGGAGGGTGGCCTCTGTGACGCTGTTGAGGCCAGAGCCCATGAGTTCGAGCGCCGACGAGCGCAGTAGGGCGGCAGAAATGGGTATCTCAGGAACACCGGCGGCCGTGCCCACATTGACGTAGCGGACGCGGTGGCCATCAGCGAGGTTTCCCGGGATGGACGCGAGGATGGCCTCAGTCGAGGGGCCGTACAGATAGTCGATGATGATGTCGATGCCCTTGCAGCCGTTCTGCTTAAACTCGGCCGCAACAGCCTTCTTGAACTCGGCCTCGCCGTCGGTGAGGTTGAACGCAATCGTGACGTCGGCACCGACGGCCTTGAGCTCCTCGAGCTGCTGGGCGTTACGTGCCGTCGCAATGACCTTGCCGGCGCCGAGCTCCTTGGCCAGTTGGATGGCAAGCTTGCCAGCCGTGCCCGTTGCGCCATTGATGAGCACCGTCTCGCCTTTGGCAATGTGGGCGCGGTGGACCATGGACGCCCACGCCGACATGCCCGGGTTGGCAACTGACGCGGCTGTCACATCGTCGAGATCGTCGGGGATCGAGCGCAGCGATGCCTTGTCGACGAGCGCCTGCTGTCCCAGCGCGCCGTACGCAGCGTCCGGGAACGCAAAGTACACGCGCTCGCCGGAGCCCGCGACGGTTCCCACGCCGTCAAAGCCCGGGACGAAGGGGCACGCGCTCGTCGAGCTGTAGTGTGTGCCGGATGCGCGCATCTTGGTGAGACTGCTGAGGGCCGCGGCGGTCACGTTGACGACGACCTTGGTACCCGTCGCGGTGGGGGCGTCAATGTCGCCGTACACTGGAGGAGCGCCTGCAGACTGGACGATGGCGGCCTTCATGGTGAGAGAATGGACAAGTGTGGGAGTGAGTTGAACGACCTGCCCCATATGGTCGCGCGGTCGTTAGCGCCGGGTGCTCGTTGTCGCTCGCCGCCCCCGATCATCCGCGTCGGGCTCGGCGTCAGCGTTCATACACTCCTTATCTGATATTCCCCTCTGTCGTTTGTGTCCTCCCAGAAACACACCACATGGATGGTGAACACCATGCCAGTACGCATGGTGTGTTTCTCTGCCCCGGTGGTGGTGGTGGAGGTGATAAACACACTATGAAGGTCGACGGCCGCACAGATGGCCGCCTCTATGTGTTTCTTCAGGGCCCTGAGATCAGAACCTAAATCATATTGGAATCGGATTAAAAAAGCGCAGGCTATTGCGATTAATGCCTTGGCGCTGTTTGACTTGTCCTCACTTTATCACTTGTCCACACCCGCAAGCATCATGCACACATGTGCCTTTATATCAGCGAGGATACACACGCTTTGCAAGCGTTTGCGGAAAGGTGCTTCAGACACCATGGCTCAACGCAGTCCCATCTTCTGCTGTTGCAACATCTGCATCGTCCATCTCCATCGACCCTCCACCCACCGTCCACGATAACCGGGCCGCCGGCTATAGAAAATAAAGACTCAACCCCAAGCCACGATGCCGCAGTTGTCCCCACCACCACCATCTGTCTCTGACCAACCACTTCCCCTGTTCTCTTCCACCACCAGGCTCAGGAAGATGTACATCCCCCTCCTATCCACAGTCTTTCCCGAGCCCCGCAACGGCCCGTTTGCGACTGGCTACGAGGTGCTTCGCCTCCGCACCGGCGAACCCTACGCCGCGCCGACCCCACGCCGCAAGGATGGCTCGCCTGTCATGCGCCTGTCCGAGACTGTCGTGGCCGTCTACTACCCCACCAAGCCGACGTGGTGGCGGTTCCGCGGTAACGGCGTCCGCTGGCTGCCAGAGCCCACCGAGGGCATGTTCACGGGCTATCGTATCTTCCTCGGGTGGTTTGTGCCCGTATCCGCATTGCTGTGGCTCGGTGCGTACACGGAACTGCAACCAGTGGAGCTGACCGCCAGTCTGCAAGATCCTCGTCCGGCCCAAGGTGTGTCTCGCGAGCTAGAAACTGCTCGAGCTAGCCGCTGATATCAGATGCCTGTCCACCCCGCGGCGGCGGTCGCCCCGCACAACAAACCATTCCCGCTCGTCGTCTTCTCTCACGGTCTCTCCGGCACGCGCAACACCTACTCGCAAATGTGCCAGCGTCTCGTGTCCGAGGGCTACGTGGTTCTTGCCGTTGAGCACGCCGACGGCTCTGGACCATGCGTCATCCGCGATGGCAAGTCGTGGACGTTTACAAAGCTCGACGAGACTGTGTATGTCCCTTTCGTTGTTCCCTTATTGGAGGCCGGAGACTGACGAATGTGTGCAGCTGGCCTGAAAAGGACGACGGCTCGCCTCCATACGACAGGATAGACCTGCGTGCTTGCCAGCTCGACTTCCGCGTCCGCGAGGTGTACGAGGCGTATGCGGCCTTCTGTCGCCTGATGGCTGGGTCCCAGGCCGACATGGAGATTATCGAGGGCTCACCCGAGGTCGTCGGAGCACTCCGCGGTCGCGTCGACATTGACAACGTCAAACTCATGGGCCACTCGTTTGGCGGCGGCACACTCATGCGCTTGCTCACCACGGTGCCTCCCCACCCGTACACCGCGATGCCCCTTGAAAAGGCCATTGTCCTCGACCCGTGGTACGAGCCCGGCGCCATTGCGCCCACTTTGCCACCCCCCTCGACTCCAGTCCCTCCTACGATGATCATCAACAGCCAGCAGTGGACCGAGCGCGAGGACTTCCCAATGGCCTGCGAAGAGGCCAAGGGTATCTCTGCATCGCTGTGCACCATTATGGGAATGCGTCGTGAGTCTGTTAGCTTGTCCACTTCTGGCTGCATGAGCTGACAATCAGACAATGCCTGTTCCGACTTTGGCCTCCTTACCCTCCCCGGCCGCGCGACCAGCTTCCTCGACCAGATTCACGGCCTCATTACGGGCCACCTTACCAACAGCCCTCATGCCTCGCTCCTCGCTCGGCCAGACGGCGGAGATGTCCAGTTCACGAGGGGCAAGATGCCTCGTGGTAGCTTCGGCGAGATCCGCGTCCACTTCTCCGGCAAGACAGAGAGCCCGGTTGAGGGCGAGGCGGGTGAGACAGGCGAGGCCCATGACGAGTCGACGCCTCTGGTTCATGCCGCCGCGTAGAATCTATGCACATGTAGCAGCGTTGTAAAACAGTCTATCCCATAAATGCAGAGGGTGTCTCGAAGATGAATGCCGACGGACCACTCGGATATAGCGGTAGCCGCGATGACGCGCACACTCGGATCTCTCGGATGTCAAGTCGTCTCACAGCGATCACAGCGCGCTTGGCAACAACACGACTGGCGCACAGCAACGGATATCTTGGCATCAGCCATATCACCTCGACCCCTACACAACTGACACGTTCGAGACGCGACGTGCCGACGTGCTCGCCACCACACGCCGGCTTGGACTGGGTTCTCATGGTCGCAGCGCACGCTTCGCGACATCGCCGCAATGGTGAGTACCGTTCGCCACCCACCCTATAGACCGTGGCTTGGCCTTTCGGGAAAGTCAATCCGACGTTTCTTCACCACCTTTCCTGCGCTCACACACGTTCTCTACAGCGTAACACGTCCCCAAAGGTCACCATGGTCGCGACCACTGCGCTTGCCCTCGCCGTCCTGGGCGCCGTCGCCGTGTCTGCACTACCGTACGGTGGTCAACGTGTCCAGGTGCCCTTTCTCGGGATAAACCCAGGCAAGGACTCTGAAGGAGGCAAGCAGCAACTTGCACCGTCGCGCGACGCGGACATGGCAGCTCTGCTGGACAAGTATGCGCCCGTGTTCAAGCTTGCGTGGGTTACAACTGTTTAAACCGCCTCGCAATCGACTGACAGCTGTGCAGCTCGTCGGAGATCTTCTACCCCAGCTCGGTAAAGTACATGCTGGACCGGTACGCCTTTGTGAGTCACCAGATTACAGTATCCGCTTGGTATGATCTGGTCCTGACACGCTCCACAGGTCGAGCACAAGAACGGCACCACATATCGACCGGTGAGTTTGCTGTCATGGAGGCGCTAACTCGCAACAGCCACGTCACCTCTTCACGCCCTCTGGCCTCGCACATCTGCCGCAGAACGGCACGCGGCAGCTGCTCTCCCTCGACGAAGAGCACAATGCCCAACCGCACGTCCCCTCCAAAGACAGCGCGTTCCTGTACGGTCCAGCGGGGCAAGAAGGCGGCATGAAGCTTGGAGAGGACGGGAGGGGGCGGGTCGAGGAGGAAGTGTATGGCTTTTGGGTGGACCAGGGACGAGGTGTGGTGGTGAGTTCGCAAGCTTCGGACGCCTTGCTGACCTCGCAGGATCTGTGGTACTGGACGTGGGTTAGCGCTTTCCCTCATCGTCTGCTAACCCCTCAGGTTCTACCCGTACAACTTGGGCAAGGAGGTCGGCGCGCTTGGCTGGCTGGGGAACCGTGGGTTTGATGACAGCCTGCGCTTGGCTAACCCACCCAGATGTGGTGGACTGGGAGGTGAGATAAGTCTGGTTGAAATGTATCTGACAACAGCACCTGCGTATCCGAACAGTGAACGGGACAGCCGAGTCTGCCGACTTTGGTAGGTCGCTCGTAAATGCAGTCAGAACTGACCTCGCAGATACACATTCGGGCGGAAAGTTCAGTGCTGGGTGAGGTTCAAGTCGTACGCGCACTTCTAACGTCCCAGAACTTACCGCTGGCAAGAGATTGAGCGCTTCAACGACCGCCCAGTGGCATATATCGCCATGGGAAGCCATGGGATGTGGCCAGTGCCGGGCAAGCACGTCTACGCTCAGGTGGGTCCCCCCCCCCCCCCCCCCCCCCCCCTCGACCGGAAGGCTAAACCCTCAGCTCCTCAACCTCTGGCAACTGTACGACATTACAGACGACAACGGCGCCATCTGGGACACCCACGGCCGCGTTGTGCCCATTCAGTTTTGGAATGGCCCCGACAAGGCTGAAAAGGTGCATCATGAGGGGGAGCTGGGGTGGCTGGAATACTTGGGCAAGTGGGGGAACAAGGGTACCCAGAGTTGTTGGTGGCACCCGTTCGTGGGCATTTGCCAGGTGGGTATTGTATTGCCTGACAGCCCATGTAGCTGACAGAAACCAGATGATGGACGGTCCTCCAGGTCCGAACCGCAGGCTTGGGCGACCGCCGGAGGTAAGCTGAGGATGCCGAAATTTTAGCTGACATGCAGTGCATCCTCGGCAAGACGGCAGACGAGTCGTCAAGGTACGCGTTCTACCTTTCACACAACATCTCCGTCCAGGCAGAGCCATTGAACGTGACCTCGGTGGTAGTGGAGCAGGTGAGTGCTGGCTGGCCATGTATCTTCTCCGCCGACGCCAAGGCTGGAGCCTTGGCTTGGATCCCGAACAGCGACTTCAACGACGGAACGCTGACACAACAGATCTGTGCTCGTCCCTCGGTCTCTTCTGTCGAATGGTCCGACAACCTCACGGAACCCGAGCTGGAGACATGGGCAGCACCCGCTTCGTCCATCCCCTTTACCGGCTCGTCTGCCACCCCGTACAACGTCACCATGGGCGGGTGTGGCGGGAGCAGGAGTGCGGCGAAAGCGTACCGCGTCGCGCTGTATGATGGCGCTGGGGAACGGGTATCAACGAGCGACCTGCGCGTGTTGTGTATTTACGAAGCGGGCGAGGAGGGCAGTGTGTCCCGCAGTGCGGTGGATATCCATGATCTGGACGAGTGGAGGTGGCTGTTGAAGAAGGATGAGGACGACGAGTAATGACATGCACGACCAGCTTCGATAGCACGCGCTGTGAGATGTGTTGGGAAGCTGTATGTTGTATCACCCTAATGCCACACCGTGGTGTCCGTTCGTCTTAGTTTGGGCACTGGGCTCGGGCTCTGCCATATCACTGTACCCGGCGTGTACAGCATCAGCGGATAGAGGGCGAGTACTTCGTTGTGAGTGGTGGGATGTGAGCCAGCGGGCAATGAACCGCCCAATATGGGCACCGACGTTATCAGTGGCAGTGATCAGTAACTGGCGTTCCTCGGCGTACAATGCACAAGCATCTGAATCATGACAACGATGAGGTTGGCTGTCCTTTCTACCCTCCCTTTTTACCTCTATTAGACTTCTACCTGTCTCCTACCCTCCGGCCTCCTCCTTACTTCTTGTACTTTGCCAGCGCCTCCTCGGCATTGGCGATCAGGTCGGTGACCGTGTGGTCGACCGCCTCCTTGGCCTTGGCGGTCGCGTCGACCACCTTGTCCTTTGCGGCCTGGGTAGACTCCTTAATGTGGGCCGAGGCTTGGCTAGTGAGGGCCGCGGCGTCATGCTGGACCGCCTTGGCAGACTCGGTCGCCAGTGCGTACTGCTCCTTGACGGCTGGAGGTTGGTGTCAGTGGTGGGGAGTGACGACAGGGAAGTGGGCAACGAGGATGAAGCCACAGCAGGCAGACCAGCAGCTCCCCAGCTGGGCGAGCACAGGACGAGCGCTGGAGGACGCGTCCATGCAGTCGCGACTTGAACACGATGCACTCCCTCCATAACCCAACACGCAGACCAGCACTCACACTCAGCGGCCTCCTCAATCTTCTCCTCCACGATCTCGGCAACCTCCTGGACACGCTCGGGGACGTGGACGCCCCTGACGCGCAACTCGTACACCAACACAGAGCCGGCGACAACACCCGTGAGGCCCGCGGCGAGGCCCACCATGTTCAGGCCGTTGTTGTTTGCCTTGGCGGCAGGGGGCTTGGGAGCAGCCGGCGCCGGGGTGGGCGCGGCGGTAGCGAAGGCACGCTGGCGCGAGGCGCGGGCGGCGCGGACGAGCGTGGGGGCGGCAGTGCGTGTGCGGGCAAGCATGACGGTGAGCTGGATGAGTGGTGGGACTGGGGTCAGAGAGATTGAGAGAGACAGATGGAGAGAGAGACAGAACAGATGGAAGACGGGCGAGACATGAGGCGGCAGCTGCTCGATGCCCATTGTCCTGTTCGTATCCGGCAACACCGGGACGATCCGGCTACCAAATGACGCCATTGTCGCCGATTTCTAATGCAGGGTGCTGATGTTGTATTCGGGACCAGGCCGATTAGGAAGCTACTTGTAATAAAAAAGGGGGGCAACTTGGGTGGGTGTGAGCAGCTGGGGACCATGCGTGCATATGCATTCTGCAAGATTCACACATCCATATTCTTCTGGAGCCATGACAGTCGACATGAGACCTACAGGTGTTGGCTGATGCAAGCACAAGAGCCCCCAAACTGCTCGCTGCCCGGGATGCCGTCTCCGTCCTTGTTTACATCTCAAACGCTCAGACCATCCATCCACCACTCTCTCTCTCTCATCGTCCATCCACGCGTCCAGCCACCATCCACGTCGCTGCCAGCGCGTAGTGGCGCTCTAGGCGCTTCCCTCTTCAATGCCCACACCACCCCTTCCAGTCCTCCACGCCTTGCTTACAGCGCTGGGCATACCCGTCCTCCCTCCAGCCCTCAACTGTATCCCACCGACACTTCTCCTCCTCATCCTCGAAACCCTCTTAGGCCACCGACTGGCCCTCTCTCCACACCTCCGCAACCCCGCCACTCACGACGATGAGCTTGAGCTCACCAAGTGCGTGCTGGGGGTGCTCGCCGACGACGTGTTGGCGTTGGACCTGGCTGTTGTTGACCCGGGCCGCGTATGCGACGGCTCCGAGGTAGACATTGCTGTTGTCGTCATGGCGCTGGCGGTAGTCGCGCGCCGTCGTGGTGTGCCTCTGCGTCTACCCACTCCCATCGATTCCGATGACGAGGGTGAGGTGGAGAAAAGCATGCTCGATGACGACGAAGCCGCCGGCCTGCACCTCCCACCCCTTACGCCGCTCATGCCCGCTGTCCTTGACAAGTACGTCACGCCGCCCTCGGGGAACACGGCACTGCCTGCTATCGACCTTGTCGCCGCCCACGAGCACCGTCCAGACTCACATCTGGGACAGACGCCATCGGCATCTGCGGTGGCATATGCGTGTGATGGCAGCCGCAATTGGCCGGCTGTGGACGGTGCCCCGCCCCCACACTCGTCTCCTCCCGGCCCCAACGGTTCGGGCACATCCTTGGGCTTGTTGACTGCAGACGAGTATGCGACTCTTGATCCTCTCTCGCCTCCCATTCCCTCTCTTCCATCAACCCCAGTCAACCAAACTGCCCAAGCACCTTTGCCGCAGACTCCGTCCAGCGGGCGCCGCAGGACTGTGCTCCAGCAGCTGATCGACGAGTTTGGCCTAGAACCAGTCTAGGCACTTGCGACCGTACAGTTGGCCGGGACGCGCGGCACATCAGCCATCAAGCATCATCTGCCTCCGATCAACAAACATACGCACGCCGTCAAGGAGCTCGTCATGACGGGGCAGTCGTCGTGGTTAACGCAATGGGCTCGCAAGTTTGTTGCGTCTTCACATCACTCCCCAAGTCTTCCCACCGAAATGGGGGCAGACAGCCCCATGGCGGCGCCTACTCCCACCAGTGGTGGCAGCACATTGCGGTTGGTGAGTCACCGACTGCGGTTTCTGTGGGGATGGCCAAAATGGTGCGCTGACTGTATTTGTTTTCCAGCCCGAGACACTCATCATCGACCTTGCGCCAGGCATTGCCGCGCGGCCCCGTCTCGGCGTCGACGTAGCGGCCTACCTTCCAGGTCTTCAAGTGACGCGCTTGGACCATCTTGGATGCCTGCCCAAACGCGAGCCCAGCTCCACGACGTCGGATGAGTCGGAGGCAACATCGGTGAATTCTCACTGCTTTAACGGGGAGAGCAATTTCGCTCCAACGTCGCCGCCACCCACCCTCACCATGACATCCCTCCTCGGGGATGGCGCCTCGTCAGACTGTTATGCGTCTACCTCGTTGTCGCACGCCCTTGCAGTCAAGGTATGCGTTCCGCAGCTGGTCGAGGAGCACGTCCACTACGGAGAAGACTGCTTGTGTCCGCCGAACAAACAGTTCCCGCCGAGTATCAAGTGGACGATCCAGACTCGCGAGGCCATGGTGCACGAGGCACACATCTATGCCCAGTGCGAGCGTGCGGGCTTGCAAGGCGTCGTTGTACCGCGACATTATGGGCTGTACTCGGGCACAGCCGAGACCGCGAGGGGACAAGTCGAGGTGCTGGTCAGCGTCCTCCAGGACGCAGGACCGAGTCTGGGCGGGGTGGGCACAGACGCGTCGTTCAAGGATCGGTGAGTTGTGACAACCCTCAGCACCAACTGACAACGCAGCCGTGCCATTCGAGACCTGTATACCTCGCTGCATGCAGCCAACATTGTGCACTCCGACCTGCACATGCGCCACATTCATCGCCCGGCATCTGCTGGTGGCGACTTTCCAAGTGGCTTCTGTATCATTGACTTTGACAACTCGTTCTTTGAGCGCGAGAGCGAGGGGACAAAGGAGCGTGATCGGGAACGTGCCCGTGTGGCGGAGATGCTCAAGCTGCCGCTGCCTAGTCCCGTGTCCAAGGGGAAGAACGGGTGGCGGTCGAGCTGATGGTGTAGATTAGAAGGACGGTAGGGTGTGTAATTGTTAACCCAGGATGTAGAGTATTGGTGCTTCACGGCAGGTCTTCGTGGTTGTAGTTTGGCTGATGAGGCAGTGCCTCGTCGCATACAACTGGCTAAGTCACTCCATGCGGTCTACTGCACATGTCGGCGCTCACTGCTGCGACTCGCGACAATGGTGACGACGTTTGATCCCGTTTGCCACCCACGTAGTGTGGCTATAGTGAAATGTCAACAACGACATTCTCATCATCACAAACTGCTTCTTCTTCACACCATCCATCATGTCGACCTCGTCTATCGCACCACCACACCCACAGCTCGACTTATCGGCCATGGCACGACCGAACCCCAACCCCCTCGGCGTTCTGGTAAACGGCTTCGAGGGCCCGAATCAGCAACCTCTGCTTGCCAGCGGCGGCATGTGGCCCGCACCCCACCCGAATGCTCTGCGAGTCATGAACGAGGCCATGAAGCTCGCCCAGGCGCTGATTCTGCACCCCAAGGGCATCAGCCTGGCCTGTGAGGTGCTCTGTTACTCGACGCAACCCAACGAGCTGTACCCGGCCGCCATCAGCCACGCCCTGTCTGCCACGACCGTCCTCGTCCTCGTCGACCACTGGATGAGCCCCACGGTGTTTGGCAAACACCTTCGCCGCATTGAAAACGACGTTGACCGAGCAGACTCTGTCGATAAAAACATCATTGTTGTCAACCCCTGGGTAAGCAGCTGCCCACGATTTGCCTTGCTGACGACGGTGTAGCTGGTGGAAGCCGAACTTGCGGTTAACGACTCTCCGGCCGACTACCACCGTCACCTGTTCATCGTTGCCGACGGCTTGGCCTTGGAGTTGATTCGCCTCCTCCGCCCAAAGGTGCGTTGCTTGGCCCTGCAAAGAGCTAATCTGCCCAGGTCCGCGCCATCTTGCGTCCTCACGGCGTCCAGGTCCCGCCCGAAGCACCTCCGCACATGGACGGCGGCACCGTCGAGGGACAGGCGTTTGAGGACGGACTTATGGGCGGCCGCCTGGAAGGTGTCTGGGCCATTGGCGACGACGACGAGCTTGTAACGGTCGACATTGCGGCCGCCACGGCCTGCGGTTTCGACGTTGGCACGTTTGTGCCCAGCCTCGAGAACGTTTACAAAGACGTCGAGGTGAGACTACAACACCCACTAGTGCTGAACAAATGCAGTCCACCTCGTTTCACTGTTTGGCGATCGCGAAGCCCGACGGTGGCCTGTACCCGGTGTGCGAGGACTGGATCACAGAGGTCGTTTACGGTGCGTGTGGCGCAGTTAGTGGCACCACTGACACTCAAAGAATTCACACAGCACGGCTGTATCGACCCCGTCGTGTTCCCGCCCACGGTTCAGACGACTGATCTCAGCCTCTACGACGTCAAGCGCCTCGGGGTGCGCAATGCGGGGCCTTCATGTGTGAGCCACTCCAGCCCCGCGCGCAGTCCGACCATGTCGCCGTGATTCGCGTCAGTCCGTCTAGCGAGAGTGCATGGCCCTATGTGTGAAAGTAATGAAGAGAGCGCAGACTGTACTGCAATGACTGGTAATGGGTTTTGAAAGGCGCCGTTAAACTGGGTCGTGTTTCTTCATTTGTACATTGCATGTGGACGCTTAAGGCAACGTATTTAGTCGACGCGGCCCTTCTTCTTGTGCCAGTCGCGTCAGCCCAAGAATCGAGTCGCAACGCAACATCAGAGTCGGGTTCGGGGGTTTGGGCACATTATCCTCTGCCTTTGACAAGATCTGAGAAGCCATAAGAGAAAGAAAAGCATGCCGCACCATTGTCAGAAAACGAAATGAGTCTATGAACGTCTTGTTGTTGATTCTGCAACTTGATCCCGTCGCCACCCGCCGTCACGCCGTCCTTGTCCACACACTCAAAAAGCAGACACGCGCACGATAGTTTGCAGTTGCACGTTTTTCCATTACTCACATCCATTATGTCGGCACAGTTTGCCACTCCCCCACGACAACAACAGCAGCTGACGGCTGCGCTCGCGCCTCACCCCCAACCCCTCGGCCGTCTCGCAAATGGCGAGCTGGACGCCAACAACACTGCCCGCCTGGCCGACATCAAGACCTGTCCCCCTCCCCACCCTAACGCGTACCGCATCATGAACGAGGCCTTCAAGCTTGCCCATGCAATCTTGCTACACCCCAAGGCTGTCCGAATTGCATCAGAAGTCATGTCCAACTCCATGTCGCCTGAAAAGCTGTAGTCCGACGCAATTCGTCACGCTCTCTCCGGGGTTACGATTGGCATCCTCATTGACCACTCCATGGAGCCCAGCGTGTTCGGAAGTCACCTTCGCCCCAGTGCACAGCAACGAGTCTCCAATCCATTGTCCAAAATCATATTTGTCAACCCATGGGTAAGGAAAACATCTCGCAATCCCTTTACTTCAGTGTACTTACGGGTGCAGCACGTGCAGCGACTCGTGGAGGCCGACTTGCAGAAGAAGAACTGCCTGGACGGTTACGAACGTCATCTGTTGATTGTGGCCGTTGGGCTTGCCCACGAACTCATGTATCTCGTTCGGACAGAAGTGAGTGGTAGGGATTGCAATAGCTAACTGTGCAGGTACACGCCCTCTTGCAGCCATATGGCATCAAAATCCCCTACGACACTCCGCCACGCAACGGGGCCGACCTCGACGGCGGATGGGCGTTTGAAGACGCGTTGATGGGCGGTCGCCTCGAAGGTTTGTGGGTTACCGACGATGAGCCTGCACCCGTCGATGTGACCCCTGGCGAATTCATGGGCATGGACCTCGGCACTATCGACCGCACCGTTACCACCAACGTTCGCCAGACTGTTAAAGTGAAACTCCCCGCCCCCCTCCTCACATACACCCGCTGACCGTCACAGAGCGCGCCATTCGACTACTTGGCAATTGCGAAGGGCGACCAAGAGATCTACAAAGTCTGTGAGAGCTGGGTCTCAGAGCTCATCCGCGGTAGGCCTTTGGCATTCTTGATAAGACGGCTGACTGTGCAGAGTTTGCGACGTATGGTCGCATCGACCGTATCGTCTTTCCGCCTTCTGTCGAACCAAGCCCCATGCATTGCGACGAGGTCAAGCGCCTCGGCTTACCCAAGACGAAAAGGACGTGTGTCATCCATGGCTCGAGGCAGCACTTGCCTACCAAGTGAGGATGAGAGCGGAGGAAGTGTGATTCGCCGTCTCAAAACGCTGGTGACAGGAGGGAGACTGGTTTATGAAGAGACGGACTGTAACGACGTGATTTGTGACCTTGTGACTAGACGCTGCTTAGAGCAGGTTATGCTGTGTATTGTGTAGAATAGTAGCTATATAGTAGGCTACATGTGGTTGTTGTGGCTTGTCTTTATCATTCGGCTGATGGCGGTGTCGGCTCGTCGCGTACCATGTACTGATTCCGACATGTTATAACATGTTGTGGAGGAGGTAGTCTATGCCATTGGCAGCGCTTCCTCGGGCCTGCCCAATTCCGTATCTGTTGCTCTCTACGATCCCTACCATGGCGCAGAAGAGTACACCATGAACTGCGTGATGCACCATGTACCACTCATGCCACTCACAGCACCAACTCGTGACTTTTTGACCCCGTTGCCACCCGCGGCCTTGTAATGCGTTGAGTCGCCACAAGTCGATGTTTTGCTTCGCTCACCCACCCAACTCACATCATGTCCACCCCATTTATCACACCACCACGGCCACAGATCAACTTGGATTCTTCGCCCACACCACACCCCAAGCCCCTCGCGGATATTCAGAACGGCTTCGCGGATGCCGGCGGTCGGCCTCTCCTCGCCGGCGGCACCCGCTGGCCCGATCCTCACCCGAACGCGTTCCACGTCATGAACAATGCTTTGAAGCTAGCAGCCGCAATCATTCTGCACCCTAAAGGCCTCGAAATTGCATCTCAGATCATGTCTGGCTCGAAGCACCCCAACAAGCTCTATCCCACCGCCATCCGCCGCGCGTTGTCGTTGGGGACAGTCATCATCCTCGTTGACCACTCCATGGAGCCGACGGTGTTTGGCAGGCACTTGCACGCAAACGTAGACGACATGGAGGGGGACATCAAGCACAGGATCATCTTCGTAAACCCATGGGTAAGTAGGTTGCCACGGTTCTGTTGGTACGGTTCAGTTGCTTACGGGATTGCAGAACATTCAGCGCTTGGTCGATGCGCAATTGGCCGCAAAGGATTGTGCGGACGACTATCATCGCCACCTTTTCATCGCCGCAGTTGGCCTGGCGCATGAGCTCATCCATCTTCTTCGAGCTCAGGTGTGTGTGTGGCACTGTTCCAAAGCTGATTGTCAGGTCTACACCATCCTGCTGCCCTTCGGCATCAACGTGCCGTTTATGACCCCTCCTCGCAACGGCAGCGACGATGAAGGTGGTTGGGCCTTTGAAGAGGAAATGATGGGCGGCCACTTTGAGGGTCTCTGGGTTACAGACGACGAACCGGAGGCGTTCGAAGTCACTATCGGCACGGTTGGTGGGCTGGCCATTGGTGTCGCGGACCCCGCTCCTGCAAACATACGCAAGGTCTTCAAGATTAAAACTGCGGCTACCTAAATATACACGCGCTGACCGCTTGCAGACCTCGCCGTTTGACCATCTGGCCGTCTCAAACCCCGATGGAAAGTTGTACAAGGTGCCTGAGACATGGATATCAGAGACAGTGAACTGTACGTCTAGGATGTTTGTTAGCAAGACTGACCGCGCAGACTTTGAGAAGTACGGCTGCGTAGACAGCATCGTGTTCCCGCCGACCATGGACCCCACTCCCCTCCGCCGCGACGAGGTCAAGCGCCTCGGCCTGCACAAGACGCGTCCATCGTGTGTGATATACTGTCGCCCCGGTGTTCCCCAGCCACATGTTCCCCAGCCACAGTCTACCTGAATTACCCCTCAACTGCAGCCAATGCCTAGTGGTTTGACAAATGGCTCCCCGTATGACTTGCTGGTGAAGAATAAGACTGCTCCAGGAGACGATGGTGAGAGTGGCAGGACAGAGAGCACTGGCTGGGCCAGGGCGACATAGTGGTGGTGGTGATGGGTGGTGGTGGGGGGGAGGTTTGTTCCAGATGCCGTTATACTCGGCCATGTTACTTGCATTGTACACTACATGTCGGCATTTGCAACAACGTATTTAGTCAATCCAGCAGCCGTTCTTCTTGTGCCAGTCCTGCTTGGGTCAGCCGAAAGGAGCCAGGCTGCCCAATGGCCTCTTGTCCCCGCCCACAGGCGTTGATCGCGTGATCAATGCGGTCGCGGCGTCGGACAACTGGCACTCCCCACTGTCCAAACTCACCTCAATGCTGAGTCCAGGTCCATAGCCATCGTATGCCGTGAACCCCACTGGAATGGGGACATACTCGGGACAAGAGTCGCGCAGGACCGAGATACACTCGACACCCTTGGGCGGCGGGGGCAGGTCTGTGTCGATGGACGACGCGTACGGGTAGATCCACTGTACAGGGCGTCAGTCAGCTGTATCTGCAAGCCGAGTACGAAACGTAGCCACTCCACTTACGTCGGGCCACTCAGAGTCCCAGTTCCAGAGCATGCTGCTGCAGTCGGTGCAGAACGTGCGCACAGAATTACACCTCTTGGTCACGCGGTCCTGGGCGTCAAAGGCGAGTGGGGCCGAGTACTCTCTTGGTACAGTGTCAGCAAGGCGCTGAGGGATGCAGAATGCTTCGCGAATGCGTGCTTGCCACACGCCATTGCAGACCCCCACTCACTTCATCTTGTCCTTGCCGCGAATGATCTTCAGCGTCGGGTTGTTACCCATAATGTTCACTGTTCCCGTGTATCCGCCGGTCTTGCGGCAAATGCTGCATTGGCAGAGCTGGACAATGTCAGTTACTGCGAGACTTATATAACTGTATGCAAAGTGCAAGGACATACCTGGTACGGCACGGGAGTGTTCGACTGGAGCGGTGAGTGAGCGGGGTTCGATCGCAACAAGTGGGCAGAGGTCCACCTACCTCGACGGTGTACTTGATCGCGCGGCAATGGCAGGACCTTTGGCTGTCAGTGACCGCCCCCCTTTCCTGGCTCCTACCCTTCGAGAAGCATCGGCATGGTGTATGTGTGTTTTGTGGGAGAATGGTCGTTGTCAAGAGGACAAGAATAGGAGACGACAGCGAGATAACTCGGCTGCTGATCTGCTGATCAATGTTCCGGGGCATATGATGTCATTGCGGCTCCGATCGGCGTGTTGTTGGCACATGCTGGCACAAGTCCACGAGCCAACTGGCGTCCACGATGCAGGCTCTGCATTACGCGTTACGCTGCTGCCGCAGACTTTGCCATACTCTACGATACTCTGTCTCCAGCCCAGTGTACATACATGCCCAGTGCCGGTCGTCACGCTCAACCTCGCGCCGTTGCGATCGAACAGTCCAGATCAGCCGCGGCAGTCATCCCCCCGGCCGATCCGCAATCGGCGTGTCACAGCACCTGCCACTTGCTCCGACATGTTGTCCACCCCCAACCTTTATCCGTCCATAACTTTCCTTCCACAGCTCAGATCGATGCGAGGAAAGCTCTCCGATACACCTCAGAAGCAGGAGAACACAGCACAAGTGGCAATGTGGCGGAGTGGTTAACGCGATTGACTCGAAATCAATTTCCTTCGGGAGCACATGTTCGAATCATGTCATTGTCGACTGAGCTCATCTCGCGAGAGAAGAGTTGCTTTTTGGATGGTGGGGAGGGGATAGCTGCTGTTTTGGGATCTAGCTGGGGCTTGTGTTAATGGGGGACGCGTGCTAGTCGCGTAGGTGCCATGATATGTCTGCATGTCTCCATCCGCCCAACTCTATGAATGATACACTTCAAGGGATACACGTGTTCAAGGCGTCTGCTTGATGATCTTGCCGGCGGCGTCGTACTGGATCTCGCGGCACTTGACGCTGCGCAGGTGGTCGACGCCCTTGCTGAGCTCGCAGTCGTGGTAGAAGAGGTACGACTTGCCCTCAAAGTCGTCGACGATCGAGTGGTGCGTCGTCCAGCCGACGACGGGCTCGAGGATCGTGCCCTGGTACGTGAACGGGCCGTAGGGGCTGGTGCCGATGCCGTATGCGAGCAGGTGGGTGTCGCCGGTCGAGTAGGAAAAGTAGTACTTGCCGTTACGCTTGTGCATCCAGGCGGCCTCGAAGAAGCGGCGCTCGTGGTCGTCGGCGAGGATGGGGTTGCCCTCGTCGTCGACGATGAGGATCTCGCGGACCGTCTCGTCAAACTCGAGCATGTCGCCGCGGAGACGGGCGACGCGGGGGCCAAGGGCACGCACGCCGGCGCCGGTTGGCTCCTCGGGAGCCTTGGGGTCCGACACGGTGCCGTCGGCGTTGTACCGCTGCAGCTGGCCGCCCCACAGGCCGCCAAAGTAGAGGTAGGCCGTGCCGTCCTCGTCGACAAAGGATGCCGGGTCGATCGAGAACGAGCCCTTGATGGCCTCGGGCTGGGGAGCAAAGGGACCCTCGGGCTTGTCGCTCACGGCGACACCAATGCGGAAGACACCGTCGTGTGCACGCGCCGGGAAATACAGGTAGTACCGACCGTCGGCACCCTTTGCTGCGTCGGGGGCCCACATCTGCTTGTCGACCCAGGGCACGTCCTTGGCCGCGAGCGCGACGCCGTGGTCGGTCACCTCACCGCCAATCTTGTCCATCGACAGCACATGGTAGTCGACCATGTCGTACTGGTCGCCATTGTCGTTGAAGTGGATGTCCGTCTCGCGGTCGTGCGACGGGTAGACGTAAACGCGGCCGTCAAAGACATGCGCCGAGGGGTCGGCGGTGTAGATGTGCGTGACGAGCGGGGCGGACATGGTTTGCGGGAGATGTATGAGGGGGGGTGAGAGAGAGGAAGAAGCGTGCATGCACCAGCCGGTGCGACATGATATATAGTCTCGGGTGTCTTTCGGCAACTCGCCGGTGGACAGGGTGGGTGGAGGTGGGGTTTATCGTGCCGAGAATGCGCCGACGGCGGGAAGCTTGGCACCATCTGGGTTCTTGGACAGCGTGGGCGGGTGGGCAGCGCTCAGCAGGCAGCTGCAGCTCGTGAATACCATGTGGTAACGGACGCGCAGTCATCTCGCCGTACATCCCGCCGAGTTGCAAGGCGTAGGAAGGTGGACGGGGAGGCCATCTCAACGGGTGGATGTTACGGAGCACCTGACGCCAAATCACCGAGGCAAGTGTGGGGGCGAGCTCAGCAGCGCAATGTTGAAGGCGGGGTGGTCTCCTTGCAACCTACGCACTCAAAGACCTTGTACCGCTCATGACATTGCAGGTCTATGCACTACTACTGACAACTGTTCAACTCTACATCACTCTAGATTTGTGGCACAGCACATCCGTCGCCACGATAGTCGGTACCAGCGGCCCATATACGCTTTCCTGAAACGGCGTCGACAGTGCGCAGGATGGCCTGTCCCTTACCAAACACGAGCTGGTCGGCCCCCTTGACGCGCTCAATCTCATGACCCATCGCCTCGAGCTGGTCGGCGACCTCTGGGTCGACGCCGTCCTCGAGCGCCACGGGGCCGTTGTAGAACGGCGCCGAGGAGAGGTGCCACCGTGTGCCGCCGATACAGAAGCGCTTTGCGTCGAGCGCGAGCTGCGGGTCCCGGCCGTTATGCAGGAGGTTGAGGAGGATGAGCGCCTGGCCCTGCGGCTGCATGACGGCGCCCATGCACCCGTACGACACGAATAGCTCGTCGCCCCTTGTGACCATTGCGGCTGGACCCCGTTAGCAATGGCTCGCTGACCGTTGTGCTGGTCGCTCACGGATGATGGTGTGGAAGGGACGCTTGCTGCCCGCGAGGACATTGGGCGACGCAGGATCCAAACTGAAGGCACAACCACGGTTCTGGAGCGTGAACCCACATCCCTCGGGGGCGATGGCAGAGCCGAATCCGAGATAGTTGCTCATGATGTCTGCCGTCAGTAAAGCGAGTCCCAACACTTGGCTCACAAGAAATGGCGTTACCCTCCGAGTCGGCTGCAGCCAGGTAGCACGTGTCGCCGCCCGTAACAAAGTCGCTCTTGGTCAGCCCCGGTGTGGCCTTGTGCGGGTTGAAGAGCTTGGCACGTTCACGCAGGTTGGCCTTGGACAGCAGCTGGTCCACGGGCACCTTTACGACACTGCGGTCCGCGACGTATGCTGTCGTGTCGGCAAACGCAATACGCAGCGCCTCGATGATGGCGTGGTACCACTCTACGCTGCCCTCCTGGGCACTGTCGAGGTCAATCACGCCGTCCTCGTGCAGGACGTCGAGCACACCCAGGGCAATGAGCGTGGCGAGGCCCTGGCCGTTGGGCGGGCACTCGTGCACGGTGAGCTCCTCCTTGCCGTACGTGTACGATATGGAGTCGGTAAACTCGGTGTCGTGGGCCACGAGGTCGTCGAGGGTGACGAGACCGCCTCGGCTGGAGATGGCCTGGACAATCTTCTCGGCGACGGGACCCTTGTAGAAGGCGTCCTTGCCCTCAGCACCGAGCTTGCGCAGAGACGCGCCCAGCTGGGGGTTGGAGAAGAACTGGCCCGTCACGGGCGCCTTGCCGTTGACGAGCATGGGGTGGGGGTATCCCGACTCGGCCTGTACCTCGAGCAGCCTGTTCTCGTGCTGCCGCCACTAGATGTCAGCTGCGAAACTCATAAAACACAGCTTACCTCAAACGACGCCATCTGGTGTACGGCGAACCCGTCCTCGGCCAGCGAGATGGCAGGCTGCAGCACGTCCGCGAGCGACAGCTTGCCGCCGCCGAGCTTCTTCTGGATATCCACCATGGCCGCCGCAGCGCCCGGTACCGTACACGCGTGGACGTTGTCGTATGGGATCTGGTGGCCCGTGAGGCCAAACTCGCGCGCCTTGTCCAGTGTCATGGCCTTGGCACTGCGTCCCGATCCATTCACGGCAGTCACAGTGCGCGCCTTGGCGTCCCAGTAGAGGGAAAACGCGTCACCCCCGATTCCAGTGTTGACCGGCTGTACCTGTCAGCGGACACCAAGTGTATTCCGCAGAGCTCACCTCGGTGACGTTGAGCGCGGCCGCCATGGCGACGACGGCGTCGGCGGCATTTCCACCCGCCCGCAGGATCGCGATGCCCGCCTCGGCCGCGAGTGGCTGTGAGCAGCAGACCACACCCTTGGCACCTGGACGGTCAGCAGGGGACCACAAGTATAGAACGCACTGTACACCGTCGATCGGCGCGAGGCCGTCTCGAAGCGGTCAAAGTCGATGGGTGGCATTGTGAGGCAGCTGAAGAGAGTGGTAAGAGCGATGTGGTCATTGCACAAGGCTAAATGGTACTCATCGAGGCCCTGCAACGAGTCACCGACCGGTATCGGTCGGACTCGACGATGGGCTGTACACGATGTGGGTTGTCCCATAGCCGACTGTACGATGATGGGTTGTTCATAGCCGGACAGCGGGAGCGCGCGGACCAGTCGAGCGGGTGGGATGGCGGGGCTGATTTCATTGTTTTTTGGGCCATTTAACAGCACGCAACAATGACGCGACGGTTTTGTGGGAGCCTGGCTTCTTTCCTGCCTGGATACAGCCTCCGATACAGTATTTGTCGCGTCGTCGTACAAAATCTTGCTGGTCGTTGTCATGCAGGCGCAGGACGGGCCCCTGGCCAGCTGCCGCTCCTCCATGCCGGTGGGGTCCTGATTCCAGTTGGTCTCGGGGCAACTTCGCCACAAAACACTCCTTCCTTGCACCCCTGGGGAGAAGAGAGGGAATGGGTATTGGAAAGGAGTGTTAATGGCTCGGGGGGCTCGGGGGACGAGAGGCGGGCTTCCTGATCGCCACAGTTGTTCTTATCATAGGCGACGAGGTGTGCGGGGGTTTGAGCGTTGAAGAGGCCTCGTGGCAACGGTGTGGGTGAAACCCAGCGAGTAACTATGAGTGACCACAGCGTGGTGTTCTTGCCGTTGACAGATGTCTGGGATGTCATGAGGCGCTTGGATGATAAAGAAGGAGAAAGATGGACGTTTCAAAGCTAAGCAAGCATATGATATCGGCACCGCGTGCGCCACCAACGTCTCCGTGGATCCACATGCCCAGGTCCACCTTACGTGTCGGGATAGCACACCACGGTCGTCCTGTGTTTCTTGGGTGACGGTACATCATGCGTGTCTTATACAAGTCCTGGGGGCTCCTAGTCGTGGCTGACGACGTGAACGATGCACACCCCCATGTCAAACCGGACATGCGGGGCGTGGCACGTCGGGCACAAGTGTGTCTTGTCCTGCCGAGAAGCGAAATAACTCTGTCATGCTCAGCCCAAACGGGATTCAAACGCCTCACTGCTCATCGGGCTGCCTCCCTCTTTTTAACGGGGCGGCCTGAGCTCGTCGTGCATTGATATGTATCAAAGAGGCGACGCCTACGCCGCTCAGCCGGTCGTATCGGCAGACGAGGACGCCGTGGCGGCCTCGTCAGGACTGGTTTCGCTTCCTGCATCAATGTCCATTGCCTACACGACGGTGTTGAGCTGAGACTACGTTGCCTATCGGACACTGTATGCTTCTGTCACAGTATGGCTAGAATGTCTCCACAGATACAGCACATCTAGCTTGCCACGATGGCGAGAGTACCCAAAAGGCCAAAGCAAAGAGCAGACGGCGGTGATCGCCGACTGATTTATATTAGCCGATTACCGACGCTTTTCGGTATTCATCTCACCCGCCCACCCCATCGCTAGTCATCTCTGCCCATCCACCCATGACGTCCATGCTCTCCAGCCCGCGTAGAGGAGTATGGCTCCTCACGTTCCCACCATCAGCGTCCACTCCTGGGCTGCTGGACGAGGTGCTCGCCCGCCTGGACCAGGTCGAGGCCGAGCATGGAACCATGGGAGGACCTGGTGCGCTCGTGCTCGCGCCGGCTCCTCAGGGCCTGTTCAGCGTCGCGACTGATGTACGAGCAAACGTCCTGCCAGGTATGTTCAGCTAGACAGTCCCAGGATAGAGAACAACAGCTGATGCCAGCGGTCGAGCAACTTGCGCGTCGGCTTGTCGCCTGCCCCTTGGCGACAGTTGCCGTCCTGGACGGACATGGTGGGTGGCCAACCGCCGACAAGGCTGACAGCAGCGTTCGGGTACGGCCTCCTCCTCTCCCTGTGCTGCGACGTGCGTCTCATCACCCCGCGGGGGTCGCTCGCTCTGGGCCACGTACGTCGGCCGTCACTGCTGCGTCCTAGTATTGACGTCGCAGGCCCTGTCCGAACATCCACGGTCGGCACTGGGACGCGACATTCTCGCCGCCAAGGTGCCGAACGCCAAAGCGCACGAAGCGGTGATCAGCGGAAATGCCTGGACCGCAGAGCAGGCAGTGCGTGGGGGGATTGTCGATGCTGCTGTTCAGCCGCGCGAGGTCGTGAACCGCGCAGTGGCCGTTGCAGAGGGCACGCTACGGCCCGACACGGTGGACCTGGTGAGTCGACGGTGGACACGAACGTTCAGTGCTTTGCTAATCGCTCAGCTCGCGCGTAGGGCATCAGCAACACTGGCAGCGCGTACTTGGCCCAACCCTTGCCCCATCGTCACCCGCCTGCCCCACCTCACCAACGAGCTCGCCGGGTACTTATTGAGGCTGCTCCCAGACCAAGAGGCCGTGGCGGCGTGGGCCAAAGTGGAGTTGTATGGGGAGCATGACAAGTCGTATCGACTGAAGGCGGCTGCCGTCAAGGCACATCTCTAGCAATGCTAGGCAGCGATGGCACGATGTGGATCTGTGCATACCCGTGTACCCGTGTTGCGCGAACGTCAGCAGGTTGGCAGGTGCTGTCGTCACAGAACCAGAACAGAACAGAACATTCCCGACCGCCGCTCAGCTTCCGCTGATGAAGAAGCCACGTATCCGCAGACGCAACAACCGGTAACCATCTCTTTCACCATGGCCAGAGAGGGGACGCGCCGGCTCCGTAGCAAGCTGCCTCAGCATGCGTGCACTCCAGACCGTCACCCGGTGTCCGCGCACCGTTTCAGCTACTCCGGTCCATTCTCGGTGCGTTGTAGCCTATGGACTACCGCTCGGCCCGCCGGTCCGGCCGGACGACATGTTGCCCCGCACAACCCCTTCGGCAGTGACGTCCATCGACCCAACTCTTCCGCAGCAACCGCTCTTAAACCGATGTTGAGAGCATCGTAACACCCTATCCACAGCAAGAGCACACCCGTGACCATGGCCAACACGTACCGCAACCCAGTGATCCCTGGGTTCAACCCCGACCCGTCCATCTGCCATGTGCCGGGCAAGGGCTACTTCCTCTCGACGTCCACTTTTGAATACTTTCCCGGACTGCCCGTGTACCACAGTACAGACCTGGTCAACTGGAAGGTGTGTGCAGCTGGCGCGTGGAAGTGATGCACTCCAGCTGACACTTCAGATCATTGGCCATGCAATCAACCGCCGCTCGCAAGGCGTCGACATGCGTACCGTCGAGACGTCGGCGGGACTGTGGGCGCCCACGTTCCGCTACAACAAGGGCAGGTGGTACATGATCTGCTCGTGTTTCTGGCGAGCAAGGTTTACACCGGTGGGTAGGCTTCTCTGTTGGGGGATGTAGCTGACAGGTTAGCCACGCGAGATGATCTCGAGCGGATTCTACGTCTGGACCGACGACATCTTTGACGACTCAAAATGGAGCGACGCCGTGTACTTTGAGGACGTCGGGTTTGACCAGGACGTGAGTGGCTCGTGGCGCCGTCTTCAAGATCATTTCTCTAACAGCCCAGCTCCTGTTTGACGACGACGATAGGGTGTACCATACCGTCACGCGGTACCGCTTCACTGGGCCCGTCAGCAACCCGGTCAAGAACCTCGAGTCGTGGATTACCGAAATTGACCTCGCCACCGGAACCACGCTGTCGCCTCCCGTACTCGCGCGCCAGTCACCCCTCAACGTCGCCGAGGGATGCCACATCATCAAGCACGAGGGCATGTATTACCTCTTCGTCGCCGAGGGCGGCACCGAGGGCGGCCACCGCGAGTGCGTGTATCGCGCCGCGCAGCCCATGGGCCCGTACCTGCCGCCCCCCGACGGTGTCAACCCCCTCATATTCAACCACGGCCACCCGCGTGTCCAGAACACGGGCCACCTCGATCTCGTGGCGGGCGACGACGGCAAGTGGGTGGGCGTGTGTCTCGGTGTGCGGCCCGTCTTCCCCGTCCGCCGCACGACGACGGGGATGGGCGGCATGCCCTCGCAGCTGGGCCGAGAGACGTTCCTCGTCCCCGTCGAGTGGGTCGATGGCTGGCCTGTCGTCAACGGCCGCAAGGACATTGACCTCGAGGGCACGGCCGACTTTGGCGTGCAGCTGCCAGTGGAAACCCACTGGGAGGACGCGTTTGACACAGAGACCCTCTCGCTGGGTTGGTACCACGTCCGGGTCCCGCTGCGGACGACTTACGCGGTCTCCCCGCGCGGCCTCGCGCTTCGTGGCGGCCCGGATACGCTGGACGTCGACCACTGCCCTTCCCTACTGCTCCGCAAACAGACCGCGTTCAACCTCGACTGGTCGACCGAGGTGGACTTCTCCCCCAAGTTTGGCGAGGAAGCAGGTACCGTCGCATGGATTGCGCGCGGAGCGTACGCGTCACTAGGTGTGCGTGGCACCGAGCACGGCCGCGAGGTCGTGTTCAAGCGTCCGGTCGGGGATGCAGATGAGTTTGTGGTAAGTTGTACACTAGACTTGACCTTGTCGCGGCCAAAATCTGACCCAGGCAGTCGACCTCGAGCGCCATCCCGCCTTCAGGCCCAGTGACAATGTTCATCCGCGCGCGTACCCTAGAGTACACGTTCTCGTTTGTCGCCGGCAACGGCGCCGAGGTCGTGGTAGGCAGCGTCTCCTCGGACAATCTCAGCCCGCTCTTCACCGGCGTCCACATTGGTGTGTACGCCCAGGGCTACATGAGTAACCCATGTCTCGAGAACGCGTACTTCAAGTACTGTAAATGGGATCTTGTGGACGCCTGAGGGAGTGAGATGGAGCGAGTGGGATGGATACTGTTGTCACCAGGGCGTAACTCCGTGGACTGGGATGCTCACTGTCCTGCCACCTCCAGAGCTGACACGATGGCGTAGCGATTGGCAGTGCTGGGGCTTGTGAGAAGAGGTTTGGTGGGTTAGGCTCAAACCCTCGTTAGGCCATATCCTTGGAGCGCCGGCAAGCGCCGCTGTTCGTAAGCAGACCTGTGTGTGGTCGTTCTGACCTGGACCTGTGCGAGAAGTCGTTTAAAACGGGGTTCGGAGAGTGCCATGGTCCTCTCTTGTTGTCCTGTTGTCCTGTATTGGCTGGCAATGTCACTCGTGTAACGAACTTACCCATATGGAGCAATACAAACCCTGCTGCGGGAAGAGGCACCGTGCCAACAACAGTGGACAGTGGACAAAGCCCCACCCGTTCCGGTACCTCCCTCTGCCGCATTCCGGTCGTGCACGGAGGCCAATGTGCATGCCACCTACTGTAGGTCTGAGCATTGACGATGCATGAGCGACGCTGGAACGCGCGTGACGGCCATGTTGTCGCCGTTGACATCTGGAACCAAACAAGAGGGGGGGGGGGGGGGGGGTGACTGTCTCCAGGCACCCGAGTCATATCAGCAACCGACACCAAGCCATCTCGGGTGGCATGCCAGTTGAACAGGAAACATGAGCTGGTCACGGCATAATGACTCCCGTCTGCATGAGCGGCCACATGGTGTTGAGCAGGGGGTATGGTACATAAGCAGTGTGCCAAGTCCATACTGTCTCTTGGGTCGCTCACTTTCTCTCGCCAGTTTCAACATGAAGACGACCACAATCACCGCCACCATAGCAGCACTATTCGCCCAGCTTGCGTTCGCCGCGCCTGTCGACAACCTCGACGCCCGGGCATTCGACGAGATGGAGCGCCGTGCGGCCAGTGCTCCTGTCGAACGGGGGTTCACCGAGACCACCGTTGAGGAGCGTGCGTCCAACTGGGTGACCAATGGCCCCGCGCCGCCCATGGCCATGGACGTGGCGTCCACCTGGGCCACGCTCGCTCGTTACCAATCGTGTGTCCGAGCAGGATATGTACGGTATTGACAAACCCCAGAGCCACATACTGCAACCTGACTTCAGTCAAGGCATGGTCGTGTGCCGACTGCAACCTCCTGGGTGGGAGCAGCAAAAACACCGTGTTGATGACGGGCGGCGACGACGGCGCCACACCTGTCCGTAAGGACACATTGTCTCTCTGCCAACCACTGACACTCAGACTACGTTGTCAATAACGGCTCGCACCTCATCATCGGTATCCGCGGTACAAACTCCAACGACCCGGCGTCCCTCGCCAACGACGTCAACTTTGTCCTCGTCACCCCGAGCGAAACGTATTACCCCGGCATCAAGGCTGCAGGTGGGATGGTGCATGCCGGGTTCTACGGCGCCACGACGCGCGTGGCCGCCAGTCTCGCGCCCACGGTCCAGGCAGCCGTCCAGGGCGGGACCACCAACGTCATTGTCCTCGGACACAGTCTCGGCGGTGCCGTCGGACAGATGCTCGGCGTGTACCTCACCTCGCTGCTGGGCTCGAGCGCGACAGTCTACGTGCGCACGTTTGCCCCGGCGCGCGTCGGGAACCCGGCATGGGCAGACTATGTGGATGCGACGATGGGCGAGCGCTCGCAGCACATGGTCAACTTTAACGACCCCGTGCCGCACCTCCCGCCGCTGGCGTGGGGGTTCCGCCACTCGGGCAACGAGGTCTTCCTCGACAAGCTGGGCAGCCTCGACCCGCTCGTCTGTTCCGGACAGGAGAACTCGCACTGTGCAGACAAGTACGAGGAGCCGCTGAACTGGCTTGCCAGTATCGTACAGTACGTCGACAGCGAGGTGCACATGGGGCCCTACGTCGGTGTCACCTTGAGGGGCAACTGTTAGTCTGTGATCTGTGAGGGGGCTCGCCGTGTCGGCTGGACAGTGCAGAATTTGTGACAGTTTGTTCACGTTTTTGCGAAAACCGGTAAAAATGCAACTACACGGTGTCTACTTGTCCTGCTGTCCCTCGGTGCAGATGAGAACCACGACGTCGTCGGCCTTGAACTGAACTTTACGTGCCGCCGCAAGAGGCGCAGCGCCGCATGGGCCAGCGGAGACGCCGTTGGCGATCAAGTCCTTGACGGCCTGCTCGGCCTCGACGTCGGTGACTACCATGGCGTCCTGCGGCTTGACTGCCGCCTGGAGGTCCGGCCAGGCCAATGGCGATACTGTCCCGCAGTTCAGGCCGGGCATAACGGTGAACCTCGTGCCGGGCGTGGTGGTCTCCTTGCCGTTCTTCAGCGACTCGTGCAGACACGGTGCGGCGTCCGGCTCGGCGGTGATGATGCGTGTCGACTTTGTCGATTCCGGGCGGTGGAACCACTGCACGACCGAGTGTGCCAGGCTGCCCACGCCGACGGGGACGACGACGGCGGTGGGTGGGATCGACGCCTGCGACTCAATCTCGGACGAAATGGCCATGTATCCCAGCGTGATCCTCGCAGGAGCGAGCTGGTATCCGTCCCAGCTCATGTCTTGAATCAGCACACCGAGACTGCCGGCGGCATCGGACGCGTCCGACGCCGCGGCCACGGCCCCATCGTAGTCTGCGTCCACGGGCGTGACGGGCCCGCTGCCCTCCGACTTGATGGCGTCAATCGACCACTGCTCGACAGTGGCCGGCACGTAGATGTGTGACTGGAGGCCCAAAAGCGCAGCAGTGCGGGCGACGGCGCGTCCGTGGTTTCCTGAAGGCTCGCGTCAGTCGGTTGATCGGTTGGTTGCCCACCTCGCTATCTCTCGGGTAAAAAACACAGACGTACCGTCCGTGGCAGTGAAGATGGTCAAGCCGGGCTCCTCTTTGGCCATTGTCTTGAGCGCCTCAATGTCCCAGGGGTCCACACCCCACCGCTCGGACAGGAGGCTGGCAATGGCCCAGCTGGCGCCGAGAATCTTGAACGCCGGCAACCCACACCGCTGCGACTCGTCCTTTACGTAGACGGCCTTGACGCCCAGCTGGGCCGCAATGTCGGGCACGGAGCGCAGTGGCGTGGGACCATGGGTGGGGAAGAAGGCGCGGTGTACCCGCTGGATGCGCTCAGAGTCCATGTTTCGTGAGAGAATGTATGGAGCAGACGAAAGCAACGGTTGCTGCGAGATGTACACACCCAAGAGTAGGCCGACAGCTCGCCCGTTGGCCATGTCCGTGACCTCGTTACGAGCCACGACCGATTCGCGATTGACGAGGAGCAATCGGCCCCAAGCGACGGGTTGCCCATATTAGACGATGCATGTCGTGTAAAGATAGCTCTATCTCTCTCTCTATCTATCTCTATCTCTCACTGTCTCGCATGCTATAAGAAGAGACACATTGCTGAGCCGTTCCCAAGCCCCCAACGACACATTCCAAATTGAACACCATGCCAACCCCATCGAACACTTCCACCACCACCACGGGAGCCCCCACGCTCCACCTCCGTGGCCAACCCACCCTCCAGCCCTCGCCAGCGACGTCTGGCTTCCCCATGACGACCGACCTCCATGCGTCGCCCTTTGCAGAGGTGCAGGTGGGCCCCACGCGGACGATGCTGCCCGTCTTTGCCAGCCCGCAGGAAGAGCGCGTCTACCGCAAGGAACACCTCGCGCTCGTGTTCCGCATCATGCACCGGTTCCGCCTTGCAGAGGGCATCGCCGGTCACTGCTCTGTGCGCGACCCCGTCGACCCCGACACGTTCTGGGTCAACCCACAGGGCAAGAGCTTTGCGCGCATGCGCCAGTCGGACCTCGTGCGGTGCCGCATCTCGGACGGCGCCATGGTCGAGGGCCGCTCGCCGACCGACGCCAGCGCCAGCTCGATCCATTCCCAGATCTATAAAGTGCGCGGGACCGAGGGCCCAGCGGGCATCCAGGCGATTGTACATGTCCACGGACCGCACACCAAGGCCTTTTCGTCGCTGGGCCGCGTGCTCGACATGATCAGCCAGGATGCCTGCTCGTACGCCGACGAAATGGTGCTGGTCCCCTTTGGCGGCGCCGTCTTTGACAACCGCGAGGGCGAGCGTATCGCCGGTTTGGCAGGCAGCAAGCGCATTGCCATCTTGCAGAACCACGGTATCGTCGCCATGGGCAAGCTCTCGATTGACGAGGCGGCGTGGTGGTGAGTGAAGCGAGCTGATCGAGCTGACGATTGATTGCGTGCCCCGCGCGATTGCTGACTCGTTTGCCCAGGCAGATCAACTTTGAAATGTGCTGCAAGGCCCAGCTCCTGGCCGACGCTGCCCGCCGTCCCGACGACCCCATGGTCGTTGCTGGGCCCGAGGAGATTGCCTCCACCAAGGCCGAGATGGGGACACCGGAGATGGGCTGGTTCTCGCTGGCTGCGTACATTGAAGAGGAGGAGTATGCGTCCCAGGGCGACCACAAGTTGTAGCGTGCCCTTCCATCGTTGTAATTGCGCAGAGAGACAGGTTGTAGAGGATGCAAAGGAGCTGGGAACGAACGCAATGGCCTGGACGCAGCAGTGTGTCGTCTCGATGCATGGTACACCAGCGATAACGCAATCAAGCGGCCACAGGCCCCACACCAGGTGGGCAAGACGGGTACGTCGGTCACTCTTGGGCTCGTTCCGAACGGCTGAACGGCCCCACCGCCCCCCACGCGTTTCTCGTCTCTCGGCTCCATCCACTGCACCTCGTTTCGATCCACTCGTTCCCTCAATTCATCCACACCCACAATCTCCCTCCTCGCCCCCGTGATGTCATCCACAGCTGCCGACGAGTACCAGCTACAGCGGTCGCGCAACGGATGTCTCACGTGCAGGACACGCAGAGTCAAGTGCGACGAGGGCAGGCCCGTATGCGAGCGCTGTCGCGTCGGAGGACGAGACGTGAGTGACCCACAACAGTCTCAGCAACTCACACCTACCCTCCCAGTGCGCCTATGGGCCCGACAAACCGCTCAACCCTCGCAAGCGGCGGCGAAAGGTCCTCGGCGTGTCGACAGCACCCAGCACCCCTCCCAATGACCGCGCCGCATCGCCGCCCAACGCCGTCGCTGGCCCGTCGACGGCCTCGGCGGTCCACTCCACCCCGTCGTCCTCCGTTGCCCTCATGGCCGCCGTCGCGGCAACTGCCCCTCGCGCACCCATCCCACCACCAGCTGCGCTGACGGGGGATATCGACTGGATCTCGGGTCGGACTCGCATGTCGTTGATGCTCGATGCGTGAGTGGAAAGACGTGAAGAGCGGCCGCTGACGTCTCAAGCTCCCTCCTGTCGTCCTTCTTCCCTCGGTTGTGAGTCTTATCGCGGTGTCATCCCCTACACATACTTGTATCCCGTGTCTGACCCAGCAGTGACGAAATGGCAACGTTTCGCTACTACATTGAACACGCAGAGGACCTTATCGCGTTCCTTGGACCATACAACCAAGGCGGCCAGTTCAACCCCTGGGTCTCGATCCACGCGCCGCTGGTGTTCCGTCACGCACCTGGGTGAGCTAACCTTCACTGATCCAAGCTGACAGCCTAGCATCTGCAGGACTACCGATGCCATTCGAACAGCTATCGTCGCCGTCGGTGCCGTGAGGCTGCAATATGTCGACGACCCCCTCAACCAACGCGTAGCGCAGCGTATCGCCACGGACGCCCGAGATCGAGTGCTGCAGCTGCTGCGCGACATTCTCACCGGCCCAGAGCGCTACCCGGACGAGATTGAGGGCGCGTTAGCAGCCATGCTGTCCTGCACCGTTGCATGCGTGAGTTGTTTTCGGTCTGACTCCAACTGACATTGCAGACGCTCGCTGCAGACAACGGGTGGGAGGACATGCTCGCCAAAGCCGTGGCGCTGATCGACCGTGTCGGCGGTGCCGAAAAACTGTGCGCCAACCTGCCCAAAAACCAGTTCTCTGCCACCCGCTTTGTCCTGGAACAGCTGGCTGTGCGAGACGTGATCGCGTGCATGACCCTGGGCAGGCGGCCGTGTATCCTCCGCCAACCGTTCGAGCCGTGGTTCTTTGAGATTGAGCGGTGGAGCGGCAAGGACGTCGAGTGGGAGAGCATCGAACGGCAGTTTGGTAAGCTGTGCCGCTAGGTCCCAAGCTGACCCTCCAGGCGTTACGCGCGGCATGGTCGACGTCATGGCGCGTGCATGCTCCCTCATTGGCGTCGCCCGCGAGCGCATCGCGTTGGAAGGCGCCGCGTCCGGCAACCCGCCGCGCGAAATCCAGGACGCGGCCAACGGCCTGCTCGCCGAGCTGCAGGTCTGGGACCACGGCTTCAACTATACCCCGTACCACGTGCGCACGCAGTACGGTAACCACTGCTATCGCCACGGCATGCGCATCGCGCTCATGCGCGACGTACTCGGGTTGGACCAGGACAACGAACGCATCGTGAGCTGTGCGCACGCCATCATCGAGCTCGCACGCGAGCTTGATTTCGAAAAGGGCCCCAGCATGAACTGGTACGTCGTCGCTGTCCCCAACACTTTTCCCACTGACCCGCAGGCTCCTGTGGCCCCTCATGCTGGCTGGATTCCACCTGGGCTCCGATATGGAGATGCGCACCGCCTGCCTCAGCCTCCTCGAGTACCCCGGTCCGCACATGTGCTTTGACTCGCGAGCGGGTATCCGTCTCCTGAAGGAGTTCTGGGAGCAGCAGGACGCCCACAGCCCGGGCCAACTGAGTCACTGGCAGGTATCTAATGGAGAGCTCCATCGCTGCCTCTTTGCTGGTTAGCCTGTATCTGTGAGTTTGCGGGGATGGGACTGCGGCTGACCACGACTCAGAAATGACAATGTACCATTTATAATCTACTACTTGAACGTGACAGTCGCATCAACAGCTTCTGGACCTAGCAGGACGATCGTCACTTCCCTGTGCACCCAACCCAGAGCGGATCGCGCCGGAGCCGTGCCCACGCCTCGGCGATGTTTTGGGAAGCGGTGCGCTGCCGACGACTCCAGGGTGTATACCACCCGGACTCTCGACGGGATTGCAGGCTGGGCGGTGGTGTGGTGAAAGCAAGGAACATGCCCCCCCCCCCGTGCTGTCCATCACATGGCCTCAAACCCTTCTGGGAAGGACAGTGTGTCGCCCAGCAGCGTCGCGTACAGGTTGGAGGCGCCCAGACTCGCGTCCGTCTGGGTGTTGTCCCAGATACTCTGGAACAGGATATCCTGCTCGTGGTCCGCGGCGGGCATCTGGAACGTGGGGTCAAAGTTCCACATGAGGTCGTCGGCGCGCGGGTCGTTGAACGTCATTGACGTGGCGCCGCCAGACAGCGAATGGTTGGCCCAGTCGACGCCTGGAATGTCAAACTGGAACGACTGGAGGTCGGGGAGGCTGGTGGTGGTGGGGCCAACGGTGCTGTCATGGGTCGGACCCATGGGGGGTAGGGCCGGGTTGGAAGCGAGTGACATTTGGGCTTCGGACCCCAGGAAGGCCTTGGCGCGGCAGTCGTCGGCGTTCTCAGGCCGCTCTGCCGCCGGGCGGTTGAAGATGGATGTCGAGGTACGGTCCTGCGGGCGCCAGTGTTTGCCCAGGCGTTTGAGAAGGATCGCGAAACCGTGCAGGAAGTGCTCGTCGTCAATCGCCGCGTTGCGCAGGGCGCTGACGAGCTTTTCGAGCATGCCAGCGACATTGTGCTCGCCAAACTCGACCATTCCGGCCGCCAGGGCCTGTAGTCAGCTCGCAAGTCCATGTCGAAGAGCTCACCTTGTACAGGAATGTGGTGGCGAACAGGATGTATTGGAAAATACGAGACGGGCAGTATCGCAGAATGTTCCGTTCCTCCAGCACGCTGAGGGCAACTTCCACAATGGAACGCGCAGCCACCAGTGCGTCCATAACCCAGGGCCCTTCCACCATGTTCATCAACGACGGTGAGTGGTAGTGCAGGTCGCCTGCCAGGCGGCGGCGGCGGAGCTTGCCCTGGAGTGCGCGGAGCGCGAGCGAGTAGGCGTACAAGACTGTATAGTCAAACTCGATGCGCAGGAGGGCCGCCGCGACGCTGCCGTCGTCTGCATGTTAGACGGACTTCAACAATGTTCAACTCACTGAGCTTGTTCTGGCATGCACGTTTCGAGTATCGGATCTCGAATCGCAGACTGCGAAGGAAAGACTCCCATGCGCCCGAATTGAGCAAGCTGCGGGTCACGTCCTTGTTGGGGTCTGTTGTCAGCTTAGGAGGATGAGATTGAGCTCACAGAGATGGTCCTGGATGGTACCCAGCAGTTGGGCAAGAGACCCCAACGTGAACGCGTCCGAGGTCCACAGATCGCGCGTGAGTGGCGTGCGTCCGTCCGTCCATGTGACTGACGAAAACGTCTCCCACCACCGCGAGTTCATGGCTTCGTGCAAGACTGCGTTTCGTCCCAAGCGAATGGCAATGCTGCGGGTTAGCTAAACGGTGCTCCATATCTAGCTCACTGTCTATCCGCATTGTAGCAGTGGATCCACGTCTTCAGCATTCGGTTCTGTTTCCACGAGTTCTCGGTGTTCGTCTGCGACAGGCTGGCAATGTCGTGGATGCCCAGTTCCTGGGCGAGTCGCACCGCGATACCCATGTACGCCCATGAGTAGGCATCGTATCGGGTACTGGGCTTGAGGAGGAGTGCTTCCTCGGGTGGAGCGTCGTCGTCGTCTGTCGTATCGTGCTCGTTGAACGTCGGGACGGGAAGCATGGGCCATTCCGAGAGCAGGAGGAACGCTTCGACAGACGAGATTGTGCGGAGGAGTGGATCGCCGTCGATGACACCCAGGATACGCTGGCGGACCCACACGGAGAGCTTGTTGTGGACGATTGCACCACGGTTGTCCGACAGGACCTTGGAGTAACGCGCAGCAATGACGATGATGCTGCCAAGAAGCAACGATTCTGACTTGACGAGGGTCTCGAGGTATTGCGGCTCGAAAATGGATGGGTGGAGAAGAGAGTACAGCGGAGCCATCTCCAGCTCAAAGCTTTACCGTCAGCGGTGAGCACAAGACAATTAACCTACAAGCTGAACAAGGCTCTAGCGTCTTGGACAGTCAGGCAGCCCTGCCGGATAGGCGACCACCGGCCCCACATTGCAGCATTGTTGCCCAGCCATTGCTTGGACCGTGGAGGGTCCTTCGGCTTGGGCTGGGTAGCATGACTGGGGCCAGCACGGTACTGCAGACTTGACGCTGATGCGAGCAGGCGTAGCGCGTCTGAAGGGTTCTGGAGATGGGACGACACGAGCTTGTTGCCGCTGTCGCGCTGCTCCTCGTCGTCGCTCGATGGCGAGCCCTGGGGGTCATCACCATCGTCGACGTCGTGGTTGAACCCTCCAGTATGGCTCTGGGAATTGGAGCTTGTGCGAGTGGGCGCAGTGGGTCGCACAGAGGTGGAGGCTTTAGCGTTGTTGACAGTGGTGCGGGTGGTGGTGGGCTGGGGAGTCGACTGCTGAGACACACCCTCGCCGAGGTCCGACTTCCTCGGTACTGGATCCTTCACAAAAGTGGGCTTGGCGCGCAGACATTCTCGCTGTTCACGCAAACAGCGCTCGCATGGTCCATCCCAAGGCCGGTTGGGGTCTGCGCCAAACGAACACTTGAGCTTTCTCTGAGGACGGCGTCAGTTGACAGCCAAAGGGCGGGCGTACACTCAACTCACGCCTCGGCACGGCCAACAGGCGCGGTACGTGCGCCTTGGACGTTTGGCTTCTCGGTCATCGTCGGCAGCCATGGCTCCTTATCTGTGGATGCAGGACCGAGTACTCGGGGTAGTGCGGATGGGTGTTGTTGAGAATGGCAAAGGTAGGTGCGTTGGGATGGGCCCGACGAGTCGAAGGGGGAACATTGTGTTTGGTGCCGAAGATTGCCGGGGCCGTCGGCTGGCGGCAGGCGAGGAAAAAGCTCCCGTCGGTGGCGGCGGCACGCCGAGTCCTTTGGTCAGTGCGGCAGTGCGTTGCTTTGTTTTGACGGGCAGTGTATAGCAGTGTCTAGTTGCTGACGATTCCCCAGCCAGTCCGGGGGACAGGCCTTCAAATAGAAGGCACATCCTCTGCTTACAACCCTATTCCAACAAGGATTCATTTCCTTTGCTTTTCCGTTTCTTTTTTTTTTTCCTTCTTTTCTATCTTCGCTTCGTTCCTAAACCAGGCGGCCAAACGTGCTGCCATGACTGCAACGGTCTATGCCACAGTGCCCGAAGTATCTACACACGTGAATGCGGTAGGTTTGCTTGAGCTGGAGGTGTTGATAGTATCGTAGCATTGGGGGGAGATCCACAGTCCCCACAGACATGGATGAACGGCGAGGAGGATCTAGCACACGCCCAGACGGCCGAGAGATACGACATAGCTATGCACCCATGGCGAGGATGACAGCACAGTGTATAAGGCATCCCATAAAGCAGCGTCTCCATGAAGCTGAAGAGTATTACCACATTTGCGATAAGGGAGCGAGCGACAAGACGCTGTTTGTGGCGGATGACCTCTTAGTGGAGGCCACGCCGTAAACCAAGCTCGCTGCATGCCCCTTCCCAATGTACATAATGTGACAAGTTCATTCTTTGTCGACGCTTCCTTCCTAGTCGTCGTGGAGACGACCGTTTTCATCGGCGATTTAGCTCAGTTGGTTAGAGCGTGTGCTTAACACTAGCAACTCCTTCTCCACGGAGAGCGAGCGTTGTAGCGTTGCGCACAAGGTCGGCGGTTCGACCCCGTCAAACGTCATTTTTGGTTCCTAGGACAGCATCCTGACATGCTTGAGATGTCAGAGACACGTCCGGTTGGAGTGAGGTGGGTGGGTGATCGTTCTGCGCCATAGATCAAGAGGGAGGAGGCGTCTGGCGGTGGCGTCCGACTTCGTCAAGGAGTTGTTCACCCGCAGAATCGCTGCTTTGTGGTGGCCTGCCACAGTCCGAACCTGGTATTGTTCCCTTCATTCCAAGAACATGACCATGCCTTTGCATGTATGTGGCCATCGAATGTGAGAGAGGTGTGTGTGTCAGAGCTCAAAGGTGTGTGTATCAGCCATCGGCCATATCCGATAATCGATCTCGGGAACCTGTTCCGTCGGCGAATTCGTATCTCTATCGCAACTTGGCAGGGCGGGCTGTGAGCGCTGTGAGAGCAAGTGGGCAACAAACAGCCAACACGCACACACGGCATCATGTCATCGACTCGTTCGACTGGGCGACGTCAAACTTATCGGCCACTGCCTAGCGTCTAATGCTCTCCACATCACCCACCTCACCACCATGGTTTCCAAGCTGAGTCCTCCCCAAACTGTCCTGGTGGGTGCAGCAAGGCAAGCGGTCAGTCTACCTGGAGCTAACGTCTGGACCAGATTGTCGGCGGCGGAGAGTACGGCGCGACAACTGCCCTCGAGCTAGCGCGCGGCGCGTACAAGGGCAAGGAACACCTCATCACCATTCTCGATCGCTCGGCCACCCCGCCCGCGACGGATGCCGCCAGCTATGACTACAACAAGCTTGTTCGCCAAGAGTACAGTGCGCTAGAGTATGCCCGTCTCGCACACGAAGCGATGGAGCTGTGGCGCACCCCCGAGTGGAAGGACTACTACCACGAGAGCGGCGTGGTGGTGTCGGTGTCACGCACGGCCAAGCAGAACGACTACATCACACGCGCACTTGCCGTCAACTCGCTCCCAGGAATGCAGACACCGGGACTGGACGCCAAGGTTCTTCCTCAGCGGTCAGATGTCGCAGCCGTGTATCCCGATGGTGTCCCATTGGGCGACTTTGCTTCTCAGAGTGTCTGTAAGTGGACGATACGAACGCCACATGTGCTGACGATAGACATCAACTATGCCGGCGGCTGGGCAAACGCTCGCGGAGCTACTGAGGCTGTCGTTGCTCGTGCACGTGCTGCTGGTGTGCAGTTTCGTGCTGGCACAGCCAAAGAACTGCTTTTTGATAATGCGGACAAGGTGCTTGGCGTCGTGACAGTCGAGAACGGGGACTGCGTGGTGGCCGACTTTATAATCTTGTGCTGCGGATCATGGACCCCGACCCTGCTCCCGGACCTCAAGGAGGAGTGTCTCCCCACCGGCCAAGTGGTCGGCACTATCCAGCTCACCGCCGAGGAACTGGCACGATACAAGGACGTTCCAGCTACCCGAATGGTCGACAACGGCTTCTACATATTCCCTCCCACTGCTGAAGGCATCGTCAAGTTTGCCATTCACCAGAAGGGCTACCTCAACCCGCAAGACGGGTTCCCATCCCTGCCACGAACGACTCTCACTCGCGGCTTTGAGAACCAACGCGTACCAGACAGTGCCAAGGAAGCTCTCCTCATCGGCCTGAGACGTGTATACCCCGAGCTGGCGGCCAAGGAATGGCTCACGTCGCGTATCTGCTGGTACTCGGATCGTCCCTCTGGCGACTTTCTGATCGATTACCACCCAACGCACAAGTCGCTCTTCGTCGCTGCCGGGTGCTGTGGCCACGCCTTCAGTGAGTGCTGTGTGGACCAGGAATAAGACCCCTGACTGACAACAAATACAGAGTTTATGCCCATCCTTGGGCGATTGATTGTGCAGAGCATCAACCGTGAGCTGCCGGACGACCTGGCGGCGATTTGGGCGTACAAGCCCGTCCTCGGCCGCAAGGACGAGTCACGGTCGTTTTCGACCTTCCAGCGTCTCGAGCCTGCCAATGGCGCTCGCCTGTAGAGTGCTTCGCGTTTGACTATCGTTAGGCGAAGATGCATGCCCCTCATTTGACATCCACAGTGTTCCAGCCACAACAGCAAATGCATTCCTCTCAGGTTGTTGATAAAACTTAAACACGGCTAACAGCGGACTCGACGTGAGCGACCGCCTCCTTCTCCTTCTCTGACACGTCCCCCGAGGACACTGACGCGCGCCGGATCGAGGGCACGCGCAACTTGAGTTCCGGGTAAAACTCGCCTTGAATGTCTTCCAGGGCCTTGCCGCGAGTTTCAGGCATGAAGAACCACTCGTAGACGGCGCCAACCGTCGTCTGGGCAGAGTCAGCGGGCGCGGTCCGAGCAGCGTCGTCTCGAGTGGAAACTCACACAGGCCGCAAAGACAAAGTAGATGCCGTAGCCGCCGAGGTTCTCAATCATGAACGGGGTCGTCTTGGCCAGCATGAGGTTGAACAGCCAGTGCACGGACGTGCACACGGCCATGCAGAATGTGCGAATGTCGAGCGGGAAGATTTCGGCGCAGTAGATCCACGGAATGCCCGCGTACTGTTTTCGGTTAGCCCATGGGCGGCAAAGTACCACCGCAGTGTACTCACCGAAAAGCAAAAGGCTACGGCCCACACAAAGATCAGGACGATGGAGGCGTACTGGGCGGCACCTGGTCCAGTGGCGGTTGCTTCGCCGAGAGGGTGAGTCTTTTGGATGGCGCCAATGATCCACATGCACAGAGCCATGACGGAGCCGCCGGCCACGATCATGGTCTTGCGTCCAAAGCGGTCGGTGAACACCACCATGGCGATGAGGGTGGAGACGAAGCGCACCACGCCGTAGACGCCAGTGGCAAACAGCTTGGCGCTGCTGGCTGACAGGCCCATCTGAGCGAAGATCCTCGGAGAGCTGGGGATCGTTAGACGGGATATGCTGTGGGTTTGGACTCACTAGTAGTTGACGGCATTCGTTCCAGCCATTTGGAAGAAGATCACTGCCACTGTCAGTCACGGAACTCTTGTGCTTGTGAGCGGGGAGCAAGATGACTCACTGACGAGAACTCCCGACATGAGAATACGGAAGTTGCCGGGTCCGAACGACTTCTTGATGGTGTGAAGAGGGTCGCGCTCAGCCCCATTCTCGCGCTCGTGCTCGATGGCGACCATGATGGCTGTCAACTCCTCGTGGATATAGGTGTGGTCTTGGGGGAGACCTCTGAGGCGAACCAGAGTTTGGAGTGCTGGTACGAGTTAGCAGATGTACATAGAAGTAGAACGTTAACAAGACGCGTTGATAAACTGACCTTGCTCTTCGCCCTTCTTCTGAGCGACAAAACGAGGCGTCTCCGTGAGGAAGAAGAGACCGACGAGGCTGAGCTGCGGCTGGTTAGGGTCTGTCGAGTTTCCAGATACATGGTACAACTCACAGCTGCTGGGATGATCTGGAGAGCACAGGGAATACGCCATTGCGGAGTGCCAGTCTTGGTCTTGAGCACGCCGTACGGGATCCAGAAACCGATCTGGGGAGTGTGAGCCAACGTCAATTGCACTGGTCATGCACGTACCATGGTGCCAAATTGCACTCCCACTTCGTACATGCCCACCAGACGGCCGCGAATGTGCGCAGGCGAGCATTCGGCAACGTAAACGGGAACGAGCATGGTCGACGCGCCAACACCCCATCCCGTGAGGACACGGCCGGCGTACATGAGTCCCAGGCCGGCGGGGCCCGTTGCGCCTGTCATGAAGGCCACGCCGACAAGGTAGATGAGCATGTTGCCAATGAGACACATGCGGCGGCCGTATTTGTTGGCAAAGTAGACGGCGCACATGGAGCCAAACACGGCTCCAGCTTGGAACACCGACACGACGTTGGATGAAAAGTTGGTGACATACTTTGCAGACTTGGTGTCGAGGTCAAAGTCGGTCTTGAACGCGGGCAGGGTCACGACACCGCCAATAAAGCCTGAGGTGTGAGCACACGCCTTCGTGGGTGCTTCAACCTACCCAGGTCGTAGCCAAAGAGGACGGCAGCGCAACTGCCAAAGAGGGCGAGCGCTATGATGCGAGCGTTGACGGTTTCCTTGGGTGGCAAGTTGCCAAACGGGTCGGGGTGGACCTTGAATGCGGAGAGGAGGTTGACCATTGTCGAAAGAGGATGGGAGGATGGGGGGTCCCCATGGAGTAGGTCTGGAGGCTTTATGTATTACCGGCAGGTGTTGATGGGGCTCATCGTTGTTCAGTGTCAGTCATGGTGGGCAGTGCAGAAGGACCATTCTGTCAGTTGTGGATACTGAGACAAACGTCGGAGATGTCAGACGGCGGACGATGAAGCGCCGTCTGGTCAAAGGCCCCACACGGCAAGAGTCCGGACGGTGAACGACCACTGCCTGGTTTGGCGACGGCTACGGACCGGGCATCAAATGCAAATGGGGCAAGGCACGACAACTCCTGCCCACTGCCACTCCCTAAGAACGCAGCCCCATTAAACCGCGCCTAATGGGCAGACGGAATCCTAATGGCCGTCGTAAAGCGAACGTATCCAGCGGGGTCTCATGCCTCCCTCTTCCTGGGGCGGACAATGATTCTCCGGGCCAGCGTGTGGTGTAAGGACTTGTTGGCACCCGCAACCTGCGTGGCAGCAGCCAACAGTGGCTGACGAGGCGTCGTTCCAAACGTGCAGCATTCGTCTTAGGACCATATAAACTCCAAGGCATACAGAGGTCGCGATCACCGACCAACCAAGCCAACATGTCTACCAGCACCACCCCTCCCTTGACCGCGCGCACCTCCCCTTCCCCTTCCCCTCCAGCGTCCCTCCTCGGCACACCCAGCCCAGTCCTCGCTGCTCTTGAGCTCGAGACTCCACGTGAACGCCACCGTATCAAGTCTGTTCTCATGAGGGCAGGGACGTCCAAGGGCCTGTTCTTCAACGTCGATGACCTGCCTCGCGACCGCGACGCGTGGCGCCACGTACTGCTCGCCGCGATGGGCAGTCCCGACCCATCGTCCCGCCAGCTGGACGGTGTGGGCGGTGGCGTGAGCACAGCGAGTAAGGTCGCGGTGGTCAGTGTGTCTGATGACCCCGAGGCCGATGTCGACTATCTCTTTATCCAAGGTGCGCATCAATTCCACTTGTCCGACGCTGACTGTTTCAGTTCCGGTCGATGGACAGGCACTCGATTTTTCGGGTAACTGTGGCAACATCGCCAGTGGCGTTGGGCCCTACGCTGTCGAGTGAGCTAGAGACATAGACCCTGCCAGCTGACAACCAGTGAAGGGCTGTTCCCTGTCCAGAGGATTGACCCACATGAGGTGACTGTTCGGATCAGAAAGTGAGTTTTACACAAAAGAAGGCGAGGCTGACCTCCAGCGTCAACACCAACCGGATCATCCACTCGACGTTTGGAGTCTACAATGGCCACCCGATGGAGTCTGGCACGTTCCACCTGGACGGCGTGTCCACCACCTCTTCGCCCATTCGGCTGGACTTTATCGACCCGGCTGGGTCCATGACTGGTCACCTTCTCCCCACGGGGAACGTCACGGACACCATCCAACTCGCCTCGGGCCAGGTCTTGACAGTGTCATGCGTCGACGCTGCCAACCCTTTCGTGTTCGTCCACCGCGACGACCTCGGTTTGGACGGCAGCGAATCGCTGGCAGAGATTGCGACTTCCTGCACGGCGACCTTGATGGAGGTTCGGGCCCGGATGGCGGTGGCTATGGGCCTTGCCTCGTCGTACGATTCCGCTCTCCTCGTCCAAGGTACCCCCAAGATTGCCCTCGTCGGCCCGCCATGCAACTACACCGCGCTGGACGGGCACGCTGTTGCGGCAGGAGAGGCCGACGTGTGGGTCCGAGCGTTCTCAATGGGCAAGCCACACCCAGCTATCCAGATGACGGGGGCAGTGTGCGTTGGCGCTGCGTCAGTGGTGCCGGGGTCGCTCGTCCACGACCTCGTCTCATCGAGCACCTCCGACTCTGTCGTCATTGGCCATGCCAGCGGAGCGATAACTGTCAGAGGTGATTGCGAGACCCTCCATGGCCAGCCCGTCATCAAGAGTGGTAGCGTGTACAGGACCGCCCGGAGGCTTATGGAGGGCAGTGTGTTGTACCTCGAACCACCCCCAAAGATCGCAAAGCCGTGCCCGTAGTTTGTTCCACCCATATGAAATGTGTAGCCTAGTAACAAACGTCGGTCATTTAGAGGAATCTGGTTTGCCGACAACGGGTTCCTGAAGCGAATGGAGCGTGCTTGTCCGGAAATTTGATCCCGCGCGCGGGGGAGCATGACGCACCGCTAATCGGCCCCACTGGATCCAATACAGTCTTGTAACTTTGCCACTCTCTTCCAAGCGGCTCTCCCCAAACCATGGACGCACCGGGGCCGTCGCGCAGGAGGCGGCGCTCGCCAGAACGCTCCTCCACACCCTCGGTTTCCAAGAAGAAGGCGTGCCAATACTGCTTCCGGCGCAAGGTAAGTGTCCTACGTAATGTGTGTGTGTGGCCAGTGCTAAACCGCCATGTTCAGATGAAGTGCGACCTCGTCTCGCCCACGTGCACCAATTGCCAGACGCATGGCGAAGAGTGTGTGCCCGTCACACGAGCGAGCCGGCCGCGTCCGACACACGAGCAGATTGACACGGTGGCAGCGGAGAATACCCGTCTGCGAGACTTTCTGCGACATCTGGCATCGTTACCGCCCGACGGTGCCGCAGTGGCGCTCGAACAGTGGACGCAAGGAGATACCACTGCTGTTGGGGGAGACGTCCCCAGCCTCCCCTCGCGTGCTGTGAATCGGAGCGCATCACCAGCTCGGCGTGTGGCTGAACAAGACTTTCCGTACCAATCGGATGTCGTAGGGTGAGTCACACGGGATACGCTGTGCTCACCCTTCAGGCATGTCCATGGACCGACATCAGCTCTCTTCCAAACCAGCGAGCGCGACCTCGCCGAGTCTAATACGCCGCAGGAGGCCCCCGCGACGACTGTTGCAGAAACGGAACTCATCGAAACCGCCACGCAGCGGTGTGCGGAGGAACGACACATGGAGATGATCAACCTGGCTGCGGGGAAGCTGGACTGTGAGCCCTAACGATTGCGTTGCGTGCTGACAACAGTCGACGGTGTTCAGCCCGACCTGGCAATCCACCTTTTGGCACTGCACTGGAACAGACAGCACTTTGGCTTCATGGTCTCGTACCGCCCTCGTACGCAAACCTCCCTGGGACGTGGCCCTCTGCTGACCGGTACCGCAGTGTTCACCAGGGACATGGCGTGCGCTGGGCCGTATTTCTCCAAGCTCCTGCTCAACGCCATCTTCTTCTCCGTGTCCAAGTTTTCAAACCGGCCCGAAGTATACGACAACCTCCTCGACCAGGGCTCGGCGGGAAACCAGTTTCTGTGCCGGGTGAAGGAACTGCTGGGCGACGCGCTCGACCAGTCGTCCATACCCACCATCCAGGCCATGCTGCTCCTGTCCAATTCGGTCTTTGCCCTCGGCAGGCAGAGCTCCGCATGGCTGTATGCTGGAGTGGCGGTGCAGATGATCTTCGATCTCGGTATGTCGCCGACGTTGAGAACTGCTCGATTCTGACATCCCCAAAGGCCTGAACTATGACTGCTCGTCTCAAGTATGGGCTGGGTCGCTGTCGGCGGACGACTTTGAGATTCGACGGCGTATCGTGTGGTCTGCGTTCAGTGAGCTGTTCGGCCACGCGCCTCAGCTAACATCCAGTCATTGACAAGATCATCTCGCTGTACCAAGGCCGGCCAGTGTCTTTTGACGAGGACAGGATGCACGTCCCGCACCGGTTCCTCGACTGGTACGAGGAAGAGGAGCTGTGGATGCCGTTTGCATTTTCAGCCAACAAACATTATCCAGGTACCGCCGCACGAGCCGTCAGTACATTCACTGCTCTGTGCTCCTTGTCCGTCATCATGGTGAGTCGAAGGAGAAAGGACGCTAGCTGACGTGCACAGGGTCGCATTATTACGCAGATATATGCCGAGAGGGTGGTCTCGGACCCACCTGCAGACGTCTTACCGCGCCTCTCATCGAGCCTGACCCGGTGGCGAGCGTCCTTGCCGCCGGAAATCCAATTTGACGTGGCCAACCCACCGTCAAAGACCCCGCCGCCGCACGTCCTCTCCCTTCAGTGCGTACCGTTCTGTGATATGCGCTCATCCTCTCCAGCATGGTGTTCTACACCCTCGTGACGCTGCTTCACCGGCCATTTGTGGAGGTACGTGACTAGCGTCGTAGCCGTAAAACTTACACTCAGAATGGCCACCATCGCCGTTCGGACCCGAACATCGTGGAGCTCAGCTGGGCGCGGTGCGAGGAGGCCGCGCGTGGCGCGACCACACTCCTGTCTCTGTACCGCTCGACATTTACGCTCGCACGGGCGCCATACTTGATCGTGAGTGGGCGTAGCCAAAATTGTTGACCCTGACGATACCCAGTCGTACACGACGTTTGTGGCCGCCACGATCCATGTACGCATTGCCGCTCAACGCGGGATCCAGTCCGAGGCGGCACGCCTGCTCCTCGTCTGCCTGGACGGGCTGCGCGAAAACGCCGCGACCAACCCGGGCGTCAAGAAGATGTACACGACCGTCTCCGGCCTGATGGAGCGCCTGAACGTCGACCTGCCCAGCCCGTCCACTATCGAGGTGCCGGCAGTATTTCCTGTGGATGGTCAGTTGCGCCAAAAAAAACGTGTATCGCTGCAGTGCAGCTGACCTCAACAGCGGTCCTATCGGACGACGCGCTCGATCTCGAGGCTATCATAAGGTATGTGGATATGCGTGTACTGCGTCACCTGACACTCTGCAGCTCGTTTGGCATGACAATGGACGATTTGGGCGTGTACACTTCCGTCGCTGGGGACGGCGCCGACCCGAATGCGAATGCCCAAGTACAGCAGCCGCAGGACGTTCTGTACGGCTTTCTCGGCCTGCCCTCGGTGTAAAATCGCATACTATAGCCCGGGGGCTGATGCATTCTGCACATGCGGAGATCGCGGAGAACGCGGTGGAGGAAGGGTGTTGCACGGAGTGAGAGAGCCCGGCGGAGTGCGAAAGGCCACATCCCAACCCCGAAACGACGGCCGCTGAGTTGTTAAAGTGACGGTCCGTCCAAAGTCCCGTCCCGGACCTTCACAGTCCGGTGGTCCCTTGCTACACAACCTCTCTCACAATCGGATGGCCCATGCCAATGTGCCGCGGCGACTTGATGCATGCGACGGCGCTCCCCAGTGCGGCTACAGCTACTGATAAAGACGTGACGGCCCAGGCAGTCGAGATGCCACCACTCCCCTCCCCTCCCCACCCACCCCCACAATGTCCCCAACAACAGCAACACCACGCAAGCCCACAGCCTCCGAGTCGCTCTTCTGCGGCGTCGTCGCGGGCTGCATCGAGGGCGGACTGACGTACCCGGCCGAATACGTAAAGACCAAAATGCAGTCTCCAGGCCAGGCGGTGAGTCCGAGGTGTGATGGGTTTCGTGGCGAGCTGACAGTTCTGCAGAACCGCGGGGTTGTGGCCATGATTGTCGACACGGTCAAGACGCGCGGCGTGGCGGGCCTGTATGCTGGTGCGGGCGCGCAGATTGCCGGCACGGGCCTGAAAGCCGGCGTGCGGTTCATGACGTATGATACGTTCAAGGAGATGCTGCGGACCGACGAGGTGGGTTGGGGTAGTGGGGTAGTGGCTGGTCGCTGACAGACCCAAAGGGTAAGCTCACACCGGGACGAACGATGCTCGCGGGCCTCGCGGCTGGTACCGTCGAGGCTGTCATTGCAGTGACGCCATCCGAGACCATCAAGTGAGTGGGACATTACTGTGGAGCGCGACACCGCTGACAGCCAGGACCAAGCTCATCCAGGACGCGGCACGCCCGCAGCCGCTGTACACGTCCACGCTGGACGGCACCGTATCCATCTGCCGCACAGAGGGCTTTGGGGGCATCTACCGTGGGCTGGGCCCTACGATCCTCAAGCAGGCGTCCAACTCTGCCGTGCGGTTCACGTCGTTTGCCATGCTCCAGTCCGTGGCGCTCGAGACGCTCAAGCCGGCTTCGGGAAAGTTGTCCGCGACGACGACGTTTGCGACGGGCGCACTGGCGGGCCTGATCACTGTTTGTGCGTGGCCCCCTGCTTCACGTTTCCTTCGACCTGTGCTGACCCTCTCCTTCCTCCTCTTGCAGACACGACGATGCCGATTGACAACGTCAAGACGCGCATGCAGTCCCTCGGCGCCGGGGCAAAGTACCGTAACAGCCTCGACTGCCTTGTCTCCATCGTGCGGCACGAGGGCGTCCAGCGGTTGTGGAGCGGCACGACGCCGCGTCTCGCGCGGCTAATGGTGAGCAACAGCGGCCAGCGGGGCACCCTGCTGACAGTCCCAGCTCAGTGGAGGCATCGTGTTCTCGGTGTACGAGACGCTCATGGGCGTCATGCTGGCGCTGTGAGCTGTAAGCTGCAGGCGGTGCGGTGGGGGGCCCGCCGCAACAAAATGTCCAAAACTCGGGCTGATGCAATGCCGATGACGTGGGCTGGTGGGCTGTGCCGAAACAATTGAAATCGCTGGGCACACGTCGCCTGTTCTAGAAGCCCAGCTGTGCACAGTGACAACCCGGGTTGTCCCCCCTCCCCCTCACCCTTGGCATGTGCCGAGCACATGCATATCTTATCAGTTGCGGTGGCTGTGGTGATCGGCAAGGACCACTAGATCGGCGGGGTGGATAACTCGTTTTGGAGTGGATTCGGCAACCTAAACCGCACCACATCCTTCCTTGCCTTTGCTCCGTTCTTCTCCTCCGACGTTCCTGGGGGTACTGCATGCACGACAGAGCACCTTTCCTTTCCTAGCGACATGATTGACCGTGAATGCATATCGTCATGGGTACCGCAGCTGGCAGGACTAGGAAGAGGCGTGTACGGGTGGAGAGGGGAAATTATACGGCGGTAGGACCATTTGGGGCAAAAAATCGTATTAAACGTGACCGAGAGGGAGAGAGAGAGTGACCACTCCTCCCTAGTGCTTCCAGAAGGCAAACTTGCTCTTCTCAGTAGTGTGCTCGGCAGTAGCGAGCTCGGCGGTGTGGTCGCCGGCGGCGTGCTCCTCCGAGTTGTCGCGGGCCTGCTGGGCCTCCTTCTCGGCGACGGCCTTGGCGTGCGCGTCCTCGGCCTCGACGTCGTGGTGCTCCTCCTTGCGCTGCTTGACGCAGCAGCAGGCGCCGAAGAGGGCGAGGAACATGGCAATGGTCATGAGAACCTGGAAATGGGAGTGTCAGCGAGGTTTCGGGAGAGCTCGGGGAAAAGGCCGGGATATGGGCGGTCCGACGCCGGAAGGGAAAAAGACGGGTGTGATCGAGGTTTTAGGGATGGATGTTTTGACTCACGGCACCGACGAGCGAGATCCAGACAGCGTTGCCGTACGAAGCGACAAACTCGCCGTTGGTGTTCTCCTTGACGCGGTTCTTGGCAACGACGGCAAACGCAATGTTGACAAAGAACGCAGCCCACGAGCAGAGGGTGGCGACAATGAGGAGGATCCAGGTGAGCTAGAGGGTGTGGTGTCAGTGTGGGTGACTTTTGTCTTTTGCGGAATGGTGACACGGGCTGGTGTCACGCCTCGGGTCTCCGTTCTCCGGTCTCGACTCACCATCTGGGTGAAGCGGGCCTGGGTGCACATGGCAATGAGCGAGGGGATCAAGGCGACGAGGGCAAAGGCAGCGGCGAAGGGGTTGAGGATCAGGCCCTTGGCGATGTTGTTGAGCGCCTTGAGGATGACACCGCCCTTGGCCTCGGAGCCAAAGTAGGCCGCGTTGAGCGAGTAGGGGTACGCAGGGGTCGAGCAGGCAGTCTTGGAGAGCTGGATGCCAAGGAGGCTGCAAAAACGTGTTAGGATGAAAGGGGGAGAGATAACGAGCAAGGTGGTGTGTGGGAACCACCTCTGCCTTCTCTTCTGCAATGCTCACCTGGTGCTACCGGGGAAGCACGAGCCAAAGACACCGAGGTTGATGCCAAAGGCGGCATCCTTGGTGGTCTCGACGTGGACGACGTAGAGTCCCTTGATGAACGGCGCGGTGACGGTCACGAGGATGAAGCAGATGAAGGCCAGGACTGATATGGGTGTGAGCAAGGGAGGTTGGGTGGGTGGGGTGCCACTTTGGAGGCGAGGGTGCCCACTTACAGGCAAAGACAAAGGCGGGGATGGCACGCTTCATGGTTGCTGGAGTGGTGGAGTGGTTACAGGTGGGTAGCAGGAGAGATGGGGAGATGCCAAGTTTAAAAGAGAAAGCGATACGGATGTGCGATGGGTTTGTGCAGTATATTTTGTTCGCACCGACGGGGGTTGGTTGGCTTTTGGGTGAGATCGCCTCTCTTGAGGTTGAACGGGGGTTTGGGCTGTAGCGGGGTGTTTCATTACGCGCGCGCACGTTACCTTTGCCAGCTTTTGCCTTGGCCGGCATGCCCCCCCGCCCCCGGTTGTGGGCCGTGGGACGGGTTGCAGCGGCGGTAGGCCCGATCAGGTGCAAGGTGCGTATCAGGCGGCGGCGGCGGCGGTGGTGGTGGGTGGGATGAGCCATGGCGTACAGTATACGCCAGAGTGCCCAGGCCAGAGATCCAGACAGAGTGGCAAAGCAGAGCCCGCGCCATCTGGTGCGTGTCTGCTTGTGAGCTGCATGCACCACGGCGCCACGGCTGAGGTCAGCTGCATCAGCTGCATACCACGCCAGTATGCGCCAGTGCCAAGGTTTGTTTGGTTTCATACCGCGCGCTCAAATGGAGACAAGAGATTGGACACTAGTTCACTAGAGTGGTACCAAAAAGGGACCCGCACCCAAGGATACACAAAAAAAAGACGCATTACACCAGGGCACACTGCACTCATTACACGCGCGCGCTGTCAATGAACGAGCAGGCATGTGGGCGGCATCGTCCGCACCCGAAGAGGGACACCACAACGACGGCACACCAGCAGAGAGACAGATACACACCACCACACCCAAGCGGTAAAGTTTGGCATTCCCTGCCACGATGAAGGCACCACACAGGCGCCATTAAGATCGGAAGCCCAACCAACCAACACAACCTCTCAGGCCCAACAGCTCGCACCAGGCCTGAACGTGCACACATGCATATGCTCACGCTCCTGCAGGCGGGACACCCCGCCGGGAGTGCATTGGCAGCACTGAGCGTGACATGCTCTCCCCTTGTGGCCCAGAGCCTGGCTGTCCTGGAGGCTGCTCGGCGCCACCCCCTTTTGCCGTCTCTGTTTTTCCTTTCCCATCGATGATGCTCTTCCTTTGCTCGTTTGGGCCACTCTGTACCTTCACAGAGGCTCCCATTCGCTCGTCCATTCCATATCCTCTCGCTCTTGTCTCTATCGAATATCTTCTGTGTACATATTACACGTCTCGGCCCTTGGCGCACACCGGCGCGCTCACACCACACCCTGTGTGTCATGGCGCTCAGCGAGGCGTGCAACGCCGCTGACGCTGTGGGGTGAGTTACGATGCCGCGACATGGTCGTCCCTCTCTCGTCCCTTGCGTTCACGTGCAGGGGCGACAAAGCCACGAAAAAGTGCTCCAAGAGGCGCGTGTGTGATGCACCCACTACTTGTGCTTGGCAGAAACAAGTGGGCGTCTCTCACAAGCCGACAGCCGGCCTGCTGTGCCGTGCAAGTTGCCGCCGTCGCTCGGAAAACAGGCAAAACGGAAGACGGAGACGTCGTACAGAAAGGGCCCAATCGCTTAGGCGTTCTTGCTCGGTACCGACGTACCGGACGTCCCGACACACCTAACCAGAGCGTGAATAATATCGAATAATGGGACAAGTGCACATGGCAAGAGCCAGCGTGCTGTTTTCATTCCAGTTTCATTTGGCGCAAATAAGAAAAAGGTACACACCTGGGATCTCCCTCAAGGCCCGAGAGATCTGACGTCAGCTTGTTGCAAGGCTAAGCGTTCTTGCGCACATGCAAGCGAGCACAGCCTTTTGACCATGTGGATGCATGTTTGGGAACGACTACAGCCTGCCGCACTGCCGCAACACGCTGTTGCGCTGCTGCGCCGCTGATCTCTGATGTCGATCGAGACGATCTGCGCGCGCGACCGTGCTCACGAGAGAGATCAGGTACCACGCAGCAACGCGTGTGCTCGACCTTGGTATACGCGGTACGGGTTGCTACGTCGCTACGGTAACAAAACAACACGCGATGCGCACTGATGCATTACAACCACCTCAACCACGCACACACAGTTTCAGCATACACCAAGCAGGGCGGAACGGACACACACCACGGGCCACGGGACCACCACTGCCCTATACTCTGGCCTCTGGGTTTCTTCGGGGTCTCAAGTCGGCGAGAACGAGATCCGACGAGCGACCTGCGCAAACGTGTCGAGGTTGCCCGCCGCGAGGATCTCGCCCACCACACGCGTCACCTGCGCGGCAATGGACGCGTCGTGCTCGCTGTGCGGGGCTGCAACGTGCCCGTGTTCGTCGTCCGGAGGGCCCGGAGGGTGAAGCGCCTTGACCGCGTGGCCTGTGGCCGTGAGATGATGGGCAGGGGACGACTGGCGCTCTGGAAGGCGAGATCAGAGGGGAGCTGAGACGCGGCGCTGCAACCTCTTGACTCACTGAGACGTGCCTCGAGCTCGGCGACGGACGCCTGCCCGTCGTGCGCGAGGATCTCATTCACCATGCGCGTGGCTGGTCCGGGCTCCCACCTGTGCGCCAGGATCTGCGCGACCGTGTTGTTGCTGCTGCTGCTGCTCCCAGGGTTGGCGTCGGCGTCGGCACTTGCGCTCGCGCTCGCGCTCGCACTGCTAGTCGCCGTCGCTGCGACAAGACGTACAATGTCGTCGAGCCGCTGGTTGAGCTGCACGTACTGCTCGAAATGCGCCAGCACGACCAGGCGGTTCAGGCCGTCCTCGTCAATGCCGGTGTAGTGTTGCTCGTGGACCGTCGGCGCGATGCTGCTCGAGTAGGTCGAGGGCTGGGCCTAGGAGGTGTCAATGTTGGAGTGAAGGGTTGTCGTCTCACCACGTCAGTTCTGGCCGCAGTCGCCCCGGTTGCCGCAACCTGGTCTGCGGGTGGTGGACGGCTTTCGGATGCCGCCGCCGAGGTACTGTTCTCGTGGGTCATGGTGAGCAGCGATGAAGAGGTGGTGGTGCAACAGTGGGTGGCAAAAGAGTTGGATATACGAGCTGTGAGGACGTCCGCACCTGGCGGGTTTGGCTTTTCGGGACAATGAAGAGGCTCGATATGACGTCCATCGGCCATCGGATCTGGAGTGATGAGTGACGTTGAGTGGATCTCAAGTGACGTGCTGGTGCACGTTGGCCACGCCCCCGAGACGTCGAGACCATTTGACGCCACGAGTGTGAAAGCGCGACGATATGCATGGACTAAATATGTGTTGCTGGGGAGTTTGGTCTGCTGGTCTACTCTGAATGCTCTCGCATCATGGTCTTTCGGATGCTCCAATACCTGGACATTTGGTGACAGACGTGTCGAGCCTCTCATCACTGCGTGGACGGCTCGCTCGCGTTTCAAAGACGCGCCCAGTGCGGGGTTCTGTTCAGTCAAGGCAATGTCGTCGCAGGGAAGGGCATCCTAGGCGAGAAGAAGAGACACACGAGAGAATGCATAAAAGTACAAACAGAGAAAATGGCAAAATATGGACGCATGTGGCCAAGTGGGGGGCAGGGAGGACGCAGAAAGAGGAAAGAAGGGGGACAATTGTTGACGAAGGAAGGAAAGGAGCGCACAGTCAAGTCGCTGGGAGTGCAACGCTTGCAAAGCCTTGTAGCAGAAGAGAAACTTGCTCTCCTTCTCCGTCTTGCCGGCCGCAATCTCGTCCTCTGTGAGGAGGAGCTCGTTGATCTTGCCCTTGATGTACTGGGCAGCGTCGGCGTGGAGCTTGTCCCTGCCCTTGCCGTTGCTCCACTTGAGGGCCATGGTGCCGGGGGGGTTCTGGGCGATAATGGGCCAGTGGCCTTGGATCGGTACCCTCGGCTTCATCCAGGTTCTGTGGCGCGTCGATGTCCATGCCGGGGTCGCTGTTAGCCTCGGCCGCGGGGCGGTGGGGGGGGGAACGACTGGATGTGAGGTGGCAGAGAAGGATAGACCAGATGAGGGGCATGTTGGAGAGGATGTTGACGATGGATTAATAAGGCGCGAGAATGTGGGGATGTGGAGAGAGAAGTGTGGCCAAAAAGAAACAATAAATAGGAGAGGGAGGGAGTAAAATCACTGGGGGTGAGTCAAGGTTACAAGCCAAACACCCACACTGGACGTTCTCGCGGACGCTTGTGGCAGCGGGCGCTCTGGTCGACGCATCAAACTTCACATCCTCCTCTTTTTGGAGCATGGTCATCGCAAGGGACGCCAAGGGACACTGAGGGATTGTGGTTGTGCACCTCAAGAATTGCATTAACTTCCTACGTGCTGCTGGCGTCTCCCCCACTGCGTTCATTTCCCTTCCACAATAAATAACCCATTTGTTTGCTTTTGCTTAAATAGACTCGTTCTCCTCGATCGAGCCGTTGGCCTTCTCGTTGGCAACATCCTCCTTGCGAGACGCGGGGATTGCGTCGCCCATACCAGGGTACTTGCCCTCGACAAGCTGCGCCTCGCGCTCACCAGCCTGGACATCCTCGACTTTCGCAAGGGGGACAAACCAGTGGGTAGTACGGAAGTACTCGTCCATCTCCTCGAGGGTACGACCCTTGGTCTCGGGGAACAGCGCCCACATGGTGAAAGAGTTGGTGAAGCCGCAGACGACGAAGAGGATAAAATACCTTTGACTGTCAGTTGTGTCCTTTAAACGCCAAGGGAAGTCTCACTTCCAGCCAAGCTTTGAGAATGCGGTTGGCGAGACCTGGCCAATCATGAAGTCTAGCGGGTCAGCAACAATAGTGACTGACAGAGCTGTATCGACTTACTGGAAATCCAGCACGCCATGGACGTAATGGCAACAGCCTTGGCGCGAATCGCAGTGTTCATGATCTCGACAGGGTAGGCCCACGAGAGCGAGCCGATAGGGGAGAAGGACATGTTCCACCTGAGAGTGTCAGCAGTATACCCATCATGCTGTATCTTCAAAACTCACAGCCAACAGATGGCGACAAAAGCGCGAGCCTGTAGCGTCAGTATGGACTTGTTCCGAGAACGTCTCCGACTCCAAACTCACCATGGTTGCCGTTCCCTGGTTGTCCGAGAACTTCTTGCTGATAATCATCACACCAATAAAGAAACTGCCTGACAGAACTGAAAGTATCAGCTGGTGAACAGTATACCAAAAACTCACTGTTCGCAATGATCAAAGGGCGGCGACGACCAAGCTTGTCGATCCAGGCACAAACGGTGAACTGGGTGATAAGACCCAAAATCGAGTTTGCGGCACCGAGCAGCAGGGTGGTAACGGTCGAGTAGCCAACCTTGCCATAAATGGTAGGACCGTAGTACTGCAGGAACGACACACCGGTCATTTGGACCGAGAACTGCAGGATAATACCCAGCATGACCTGCGAGCGAGTGAGACTTTAAAATCGGACAAAGCGGATGGAAATCAATCTTACCTTGCGGAGATTTTCCGGCTTCTTGAAAATCTCACCCCACGACGCGGCCACGGCAGCCTCGCCCTCGACCTTGTGCTTCATCTCGTAGAACTCGCCCTGGACAAGAGGGTCGTGAATGTCACCGCGCGCATGGAGCTGGGCAAGCACCTGGAGGGCCTCCTCCTCGCGACCGCGAATCATCAGCCAACGGGGTGACTCGGGCAGGACCAGGACCACGAAAAGGAGCGGAATGGCGGGAACCATCTGGAAGGCGAGCTAGGAGCAGTGTCAGCAACGGTTCATGAGTGGACTAGAGCCTCAACTTACAGGGAGACGCCACTGCATAGGCTTTCCGTATTGATTCCTCGTGCAGCCATACGCGATCCAGCCGGCGAGGAACGCTCCCCAGCCAAGGAAAAACTGTTGAAGGGTCGTCAACCTGCCGCGGAACCTGGGGAGCGAGATTTCGGACTGGTAGAGTGGCACGAGCAAACACATGCCACCGATCGAGAAGCCCGCGATGAATCGCCCGGCCATCATCATCTCCTTGTTCGGCGCGGCCGTCTGGAGAGTACCACCAAGGATAAAGACGACGGCGTAGACAGTAATACCGATGCGGCGCGAGAATTTGTCGGCCAACATGGAGGCAGGGATGGAGCCACAGCTATCAACCGTCAGCTATGGTTGATTCTTCTGTCTTTGTGATCCTCTAGACTTACAAGGCACCAAGCAGCATGCTAGAGGTGATGAAACCAATGTAGTTTTCGGTCTTGGTGTCGGTTCCCTCGAGTCCGGTGACTCGAAGGAAGTCGGGGGATACGATCACAGAGGCAATGACACCGAGATCATAGCCATAAAGAGCGGAGCCCAGTCTGCCGTAGTCAGTAGCTGGACGCGTTGCGAAGGTTGGAGGCAAGGCGCGGGAATCCACAAAGCGGTCACATGGTCAGTCCTCGACCCACTGTCCCTCGTTGTGGGACATCGCTAGTGGCCTGGTGGCATTGGAGAGCGTGCGGATAGGGGAGTGAATGGTGCTATGTAGACTTGGGACCAGCCCAGTCGAACCCCCATCTCCATGGGCCGTCTGGGGAACCGGGGTTCCCTCAAACTGTGCGCGGCCCCATGTCGCCCCACTGACACTCCATCAGGATCGGAATTGTGTACTCACGCGGCAAAGCAACCGCAAAGGAGCGTGTATGCCTTTGGCGAGAGAGGCATGGTGGGGCAATGAGTGGGGTCCCAACTCCCCGCACCTGCTCGTTGTTTTTATTCTGTCGTCAGCGCTGCGGGGGCAGTCATTGTCGATCACAGCAAGCGGTAGACCGGGTATAGGGTACCTGTGGGCTCGCACATTTGGTCTGACAGCCGGCGTTTCCCTCACGGCTGCGCGGGTGCATCATGCGGTCATGTCCGCAAGACCGATGAGATAACAACGTGGTGGTGTGGCAGGCTCCTGCGGACATACCCGAGGAGGTCCATGGTCGGTCATGCCTACCCAAAGCACAGGCTATGCACAGCCTGTACATCAACTGCACTTATAGAGCTTGTCATTCTGCCAATGTAGTGGATATCGTGGATATCAAGTGTACAACGACGCTCATCCCGCCCCGCAGCTCTTGTCGTTTCGTACGGACTTTGGTCGGTGTTGAAACGCACCACCGAGGTGGGGAGGTGGGTGGTGCCTGCGCAGTTGGCCGGGCCGACCACTCCGCCCGGAATATTGCCGATGTGTGCGCATCGTGTGAGAACGTCCAGTGTAGCACCTCACTGGCGCACCTCAGCTACATGCCCTTGGACCGGCCCCGGACGGGGCTCAGGGGTTTTACGGTAGAGCGGTTGTCTTCTGTTCTTGTGGGCATGTTCGCCATCCGCGGACATGCCTACAAAAATTAGACCACAAATGTCATGAGGTGGTCAGGGACGGTGTGGATAACGGACCAATGTTACTGCGCAGACGTTGTCAACCAGACCGGTTGAGCGGGGCCCTTGTCGCAGTTGAACGGGGCCCGTACGGGGCTGTATTGCTTCCCCGCGGTCTGATGCCAGTTTAACACATGGAACTGACTTGATAGCCTGGACAGTCCTCAGCCAGTCTTCCTGAAGGCGCCACAGTAGGAGGTATCAACGGTTTAACGGCCGGTTGCGGGAAACGGTTCCCCGCTTTCCGCGTCTGGACCTTTCATCACAAGGCTTCACACTGGCACCCGAACATGGTCACCGCACCCAGTCTCGGGTGTCATGATAGGGTGGGAATGTTGAGGACAACTCCGCTCACGGCTAAAGGATATATCCCAAGTGCAGTACATCCCTCACTATCAACAGCATTGTCCATTAGGCTGTTGGGACCGACCACACATCAAAAGGTCTCCAAGAACCCGTGACCTGTCCTCCACGCTTGTCCAACAAGCTGCGCCTGTCCGTCCCGGCTCAGCGTACACGTCATACTGCCGCCACGGGCGCTCAGTTGGCGTGCGTCAAGAGTGACCCTTGACAGGTCAGAGCCAGCTGGGAGAAAGCGCTTGGTAAACTCCGAGCCTGGGCCGTTCAGATAATAGCCAGTAAGCATCGCCCAAGATGAACCGGTCTTCCGCGTCAGCTTCACCACGTCATGGCTTGCTTGTACCCACTACTGGGTCCTCATCGGTGCCTAAACCAGGCCCAAACACGCGACAGGCGGCACGAACAGTGTCGGGGGGAGTGTCGGCAGTCGGAGGAAGGAGTTGTGTCACGACGACATCGGCTGCCAGGCGGGGGAGCTCACTGTCAGCTCTACATCAACTTCCCTTCACGTACGAGTCTTGACGGCGTGACCTGGAGGTCCCCAAGAGCGACGTGCTCAGCGACGTGCGTGAGGGCACTTGGTCCCCCCAAGTCGTAGGTCGCAACTTGCTCAATGTCAGATGCCGAGAAGCCGCACGCCTCAGCAATGATACCCCCGAGTTGGCTGGACTCTGGTGACCCAGTAGCCGTTGGTGCGATGTGGAGGTTGACGGCTACACGGCCGCCTTGACCCGCTTCCTCCAGCCGAGCGAGGACATCTCCGCGCATTCGAGTGTGGAAGAGAACCGATGGCTCGCCAGGGTGGACATAGTTGAGAAGGATGAACGAGGTCGCAAGCGTTGCATGGCCACAGAGAGGTACTTCCTGAGCGTCAGCTGCGACCCAGCCTTCACACTCACAGTCGTGGGGGTAAACCATCGGATGTTGTACTCTGGAGGATGGACGCCGGCGTTCACGGGCACCACAAAGGCGCTGTCGGCATAGTTAAAGTCGGCAGCAAGGCTTTGCATATATGCCTCATCCAGTACCCGGGGATCGTCCTTGGGAAAGAGGACCACCGCAGCCTGGTTGCCAGAGTGAGGAGTCGGTGCAAAGGCGTTCACAAGGTGGAATTTGAGTCGGGGAAGTTGGGTTTCCGTGGACATTGCGGCGAAAGATTAGCGATTCCTGGTGATGAAAGTGAGAGCCTGATCGGAGAAGTCTGCTCTTCAACAGAGGTCAGCGTTCTGGCTTTTGTGGGATGTAGCAACGATGAGGCTGATGGCTGTGTTAGCGAGTCGACTGTTGACCGCCTGGGTTTTGACTCATCGCCAGTGGCCGGTGACGTCACTTTCAAATGCTACTTGAAGTTTGGAAATCAAACATTGGAGTCGGTTTGAACCCGCTAATAGTATCGGATGCACCTCGGCAAAATGGTCCGTCCAGCAATTCATATCTCCACCATCGCACTTCCTGGCACTCTCTCACATACACCTCATAACAAACATCCACACCCATGGGCGGCGACTCGCACCTACAAGACCCACTAGCGGTCCTCGGAGCCGACGTATTCCATTCTGTCCTCCTCGAGCTTCCAGCTGCAAGCCTCCTCGTCGTTGACCAGGTCTCCAAGAGCTGGCGGGCTTGGATCCACAACAATGACCTGCTGTGGCGTAAAGCCTGCCGCAGAGAGCGCGTTGACCTAGTCGATTACGCGGGCTGGAGGTCACAGAAACCAAGGATAGGAGGGGACGATGTCGGGTCTGCCGCAGAGCTGCAGGATGCCTGTGAGTGTTGTAGTTTTTGTCCCGCGCACCACGTACTGACCAGCAGACCGCTACCACAATGTGGTGGAGAAGGCATGGGCCGCAGGCGACGTGCGCGAGTCTACCGTCCTGTCAACTGCTCCGTACGTGGTCAAGATTGTCGTTGCCGACGAGTCGGAGGAAACCATGATCTGTATGACCAGACGCGATGAGTTTCTCATCTACAACCGTTACTCTGGCGAGCTCCTGCAGAGGATGAAGGGCCTTCCGCCAGATGGCTACATGGTGGTAGCTGCTGGCTACTTGGTGGCGACATGCTCCGAGCAAGGTGCGTAGAATCTAACGTGTTTGCTCCTGACAACAAACTGACTCCTCACACAGACGAAAAGCCTCCCTCTGCGCGCGGCGAAATCGACTGTCTTGGGTCCGTCGAGATCTGGCGCACTGCCCGTGCTACGGCAAGAGATACCCCGGCAGCACCGTTGAGCGACTCAAAGAAACCCTACAGTCTAGTGGGAACGATCGATTACCTCGCCAACTGCCAGGCGTCAGAGATCTTCCTCGATCAGGCGAAGAGTGACCGCCCCAAGGCCGTGCTGTGCGCGGTGGAGCACACGCTCATCCATCTCGTCCACCTGGAAGACGGCATGAAGCACGAGACGATCGAAGTTGCTTCGTTGGATATGCCCCGCGTCCCAAACCCAGAGGAACGCCGCTTTCGCTTTCCATCGGTGAGCTGCAGCCAGGTGGATGGTGCTGACCCGTTTGCAGTCGGTCGCTCTTGACGACGATTACATCTACGTCATCGCAGGCTACTCCTGCACCATCATCTCCCGCAAAACCAAAGAGTTTATCGTCTCCTTCCCCGACGCAATGCGCAGTCCTGCCTCAGCAGCCATTGCGTACGGCGACAGGATCAAGGGAACAACCGTCAGCGGACGTTCAGCGCCAAGCAAGGTGGACAAGATTCAGATCCCTCTGTATGCGGCCGGACAGAACGGGTACCTTTCTGTCATGCGCCGCAACCAGGCGCCAACACCAGAGAGCCAGTTCGCTACTGGTGTACGACAGTGAGTCCCCAGCGCTTGTTGTGGCTGATTCCTAGCTGCGTGTTCACTTCTCGTGACATGGTCTTCGTTGGTCTCCGTGGTATAGTGTACATTGTGCGCAACTATGCCGAGGTCCTCCGCGAGGTCACCAAGCTGGAACCCTTGGAGCGCGAAGCGTACATGGCAGATCACACTTTTGCGTTGACACACTTGGAGAGTGTCGTTGAAGAGCTTGCAGTGTGTGCTGATCGGGTGGCCGTCTTCTGCAATGATGTAAGTAGCCCTTGTCCGCAGTGTTCTGACGCCGCAGGATGGTATCCTCCTCCTCGACACTAACAACCTCCCCACTCTGCCCTTCCAACCAGCCACCTTGGACGTCGCAGAGGCCCACCCAAACCAATCCGTGGGCCGTGTTCCAGCGTACTTCTTCCATTCCAAGGCAATGTCTCAACCTCTCTTGGCAGTCGACTCGAGTGCGATGTACTTTGGGTACTGGCCGCGCCCTGAGGTCTCGTCTGGCAGGATCAGGTCCCTCAAAATTGACCGAAACGTGCGGACGAAGACACGGCCACAAGGTAGGCCACCAGCGACTGGGCAGAGCTGACGAGCAAGGCGGTGTGCGAGTCTGGTCTTTCCGACCTTGAGCCATGCATGGGGCGCCATCCGTGTGTTGTCTGTGGGAGCCGAGAACATCTGCTGAACATCGGCTGTGTTCGAGTAAAGATTTGGCAGCACCACCAGTGCGTTAACTGTTGCGTCCACGACGTGCGTCCTTCATCGGGTCGGATATGGACCATATGTCAATCTATGAGCATGCTTTGTCGTAAAAAACCCCATTTTCTCTCGCGTTCCGCTCTCTTGAGCAGAAGCAACTGCCAATACACATCTTGGTGTGCCATGTTCCATCCATGGCTTGGTCCCCAACGTCCGTGCTTCCAGTGTTGTGGGCAGTCACGTGATGGACATGCAGCCCCACTGCATCTGCCCTTTCGAATCAATAACTTTGTATGCAGTCGCCCTCTTTGATGCAGACCAGAGATACGGAGAGCTTAGCGGTGACCCCACAGATACCGCCTTGACCATCATACCAGCTCGGCCAGTCTCGGAGGCCACTGCTCTTTTGGCGCTTGGCCGTCACATCCCATGTACCCAGCTCCCCACGCGTCTCAGCCTCATCCGCTGGAATCTTGGCGGTGAGACATGTTCGACGCGTCCGACGCGTCCGACGCGTCATGCCCCTGTCCGTTGTACCGCTGTGGGCTTCCCGGCGATCCGGCGAACCCACACCACCCAAATCCACTACTGGTTCTGAGGTGCGTGCACTCGAGACTACATACTCCAGGCCCCAGATCTTGGCCTTCCAATGTGGGCAAGGAACGTACAGTAAGTACACATTCATACGGACACGTACTTACATAAGTGCCGCGGAACGTCAAGAATTCCCGCGGCACATATCTTGGTGGTTGTTGCTCTAGCGCTCTAGCAGCGCCAAGCCGCCGCGAGCCCAGCTTTTGTTTCACCTTGCGTCCCGCACCCATCACACCACTTGTCACCCAGTTGCCCAGTTGCCCAGTTGCAGTGGTCAAACATCATCAGCAGGGCGAATGTTTCACTTCGACAGCAAGGCGGCGTTGCCTTGGCAGACCAGCCCATTTCATCTGCACTCCTCCCCATCATTTCACTGTTCTCTCACTATCTCTCGCCCCCGCATCACACTCATTTATCACACTCATTTAAGCAATGGTAGCGCTGGCCGTTACCGCTCTCGTGTTCGCGGCCGCCCCGGCGGCAGCCCACATGGCCCTGTGGCACCCGTCGATGTATGGGTAAGTAGAAATAAGACCAGTGCAGACCATAAGCGCTGACGGTCTTGAGTTTCAAGGCGGGAGACAGCGACTGGAACGAGGCCGCCAACCCCCTTTACCACCTCCCCTTCAACAGCTGGTGGTTCCACGGCTACGGCAACAGCCCGCCTGAGGACGGCCAGTTCCTCGAGCTGCCTGCCGGTGGTACTTTCCACGCCGAGATTGCGTGCAACAAACACTTCACCTCGTTTGGCGACCACACTGGCGGCTACACTCGCTACTTCAGGTACGGCTGTGACGCCCGTAACCTCAACGGCGACTGGGTCAACAACCCCAACCAAGGTACCGGCATGGAGCACAGTACCGACCTGTACCAGAACACGACCAATGATGTGCTCGTCGACGTCAGGGGGTCGGCCATTGCCATCTCGTACGAGAGCGACTTTTCCAAGCTCAAGCCCGAGGACTTTGTGGTCATTTCCGTCAACTACCGCTCGCCTTGGTATCGCCTGACCGACTTTGACATCCCTGCCGATCTCCCCGAGTGTCCCGAGGGCGGCTGCCACTGCCTCTGGTCGTGGTTCCACGGCCCCGACGGCGGTGGTGATGAAATGCTCCTGAACGGATACCGCTGCAAAGTCACAGGTGCCACGGGCACCGCCGCGCTTCCCAAGGGCGAGGTCGCTCGCAAGTGCCCCTTCAACAAGAACAACTGCACCATTGGCGCAAAGGTACCCTTCTACTGGGACCAGGCTGAGCAGAACAACTTCTTCCAGGGATTCCACGACCCTCCCTTCTACAATGGTGACTATGGTTTCATGGACGGAGCGCAGACCGACCTCTTCCTCCGCCTCGACGATAACCCAGGCTATGTCACCGACCTGGCACCATACCCTCTTCAGACTGCGTCCATGGGTCTTTCCGTCACCGCAGCGACTGTGACAGGCACTCGTATTAGCGGCGCCGTCGCCGCTGTGGCCACCTCGACGGGTGTTGCTTCTGTCACGACTGCCGCCACAGCTGTATCGACACCCACGGATTCGAACCCTACCGCGAGCGCCGTGGGCAGCAACGACAGCGACCTTGGCACGGATGCCGCCCCCACTGCAGCTGCTGGTTCCGCTGCAAACGAGGCCGACTCCAGTTCGACCACTGGGGCCACAGAGTCATCACCACCGGTCACCTCGGGCAAGAAGAAGTGCAAGCGGTCCCGCAACCGTCGTCTTCATTCAGCCTAGGCCACGCCTTCCGGGTGGTCATCAAATGTCATCGTTTGTATCTAGTGTCCAGGGTTTCCAATAATCTATCATGTGAAGTGCCAACTTCCCCAACACATACCACTCATCGTGATATGGGGAAGTCGACTGGTCGAGGCATCCTCACGAGCGTATTCAACTCCTAGCCTTTATGCCACGTCATCGCGTGCAGTGGTAGCAAGATAACGGACTGTCAGGAAACTTAAACGCCGATTAACCTACTTCATTCGTTACTGAACTCCTGATGAGAATGAGGCACAATCTCAGGCCCTCATCCACTCTACGGAGAGGAGACGTTGTGCCAAGGGGGCATCTGACATGAATCGTCTCTCTGCAGTAACAGTACACTTCCCGAGGTCACGGTTTCTCATTATTCTATACTAAAAGCTTGTGATTCGATTCGCCCAAAGCCATATACAACGCTCCTTGATGGTTTAAAACAAGAAGTGATCAATCTTCTGCAACACCCCAGTCCCCTTTTCCCGCTTGGCCGCCATCTTGGCCTCGGTGGCCTTGGCCATGTCGTTGAAGTGCTGAATGTCGGTCACAAAGTCAATGTCTTCGGCCTTGATCCAGAAGCGGGTTTGCTTGCGAACGAAAATGTCATAGGCCTTGGCGCCGAGGTAGATGGCGGCAAAGATGAAGCCTGAGCCGTACACAAACACAAAGTCGATGGTGGCAAAGGGACCAATGAAGCAGTAGTAGCCCGAGAAGATGAACACGATGGGCGACCAGGTGAGGAGCCACCAGGCTGAGAAGGGCTGCAAGTGACCGCGCTGGGGGAGGAAGTCGGTGTCAAAGAGGTTTTGCTTCTTGAGTCCGGCGCGGAAGCGGATGTATGTAATCGCGACGCAGGTCCAGGTGACCAGCTGCGCACTGCCCGTAAGGGAGATCCACCAGTTGAGGACCTTGGCGGCCTGGGTCGAAACCGACAGGTACGACAGGCAACCAAGGAGGAGTGTAGCGATCACGGCCAGGTACGGGACACCGTTGCGGTTGACGCGGGTGAAGATGCGGGGAGCCTGGCCCTTCTGTGCCAGACTGAACAGGGAGCGCGAGCCAACAAAGGCAAACGAGTTGGCAGTCGACATGCACGAGATGAGAACAACGGCGTTGACGATTGACGGAAGAACTGGAATGCCGAGACGGTTCATCGAGATGACGTACGGGCTCTTGGCGGCGCCAGGTGCGCCTGCAGCGATGGCGCCGAGAAGACTCTGGTCGTTGGACGAGGAGGCAATACCGACGCAAAGAGCACCGGTAAGGTAAAAGAAGAAGATGCGGTAAGGCGTCGTGTTGAATGCCCTGGGAAGGACGCGGCGAGGGTGACGAACCTCACCACCGACGATGGAGAGGTAGTCGGGGCCAACAATGGCAAAGGTGCCCCAGCAAATGGCGTCAAAGATGCCACGCACTTGCTCCCGAGCGCCGACGTTGGTTCCAAAGACACCTGGGTCCTTCCAGAAGCGGAAGCCGTAGACGTCGTGGAGAGGGTTGCCTCCGACCATTGTCACAAAGGTGTAGAGGGTGAGGCCAAACATCAAAATGATCTTGGTGATTGATAACCAGAACTCTGCCTCGCCGTACCAGCGAACGCTGTAGAGGTTCAAGGCGCCAAGGATGACAAGAGTCACGGATACCTGAGAAGACGTCAGCAACGGTGGCCGCGGTGGCAGGCTGTGTCGACTTACCATGATGGCTGGGTGAATCGTGCCCCAGTACTGACAGATGACGTTGACTGGAGTTTGTCAGTGGGAAGGCCGGGGACTACAGTAGTGGCCTGGTGGAACGCAATGATCCGCGACCAGTGCCACTTCCACTACTCACTAGCGGTGGTGTCGTAGCAGATGAGGGCCCATTGAGTGATAGCGTACTGAGATCGTGTTAGAACCCAAGATTTCTACGTGACAGGAAGCGTCGACCACCCCGATGCCACTCACATTCCAGCCCAGAGCCATTCCAAAGGACGGGTCGACAAAGCGCGTGGCGTACTGAAGGAATCCGCCGTCGCACGGCAACAACGTGGTCATCTCAATGAGACAGTTGGATGCGGCCCAAACGACGGTACACCAGATGCCCAGGCCGATAAGAAGGCCCAGTGGTCCGGCACTGGTGAGTGGGTTCCCGATGGAAATGAAGACGGCACTGCCGATGGAGCCACTGATGGCGATCAACTGGACATGTCGCATGCGCAGACCACTGAATTGTCAGCATGAAACAAGACACTACCATGTTTCGTTTTCCGACCGGGTTGTTTTACTCACCGATGGCTTTCAGGAATCTCAGCGGCACCTCCAGTTTGGCTTTCGCCGCCGTCCGACGTTCCAAGAACATGCACAACAGCCTCGTCAGAGGTGGCGCCTGTCTTGGACTCTTTCTCTGTTGTTGACATGGCGAGTGGGGGTGCGGTTGGGGTTCTGAGGAAGACGCATACCCGAGTCGTCCCCTTTTAACGGGGCAAAAGTGGGCTGAGCAATGTCTCGCTCGCTGTTGCTTGGGGGAGTGGGGGATAGAGGGTGGAGCGTGTGCCGGTGGTCCGGCCGACCGCACGTTATCGCCTCAGGGCTCCGTCGTTTACCGTTGGTGTACGACGAGTCCGACTTGGGCGCTTGTCGACGCGCGCGCTTAGTCAACAACTTGGCGCATAGGCTCACCTCGCCGCATGGGCATGAACCTCGACAGCAATGATTGTGGGCAGCGGCGCTTGGGACGACGAGCTACATGACTTAACAATCGTCACGCGATGCCGTCTTGGCTATTCAATCTCGTATCCGCTCATTTCCTTTCCCCAAGAGCCTCAGACCACCAAACACCAAGCGCTGCTCTCAACTAACCACCATGCCCGACATTACAGCCTTTGACCGCTCAGCCGTGGGCACCATGAGTGCCGACAAGCTCCCCATTGTCGACATTGGAGCTTATCTCTCTGGCACTGCTACTGCCAAGGACCGCAAAGCGAGCAGCGATGCCATTGACAAGGCGTGTCGCGAGTATGGCTTCTTCTATGTGACGGGCCACGGCATCGACCCCGAGTACCTCGAGTCTCTGCTCAAGCTGGGCCACGAGTTCTTTGAACAGCCCGAGGAGGTCAAGGACTCGATCCACATCTTCAAGTCGATGGACGGGGTCAGGGGATACCAGAAGATTGGAGAAAACGTTACGTAGGTGGCGCACGCTGCCGGTCACTTGCTCACTGCTGCAGCTATGGCAAGCGCGACCAGCAGGAGGCACTTGACATCTACCCCGAGCCTGAGCATCCGACCAAGGACCAGCTCAACGGCTCACAGCTGTGGCCCAGCGAGGCGGACATGCCCGGCTTCAAGGCCACGATGCTCGAGTACACTGAGAAGATGTGAGTTCAGGGACAAAAAGATGGGGGGGTCCTTATCTGACGGCTCTCAGGACAAAGGTTGGCCAAGCCTTTATGCGCGCCATGGCCGACGCCCTAGGCCACGAAGACACTTTTGCCGAGCTGCAAAAGGACAACTACTGGGTCCTGCGTGTCATTGGCTACCCGCCCTTGCCCGAGTCGTTTGACGCAGAGCAAGGGGTCTCATGTGGCGCCCATACCGACTATGGTTGCCTGACCTTCCTGCTCGCCGACGATTTCCCCGGCTCGCTCCAGGTCGAGTCCAAGGACGGCAGCTGGATCGCGGCCGACCCGATTCCTGGCGCGTTTGTGGTCAACATTGGAGACATTGTGGACGCTCTCACGAGCCATGGCTACAAGTCGACGTACCACCGTGTCATCCACCGTGGCACGCGGTACCGCGTCTCCATCCCCTTCTTCTTTGAGCCGCCTCGCGACTGGCTTGTCGAGCCTCTCCGAGGCCTGGTCCCCGAGGGCCACACTGGTGTGCCGCCTTTCAAGTACTTTGACCACCTGAAGAGCATGATCTACCGCCACTTTGTTGGAGCGGACCAGCAACTGCCAGACAAGCCCAACGCCAACGAGCTCACTCAGAGGGGTTAGCAGCCATATGCCGTTGTAGAGTCCTAGTCAGTATTGTAATGCAAGCATCTTGTGTGATCAGCACGTTCAAACAATGGCCGCACAGCGCACCGTATAGTTGGTAACCTAATGGTAAACACCTCCTGTAGTGGCGCTTTTCTAATGGGACTGTCGTGACTGGACTGCCAGTCCTTATCTGTCCATTTGCGTCCACCGGCAGGGTTCAGGAGCTTTGAAGTGCACAGATCATGGCTTGCGACATGGGGGTTCGCTCGCTTGGCCCTTGCTTGGGCTCCTTGACCGTGAAGGGCTTATCGGCCACTGCTCCGGTGCACCACTACTGTTGCGATTAACAACGTGATGTCCATTGGCTCGGCGCTTCACCAACTGTGCAGCCGAATGGAAGCGCGCGTATGTGGACGGGCTAGTGCCAGTGGGCCAGCGTAGCCTTGGGCATTCTCACGCAATAGCTAAGAGCAGGCAGGATGCAGTGAGTGAGTGCCTCCATTAGTACCAGCATTAGAACCTGTCATAATCAAATGGGATAAATCGCCGTCTACAACAGCCAAGTGGCTCTACTTCTTGTGCGCAGCATTACACAGCTCTTCCACAAGGTCGAACTGTTGTCAGCTTGCGCGCCCAGGGGCCCGTACTCACCACTGCGAGGGACTCGAACCGTCCCGCCTCCTCGGAGCCGGTCTCCTTCCAACTAACCCGTCAGCCCGGCCTTCAAGACCCAACACGACGACCTTCCCCCACTGCCCCACTCACGTAAACTGCGCCACCTCCTCACGCAGTGCCACGGGCTTCGAGCCTGTCATGGCTGCAGCGGCCTCAGCGGTGAGGATGCACTTGCACTCGTTTTCCAGTCTTGCCCGTCAGCGCACAGACAACCCAGCACAACTCACAGGGTAAACCACGCAACAGCGCTCTCGATGCACCCGCCCACGCTCAGCAGTCCGTGGTTTTGCATCACCAGGGCCTTGGCGTTACCCAGCGCAGTGACAATCTCGGCGCTCTCGGCACTGCTCAGCACCACACCGCCGTGTGCGGCATAGTGCCCAATGTCGTCGTAGAAGACGGCCGAGTCCTGGGTGTAGAACGGGAACGGGCGGCCGAGCGTGCTCCACGCCTTGCCCGAGGGCGAGTGGGCGTGTACCACGGCATTGACCTCTGGCCGGGCAGCGTGGATGGCGCTGTGGATCACAAAGGCGGCGGCGTTGTAGCGCTGGCGCTCGGGCTTGCCGCCGTCGACAATCTTGCCAGCGTGGTCGATGAGCAGGAGGTCCGACGCCGTCATGCGCGAGAAGTGGAGGCCAAAGGGGTTGACCTGTGACTGGTCAGTGCCAAGCCGTGGTGGGGGTGGTTGTCGCCAGGCCACGTACCCAGAAGCAGTCTGGCTTGATGGGGTCGCGCACAGTGAGGTGTCCGGCCGTTCCCTCGCCTAATGGTCAGCCAAGGACAGGCGACAACAATGCCCCAGCTCACACATGCCCTCGTGGGCAATGACGCGGTACGCCAGCGCCAGCCTCTCCTTCAAGTATGTGCGCTCCGCATGCTTGTCCTTGAATGTCGGCGCGGGCGGTCCATAGTCGAACGAAAGCGTGTCGTCGACCTGGTCAACCATGTCTGCAGAGGTGGGTGGGGGAGTGTACAATTGAAAGCCAAAACACGGGTTTGGTGGTTTGTGTTGGCTATCACCCGTCGGCAATCGCCGGGTGGGCAGCAAGCGCCAACGAGCGCTGGGTGGGAGGTGGCTCGTTACGCGCCAGGTCCAGAGATCCAGAGATCCTGGAATGGACTGTTTTCCAACCAGAAGCGCGCTTCTTGTCAGCTGATAGATCTGGCTCTATAAACGAGCTGCGCCAAGAGCAAGCACATACGCACTCAACAGCTCCCCACAACTACTCTGGACCACCGCTCGAGTTCCGACTTGCCTCATTTCGCGCCATTGACGAGGAAGTGAAAGTGTCCACCGCTTGCCCCACCAGTCCCAACCTCCAGCGGGGACCAGCTCGTCACCCTCGACAACGACACACCGACCACGCTGACCATTGGTACATTGTACAGGCTACAGTAGAAGAATAGAAGATGGTTTTTACATTAGACGACGAAGATTTCCCAGTCCAGCTCAGTTTGCACAATGTCGATCCAGTCGACAAAGACTCGTCCCTCTTGGTTCCGCGCCCACACGTCGCGCACCAGCTTCTTTGACCTATGGATGTTGAGGAACCCTCCATAGTCGGTTCTGGTGGGGGGGCGGGTCAGCGCTGTTTGAAGCCTACTAGTTGTACTCACTCAAAGCTGTCGTACAGCTTGTTGATACGCTGGCGATCGTCGAGCTGGCTGTCGTGGTGTCCCGGGATGCAACACAGCGCGGTTATGAACAAGACCCAGTGGATGGAGCAAAACCCGGGCAGGTTTTGCTCGGCCATGGCCTCCAGCAAAGAGAGCGACTGGCGAACCAAAAGGCGCATGCGCAGCGACGAGGGCGGCTCGCACAGGACGAACCCTCGAATTTGCAAGAGACTGGAAGTGCGGAACGCCTCGTGGAGGTAGCGGTGAGTTTGCATCTCTGGTTTTGCTGGGGCGTTAGCTCGAATCCCGCGCGAGTCTAGCTTACCAAGCACAAGAGCGTCAAGACGGCGCTTCTCGTCGTGCAACTCGACTTCGAGTTCATCAGCGAAGCGAACCGTGTCGAGGAGAGCCTCATCGTTGATGCCTGCGACGTAGGATCGCCGCTGGCGGTGGGCAGCCGCGATGCGGTACATTTTGGCAAACAGGGGGAGGTTGACACCTGTCAATGTGTGGAGCGCGTCTAGCGATGTCTGGCTCTGTGCTGCCACAATCGAGTAGGGAAGCATCGTGTCCCGCGTGTACGCAAAACTGCTGAGGATGTCGTGGTAGACCAAGTTGTCGAATCTGGATGTCAGCCCAAGGGGATGCTATGGTGTGAGCTCACATTTGCGCCGCCGTCGAGTCCCGCGCTGGATCCACGTCCGCAAACAAGGTCGTGGCCAAGGCACTCGTGCGCACAACGAGATCGTTGAATCCCCAGACGTCACCACGGCAGATCTGCCCCACGTCAGCATCATCCCGCCCGCAACACCGGGTCACTCACCTTGAACTGCATGACCATGAGAGCCGCAGCAAGCAAGGTCATCCGGTCCTTTTCCTCGGTTTCCTGGGCAAGCTGGGCGAGGACAAGGGTGCTTGCTTGTTCGCCCAGTCGTTCGCTCACAGCTTCGTACTTTGCCTTGCCCGAGTTTGCCAAATGCCGGCCGGCCCACGCCAGGATGGAGAGGTACAGTGCCCGACTCGAGCTTTGACCCTCGTTGGCAAGCGTCGTGAAGGCGGCAAACGACCTCGAGTCACCAGAGCACGAGACGAGGCGCGACAGAGTGCCTTGAAAGTGCTGCATGAGGTCCGAGTGCGAGGCTCCGGTGCCATTTGACGATGGTGAGCTGGCACGCCCTTGCGAGAGCGATGTGGTGACTGGGGTCTCGAGTGCTGGGTGAGCAAGCGGCTGCATGCAGTCGACAGCGAGGAGCTGGAGGGTTTCCTGATTGTCAGCTGGTGCACATGCAGTCATCGAAGCTCACCTCGTCCAAGTTGAACATGCCGAGGTTGAACGCATCAAAAAAGTCGGTGCCAATGAAGGACGACGTCTTATCTGGCGACGTCTCGGGAAGGGAAGAAACTGAGCCCGAGCCGCCATGGAGCAGGGATTGGGTAGTGATAACAGGCGAAATGCCATACGGACTCGTTTGAGGAGCAGACAGTGGAGACACCTGTTGGGGGCTCGAGTCGGCGATGGTAGATGTGCGTCGTGTCGCGAACGGCCCAGCCATGGTGGCTGAACCCGAATCTCGGCGATGAGAACCGTTGGGCGAGGTCAAGATATCCAGCGTGCCGGGCGTGACCGGCGTTGACGCATCCGCTACCCATCCCAGCAGGCTCAGAGGACCGTGAGACTGGGATGGTGGTGCAAGCTGCCGACTAGGAGTCCCATTACTGGGCCAAGAACATTGCTGTTATGAGCGAGGGAGAGACAGGCTGAAGGGGCGGCGAGAGGGTACTCACCAGGTCCAGGCGGGAGCAAGACGAGCACGTAGGATGCTCCTTGTCGCACAGCTTGCGTCGTCGACGGCATGTGAGGCATCCGTCCTTTGTACGCGTATGTCTCTGCTTTGCTGCAGGGCTTGCCGTGTTGTTGTTGCTGTTGCTGGAGGACGATGGTACCGGCGGCATGGGGGGTGGAGATGGGAGGGAGTGGGCAAAACAAACGCAACGTTGTCGTCGTCATGCGGAGGGGGGAAATCTCGAGCAGCAGCCTGAAATCCGGGGAAGCACATGCGCACAGGGCGGCTACTTGGACAAGTCTCGGTTACGAATATTAGGACAGGCGCGTGGGCGGCTACAAAAGCGCAAATGAAAATGTAATTGCCGTATTAGGACCCAAGGCTAATGGGTTAGGAACCATTTCCAATTCAACTGCTCTGTGGATCTCGGCGATCTCTCGACCTCTCTTGGCATGAGCCAAGACGTGCAGCATGTTAGGACTACTGTGCATCGTCCCCCAAATGACATTACTCGATGTTGCTCCTGAAGGGAAAAACGGGTTTCGAACCAATCACGTTCCAACCCAAGCTCCCCGCCGGGGCACGAAACGACAACACTCTGGTGTCCGCAGCAGCACACTCCTGGCACCCCCCCAAACGAGGCGCGGAACAAGAGGAGCGTGTAATGCTCCCAAGGTATCAGCCTTTTGGTATGTAGCGCGGAGTCCCTGCATTTGGGTGGCATCGCCGGATCAGCTGGGGAAAGGTTTGGCCAGTTTGGTGTGGGTGGCGACGTGGCTTTTGGCATCAATAAGTCGTGCATGTCCCGGTGGCGGTGATCAGCTTGGCTACGAATTCGTACTAGACAGAGGCTTGTCACCGCCATTGATCACCGATGTGTTTGGTGATGTTGTGTGTCTCGAGGTCAAAGCTTGATGGAAGGATGAGAGGGCGGGGTAAAGCAGTGGAATCATCGGGGAGGAATGTCCCAAGCAGTTGAGTGAACAGCACCTGCAAGCACTTGGGTTGACTGATGTAGATGCGTATTTGTACAGTATTTTAACATTATTTAGTGTTGTTTGGAGGGCTATGGGCTTCAACTCTTGCTTTTTTTTGTCACTGGAGATGGAGAGAAATCCAGGTCTGACCCGACTGATCAACTGAAGAAGCGAGAGGTGGCCTGTGCGGAACGGTGTTGTGTTGGTGGCTTGGAGATGTGTATGTTTGATGAGAAGCATGATACGAATGTGTGCGTTGACGAGAAGCAGGCGAGGACCGAAGTTGAGGTGTGCGCGGTGGCAGTGACCTTTGCCTTGTCGTGGTGGCAATCACTTCGTCGTCCCAGTTCTCTCTACTCCTCATCTCAACAACCCATTAACCATGAACGTACAAGGAGGGTACCAATTCGTCTCGTACCCCGACGGGCGCGCCAGGGGATTCTACGTTCCCGGTGTGCCGATTTCTGGTCCCCCGCGGTACAGCGACTCCTCCGCAGACATCAACCGATTCCCTCCGGCTGAGATCAGAGTAGACACGAGGCAAAGGGCCATCTGCCATGCGTGTAGTAACCCTATTGCCTCCCCGACCGCCAGGGGATATTGCGAGAACTGTGAGTGCTTGGGCAATGTGTGTAAACTTGAGAACTCACATCAGGCATTGGTATGATCAGGCAAGGTCAAATCGGAAGGCGTGCAGGTGGTCAAACTTCATACGCCCACCCTTCCACTGCCACTAGCCAAGCTGCCTGGCGGGCGAAGACTTGGGGGGAATCTGTCCGTGGCTTCTGGCGTCGTATGTTCTGTGTTTAAACTCGTAGTTTGAGGGGTTGATTATGTACCAGCAGAAATGTGTGTATGCATCGCGAGGTTTGAATCAGTACATGGCCCCGGCCCGTGGCCCGTGACATGGATGGTCAGTGCGAAAATGCGTTTCCCAGTTGCCCGCACTGCTTCTCTTCCATCAGTGTCCTCAACGGGTATTCCCACCGTCTGCTTCTATGTGACCTTGCCATCACTCTCATCACCACCACCTCTATCGTTCATCATGTCCCGCTTACTGCCCCCCACATGCTCCTTCAACAATTGCAAGGTCGTCATACAGGATACCTACAACTGTGAAGCATGCCTCAAGCGTTTGTGTCCGCGTCATCACCCATGTCTGCGGTTGACGGTTGGTTGGGGTGCCCGTTCGTTGCTGACCAGTGGAGGAGACGCAATGGTACAGCGCTTGTACACAGAGCGCCAAAGCACAAGTGAGCGCCTTTAGGCGAGAATCCCTCACGTCTAACCCATCCTATTAGCGTCAAACACTCTTTACGGAGATGGGTTCTACGCCAATTGAAGCGGCGGCACTCATTCAAAACCCTTCTGCCAAGTCGTGCACCGTGGCCATACCAACTCTGGAAACGGTATCTCTCCCAGAAATACAAGGACCTAACCCTGAGTTCTTGCGGGGAGGTTTCAATTGGAACCTCCGCGTCAGGTTTGATACTGGAGAGGTCTGGCTGGTTCGATTTCCAACGGACGTCCTCATGGCTACTCCTGCCCGTATCCAGCCTGCCCGTCGCACCATGCTCAGCGAGTACGAGACCTTGAAGATCCTTCGCAAGATGTCACCAGAATTCATTCCCAACGCTTGGTTGCCCGACCCCACTCCAGGTATGACATGGTGTGATGGATATCTGCTGATGGTCACAGGCGGTAGAGACTACTACTTTCTTCAGTTCATTGAAGGTGACATGGCATGCAAGGGGGGAGTATGGAACCCGGGCTTCAAGACTAGCCTTCGTGACATTGCGACTTTTGCGATCCAACTGGCTTCAACCCCGTTCCGCGGGATCGGCAGCTTCCATCCCAGTACCGCGGGCAATGGTGGCCCTGATGTATCCACTGATGCTCCATCAGTAGGGCCACTCCTTCGACTCGGCGCGTGGATGGAACTGGAAGACGCCGGTCCCTACCGCACCAGTCGTGACGCCTACATGGCCGCCATCAACCATCGTCTGCTTCAGATCGAAAACGGCGCAATTGGAGACCCCGCCATCTGGGGTCCTGCCTATGTGTCCCTTCTCGACGTTCAAGACCTCATCATGGGCTGCGATGAGTTTGCGGTAGAGGGGCCAACCTATATCACGCATGGTGACCAGAAAGGAGACATCTTTCTCGTTCGTCCTGACGACACCGTGGCAGCCTTTATTGACTGGGAATTGTGAGTGACCCAACACATTCAGCTGACTGATGTCCTTGCGCGTACACTGCCCCATTTCCAGAGGCCTTCGCGTTCGGGTTCCTCGCTGGAGACGCGTACTATTGTGACGGCACAGATGACCTCTCGCCGGAGGAGGTCGAGTTGCGTGACATATTCATCGAGCGCGGTCACCCGGATCTCGCAGCAGCAGTCACTGGCAGTCGCAAATACATTCGACTCCGTGAACTCTTTCAAGACGTTCTCCATTTCCACATGCTGGACAAGTTACTGAGCTATGATACGACCTGGCGCCTGCGCCGCTCATTCCTTCAAGACCAAGCAGGCCCAAGGCCTTTGAACTGGGTAGCATGGTACAATGAGGCAAAGGTAAGGCACAAGAACCACGAGGGTCTGCTGCGTGTGTTAACCGCTGTAAACCAATTTGAATTTTACGCGGTGAGTCACCAACAGCCGCCCACCGCTAACAGCTAAAGTTTCACAAGTCTTCTTGCTGCGTGGTGTCGTGAGAAGTGAAGTCCGAAGAGTAGCCAGGAAGAAGGGTAGTTGGACTGAACACGAGAGGGTAGCGGGATCGGTGGATCAGTGGCCAGTGGATCAGTGAATCAAGGTGGCCACTGTCGTGAAAATGCAAACGCAGTATTCGGCAATGAGTATTCCCCTCTTCGACCATAGTGTGTTTCTCGCTGCTCCATAACCAGTTGCCTTAATTGCTTCCGTTAATCCCCTTCCACAACCCCACGACGGACACCATCATGCATCGCCCTTCGCCTTACCCACGTCCATAGATCCATAGACTTCCTACAACGTCGCCTGAAACCAACGGTGACAATCGGCAACGGCTAGGGAATGCCAGTCGGCCCATTTCCGCCGGCGGGCCCCGCAGCGCCATCTCGGCAGGTCATTGAGCCGACTGAGGCCACATCAGCTATAGTGGGCGGGACTGGCGTCCACCGTCTGTGACGCTACTCCTTTCCATTATCACATTAACCACCACCCGCTCACCGTCATGGCCGCTCTGGACCCCGTTGACCGCGCGTTCCCTCCCGACCTCCGCGTCTGCTTCAAGCCGCTCGAGGGCGTGCAGAACGGCGGCTGCTACCTCGACGTCTATGCCCCGGAGCAGGCCGAGGGCAAGCCCGTCCCTCTTGCACTGTGAGCTCGGACGTCACGGCCATAAACATGAGCTGACATGCATAGCTATCTCCACGGAGGAGCCTACATCATGGGCGCGTCGTCGTCCATCCCGTACCGCCAGGTTCGCTGGCTGCGAGAGCGCGGCGTCGCGGTTGCGAGCATCGAGTACCGCATGCTCCCTCAGTGAGTGCAGGTCCTAGGACCACCACCCACGTTGGCCTCCGGCTGACAGCACAGCGTCGCCATGCCCGAAATCCGCGAGGACGTTATCGATGCCTACCGGTTCGTCCAAGACGGGCTGAACGAGGCCCTCGCCAAGCAGTCATGGAGCATCGACCCCACCCGCGTCTCGGGCTGGGGTGCGAGCGCCGGTGGCGCCGCTGTCATCCTGTTCGCGGCCGATGTCATTGCCAACAACCTCCCGCCGCTGCGTGCCATTGTCCCCGTCTACCCCGTCGCCGACTTTTTGACTTGGGGCAGGCAGCGTCCACGTGCCGACTGGGACGCGCTTTGCAAGTCCAACCCAGCTGTGGGTGAAGCGCAGCAGTTCCTTTTGGACAACGAGTGTATCACTGGTCAGCTTTGGGTGCCCGAAGGCGCTCCTCGGGATCCCCTTCTGGCGGCTCGCGAGGTGTATGCTGGTGGCGTGAGTTTAAGGAAACTGGAAGCCTTGGAACAAACTAACACGAACAGGCCATGCAGAATGACCTCCTCATCACCCTCCTTATCGGCGACCCGCCGTTCGCGCCCTCTGACTCGCCGCTCGGCGTGCTCTCGAAGGACTTTCCTCCGACGTTTGTCGTCGTCGCCACGGCAGACGACCTCATCCCCCCGTCGCAGAGCTACGCAGTGGTCGACAAGCTCAAGGAGCTTGGTGTCGACGCTGTTGCTGGCGAGGCGATCGGCATGGGCCATGGGCCTGCCGAGGTGCACCAGTCCAACGGCCCTTGGCCCGAGGGTGTCACCTGGTGGGAGACGGCCATGGAGCCCAGTCTCCAGTTTGTGCTCAAGTACCTCAAGGCGTAGCGCCTCTGCATAGATTGTACAATGAGAGCGAAAGATGGAATAGAAGGTCAATAGGAGACCACCTAAGCAGGCAACGCTGCAAGCCTTCAGCTATACGGAACAACTTGGGGGATCGCGGCCGGTGACCTCGGACAGGAGAGCACACGGACGCCGTCCAAAGCCGGCCCGATTCTAGAAGAATGGAAGTCTCCCCTCTCGACGGTCGATTGACGGCGAGTACGGGGGCCGCACGATGGAGGATATCAGGGACAATGGACGGGGGATAGCGGGCACCACATGCTCCTGCCTGCGTGAGGTTACCGAGGAACGCGAACAGAACACCGGCGCATCTGTGCCGCTCCGGCCGCTCCGCAATCTGCCTCTCCCTCCACATCGTCTGTCCACCCCCACGAATGTTCTGTTCGTTCATGCAACTCGCCATACCATTGCATTTGTCATCGCCCGAACCGTCATGACTATGCCCGCACTATCTGGCCCGTCCACTATGCCCTACCAGTACGACGTAGGCAACCAGCACCTTCATCTCCACTACGACCAGCCCGCAGCGACATGGCCCAACGCTTTGCCAGTCGGCAACGGCCGGCTGGGGGCCATGGTGTACGGCCGTCCAGACGCTGAGCTCGTCCAGTTCAACGAGGACTCTGTCTGGTACGGCGGGGCCCAGAAACGCACACCTAATGCAGCCCGTCACCTCCCCGAACTGCGACGACTCATCCGCGCTGGGCAGCATGCAGAGGCCGAGCAACTGGCTCGCAGGCACTTCTTCTCCAGCCCACTCACGAGTCGCGTGTATGAGCCACTGGGCCAGATGAAGCTCGAATTTGGGCACAAGAATGTGACAGCATACAAGCGCTGGCTCGACCTGTCCACAGCGACCCACACGACCGTGTACCAGTTTACCAACGCGGCCGGGTCGACCGTCTCGGTGCGCCGCGACGTCATTGCTAGCTATCCCGACCAAACCATCCTTATGCGGGTGACGGCCAGCGAGAAGATCGAGTTCACCGTTCGACTGAACCGCAAGAGCGAGATCGAATACGCGACCGAACAGTGCTTTGACAGCCTGCAGTCTGATGGTCAGCATGTCGTGCTCCATGCCACCCCAGGAGGCAAGAACAGCAGCCCGCTGTGTTTGGTCCTCGGCGCGTCGGTGGACGTCGGCGGTTCGGTTGAGCCCATCAGCAGCGGGCTTGTCATCTCTGCCACGGAATGCACTCTGGCGATCGGCGCGCAGACGACCTTCCGTTGCACAGATCCCGAGTCCGCCGCCATCGCCGACGTCGACGCTGCGCTCAAGCAGCCTTGGAATGATCTCCTCAAACGTCACGTTGCCTCGTACACCTCCCTTTTCGACCGCGTTGCTCTTCGCCTCTTGCCCGATGCCTCCCACGTCCCCACCGATGAGCGTCTCAAGGGCACCGGCGACGCCGGTCTTGCTGCCCTGTACCACAACTACGGCCGATATCTCCTCATCTCGTCGTCTCGTTCAGGCCACAGGGCCCTGCCAGCCAACCTGCAAGGAATCTGGAACCCGACCTTCAGCCCTTCGTGGGGATCCAAGTTTACGCTCAACATCAATGTCGAGATGAACTACTGGCCGGCGTCTCTGAGCAACCTAGCTGAATGCGCATCACCCATCGTCGACCTCGTCGAGCGCATGGCCGAGCGCGGCAAGCACACCGCCCAGACGATGTATGGCTGCCGGGGCTGGTGTGCCCACAGCTACACCGACATCTGGGCCGACTGTGACCCGCACGACGACTGGATGCCTGCCACGCTCTGGCCCCTGGGCGGCATGTGGATCACCTCGGACGCGGTTGAGAACCTCAAGTATCACTACGACCGTGCGGTGCACGAGCGCCTCGCACCCGTTCTCCAGGGCGCGGTCCAGTTCCTCCTGGACTTTCTTGTTCCCTCGGCAGATGGCGCGCACCTCGTCACCAGCCCGTCCCTTTCGCCTGAGAACACCTACCTTGACGCTAACGGCGCCGAAGGTATCTTCTGTGAGGGGTCCGCCATGGACATGACCCTCATCCGCCGTGCATTCGAGCTGTACCTCTGGACGACCAATACGCTAAGCTTGGCCAACGACGAGACTCTGGTTTCTCAAGTCCACGCCGCGCTGGCCCGCCTTCCACCGCTCCACGTCTCCCCTGCCACCGGCCTTATCCAGGAATGGGGTGTCAACGACTACGGCGAGGCCGAGCCTGGCCACCGACACGTGAGCCACCTTGTCGGTCTATACCCCGGACGCGACATTACTTCCTCCACGCCCGACTTGCAAGACGCCGCACGCAAGGTCTTGGCACGCCGAGCCGCTAGTGGAGGCGGACACACGGGATGGAGCCGTGCGTGGCTCATCAACCTGTACGCCCGGCTGGGTGACGCGGACGAGGCGGCCAACCACATCGCCCAGCTGCTGGCCAAGAGCACCATGCCCAACATGCTCGACGACCATCCACCGTTCCAAATTGACGGCAACTTTGGCGGCTGTGCCGGCGTCCTCGAGTGTCTTGTCCAGTCGCATCTGGAGGGCGAGAAGGAGGACCGCGTCGTCATCCAGTTACTGCCTGCGACGCCCAGTGGGTGGGAGCAAGGCGAGGTGCATGGTGTCTGCGTGATGGGTGGGTGGTCAGTGTCGTTCAAGTGGAAGGACGGAAAGGTGGAAGGTGAGGTGACCGTGCGGTGCGCCGACACGGCTCTCGCAAACACCGCTTCTGTCGTCTTCCCTAGTGGTGAGGGCGTTACTCTCAGTGGTGTTGGGGAGCATGTCGTAGCCAGGCCAGTTACATAGAGACTTTAGATGCATCGACGTAGTGAGCTAGTGGGGGGAGCTCTGGTGATAATGGTTGCCGAGTTGGAAGCGGCAAGGCGATATGGTCGTGTGTGGCAGGGGTTTGTTTGGGATTGGGCGTGGTGGTAGCCCCAAATCTCGTAACTGACATTAGCAGCTGGCCCTGGATCAGCGGCCAACGTGCATTGTGTTGTAAACCTAGTCTCTCGTCACCTGTTCTAGACCTGTCCAACGTGTCTTTCTAGAACACTTGGCCTCGGTCGGTAGTGGTTGGTACTTTGTGGCGTCAATAGTGTGAGCGGGGGCCGGGAGAGATGGTTGACAGACCGCCCCCCGTGATAAGATTGCGAGGGGGAGGATGGTGAGACTTCCCGCGAGGAACATTCTGTGGCACCGATTAAGACTATGCCTGTGTGAGACATATTGTAGCATCTATCGTAGTGCGATAGTGGGGCTCGGTTGCACTCGCCGTTCTCGCATTCTTTCTGAAACACACAGATGGAGTCAGGACGGACCTGACAAGGGCGAGCATATGTCTTTCCTTTGTGACAAACACATGTTGTGGTTGCAAACGGCACACCTATCAAAGTCGTGATACAAGCTCGAGACGGCAACTACAACCCAATGGCCCCCGAGTAACTAACCAATACGGACTGACCCGCCCAAGTCAATAGAGCACCTGCTTCATCTGAGGTGGCGACACTTATTGGTGAAGGTGCATCGTCTTCAGCTTCACCTTCTCAGATCTGGTCACCTGACCTTCAGGCCACGTTCTCACTCTTCACACGACCGGTGCTCCAACTCATGACCAACAGGGTCACCCCACACCCCCGCAGCCCCGCGCTGGGGCAACATGGCTCCCCAACATCCTCTTTCGGAGAGCTTGTGACGCCTTTGCTGCGCCGGATGACGGAGCAAACCTCTAGGCAGCACCGATCTCACCCTAGGCATGTAACACCGAAGCCCCACCGGTCTGCACGAAGAAGTAAGACCGGGCACGGCAGGTTTGTCCTCGGCGGCTGACCACCTCTCGCTACAGCGACTGTCCGGAATGGCCAGCGGGACAAAGACTTGCCAAAGAATGGCAACCTGGCCGTCGTAACAGACCGCGCCGCTGGAATCTCGCTCTGATGTCGGTTTCGGGAGAGATGGACGGTAATCAAATGCGAGAGCAGCCGCTGCATGCGCCCGCAGATCGGTGCAAGCAAGGTGACTTGCATGCAAGTTGTGAGTCAAAGCACAAAGAAGGACGCTCGGAATAGTCAGAACACCAGTTGCGGCCGTTGTTCGATCCGCTCTTGATCTCCGCACATACCGTGGACGGCGGGCGAGATAAGGGTGGAACAGGGTCACGCGCACTGGACGGGGCCCGCGATGCCGCTCTGGATCTGTCGGTTCGCGAATGACACAGCCTGTCAACCTCTGCATGAACGTGGGTGGGGGTGATGTATGCATGGCCGTCTTGCACAGGGAATCGACATGTGGGGGCGCTGCTTGACAAAGGATCCCCTCGCCACAAAGGAATGATCCTCGCGAGTCTCTTGCAACACTTTTGCCACTCATCTCTGTGTCCAGTGGCTCACACAAACCAGCAAAAAAAAAAACGGGCCCCGCGAAAAATCAGGTCCAGAAAGTTTGGCTGGCGAAACTGGTTCCCGCGGGTCCCCGTCGCCCCCCGCCTCTCCACCGACAGTCTCAGAGCCGCATGGCGGGGGCCGGCCATTGCTCCGCGCTCCGTGTGCTCTCTGGCTCTGCATGGCGCGGACTGTTCGACGAACCCTCGAGGCCCCCAGGGCGAGAACGCGGGGCACATGCACAAAGCACAAAGGTTCCCCGACTGCGCCGATGGACGGCCGCACAAGCACGACAGTTGTTTAAAAGAAGACAAGGGACGGAGCAGTTCTTGTCCTTTGTCCACACACACACACACACACACACACATCTCCATAACTCACCATGGCAGATATCCATGACCACAAGGAGTCTGTGCAACACACCGAGGAGCAACTGGAGACTGCTCGCGGCGACGCTCTCGATGAGGCCAACAAGCTCGGCATCGACGTTTCCGAGGTGGTGGCCAACCGCGTGGCCGAGGACGACCTGCACGCTGTTTCGGCAGCGTGCATGTCGCTCAAGTCACCTGCCGGCTGGCGCATCGCTGGTATCATCTTCGTGATGGGCATCAGTGAGTTTTCATTTTGGTTGCGTGCTCGCTGGTGGGAGCGGCCGGCGGCGCAACCTCGTCGTGATCCGGTGGAGGTTGATTACGTAACGGGCTCTCTGCAAACCTTGGTCGCATGACGGCCGTTGTGTGTGGCATTGCGGCATGTTGTAGCTCCTCGAGCGGCTCCTGCTGCAGCCCCTCCTGGCCGACCACCTCCGATCTACTCGTCCTCTCGAAGGGTCTGCTGACATCTCCCAGACCAGGCCGCCTACGGTATTGACTGGGCTGTCATCGGCAACGTCAATTCGTTCCCCACATGGCACGACTACTTCGGCTTTGCCAACGACGGTGCGACTCTCGGCACCCTCAATGCACTCATGACCATTGGTAGCTTTGTCGGCGCCCCCTTCCTCGTTCTTTCGGATGTCTGGGGTCGTCGCAGCGTGAATTTCCTGGGCAATGCCTTGGTTATCGTCGGCGCTATTCTTCAATCGCAGGCCCCCAACATTGCGTGCTTCATGGTCGGTCGCTTCGTCCTTGGTTTCGGCACCTCCCTCTGCACTTCGTCGCAGTACATGGCTGAAATCTCTCCCGTCCATCTCCGTGGCCGCCTGGTTGGAGTGTTCGGCGCCTGCTTCCAGATCGGCTCTCTCATGATGGGCGGAGTCATGGTCGCCTTTGCCCGCTGGACCACGTCCAACTGGCAGTGGCGTGCCCCCCTGCTCCTCCAGGCTGTCCCGGCATTGATCGTCTGCGCCACCATCTACTTCCTCTGCCCCGAGACTCCTCGTTTCTACGTCATGAAGGGCGACAAGGAGAAGGCCCGCCAGGTCATTGCCAAGTACATGACCTCGAACAACGACATCCACGCGCCCATCGTTCCCCTCATGATGCGCCAGATTCAGGACTCCCTCGACTCTGGTGCCCGTGGCACCAAGAGTCTCCGTGCCGCCTGGGACTTCCGCGTCTTCTTCACCCGTCGCGTTGGATACCGTACCGCCGTCCTTGCCGCCTACTCGCTCTTCCAGCAGTGGAACGGTGGTGGTATCATCTCCTACTACATGTCGCCCGCCCTCGAGACCATTGGTATCACCGCTCCTCTCTCACAGACTGGTATCAAGTGAGTGTTTGATCCTATCGTAGGTTCAGGGCCTTCAAGCTGACATGCATTCCCAGCCTCGGTCTTACCGCCATCTACTTTGTGTTCACCGCGTTTGGTGCCTACCTCATCGACAAGATGCGCCGTCGTACCCTCATCTTCCTGGGCCTCATCTCGTGTATCCTTACCCAGACTGCGGTCACCATTACGTCTTGGCGCTACGACGTGCAGCCCAACAACGCTGCTGCGGGTCTGACCCTCTTCTGGATCTTCCTTTACCAGGTTTTGAGGTGAGTGGCAGTTTTCCGGTCAGGAGGTGAATTGGTCGGAGGTGGCACTTTTGCTTCCGTCCATCATCAACAACACCTCCGAACACCTGCTGCATCTTCCAACAACACCTCTGTGCGTTTCGTTTGCATTCTGACGCACGCAGCGCATCGTTTATCGCAACAATGCACAATTTGTACCCTATCGAGATCCTCTCGTTGCCCCTGCGAGCTAAGGGAATGGCCCTCTACTCCCTCATCCAGTCGGCGGCCGGTGTGGTCCAGAATTACGGTATCTCGGTCGGTATCCAGAAGGTCGGCTACAAGATCTGGGTCGTCTACATTGCCTACAACGCCATTCAGCTCGTCATCGCCTACCTCATCTTTCCGGAGACGTCCGACCTCTCGCTCGAGGACATCGACTACATCTTCGAGACCAAGGGCGAGCAACCCGTCAAGCTCTCGCTCAAGATCGAGAAGGCCCGCATCGCTCGCGAGAAGGCTCTTGCTGCTGGCGAGGGTGACGTGTAAGGGCCTCTGGGATGCGTGGGAGGGGTATCAGGCTAGCAGTTTATGGGAAGTCAAAAGACAGAAGGGAATGTGGACCGGTGTGTCATGTCTCTTAAAGCCAAGTAATGATTATGATTTATGGATTGATCGTTTGATCTTAGTACGTTTCCTTATCACGTGCACAAAAGACAGGGCGCTGACTGGATTGCAACGGGTAGACTGTGTCAGATTCAACTTTGTCATGGAGCGAGTGCAATCATGAGACTCTGGACGATGAGATGCACGCACGCGATGCAAGATGAGATGCGATGCATGAGATGAGATGGGAGGGGCGGCGAGATGGTGTGGGGCACCCGTGCCTGGGAGTCACTCCAAGCCTGTCGGCGACCTCCGACGCCGCTGATAGCCGGCCGGTCCATTTGATTGCTCCGGCAACAAATTGTCCCCAATACGCGGGTTGTTATCCCATCTTTCCTTCATGGCTCATCTCATTCTCTACCTACCACAATGTCCGTATCGCCATGTCTCCAGCACGTCCGTGACGTAAGTTCATCACAACTCCAGCCTCTTTCTGGCCATATGCTGACGGTGTGCATAGTTCTGGGCGGAGTCCCTGCGCGACAAGGGCCGCGGCGTGCAGGCCGACTACCAGTTCCGCGAGGTGCGTTCACTGCTTACGAGCTCTGAACTCACTCGCTCCAGATGACGATTGAGGAGGCCACCCCTGGGCGGATGGTCGCCCGCCTCCCACTCCAGCACTACCACCTGAACGGCCTTGGCGTGAGCTTTATTCCGTATTGGTATGAGGGCTGGTTCTGACAATATGTATAGTCTGTGCATGGCGGCATCATCATGACCGTGAGTCGCTTGTGGTAACCGCATGTGCTTGGCTGACGCTCCTGAAGCTCACGGACATTGTCAGCTGGGTGGGCCTCCAGACCGAGGGCCTGCCGATGATCCCAACCGTCAGCGCCAACATGAGTGCCGAGTTTGTGCGTCCCGCCGGCGGGGCAGGAGACGTTCTGTGGATCGTGGCCAACAAGATCCAGCGAGGTGAGTTGAAGCCAAGTTCCTTGTTGATGTTGTAACCAGTCAGCTCACACCCGCAGGCCGGAAACTCGCCTTCTCGCGCATCGAGTTTTACCTGAACGACCTCGACTCGCGGGTCTGCGCTTATGGAAACCACACCCAGGTGGTCACCAGAGAGGTTACCCTCACCCACCGGTTCAGCGAGGACGGGCAGAGTCTTATCCCGGTGGAGAAGACGGCGGCCAAGGCCAAGCTGTAGATAAACATACATTGCATCCCGGCATCATGCAACGATTGCGCCTGAGCAAAACCCTCTATCGCCTAGTAACCCTGTTCCTCCTCTGCTTCCTCTGCTCCCGCCGCCAGGCAAGCTCAATGGCAACCTGAAGTCAGCCCCGAGTGACACCGCGTAGATTACGACTTACGAAGCTGCCAATTATCACCACAGCATACACGATAAACACCACCGCGACGGACAGGTCCTTGGCGGCGAGTGGGTACATCTTGTTGCTGAATTGCAACTCGCCGCGCAAGGGGTCGTCGCCGACCTTGAACGACACGTCCCGCCCTCCAAGGCCGAGGAGCGTAAGGAGGCAAAGTGTGGCCCCAGCAGCTATCTGGAACCCATGGATGGCGTAGCCTGCCGCCCCGCTGACCGGGGTCCGTCCGACAGACCGCAGGGAACAGAAGATTAGCACGAAACCCTGGTGGTCAGTTGACACACACCGAAGGTTTAATCGGTGAACTCACAGCAGCAGGGTACATCCACAGGATACCAGAGAAGATGTCTTCCAGGACGACGGTGACCATCTGATAAGCGAGCTCCTCACCTCTGGCGGCCATGGATGGGGTGACCGGGCTACCATCACGGCCCATAACCAGTAGCTGACGAAGGAGTGTTATGGCATCGTCACTCATCACGACGGAAGATTTCTAATAGGTCAGGCCAACGCCTTCGCAGACTACTTACAGAGCAGGTTGACCACACGATCTGGCCAATGTACTGGTAGCTCTCGAGCAAAATTGTGCTGTCACGGACAGTGATCGACGCGTTACTGGTGAAGAAGTACTCTTCCATTAAACGGTATTGTTCAGTGAAGTCTGGCGCCAGGTCGAGCTTGTCGAGCTGCATGGCAGCGTCCCACAGCTCGCTGTCAGAGAGAGGCGACCCTTCAAGGAGGGAGAGAGCAGAGTTGACAAACAGCGTGTACGCGTTGACGAGGGATTGCGTCCAGGACGACAGCTTGATAGCATTCACGATGCTGGCGAGGAGAAGGACGAGGGCGAAATGTAGAGGGAAATGGAGAAGTTCCCAGACCCACGTCCGTCTCGTGTCGCGGTTGAGGTCGAGGTCCAACCGGTAGTTGGTAAAGAGGAACACCCAGATGAAGAAGATGACGCCGATGCCTGACAATGGTCAGTTCACAGTGCGATTCTTAAGCTTGACTCACAGAGTTCCACTTGTCCATATGTGATGTGTTCAGAGCCAATACCAGTGAGAGCGGCCTGGAATGCCGCGATGCAGTTGGAGAATCCCATACCACTGCACCTGTCAGCAACAACTCCGATGGAACTTAGCTCACAGAATGGTGATTGATAGGCAACCATACTCGTTCAACAAGTGGCCCTTGCGCGCGGGCACTTGGGAACCAAAGAGTGACTGAACACCAATCATGGCGAATTCGAACACGATGGCGACATACAGTAAGGCAACCTTGGCCTTGGCGTAGGCGCTCGAGTGGGTCGGAATCGCGGCTGAGGCGATGAAGAGCAGAAAGGATGCGGCAAGGGAGCCCAGCGACCAGAGCGGGGCAGCGGTGCGACGCTTGCATTTGTGGCCGAGGACGGCGACTGTGGTTTCAGCTGGGAGGTCACATGCAAACTGGATATTACTCATGCCGTACTGCAAACACAACAGTGCGCAATGTGCAGCATTAACAATCGCCACAGTTAGAAAGGACGTTGTTGCAAGCTCTGCTGCGTTAGCCTGGGACCACGGGTTAAAGCTCACCATGACTAATGTTACTCTGAACGTCGGTGGCCGTGAAGGTTGCGAGATCTGGCTCAGGTGGGGGAGCAAGGTTTTGCAAATCCCACCCGCCACTTGACGCGGCAACGTAGACGAAGAGCAGGATCTGGAGACCCTTGAAGATCCGATGGATAGTGTCGCCGCACTCATACCGAAGGTCGTAGTGTAACTGTGTCGTCCATAACGATATCACCACGGTGAAGTAGCTGGAGGACAGTTAATGGGGGGAGCTAGAAGGGGCACCTCACCCAAGATAATTGGGAATGTCAGCCGGAGACTGCAAGCTGTGGCTGGAGTTGAAGGTCGATAGGTTGGCACTTGTTAACAGGTCTGCTCGTCAGGGAGGAACGCAACTAGGCGGAGGGAAGACAGCGAACCCGCAAGGCTAGGCTACGGGCGATGGTCTCCACGACAATGAACTCACTGTAGAACAACGACAACCAGTATGTCAGGTTGTCCTCGTGCTCATGCCACGGGCCCTCATCGTTGGAGGCGGGGAGCTGAACGAATGGAACGCGCGTGTAGCCTGTTTGGTATCGCGGCCCGCTGTGTTGCGGTGGGGCTGGACTGCAGACCTTCAACACCTTGCTCATCCAAGCAGCTCACCTTTCTGGAAGACGACCTTCATCCCCTCTGTAGGATTGTTCAGTGGTGTCCTCGCCGTCCTCGAATGCACGCTGAGACGTTCGTCGCTTGGCCGTGCTCGTCGCACTTTGCGAGTCCTTGCCCTCGGCTTCCCAAAGTTGCATGTGGTTGTGTTTAGGCTCGTGCTCGCCGTTGCTCTCAATCTCTATTGTCATGGCTGAGGGATTGACGAGGATGGAGGACAAGGCATTGTATAGTGTGTGGGCAATGGATATTGGTCCCACTTGCTGTGTTGCTTGTGAAAGTGGTCTCATGGGCTCAGGAGCTCGGCATTTGTGGAGGAAGACGTCACCGCTGTTTGACTTGACGGCGCGGGGACGGGATTTGGAGCCACCATTAGGCCACTTTTGATCCCGCTAATGTTGTCATGTTGTAATTGGGTGGCAAAACCGGGTATTATGATGCTGGCATCAATCTGTTTGTTAGCTCTTTGGTATCCCACCTTGCAACTCTCTCTATCTACGAGTTGTAAGTTGTTCATCAGCAACACGTCCAGACCACTTTGTCTGGGTACAACTGTCACGACGCCACCCTTGGACTCGTCCCTCACTCCGCCATTTGCATTTGCAGGATGGCCAGGCGTCTCATCTCCGTTCTTCACCGATCGACTCCCCAGCTGAGACCACCATCTCCCATGCGCATAGGTCCATATCGTCCGACAAAAGGCCTTGACTAGGGTCCCTTGATCGCTTCGCCGGCCCTGTCGACACCGCTCACCAGCTCACGCAGCCCGGTGAAAACGAGGGCCCAGTAGGCCTTTTGGTCCTTTTGGAAAGAAACATCCTGATGTGATAACCGGTGGTGCATTTGAGCCGTCCACCTCCGTTTCACCACTCATGGTTGGTACTCTGGTCCACCCTCGACGCCTGCGCACGACGGATACTCGGCATTTATCAGGAGCGCTCCCTTCGGCGTACTGCAAGCTGCAGGGTTGGCTGATTGCACCAGCCATGTCGTTATTGCCCACCGACTAGTCGTTTCCGGCCCGGTGTCGCCGGAACAACTCTCCGAACATCCCCCGAGCAACCGCGTCCAAGTACGACTGACGTTCATTGAAAACACCACGACAGTCTGGCTCTCCAGGCTTCCCCACACAACATTCACGATGCTTGTACTGCTCGTCCCCCTACTGTTCCTCGTGCAGCTCGTAGCTGCGCTGGGTCTGCCCAACGTCCTCACCTTTGCCCCCTCAAATGGTGCCCTCACTCTCGCCTCCTCTGCCGCCGCTGCTCTGCCCATCCTGTATGACTCTGGTGACTCGGAGGCCATCCACATCGCCGTGCGCACGTTCGCCGAGGACATTCTGCGCGTGACTGGCGTCAAGCCGGAGGTGTATGCCGACACTCTGCCTGACGGCACTGCATCGGCCATCATCGCCGCGACTGTCGGCTCCGCCCTCCTCCAGCGCCTTCGTAAGAAGCGCACCAAGCCCTCCACCGAGGACCACCTCGCCCCTCTGGACGGCAAATGGGAGTCGTTTGACGCCCGTGTCGTGTCCGAGCCACTGGAGGGCCTGGATGAGGCCCTTGTGGTTGCTGGCAGTGATCGCGTAGGTGTACAATTGCCCTCGCGCAACCAGCTGACACATTAGCGCGGCACAATCTACGGTCTTTACACCCTCGCCGAGTCTATGGGTGTGTCGCCCTGGTACTGGTGGGCTGATGTGCCCATTAAGAAGCACGACGTGGTAGCTATCCCGCGCGATGCTGTTCACAGCCACGGTGCGCCTACCGTCAAGTACCGCGGCTTCTTCTTCAACGACGAGCAGCCTGTTCTCTGGAACTGGGCGCGCGACCACTTCAACATGGGCGACAAGCCTCCCTTCCAGGTTGGCATGTACGAAAAGGCGTTTGAGCTGCTCCTGCGTCTCAAGGGCAACTACATGTGGCCAGCAAGTGAGCATCAGTATTTCCGAGACACCACTAACGCTCCAGTGTGGGCGAGCATGTTCGCCGTCGACGGCGTTGACGAGCTGGTTTCTCCCGCCACCCCTGGCCCGAACCAGTCGCTCGCTGAGCGCATGGGTGTGGTCATGGGCACGTCCCACCATGAGCCCATGAGCCGTAACCAAAAGGAGTTTACCACTTGGGGTGAAGGCGAGTGGGACTTCCGCACCAACGGCGACTGGCTTCAAGAGTTCTGGAAGTATGGCGCCGAGCGTGCCAAGGAGTGCGAGACGGTGTATACTGTCGGCATGCGTGGCGACGGTGACCTTCCTCTGGACGGTGCAGATGTTCCACTTGTGGAAAGTAAGTCGCTCGCGGTGTGCCTCAGGCTCGAGTTGCTGACAGGCTCTCCTCTAAGGTATCACGGCCGCTCAGCAGGAGATTCTCCGCAAGGTCAACGGCCGTCAGGACATTAGCGACATTCCACAGATGTGGGCCATGTACAAGGAGGTCATGGAGTACTTTGCCAACGGCCTCAAGGTGCCGGACGAGGTCACGCCCATGCTGGCCGATGACAACTGGGGCAACCTCATGGCTGTTCTCCCCACCGACAAGAACTACAAGTCTGGCGGTGGAATCTACTACCACGCCGACTATGTGGGCGACCCCCGTGACTACAAGTGGATCAACACTGTCCCACTTGCCAAGAGTGAGTTCCACGCTCTAAAGACGGTAGCTGATAGCGACAGTGTGGGAGCAGCTGAACGTGGCGTTGAGTTTCAAGACCGACAACATCTGGATTCTCAATGTTGGCGACCTCAAGACTCTCGAGATCCCCCTCGAGTGGTTCCTCGACATTGCCTATGACGCTTCGCGCTGGCCACGCACGGCGCTTGCCGAGTACTTGGCAGAGCGTGCCACCCGTGACTTTGGAGTGGTGGGCGACGCGGCAAAAGAGGTCGCCGACATCATGGCGACATACTCGATCTATGCCTCGCGTCGCAAGGCCGAGCTGGTTGACAGTGAGACCTTTTCGATCCTCAACTATGACGAGTGAGTGCTTTTGCCAGACAGCTCGTTCGTTTGGCTGACAGGCTAGGGCTGAGACTGTCGTTGCCGACTGGACCGCACTCGAGACGCGCGCGAGGACTGTGTACGAAAAGCTCTCAAGCGAGAGCCAGGTGCCATTCTACGAGGTCCTCTACGTGCAGATTCAACTCCAGGCCAACCTGGCCCGCCTGTACCTGGCCGCTGCCAAGTCCAACCTGTACGCGACCCAAGGTCGTACGGCCGCCACCGTCCAGGCTCACGAGGCGCTTGCTCTGTTTGAGCGCGACCACGACCTCACAGAGGAGTACAACAAGCTGCTAAACGGCAAGTGGAAGCAGTAAGTCGCATCTGCTCACATGACACGACTGACCCAACAGCATGCTCGCCCAAACACATATTGGCTACCAGTACTGGCAGATGCCGGTGCGCAACTCGCTCCCGCCCGTGTCCTTTGTCTCGCTTCGCCAGCACTCGTATGACCATGGCCTCATCGTCCACACCCGCTACACCGTCGAGAACTGCGCGGGCGCCTGGCCGGGTGACAACAGGCACAACTGCCCGCTTGGATACAACTGTCCCGACCCCACCCTCCTGCCATCTGACCTTTACGGCCGCCGCCGCTGGGTTGACGTGGGTTCCGGTGGCCCCGAAGATGTCGAGTTTACGGCTACCCCGGACGCCGAGTGGCTCGACGTGTCCATCACCAAGGGCAAGATTACCGGCGACGGCAAGAACGACAAGCGCGTGTGGATCGGTGTCAACTGGGACAAGGTCGGCGATGCCACCGAGGGCCACGTCACGTTCCATGCAAGCGATGGCGCCCACACGGTCGTCACTGTGCCGCTCAACCACGTCACCGCGCCCCCGGCGGACTTTGCCGGTGCTGTCCAAGGTGACGGCTACGTGGCCATCGAAGCTGGTGTCCACCAGGCTGTCATGACCAAGGACAGCCACTCATGGGGTGAGATCCCCTTCTACGGCCGCACGCGCAGTGGTCTCGCCGTGTTCCCCGTCGACGCACAAGAGTTTGCGCCTGGTGCCGGTCCCGCTGTCCGCTACGACTTCTGGGCCACGTCGGCAGGCCCCGTGGACGTTACCTTGCATCTTGGTCCTGCACTCAACTTCATCCTCGGCCGCCGTATTGCGTTTGCCGTGCAGATCGACGACGGCGACGTCGTGCCCATCTACCCCGTGCCCGAGGCCAAGCTCGGCTCCCTCCCGCACGACTGGGAGGACGTTGTCGCCAATGAGATCCGCGAGGTGTCGACCAAGGGCGAGGTCAAGGCTCCTGGCAAGCACAGCATTACGGTGTATGGCATGACTGCTGGTATTGTGCTGGAGCGTGTCCTTGTCGACTTTGGCGGCATCAAGGAGAGGGGCTACAGCTACCTGGGCCCTCCCGCCTCTGTTGTGGCGTAGATGTGAGAACCTCCGTAATAGATTGCATTACATAGTGACATGGAAGCCGTGGTTAGAAACAACTGGTTCTACTGCTTGCGTACTGCTACATACGCACATTACCCCTCTTAACCACACTCGAGCGCTGTGCACTTGGGTATCCCCTATCTTTACTGGTGCTCTGGTACGGGAGAGTTCCGGTGAACGTCAGCCTGGATAATGAGGCTTGAGACCCAGGTCGGCTTACCACAAGAGTCCCAGGTCGTGTTCTGGTACGTACACATGTGTCGTCGTATGTACCACTGGCATCCGCAAGTGCCGCGGCAGTTGGCACATGTTGGGTCGGACGAGAAGAGGCTTCGGGGCCTGCTTCACAAGCTTCAATATGTATGGGAGAAACGGCATTCTCGTCATTGTCAAGGAGGTGCTCCATGTCTGCGCCGTGGAAGGCGCGGTCTGTGGACGAGAAGGAGTCGTCGACATAGGGGTGCAACTTGCTTTTGTGCTTTCCGAGGTCAAAATTGTCTGCCTGGTGGCCCTAGTGTGTATTGCTTCTTGTTTCCTCTTGCTGGGCTTTACGTGCCCGTTCTCGCTCCTCGGTTTGAGTGCCGTCTCCTTGAGACAGCTGTTGAGCAAGCTGCCAAAGGTTTGAGAGTTGGGCCGTCACGCCGCAGTGCTCGGCGACTTGACCGAGGCGGTTGCTCAGACCCCGGTCCTCCCATGAACTCGGCCGATATTGAAGACTCTTGAACTGTTCCACAAAGAACTGGGTGATGGAGTCGAGCTTGAGGTACCGGCGCACGACCTTGACAGACTTCGCCTCGGGGATGTACACCGTCCTGTAGACGGATATGCCCGCCAAGGTCGGAGCGATGCGCAGTAGCGCCATCCGCGAAACAGCCGATCCGAGCCTCATCTTTTTGGCGACAGCCAGAGTTGATGAGGAGAATGTGTCGCTGTTGTGGACGTACATGTTGTACAACACGTCGTCCAACCGTATTTGCCATACGACAGCGGAGAATTTGGAGACGTGAAGACCCAACGTGCCGGCCGGTAACGTGCCGGTGGTGTGGGTGATCACAGTGGTATGTACCGCTGGCGGGAATCCTCTTCCTCGTAACCCCAAGTGGCGCCGAGGGTGTTCAAGAACTGGGTAAGGCTTGTGGCGCCAAACTCGTCCATGCTGCGCCGCGTGAGCAGGTGTCACATTGAGGACAAGCAAGAATCTGAGACTCACGCCACAGCCTCGAACTTGGCGCGGTCGAGGATTTGGACGGTGTTGGGGTCGTCCGGATGCCAGCGGCACACATCTGGCATGCTGTCCTCCTCGGGCCACGCGTGGAGCATGGCTGGGGGGGACAACTTTGCCTGGGTGCCCTTGGTCTTGGAGAGGCGGTACAGTTCATCGCGACCGCCACGACCAAAGACACCCGCAATGTCCGTCCAGCAGGGGTGGCCCTCTGGGGTCTTGGACCGGTAGAAGCCTGCGTTCTGGCTGATGTTGCCGAGGAAGGTTTTGGCCGAGGGGAACGCTGACCTACGGGTGTTAGGGAGGACTGGTCAAGACGGATCAAACAAGTGCTCACCTGGCCACCTCCTCAAACATCTCCTTGTCTAGAACAACGAAGCCCTTGTCCTTGGAGCCAAAAGTAAGAGAACGGAGAAGGGGTGGGACGCGGCGCTTCTCTTGGTCGACAATAATGTCGTGGATGGTGCGCAGGAGGTTGTACGAATCGGTCGCTGGGATGGTGCGGCCGTCGAACTGTTGGCATGTGCGCTCGCCCATCCAGTCCTCCACAATTGGAGGTGGTTGAGGAGGGGTGGCTATGTGGAAGGGTTGCAGTTGACTCTTGGGGTCAAGGGCGGATGAGCTGTTGGAATGGTGGTCCATTGTTGAGGCTGGGCAAACATGGGTCAGCGGTGGTGTCTGGCGGGTGCTGGGTGCCACTTAGTGCCATCCCTCCGGGGCCACAGGGATAGCACAGCGCCACAACGATACTGACGCTTGTTGGTGGTGGTGGTTGCTGTTGTGGTGATATGGGTGTTGTTGCTTTATCATTCTCGTTCTCTCGTTCCCACCAGGTTATATATGCAGGCAGACCGCACCCGTCTCCCAACGCCTGTCGACGTGGAGGGGCGCAGATGCACGTACACACATATGCACAGCATTTTCGTTTTATTTTATTCCTTTCTTTTCCTATTTATGCGCTCAAAAGGGCGCAACAAGAGTGCACGACCATCTGTTTCGGCAAGGCCAGCAATCCAGAGAGCAGCAAGCCTCCTCCAGGCTTCTTTTCATCGGATAGTCAGCTGCCGTTGTTGTACTATTGTGCTCGACTGGGAATGGGACTGGTGACGGGGTCAGCGCCACATGTTGTTTTGTTGGCGAGAAAAAGGGGGAATCCATTGGTTGGCGGGGTACAGGGGCGCCTGCTTGCCCTATGCGATCCATTAGAGTGCAAAATACGGAAGGAGGGAGGGAGAACACAGGATGAAATGGAAGCCATGTGGGCAGCGAGTTGAAACATGATGCCTACGAAGCAGACCACGGTTCAGGTTGAGTGGTTTGATTGGAGTTGGAGCGACCAGCACGAGCTCAAAAGAGGGAATCACTAAGGAAGAGAGCAACTGGGAGCAGGTGGCATGGGTGGTAACACTGCCGTTATGTACATGCCTCGGTCCATATCGTCAAGAAGGGCAACGAGGCGCTCTGATGCTGTGACGGTGACTGGTTGGACAGCCGTTGGGGCATGCCTGTGGAGCGCTCAGAATCCCCGAATTGCAGAGGCGAACCCGTCAACTAAGTCTAGTTGCGGTGTGCTATCTCAGTCATAGACTGTCGTGTTGTCTCCTAATGAGGCGGCTTCTCCTGGACAGCGTGGCCGATGGACAGCCTCTATGTATTGCTGCTCGACGCTCGGCATCACCAGCCTCCCAAAGTCGACTGCATAAACCAAGATTTATTTGCGTTTCTACGTGTTTCTCATCATTGCGCACTTAGACCGCCACCGCCACCTGGCCGCGGCCAACATTCACACAGGTACACAGGCATCATCTATCACGAACTGACGGGCCAAGCTTTCTGTCCATACAGCCATTGCAATTCCCGGGATACTGTATACCCTTGGCCCCTGTTGTGAATGGCTTCCGGTCCGGTTCGCCGGATCGCGTCGACAAGTGTTACCGTAAACTCGCCGCGGGCGAGCGCGCGAATGCGAATGGGCAGCTATGAGGGCCCACGGACGCTCGGAAGTCTCTCGGAACATCGCTCGGAGCACGCTACAAACTTGCCTTTTGGGTGTCCACCGCCGAGATCCAGCCGACAATGCTTCAATGCTTCCACCGCGGGGTGTGTCGCGCGGTGTGTCGGGTGTTGACGCCCGCCAAGAAGCCGAGGAGCATGTGGAGCCCAAACCGAGCCCACCTTGGTTGCCGCAGCAGGAACGCAGCAGGCACGCAGCCGTCGCCCTATCTTTGGCACACTGTCCTGACGCCACTTCCTACCCGTCCGCAGTGGCGGATGAGGGAGAATACCAACATTGGCTTTGGCAATGGATTGAGACGCGTTTGCGTCCTCTGTCACTCGGTACAGGTCATAGTACTGTACCTAACTAAGGTAACGGGGATATATACGGTCGAAATACGTATGACATGCCCATGAACAGCTGCGACGGCGGGTAGGGAGCAGGTCGGAACCTGAAGGGTGCGCTCGAAGTCCGAGGATCAGCCGCTCGAGTTGCGACGCAACTCCACCCCTTCCACAATATGCCGGCCCCACCTTCTTTCCATTGCACTAGTGAACGCTAACTTTACACCGATAACACGCCGTGCTGCGTGCGGGCCGCGCGGGCCGCCATCATATGGGAGATCGTCGTAGGTCCCCGCCGGAACGATACTGCGCTTCGAGCTTCTCACGGCGAGATGTACGGGGATTGCGGGGGAGTGGGGCCTTGGCGGATAGGTTGGGGGTCCGGCTGGAGTCCATCGGGGCCGACCTCTCGACAGTCGACATCAGCGGACCTTTGTCTGGAGACGTTCTCGTCCGTATCTCGGCGAGATTGTGGCAAGTTTGCCTTGATATATGTATCGCCAGTTGACACCGGGTCAGATAAAAAACGAACCTCCCTGGTCTAACGACTTTTTGATACCAAACACCTTCTCATCACCAACCAAACCAGTTCTACACACCGCCAACAACATGACAAAGGAAGCTATCGGGCTTACCGGCGCCCAGATCCAGCTGTCGGACGCCGACCCGGTCCTGCTCGCGGAGGGCATGCAGCTCATCCGCGAAGAGAAGGCCATGTCGTTCAGGGAGGCCATGCGTCACCACTGGCGCGGCTGCTTGTGGTCCATTACGCTCTCCCTCGCTCTCGTCATGGACGGTAAGCTACACTGGATACACAGACAACAAATGCTGACTTTGAAGGCTACGACGGTTCGATTGTCAACTCGTTCTATGCCCTCCCTGCATTCCTGGAGCGCTTTGGCGAGAACTATACGGACAGTGCAGGCGTGACGACGAAGCAGATTAGCGCCAATTACCAAACGGCCATTAGCAACATCGGACTTCCAGGTAAGACTCGCCTTAATCGTTAAAATCCCCTAACATCAAAGGAAACCTCCTCGCCTTGTTCGTCGTCGGTTACTGCCAGGACCGCTTTGGATCACGCAGGACCTATATTGCTGGGATGGGATTAACAATCTGCGTTGTCTTCCTCTTTGTGTTTCTCCAAAGCATCAAGATGTTGCTCGCAGCGAACGCTCTGGGAGCATTCTGCTGGGGTTTGTTCAGTGAGTGAACCGAAACGCCACATTGGGCTATAATCATCATGCTAACCTCGTCACAGACACTCTCACTGCCGCATACGCTGCCGAGATCTGCCCCATCAAGCTGCGTGGTCTGGCTGCCAGTTTCATCAGTATGGCGTGGGGCTTTGGTGGATTCCTGTCGTCGGGCATGGCTCGCGCCGCGCTCAGCATTGATGGCGACTGGAGCTGGAGGATGCCTTACGTTCTCCAGTTCGTCTGGCCCGTCCCGCTGTTCATTGTCGCCTGGTTCGCGCCCGAGAGTAAGTGTCAAGTCATAGGAACTGGAACGTGGCTCGCCGACACCGTCCATATGGACACCCATATGGACGCCTCGAACCTCTTCCTTGTTGCCGAGTGTTTTGCCTCCGGAGTGATCGGCGCTGACCGCCGCACAGGCCCGTACTGGCTCGTTCGCAAGGGCCGTCTCGAGGATGCCAAGGACAGTCTGAAGCGCACCGCTAGCAAGGGATACTACGACACCCGCAGCCTGGACGGCTACATTGCCTACATCAAGCACACCGACGATCTCGAGCGCGCCGAGGCTTCCACGGGATCAGTTTGGGAGATGTTCAAGGGCACCAACTTGCGCCGTACTGAAATCATGATGGGTGGGTTTCTTCAGCAACCAGTCCAGTCTGCTGGAGCATGCATGCAGCAGAAAATGGCCGCTGACATAATTCAGGCTTGTGGGCAATGCAGGTGTGGTCGGGAACTGGCATGACTGCATACGCTACGCAATTGTAAGTCGTCTCGAGGGAAGCGTGGCGGAAGTTTGGCGGCCGAAGGAATCTCGAAGTTTTGGTGAAAATCGTGAGCTGTTGCTAACTTACCTAGCTTTAAGAACGCCGGAATGAGCACCGTGGCCGCCTTTAACCTCTCCATGGTCGTCACTGGCATGAACATTGTCGGCTGCTTCATCGAGTTTTTCCTCATTGCTCGCTGGGGACGTCGTCCTCTCATCCTCTTGGGCATGCTCAGCTTGGCCGTGTGCCTGCTTCTGATCGGCGCTCTTGGCTGTGTCCCACACTCCAACCCGACCCTCCAAGCCATCGGTGCCTTCATGGTCATGATCAACTTGCTGTACCACGCCAGTGTCGGTCCCCTTAGTGAGTGACACCCACAAGTAGCCCCTGTTCCGTCCTAACCCACTGCACAGCCTACACCGTCGCATCCGAGCTCCCCGCCTCGCGCCTCCGTGCCCGTGCCATTGCCTTTGGCCGCGCCTTCTACTCGTGCAACTACGCCGTGCAGTCCCAGCTCACCCCGCGCATGGTGTCGGTCACTGGCTGGAACTGGTCGGCCAAGAGCGGCTTCTTCTTCCTCGGCCTCAACCTGCTCATCACCGTCTGGGCCTACTTCCGCATGCCCGAGACTGGCGGCTTTTCGTTCGCCGAGCTCGAGCTTCTCTTTGCCAACAAGGTCCCCGCGCGCAAGTTTACCAAGGTCGAGATCCACGACGAGGCTGTCGCTGGCAACACCAAGTTTGACGAGGCCGACGAGGAGGAGGGACACGGCTACCCGGGCGAGAAGGCTGCGGAGCAGCAGGTCGAGGACATTGTCTCGCCTACTCCCACACAGTTGAAGTAAGGGTGTGTCTGGGAGAAGAATTGTTAGGTTTAGTTGGGAGTAAAGTAGTGGATAGTGTGAGGTGGCGGGAATAGTAAATGGTGATGTAAGCGAGATTGGTGATTCCTGCAAATAGTCCTTTGCAGAACGTCGACGAACAGAAAATCGTTCATCCCAACGTCGTGTCCTGACCGGCATCGACTGTGATCTTCTCACTCTATACATGGCCATGTTGTCAGGCTCGTGCCAACCCACGATGTATGGTTCTATTCTCTCTACTACAATGACATCTACGTGCTCGACGTCCGCGACACGGTTCTCAGCAAGCAGATTCACATCTAGTGCTATTGCTCAACAAGCGTCGTCGTATAGGGCGGCCTGGGCGACTTGCTCAGGTCCTGCGGATAGGAGGAAGGCGCATGCCGTCCTTCTGCGAGTCCCACGCTGGCACGCGCATGGGCAGGTCCTCGAGGTCCTCGTAGTCGAGGCCGCGGCCGCGGAACTCGTTCTTGACCAGCTTGTTGTACTCGTCCCAAAAGACCGTGTAGCCCTTTGTGGTGAGATGGAGGCCGTCGCTGTAAAACATTGTCAGTCTGGGGTCCATATCATGAATCGCGACTTACACGAGGAACTCGCGCAGACCCTCGCCCTCGCCGCGGGCTGCGGCGATAGTCGCACCCCACATGTCCACGGCACCGATGCGCCAGTTGCCCTCGGGTGTCTCCTTGGTCTTGTACTCGGCGGCCAGCGAGAGGACCACGTCACGGTACGTCTTGGTCACGGCTGGGACGCGCTGGCACGCGAATGACGGGTCGTCGGCCATCATGCTCACGAGCAGGGGCGGCGGGGTCACCAAGACAATGTTCAGACCCTTGGCATGGGCGACAGCGTATGGCGAGTCGGGAGCCGTAAGCGATTCGAGGAAGAAGCGGAGGTTGGCCTCGTACTCTGCCAGCGGGACGTGCTGGGACACCTCCTGCCCGATGTCTGGGACCACAGAGTCATTCGCACCTGTCACTAGTCAGCGACCTTGACGGAGTGAGATGGAACCTACCAAACCAGATTGTCACCAGGCGCACAGTCGGGACGTGAGCTGCGTCCTCCTTCTTGGCGAAAATGGTGGGGAACAGCTCGCGAGCCCTGTGGATGTGTTGGTAAGTGGGTTTACAGCGTCACGAAGGTCCACCCACCAACGCGTGTTGTAACCTCCATAGCCCCTGTTCAAGATATCCAGTGTGCGGCGGTAGGCTTCTGCACGGATCGAGTCAGTTCATATGCGCGCTTGTCATCGCTCGCGCGGCACCTACCACAAAAGCGCGCCTGAATCGACAGGGGGGCGTACTGCTGCGACGTGATCGAGTCTCCCTACAGTGGGTCTTAGCGGGTGAAGGCGACAGTGGTGGATGCTTACGAAGAGGACCACGCTGTCCTGGAAGGGGGTAGCCATTGTGCGCAAGACGGGTGTGAGTCCAAGTGTGAGAGAGGGGGAGAGAGATGGACTGGGAGATGGACGGGATGTGCACACGAGAATAAACAGAGGCCGGCGATGACCGGTCCGACGCGGTGGAGGAAGGCGTCAGATCGGCGTATTTTCGGGGCAGTCGGCGGGTGAGTGACGGCGAATGGGTTCGTGATGCACAGTCGACCCAGTCGCCGTCACCATGTATGTGGCGTCTTCATATCGCCCGCATGCCTTCGTGCATGTCACCAGAAGGAAGCATGAGTGCATGAGGAGCACCAAAAGAGAGAGAATACGTCCGTCTCCGGCCCAGGTGTGGTGGGGCTCTGGGGAAGTCACGTGACTGCTGCGCCGGCCCTGTACAGTGTGGAGAAGGGTGGTGTGGCAAGAGACCTGTTTTGAGGTTCCAGCAAGTGGTGAGCAGCATTGGTTCTCAATGTCTCTCTAATCACTGGTCGCTGGCCGCTCATACGAACAAGTTCGAGGCACTCGACTCATCGTCTGTTGTGAGGCACTGTTGCAGAGAGATAATTGAGATAACATGGTGTCGACGACGTCATTTCAATAGAATCGCTCATGTGATCATCTGACACCATGGGGTCGTCTCGGAACCACTCGCGCGACCAACAGTCTGGCACACGCGACCACCCAACAGAACAACAGTCTCTAGCACATCCCATCCATCCCATCCCCGACTACATCACTCACGCTCCCGTCTCTGATCTCTGCCCTCTCGCTCTCATGACCATCTCGGACATTTCACGGTACCCGGACCCAGTCGCCACCGTGCCCACCAAAGTCCGGGCGGGTGGCGAACGCGTAGTGGATGGCTGGGACATCGACTCGCTCAGCATTGAGGGCAACGAAGGAGGAAGGGTGCGTACCGTCGTCAGACCACACGGGTGGGAGTGAGCGGCCAGGTTGGCAGCCGTTTCGCGCCTCGACCCCATCTGCTGTGGGCTGATCTCACGCGCTCCACAGATCCCCAGCCACCACCTCTCATGGCTCAAGTCGCTGCCCGCCGACGCGCCCATTGAAGACATCCGCGCAGCGTATCAACGCGACGGTGTCGTCCACATTCGCGGTCTGCTGCCGCGCGAACAGGTGCTGGGAGTGAGAAAGACATTCTTCGAGTTTGTGCAGCACACGGGCATCCTCAAAGAGGGCACCGACCCCGTTGAAGGCATCTACAGCGGTCTTGTGAGTGCACCAGACTAGACACTGTCGACTGACCATGCACACAGGGATCTCAGAACCTCCCAGCTACCGCCACCATCGACGACCGCCGCGAATCAGACGACCTCCTCCAAGATGTCCGCACCGTCGCCAACTATGAACCTTTCATCAAGGACTTTGTCGACGATCCCAAGATATTCGACATGGCGCGCAGGATCAAGAGCGAGTGGCGTGAGCCGTTCCGCTTCCGCCAGCAGGTCCTGAGGACCAATGTCCCATACGCCTACAGGTGTGCGACACGGGTCCACTATGACCAGATGTGAGTTGCTTGGAGCCCACGGCCGGACAGCGACTGACGGCTGAGGTACCTTCGGGGCATGGAGCCTGATGCGCTCACCGCCTGGATCCCAATCGGCGACATCTCACCCGTGGGCGGTGGTCTGATGTACCTCGAAGACTCGGTGCCTCTCGGCCAGGAGATTGAGACGGGCTTCTACCATCTGAACCGCGATTTGCCCGAGGAGGACCAGCTGGATGCCTTCAACGTCAACGTGAGTTGGTTGATGCCCACGCCAGGATGCCCAGGACGTTTCCCACCTGACCACGGCTCCCAGATGCTCCAAGGAGGCGGTCTTACACGCGACTGCAACATGTTTGCGACACAGACCAAGCGGCGATGGCTCATTGCAGACTACAAGGCCGGCGACGTCGTGTTCCACGACTGCTACGCGATCCACTGCAGCGCCAACAACGAGGACCCTGAGGAGCGTATTCGATTCGCGACGGACGTCCGGTTTGCCGACCGGCAGGCGGCGTTTGAGGATCGCTGGTGGGGTGTGTAGGACGACGACACTGGTGGCCTAGGCGAATGGGGTTTGGAGAATCAGAAGGTCAGAAGAAACAGACATGGAGAAATAAAGTCGCGTCCGGAGTCATGTAGGCAGCTGTTGTGACCATGTTCCGGCCGTTCGCACCAGTCAGACTGCCGTGCCTGGCCGTGGATGACGCCGAAACCGGGTCGGTCAAACCCGTTTGCCGGTTGATCGAAGACGCAGAGGATGGCTTCTCAAACGTTTCTGCTGCTATCGTCATCACCACACATCTCTCACATCAGCAAACCACTCATTCCCTCACCATGTCGTCCGCGTCGCAGCTCCGTCAGCTGGCAGACACGCCCATCCGCGACCCCATCTCGCCAGAGGGCCTCGCCGCCGTCCTCGGCAGCGCACCCTTCATCTCCACCCCGGGCGCGTTCAACCTGCGCGACATGGGCCTCGTGCCCGGCTCGGCCCTGCGGTCTGGCCTCGTGTACCGCTCCGCCAAGCTCGGCCCCGTGCAGTCCGAGTGGATCGCCAACAAGGTCGGCGTCGTCTTTGACCTGCGCCGCCCTGCCGAGCGCGACAAGTCTCCCGACCCCACGATCGACGGCGTGCCCAACGTGTGGAACCCGCCGCAGGCGCCATATGACGCGCCCAACCTCGCAGAGTTTGCCATCGGCGACGGCAGCGAGGCGTGGGGCGCGCAGTACCTCCGCGTCCTCAAGGGATACGCAGTGACGTTCCGCCAGGTCCTCGAGCACGTCCGTGACAGGCCCGGAGTGCCATTCTTGTTCCACTGTACCGGTGAGTTTGAGAGGACACAGCGCGCATGATAGGACGCACAACTGACGGCGACACAGCGGGCCGTGACCGCACCGGCGTGTTGGCAGGCATCCTGCACGGTGTGGCGGGTACATCACCGTCGGCCTCGCAGCTCGACTATCTCATCTCGCGTATTGGCACCGAGCCGCGCCGCACCGAGCTCATGATGCTCGTGGCCAACAGTCTTGGCGCAGGGGACAAGGACGCTGCCGGGTTGGAGAACCTCGCCAGCCTGCGACCGAGCTTCTGGACCCTCTTCATCGAGGGCATGCAGCGCGAGTATGGCGACTGGGACGGATACGTGCGCTGGCTTGGATTCAGCGACAAGGACATTGCGGTCATTCGCAGCAACCTCCGGGAGCAGCAGGGCAGGTTGTAACGAACAAGATGTGGATAGAACATAAACGATATATATATATAAATGTACATGTGGCCCGTGGTCAACGGCGACGGTGGTGCTGGCGGTGCGCAGCCTTGACAGATATCTGCGTTGGGACCATCACGAGAGGGTCTGGTGAGCTCGAGGGAGGAGTCGTTGTCGGTGCGCTGGCGATCACAGGTTGAGGCGCTGTAGCTGCGGCGGTGGCCTTGGGTGCAGCAGGCGTGGGTGCACTCGTCTTGGCTGCTGCAGTTCGGGTTCGGGTTCGGGCCTTTGGACGCCTGGGAGGTGCGATACCTACACCCCATCCGTCGACGACATTTTGAGGGAGGCCTGTGAGGGCTGCCGACACAACGTGGTGCACCTGGTCTTCGTCTGGACGGCGCCAAGCTGCCGCCGGCTCCTTTCCCTTGAGCAGGCAATGCAGCGACGCACCGTCGACAAACTTCCACACAAACAGGTGGGTCTTGATTTTACCCGGTGTGGACAAGAGGAGGGCCTGAGCAAGAAGATGCAGGTCGTGAAGCGAGGCGCTAAACTGGGCGACGCGTTGGACGTTGCGACTGGTCAAGGGGACGCGACCGATAGAGTCGAGGCTGTTGTCGTCGTCCTGAAGGGTTCCAAAGGCCTCGAGGGAGCCAAGGGCCGAGCGAGCAAAGGCAAAGAGCTCCGCATGAGACCACCGTCCACTGTCGTGTGGAAGGAGGACACACAAGCGAAGGGCAGCGGCAAGTGGGTGCAGGTGTGCGGGAAGCTTGCCAATTTCACGGGCAGGCTTGTGGCCGAATGGCGAAAGGTATATCCTGATGCGCTCATGGAGTGGCAAGAGGCACGCGGCTGTTGATGGCGACGGGGGTAGGACATGGACCCGAGGCACCAAGCGCTCTTCACTGTTGCGCTCGTATTCTGTAATCTCGTTGCGTGGTGCGACGGCACTGAAGAAGATGCTATACGCAAGCATACGGACGGCGCAACTGGGTGGAGAAGAACGGAGTGGTGCGTAGATCGGGTCCTCTGCCAATGACCATGGGTAGACGCGGTCGGGATACATGTACGCATTCGTGAGCGGCTTGAGTCGACCTCCACGCTGAGCGTAGCCGTATTGTTTGAGTAATGGCGAGGTTTCAGTGCACCCCTTGCAGAATGGATAAGCCTCGCAACAGACGCGGTCCGTCGGCAACGCGTACTGCAGAGTGGCTGTAACTACCGTGTCGACCAACTCGTCCCTCACGTTGCGCCCGCCTCGCATGGCGGACATGACGTCGCGAACGTGGGCGATTGCGTCCTCTTCGGTCTTCATGTCGGGCAATGGAATGCCCCGCAAGATGTTGGCAGCGTATTGGAGGCGCCAGTAGGGTGGTTGACGTTCCAGCGGTTCGTCGCTTTCCTTGGCACGACGCACATCTTCCTTCTCGCGGACAGCCATCCAAAAACCCTCAAACGAGGCATAGTCGTTGCCCACGATGGATGACAACAAACTCAAATGGTTGGGCAACACACCCAGATGCTTGCAGAGCGCGGGCGTAGAGTAGACCTTGACATGAACAGCAGGGTTCTTCCAAGAGACTGGTGGAATCAACGAGCCCTTGCGCTTGTTGTTGTTGATCCACTGCACTCCCTCGGTTGGAATGTAGCCGCGGACATTGGAACAGCCGGCCGCGAGGATGATAAAGTCCGAGTCGTTGCCCAGAATGTAGGCGCCGCGGCGCTCGGCCACTGCGACCACAGCCGCATCGGCCTCGCCGTCCGGAACAAACTCCATGGCCACCTTGAGCTCGCTCAGCGCGGCGACGAGGGCGTCGAACACGAACAGAGGAAGGATCCGTTTGCCGCCAAACGTCAACATGGTGTTGCTGTTTTCTTCCTTGTTGAGGGCCTCGTGGAATTTGCGCGAGTTGCCGATCCCGTCCTGGAAACGCGCAATGACGGTGCTGTGTTTGGCGAGGGGTTTTGCCCCGTCAAAGACGAACACGAGCTCAAAGCCGGCCGCACGCCATGCCTTTACCATCCGGCGAATCAAACGGTAGAACGCAAGGTAGTCTCCTCCATCCTCCCATCGGTTGTAGGCAAAATAGATGGCGAACATGATGCTGGTTGACGTCAGCAATGGGGCTCACAACAAACGTAGGAGGGTGGGGACCATACCCGAGACCGTCTGCGATGACGGGGACCGACCTGCGCCGTCCGTCGAAGCGGTGGACGACGCACAGGTCCTTGCTAAACTCGGAGAGGTAGAGCTTGAGACCCTTCACGCCCATGATGTTGGTACGGTGATGGTGAGTGCAACGTCAAAGGCGACCGCGAGTCTCTCGTCGATTGTCAACTGAACGGGAAGTGTTTCGCCTGGTGCCCCGCATGGACCTCCACTTTTCTGCACCCAGGGTGGTTGATTAGAAATTGTACAGTAATTCAATTGTAATGGCATCCACCACCATTACCGTCGCCCGTAATGGTCCTTATGGGGGAGGGCACACTCCTTCCTCCCTTGTACTCTTGCCCCACGCTACATCTCATATCTTGCCACGTCCCAAGAACTTGTTCGGAATCTCCACATGGCGCGCACGCAGAAACTCTGCAACACTCTTGGCAAGACAGTCAATACGCACAGTCGAACTCACGCCCTTGCCAAGGTAGTCGTGAATGACAAAGTGAACCGCCAACATGCCCGGAAACTCGACACGCTCAAGGCGGTTGTTGTCAAAGTCCTTGGCAAGGAGCCCAACGAGGGCTTTCTTGGACAGCAGGGCCTTTAGCCAGTCGTATTCGTCCTGGTCGCGAACAAAGAAGCCGACGTTGGCATCTGGCGTTAGCCAAGTACACAACGACGTTACTCACTTCCGCCCTTGTCGCCGGAGCGAGCGTGCACGACCCAGCCCAGCGGGCCGACGGTGGTCGGACCGTACGCGTTGGGGTCGAATGCCTGTGCCGAATCATAGTCCTGCTGTGGCTGGACAGGTACAGTCTGCGTGACCGGAGCGACGCTGATGCGCTTGTCAGAGCCGACAAAGCCCACAGTCAATGGCAAGTGAGCCTGCCGGACACGGCCTGGCCAATACTCGATGTAGGGCTGAGGGATACACACTGAGTGTCAGCAAGCGAGCCTCTACCTGCAACTCACTTCGCGAGTCCATGAGCCATTGGAAACCTGGAAAGTGGCCGAGCCCCTCTGGGTTGATAAACGCCATGAGGTTCTTTGTGGGGCCGAAGGCCTCAATCTTGGGTGCCTGCGCGAGGATGCGCATCATGGACGTGGCATCGGCTTCGCTCTGGGGGTTTGCCTTTGGTGTACCATACTGCGTCATGTCGAACACGCTGAACTGGTCCAGGCCCTTGGTGCCGAGGTGGTTGCGGATCTGGACTCGCAGTGACTCAAACTTTTCTGCAGGCGTCAACAAGAGCCACACACTGGCGCAACATACCGTCGATATCCAGACCCGTGGCAAACACCATCGTCTCGGCCTGGTATCCCGCAACGCCACAAATCGCCGCCTTGGTGGTGTCGGGTGGGGCAATGCCTCGCACACCGCTCACAAGGACCCTGTCCTTGTCCAGACCGGTGACCTTGATGTTGTCGATGAGGGCCTGGACATCGGGGTTGAGATAGACGTCGCCCTGGATCTCGTACAGAATCTGCGACCTGACGGTAACCGTGTTGACCACGCCGTTGAGGTTGGGCTCTGTGGCGACGTCAGCCGCAGTCCCCCTTTGGGTGTACACTCACGCTTCGTGATGACAAAGGTCCCATTCGCCTCAATCTCTGCGATGCCCATTGAAAAGTTGTAGTAGTCCTTGATTCCCTTGAAGCCGCTCGAGTTGCCGCCAGTCACGTACGCTCCGCACTCGATGCAGTGTCCCGCCAACAATGCGCCTGCGAGCGCGTCGTAGTTGTCCCAGCTCCAGTTATACCACCACGCGGCGGCGCCAATGACAGGAGATGCATCAGTGCATCGCCCCGAGATGACGATATCGGCACCGGCGCGAAGTGCAGCGACGATGCCTCGGGCGCCAACGTACGCGTTTGCGCTCGCTGGCTTGAGAGGCCAGCTGTCAAGACGACGGCTGCTGTCCTCGAGATGGTGGAGGTCCTCACCGGCAGCCCGCAACTCGTCGAGGCGGTCAATGATGTTGTCGCCCTCGACGTAGGCAACCTTGAGATCGGACATGCCTTCGTCCCTGAGGAGGCGGGCCACTTTCTCCGCCAACCCACGCGGGTTGAGCGCACCGGCGTTGGTCAGAATCTTGGGACGGGTTTGCTTAATGGCCGGTGCAGCGATGCGTAGGTGGTGCAGGAAACTTTGTTCATACCCAAGGTCTGGGCGCTTGCGCAGCTCGAGAGCTCGTGTGGCGAGGTTCTGGCTGGTCAGGAGATGGGCAACTGGCAGCTCGTCACCCTCACCATTTCTGCAAGGTAGTCCCCAAACAGGACAGAACAGCCGCTGCCCTCGGCCTGTTCCTTGAGGGCGGTCCATTTGTCGCCAGAGAAACCGCTGAACGCAGCGATGCGGAAGGGCTGTGATTGTCCAGAGGGCATTTGGGAACTGTACAAAACTGTGCTTGATCGTGGGATGCTTCGGACACGACCCAGGCGCCGATATATGAACCATCGTGCCGGAATGTTGAATGCCGAGAACCCACCGGCCGTCGCCGGGTGACGTAACGTGGTGTGTGCCGTGTGCGGGGACCCCGCGCCGTGCCGACACGCGGAACCGGTGGGGGCTGTTTTGAGTCGAAAGCGACACACCACGTTGGTCGTCGCAACAGCCGCTCTCTCGACGCTCTCGACGCTCCGCTCTGTATCTCTCTTATCCAACATCTCCATCGTCCACACCAACAACAATGGCAGCGCCGACCGCCCCAGCAATGCAGTTTCCATCGGCACCTCCCACCCGCCGGTCGTCTCCGGGCAACACACCCATCTTTACCATCCGCCCACGACGACCCGAGGACCTCGCTCCGCTTGCTGTCGTCCTGGCGGAGCAGCAGCCGCGGTCATTGTACCCAATCTCGTGGCCGCTCCCCTTCCCCGTGGACGATTTCCTCCAACGAGACGGCGAGCTGGCAGCGTTTGTGGCCGAAGACAACCGAACGGGCGAGACTGTCGGGCACGTATCAGTGTGTGGATGCATCGAGCCGCCCAAGGACCCAAAGGAGGCAGCCGAGCTCGATGCGGTCTGGGCCGCGGGCCACGGGTGCGCCGTGTCTGAGCTTCGCATCATCGGCGTGCTGTTCACCGACCCAGCCTACGCAGGAACGGGAATGGGCTCGGCACTGTTCAACGCCGCCATTGAGGTGGCACGCAAGGACGGCGGCAGGCCCGTCCTCGACTGTCTGCGGACCAACACTGGGCCGCTAGCGTTCTGTGGGTGTTCAGGAGTGTTGGGTGTTGCTGCTTGCTGACTGTTCAGACCAGAGGCGCGGCTGGAAAATGGTGGGGACATGGCACAACACCATTTGGGTTCCGGGGGAGGAGCTTTTGGTCGACTTGTTCATCTTGCCCGACGACAAGTAGACAAGTAAAACAAACGCCAAGCGCGCACGAACGTCCCGGCACACGATATGCCGAGGGTATTGCAATCGTGAGCATGACGTGGCACATATACTGGCTCTGGCGTCCGACAACTGGTATGCATAAGACGACGACATCAAGGGACACTTTTCATTTCAAGGTACAGGGCACTGCCCATGGCTTCATTAACGGGACGGCGAGGAATCTATGCCGCTTGAGTTGTCAGCACTAATTGTGGCAATGGCACTCACAAGCAACATTAATCTGTCTCATCATCATCTGTTTAGGCTTGGACAATGGTGGCTGGGCGGGGGCGGGGGCGCCAGAACTTCCACCATGGGCGAGCTTGGACGACCACGGCCTGTTGACGACGATGGAACATGCCACGTCGAGCCGGTGCAGCACCTTGGCGCTGGGCACGACGGGCGGCACGGTTGGCTCTGTGGCGGCGACCAAACATTGTAGTAGGATGTAGTGAGATACAACGGGGTTGTTTGAGTTGGGAAAGTGTGGTGGGAGTCGTGAACGTGCGTTGTTGGGGATGAGTTCAGTTGGACTGTCGGCGAGTGCTCTAAATACTCGTTTCATTGCCACTCGCCACCAGCGTCGTGTTTACTGTCCAACGTCACGTCATTGCATCGACGCAGCACAGCTCTCGTCACAACAGCTCCACTCGTGCCGTCGAGCCCCCATGCGATGAACTGTGACTCATACCGAAACAGTGGAAAACAAGTTGCGGAGACAAGGCAGGAGAGGAAGCGTAAACAAAATGAGGTCATGATGTCATTCCGGCGGTGGGTGGAGCCGCCACCGACGACCACCACGCCGTCAACAGTGGTGCCGTACTCCTTCTGGCGTTGCTTAGCAGCTGTACACAGGAACCGACGCGCAGTCAGTTGGAACCATGCAACCCCCCGAATAACGCTGATGACGTCGGGGGGGCTGGAATGTTTTGCAATGCAAAGAGCAGTGGACGGGCAATTGTGGACGGTTACGATTACCTGCGAACCTGCCAAAGAACCCCCCACGTCACATCCTGACCTCGCTCATTGCCCAGTCGCAAATTTTGTGCATTCCTGTCGCTTGATTCTGCTCCTCAACAAAAGCGACCCAACTGACAGAGCATCAGGAGGCTCTACATATATGTACGCCATCACTGCTCTACATTCCCAGCATACCGAGCTGCTGTACACGTCGGATATGCTCCATCGCAAGCGGAACACCAGCACTTAGCGCCAGGGCCTGTGCGGTCCTCACAGTCTGCTTAATGACCCGACCGTTGACCTCACAGCCAGCCAGCTCCGCAATGTCAAATCCAGCCCGAGTTAGCAACTGCACGTCACTGTTCAGGTCGGGCCGGCATTTGCAGATAAACTGGACTTGATCAGCGACATGTGCGAACCAATATACTTGCAGTCTTCCAGATGGACTTGCGTGATTCGACGTTGAGGTCACGGAAGGGCAGGGTGAGGGAGAAACGAGACGCAAACGCCTCGTCCAGACTTGAAACGACGTCAGCTGCGCCTTTAAAGTATATATATACTCACTCCTCCAGCCTGTTGGTAGTGACGATGAGCACTCCGTTGTAGTACTCGAGCACTGCATGTTAGGTGCCGCCGGTACTGTTTACTCACGTCGCAGGAAGACACCGACCAGTGCGTTGCGCTCAATGTCTGAAGTGGCACGCTTCTGCAGGAAGATGTCTGCCTCGTCTATCAGCAGCACAGCCTTCCACACGGTAGCCAGCTGGGTGGCAGCGTCAGTCGCGATGCGTTGTGACGTAGGGTACATACCTCCAGAACCGCGTTTAGTTTTTGTTCCAGCGTCGACGCGTTTGTGCCTAGCTCGCCCGCGCTGACCATGTACAGGGGCGTCTTGAGATGTTCCGACACGGCCTCGGCGGTGAGGGTCTGGGCCTCAGCAGACTGTCCCATTTCAGCTGCACCCACCTTGCCAGTACCGGGCCGTCCATGGAACGCCATCATGACACCCTCGCCCTTGCCCTTAACAATGTCGGCCACCAGACTATCGCCGAGGACACCCGTGTGCACGTCGACGAGACACTGAACCACTGACCGATACTCTGGTGGGATGACGAGGTGGTCAAAGGCGGACGAGTTCCACTCCACAGGGGCCAGACGGTCGATGAGGAAGTGACCCCAGCGCTTCTTCCTCAGCGAAAAGGCGTGAATGTAGGAAGGGAGCAGGAACAGTTCGTCATCCGGAAGCTTGGCGGCCGGCGGCTGCAACCCGCGTTTCAGTTCCTTGCGGTTGATATCGTCGCTGGCGTCAGGCAGAGACTCTGGACAGCGTTCAACGTACGGGAAGATGTTCTCACGCGGATGGAGACGGCGAAATGTCGCAACGTCTATCATGACCCGTCCACTTCCCGGCTCGGGTACACTGAGCGTCAGTTCGAGAGTTGAACCACAACTCACAACCCGACGGTGGACTTGACGTAGAAGGATCCGTTATAGCTTGCGTGGACGATGCCAATGTACTTTTGTGTCAGCGAAAGCATTCCGATCACGCCTCACCTGTTCGGCGTACACCTTTCCCCTAGCTTCGAGTTTGGCCTTGTGGGCTGCAGACAGGGGCCAAAAGTTGAGGTCGGAGATGTTGCGAACGTCGGTAAATTCGCTCTGGGACAGCGTCGTCCAAATGACCTGGAAGGCTTCACCCGTCCACTGACGACACGACACTTTGGCTCGAAAGCCATTGTAGTCGTACCACCAGTTGCTGACCACGTACGCCGTCTATCCTTAACGCTGGACACATGCCTCGACACTCACCCGTTGGCCAGTATTGTCGTCTGCCTCGACCTCGGTACCAGGGCGGAAGAACCACCACAGCAGTGGGTAGATGGTAGTGTTCTGAGGCAGCTCCAGACGCTTTTGTTCACTGGAGTTAGCGCAGAACGATGAGGTAAAAGCACACTTGGTTGTAGCGCTCGTCGATAAAGTCCAACAGAGCCCGCATAGCCGCCTGGGTCCGTCCAGTCATTGCCGAACAGTCACTTTCAAGAACCCCTCTGTCTTGAAACAGCTGTCGACTGTCGATCTGGAATAAGTTTCGTGGTCTAACATGGAGAACTCACTCCCGGCTCTCGGTCGTGCAAATGATTGTTATGTGGGAAGCGTTTGCGCAGAGCCATGACGAGACCATTGTTGTACAGCTCGATCCAGGTCATTGTCTCGAGAATGTTGCCGCTGGAGGCGAGGCGGTGATGAGCAACGAACGCCTCGCCGTCATCCTCATCTCGTAGAGGAGGAGGGGTGGGAGCGCGGCTCCACTTTCCATCCTCGTCCTCGATCTCGTCGACCTCGGTGTAGCTCACGCCGGAACTCGTGGTGTGCAGTGTGCCCTTGGGTGGAGGTTCACGTGCCTTCTCCACGTTGAAGGCTGCGTGTCTGGGAAGAACGTCAGTCTCTCGCATAGTGGTGCATCGCCGTAGCCCACCTAATGGCAAGGGGCATGGTACTGGATAATGTGTAACGTGAACAAAGAGACGCGGAGACGCAAAGCAATAGAGCGGACGGAGCGGACAACTCGACACCGCCATGATCCGCGATCTAAACGACGACCATGTGCATCCACAAACATGGTGCCCCACACCACGGATATCGCCCGCAGCGGCATACAAGACAAACATCTTGGTCTACGATCTACAACCCTTCGTCAAAGCGCTTCCCGTTGCCCAGCCGCATCCACAGCTTCTGGTCGGATATGACATCGCCAGACAACAAGCTGCAAGTGTCAGCGCCAAAACGCAGCTCGTTTGACTCACTCTTCCACCTCGCTCGCGATCATAAGGGATGGTGCGCCAGTCTCGCCCTGCCACTTGTCCCATTCGACCAGGAGGTCGCGCACAATGTCAGGATGCTGAGCTGCCAGGTCGTTTGTTTCTCCCTGGTCACTGTACATGTCGTACAGCTGCCAATTCCCGGTTCCAGTGGGCTGGTTTGTGGGCATGTTGACAATCTTCCAGCGGCCACTGCGCAACGCGCACTTGCCATAGTGCTCCCACGCCACAACAGGTTTCTCGACGCCATAGACCGCCTCGGCCTCCCCTTGGTACGACCCAGCATGCGGCGGTGTCTCCGTGGACGCGGCGGATAGGCCATCGCGTAGATACGGGACCCACGACTTGCCGCGCATGGGAAAGACTTGACGGTCGTGGTATGGGGCCGTCGCCCTTGCGTGAGCCGGGTTGGCGTTGGGGTGGGTGGCGCCGGCGAGGGACAAGAATGTGGGGAGGATATCCATGGCGCTGGTGAACGCGTGACAGATGCCACCGGGAGCCAGGTGCTTGAACCCAGGGTAGCGAACCACGAGCGGTACGCGGACACCTCCCTCGGTCGTAAAGTGCTTGTACAGGCGGTTAGGTGCGGTTGAGGCTTGGCACCAGCGGGGTCCAGCCCACGCAAACGAATCAACGTTTCCAATGTTGTCATACTCGTTGTTGTAAAACTCCTACACAGGTGTTAGCAATGCATGGCCGTTTTGTTGTGATGTTTACTCACGTTGATAGTTTCAAGCAGCCATGGGCCGATGAGCTCCTCGGCCTCGAGGGCGGTACCCTCTGCGCCATTGTCGGAGAAGAACATGACCACAGTGTTGTCGAGCTCGCCGGTCTCTCGCAGGTGCTCAATGACACGGCCGATCTGCTGGTCCATGCAGTCCACCATGCCTGCGTAGCATTCCATCGCACGGGCCGAGTACGTGCGCTCCTTGGCGTTCAGGTCCTCCCACGGGGCATTCTCGGGCGAGAAGACCTCGTGCGGCACCGTGTTTTCGGGAATGATACCTCGTTCGACGAGCTGCCGGAGACGTTTCTGGCGCAGGACACCAGGTCCCTCATCGTACACACCCCGGTACTTGTCACGGTCCGACTTGAAGCACTGCAACGGGTAGTGTGGTGCGGTGAACGGGAGATAGGCAAAGAAGGGGCGATCCTTGTCCTCTTCAGATGCCTCGCGGTCGCCGAAGAAGCCCAGGAGCTCGTCAACAAAGCTCTTGGACGAGTAGAAACCCTCGGTGTTCGATTCCATGTTGGGGGTAACCTCGTATCGCTGGTCTTCCTTGACGTAGATGGGTGGCTGGTGGCCGTGGATAGGAGGACGCGCGTCCTCGCCGCCTTCCCATTTAGGATCGAAACCGAAATGGTTCGAGCTAGCAGGAAGGACAGAGAAGACGCGGTCGAATCCGCGGTCAGTCGGAATGTACCCTGGGCGGAACCCAAGATGCCACTTGCCAGACATGAACGTCTGGTAGCCAGCGTCCTTGAGGAGTTCAGGCATGGCTGCAATGTTGCGAGCTGACACGTGTTAGCCTCAATTCCAAGATTCAGCACTTACTCAAATAGCCCTCGCAGAGCGACACGTTGCCCATGGTCTGTCCGTCGTCCTGCGGCGGTCAGCCCACGACACGATCCAGTATGACTCACGCTGCGGTACAGAAGTTGCTGCATTGCCACATGGTTGTCCGTGCCGCTCATGACCATGGCGCGGGCAACAGAGCACATTGGTGCGGTGTGGTCTGGGAACACGTTAGCCTCACGCTGGACCAACATTGCACTCACAGTCACTGAAGCGCAAGCCATCGGCAGCCAGAGCATCCAGATTGGGCGTCTTGATCTCCGAGCCGAAACAACCCAGGTCAGAGTAGCCTAAATCATCGGCAACGATAAGGAGGAAGTTGGGGCGCTTTTCGGACATGGTTTGTGTTGTTTGTGGGCTCATCAACACAGTCTACAGAGATAACTTATAGCGTCCACCACAATCAACGTGCGTGGCGCCGGTCCGGAGGTGCCCGCCCGGTGGTTTGCGACCGACGCGCGTCAAAACATTCGTTGTTTACACATTGCCAACACATTCACGCGGGGCCCATGAACGCTGGTCATATGACCTGCTTATTGGGACATTCGTCGTCATTAATGGTGCTCGTCAGGCCGTTCCCCTCGGATTCCAACATCGGAATCCAGATTCGGACCGGGGTCCGCCCTCTTGCAAAACCTCTCTCGATTCCGACTGGTGGGCAGTCACAACGTTCGGCCCTCGAGCGCCGAGCTTAAGGGCTTAATCCAGGTAATATCCGTCTGGGACGTCGACGCCATAGTGGGCGGGAGACTCATTGCGTGACGGAAACTCGCAGATATATGGATATATGATGGCAGTGCCATCTTTTCCAAGTTGTCGGCGGAAGTTGCTTGGAAAATGCTTGGATGTTCATCGTCAACCCTATTTGATGACGTTGGAGCAGACCATCCGGGGGCCCCCTTCTGCCCGCGGGGAACACTCCGGCACGAGCTATTCCAAACGTGTGGGGCCTTTGAAGGATGGCCATCACCCCGTCCCCGACTGTGAGGCCCCTCACGCGATATGCGCTGCAGATGGCGATCAGATTGAGAACACAGGGCCATTCGTGATGTTCCCAACCCTAGGGTCCTCCCGCGACAAACACCAGCTATCTGAGACAGACATATAACCCTCTCCCAAGCCGAGATCGATGCCACAACAAACCACTCCGACATGAACGAGAAGGAAGTATCAGCCCCAGTGGTCACCCACCTGGAAGCCATGACCTCCATCGACAGCACCGATCCAAAGGTGCGGGATGTCACCAACCTCGATGCCGCCGCTCGCTTTATTGTAGAGCACGGTGAAACTGCCACGGAGATTACCGCCGAGGAGAGCGCTGCCGTTCGCCGCAAGGTGGGTCGCTCGTCCCGTCCCAGAGTCGCAGTCACTGACACCGACAGATTGACAAACGTCTCATGCCGCTCATGGCAATTATGTATCTCAACCAGCAGCTCGATAAAAGCGCTATCTCCTTTTCCTCGGTGTTCAACTTTCAGAAGGACACAGGCCTACAGTGAGTTGGACAGCACATTCGCTTTGCTAACTGGAAGTGGCACCCAGTTTGCGTGGCTGTCGACGATTGTTTACATCGGCGCCCTTATCGGCCAGCCTCGTAAGTCTCGAAGCATTTTCACCCCGTCCTTAACCCCATCCCAGTGGCGGTCTACGCTCTTGCCCGCCTGCCGGTCGGCTACTACGTCTCTGCAAACTACGTTGCATGGTCCATCTGCATGCTGTGCATGACTGCTTGCACCAGCTTTACAGGCCTCGCCGCCCTTCGCTTCCTGCTGGGCCTCTTTGAGGCGAGTATCGCACCGACCATGATGATTGTCACTGCCATGTGGTGGACCCGCCGTGAGCAAGGCTTCCGCTCGCAGTGGTGGTACCTCCAGAATGGTTTCTCCAGCATTTTCGGATCCCTCTTGACTTATGGCTTGGGCCATATCGACAACTCCGTCCTCAAGCCCTACCAGCGTATTTTCCTCGCCATTGGTCTCATCTCGTTTTGTTGTTCGATCCCCAACGCCCTTCTCTTCCCAAACAGCCCGGTTACGGCCAAGTTTTTGAACGAAAACGAGAAGCGTATCGCCCTTGAGCGTGTCCGATACAACCAAACTGGTGTCCAGGGACAGCGTGGGTAGTCACCGGTGGAATGTCGCTGACCTGGCAGACTTCAAGTGGGAGCACGTTCGCGAAGTCGCCCTGGACCCAAAGACATATCTCCTTATTGGCATCAGTACGTTTTGTGACCACTGGCACGTTGCATTTGCTAACGTTCGCAGTTCTTCCCAAGGCTATCACTGCCGGCGGCCTCGGAACCTTTGGTCCTCTTGTCCTGCAAGGGCTGGGATACAACCAGTTCCAGACGACCCTCTTCAACATGATCCCAGGCGCCATCCAAATCGTCTTTGGCTTTTTTGCAGGCTGGTGGATGACCAAGTACAAGTACAAGTCGCCCATGCTCATGCTCCTTGTCGTCATTTCGCTTGCGGGGTCCATCGGCATGTACATTTCTCCACGTGGCGAGCAATACCGCCCTCAGCTCTTGGCGTTCTACATGCTTCTCCAGTTCTCTGGATCGGCTGCGCCTCTTGTGTTTGCGTGGGCCAACACCAACACTGCTGGATCGACCAAGAAGGCCACCATCGCCTCGGTCGAGTGGACGTTTGTGTGCATTGGCAACGCCATTGGCCCTCAGCTCTTTGCGCACGACGTCGGACCTTACTACTTTATCGCCCTTCGCTCTCAGGTGATCTCGCTGTCTGTCATCATCCTCTGCGTGGTCGCCATGGCGACCTGGTTGCACATGCTTAACAAGCGCAACGCGCGCAGGCGTGCAGCCCGTGGTGCGAGCGAAAACCTGGTCGACCTTTCTCTGGAGGCTGAGAGCAAGTGGGCCGAGCTTAGGGAGAAGCAACTCGAGTTCAACACCACGGCGGGAACGACCACACAGATCGGCGAGCAGGCATTCCTTGACTTGACCGACCTGGAGAACGACACCTTTATCTATTCGTTCTGAGGGGAGAATTACAGATTGTGGGGGAGGGGGCAGCGTACGTACAAAAGTAGCCATGCAGTTGTTTGTTTTCCAGCCAGCCAGAGCGCCACATGTACAGTAAGCGGTGATACCTGCCTGCCACATACGCGTCCACTGTCCGTTGGCGCGCAGCCAACCCAACGCTGAGCAACACGGCCCAGACCAGACACGCCAGAGGCCCCGACTGGCCGCGTCCTCGGCGCCCAAAAGCGTCCGCTCACGCCGCCCAGCGCCACAGCCACCACGCAGCAGCGGGCTCCAAACACGTTGTTGTGGCTTCCTTTTTGCCCTTGTGGAAGGTATGAGACGACAAAAGTGACGTAGCAAGCAGTCGCCAGTCATCCAGTACCCCAAAAGTCGCACACTCCATCTCCAAGAACAACATTGAGGTGTGCTTACGGGCTGCACAGAGATGTGGGTGCGGACGTGTAGCACCAAACGTGGGGCACCGCTCGGACATTACCGATCCGCCGATCCCTGTTGATCTCTCTGACCTCATCCCGACGCCCAAAGTCTCGGCTGACTTGTCAGATGTCCTCCTCCACCTGTACACACGGCTGCCGCGTGTCGAGAACTGGGCGCTGCATGGCTTCTGGTGTGCACCTCGTGGGAGACTGGCTACGACGTCCAAGACACAGAGACAGTGCGGGTGCTCCCCGTAAGAGGAGGTTTCCTGAAAACTACCCGCGGGAAAGCGCAGGCACAAGGGCGGGGGTCGCTGCCCCCCATTGCCCAACGCCAGCAGCACGGACACGTCGTTTAAACGTTGTCCCACTTTTTCTCACTGTCTATCTATCCACCATCAAACGACTATCGCCATGGCCAGTGCAGTTGCTCACCCAGAGGCCCTCCTTGAGCGCCTCGACATTGCAGGCAGCGACGACGAGAGCTCCGAGGCCGCCGAGCGCAAGCGTCCCGCCGTTGCCAACCTCGGCCTTCCCACGTCCATCACCAACGTCGCGGCCGACAACTTCCTGTACTGGACGCTCTCAGACCTTATTGACGACCACCCGGAAGACACAAAGATTGAGGTGCCCGTTGAGGACGAGCTCGCGCTTGAGATCGCCGGCGTTGGCCTCAAGGTCGTCAAGGACAAGTCCAACCCGGAGGACGAGGACTATGTCCCAGCCGACCGCAAGACCAAGGTCCACACGCTTGTTTGTCTTCGCAAGACCCTTGTCCTCCACGAAGGTGAGCACAAAGTCGAGGCTATCCCCACCCGCAGCCCACTGACGCCAACACAGACAACCCGGTGTGGGACCGCACGCCTCAAGCCGAATGGGCCGCACTGGTTGCCGAGGTCGGGGGCAACATTGACAAGGCCGGCGTCATCGTGCAAGGCTGGATCGATGCTGCCGGCGATTCCGCACTGTCACCTCGACCCATCCCTGGCTCGGAGGACGTCGACCTGATGGCCGAGCCGATCTACATCGACGCGAACCGCAAAGTGCTGTTTGACGCAAAGCCCGCTCAGACCGAACGGTGCGCGGCGCTCATCTTCAACTATCTGGCCTTCCACGAGCGCGGGATCGCGGCCCTGGAGGCGCAGGAAGCCGAGCGGCGCGCGCAGCTCCCTGGCGTCATGTGGAGGAAGACCCATCCCGAGCCATTGCGCTTCCCGCTGCCGAGCGTGCTCGCGGGCAAGATCGACGCCGACGAGTTCCCAGCCGTCGCTGCTGCAGTTCAGCGCGGGTACCTCGAGGGCCCGAGCGAGCTCAAGACGAGCCGCACCGTGTCTGCTGCGGCCTCCAAGCTGAGCAGGGAGACGCTCTCGCGGGAGGAGAAGGCAGCCAACCAGCTCCTGTACCTCATCAACGACCGCCTGCTCGTGTGTGAGTAGCAAAGAGGAGATATATCGTCGCGTTTACTCTTTCTGACGGAAAACACAGCGGACAAGTTCTGGCTCCAGGACGAGGCAGAGGTTGTGGGCACGCCTGCGCAGCTTACAGCTGCCTACGACGCCGTGGTCAAGGACCTGAAGGCTCTGGCCGCCACTGACCGCCTCACGCACCGCGACGGTGACACTCTCGAGACCGAGTTGTGGAACATGGTGTACGATGCCGAGAAGGGAGACTACGATGACTAGGTGGATGCTTTGCAACAGTGTGCATATCTGAGAAATGCAGTGGCACTGTCTGTGTCTGGGCCAGTGTGGTGCTTATTGCTCAGCCAACGTGTCGTGTCTGTTTTGGTCTGACTGCTCTATCCAATAACTTGCACTAGTTGTTTATATTGACGTAACAATCGTTTCTATTCATTTCTAACGAACGTCATTCTCTTCTATGGGGCAAACATGTCTCTCGTAAATCGATCCTTCCTAGATCGGGTACCGGCTCCTGGCCAACTGCTAACTTCTGCACCCTCATACCACGCTCCCACCCGCACCCCAGTGTCTGGTTTACCAGCCAAACACCTCTGAGATGAACTCGATCGGCGCCTGGCCGCGGAGGATGGCCGCCGCCGAGTTGACCTCGCAGACGGCACGGCGGGCGTCGATCGACAGGCTGTCGGGGCCACACACGGCCACGGCGACGCCGGCGGCCTCACGAGCAGTCGTGTCCACAGCGGTGCGCACAATGCCCTCGAGGTGGCTACGGCCGCGGTGGAAGTTGGATAGCTCGGCAGCGGGCGAGTTGAAGCCGGCGCTGAGGGCCAGCTTGTGGCTCATGCCCTTGGAGGACTTCTTCTCGTTGATGACGGTCAGGTCGGTCGAGCTGGCAGAGACCGAGTCGGAGGGAGACTCGGCGCCGGGCGTGTCCATGGGCGTCTCGGCAGGCTTCTCGCTGGCGTGGGTTCCGGGCTCGTCGGCCAGTGCAGAGCTGGTGACGTAAATGTCGAGTGTCACGCGCACCGACCCGGTTCCGCGGGCAATCGTCTCGTTGATGATGGGCGTAATCCAAGCAGCACAGCTGGCGTGGCGGACGTTCCACACCAGCTGGACGTTGCTGACGGCCGTGGTGCCCTCGCGACTTGCCTTGACGATGGCACACAGGTGGGCCATGGCGTAGGTGATACCCGATCCACCTGCGACCAGCACAACGGTGTCAAAGTGGTTCATGTCGTGTGCGGTGCCGTACGGTCCCTCGAGGTATGCGGTGATGGTGTTGTCGGTCTGGTCGGCGGCACGGTTGATGAGGCGGCGGGTGAATCCCCTCTGGGCACGGCAGAGGAAGACGACCTTGCCCTCTCCCTTGGGGTCGACTTCGTTGGCCATGGTGAACGGGTGGCGCTCGTAGCGGAGAGTGGCGACGCCAGGCATGATAATGTTGGCGTGCTGACCGGCGTTCCAGCGGAAAATGGGGCGCTTGAAGGTGACGCGGACGACATCAGAGTCGACAACCTCGACGGTACACGACTGGGCCTTGTGGCGACGGAAGGGGATCACCCAGGCAAGGTTGATGACAATGAGGCGAGCGAGCGACGTCAAGCGGTCGAGACCCCACAGGAGCATGGACACCCAGATCCAGATCTTGAAGTCGGGCCAGTGGAAGTAGCAGCCGACCATGTAGATGATGCCCATGCTGATGTGGATCAGGAGGAACGCCTCGTACATGACGCGACGGGCGATCGCAAACGAGGTGATGTACATGAAGAACAGAGCAATGGCAGCAAGGACACCAGCGGCGAACATTTCGGTGCCAGGGCCGTGGGCAGCGGACACGCCCTTCTCGGCCCAGCCCAGGACATGGACTGCGACGCCGAGGAGGGCAACGCGTCCAGCAGCGCGGTGGAGGAAGTTGAATTTTTCGTACGAGATACCCGTGATGAACGACAAGACGTTGTTCTTGGAAGCGAGACCGACGATAAAGGGCATCTGGGCAAACGACTGCGGAAAAAAAACGTCAGCTCACAAACGACCTGGCAGGAGGGGTTTTTCACAAACCATGTAACCGAAAAGATTCATCCAGTTGGCCGTCTGGCCGCGGAAGTCTGCCGCCCACCAAGTGATACCAATGGTGATACCAGTGTACGCTGCGGTCCAGAAGATATCCGATGCACTGGTGAAGCTGTAAATCCAGAGGGGGAAGACACGGACGTGGGCGAAGTTGGCGTACATGGCGTAGGCGGCAGCAGTGACCTTGGTGCCGGTGGTGCCACCGCTGGTGTTGTTGCGACGAGCGGTCGAGACCCGGCGACGGATCATGCGGGCCCTCAGAAGGGAAATGAGGTAGATGATGCACAGGAGGCCCACGACACCGGTGATGATCCACCACGGCAGATACATACCCACATTGCGGTGGGCGCTACGATCGGCCTTGAAGGCCTTGCCGCTGGTCGGCAGTGCCGTTGACGAGGTAGTGGTGGTGGTGGTGCTGTTGGATGCATCTGCTGCCGCTGCACCTCCATGTGCCCTGGCGTAGAGAGACTCCATTCTGAGCTAGTCAGTTTTGCCGTTGGAACAAAAGAACGTACGCTGTAAAGTGGGTTTTGAGGGACTGATTGATGGTGGGAGACACATACCGTGCTCTTTTATGAGTACCGTGGTGACAGACGCCACCATGGGGCTAGGGAAGACCCGCAGCGAGCAATGGGCTTCGTGGGGAACGAGCTGGAGAAGGATTGTAAGCGATGAACAGAATCGCACCCGAAAGACTGCCGTTGTGACGAGTTTCATTCGTGCTCTCGCACCGTCGGCCGTTGTGGGCTTATCAGATTGGCTTTCACCCTTGCCGGGGCAGCGACATACACGCCAGCAGCCTGCGGAACAGCCTAGACCTGCTGTCCATCAGTCCGCCCTATGCACAAGAGCTTCGCACGCATAAGGTGAACAAGTTTGTCCGGGGGCCGCAGACAGAGGCCCAGAGGGACTTTTCGGTCTTCAAAGGCTCGAGTGGAACCCTTCGGAGGCGTTTCGGCCGCCTAATCAGATAACTCCCTGGCCTCATCGGCTTGGCATTTATGCCAACTTCGGTTGGCTGGTGGGCTCGGCGCTCCAAAAAATTGACAAACGCACTCGTTACAGCTCGCTATTGCCTCGGTTTAGACCTCGGTGTAGAGCTGCGGATGTTGCCAAGAGGTAACCATGCCCTGCGGATGGCATGCATCTCATCTGCGTGACCAAAAGACCCACAGACAAATGTGCATGTGCTCTAGATACTGGAAAAGAATGCCGATCACTGCAGATGGTCTTTTCTGGGATAGTTACGTTTTCGACCGTCGTCGTCTCGTTCCTGCCAGTGACAGCGAGGGCCCGACGAACCGACGGCCCTGCATATCCTTGCGGCCGAAAAGGCCCCACTTAACCTCATTTTTTTTTTTTTTCGGTGCCCACGCGTCTTCGCTTAGGGGCACTCGTGCGAAAGGACGGACAAGGTGTGAAGGCCGTGGCCAAAAGTGGACCACTCTGGAATCCGCAGCCGGTCAGCAACCAGGCAAATGTGGTTTCATTCTCACGGCCCTGCATGGTCTTCCCTGTCCGTGGCGCATCGGTTCAACCTCTTGCATTCCGCGTCCACCTCTGTTCATGGACCAGAACCTCTGATTATGTACAGACACTAGCGTCACAAGTGTAGGGAATGAGGTCGTGGACTGGACTGCGGCCTCCCGCGTCTGCTGCGTCTGCCGGGTAGACGAGCCGTGGTCACAGAACCAAATGGACACAGCGGCCCAGTGTGGCCTGAAAATGAGACACAGCTGTCGGTGGCATTGACGGTCCCTGTTGCTGTCTGTCTACGGAAGGCGTGCGCACCCCCAGCGCCTGCCATTCGAGGGAGCATCAGGCAACCAGTGGTACCCGTGAGCAACGTTGCCTTTCACCCGCCACGATAGCAACCATTGCTTTTGAGAGCTTGAGAAACAGGCTGGCCTTCAAAAGACAGTTGTGCTGTGGCGCTCGTGCCTCCCTCCTGTAGTGGCCAGACCTTTGGCACACCTCAGCACCGCCCTTCGTCACCACAGTGTGCACCATCGGACCCGATGACAGAGAGAGCATAGAGTGTCAAGAACGTTTATAGCATCCCCAGAATCCCCTTGGCACACCGGATCGTTCCGCAGCCGATTGGGGCCCTGACGACGGTCCGAGGTTCTAAGTACATATTGCTGCCAAGACGCCAGACGGAAGCTGCTGGTAACCAGATAGGGTTCTCGCCATATCGTGCAGGAAGCGGTTCTTGGCTTCCTTAAGAGGATCAGAGGGATCCTGCAGCAGCGTGGGTGATATACCCACAGGCCACAGGCCACAGGTTTGCGCGGTTTTACACAGCCGCTTAAGATAGAAGCGTGGGCTGAGGCTCAGGGGTGTGTTGGCCCATCCCTTGGTTGACGCGGAGCTTGGAGTTTTAGTTCCGTTCACGACGACCAAGTGACGAAGCACAGTGACAAAGCAGCGACGCGGGAACGACTTGCTATACTGTGCCTCGCCTCTGGCAGGAAAGATGCTGAGATGTCGAGTGGGATCATTCGCGACTAACCCGCGCAAGAGTTGTCTCAAGTCCCGTTTGTTTTTTATTCACCGAGAGCCACCCTTTACTGACATCTCAACTGTATTAGCAGTTTCAAATTCAATATATTAATTAACCGGGCACACACAGGCCACACACAGAGGGAGTTCCCGCGGTCATCAAAACCGCTTACGTAATAAATCCAGATTACGTAATTATTAATGAAGGGACCAAATTGCTCCCGACATATCCAAACGGGAGGGAACAGACAAACATTGCCCCTCCTTTTTCCCCTACAGGCCAGGCGCGTGTCCTCGTGAAACGCGCTGCAGCACGCGTCATCTTCCTCTGGCATTGTGCTCATCACGTCTCATAGCGAGCAAGCCTTAAGTGGCGTCATCCGCCACTCACAGCACAAGCAGAGGTACAATAACCTTGAATCACATCCCACCGCGCTTTTCTTCTCTTCCTTTGGCAAGTCATCACCATTTGCGGCGGGTCAGGGCCCGTCACAAGCAGACTGTGTTTCCACATGGCATCGGTACGCAAGCACACCAGTACACACAACATGCCAACGCCAACCTGACAAGACCGTCAACACACATGGACACGGCGTGCCTGAATGGGCTGGGACACGCCCAGCGGCGCTTTAACTGAGTAAGCATCGTATTAGCAAACCCATAATGTCCGAGGCGGCGGAGTGGCGGATGAGTGGTTGCGGCGAACGGGGGCCCCACCTGGCCACCAGTTTTCCCCGCTGGCGGTCGACTGACGTGCGCCGGGTAGCTGACAGCTGACAGCTCTCTGCTGCGGCCCAACGAACTCTTTGTCATCCACAGCTCGTGCCAAGACCAACCCGCTGTGGAGGGCTGACGGCGTACCCCGTGTGGATTGTGGAGAGTTGTGGAGGCGGAACAAGCCCGGAAAAATCTCTCCAGGCCCAGATGCGGCGGAGTCCGACACCCTCCACTCGCCCCTCCACCCGACCACGCCGGACCAAGAGGCAAATCCTCCGCGCTCATAAAGGCGCCATGGCATGTCATTCATTGTGGCGTCTCCTCTTGCCATCGCTCAACTCTTCTACAGTGTACTACTAATATAATGTCCCACCATCAAGACCATGGTGGGGTCCAGCAGCCTGCCGCTGTGACACCACCGACCCCAGCTCTCGATTCGACCGTCCCTTCGCCCACCCCCACGCGTCCTCCCACGCCATCCGAAAACGAGTCACAGATGACAGCTGTTGGCCAAGACACACTCGAGAAAGAGGTCGCTTTCCCTCTCAGTAACGGCCGCAAGTGGTGTGCGCTGCTAGTGTTTGTCACGTCCTTGTTCATTGATGGTACGTAAACTTGTCAACATGCACTAGGCACGCCCACTGACCCTCAACTCGCAGTTCTGAGTTCATCCGCATTCTTTGTGTTCACCGCACCCATATCGGAGGACCTGGGCATTATCTTTGAGCAGCAGACATGGATCATCGTGAGTCACCGCCTTGTGTGCCTCTGAAGACTGTGTGAGTTGACACCCCAGACATCCTACGCTGTGAGCTTTGCCTCATTTTTGCTCTTCTGGGGCCGGATATGTGACCTGTTCTCCGCCAAGGCCGTGTTCCTGTACGGGTTTGGCACCGTGGGCATTCTCAACCTCATTCTATCGTTCCTCAAGGACCGCTACTCGTTCTTTGTCTTGCGAGCCCTCACGGGTGTCGCTGGCGCGTGCGTCGTGCCTGCCGCCTACCGCCTCATCGCAGAGGTGTTCCCTCCCGGCGAGCAGCGTGGCCGCGCGTACACCATCTACGGCATGACGGGTTCCCTGGCCAACGTGTCTGGCACGATCATTGCCGGTGTCTTTGAGTTGATCCCCAACGGCGGCCAGATGACCGCCTGGAGGTGGTTCTTCCGCATGGTTGCGCTCGTGACGTGAGTACAGCTGTGTTGGACCCCGAGCGTGTCACAGCTGACGTTTACTGCAGGATCCCTTCGGCTATCGTAGCCCACTTTGTTATCCCCCCACACGAGGGCGGCCACACTCTGGAGATCACCAGCAAGCGGGAGAAGATCAAGGCCATGGATCTGCCTGGAATCGGATTGTACGTGGCTTGCTTAGTTGTGTGGCTTTTGTTGCGATGGCTGACCAATCTCACAGCATGCTTTGTGCCCAGCTGCTGCTCATCATGGGCCTGACCTTTGGCGCAACATACGGCTGGACCAAGGCCTCGTTCCTGGCCCCGTTCATCATCGGCGCCCTCCTGTACCCCGTCTTCTTCTGGTGGGAGTCGCGTCTTCCGGAGATTGACGCCCTCCTCCCTCCCTCCATCTGGCGCATCCCGAACGTGACCGTGCTCGTGGTGTTTGCGCTCATCACGCTCGGATGGTGGGGTGTCAACTTTATGCCCTTCCTCGAGCTGTTCCACCAGGTGCACGGCGAGAGCATGCTCCTGTCTGCTGTCCGGACATTGCCAGAGGGCATCGCGGCGGCCATCTTCAGCTCGATGCTGGTCGTGTGGCCCAGCCTCACCCGCCACCCGCGCACCCCCATCATCATCTCCATGACCATGTGCTGTGGCGCCTACGCCCTGTGGACGCAGGCAAAGGGCGTCGTCGGCGTCGACTACTGGAAGTGGGTTTTCCCCGGCATGGTGTTCGGCTCGGCCGGCATGCAGATTGTGCTCGTCGCAACCAAGTAAGTTTCCGCTGCGGTCCTTGACACTCGAGCTTGTGGCTGACCACTGCCCCCCAGCGTCGGCGTGATGCAAGCCGCTCCCGCGGGCCGCGAAGGCGTCATTGGCGCCATTCTCCAGACGTCGATGCAGACGTCGAGCGTCATTGCGCTCTCCATCCAGGCCGGCCTGTTCACCGTCAACCCTGGCGGCCTGTACAACTTTGCCAACGTCCAGGCGTCGTGGTACTTTGAGCTTGGGTGGAGTATCCTGTGGCTCATTGGCTTCATTGTCTTCTACAAGCCGCAAAAGGTCGCAAAGGGCCAGGCCATGCCTGCCATGGCCCATTAGATCAGTTAGACAACAGGGTGTATCTCTTTTCTAGGAACATTTCTTTTCGTCATCTCTTGTACTATATGAGCTCGTCGGTAGCATGCATGTAGTGGTGAATATCATACAGGGCGGGGCACGAGGAGGAAGCAGTGCTGCACCCCTGGATCCCAAAACACGGCACATGGTGATCGGTGAGGTCTGTGTCGCCACCTGTGTTTGTGCTTGGCGGAGCGTGGCGGGCGGCCGAAAGCCCACAGCCCGTATTCCCTTTCGAAATTGACCCACTTTAAGTAGCTCGGCGCAGTCAGCCTTCACCATGTATGACTTGCAAGAGATGGTCTATGCATGCATACAAGATTGTGTGGAGTGAGCTAGATGTGTCTATGGTGGAAACAATGAGATTCTCAACCAAATTGTCGTCTGATGTCGGCCGGTCGGCCGGCCGTGACGTCCTCGGTCGTGACGTCCTAGAGTTCTTTCGGAGGCGGCATGTTGACATACCTCCTCGTGCACGAGTAGCCCTCGAAATCAAAGTTGTCGCTGGGGTTGCAGATGCAGCGGTTCTTCTCGTGGGACGGGCCCTGGGGGCAGTGCTGGAAGGGCGAATGGCGGTAGCCAATGTCGTCGAAAAAGTGCAGCTGGCTCTTGTTGGCGAACAGCGTCGCAGCAAGGGAGTGGACGGGTGCATCGCCCCAGCGCTCGTAGTAGAACCCGCCGGTGCTCTCCAGGTGGTTGAAGTAGTCGGTGTACGCCTGCGAGCGCCAGAAGCGCAGGTCGGCAATCTCAAAGTTGGACCAAAAGTGGCACAGGTTGTAGCTCTCGCCGCCGTTGTCCGAGACAAACTCCATGGCGTTGTCGGGCGCGACGTACTCGGGGTGCTCCTTTATGAATTCTACACAGTTAGCAACAGGTTCATCGCCAAAAGGCCCACACGACTCACTCATTGTCTCATCCCAAAGGGTCGGGATGGTCTCGATGAATTCGTACAGGGAGATGGTGAATCCGTACACCTTTCCTGTGTCTTGCATGAGAAGGAACGGGTCGTAGCCTGCGATGGTGAGCGCGCGCGCGGGGTGTGGGGGCAATGGCATGAGGACACTCACTGAGGTCGCAGAAGAACCGGACGTCGGGTTCAATACGCCAGTAGTAGTCGTACTGGGCGAGAAGCGGGTGCTTGAAGAAGAATCCAGAGTTGAAGCGGCACATGTTGCGATACGGCACCGAGCCCGCGTAGATGATGCCAGCTTCGACCATCTTGACTCGCGCAGTCGTTGCCTTTTCCTCGTCGATCCTACGAGCGTCAGCACTGGACAGGTCGAGTTAGGTTTGCTCACCAGTCCGGCTGGTTCCAGTGGTCATGCTCAATCAGGCCGTATTGGCACTTGCCCTTCGTGAGCGACTGTGTACGCCTCTTGAACTCGTCTGTGAACTCCTGTTGAAGGCAGTCAGCATGCTGACTATACAGTCTCGGGAGAACAACATACCTCGTCGTTGAGGAAGACATAGTCGTAGCGGGCCCAGTGGTTGAACCTGGAGACGACTGTGAGTCCTTTGGCCGATCGATACCTCAAAGATCCGTTGGAACGTACCTGTCCTCCATCTGCCGCATTGATTCCAGCCACTGGAACAGGTCCGAGTTACGCGCCAGCACCACAAAGACGGCGTTGGCTCGTCGGCGCGACGTCAACTTTTCGTCGTTTGCTTCAGACAGCAGCCGCAGGTCGTCGTGGGTGGGCACCACTGGGGCATACTCGGCTGTGGCCTCGTTCGATGTCATCGACGGTAACCCAGACGACGACGACCGGAACACCGTCAAGAACGAGACATGGAGGAGCGCCTACAGCCAGTCAGCGGTCTGCTGTATGTCAAAGATAGCTATACTTGCCAGGATAGTGAGCGCTCCGGCTGCGTACCGCCATTTGGGGGCGATCATGGCTGACGGGAAGGAGAGTGGGGGGAACGCGCCTGGTAAGGGTCAGTTGGGGATGACCCAACATGGAGCACGTACCACAAGCCGCGGGCTATGGCGTGAGCGGGGTGCTTGACGGTGCCGGTGAGCGGGGTTGAAGCAGAGATGGAAAAAAAAGAAGTGGACAGATGGGCGACAGAGAGAGACGGTTGAGAGAGATTGGAAGAGAACGCGACCGTGTAGGTGAGTTGTCCTACCTACTGTTGTGACAATTCAGACATTTTGTGGGCTGGAGGCGTGCGGCGTGTTGGACCCCACACGGTCTACACATACACCGCCCCGGGAAGAGACAAGGGGGGGTGTAGACCTTCGTATGCTTCCTGACACGGGCGTCTAGGGAAGGCCGCACATGCATGCGCAGTCCCGTCTCAGATCTCTCTGTGCAGACCCACACGCAGAACACAACCCATGCACGTTGCACCCACCAGCCCACCGGCCCACCACCCCCCGCCGGCACAGCCCGCAGCAGCCACCCATTCTCGGTCCCCCGCCCAGTGCAGGCGCAGTCGGGCCGCGCACCCAGTGGGGTCACGTGATTCGTTTAGTGACGTCAGTCCCACACCCCTGGGCCCGCAGTCTAGTACGTCTAGTCGCTCGGATATTCTTTTTTTGCGTTTTTTTTTTTTGGGTGCGGTAGAACACCCGGCTGATGCGGATCGGAAACAAAAGAACGTGAGAACAGCTTTCCCGCAGCTGGCAGAGAATGTCCATGCCGCACAATACATATATGCTGCGACGACAACAGCACCATGCAGTGCGACTGCGAGAGACCGAGGGCCCAGGACTGGCCCATGCTCGCACGAGGAAAAGCCCCCGCGTATCCGGCTTGTCAAACCTTCCTGGCCCCCCCCCGTCTCAGCCTCGCCGTTCGGGATGTTTCATAGTTGCAAAGTCGGCTAATTACCGTCGCACGGTGTGTACACGGCAAGAGCTTTCAAACGTCTTGGCATGGCCGGGGGCGTGTGGAGGAGTCGACGGCCACAGGCGCCAAGAAGAAGCTTCTATTGGATCTGTCGGGGCAGGACAGCGGAACGACACGGCGGACCTGCGGCATGCGGCCCGTTTCTTCTAACCACGCGACTCACGAGACTGGGTATAGCTCCAATGGACACCGCTGCCGTGGTGCAATAGGAAGCCATGACAATTCATACAATTTCTGCCCTGCACGCGCTATACCTCCCCCCGCTACTCTCTCGTCCTCAAAAGTTACTACTAAAGCCTGCCACAACCCCGGCACTCTTTTCACGTTACTTAAATGACGGCGTGCAGCATACGGCCCCAGACCGTCGTGGGCTGCGCCTTGACCTCGCCAAAGTCCTCGGCCTTGCTGTCGGTGAAGAAGTCGATCTCGTCGAACGGCTTCATCTTGGACTTTGTGATAAACTTGTGGCCAAAGTAGGCAATGAAGAAGAGCGGGACCGGGAGGTAGCCGCAGATAAAGTCGGCCACGTCCCAGTTGCCCTTCATGAACACGGCCCACGAGTTGAACAGGACGACAATGCTGTGGGATACCAGTCAGCGACGAACCTGTGACGTACAGGCAATACACTTACGAGCTGAAGATGAGCGTGTACCAGCCCATGTACGGCTGGAACCAGGTGCAGTAATGGGTCAGGAGCTCGCGACGGTTGAGCCCGGCATACTTGAGCGCAGCGTAGAAGCGCAGGTAGATGAACGCAATGCCCGCCCAGGAGATCAGGCCGACAATGGAGACCATGTTGGAGAAGTAGTTGAAGATGCTGCGGCATGTTAGAAGGAGGAGGGTGCGATACACATGCCATGTTCAGGACTCTACTCACTCGCCGGCGGTCTTGGCACCCGCAGAAGTAAAGGCAAGGAGGCCAAACGCGAACGCCACAGCGACGCAGAGGTAGGGAGTGCCGTGGCGGTTGGTCTTCTGGAAGATGGCGGGCGCACGGCCATTGTACGACAGAGCCCACAGCGCACGCGAGCCGAGGTACATGTGGGCCGAGGCGGCCGAGGTCGCCGAGCAGAGCACACCGGCGTTGATGACGCTGGGCAGGACCTTGATGCCGACAAGCTGGTATGCAATCACAAATGGCGACGACGTGGCGGTACCGGTGCCGAGACGCAGGCGGGGGTCCGACGAGGGCATGATGAGGGTCATGACAAACACAGTGGTAATGAAGAAGATGACGATGCGGATCCACACACGGCGAATGGCCTTGGACATGGAGTTCTTCGGGTCCTGGGCCTCACCGGCGGCAAGGGACACGTTTTCCACTCCAACGTAGCCGAACGCGGCGCGCGTGAGGGTCGCCCAGAAGCCCAGGAAACGGCCAAGGCTTCCCGGGATGCCCTTGTATTGCTGGAAGGGACCGTTCTCGCCCGTCCAGTACTTGAAGCCAATGACCTCGTGCTTGGGGTTGCCGCCCGCAGACACAATGACACTGCACAGGATGATGCCCACAATGAGAACAATCTTGAGCGAGGCGAACCAGCTGAGAACAGAAAAGTTAGTCGAGGACACACATTCAGCAGAGGATGGTATTGCTCACAATTCAGACTCGCCGTAAACGCGCACGCTGCAGCTGTTCAGGAGGGTCACAACCACCAGCGCGATACCGATCCACACCGCGGGGTTAATGTCGGGAACCCAGTAGCCGATCAGGACGGCGACCGCACTGAGCTCCGCGGGGAGAAGGATGGTCCAGAGGTACCCTGTGTACGTTAGGTATGGCCACGGCAGACTACTCACAGTAGAACCAGCCCATCGCAAAACTCATGCTGGGTCCTACATAACGTTGCGCGAGACTGTGGCGGTGAGAAAGGGTATTTTGATTGATTTTTTACGTTTTTTTAATCACTCACGCAATGTGGCCACCGGGGATGGGGGTGTGGACGATCATCTCACCCAGACATGCCATGACGGAGTAGACGAGTGAACCCATCGCTGCAAGGTTAGCGATTGAGCGATTATACGGTCTGGTGGCTACACACCAATGAAGCCAAGGAGCACGCCGAGCTGTAACGACGTCAGCAAACAGGTCCCAACCCTCCGCACAGAGCAGGGTGCTCCATGCAGCGGGATTCTCCACTCACAGGTCCACCATCAGCAAGGGCAGGTGCGGTACCAATGAAAAGAGCAGTCTGATGGGGTCAGCCCAGTCCATTCGATGCTTGGCGGTAGCAAACTCACTCCGATGACACCACTGTTGGGAAAGGACTGTCAGCAGCTAGTACAAACGCGCCCCGCAGCGTGGCTTACCCAAGGGCAATCATTTGAACTGTTCAGGTCAGCTAACAAAAATCGGGGGCAAACTCTGTCACTCACTATGGCGGTCTTTCAACCCTCGGTGGAGATTATCAGGCGACTCATCGTCGGCGATGGCAATGTGCACCTCTTGCCAGGGTCAGCCCAGCTGGTACTCTCGCTGATAGGCCCGGTCCCAGCACCTACCGTGCCCGATCTTCTCGGGGTCCTGGTCCAAGTGGCTGGAAGCTGGCTTCTCGTCGGATGACATGGTGGTTGGCGACACAGAGGTGAGAGTGGGAGGATGGAGTGATATGGGGTGACAGGACAGTGCCGAGTCGTTGGGAGAAAGAGGCTGCAGGTCGGGGGTTGGCCAGTGTTTAAGAGGCCGCCCAGCACTGTGGGGCCTGCGCGGGGCATCGTCAGGAAGGTATCGTGCCCCACAGCATTGCCGATGGACAATGAACAGTTTTGATTGCACCGGCGACGCCGCGATGGAACGAGGGCAGTAATCGCGGCTGGGGTGGGTGGCGAGTTACGACGCGGTTGGCGAACTTGCCCGCCCCAAGCGAGGACCCAAAGAAAACCCTGCAGCCGCGTTGAACCCACCGGGGTGCTGCAGCTCCCAGGGAGGCGTGGGTTTGGGTTTGGGCAGGTTCCGAGGGCACGGGAAACGGCATCGCCGCGGAGAAGCTCTGATCCGACCATGCCCCCCACCATACACACCACGAACTGATCGACGAGACACACGGCTTGTTTGGGACAGAGCCGGACAGACCGCTTTTGCGCATTCTTTCAGGTTTTGATGTGCAAAACCGGTCATCGCCAGTCAGTGATCAGTAGTGATGACTGGCAGTTCTCTATGCATGTATAGTCCTGCTCTGTGTAGCAGCAGCATCGTGGATGCCAGGGTGCATGCGCGCCAGCCATGACGCAAAACGCTCTGACATCCAAAAAAGTTGGAAAATGTGGACACGCCTCCCCATCGATCATCAATCGTTGCCCACCCGCGCAGGCGCGGCTTTCGGTGTACGGAGATTGACCGGACGCTCTCGGATCTGCACTGTCTACATCCCATTTTGTGACTAGTCCAATTGGGCCAATACAGCGGTACAGCGGGTGGTTATCGCACAAGTAGCAGTGATATGCGGGTGGTGCCACACGTTTTAACAGTGGGTCTGTGAAATGCTTGGCGCGGCAGACCGCGTGAGGTACGCGAGGGAGGCGATTCCAGCGACGACGGCGGGCCGTAGCGAGCGGCGCCAGCGTGTACCTCCGGGCACCGGGTGGGGAATGTGCGGCATGCATGCGATTACAATGCTTCACCGCTGCAGGCAAGGACTGGTCCACAACAGTAGAAGGTATAATACATACTTCCCACCTCGACGCGGGTTTTGGTGACACCACCGGGGTCATGGTGCGCGAGGACAACCACTGGATCCACAGAGGACACGACCACTTGCGGCAAAGGAAACCCCAGGTGACGTGGATGCTGCATCAGTCTACTGGCGTTGGATGGTTCAGAGACACGCACCGCCCAACGTCGTACTGACAGTGCCACCAGTCGCAAAAGGTGGTGTACATATACGCTGCCCCCATTCCTCACTCGGTTGTCTGATGTTTGTCTCACCAACGTTCCAGATCTGTGCCAAGGGATGGGCGGCATGCATCCTGCATCCGAATTAAGACGCGCCGACTAGTCCAAAGACGATGGTGTTGTTGGTTGAATTGATGTTGACGGACACGGTTGTCGTCGCGCGTCGCGGCGGGGTCGCACACGGCGAGACCACGGCTGGACACTGGTCCAGACACGGTTCTCAACTGAATATACGCTCCGCGCCTCTGTGCCGTTCTGCACAACATCCACCGATTGCGCGTGGATTCTTCTATCCACTTGCGACAATCCCATCCATCCTGACGCTCTCTCACTCTCATTCTCACTCTCTCTTTCTCTCTCTCTCCCTCTCGTGGTGGCCCATCCATCACTCCCAAAAGATGCCTACCATGCGCGGTTCCATCATAGCCGTCCTCACCACCATCAACTTCCTGGCCCAGTCGGTCATAGCCATGACCTTCACCGGCTGCATTAGCCCCGCCAGTCTTCCCCCTGGCGTCCTGGGATCCACCGGCACTACACTCGGTGTCTGCCAGGTTAGTCCCCACCGCTGTCGCGTTCCATGGCACCTTCCCACATTCCTCCCTCCTTCCACCTCCCCCCCCCCCCACACACATTCGCCACCCGTCCTTTGAGGACCTTCCTACTACGCGAGGCACACAGACGTTGACAATTACACAGACGGTGTGCAGCACTGTTTCTGTGACAACAATCCAGCCGTCGGTGCCACCGCCAACTGTGGCTATACCACCTATTTCCTCTTCTCCCACCCGCCAGGTGCTGTCGCCTCTGCCCTCCCGCGTCGCAGCAAGCAGCTCGTCATTGGAAACGACGACACGTATTGCCCCATCGGTTATGCGGCGTGCCAGATTGCTTCGGACCCCGCTATGGGCTTTGAGTGCCTGGAGACGTCGACCGAGCTTGGTGAGTAAACCGAGTAAGTGTCTGGATGGAGCTGACTACGATACAGAGTCTTGTGGTGGCTGCCGCTTTGGGTCCCACAGCGACGGCAACCACTCGGCCCCGGTTGGTATCGAGTAAGTCTGACCCACTCCTCCATGTCCACCAGTCCTCTGACAATGTTCAGCTGCACGAGCATCCCCGGTGTCTCGTCCACGGGCGTTACCTGCAAAGGTGGACTCTGTGTCACCAAGCGCTGCCACAGGGGCTTCCATCTTTCCCGCTCTGGCGAGTGCGTGTAGGTGCAGGTGCCCTGCCCTGTCCACGAACTGTGTCTCTCTCAAAAGCCGTTATAATCGACCTGTACATACGTATTGCTCTGGCTAGTGCGCCGTAGGTGCCTTGTTCTCCATGCATCCATGGATCTTATGGGACTGTCCAGTTGTTATAAGTCTAGGTGTGAATAAGAGCTTCCTAGCTCAAGACTTTCCCAAACCGAGCGGTCGTGGGTTGACCCCCGAGACACTGCGTGCCATGGGACCGGAGGCGTTCAATGTGCTCCGGTGGCCTGTAGTCTGGAGGTACCCATCCTGTATGTACACTTCCGATTCTCCGATAAGGGGAGGATGGTGTCATGTCGACGCCGCGTCGCTGTCGTGGATCTCTGAGGTCGGCGAACACAAGCGGTCCTATCAGTCGACCGGAGATATAAGACGCGCTTCCGATTGTTCTGAAGCCGCAAGCCGGCCTGACATGCCTGACACATGTGGGCGGTGCCTTTTCGCATACATTGCCTCCCCAGCCTTGCACATCTGGGCCGAGGTATGTGAGTAGGTAGGCCCATTTGCACGGCTAATTAATGCAGAGTGGTCTGAATCTATCGGGATCTAGCACCTATACAAAGGCAGCGAGGTTAAACTCGCCCTCGGAGGGGACCTCGACGTGGAGGTTGGTAATCTTGGCGAGCTTGATGTCGACGTTGCCCACTGACGCGACCTCAAGGACGTGGCCAGCAATGGTGCGGTTGGCGTTGATAAAGTGCAGGTGGTCGCCGGCCGCGTTGACCTCGGCGGCATACTTGGGCGTGCGGAAACCGACCATGGTGCCCTCAATGTTGGTGTACTCCCACTCGGTCTGGCGCGCGGTCACGTTTGCGAGCGACTCGAGGGCGAAGCACTGGCCGCCAGGCGCGCGGATACGGAGGTTGAACGTGCCCTCGAGGCGGTATGCGGCGAAGTGGTTGGTGATGCTCGTGTTGCCAAACCACGTCGGAAGCGAGGCGGTAAAGCCGGTAAAGTTGGTAATGGCGGCGCTGGTCTCAATCTGCGACTCGAACGTGGTGACGGCGGCGAAGGGAGTCTCGATCGTCTCGGGGTCGACGACGGTGACCGTCTTGTTGGCAAAGGCGTGATACACCACGCCGTCGACCACGACCATTTCGCCGATGAGACTGTCAAACGTGCCCAGGCCAAGGTCGCCGTGGGCCATGACGTTTTTCACGAGCGTGCCATGCGAGGCAACGCCGTCCACCAAGGCGGCAATGACAGAGTACTGGTACAGCTCGTTGACAGGAGTGGTAGAGCCGCTGTGGCCATTGTTGCCGTGGCCGTTGTTGCCCTGGCCGTTGTTGCCCTGGCCGTTGTTGCCATTATTGCTCTTGGGGACGGGGTTGGCCGAGACGGCGTAGTTGCCAAGAGCGGCCGCGACGGAGACGAGGGCGAGGAGCTTCATGATGGCGGAGAGACGAGATTGACAAGACGGGGGGGGGATTCTCACCCACCTTGTTGCCTCTTTTTAAACCACCTGCTGCGGACCAAAAGTTGACCTCACACATTCATGTCCCCCCAGCCTCAATTGTTCGGGTCCGGATGCGTCACCGAATTCAACGCAGTGCCTCTGTTTCTTCTGGCACCGGCCTAGAATGCTTCTAGCAGACGATGGGCCAGGGTGTGTACAGGAGTCTGCATTGCGTGGATGCGTTGCAGCGACAGGATCGGCCGAAGAACGTGTACGGCGGCAGGGCTGTAACCATTGTGGACGTTTTAGTGGACGGACGCCATGTGAGATAATCTCCCTGCAACTGTCTTGCGAGGCCAGGTATTCTTGGCGGTTTCGGCCTTGGGGTCGTCGAGGGGAACGTTCGGGTACTGTTCGGAATCACGGCGGCGCGCCGATTGCATTCAAAAGCTATATGTCCTGCGTATTGTGAGTGAGTAGCGTTGTTTAAAGTTGTCAGTTATCAGATAATCAATTGCCTGCGCAGCAAGGGTCGTATCCACTCCTTGAAACGCAGCCACTCGGCCTTTGTCAATGCTTGCATGCTCGTAGGAGTGGGCCAATTGCTCCGTTCCCTACAACCAGGGTACAAGGTTACTCCTAGCATCACGTCCGCCTACAACGAACCCATCACACGCAATGCACCGTACTCGCCGTCGGATGTGGTGACAGTCGCAATCACCATGGTACCGTACGGTGGACGCCACGCAGAGTAGAGGGACTGAAGAGATTCGGCCGGTACCGAGCCTTGGGCCGTGAAGGACGCTGCACCGTCTAGCTTGACATCTGCCGGCTGGCCATTGATGGTGATTGATGCGCTTGTGATGGCACCTGGTGCCCGGCCGCGGATGTTGTATGTCACGTACGAGTCGTTGGTGTACTCGACATCGACGTCAAGGTCAAGCGCCGAGGCAGCCGATGTGCTTGCAGCAGGCGGCGACGATGAAAGGACGGGTACAGGGGCCAACACAGGCGTGCGTCCTGGAACTGGACGCTTGGGAGATGCGGCTTCGAGGGCAGCGCCGAGCTCGAGAAGGCGCGTGTCGTCCCATCCGCGGCCGGCGAATGTGATACCAAAGGGCATGCCAATGTCGTCTGCGAGGCCCATTGGCACGGTGACAGTGGGGACGCCAAGGTGTCGGACCCAAAGGTTTCCATTTGCGACCCAGGTACCGTTGCGGACGGCCAAGGCGTGGCTAACAGGATTGAGGTCGGCATCGGCAGGCGCTACATCTGCCAGAGTAGGGAGCGCGAGTGCTGCAAAACCGTTCGAGTCCATCCACGCATCCAGCAACTCTGCCCTGGCACGCGCCAACCCCTTGATGCCCTCCGCGACGTGTTCGATATCAGCCGGCTGTCGGACACCGTCCTTTACGATGCTGACGTAGGTGCCCATCTCCATGTCGTCGCCGTAATCGCTTTGAATCTGGCCTACGGGCAAGGGGAACACAAGCGCGGGGTCGACGTGGGCAAAGGACCGAGGGCCTTGGGCGTCTGGGTGCTCTGCTGTAGCAGTGACAAAGTCCTCGAGCGCAAAGGCGCTCAAATCCTCAAGCTCAGCTTTAAAGAACTCGCGCGGGACATAGCCGTGGTCGGCAATGCCACCCTGGAACCACTCTTTGGGGTTGTCAGGGTTGGCGAGCTCGTACGCCGTTGCGACAGGCAGGTCGCACTCAATCACCTGGGCACCGAGTGCCTCCAGGCGCGCCGTTGTTGCCTTGACGAGACTGACCACTGAAGGTCGTGTGGGGATCTTGGGGTTGCGTCCCAGGTAGCAACGGGGCAGGCCGATACGAACACCAGCAAGGGTCTGGTTGCTTCTGGCGGCGAGTGCCGGATAGGATTTCGGGCGAAGAGTCGACGAGGGGGCAATGTCGACCCAACGCTGGGTGCGCCAAAAGTCACCGCGTGACTCGGCGTCATCGGCCACAACCACGTCCAGGACCGTCAACATGTCAGCCATGGTGCGCGTATGCGGGACGACAACGTCCATGGTTGGCACGAGAGGCCAGTTGCCGCGGACGGAGATGACACCCCAGCTTGGCGTGTATGCACACAGCGCGTTGCAGCTGGCGGGCGCACGTCCGCTAGACCACGTCTCCTCCCCAAGGCCAAACGCCGCGAAGCTCGCCGCCGTTGCAGTGCCCGAACCGTTCGACGAGCCGCTCGCCCAGGCTGAAGTGAGAAAGGCGGCGTTGAAGGGACTCTCAGCGCGGCCGTCCAGGCCACGCTGCATTCCACCATTGGCCAAGGGTGGCATGGTGGTTCGTCCAAGCAGAATCGCACCAGCCTGGCGGAGGCGACCGATCACAAAGCAGTCTTCGCCTGCGACAAGGTCCTTGAACGCTGGAGAGCCGGCGGCGACCGTCATGCCAGCGGCCTTGTACGAGTCTTTGGCAGTGTAGGGGATACCGTCCAACGGGGAGAGAGTCTGGCCCCGCGCACGGCGGAGGTCCGATGCGCGGGCCTCATCGAATGCCGTGCTGGAGAGGATGGGCACCGAGTTGAGCTTGATGCCGTGATGGTCGTACGCTGCGATGCGGCGGAGGTAAGCAGAGACAAGGCCCACACTGGTGACCTTGCCAGCGTCAAGGGCGGCGCGGAGGTCTGCGATGGACGCCTCGACGACGTCAAACTGGGTCATTGTAGTGATGAGAACTGAGGGCGCGAGGTGACACTCCGCTGCCGGCTTGCTGAGATAAATAGCAGCCTGGCATGGGTGGTGGGCAGGATAGAGATGAGGCTATTCGCGGTTAATTGCTGTTGTCGCCCATGCCGTGTGATAACAATGGCAGCCGATTAGCCAGGCGTCGGTAAGTGCCGTTGGGGAGTGTAGCGCTGCGTAAACCCGCGGCCGACTGGACCGAGGAGTCGAGAAGTCATGTCGAAAGCTTCAAAGATGGATGAATGGACGAACCGTCGAACCCGTCGACATTGGACTCTCCCCACCCCCCATATCCTGGACGGGAGGCCCAAAGTCAAACTACGGTGCTGACGTGTGGGGATTACGCACGGAAGTATTTTGGCGCGTGTCCCTATAATTCACATTTAGAAGTCTGTTCCTAATGCTTATTACGCGGCGGTGTCTCGGCAACGACACATCCGGGGGGTGGCACCTTCAAGGACATGCTGTACTACTGACTCGTGCGGCATGGTTTGTGCTTTCACAGCCATTGGATCATTGGCCTGAACCGATCTGGTTGGGTTCGCCATGTCTGCCGGCATCCCACGGGCACTAACAGCGTTTAGCGCTGTCGCTCCCGTTTGGCCGACGAATAACGGCTAACTAGAGGCGAGTGGAACAAGTCGTCTCCTCGCTTAGCGCGTAGTTGGCCTCAGTCGTCCTCACCAGTACTTACGACGACGTGCAAGCAACTACCGCTGAGTCTCCCGCAATTCTCTCTCCATTCTTGACACTTGACACTCACCTACTCACCACCATGGTGTATCCAGAGTACCTCTTCGACTGCCCATCGATCCCCCCCACCCCGGCCCCCGTGCTCTCCGACCAGCAATGCGCCGAGCTCGACGCATTCAAAGCTCACTTTGGTCACCGGGGATACGCAGTGCCCAACTCAATCGGTGGGATGACCAAAGCGCCTCTCACTGAGCGTGAGATGATGTTCCTTGTAAGTGTGCTTGCCATTCGTGAGATGCTGACAACCTCAGTCTCAAGAGTGTTTCTTCCGGTACGTTGTTCGAGATTGTTGATGGTTGTTTACACCGCCCGTATACAGCTTCCGCTCCGGTAAGCCTCCTGTCCCTCACCCGGAGCATGCTGTGACTGACCCTCCACTTAGCCACCAAGGGACCCTTGAAGAAGACGTTCCAAAAGATGGAAAAGTGCATCTCATGGCGACGGATGGAAGGTCTCGAAGACTTAGATGCTCGAGCCAGGGAGATTGAATTTGAGGTGGGTTTCCACTGACCACTGCATGTGGCGGCTGACCATGACAAGGGGAGAATGGGAAAGAACTACTCTTCGGGATTCCACGCAAGTGGCTTGCCGATCGGGTACATGCTACCGGAGAACAACCCTCTTCCATTCTCACAACGCAACCCCAAGCTTGCAGTAAGTAACGGGCCTCACCGTCAGTGGCCCAGTGGCTCACACAATCCAGATGTGGAACCTGGAACGCGTGTCCGACCTCATGACGGACGGAGTAACGTATGTAACCCAAGTACCATACGGAACGCTAAAACACACACCCCAGGCAATGTTGCATCGTCTACAAGTTTGCAGGGATGCTCCCTACATCGTACCGGGACGCCAAGGACACGCTCAACATGATCACTGACTACTACCCCGAGTACCTGGGCTATGTTCTACTTCAGGAAACCCCACTGTTGGTGCGACTGTTCATCCATCTGGTGTGGCCATTCGTGGATGCCCACACTAAGCAGCGGGTTCAGATTGGAGGGGGTCAAGCGGCGATTGCAGCTGGTGACTTTGAGCCTCACATGTTGATCAAAGAGTGCGGCGGTGGGCTGGACGTGAGTACTTATCGCCACCGTTGGCTGAACGCGCCCAGTTGCCGTACAACTTTGAAGAATACTGGCCCGCACTGCTTGCCAAATGCAAAGAGCGACGAGAGATCCATTTACAAAACTGGCGGACCTTGGGCGATCCTGTTGTTGGTCGTCCAGAGCGTCTCTTCAAGTTGTCGTATCCCATCGGCTCGCAACCGTCTCCTCGAAAGCAACCTCAGACCACCTACGCGACCACTAAAGCCAACGCCATGCTTGCTCAGCTCATTGGGACCACGATAAGCGACGATGACAGGCCAACGCCGACGCTCATCAACCATCCCCTCATCAGTGGCACCAGTGTCTATGGTCGCGGTGCCCCCAGGTCGAAGAACAGTGTGCCAAATGGTCTCGTACACCCGATTCCTATATTGAAGAAACGCGCCGACGCCCATGGACCATCGCCCGATGGGTCTCCCAAGGCAAACGGCCGCGGTGCAAATGGGAGCACTCCATCATCATCGCCTACGACCCCAAGGTTCCCACTCCATTCGCCCCATGCCTCGCCTCGCAGCGTCAACGATTATCCGCTGCGCAATGGGAGCTCTCCTCCAAGCAGTGGCGACTTTCCTTCTCACCTCTACAGTCGACGTGGTCTTAGTATCGACAGTGGCTCCCCAAAATCCATCAACAGTATGGATTTGGACGAGGCCTCCACCACTCACAGCATCACCAGTCTCCGGGCACCGTTTAGACCCCTCCTTGCCAAGGGTCCTGCTGCAACTGAGAACGGCCGTGTCAGGACGTTGACGCATTCGACTTCAGAATGGAAGTTGCCCACCATCCAAGCCCACCGGCTCTCGAGCGGCAGTTTCTAGTGAGATCTAGTGCCCGAGAGTGTGGTAGATTTGTGGCATCGTAAACACGCCCAGGATGCATCCATGTAACGGTACGTGGTGACGTCACCGAGCCCGGAAGGAACACCGGGCACGCCTATCATTTTGTTAGGCACGCTCTACTTTTGGGTTGGTCGGTACCCAATATTTAGGCGTAGTTCACTTAAATATGTGTCCCTTTAATGCAATCTGATGCCGCTTTGAACGTGGATTACACGTGCGCGACCCTGAAATGGCACTCTCGGGTGCCTCACTCAGCTCGCTCGTGGTGGCGTCTCGTCTCGTTCCCGAGGCGGGTGTTACGGCGCAACCACGGGCCGAGTGGGCAGCCATACCGTTCGGATGCACGGCAGCGGATATGCCGACCAGTGTGGACATGTTATTGACCGACTAAGTCGTGCTCAAGCCCACCATCCTTCTTCACGACTGCTCGCAACACCTCGTGCTCAAGCCCACCACAATCTCCTGCACAACAGCCCATCCTATCCCAACGTCTTCCAACATGGTCAGCAACTTCGCTTCACAGTCTGTAGACCCCACGATCACGGGATATACAGTGCGGGACCTGAGGTTCCCCACGTCGCTGGACAGCATTGGCTCGGACCCGATGAAGTAGGCATGGGCATTTATTTGATGCGGAGTCGACGTCTGACGGCCCAGCACTTCTGGCGAGAACGCCCACGGATACATTGTGTACCACACGGACGTCCCAGGCCTTGAGGGCATCGGATGGTCCTTTAGCAATGGCCAGGGCAACGAGTAAGTCTGCGTTGTACGACAACTTGGCGCTGACTTGGCAGAGTGTTGTGCGCTGGAATTCGATGCTTGGCTCCTCGTTTTGTGGGCCGCAAGCTTTCGAGCCTCACATCTGACTTTGCTCAAACGCACCGCAACTTTCTTGGTGGCCAGACGAGGTTCATGTCGCCCGAGGTGAGTCGCTTGCACTTGTACACGCTGACAGTGACCAGCGTGGCGTGATGCAGCTCGCCTCGAACGCCATCCTCAACGCCGTTTGGGACATGTGGGCCAAGGTCGAGGGCAAACCACTCTGGAAACTCATTGCCGATTTCACCCCGGAGCAGCTTGTCAGCGTCATCGACTTCCGCTACATTACGGATGAGTTGACCCCTGAGCAAGCTTTGGCTTGGTTGAAGGAGAAGGAGAAGACCAAGCAGGAGCGTCTTGACCTGGCCTTGAAGAACCAGGTGGGTAGTGGCTGTACGATATATGGGCTGACGACTAGGCGGTTCCTGGGTACAACACCAGTGTTGGATGGCTTGGACTGTCTGATGCCGAGGTCGAGGCTGGGCTGAAGAAGGCTGTCGACGAGGGATTTAAGCACTTCAAACTCAAGGTCGGGCTGGGCCTGGAAACCGACCGCAAACGCCTGGGCATGGTTCGCAAGGTTGCCGGTGAAGATGCCGTCATCATGACCGATGTAAACCAGCTGTGGGACATTGACGTGAGTGGACCTTTCTGCGCAGTGCGCTGACCAGACCAGTTCGCCATCGAGTACATGCCCAAGCTCGCAGACTTGAAGCTGTGGTTCATCGAGGAGCCGACCTCTCCAGACGATATCCTCGGCCACGCCCGTATCCGCAAGGCCCTCAAGCCGCACGGTATCGGTGTTGCCACTGGCGAGCATGTCAACAACCGTGTCATGTTCAAGCAGCTGCTGCAAGCCGAGGCTATCGATGCCGTTCAGCTCGATGCCCTCCGCCTCTCAGGCATCAACGAGATCCTCTCCGTCTGCCTTCTCGCCGCCAAGTTTGGTGTTCCAGTCGTGCCCCACTCGGGCGGTACTGGTATGCCCGAGCTCTGCAACCACATCTCCCACTTTGACTTTGTGGCCATCTCGGGCAAGCAGTCCATCCTTGGTGAGTTGAAGCTGCCAAACTGCATACTAACGCAACCCCCAGAATACACCGACCACTGCCACGAGTACTTTACCGACCCCGCCGCGTTTAGCAGTGGCCACTTCCACGCTCCCACGGCACCTGGATATTCGTGCCAGATCACGGACGAAGCGTTTGCCAAGTTTGAGTGCCCCCAAGGCAGCTTCTGGCAGAGCGAGAAGGGTCAGTTGATGCTCAATGACCCCTGGAGGGGCTGTGCTGCCGAGCAGACGAGCCCCATGAAGTGACGCTCTGTCTCTGAAACTACATAGATGTAGATATGAATATGAACCAGTAGATCCGGGATCTGGCGCGCCGCACACTATGAGTTTTTTTTTCGTGTTTTAAAAGGCATTTACTCTTCACCTGTTCGTCCTCCACTTCGATGCCGTCCCCGAGCCGTACACAGATAGCCACAGCTTGCATGTATGCATTTGGCTCTGAAGAGCCATGCATGCGGCTCGGTGTCGTTATCGTTGTCCTCGGCAGTGCCTGGTCATTTATCGCTGTGACTTGTTCGTGTGTCCCACTCATGAGCATTACATCACAGTGTGTCCCACTCATGAGCATTACATCACAGTGTGTCCCACTCATGAGCATTACATCACATGAGTAAGGTACTACTAAACAAGCTACCGTCTTCCAGAAAGCCAGGTTGCAGGAACTGATCAATGTCAAAGAGAAATCCGAAATCCACTGCCGAATCTCCACCCTGGTCTCTGCGGCTACAGGCGCACTGGTCGTGTCGACCAACCTGTTGCAGTGTCAGTATGCATTCGATCCATAAAGTTTCTTGTCGAACTCACTCTGCAGCCATGGTTGTCACTCATCCACTCGGCTACCGAGATACCCATCTCCTGGGCAATGAGGCCGAGGTTGCACGCCATGTCGCACGGGAAGAAGTTGGCAGAGCGATTGGAGTCCACCATCGCCGTGATGGCCATTTCGTAATAGCGTTTTGCCGCGTTACTGTCCATGCCACCAGCTGGTCGACCTGAGGCGGAGGGTGTGCTAGGCATATATGTCGATGGTGATGTGCCGATACCACATACGCTGATTGTTGTCATGCTCAGCAGAATAGCGGCCGAGTGGGCGAGGACCATAAACGCGTAATCGAACCCGTAACATAATACCGTCTCGTTGTCGTCACGAGAGTCGTCTGCAAAATCTTGGATGATGCCCACAGCGCAGTCCTGAGCCTAAACCGTCAGCACAGAGTGTGTTGGTGCCGGTGGACTGACCTTTTTCAAGCACTTGGCTAGGATATCTGAGCCGGCCGCACCCTGCAATCCAGTGCGTTGCAGGAACATCTCACTGTCGGGATGCGAGATCGGCTTAAGTGGAACAGAGTGCAAGCACAGGCGTATATGGTTGTAAAGCATCTTGATGGGCCTTCCAGAGAGGCCAAGTTTGGCAGACAGTGGTGATCCTGGCGGGGTCAGTGGCGGACCTCAACACGTTGTACCCACGAGCCCAGAGCCACCTGCTTGAGAACGCATCCAATCGCCCGCTAATGTTCCGCATTTCGCTGAGAAACGTCGAGGGCGCTTCTTTAAGGAGAACATTGACGAACCGGCTATACTGCTTGGCAATGTTTGCCAGCTCGACGTATGCTGCGACACAAGCAGCCGACTCTGGTGAGCACAGCAGGGCAAAGTTGTTCGAGTTATTGGACGAGTGGAGGACGGAGAGGAGCAACGAAGTGTCGATAGCCGACTCGTCAAAGCCCTCCGTCTCTGGTCTTCCAAAACCAACAGTGAAACTGGGGTCAGAAAGTGCGGATTGGTATACACTCACAAGCGGTCAAAAGCATACAGACACATATAGGTCTTCAAGCTCGCTACCACCCTGGCCGTGGGCTGAGCAGACCCCGAAAGCAAAGCTCCGGCGGCGAGGTGAATGCCTAATCGCCTTGCCAGTCGGTATGCAGACCCAGTCATCATCCAAGGGTCCGGCGATGCGCCACGGTCCTGTAGACCCCATGCACATTGGAGGAGAATCGCTTGAACATCCTCTGTGGGTTGTCAGCAGAGTGTAGTGCGGAGGTGGTGCTTGATTGACCCACCTAGACAGTGAACTTTCGAAATCAGTGCTTGAAAGTAGCTGGACAGCGCCAGCGAGCGGATCTCAAACCACTTGTCCTCGTCGACTGGTTTCACTCCGTTCCTTCCAGAGCTGCCTAGGGGGTCCCATCCAAAGGACTCGGCTGCCCCACTGCCTGTCGCATTGTGACGGGTGGTGGATGTACTGTTGTATTTGGCTGCAATGGCCAGGATGGTGGACAGCAGGAATGAGGATCGATGGCGCACAAAATCGAAGGTCATGGGCTCTTGAAAGATTGGCATGAAGAACGCGATCTGCTCAAGGAAACTGGGATTGTCAACGGTATTGTCTTTCGCTATGTACTCACAAGTCAAACAGTGCTCTTGCTTCCTCTTCAACAAAGATTCCTCTGTCGATAGGGTCACCTCGACCGCGCTTTGGCGTGCTGCCACCTTGAGCCCGACTGCCGTCGTCGTCATATATACCATTGCTGTTCTCCTCGCGGCTGGGACCAGACATCTCAGCGTTGCGGAAGGTATCTGGATTGTACGTCAAAGGGCGAAACGGGGCCTCGTGAGATGACGGCTCGGTGAAGGCGGCCATTCGACTCCCGACGCCGGCCTTGGGGATCGGTCGAGCTTGCGCCGCATTGTACTCGGACGACGTGTGGTGTCCGTCATGCAAAGACCCGGGCGTCTTCCGTGCATCGCATGACGTGTTGGGAGACACCGAGTGCACAGTGGGAATGGACTCGACGCGTTGTTGTCGTCCAGCTTGGAGAGTCGTTGGGAATTGCAGGTCCGATTCGCCCGCCGCCGCGGTCACGAGCGAATCGAAAACAAAGTTGGAGCCGCTGTCCTGTGATGGGCCGTTGTCAACTGGATCAGACGGTGGTGTAAGCCACGCATCGAAGTCTGTTGCGCTGGTCACCGGTAGTGGGTCGTCGATGGCGGCGAGATGACTCAGCGCCTCCAGTGTCGAGCGAGAGTTCGCCGGCGGGTCGGACGCCTTGTCGATAGGTTCGGTTTGAACCAGATGTGCATGGGAATCTCCTCGAACGGAGTGCTCAGTGGGCTCCCCACCACTCCCACGTTCATCTCTGGTTCCAGTCTTCTGGCCCATGAGGTCCAAGAGTTTGACAACGTTGGCTTCGAGCCGTAAAAGCCTGTCATCATCCCCCCCGCGGCTCTGTGGTTCCGCGTTGGGCCCAGCATGTGACGGTAGCGGGTTGGTGTAAACACATTGCAAATCCATCTTCACGCAGTGTGCACAACGCGTCCCATCAGTGGATGGGTCTGGAGCAGCACATCGCAGCTTGCTGGAACGACATCTATCACATGCTAGGGGAGTTGGTCAGGCCAGCACTTCTATCCACAACTCACCTCGTGCTGCACGCCGCACCCTCGCAGATGATGGGGCGGACTGGCCATGGTTCGTCTTGTGGCTCTTGTTGGGCTCCGAGTCGTCATCACCGCTTGCCGACCGATACCTCTGCTGTCCCAACATGGTTTGTGTGAATGGAGACAGGTGTGGAGTACAACTCGGGAACAACGGCTTCTCTCCCGACCAGGGTGGGCGAGAGGCCGATGCACCCGCGGGATGGTGGCTTCCGGCGGCTTGGCGGTTGGCCGCCAGTTGCCGCCAGACAGGAACCACAGCACCACAAGCTCGTCGTTTGCTGGCACGCCATTAATGCAGCAACGTTCAGAGTCCTGCTAGGGAAATTCGTCATGTACAAGCAACAATGTAGGAGCAAAACAATCAAAACGATTCATTCATCACGGTCGCCCTCGGTATTTAAGACGCAGCGGTCACCTTGTTCCACGATTTCTGCCGCTCCAGCAGACTCTCCGTCATATCAATCCTGCACTTCGTCAGCGCGCTCCATTCTGCAAATTCCAAATCTCCGACTCACGCGGTCTTGCTTTCATGCGTTGGCTGAATGTTCAGGACCTTGAGCGACTTGGAGCAGTCGAACCAGTTCTGGGGCGGCACCTCCTTGCCAGGTACACCGCGCACCGTCTTTGGGAAAGCGGCCATGATGCGCTCATCGGTAATAATGTTGTCGAGCAAGGTCTGAATTGTGAACGTACCTGCACACATCAGTCCCGTGGCGGTACAAGGTGGAACTCACGCGTTGACACGCCAAACCTCTGCCCTCCTGCTTCAGGCAGGACAAGCCCTTTAACATGGCAGCGGGCAACATCACGGACATCGCAGAGAATTCCAGCGGGTGCGACGGCATCCTCGGTGGTCTTCTGGCCGCTCAAGAATGCATACCAGTTGGCCACGGCTGCAAGTTTAGCATACATCCTTTGCACTTCCACCCACAAGTGTTCAGAGATTCTGGCGATGCAGCCTCGTGGATTATGGGACCGAGCACGTAGGGTGGACAGATCGTGACGAGGTCGAAGCTGAGAACGAACGTCAGCTGGCTCCAACCCTAACAACTCACGTCGGCTTCTCGTCCTCGATGTACTTCCAGGCCGCCCTCTCAGCCAGCGTCTTGCTAGCTCTGTACCAGTGCATACGCCAGGCATCCACACCCTTCTCGTTGACTTCGTCGATCGACTGCTGGTTCCAGTCCTTCTCGGTAAAAGTGTGGCTGCCAAGCGGCTCCCGGTTCTCGAGGATTCTGCCCAGTTAGCATGCATGTGGTGTAAATGTCTGAGCGAGACGCGCGACGCACGATGCGTAGGAGCTGGTAACGACAACCCGCTTGACCTTTGGCTCCTTGGAAGCCGCCTTCAGGGCCCAGACGGTGCCAGCGACCGCGCTGTCGATAAAGTCGGACGGCTTTTCGACGTTCCAGTGGAATGGAGAGGCCATGTGGATGATAGCGCTACGTGGGTGGTCAGACACTGTATACACTGCACGCTGTACGCTGTAGACTTACTCGACACCCTTGACAGCTTCGTCGAAGGCATTGTCCTTGGCGAGAGTCAGCATGGCAACCCCGCCAGCTACCCTCAAGTGACTCACATTGAGCAAGTCCGAGACGACCACATAGTCAAACTTGTCAAAACCACGCTCGCGATACATTTGCTTCATCCACTGGCCCTTTTTGTCATTGCGGGTAGTGCCGCGCACGGTCAACCCCTGCTCGAGCAAGTAGAGACTGGTCCAACTCGCGATGTATCCACTGGCACCAGTGACAAGAACTGGGCAATCAGCCATCAAGTCCCCGGTTAGGATCACAAACCGAGTGAATCCTTGGGAAGGACGTCGATTGTCATGTTCGAAAGCAAGCAGTGGGGGTGTTGGGGGCAGAGGAGGAATAGGGAGGAATAGAGAACGGAGATTGCAGCTCAGCAACTTGGAGATGTCCAGATGACTCAGTCCCAAGGCAGAAGCGACATGCGCTCTGTGCATGGGGAGGTACAGCAAGGTGGGCTGGCCAGAAATACGGCTTCTCCGAGCCGCAGTTCCGAGGCTGATTGTCCACAATCACGGCAAGCCACGGCTGCGTGACGAGCGGGGTCTGCATCAGCCCGGCAGCGGCGACTCAGGGACGGTGGTCGACCTTGGCGACTCTTGGCCCCACTCTCCTTGCAACCTGTTGCTCGGATTCGGGCCGCCGTCGCCTATTTCCAGTCGCCTTATAGCTTCACCCACGGGGCTCCCTTTGTGGACCTCCCCACAGCAACTTCACAGCAGCTCCACACGATGGTCCAAACAACCTCATACTCGCACATCGAGGTAGGTAGCACGTGGCGATCGGTGGCAGGTGGTGACGTGCGGCGCGCGCGAGCGGTCCTGGGTCTGCGCCTGTCTGCGACACAAGTCTCCCTCCCACCGTGCATCGGCCACAGCGCTGCTAGTAGTGGCAACGGGAAACGGACCGAGACAGCGCTCAAAGGCGTACTAAGACAACATGGAGACCCCCGTCCCCCCGTCCCATAGGGGGTTGTGGGTTCACCGTCCATGGGCGGCGATCTCCGCAACGGGAACGGGAGCTTTTACCTGGGGTCCACCTTGGCTGGATCCGTGGCGGTCACCCAATGCCGATCAGTGCGCTGACTGTGCAGAACAACACCAATGCGACCTGGTGGAAGGACCCCTGCATGCGACGCAACGTCGCTCATTGCTTAGGAATATCACTCTGTGTTTACTACCTTGGCTGTAAGTTGACAAAAGGGTGTTGCCAATGGCCATTGATTAGAACATGGGCTGACGTCTTCACTAGACGACCAGAATCTCCTCAATGGTTTGCAGGAAAGTACAGAAAAAAACAAATATAAAGCCCTTACTGACCCCGACAGGCAATCCCACTCTGGAAAGAGTACTTTCACAGCCCCTCCAGCGCTCGGCTTGGCTTGGCCACTGCCAGTGTCTTCTTCCCCGCCGTCGTCACCGCCTTCGTCGGCGACTGGATGGCCGCAAGGTTTGGTCGCAAGTGGGGCATTGTCCTCGGAGCTAGTCTGATCGTGAGTCCTCAATATTCAGCCTGACTGACGTGTTGCAGATTGCCGGGTCCTTTGTCAACGCGTTTGCTACAGACTTCGACAGTAGGTGTGGCTTTCTTGCATTAATTCTGATTTTTAGTGTTCATCGGTTCCCGCTGGATTATCGGTGCTGGCGGTGGCATTACCAAAGTCTGCGCTCCAGCTCTACTCCACGAGATCGCCCATCCCCGTCTCCGCGCCACTCTTGGGGCCACATACTACGCCTTTGCCTACCTGGGCGGTGTATTTGCCGCATGGATCTGCTTCGGCGGCTTGTACATTAACAGGTAAGCCCCAACCCTTCTCAGCCTCAACCCTTCTCACAGACTCATGCTTACATACCAGCTCCTGGTCGTGGCGATTCCCCACCCTGTTCCAATTTGCCGGCCCACTTGTCGTCATCTTGATCCTCATTGACGTTCCCGAGAGCCCACGTTACCTCATGCGCAAGGGTCAGGAGGAACGTGCTGTGGCGATCCTTGCCAAGCACCACGCCAATGGCCGCACTGACGACCCACTTGTTCTGCACGAGGTCGAGGAAATCAAGGCTGCGCTCGACGCGGAGAAGGCCAACAAGCAGACCTCGTATCTCGACTTTTTCCGTACGCCTGCCAACCGCCGTCGCCTCTTTGTCATCCTGGTCATCAGCTTCGGCACCAACTGGGTCGGTAACGGTGTTGTCAGCTAGTAAGTCTACCGCTGCGAAATGGCGCTCACACTCCAAGCTACCTTTCGCCCATCCTCAAGCTTGTCGGTATCACAAAGCCCGTCGAAGTCAGCGCCATCAACGGTTGCCTGGCACTCTGGAACCGTGAGCACAAGAGTGGTGTGTAGTAGCACTAACAAGCAGTCGTCGTTGCCACGACCGTGGCCCAATATGTGGACCGTGTTGGCCGCAGGCCGTTGTGGCTGACATCCACCTTTGGCATGCTGATGGCCTACTGCGTCATCACTGCTCTCTCGGCCTCGTTTGCCAAGACCCAAAACCACTCTGTTGGTATCGCTGTCATCCCGTTCCTCTTTATCTTCTTTGGCTTTTACGACATTGCGTGGACGATCCAGTGCTATTCGTACACGACCGAGATTCTGCCCTACGACCTCCGCACGAAGGGTCTGGCCATCTTTGTCTGTGTCCAGAACCTCGCTCTGGCCTTCAACACGTACGTGAACCCAATCGCTCTTTCCCACATTGCATGGCGCTACTACACGGTATACATTGGCACCTTGAGCGTCATCCTCGTCATCATCTACTTTTACTTTCCCGAGATCAAGGGTCTCACCCTCGACGAGATCTCGCTTGTGTTTGACGAAGGACTGCACGGCGACCGCAAGAATGCTGTGCGTCACCTTCAAACTGCGGGCAACCATGACAACGCGTCCGAGGTCGACCACGGAGAACACGAGACGAAGAAGGACCTGGACGGGCAGGATGAGTGGGTTGAGCACCACAGAGTTTAAAGGGTAGCGCCACACGGTTGTTTATGTAAAGGAAGTTCGAGGCTATGAGAGAATGCGCTAGCTGGACGCTCTGTGCGATTAGCCGGGGCCAGATGATGAGATCGATGAACGGACATGCCATGCCGCATGACAAAATCCACAACAACAACAACAACAAACGCCCAAAATTGCTTCCGCCTCACCACTTGACATCACCGTCAACAGTCCCAATTCCAAGCGTTTGTCCATTGACGGATTGACACATCCATCCCACATGCACCTACGATCCCATCACCATGCCCCCGAAGGCCACGCCTTGCAGACGTTCGTCACCCCTGGCCGCTCCAAAGTCAAGACCGCGAAGTGCACGCGACCATAGCCATCGCCGCGCGGCCACATCGACCGTCTCCTCGGCCTCCTCACGACCAGTAGTGCAATCCGCTCAGGTGCCGCCGACTCTGATTGACCAACTGCTCAACAGCGCGCGTCTCTTCAGCGCTGAAGTCCCACGCACCCCTTTTCTGTCTGAACAATTTGCTGAAGGAGAGACCTTTTGGCGCAGTGTGTTCGCCGTTCCTGCGGAGCCGCAGGACTGGCCGAGGAGCGACTGGAGCGCGTCCACGTTCGGCGTGCCCTCCTACAACAGCGATTACCAGCTGGGCCAGCAAGTCACCTGGGCGTGCAAGCACGGGAGCGTAGCGGTTATCTCTGCCATCAACTCTGGTGACTGGGCCCCCGTTACGTTGCGCACCGTGTATTTGATGATGTGTGATAAAGTGCTCCAGCTGTGAGTGTTCCATACACTGAAAGAGAATGGGATCCTGATGGTGTCCCAGCGGCCTCCACGCACGTCAAGTTCACTGCACGACCAACAACCTAGTCACTTACCTGCAGTGGCAAGGCGAGCGCGATGCCGACATTGACAAAGCCTACCGTTGGGTGTGTTCTTTAAGACACGTTGTGTATGAATGCTCATGACCCAGGCCATCTCGCATCTTCCGCAGCATGTCACTCACGACTTGTCGCGCAGCCAGCTCTCGACTCTCTGTTATGGTGCCCTGCACGCCAACTACGTCCACCCATATGATGCGCAGACACCCCTCACGCCAGAACAATACGTCCATTTCGACCGTTCATATCTGGCCGAGTATGCCCCTCAACCCAGCGACGCCGCAAAGTATGGGTACATGGTCCTCCAGGGATCCATCGATATCGGCGATCCTGACATCGAAAACAAGATCACGCAGGAGATGCGTGCATTTGAGGTGGCCCGGCAGGGGCAAGGTATGCCCGAATTCCAGTATACAGGCCCGTTGCACCTGCACGGCCTACCACCCGCAAGCCCTCCGCAACCCGACCGTAGCGCCATCCCATCTGGCCTCACACTGGTCATGTCCGAGGCCGACGGCTGAGTGCGTTCCAGCAAACCGCGGGCGCAAATGGGCGACGAGGAGAGACGTCATAGGAAAGGTAGTTGGAGATGGAGGTGTGCAGTATAGCTCCCACTCAAGATGTTGTGATAGCCTAGAATTGTGTATATGTGACTTTTGTTGCCATGTTCGCGTTTTGGCACACCACCATCTACCAGCAGGTTGACATTGGCACTCATTCCTCCCATCGAGCTTTCCCACGGCCGACTTGCTCCTGGCCGTTTCCATTATTCGACTCACGTCAACCTTATCTTTCTCTTCTCCTTCCCTTTTCCCCTACTCCTTTCACTCGCCTAAACATGACCCAAACAAAACCCACCATCGCCATTGTCCGCGCAAACCCTGTCGACAGGCCCAAGGCTTGGGCCATCGTCGACGCATACTGCGAGGAGATTGGCGTCGTGGTCCGCGACACGCCCGCCGCCTTTGATGCCTATTTTGACACTGGGTCCGGCATCTGGCTGGCGGAAGAGTCCGACGACCCACATTCTGTCGTTGGGTGCATTATCCTGCGTCCCCTCCAAATCCCTGGCGAGCGCGCGGCAGAGGTCAAGCGCCTGTACGTGCTCCCCTCGACGCGAGGGCAGCGCGTTGCTGAGCGCCTGCTCGCCGAGCTGGAAGCCTATGCCGCGACTTCTGGCTACGACTGGATCTACCTCGACAGCAAGGACGACCTGTTGGCTGCTATCAAGTTTTACCACAGGCAAGGCTATGAGTACTGTGAGCGCTACAACGAGAACCCCCAGGCGACCATCTTCATGCGCAAACGCATTGAGCCGCTGGCGCCGCCCTCGTGAGCAAGGGCCATCAACGGATACGACAGGTGTAACGATAGAGGCACATATCCGGAGCGAGCACACGACCTACGCTCCCGATTTCGGCATGGCGACAGCAATGCATCTAGTGTTGTATAGGAAAAGAACAGAGCTCACAACGCTTGTTGTCCAAACCTTACTACCGCTTCGTCGATCACGATTGACCCTCCCCACCAGACGTCGCAAAACGAGCATGGCTCTCTGACCGTGGCAAGGAGGCTAAAGCTAATGGGCAGCACCGTGCACCACAGGCCACGATATCACGATGGTGAGCGACGCGGTACGGTCAGTGGGGGGCTGGGATACGGCAGCGGCCATGTAAGCAACCCCAGAGCGGCCAGAGCGGCCAGCAACAACGAGGAGATCAGGGGCCGGCGGGAGGCCTGGAACATGACATCACGTGACACAAAATGACGTCAGTCGATCAACCGTCTCACCCATTAGGTTTTGTTAATACTCCTTCATTTCAAATGGGGCACAGTCAACATTAATAACCGCGGCTAAGGCGTCCTGCGTCCTGCGTACGAGACCATGCGCGTCGTAGGTCGCGGAACCACGCTATCGTATACGTGTACGTATCGTGGATCGTGTTCCAAGTGCACAGGCGAAATATCCTCCATCTCCTGCTGTCTTGTTGTCTTGTTGTCTCTCTCTCCTCCAATTACCCAATCGCCGGGCGCGCATCGCCGCGTCGCGCTCCGTCTCCATGCTGTAATACTTGGCCCAGAACAATTGTCGGGGGCCCAAGTCTCGAGTGGTAACTCACATCACGTCCATGGTACCAGACGCTACAACAGACGGGCCCGCGTTTCAACCCCTCACACCCCTCGCTGTCCCCCACACGGTTCACCATGGTCTTGCTCTTGCTCTTGTGGTCTGCATGGACTGCGGATCCCACAAACCGGCAGAGACGGGCCAGAATAACAATGGGGGCACGGGGCAGAAGACACGTCAGAAACAGTATGTATCCACGGGGCAAGCATAACGGTGGGCACCTCTTTTGGGATCGGGGGATCATCTCGTCCTATGGATGGCCTTTGCCCCTGTGGTGTGATCACTCTCCCTCCTTGTGTGGCAACAGACGCGTCTCTGTCCTTGTCCATTGGTGACGCCCTGCTAACGCGCTTGACACTGGGCACTGGGGACACAATGGCCACCTCAGCAGCGCGTATAATAACCCGGCACCACCGAGTTGGTGCTTCTTACGGTCCAACTCCCTCACACTCCTTTACACCAGGTCTGGCACCTGCGGTCCACTGTACGAGACAATCCAGATCCAGACAACGGCCCGGGATACCGCACCACACGACTCATCATGATCGTTAATGTCGACATCATGTTCATGGCACTTGTCCCTCTTTTGCTGGCTGTGCCCGCCAAAGCCCACGTTACATGCTGGCACCCAGCCATGTATGGGTGAGTCTCGAGGCCGTACAATGTATTGACACTGTAGCTATGACCCTGACGACTTCAACTCGGTAAAGGCAGCCGACCCCCTCATGGGCAAGACATTTGACCAATGGTGGTTCCACGGCGACATTGACAAGCCTCCTGGTGAGCTCCTCCCGTGAAGTGCGCTGTGCTGACTGCGTTTAGCCGACGGCCAGTACCTCGAGATCCCCTCGGGCGGCGAGATTCTTGGGCAGTGCTGCAACCGCAAGTCTGAGACCCCGTGGGGCGGCAACCATGACTCGTCGCTGCACGCTGTGGCATTCAACACCCACCTCGGCGTCCCAACCCAGATGGGCGAGATCAAGGGTGCAGGCTGGGCCATTGCCTACGAGAGCGACGTCACCAAGATCCAGCCCGAAGACTTCGTCATGATCTCGACAAACCAGAGCGCCCCGTACTGGCGCGAGACCATCTATGGGTTCCCCGCCGGACTCCCTCCTTGCCCCCAGGGTGGCTGCCATTGCGCTTGGGTCTGGATCCACTCGCCAGTTGGTGGCGGCCAGGAAATGTACATGACAGGCTACCGCTGCATGGTCACGAACGCCGATCCCAACGCCAAGCCACTCGCAAAGCCCCAGGTGGCCCGCAAGTGTCCGTATGACAAGAACAACTGTACAATTGGCGCCAAGCAGCCGCACTATTGGTACCAGCAGGAGAGGAACAACAACTTCCAGGACGCGATGGGTGAGTCCAGTTTTCGTCAGGGGTGCCGCAATCGTCGTCCGGTCGATCTCTACGCGACATGGCTAACAACTCGATCCAGACCCTCCCTACTACAACCACGAGTATGGCCTGTATGATGGTCCTCAGCCAGACATTTGGCTCACCGACGACAATGCAGAGTTTGACAGCTCAAACACTGGTGCCCCGGCTCCGCTCTACACAATTACCGACCACATCTTTACCACAATTCCTTACACGGGCACTTTCCAGCTTCCTGCCACCGAGACTCCTGCGGCATTTGTACCTGGCATGACGACGTCGGGTCTTGGAACGCTCAGTCACACACGCGCCGACCAGGCAGCTCCAGACACGCTCTACCCGACCGGCCTCCCGACTGGACCTGCCGCAGCTCCCAACTCGTCGGCTGGGGTGACTGATACCGCCAACAGCACTGATAGTGCTGCTCAAACGGATGCTGCCGCAGCGTCCACTGCCGACGTTGCAAACACTACGGAGACGGGCACTGCCGACGCCTCGGCGGTCACTGGCAACGTCATGGCCGTCCCGTCTGTGCCCGGCCAGACGGACTTGGGTGCGGTGACTGGTGCTGCCACGCCAATCGCGACGACGCCGCAGGCCAGCGTTACCAAGAAGTGCCACTCGAAGCGTAACAGGCGTCGGGTGCTTTGACCGACAACTCTTTAGTAGGTCTGCCCAGTGCAGTGCAGGCTGTTGTTTTCCGTCATGCTGGTCGTGGCGGCGCGTTTTCGATTTTGTAGCAAATGCTTGGGCAGCGAGCCTCTTATGTATAGTCTCGATGCTAGCACACGCAATGCGTCCATCGTGTGCCTCCTACCCGTCGGTGCCACTTTCCAAGCTGCAACGCGCGTAACCCCTGCTGTCAGATACCATACAGGACCGTTACGACACAATAACGTTTCATATATGACGAACCTGCCAGCACAGTACGGCCAGATGACGTCGTGCTTCCATACTGTATCCTGATTCGTGGTCAGAGAAGCATGAGTGGCACCTGGGGGTGGTCACTGAATCAAGTGGTGCAGCAATGCGTATGTGTGTGTGAATGAACGGGTCTTGCCCCGCTTGCCTCAGGCCCTCTGCATCCGTCCCCCAATCATGCTGAACGCACCGCCCTTGAGCACTCTCTCAGCACGGCGGAACGTCAAGCTCGCACGAGTACCGCGCTCCCTGGTCCAGCCTTCGGCGTTGGCCAGCGCAGACTCGATATCTGGGCGGGCGAGGAGGGCGGCGTTGGCGACTACCACTGGGCGAGCTGAGCCGCCGCCGTCTGCGTCTGCGTCGGTGATCTCGGCGACGGACAGGCCCTCGGCACCAGCGTCCACCTCGGCCGCCTTCACCTCACCACCTGCACCGGCCACAGCCTCGGTTACGACTCCGGGAGCGACACACGTGTCCTTGTCCCTCTCGGCAATGCCGTGCAGGTGCGACTGGTAGAGGTTGCCCGAGAGCACGAACAGTGAGCGAGGGAGGAGCAGGACATGGCCGAGTGGGACGGCGGCGATGGCCTTGCCGCCACCTTCCTCTCCTTCGGGATCGAGTGAGGCCGTGGCGACCATCGGTGGGGACGGGGTCGTGGGGGAGACATAGTGGTGCAGGTCGAGGACGGTGTGGGAGCCGAGTGAGAGAGTGGCGACTAGGGGCCGGAAGGCGGGGCCATCTTCGTGGGGCTGGGCGTTAGCGCAGAACCAGTGGGCCGCACCGCTGCGGGTGAAGAGGGAGACAGAGCGAGGTGTGTTCCGGCATGCACCACCTCGCATGCTCGCCGGCATGAACCTCCCAGACCCGCGACACCGACACTCACAGCAATTCCCTGCCCGGGCTTGTACTCGTTGACCAACACTTGGTTAATCCCCAACGCGTGCTTGCCCTCTTGCACGTCCTTGTCGGTGACGTCCGAGGCAATGTCGAGAAAGGCGTCGATGCGCTGGATGATCTCGGGGCTGGAGATGTGTCAGCTGGCACCGGGTAACCTCTGTACGGGCCGTGCTGTCGTGCGATGGCTCGCCCACCCCTCCAGAGAAACTCACAAAGCAGTGAGAAAATCGGGCATGGGTTCTGGGACCAGCACGTTCTTCTTCGACAGTGTACCTCCTGTGCAGAGGTCGTCAGCAAGTCACTACACCCCCTGGTGCAGGGCAGCACTCTTCTGTCGCCAAGCAGCACGTACCCCAGTACTGCAGTCTGGTGGGTCAGCCATAGGCTCGAGGTTGATTACCCACCTGCGTCCTGTTCCCACAGTCTTCCATTTTGGCTGTGGTGTCTCGTCGATCTGATCCAGGTCAGCTTTCACGTGCAGGAACAGCTGATACTTACTTTACGCAGCAGCAAGGCCTCTTCTTCCTCTGTGATAAAGTCGGCCACGCTGCGTGTGTGAGTAGTGCTGGGAGGGGAGGTGGGGAGGGGAGGGGAGATGGGGTGGCGTGTGGGAATGGGAAACACAGGGCAGAAACTCTAGATAAGAGCGAACGTCCGTGGTGGAGCAGTGCACAGCGCGGCGTGCTGACGCAGGCCCTCCGAGAACCCGTTTGGGAACGATAACAGCAGAGCGGTGCAGTGGAGCCGATAACCATGGATTCTACCTGAATGCCTGCTGGTTTTCACAAGGTCCGCAGGTGGCCAGGTGGTGGGAGGGAAGGCGAGGGAAGACACGCAAGGAAAGATGTGGGTTGACGACGCGGGGGTTGACTAAGCTTGGCCCGCCGGCCCACACTCACTAGTATCCTGCTGGCGGGAGGTGCGGCACACGCTGCTTGTCCAGCAAGGGGAATCGAGGTAGGTCCGCCATTGTCACTCTCGTGGGTTGTTCGTGTTGCCTGTGCAGCAACGCTTTTTGTAGGTGGGTGGTGGTGGATGTGATGATGGAACCCTCTCGAGCGAAACAGGACGTCACAGGCTGCCGGTGGCCAACCTCCACTCACCCGTCCACCTCCACCACAGCCATCACACTTAACGCAACCCCGCCTGAAACAGTGCGCAAACAAGTCGCCAAGGTTTATATCAATACATGGGCCACGGGGTGTACACAATCTATCTAACTTGTCGCCTGGCGTCTATCATAGTCGGGCGGTTACATGCGAACGGCGAGAGCTTGAGAGCGAATGGCTTGAAATCAGGCCAACGGCGGTCTTGCAACGAGTCTTCGCGCCATTTTTGAGCATTTCGGGGGGGGGTCCAGAAACAGTGTCTTGAGAGAGGAAACAGAAACCAAGTCGAGGGGGAGACAGCAAGACGTCTAGGCAATCACGACCTCCTCCTCGCCTCCTCCTTGCTCTCCTCGGGCTGCTGGCTGGCGCCGCCCAACAGCCACTCGAGGCCGACACCGCGCGCGACGGCCTGGCGCACAAAGCCCTGGACCTGCGCGCCGAGCCCGCCGTCACCGGCCGCGCCGCCAAAGATGGCTGAGAGGATGTCGGGGGGAGGCGGGACGCCGTTGGCGTTGGCGGCGCCGGCACCGTGGTACCCGCCGGCGCGGGACTGGGATCCTGGACGCTTGTTGTTGCGGGGCGGGGCGTCCCAGAAGCTCGAGTCGGACCCGCTGCTGGATCCCGACCGGGGCCGGCGCGAGTTGCGGCTTGAAGAGGAGCGAGAGGCGTCGCTCGAGGCGTAGTTGTAGTTGTAGCCTGCGGGTCCGCGGCCGGGGGGAGGTCCGCCGCGCTGCTGGGCGGGCGCGCCGGCTCCAGCCTCCATACCGGCATACTGCCTCAGCGCCTCAAAGAGGACGTCGATGCCGCCTTGGCCAGTCGCGGCCATGACCCAGGCGATGAGGGCGATGACGGGCCCGATTCGGAAACAGAAGCGCATGAACCGCGCAATGTACCCGACAAACCCAGCGACGATGGCCCACACGACATAGAGGGCGACGAGCACGAGGAGGAACTGGGTGTAGGGTGCCAAGGCGCGGAGGACGGGGACGAGCGTCTCGGGGCGAGAGAGGTCGGGAGGGTTCTCGGCGATGGCTTGCAGGTCGTATGGGAGGTACGGAACCACGTAGCGGTAGACAAGGCTGCGGGCGAGCGATGTGAGCGACAAGCGTCCAGAAGAAGTCTTGGGAGGGGGTGCGGATGGGAAAGAGTGGGGGAAGGGGGTCGCAGGAAGCAGGTGCGGTGGCGGGCCGCCCATGTCGGCGAGGGTCATGGCCGAGACGTCCAAGTCCATGTCCATGTCGTCGCCGTCAACACCGTGGGAGCCGGCGACGAATGACGTCGACAAGTGGCTTGGGTGAGCCGGGTGGTAGCTGTAGTGCGCCGACGAAGGGTGCAGGTGGTCGACGCTGACACTGGCGTGCTGGTGGCGTTGGGTGTTGTGCGCTGCGTAGTTGGAACGCAGGTGCGGGTGGGACTGGGAGTGGGCGATGCGAGCCGAGGTGTGTGCCGAGTGCGAGGAGCTGCTGCTCGTCGTCGTCGAGTGCGAGTGGGCCGCGTAGGCCGAGTTGAGCGACGCCGTGGAGCGAGAGCGAGCAGGACCGGTGTGGTGGTGGTGGTAGTGGTAACCTGGGGGTGCCGGGGGGTGGAACTCTGCCAGAGCGGGCATGGTGGGTGGTGTGGGGGGGCGCGGGCGTGGTGTTTATGTGGTGGATGTGGAAGGAGGAGAGAAAGAAGACAAGGATGGGACAGGAGGCCACTTACTTCATGATGGCGATTACAGGGACCCCTCTGATAACGCACCGCAGCGGGGGGGAAGGGAAGGACAAGGAGGAGCAAACGTGGGATGAGACGGCCGTTGGGTGGGTGACAGGCAGAAGAGGCAAAACAAGGCAGAGCTTTGTTTGTGGGCGGCGACACGGCGACCGGTGACGAGACACACCGTAGAACGGGGGCCCTGGGCCCGATTCACCGCATGCGCGGCGGGTGGCAAAAAAATAAAAAGCTCGGCGTGGGAATCCGGCGCGCCGCAACCCCCGTCCATCGACCACCAGATGCACCCATTGCCGGTCCATGCGTCCACGCATCCACATGCCAGCTAGCCTTCTGCGCACTAGGAACCCACCCTCCCATACACCCGACTTGCCCCGATATGCATCTGGAACGAACATGGCGACATTCAAAAGGCTGGCGTGGTTTATCGGTGCCGCCGTCTGCCTGCCATCCCAGCCCTCGTCAGTCTACCCGGTTGCCCGGCCGGTTGACCAGCTACCGGCACCTGTCCCATGGGTCAAAAGTCGACCGTCCATCGGACACAGAGACGCAGCGGAACGCTTTCCTTTCATACTTTCAATCATAAATGGGACACCCCTCTGTGTCACCTCACTTCCTCCCGGTGCCGTGTAGTGTGCAGCCTCCGCCTGTGGCCACAGCCGCCACCCAAAAGACCTCACGCAGCACAGCACACTAACACGCTAGCCCCCCTCCGCTGGCCGCTGGTTGGCTTGGCTCACACCCAAAACGCTCACCGCTCACTTTTGCTCTCACGCCTTCCAGGCACTCAGCGCGGCCTTGCCCTCGGCCTCCACGACGCTGAACACGTGCTTGACGTCGTCGAGCGTCGTGGTGCGTCCACCGATTGCAAAGCGGATACAAAAGATCTCGCTCTCGGGCGTCTTGAGTAATGTTTGGGTGAGCATCACCTCGGGGTGGTGCGCCAGGCGGTTGTTCAGGTCGGCGTTGAGCTTGTTGAGCTCCTCGTCGGACGCCCTTTCGCCGTCATTGACGAGACGGAACGACAAAAGACCGAGCGAGGGCGGGGTGACAATCTCAAAGTTGGGTGTCTGCTCAATGTGTTTGGCCAGCTCGCCACACAGGTTCACACCGCTGCGCAGGTGCTTTTGCAGACCCTCGACACCATAGCTGCGAAGAACAAACCACAGCTTGATGCTGCGGAAACGACGGCCAAGGGACAGCTGCCAGTTGCGGTAGTCAATCACCGTGCCGGCGTCTCCTTCCTTTGTGCGAAGGAATGCCTATAGCTGGTGTCAGCAGTTGAACCGAGTTGTTTAAACAACGCCGGATAAAGACTCACCGGAGTGACATCCAGTGCCTCGGTCAGGTCACGGCGGTCACGGACAAAGAACAGTGCTGCGGATCAGAAAAGCGGTCCGTCACACGTCAAACAAACTCACAGCAGTCAAACCCAACCAGACCCCACTTGTGGGCGTTGGTGCAGAACGAGTCGGCATACTTGTTCACCTCGGCCAGGCGCAGCCTCTCGCGCTGCTCGGGGAGGGCAAACGCGATACCGGCCCACTGCGCATGTCAGCGGGAATGGGCGAGGTCATCAGCACTCTATTTCGAACTCACAGCAGCGTCGACGTGCATGAACATGGTAGGATATTGCTTGACTGAAAGGGTCAGCTGGAAAGGAGAGTCCACTGGCAGCTCAGTCCACTCACCAACCTCGCCGAGCTCGGCAATGTAGTCTACAGCACCCGACGACGTCGTGCCGACGGTTCCAACTGGGAGTGTTAGCTGCAATTCAGATCCAACTCGAAGCGATACTCACTGACCATGAAGGGTGTAAGACCCTTGGCGATGTCCTCCTCGATAGCCTTCTTGAGCGTGTCGCCGCGGAGCGCGTAGCCGTCCTCGACATGAACCGGGAGGGAGCGGAAGGGCATGCCCAGGATGACACCGGCCTTGACACCGAGCGAGTGGGTCTGGGTCGAGCCGTACATGACGAGCTTTTTGGTGTGCTCCTGACGAATGGCGGTGGGCACGTCAATGGGCGTGAGCGAGTCGGCGTCCGAGTAGCCGTTGGACTGGCGGGCGATGGTGCGCAGAGCGCGCTCGCGCGCCGCAATGGTGGCCGTGAGGGCACACTCCGAGGCCGAGTTCTGCAACTGTCAGCAGTGGACACGACCGAGTCTCATCTCCACTCACACCAATGGTACCACCACCGTGGCCGGAGCTGGTGAGGAAGTCGCTATCCAAGCCGAGGATCTGGGCCATCCAGTCCATGACCACCTGCTCGAGCTCCGTACACGCGGGTGAGCAAGTCCACTGAGGTATAGAGTTAGCTCAGAACACCGGCAGCGGCAGCAACAGTACTCACGTTGAAGCCTGGATTGGTCACGCTCGACGAGTACATGTCGCCCAGGATGGACTCAAAGGTCACAATGCCAGGAAAGTAGCCAAAGAACTTGCCGTGCTGCCAGTGGGTGATGCCAGGGATGATCTTGGACTGAAAGTCGGCTGCAATCTCGCTGAAGGGTTGGCCCGACGTGGGTGCCGAAGCTGGTGGTCAGCTGGCGAACACTGGTACATGACGAGGAGGTGCAGTGAGAGAGAGAGCAAAGGGAAGACGAGGAGGGAAGACGAGGAGGGAAGGCAAAGACAAAGACGCATCAGCCTCGCCAACTGGACCATGGGCATCTCCCGGGTCAACCACCCAAGAGCTCAGTAGGCCAGTAGGCCACATGTCTGTCCTGGGCTTCTGGAAACGCTTCTTCTGGCTCGCGTTAGGCCATGCCACTGTCCAAGTCGCCCCGCTGCCCGTTTCCAAGCGGAGATGTGCGGGTAAGGGCCGAGGGGAGGTGTTCAAGAAGGGCAGGGAGGAATGTACCCACTAGGCAGTTGCTTGACGAGGTATCCTGGCTCGACCTCGGCCTTGACATTGCGTTCCGGGAGGGTGTTATAGTAGTCGCAGATCTGGTCAATGGCGGCATAGCCTGTTTGGTCGAGGTTGCACGGTTGGGAGGTGTGGACAGAGACAAGGGATACGGAGAATGGTGGAGGGCGTCGAGCCAGACACACAAATGTCAGCGATTGATCCGACCTCTGCAGTGTGTTCAACGTACCGGCCTTGCGGAACTCTTCAACGTCCATGATTCCGATGTTGGTCTATACCCTGGTCAATAGAGTGATATGTTCAAACGCAGAACACAAAGGTGTGGAAAGAACACGGTTGCGCTGGCCAGGTGGACGCATGTGCCCAGGTGGGCTGCATGGGCCGGATGTCAAGCGAGGCGGCCGGCACCGAACGGTTCGACGTCAGTGCCGCTGTATCCGCGGCAGGGCAAATCGGTTCATCCGTCGATAAGCATGTTGTTTTCCGCACCATCGTCGTCCACCATCTTCGGGTCTGACAAATACGTAGAGAGTGTCAGATCACATCTTCAAATCCACAGACGCTGTATGCATGTATTCTGCTCTACGTTCTAGTACAATTTTGTGACAATGATTGGCGGAAAAAAGTGGTGTGTAGTTTGAGTTGTGTGGTGATGGACGGGCGGGTAAACCAAAAAGAGCGGCGCGAAAGCCATGGGCAGGTTGGCGCCAGCGCTAGCCAGCGCTCTCGCCATCACTCCATTCGTCACCCCCATTTGTATGCTTAATGAGAGTTGGTGGGCGTGACTGGCAGTCCCCATTTGGTGGCCGCTATCGCTTGGACAGACGCCCAGTCACCGCGTCCTCGCTCTTTGGGACGCGGGGCCTGTGCGTTGTGCGTCATTGATAACGGCCGACCAACTGATGATCTGCTCAAGGAACAGGCCAGCTGGTTCCAATCGTTTAATCGGATCAGCGACGCTCTGGCGACAGATAGCGCGTGTCGACCACTTCTGGCAAGGGGTCGAGCTCGGGCAGAGGTTCCGGGAGCTGCACCGCGCCGTCGCCAGCACGCGAAGCCCACGAGGTGCTGGGCATTTGCACATCGAAACGGAGGTACAGGTCACCCTTGGTCCCCCGGCCGCGGTGGGGCATACCCTCGCCACGGACAACCCAGACGTCCTTGTGCTGGATGATACGCTCACCGCGACCGCTTTCAACGCGGATACCGCGGCCGTCGAGGTGAACGATGAGGACGCGGTTGAAGCCAAGCAGTGCCTCTGACAGGTTGATCTTGACGTTGGTCTGCAGGTCGCCGGGGCTGGCACCACTGCGGAGGAGAGTTGGGTGGGGCTTAATGCGGATGTGGAAGATGACATCGCCGGCTGGCACGTCGGGCTAAATGTGTGAGCACAGTGCCCTGTTGGGACAGACGCAATGTGTGGTGACTACCTCTGCCCTGTCACGTTGCAGTCAACGCTCCGCTGCTCACCTCTTCGTCTCCTTCACCCTTGAGAGCAATGCGCTCGCTGTCTTCGGTACCAGGGTCGATCATAAACTCGACACGCTTCTTCTCCTTGACGACCTTCTTGCCTTTGCACTTCTTGCAGCGGTCCTTGTCGCGAATGTGCTGGCCCTCGCCGTCACAGTCTGGGCAAGGTACACGCACTTTGCCGACGATTCCAACACCGAGCTGGCATGTAAGCAAAGGCCCCATGGCTCAATAGACCTACATGACGGTCGGCGAAGATGACACCCTTGCCTTCGCACTTGCCGCACTGGGTCATCTTCATGCCTTCCCTGCCGCCGCGTCTGCATGTGGTCTTAGCTCGGTCCAACGGTCGTCATGGAATACCGGCCACCAAGAGCCAGGCATCCACACACATGGGTACTTACCCCTTGCAGGGCTTGCAGATGCGGTCCCTCGACAGCGCCATGACGACCTTTTTACCAACATAGGCCTCCTCCAGCGAGATCTCATACGGCACGACCGTGTCCTTGCCTCGCCTGGGCCTCGGTCCCCGGCCGGCTGGGTCAAACCCATGTGGTGGGCCACCAGGAAAGCCGCCCATACCGCCAAACATGGCCTCGAACAGGTCATCATAATCGGCAGGGCCGCCGCCCCGAGGTGGTCCGTCTGGGCCGTGTTGGTCATATGCAGCGCGCTTTGGATGTCAGTTCAAATAGGTTTTGAGTCTTGTAACTTACCTCGTTTGGATCCATAAGCGTCTCATAGGCCTGGCCAATGGCCTGGAACATCTCGTGGGCGTTGGGGTCATCGGGGTTCTTATCCTGGACAACGTTAGAGGCAAGGCTGTCAAACGCTACGCACTGGGTGATGCTTCATGGCCTTTTTCTTGTAGGCCTTTTTGATTTCCACCTCTGTTGCGTCGACGCTGACCTCCAAGAGGTCATAGTAGGCTGTGTCGTACACCACTGGAAGAGATCAGCTATGGCGACTGGTACGGGAAGCAAGATGGAAGCTCACTGGTGGTTGAATGTGATGAGACGACAGAGCGATGTAGATGTATAGAAGTGGTCTAGTCACCCCCGCCGAGAGTGGACGAGTGTGGGCGGCGAAAAAGGCGAATCCGGGGTCCCGCAGACAATCCTCAGCCGAAAGAGGGTGGATGGAATAAGGGAATTTGCATTAGAACGTTAATTACATTTGTGGTGTAATTGGAATAAAAAAGGTAAATCCAACCGGTGTGCCCACGAGCGGGTCCAACGGGACGCGGCCCAGTCTCTCCCTTGTCACGTCGAATGCGCGTGTTTCAGGCTGTGCGGCGCGCGCGCACGCTCAAAGCTCACACTGGACACACCCACGCACCCAGGCCACCCACCGCGCACCGGTCCCGTCGCTCGTCCTGACGGCCTCTGGCGCGGTCTCTCTTTGCTGCGCTTCTGCATTGTCCACCTGTCCCTCTCTCCATCCCGGGTCCTCCTCCGCTCAACGCCGTCTCTCTCTCGCTCTCTCTTTCGCTCTTTTTATCTCTCCCACACTCGTCCTCTCCCAAAAGTACAACACACACATACACACACACAGAGTTATACGCCGTCAACCACCCCCCACGACTCACGACCTGCTCCCTGCTACGACCCAAATCCTTTTGATTCTTCGATCACACAGCCCGACAGCAGGGCAGCTCCCACGCCCATTTTGAGTGTCCTCCACCACCACCGACTCACAGACGACACGTTTCCACACCATGGCGTCTCCTTCCCCCAAGCACTCTAACATCGACTTGGACGCTGGAGATGAGATTGATCTCGACCTCGACACGACGTCCGCACTGGGCACGGCCACAAGTCCCACCAGCACAGGGCTGAACGGCCTGGGCCTAAAGATCACCCCGAAGCCCCGCACCGGTAGCGTGACCTTGAGCACCTCACCGTCGGCGTCGTCGAGCGTGAACAAGGTGCGCGCAGCAGCTGCCATGTGGGAGCACAAGGACCCCAAGCCGACCTCCAAGCCCAACACGACGACCCCAGCCTGGAGCTCGGCAGCTCGTAAGACCTCGCGTTCTGGTTCGACGTCGACTTCGAGCCCGCGCAGTACGGCGTCAAGCCGCGTCCCCGTCCCTGGCTCGTCCAGCACCGCCAGCGCCGCCGCCTCAGGCTCGCCTCACGCAGTCTCGCCTCGCCTGCCCCTCACACCCAAGCTCACGTCGCCGACGCTGTCGTCCCCGCGCACGCCGCCCAGTGCGTACAAGACCCTCGAGAACAAGCGCAACACAGGCGGCGGCAGCAGCGGCGGTATCAAGCCGCTTAAACTGACTGGTCGCTCCGCATCAACCAACTCAATCTCGTCGATCACCTCGTCCAGGTCGGCCACCTCTCCTAGGCCTCCTGCGGCTGACGAGATCCCCAGCGTTGCCGAAGAGGAGACTATGACCGAGGACGTACCCTTGGATGACGAGGTGCCTACTGCTATTGTCGACGAGGTTGCCCTTGTGGAATCAACTCCAGCCCCAGTGGAGGTCTCGCCCAAGGCCTCAATCAAGTCGTTCATGTCGTCACCAAAGGTCGCCACTTCGATCCGTGACTCGCCCAAATTTTCTTCTCCAACTATCTCGTCACCCGAGATTGCGCACTCGCCTGTGCCCGAGATTGCGCACTCGCATGTGCTCGATGAGTCTCCAAAGTTCCAGTCGCTCACGCTGGAGGAGTCGTCCAAAGAGTCGCCCAAGCACGATGACGTCAATCTCGCGTCGCCCGAGCAGAATGATATCAAGCTCGCGTCCCCCGAGTACCAGGATGTCAAGCTGGCATCGCCCGAGCAGAATGATATCAAGCTCGCGTCCCCCGAGCAGAATGATATCAAGCTCGCGTCCCCCGAGCACCAGGATGTCAAGCTTGCTTCCCCCGAGCACCAGGATGTCGAGCTCGCGTCCCCCGAGTACCAGGATGTCAAGCTCGCGTCCCCTGAGCTCCCCAGTCTACCTGCCCTGGCCGTGTCGCCAAAGCTGGCTCCTCTGTCCCCCGAGTCGAACTTTGAGCCGACTCCTCTCCCCAGCGCACAGCCAACGCCCGAGGTCCACAATGTCAACCTGTCACCAGAGGTTCAGCGCCTTGGCCTCGCCTCCCCCGACGCTCAGCGTGGTGGCCTGACCCCCGACTTTGGCCGTTCCGGCAACATGTCAGACCTTTCCCCCGCATCTGTGTATGAGGATTTCTCCCCATCGTCTGGCAAGGTCGACCTTCTCCCAGCCGCCGAGACGATTGCCGTGTCACCTGTCTTCACATCTGGCGGCGGTGGCCTCGAGCTGGACACACATCTCGCCCCCGAGAACGACGACGATGGGTCCCACTACGAACAAGAGGAGGAAGAGGACCAAGTCCTGTCGGATGTGGAACTGTCTCCGCCCCCTAAGACCCCGTCCAAGCCCTCGTTTAACCAGTCGACACCCGACACTCCCGAGCGTGTGATCGTCTCGCCTGCTGCTGAGACTCCTCGTGCATTTGACCCTGCAACGACCATCACACCGGCTTCCCCTATGAATCCCGAGGACCTGCGCGACGCGAACAATGGCCATGACCTTCCTCTGCTGCCCGCAACCCCTGTGGGCCAGACCCTTACGATCAACGAGTTTGAAGAGGTCAAGCTGTCGCCCGCCAAGCAGGAGGAGCCCACTCCTTCGTCTACACCACAGCGCTCGCTTCCCTCGATCTTCTCCCGCGTGCTCGACTACAACAGCACTCCTCCCCCTGCTCCACCCAAGGACAAGGAGGTGGCTGCTGACAAGGATGCCAGCCCCACCCTAGCCAAGGAGGACAAGCAGGCACGCACTTCGAGCACCGCTAGCAAGGACTCGAAGGAGTCACTTTCCACCAGCCGCAGCCGCTTCTTTACCTCGGCAACATCCGCGTTTGGGGGCTTCAACCTTCCCTCCGTGTCTCTGCCGTCTATGCCGGCCATGCCGTCCGTCAGTCGTGGTGTGAGCGTGAGCTCTAACAGCGACATCACGCCTCCCTCGGAACCTGTTGTCCCATCACCTGCTGCTCTCTCGCCCGCTGCCCTACCGTCGGCGGCCACTTCTCCAGGTGGCACGTCCAACTGGCGCACGACTATGAGCCAATTCCTCTCCACGCGTGCTGCCAGCATGACGGGCCCGTCGTCCGTGGCCACTCCTCCCTCGCCACTCTCGTCGGCCTTCCCTCCCCGCACAAGCAGTATCAAGGCGCCGACCCACATCTCCACGGCGTCGCAGACAACCGCTGCGAACCTTCTCCTGCACCGCCTCGACTCGCCCACTGCGCTCCGTGACCGTCGTCAAAGCCGCGAGGTCGGCGGCTCCGACATGCTCCGTGAGGGCTTTGAGCGCGTGCGCGGAGAGATGGAGGGTGCTGCGCGTGACATTCGCCGCCAGCGTGCACGCGGGTCCGAAATTGACAACTCGGACATTGACTGGGTGTTCTGGGGTGCCGTCGTTCAGGACTATGAGGAAGTGGCGCGCACTCAGCCCAAGGAGCTCTCCAAGGCGATCCAGCAAGGTATCCCGCCTGTCATCCGCGGTCCTATCTGGCAGCTCATGAGCTCGAGCAAAAGCAGCAACCTCGAAGAGACGTACAAGGCGCTTCTCAAGCTCAACTCTCCGCACGAAAAGGCCATCCACAAGGACATTACTCGAACCTTCCCCACGCACAAGTTCTTCCAGAACACTGGCGCTGGCCAGGACGGTCTCTTCATGGTCGTCAAGGCATACTCACTCTACGACCGTGAGGTTGGTTACACCCAGGGCATTGCGTTCATCGTCGCTGCCTTGCTGCTGAACATGCCCGACGAGGAGGCGTTCTGCGTTCTTGTGCGTCTCATGGACTCGTACAACCTCCGTTCGCACTACCTGGCCGACATGCCCGGTCTCCAACTCCGTCTGTACCAGTTTGACCGCCTGCTCGAGGACGTCCTCCCGCTCCTCAGCAACCACCTCGTCCGCAAGGGTGTCAAGAGCTCAATGTTCGCTTCGCAGTGGTTCATGACGTTGTTCTCGTACCGGTAAGTTTAAGCAGGATAAAACCTCCCTTCAGCCGGCCCCGTTGCTTACCGTCTTGCTCCAGGTTCCCGCTGTCGCTCGTGTACCGTGTGCTCGACATTGTGCTCGCCGAGGGCATCGAGGCCATCTTCCGCTTCTCTCTTGCGCTCCTTCGCAAGTCCGAGGACGAGCTCCTCAAGCTTGAGTTTGAGGACATTATCGCGTACCTCCAGGGCGACATGTTTGAGGTGTACCGCGCCGATCCCGGAGAGGGTGATGCGCAAGAAGGCAGCCGCGAGGGCGAGGAAGAATGGCGTACCAACGACTTCGTCCGCGACGCTTACGAGGTCCACATCACCCCTCTGATGCTCGACCAGTACGAGTCTGAGTGGGAGGAGAAGTGTCGCGCTGAGATGGCGCACGCTCGCGAGATTGACCAGCTGCGCACGGCCAACCGTCACCTCAGCGCCCAGATCAAGACCCTCGAGAGCTCCCTTGCGACCATGAATACGGAGCACGTCGAGCTTGTGCGTCAGCTCGTCATGGCCAAGATTGCCAAGGAGGACATGGAGACCGAGCTCGTCAAATACAAGTCGCTCTGTGCTTCCCTCTCGCAGGCGGTCCCCACCGACGTTGACGGCGCGCTGGCATCCAACCCTTCGGGCCTGAGCCTGGCATCGGTCCGCAGCGCTGCCGCTTCCATGGCGTCCTCTTCGCCATCGCTCAGCAACGGCGACCACCTCGGTGACCACTTTACCTCGCCCCCACCGGCGCGCAACAGCGCTACATCGTCCCGGTCCATCAGCCCCGGTGCCGGTCAATGACTCGGACGCGCTGAGCCTACTCCCCAGTCTCGCGCCTCCTCCCCATCTCAAACCCTGTCGTCGCTGCCTCTCCGCACCATCTCCCGCCAACCATCGTCCTCGTCACTACTGCCACTGTCACTGTCAACCTCCCCCTCCAATTCCCGTCCGGGGTCGCGCGCACCTTCGCCGGCTCCCTCGGTCAGCTCCGTTTCCACGCTTGCGTCGTTCTGGAACCGCAAGCGTGGTTCTTGAATAAAACACGCCCCAACTTCAACAACCAGCCCGGTTTGCCTTGCTGCCCAACCTACCTGCTGTGTACCCGCTCCGGGCTGGCCCCAGCGGACTCGGCCCAACCCCACCAAACCACCTCCACGTAGATATCCATTATACATCATGCATGTCCCCGCAGGACCAGTCTCGTACACGGAGTCTTGTTTTTGATTTACAATAGAACTACTTATGCGTCATAGTCCTCGTCCACCTCACGCTCAGCCGGCACGCCGACTTCCTCCATCTCATCGTCCTCGCCGTCTCCGTCGCCATCCGCGTCGGCATCAGCCTCGCCGCCGGCGTCATCCACATCGCCATCTGCGTCGTCGTCGCTCTCCGACTCGCTCGAGTCGGAGCCGTGCATGTCGTCGTCGCTGAGCGCGGCGGCCGCGTCAGTGGGCACGAGGTCGAAGGTGACTTCTGTCATGCGCTGGTTGGCAGGCGGGAGGCGGACGACTTCAAAGGATTCGGGGACCGGTGGGAGGGGCACAGAGTTGAGCTCGTGCGCGAGGGTCGCGAGGTACTGTGCACAGTTGTCAGCACTGCTTGTTGCTGGTCGCTTTTGTGGCCACACTTACATCCCTAGGCGGGGCCTCGTGGAACTCGTACCGCCGGCGCATTTGAATGGAAAGCTCGACATCTTCCTTTTCGATGCGGGCGCTCTGTGCGCCTGTCCGCGCCGCGTGGTCGGCAAGTGACTGTGCAGATTGCAACACCTCCGCAGTGTAGCCTGTCTGTTAGCTTGAAATGGGGCTCTTGGATGTCCACAGAAGGCTGCCGACCTCTCAACAGGGGGACAGTGGATGATTGGCAGTGGACGAGGGAAGTGCGAAGAGAGAAGACAAGGACGGAAAGGCCGGCACCAGCAGCATCCCAGTCCAGTTCCAAAGACTCATCATGCTGCTGACCAATTTCTCACAGCCCCAATCGTCCAATGGTCCGTCAGGACACTGTCTACTTACGGTGCGCAAAGTCCAGCAGTTGATGAATGACGCGCTCGTCCGCGTCTCCGATACCCTTTGCCGCGAGGATGAGCGCGAGCAGCCGCCCGTCGCGCGGTACTGTAGGGTCAGCTTTCTGTTATCCATCTTGAGGCCTACTTGTCCGTGCTGCGTTGTTTGGGTTGGGTGGTGTGGTCATGGATGCTGGATGAGAAGGAAGGAGCAACAACATGTTGCGCGGTTCAGTTGATCACTCGCGAGGCTCTGGCAACAGCCACGGCGCCAAATATAAATGGGTTGCTAATCACATTATAAACGCATTTCAATAACGGGCCTTATTTGAACAAACGGGGTGCGGAAATAAGTAATATCTTTGCCGTTGGAGATCCCTTCACGAACTCAAACGAGGGAAGACACTTTACAACTACTCTTGCCACCATGATCGCAGACGCCCAGGCCGAAGGCCACCTCCTCGTTGTCTCGGCTGTTGTCCGTGACCTTATCGCCGCCTACGAGGCCGCCAGCACCTCGTCGGCACCTCCTCAAATCCCCAACGTTAGCCATCTCCGCGCAAAGTACGCCAAGAAGTTTGGCTGCAATGCGACCCCACGTCTCACAGATGTGCTTGCCGGTGTGCCAGACGAGTGGAAGGAGAGGCTCCGTGGATGGCTCCGTGCTAAGCCTGTGCGTACGGCTAGTGGTGTCGCTGTCGTGGCCGTCATGTGCAAGCCCCACCGTTGCCCCCACGTTGCCATGACCGGTAACATTTGCGTGTAAGTCGCGAGAAGAAACACTTTCTCTGGGCCTTTGCTTACAGTACGTTCAGTTACTGCCCCGGCGGACCGGACTCGGACTTTGAGTACTCGACACAGTCGTACACTGGTTACGAGCCGACTTCCATGCGCGCCATTCGCGGCCGCTATGACCCATACGAGCAAACGCGCGGACGCGTCGAGCAGCTTCGGTCGCTGGGCCACGACGTTGACAAGGTCGAGATTATCCTCATGGGTGGTACCTTTATGAGCATGCCCGAGGCATACCGACACGAGTTTATCGCTGGCCTGCACAACGCGCTCAGTGGAGCGACGGCCACCGACGTCGACGAGGCCGTCAAGTTTAGTGAGCAGAGCAAGACCAAGTGTGTTGGAATCACGATCGAGACTCGCCCCGACTACTGCCTCAAGCCCCACCTCAGCCAGATGCTGCGGTACGGCTGTACTCGACTTGAGATTGGCGTGCAGAGCGTGTACGAGGACGTGGCACGCGACACCAACCGTGGCCACACCGTCCGCGCCGTCTCCGAGTCGTTCCACATGAGCAAAGACGCGGGATACAAGATTGTCGCGCACATGATGCCCGACCTGCCCAACTGTGGTGTCGAGCGTGATATCTGGCAGTTCCAGGAATTCTTCGAGAACCCTGCGTTCCGTTCCGACGGTCTGAAGCTCTACCCCACCCTCGTCATTCGCGGTACCGGTCTGTACGAGCTCTGGCGTACGGGCAAGTACAAAAACTACCCGCCCAACCAGCTCGTCGACATTGTGGCGCGTATCATGGCCCTCGTCCCTCCCTGGACCCGCGTCTACCGTGTGCAGCGGTAAGTTACATCACTACCATCAATGGCCCGCAACTAACTTTTCAGTGACATTCCCATGCCCCTCGTGTCGTCGGGTGTCGAGAACGGCAACCTGCGTGAACTGGCCCTTGCACGCATGAAGGACTTTGGCGCCGAGTGTCGAGACGTCCGTTTCCGCGAAGTTGGCCTGCACGAGATCCACAACCGCGTGCGTCCGCAGGACCTGGAGCTTCTGCGCCGCGACTACACGGCCAACGGCGGCTGGGAGACGTTCCTCTCGTACGAAGACCCCGGAGCAGACATTCTCGTCGGTCTCCTTCGTCTCCGCAAGTGTAGCGAGGAAGGTACGTTCCGCAAGGAACTCGTTGGTATGGCTGGTGGCTGCTCCTTGGTCCGCGAGCTGCATGTGTATGGTACCGCCGCTCCGGTGCACTCGCGTGACCCCAAAAAGTTCCAGCACCAAGGTATCGGCACGCTCCTCATGGAGGAAGCCGAGCGTATCGCGCGCGACGAGCACGGCAGTACCAGGATCGCCGTCATCTCGGGTGTGGGCACTCGCGACTACTACAGGAGGCTCGGATACTGGCTCGATGGACCGTACATGGTCAAGGACCTGGAGTTTGAGGAGTAGAGATGGAGAGATACGGATGCTGTTCGGGATCCTGCCATGTGGAATGCATTTCTTCCTGTGATATTTCAATGTGCAGGTTCCAGAACTCTGTGTGCCATTTGTGCATGCCCTGGGTCGCGATTAGGAGACGATGTTTTGTGTTTCCATAGGAGTCGCGTACAAGCGTGCCGACACTGGTTGTCCGACGGAGTGGTCGGTCTCATTCCAAAAACCGCCAACGGGACGGTCCGCAATTCACGGGACGTTGCACCAAAGAGTGCGCGTGCGGTTGGAGTACATATAACAGAGGGTCTCCTCGCACAGCTGCACAAGTGCCCACCTCTACGACATGCTGGTCCCAACACTGATCTCAACTCTTGTCGCCGTGCAGGCCGTGTCGAGTTCTCCTGTCCCGGCGCCAACAGGCTACATTCCAACGGCCCAGACATTCTGGTGGGATGATGTGTATCCGCCAATTGGCCACCTGGCGACCCTCTCCCACCACCACCTTGCAGACCGCGCGCAGTACAAGAACCTCATCGCGTACCCGAGCGCTGGCAAAGGTGGCTACTGGGTACAAGACTATCCTGGAATGTTACGGCTGTCCCCGGGCCAAATGATGCCTCACAACGGCGGCAACCTCACAGCTGTACACCGCTATGGCGAGGACACTGCAGTGATGCGACTGCCCGAGGGCTTTACTGAGAACCGGATACAGTTCCGGTTTCTTCCCCCAGTGTCAGTGATAGTGGAAGGCCGGTGCACGGCAGCTGACGCCAGAAGCCCTGGAAAGGACAATGTCCTCTTCATCGTGAGCGACCAGTGCCCAGGCGCACCACACGACACAGTGGCTGCTTGTAAGTCAAAGTCATCCCGGGGACTTACTGACGCTTAAAGGTGTGGTGGCCGTGTCAGAGCCATTCGAGGTCAAGTGCCGAGGGACGGTGCCACCGGATCTGCAGAAGGAGGAGGGCTCGCCTACTCTGTCAGCGACCGAGGGGCAGGTGGTGATCAGTTTCGTAAGGAGTGTATTCAGCGCAATGGAACTGTGGGCTTAGGATGGGTTGGCTTTTACTTCTTTTGCTTTTTTTTATTCATGAACGGTGCTTTGCATACGGAACAGACTTCGAGGATTTGCAAAAAAACGAATACCAACTACTTTGTCTACGCCAGAGTAACGTTGACGGCGTAAACATCGCCCTCTCCGCGACCCTTGATCTTGATCTCAACGAGGTAAAGACCTCCCTTAGTGCCCAAGGCCCGCAGCTCTTTGACCTCGACCGGGGATACCTTGCCGTCGATCATCGCGACTGGTTTCGGCGGGGAGCCTGCAGCCACCGCAATGCCAAGAGTGCCTTCAAACTTGGCATCGACACGCACCTCGTCTTGAACGTCAGCTTCCACTCGCAGTTTATGTACACTCACTGTCGACAATGGTGGAGTTTTCGACGGCGACCATGCCGGCAAACTGGTCCACCAAACCGAGGACAGCAACGGATGCCGTTCCCGTAGACTTGAGGGGGGCGATCCAAAAGCCTGCAGCGCCGACAGGCGGAAGTTCGACGGGAGCGTTGAGATTGGTCTTGGCGGTCAAGACTGTTCCTGCGGACATGCCACCGATGTGAAGGTCCGCCTGAAGTACAGCCCACTCGCCGTCCAAGGTACCTCCAGCAGCATCAACTACGTCCTGGGTGGTGAGGGCATCGTGGACGGTAATGTCCAGGGTGTCGTTACCACGCACGTTGAAGACGCCAATAATGGCACCAGTTGGGGTCTTGACCGACGCCCACTGTCCAGTACCCTTCTCGCTGTCGAGAATGCTCAGGTCAAACAGCCGGTTGTTGAGCGGGTCAGCGCCATTGGCGGTCTTGACCACCCGAGCAACCCCAGTGCGGTCGCGCGCGATTACACGCCAGAGGATGCTGGCATCGTGTTGACCTGGCTTGTCGGTCAAGAGCATGGGGCCAGGGAAGAGCGCCCGGAGGAATCCATGGGTGACGGGATGTTGCGCGGCAGTCATCCACATGTCAGCGTCGGGGACGATGGCGGTGTGGTTGGTAACGAGAGTGTTGGCAAGGTTCGTAAAGATTTGTTGCTGATGGGCGTCACGTTGGCGGTGCTCCATCCCAAAGTCGTCGCTGTTGCGCCATACAAACTTGTCGCCTTGCGTAATGAGGCCAAGGCCTTGCGCACCGCCAAACATTCCTTCACTGTTGGCCATACAGTGTATGACATGAGCCGGTCCAAACGTCTCGTCGGCAGCAGCAACCAGGGTCTTCCAGAGAGTCTGGTTCAAGGCGGCACCTTCAGCCCCGTCGAGGGATGTGAGCGTCGCCTGGTTGTCCACCTTGATAAACGTCACCCCGGCGGCGCGGAGAATGGTGAACCAGTCGCTCCAGAAGGCTGCCGCCGTCTCAGGCGAGGGAAGCCAGTAGTCTACTGATCCACCAGGCATGTATGCCACGGTGAACCACTCGTTGGGCACGCCAGGCCACCACGAGCGCGAAGCGCGGTAGGGCTTGCAGTTGTACTTCTTCACCAAGGGCGAGTCGGGGTTGATTCCATCCCAGTAACCACCCGTCAACGTGATCCACACGCCAACATCTGTGTGGCCCGTGCCATCCACGGTCGCAAACTTGTTTTGGATCATCTTGACAGCGCCAGCAAGACCCCCGGCGCCGAGGTCTGGGTGCGCGTTGAAGTCCCACAATCCACGGCGCTGCCACTTGCCCTTCTCTTGCCGATCCCAGTAGTCGTTAAACCCGCTTGCGTCTCCCCTGGCGAATGTGCGTTGATTCTGCCATCCATCGTCAATGATGAAGGACTGGATCGGGATCTCAGCAGCGACGTATTTGTCGACAAGGTCGGCAAGGTTTGATTCAGTCGGGTGCACATCCTCCCCCAGGGACGACCATGTGCAACACCCCAAGCCTTCGAATGGGCCACGAGGGTACGGCTTGAATGGAACGGGTTGACCGTTGAACAACCACTGTCGCGCTGCAGCCACAGCCGCCGCTGGCAGAGAAGCTGCGTCTTGGACACCGCCACGCACGATGACAACAGCAGCCTTGCCATCACCTGCAGTCGCGCTGCGAACCTTGACGTTCAACGGTTTGGCAGGATCGGTGCCACGTTCGAGGCAGCAAATCGCAGTTGTGGACGAGACAGGGTAGATGCACAAGCAGTCGGCACCGTCGTGGAGCAGGAAGAGGTGACTGGTGTACTCTGGCTGGTCTTTGAGCGAGTGGATGGCCGTGGCGTCCAACCAGGTAGGGCTGGCTCGATCAGCACCGCTACCCCGCACCTCCGCATTCAACCGCAACTCACCGAGCTCGGTACCATGCCCACCCGCTCCAGTTCCGGTGCAGGTCATCCAGATCAAGAGGCGAGGATACCTTCTCCTCGCCAGCCTGTATCGTGTACTCAATCACTTGCGTCTGTGTTGCTCCAGGTGTGATGGTCATCTTAGGCGCAGTATCTGTAGTAGATGTGGCATGACCCCACATAGACTCTGGGGTTCTTAAGAAGGCCGATTCTGGGCAATGATGTCAACGGCAATGGCTCGGATACGTGGCGGGTGTCGCCATAGACGTCACGGGTTCGTAAACGCCACAAGACCGCGGGCCGAGGGCCGCGGTGTTACTGGATGTACTGGATGTACTGGAATAGCTGGAGTGCACGCAGATGGCAAGCAATAGAAAGGCCGAGCGCCACGGCGTTGATCCAATGGCAACATCTATGTGTCCGATATCGGTTATCCGTCGTCGGTGGCTCACAGCAACGGCTCGACCGGTCCATTTCACCCAGTCGCCGTTGGGGGTGGGCATCGACCAGTAGCGACAGCGAAACAAGATGCCACCCATCGCGACAACGGACGGTATGGGACGGCGATCATGCTAACCCTCTTGAACCTGCATCCTGTTCTGAGCCTTCCCCATCCCCAAAACCATTACCCTCGGGCAGTGGCCAAGTGCAAGATTAGGTTGAACTATTCACCACGTGCGTCCTCTGGCGGCTTCGCGGCTGGGTGCTGTAACAGGCCACCAACCACTATACGTGGCGGAGTCCTTAGACACTGGTATATAGCATCAAACTGGTCGACGCAGACAGATTCGATAGTGAGATGTACCGGTGAATGTTCTGGCCAACTGTCAACTGTCGCGAGCATACACGCATGGAATAGACGTCCTGTAACCAGCCCCGAGCTACGTACCACAACCACAGCTGGACAAACTCGTTGGATTCTATCCACAACCATGCATTCCGAAGTGCTAACAATCCATAACATAACCCCAAGCCAATCTGAGCATCGTTGTCCATATCGTCACGTCAAGATACCTTGCCACTAGTGCCCGTTGGCCGCTTAGACAGCCTTGTCGATGATGGGCTCGCCAGCCTTGTTAAACGACACAGGGCTGCCAGTGAGGAAAGAAACGGTGAGGGCCTTGGCGATCTTGGCGGCCTGCAGGGCGTCATACGCAGTAGTAGGAACGGCTGTACAAGGTCAGTTTGCGCCTCCACAAGCCACGCCTATAAACTCACCCTTGTCATCGAGACAGATGGCGGCAAACTCGTTCATTTCGCTGATGAACGCCTCTCCATAGCGGTCAAGGTAGGTGGCGGGAGTCGGGTTGTGGTGTCCGTCAAAGTCGGCAACCTTGATGCGCGAGCTGGGAGGGGTGGAGACGGTGCAGTTTTGCTTCATACCCATGAGCTCAACGCTCGAGTTGTAACCCGCCATACCGGTACGCGAGAGGTGGAGGGTGGCGCTGGTGCCATTGGCGTATTCAATAATGCAGAATGCGTTGTCGCAGTCGTCCATTTCCTCCAGCTCCGGGTGGGCGGCAATCAGGCCCGAGGCAATCACGCGCTTGACTTCCTGACGGCCCGCCGACTGGGTGTTGAGGAGCCAGCGCGACATGTCAATGTCGTGAATGCCACAGTCCATAAAGATGCCGCCGTTGCCGCGTGCGTACTGCACAAAGTAGCCAGTCGAGTCGTACACGTCCTGCGACACACTCTTGAGGACGTATGGTGTACCTGCACGCTCCGCCTGAACGTGGTTGTACAGCTCCAGCAGCGCCTTGTCGACTTTACGGCTGTCAGCGCAGTTGCAAGAGCACAATGCCGGAGATCTACTTACAGCGACGGACAAAGCCAATCATAACCTTGAGCTCCGGGTGGGCCTCAGCGGCCTCGACGACCGGGACGGAGCTCTCGTAGTCAATGGTGATGGGCTTCTCCAGGAGGACGTGCAGACCGCGGTCAATGGCCTGCAGGGTGAGGGGGGCGTGAGTCGAAGTGATGGTGGCAATCACGACCGCGTCGAGGTCGGGAATGGCAAAGACCTCGTCGGTGGTCTTGTAGTAGTTCACTGAGCTAAGGTTCTCCTTGACCCACTGCTCTGCCATGGGCGACGGGTCGGCAATGGCAACGAGCTCGGCGCGAGGGGTAAGGTGGTAGATCTGATCGTCAGTTATGAGAGCTCAGCAAGTCGTTGCGAGGCAACTCACGTTGTATGCGTGGCGCTGGCCCATACGACCACATCCGAGGACAGCGACACGGAGGCGGCGCGCACCAGGAGCGCCGACCTGGAGGGGGACGTCGTTCGTCGAGGTGAAGACCGAGTTGTTGGCGGCGGCGACTGCGTTGGTCATTGTGTTTGGCGTGTTTTGGTGTTGGGGGAGTCTGGGTGCCGTTAACGTTAGCCAGGCATCGTCTTTATACGGCACAGAAGACAACTACTTACAGGCATCCAGCAAGATGCTTGGTGACTGAGCCGAATCGGACGCTGAGTCCGCCTCGCGGAGGTTGTGAGGTCTCAGATTATCGACCGAAGGGTCCGATCTCGGTAAAAGTGGGCTCCAACCTGACACCAGACCACCCACCGGACAACGGACATTGGTGATGCACGCCAGAGCGCCTCAACAGTGGAGAATCTGACACAGTCGAGGGGGAAAAGGATATATAGGTGTGGACCTCACATGTTGGGGAGTGGGTGGTCTGGACTGGTGTGGATCGTGTGGAGGCGAACGTCACGAGCGGCGGCGGCTCGGTTGAGCAGTCATCCCTCCGAGCAGCGGTGGAGGTCTTTGTTGTTGTTTTGTCAGCTGATGGAATTCGGGAAATGTGTGTCTGCAGTTGTTGCTTACAGCGGCGTGAAGAGGTCCCAACCCTCCTGTGTCATCTCTGGATTTCCCCATGGATATGTGCGAACCACACGATGCCTGCGATCGTAGATAGTGCCGTGTGACGTCATCGGTGTCGCCCGTAGCCCGTGGGTCGGATCAGCCCGACAGTCACCCGCATGGGTCCGGTTCGAGTCGCGTGCGCGTCCAGTGTGCTCTATCGCACCATCTCTTCTGTGATCTCTCCGTCGCTCTTCATTCATTGCCCTCTTCCTGTCCATCCCACATCCCCATCTCTCCCCCTCTCTCTCTCCCCTACGCCTTACTCCCTCGCTCATCTCCACAATGGGTGCCCAGGAATCCAAACCCGCAACCATCACCGCCCCGACTGCTGCCCCAATCAACGAGAAGCGCGCCTATCTCGAGAACCTCCAGCAGGCGGCTCTCGCCATCGGTGACGACTCTGTCCCAACATCCCAGTCCGTCGAGCCCGAGGCAATCGACGCTTGGTCAGCCAAGCTTGAGAACGTAGGTGGCGACGACTCGATCGGGGATGTTCTGTTTGCTGACGATCCTTATCAGGACCCCAGCTTCAAGCTTGCCCGTCTTGTGCTCTCCCACTCCGACCCAGTGGCGGCTTTGCAGTCGCGTACGGCTGTCGTCGCTGACGAGAAGATCTTCAACCTTGACCTCAAGGGCGCCGTTGACGGCAAGTACCCGGGCCCCGTGGTCAACCAGAAGAGCTCTGGCCGTTGCTGGCTGTTTGCCACCAGTGAGTAGTCGCGACCGCGAGGGTCCCCGCGGAGCGTTCGTCTCTAACTAGCGCAGCCAACGTCCTGCGCTACAATATTGTGGAGCAGCTCAAGCTTGGTGACTTCCAGCTCTCCCAGTCGTATCTCTTCTTCTATGACAAGCTTGAGAAGGCCAACTACTATCTGGAGAATGTCATCGACCTGACCGATAAGGAGCTCGACAGCCGTCTCCTGAGCTTCCTCAATGAGGCTCCCGTCAACGATGGCGGCCAGTGGGACATGGCCTACAACCTTCTGGGTGAGTACAGCGTGGCATATGGTGCCAATGCAGACCATATGGTCTATACAGTAGCATGCTGACATCTAACAGAAAAGTACGGTGTCATCCCGCAGACTCTCTACCCAGAGTCGTTCAGCTCGTCGTCCTCGTCCCGCCTTGGCCGTCTCCTGACCTCCAAGCTGCGCGAGTACGCCCTTCTCCTCCGCGGCGCCGCTGCCACCCAGTCGGTCGACCAGCTCCGCAAGCTCAAGGGCCAGTTCATGGCTGAGGTCTACTCGACTCTGTGCATCACCCTCGGCACTGCCCCCAGGCCCGACGCACCTTTCACTTGGGAGTACTATGACAAGGCTGGCAAGTTCCACTCATGGACTGGAACTCCTCTCGAGTTTTACGCGGCCTTTGCGCGCCGTAAGGGCATGGACCCCAAAGACAGCTTTTCCCTTATCAACGACCCCCGCAACGAGTACGGCAAGCTGTACACTGTCAAGCGCCTGGGTAACATCTGGGGTGCCGGTGGCGTCCGCTACGTCAACGCCCCCACTGAGGTCCTCGAGGACGCTGTCATTGCGGGAATCAAGGCCAACACCCCTCTCTTCTTTGGCTGCGACGTTGGCAAGTCATCCGACAGCGCCACCGGCATCATGGACACGAAGCTGTTCGACCTCGAGGCCGCCTACGGCTACACTCTGGGAATGGACAAGGCCCAGCGTCTCATCATGGGCGACAGTAGCATGACCCACGCCATGGTCATTACGGCAGTTCACCTGGACAAGGACGGCCGTCCTGTGAGGTACAAGGTCGAGAATTCGTGGTCCAACACGGCTGGCCAAGACGGTTGGTTCATGTGCACCGCCGAATGGTTCAGGGAGTATGTGTACCAAGTGGTCGTCCCCCGCTCGCTTGTCGACAAGAAGTGGTCCGACGTGCTTGACGGTGGTAACCCGGTCGAGCTCGAAGCTTGGGACCCGATGGGTGCTCTTGCTTGAATAGAGTGGATATGGCAAGGTTAGAAAGAGGAAGAAGTAACGATACCGAAATATGCAAGTACCTTCGCAGGATGCTGAGGGATGAGACGTTGTGCAACTGTGGGTGACGGTACGACGGCGCAATGACAGCATTGCCAACCCCCGGGGGATCTGCAAGCCAACACGGGTGTTCGTCACCAACGACCCGTTGTCCACGAAGCCGAACTTGCCACCCCACAGATGTGGCAAGAAGCTGGCGAGGCTTGAAAAAACATCATGACCGTCACAGGGACGTCTAGCTGTTGGACGCAGTTGACCGGAACCTGTACACGTTCCTCGTGACGTCATAGCCCCTCTCCTACCAGGCTGGGATTGCGCAGATGCCCGTCGTGCGGCCCAGACGTTGGCATTGTAATAAATTAACCACGATACATATTCTAATAGTAAGTCTATAGAGTGGGTGGTCCATGGCCACGCGCTAGACTGGGTATAAGCCCCATGGAACAGCGCGTACCAAGACATAGTGGTGGACGAGTGGCAGTGTCCGTCATGCCGCTCGCGCGCCCGGTGACTGTGTTTTGTTCACCGGGTCGGCAAGGAATGGTTTCGGGGCAGCGAGGAGCAGACGGTGCTCGACTACAGCTGCGCCTTTCCGAGAGTGTCCGCTCATGCGTCCTTCACGGCGCGGGTAGAACGGGCACGAATGGCACCGCCCTTGAAGAAGAAGATGAAGGGGATGAAGACGATGACAACCGAGACGCAGGCGATCGTGAGCATTGCCCACTTGAAGGAAACGTAAGGGTCGCTGTCGTAGCCAGCAAGCATTTGAGTGATCTAGAGAGTCAGCACGGTGTGCGTGAAGGGTTTTTGTTGAATTTCCCAGAATTACTTGGGGGTTTCTTGTTACTCACCCAAAGTGGAACTGAAGCTCCAACACAAGACCTCATCAACGTCTTCGCAGCGACCGCAGACGCAGCAAAGTCTGCGTACGAGTCTACGATGTAGCTGTTCGCAGCAATGTAGATAATGATCATGCAGTAGCCAAAGAGGCCGCCGGCGATGCAAGGTCCGACCCAAGTCATGCCCCTGTATGAGGTGAAGGCGAAGATGAGGAGTGAAATGGGCAGAATGATTGCTCCCAGAAGCATGGGGTAAAGGCGAGCCTCGGGGATGGCACCGTTGCGGCAGTGACGCTTGTACAGCTTCTCCTGGATGGGCATGCAGGCCATGGCGAGGAGCATACCGATGATGATGGAAACAAAGGCGACGCCAGTCATGCCCGCGCTCCAGCCGCGAAGTTCCTCAAAGGCCACGGGGAAGGCAAAGAAGAGGGCGTAGAGCAGAGCGTAGATGAACGAGAGGTAGAAGCTCATGAAAAGAATGACGGGCTCGAGGAACATGAGGATAAATGGGCGAACGAGGGCGACCTTCATGCTCTCCTTGAAGGGGACGGCGTCGACATCGTGCTTGGAAATGTAGACGGTGGTCTTGTGCTCCTTGTTAAGCTTCTTGGCCTTGTTGCGAAGAATGACAGTACCCAGAGTCTCAGAGGTGAAGATGGTGGAGACGAAGACGGCGCCAATAAACATGAAGAGGACCCAGTAGATCCAGCGCCACTGGTGAGTCTTGTCCGCAATCCAGCCGCCAAAGAGGGGACCAAGACATGGGCCCAAAAAGATCGTTGCGCTGAAGACGGCCTTTTTAACGTCAGTCTCGTGTCAAGGCAGTGTAGGTGTTGTGCTCACCATTGGGATACCGCGATCCTCGACGCTCCAGAGGTCGGAAATCGAGCCGCCAACGTTGGTCATGGGCGCGGAAGCTGAAATACCAGCGAGCATACGACCAGCAAGCATGGTGGCAGAGTTCTTGGCGAGACACGATGGCAGGGTGAATATGAAGTAAAGGAACATGGAGACAAGATAGATGGGCTTGCGGCCAAAGACTTCGGACAGAGGTGCGAACGCCAGGGGTCCGATACCAAAGCCGAGGACAAAGAGGGAGATGGAAAGGTAGATGACTTCGTCGCTGGCATGCAGTGTGGTTGCCTGGCCGGGGAGGTCACCAGTGGGCATAGATGAACCGAGGGCGACGGCAAGGCAGAGGAATGAACAGGCAATAGTGGAGTACCTGGACAATGTCAGTCCGATTGTGTCTCGGAGCAAATCACACAAAGCTCACCACTTGCGGCCCTTGCCCCATTCATGAGGGTTTTCACCCATACCAGGCTCAAAGTCGACGATGATGCGGCCACCGGCCTTCTCGACGTCGATGGGGTCACGGTGAATCACGGTCGACTCGCCAGTCGAGGTGCGGCGGTCGCCAGCGCTGGTGACGCGACCCAATACTTCCACATCTTCCTCGCGAAGTGCCTCTTCTTGGGCGTTGCTGAAGATGGGAGGGTATGCGAATTCTGCCTCAACGGGCTCAATCATGGTGTGTGGTGTGTGTGTAGGATAGGGAGAGTAGTGGTACGGTAATGGGGTAGCGAGTCGGAGGGGACTATGATTAGGAAGTCCGGAGAGAGGAAAGGTGTTGTTTGTCGGGAGTCTGTATGAAGATGGTGTCTGCCTACCTGCTGGGCCATCACCTATATGTATCTCTGCATTTCCCACCCCCATCAGCGGCATCATCGTCAGTCTTGGTCAGACCGTGAGTTGACATTGTTGCAGTCCGCGCTCTCCAACGGGTCCGGGTGGTGACATTAGGGTGAGTAACTGCTAGAACCAGCCCATTCGGACGGTCCGCCGCGCGTTGTCGCGGGGCTGACGGCCACCGCCGTGGCCTGGAACGCCAGCGTACGACCGTGGGAAGGAATGTCACACGGTTAGCGCAGGCTATGGGCTGGCCAGGGCTGCCGGCGGCTCGCTCGGCCGCGGCGCCATCCGCTCCACGCCGCTCCACGGCACAGGAAACTCTAATGCAATTACAACAGTGGTTACAGTGGACCGGCACCGCAATTACAATGGGGGAACCAAGATTATATGGTAATATCGGCCAACTGGAGTCCGACGTCAACCACGGCCGAGAATGCGGTTGCTGACGGCGAGAGCTTAAACAGGCCACAGGGTCGCTGCCCAAGCAGCCAGCACCGTTCGTCCCCGCTGCTGTTTTCACAACCGTAGCGCATTCTCACCCAGCACCATGTAGTGTGTCGCTCGTTGTGCAGCAATCACATGTCGAAGCCATCGCCATCGAGGCACACGTCTAGACTATTCATTTGGCCATGTACGAGAATCTTCCATCAAAAACAAGCATTATGCAAAGCGGGCACGTCAACCAGTCAGTTACAAATTATTTACTGCTTATGTAAGTGCGGGACAAAGGGCAGATCGTATTTGCAAGCAACGTCCAGAATGCTACGCAATGCAACTGCGCGGTGTCCTTACAGACAACCCAAATCGCCCTGGGTAACCCATGAGCGGTACCTGCCGTCGTCCAACAGGGAGAGCAACCGCGAGAGCACGGCCCATTAGCCATTAGCTGTTAAGCTCCAAACCACTGACTGGATAGCACCGAACCTCCTTGCCCCACAGCGGCCACATCCCAGCATGATCAGCCTTTTCATTCACTGATCCTGTGCCACTGATCCACTCGCTCCTTCCCGCCCACTGACCACCGTCCCGCCCTTCCACACAGACACACACACACACACACACACACACACCCGGCTCACGAGGCGTGTCCCCCGCTGGCACGCCGGCTGCTGACGCGCCGACTGTCTGTAATACACGTGGGTTTGAGGTCTTGACATAGCAAGCTGTGCCCTCGATAGTGAGGCAGAGGTCGGTCCGTAATCCCTCAGATCACCTCCAGAGTACTCTCCATCAACGCACGCATGCCCATCCATACCACGCCTCCCACCCAAGAACGGACCTCCCAAACAGTATTAGCGGCCTGACAACGTGAGTAGAATGTACCATTTGTGCGGCTCTTGGGGAGGGAAGGTTTGTGTTCAACGGGGGTGCTCACAACGCCTGCAGGGTTGCGTCTGCTGACCACTCTTGCGAAGACTACATTGGGCAAGACGACCCTGATTCCGAGCATGACGAGGAGATTGATGAAGAAGACATCAACAACGACGACGACGTGCAAGCCAGCGCCCCTCGTGCGCCGAAAAGCAAAGCCAAGGCACCTCGTCCGTGTGTTGCGAGCCCCTCAGCTGCCCGCCCTGACCCTTCCTCCAAGGCGCTCGGCAAACGCCGTCAGCTCAACGAGGAAGACCACACCCGCGCGGACGAAGAAGACTTGGCCACCGACAATAATGGTCTGCAGGACACCATGGCCCGTGCCGCCAACGTCATCGTGAGTCCTGGCCTAGGCCGGCTTCGTTTAACGGCGTCGATGACAACAGCGAGGCCCCCGTGGACTGATCGTGAAGAGATTGGACGAATCAATTCCGACTGCATTGTACAAACAAATCCTGACGTATACCAATTACAGACGCGATGGCCACACGGGCTTACGCTTCTCGGCAAACGCAGTCATACCTGGTTCGTCAGCATCCCACAAACACTGTTACGCACCTTCCTTCATGTCTGGGGTCGAAAACAGTGCATGGAACAGGCGGCGCTCAAAACGTAAACCCTGCCCAAGGGGAAGTTCAAGTGCTGGCCGTCAGCGCGTTGCATCGTTATCGTTTCCACTCACAGGCATTGACTGCCTCTTTACCAGCCTGCAGGGCAAGGGCTCCCTTGGTTGCGAGCTGTTCGGCCACCTTTGTCGCAGCGGCGACGACACTTTCGCCCTCTTTCGTGAGTCCGCTGGCAAGACCGAAATCGTACGCCTCCTTTCCAGACAGCTTGCGGTCGTTCAGGACCATGTCCATCGTGCGCGTCTTGCCTATGAGGTGAGCAAGGCGCTGAGTTCCGCCAGCACCAGGGATGACGCCCAGGTTTATTTCCGGTAGGCCAAACACCGCGGTCGGGGTGCAAACGAGCAAGTCTGCCATCATGGCCAGCTCGCAGCCTCCTCCCAGAGCGTATCCGGCCACTCCTGCCACGATAGGCTTGCGGATCGCCGCCACACGTTGCCAGCTGCTGAGGGCATCACGAGAGTAGGCTGCTGCGACTAGTGGAAGGGGTCAGACATCCACGAGGTTCCGTCTCATTTCGACGTCTGCAGCAGCTGACAACATACAAGTGTTGGCACCGAGCTCCTTGATGTCTGCGCCGGCAGCGAACACTTTGTCCCCTCCCGTGATCACGATGGAAGCGACTGTATCGTCGTCGTCGGCTTCGGCAAGGTACGCGTTGAGCTGGCGGAAGAGGCCGTCGCTCAACGCGTTCAGCGCCTTGGGGCGATTGAGGGTGAGGATGAGCACACGTCCAGAGGGCGAACGGGACTTGACAACGAACGGATCAGAGGCGGTCATGGTCGTGTAGTGGTTTACGAATGCACAAGAGAGAGATGCTGGGAACGAGATGCAACGCCTAAAACGGACATGGCCGCTGGAGTCGGCTAAATGATGTCACTTGCCGGCCCTGCCGGCGACTTATGGTTGCCGAGGGAGACATGTCTGGGTTTCTGAGCAAGACGTTGACGAAGCATGTCCTTCTTGCTCTGGAGGTGTCCATGAGAACCAGTGACTTATGGGACAAGCGGGACATACGTGCACCCCGTTACTCGCGTTCCTACAAGATAATCTTCATTGGGATCATGGCCTGGCGCCACGGAAATCGGGATCCGCTAGGAGCCTGTCCATGGCGTCCACCTGGAGCCAGAGGGTTGCACGCACACCTGGATCGTACCAGCGACCACCGGTGACGCCTGGAACACGCGTAATCGTCGCGTAGCCTCCAAATGCCATGACCAAGTTGTGCACCAAAAGAGGCGGACCTCCACCAAAGTCGGCATCATGGAGTGCGGATCGCGACCAGTTGGTCGTGCACACTGATGTTGTGCCAGGGAACACGATGCAGTTGCGCGACGGGTCTAAATCATGGGCACGGAGGTGGAGCCATGCAGCCAAGATGTCTGGCTTTGTCGTCTCGATGGCACGACGGATACGTGCCGCTGCCCATCCTGCACCGTTGGGGCCGACGACTTCATCCGCATGGGCCTGCATGCCCAAGCAGACGTTAAAGCACCCGGGGGCTGTGCTTGGCAGAGGGTTTGTGAAGCGCCGACGAGCATCACATGCCATTGAAAAGTCGAGAACAATGTCGCCAGTTTGGCCTCTCGCACGGGCGACGAGGCGCCAAATGTGAGCGGCAAACGCGTCCTGAGCGCTGATGTGTTCTGCAGTTTCTCGCTTGGCCCGAGCAGCGATACGTTGCACATCTTCTGATGTAAAGTCCAGGCCGTATGTCCTTGTGGGAGCATCAGACAAGGTGTGCCACGGTGGCAACGTTCCCCGTCGTCGACCCCTCTCGGCATCCAGCGTGTCGACTTCGGATGGGGGCCCAACTGCCTGCGATGGCGGGGGGTTGCACAATCCAGTCGGGTCACGGGCCCACGCATCATACCGGAACACGTCAAGCGAGGACTCGAGCTTTACAAGGGCTGGATCCTCGTCTTTGGTGTCAAGATCGCCAGCTGCATTCACGTCGCAGGCCTGGAAATCGTAGGGGCGGTGAGGGATGAGCGGCGTTTCTCCACGCGCAATGGCCGTGTGGATTGCAGCCCAGTCGGTAAGGAAAGTGCCGAGCGCACCAGCATCGAAGAGAATGTGTGAAGCAGAAACACACAGAGCGGCACCGCCGCACGAGAAGCGTGTAACCTTGACACCAGCTAATGACATCTCGTCGCCATCCCTGCCGCGCTGCAGATCTGGCGCGAGTGTGAAGTCGTTGAGGACTGAAGCGTCCACGACACCTGGGTGCTCGGCGACCGGGGGAGGTAGGGCGGCACTCATCGGCATGGCGCGTTCCTCAAATTCAAGAGTCATACCTGGATCATCTGGATGTCCGTAATCCATCCATGTGCGGTGGTATCGCTTCGTGTATGGCCGTCCATGGTCGTCCGGCCGCGCCAGCCGCAGACGGCCAGCCAGTTGAGGGTAGGCGCTGAGGATTTCTGCGAGAGACTCGGCCAGGTACTGGGGATCAAGGTGCACAGCGGCCGGTGGTGAATAGAACAGTAGCCCAGTAGCATCCGGGGCACCACGGCTGGCGACACTTGCAAGTGGGACGGGTGCCGTGGTGGGATTTGCTGGTGACACTGCAGGGTGGACGAGCTGTCGAGAAGATGACGCCATTGTGATGCCCAGATGACGGTGAATGTGTTCCCGTGCCGACTAGTTCACTCAGAGCTCGTCGACTTTGTGCTGAAACACGTAGCGCGTAGCAGTTGGGTATTCTTGCCCGATGAGGGATGGCGAGGTGATGGGCAACAACAAGAGACTGTCCATTCGCATTCGGCTCCGACATTCGAGTCAGGCAACGACCTCCCGCAATCCGGAGCCGAAATGTTGGCACCATAACCGACCAGCTTTCATGTGCCGAAAAGCAGTGAGGAGCCACTCTACGTATCAGCAGTCGGAACGGGAGGGTGCTGAGCGTGCGACGGATCATCGGAGGCTGGAGTAAGATCCTCAAAGCTATGTGTACTGTACTCACCAAACACGCCCGCGACCGCGTGTCCCTCAATCGCGGCTGATATCAACCCCTCCCGAAATCTGACCAGATTAGCCGCGTCGCTTCGTTTGTCTTTTCAGATCAACCGTTGCCCAAGAGACAAGACGATGATGTGCATGATGAGGCTACATTATAGCTCGGCGAGATGCCACGCTATCGAACGGGAATATCAGTCCCTAGCGTTTATTGCCAAACTGTTGTGTTCGAAATGAGCGTTCGGGCCATTGACCGTCCACTTTCAAAATCACCCCCTCTCGCCCCCCCCCCCAAACCTGGGAGTCGACGCGGAGGGCACATATTCCGGCTCTTGGGCCTTCTTGTGAAGCGCCGAGCGCACCGAACATCATGCTGACTGTTCGCATCAACATTCTTTTTCAATCCTCGGCGTCCTTTCGGCGTTCTCTTCAATGTGGATCGGCCATATCGGTCCGATGGCCTTCGTCGTGGACATGTTGTGATACCCGGCTGATTTACTTTGTAAACGGGCCGACACTTGCACACCACACGCTCAGAAGGGGCCCGTACACACTGTGGAAGCACAGACCTGCAGACAAACGTGGGCATTCCCGCTGCCAAAACGCAACTATCTACGGACACGGCTTGGATGTTGGCGTGTAGGCACAGTTCACTGAAACAACGACGTTGATGACAGAAAATCCTCGTTGGTGTGTCGAAACCCCCACAGAAGGAAGGGCGGCGTGTTGGCCGTTGGGAATTCCGACGACTCCAACGATGGCCGGTGGTGGTCACCACATTTGTTGTCCACGGCCACTGCGCTGAGAAGCAGAGCGCGGAGCAAAAACGGTTGATTGTCGGGTCGGCTGATTCTATGGCTTCATGCGGGGCCCGATGGCGTCCGCTCGGTCTGCCCGCAACACCTGTCGGCCACTATAAAGCCAGTGGACGTCCAGTAAGCATGCACACGCGTACCCTACCCCCAACACGTTGCAAAGTCACTTAAAGACGCTTGCACCATGAGCGAGCAGACCATCATTGGAGACGAGAGCCTTCGCGGCGTTCTGCGTCCAGACTTCCTCGTCGCTGCCTCGACGGCTTCGTACCAGATTGAAGGCGCCTACGACCAGGATGGAAAGGGCCTCACCAACTGGGACAACTTTCTCAAGGACAATCCCGAGAACGGAAACGACGCTGTCATGTCGTACAAGTACTGGCGCGATGACGTTGCCTTGCTCAAGAAGTATGGTATGAACACATACCGCTTCTCCATCGCGTGGGCACGCATCAAGCCCCTCGGTGAGTGATACTGTTCATTGTGCACAGCACAGCGCGGCACCTGGTGGCTTGATTTGCTGACCAGTCAGGCGGCAAGGACGACCCCATCAACGAGAAGGGTATCGAGTACTACTCCAACCTCGTGAGTCAACCCTCTCTTCTCTGTGGTGGATCTCCCACGCACACAACATGCACTTTGATCCTGGCTGATCCGTTCGCACCTTCTACCCTCTGGTGTATATTACTTACTGGCGTCAGATTGACGAGCTTCTCGCCAATGGCATTGAGCCATGCGTCACTATATTCCACTGGGACCTGCCTCTCGAGCTCGACAAGCGTTACGAGGGCTTTGCCGACACTGAGCGTCTTGTTCCCGACTTTGTTGCCTACGCGCGTATCCTGTTTGAGCGTTTCGGCGACCGTGTGAAATACTGGATTACAATCAACGAGGTGAGCCCTATCCACGTCAATGGATCAATGGCTAACCATCAGCCTCTCATCTACACGCTCTGCAACTGTATCGAAATGCACGTCGACGATTTCCCCGAGTCCAAGTACGTTGCGTACACGAGGAGCATCCTCCTCTCCCACGCAAAGACCGTGGACATGTACCGCCGCGAGTTTGCGCCCAAGCAAGGTGGTAAGATTGCTATTACCCTCAACATGGACTGGGTCGTTCCTCTGGACGACTCTGCCGAGGCCAAGAAGGCCACGGACATTGGTGTCAACCACATGTTTGGCATGTACGCCGACCCAATCTGTACGTGCATATAGCGCCGTTCATTATGTTGACACAACAAGACAAGGGCCACTTCCCCCAGACCTGCATCGACCGCTTCGGGCCCACCCTTGCCCTGTCCGAGGACGAGTGGAAGCTTGTCAAGGGCTCCAACGACTTCTTCGGTCTCAACCACTACAGCACCTCGTATGCCACTGGCAAGCTCCTGCCATACGAGACTGCCACTCCCGTCGAACGCGTCTTTGGCCTCATCGAGACCACCGTGGAGAAGGATGGGGTTCAGATCGGCCCTAGGGGTCAAAACGGCCACCCCACCCAGGTCCCCTGGGGCTTCCGTCTCCTCATCCAGCACATTCACAACACGTACTCAAAGGAGGCGGGCCACACGCTCTACGTGACGGAGAATGGTTTCGCTACTCTGGATGAGGGCAAGCGTCCCCTGGAGGAGATCCTCAAGGACACCGAGAGGCAGGCCTACTATGCCCTCTACCTTCGCGAGATTGCACAGGCCGTCCGCGACGACGGTATCGACATTGGCGGCTACATGGCATGGTCTCTTCTGGAGTGAGTCCCTGGGACAGAACAGAACCCTGCTGCTGCAGTTCGTTACTGACATTTCAGTAACCTCGAGTGGACTGGCGGCTGGGCTCCTCGCTTTGGCATCACCTATGTGGACCGCAGTACTCCAGAGTACAAGCGTATTCCCAAGGACTCGGCCTTTATGCTCCAGCGTGTGTTCAAACATATGATCAAGGACAAGCAGTGAACAGGGGGTCGAGGCTGGGTTGGGAGACGTCGCGTATGAACATAACTGGCCTGTTTCTTGGTTAGTGCCGTGGGATGTTAACCGAATGTCACCACTCTCACGTAGAGCTCGGAGTTGAGGATCGGGCAGAAGACTGGGGTATGGATGTAGACAACAGTTTCTCTAACCTGTCACAGACTCTTGCGATGCCCAATAGACTTTGAGGTGTTGAGAACCATTCGGTGCGCCACGCCGTGAGATCGGTGTTGTCCGACTATGTGTTTGGCCTGTTTGGGATTGGGAGTCTGTGGCTGATCGGCCCTTGGCCTTATGACGAATGCGCCTGTGCGGTGAGTCAGTGTGCATTCTGTCAGCAGGCGGCCGGCCGCCGGACGTGTGACTCTCTGTCTCGAGTCTTTCGAATCAGGCAGGGACATGACAGAGAGACACCCCACCCCCTTAGTCCTCGCTGGATCGCTGGCCCACCCATGCGCACGACATCGTGAGACGACATTTGGGGCTATGGCGGAGCGACCAATAGGACAACTCGATAAACCTATTGCCGCATTTCGAATGCAATGGGCTCACCACTGCCGCCTCGTGCCAACAACACGCGGGCAAAGAATGGCGTCCTACGCTTCTCAACCGGTCTGACTGAGACAATACCCGGCCGACGCGGGGGGTCTCAAGGGCCAATCCAGCCCATGGGGTGGGCCTGGCTCTGGCTGGGTGTGGCGTGGACGGTGGACATGTCCGACCCCGATGCACCCCCACCCCCACTGCCGCAGCTGTGGCGCCACCCCCACACATCACTGGCTGGAGATAGCCAGCCCTCTTTCTCCTTGCTCACTGATTGGAGACCACCCACTTCCAAGCCGCATCACCTACACCCTCTCCGTCCCGCTGCGCCACCCAGGAAGTAGCAAAGGGCAGTCACATGGGCAACAAAGTCACATGGGCAACAAAAGTCCCCATTGATCCATTGACCCATGGCCCCGCTGTCCTTTTTTCGAATTTTGCGGGTGTGGCATGCCCATGTGGGCACTTTCGGGTGCCATTCCCTGACAAAGGAACGCAACAAGATCACCACCACCGCATCGCATACCCCACCGGTCGACTGCCGACCCTCGTCGGTCGGTGGCAGCTGTCCGTGGGTCCGTGCACAGTTTACGCGGGGAGTTGGGCTCCCGAAACCTTGCGCGGTGCGTCGACAGCAACGTCGTTCAAGTGGCATGCTCGAGTTCTTGGCGCACCCCCAATGCGGCCTAGTCCTGAAGCATGTGCCAGGGCTGTGGTACATATGGCGCCCGGGCCCCGATGGCACGGGGGTCGTCACGCGGCGGGGCCACTTCCACTAACAACGCGGATGGGGGTGTGTGGCACCGGCATAGCACACCAAGGAGACCGGCGGTCTAACAGACGAGAACACAACGGAGCCTCTCCGATCGGGGTGGTGCCACCGTCTGTGGCGCACCTGCGTTTACGGTTTTGGATCAGAACAATGTTTCCGGCGGCAAAGGCCTCTGTCTCAGTTCTCCGTCCCAGTCCCAGCCCGTCGTGACTGATAGCAGTGCCGCTGACAACGCCTCGGGCGAAACGCAGTCCACAGCAACATCAGTCGGCGAGGTCCAGAGCAAGATACGGCGCCCGCTTGCCGGGCGAGTTGGGCGGCTGGGGACAAGGGAGATCGATGTAGAACATGTCGCCCGTACACAACAGGCGCTAAGCTATATGACGACGCCTCCACGCACGCCTCATTGTGTCAGATTACCGCAGTGTAGTCCGGGAGGGCGCTTCGGGGTGACGGACATGGATTTTGCGACCTCCTGCTGCCTTCGAGCTGCGCAGTAGAGACCGTTGGGAGTGACCGGTTGAATGGTTAGGAAGGTGCAGCTCGTCATCTGAGAGAGGCCATGGCAAAAAAGGGGGCGTGGTTGTAGGGGACTGGCCTTCCCGCATATCAAGTGTAGCTTTCAGTGTTAGACAGCAGTGCAGAGTGGATAATGTGATAGCATGGCGGTAAAGCTGTGGACTTGACTTCACTTCCGGGTACAGATACTGTCTTCTGATTCTCTCTGTTACATGCACGCTCTTTCACCGTTTAATGAACACCTCTCATGACAGGTGTTGTGCTTTGGACAACAACTGAACAACTGAAACGATAACTGTGCCCACACCTTCACCCTTGCTGGTGCCACACCTGTGGGGCAGCCGGGAACCAGTTGGCCATGTCGACGTCCAGAGCACTGATATCGAGGTTTCCAGCCGCAGCCGAATCTGCTGTCAGCAGGGTACTACGAGGGGATAAAATTACCATCGTTCTGCGGGAACCAGGCTGCCAAGTTGAATTCGTCGGTCCACAACCCAGGCACCAGCAGGGAGCCGATGTTGTTGCTATCCGGAACAGAAGCAGTAGCAAGCATGCCGCCAGGTCCTGGTGCAAGAGAGTTAATGGTCTGCACCGGGTCGTTCCAAGGGAACGGGTTGAACCCCGGGAACTGGTTGACAGCCTCGGCGACAACTTCTGGCGCGGAAGGTGGCGACGGGACAGGCGCACGCGAGGCCTGCTCGCTCATGCGTGTGTATGGTAGGATGCCCTGCTCCCGTGCGCGTGCGACAGTCCTCCTGAGTCCGTCGGCAAATGGCCGCACCGGATCTGCGGTTAGTCTCGAGGGAAAGGATAACGAAAACGCACAATAGGGTAGCTTGATCAGGAGACGGTCAATGTCGAGGCTGATGGTAAACAGGTCGCTGGCGTCGGGGAGCAGCTCGCACATGCGAATGAGGTAGCGAGCGGTGGCGACAATGCCCACATCTACAGACGGTTAGCGGGGGAGACGAAGAATGTCTAAAGAACAACGCACGGAAGTTGTGGTTGCCAAACTCCGAGTCCTTCTCCAGGCGCTTGTTGGCCACTGAGGAGACAAGGAATGCAGCACTGCGCATCGCCGCTGTCACCCAGAGCTGACGGTCCGGCGACAGACGCTTCACGTCGTCCTTGGTCTGTACGCCGTACCATGCCAATGAGTTGCCAAACATACTACCGGTTAGTTCACATCATGCAAGATTCACCCACATAGCGTAGGACTTTTGGTTGTCCACTGTTTGTCAGTTTAAGATTTGGAACTGCCACACTCACATTCAATCCTAAGGAAATGTTCGCGAGGGACGCCCTTGGACTCGTAATAGTCGTACCAGTACTCGTACAGTTCGTGGATACCCTGGTTGGCGCGCCTGAGGGTCTCGTCCATCTCGACCTGGTCAAGCGATGCGACCGACTCGTAGGGACGGAAGGCCGGTTCGCGAATCTCGCACATCTCCGTGGAGATCACCAGACGCGTGTCGTAGAGCGTCGAGAGTGGGTGGTCGAGCAACTCGCGCGCGTACTGGGTACGCTTTCCACCTTGCGATGGGAAAAGAATCGGGAGGGCATGGTTGTATGAGATTCTGAGGTGGTCAGTGAGGTTAGTCGCAGTATACGCACTCATAAGCCAGGCGAACAAGCTGGAAACCATCAGCATTGGAACTTTTTTGCTCAGAGCGGGCAAGTAGATGCTCACCGCCAGCCAAAGACGAGCGCCAACGACGAGTGGACGCTGACGTTCAAGCATGTGATGGGGTTGGCGGGCGTCACACTTGATCTTGTGAAGGTAGGGGAGGCAGCGGTACAGACGCATATCCACACTGGAGAATCGGTCAGCTGGGAGGGGACGGCCACGAGCAGCCACAAGAGGAGGACCTACGCGAGGGCCATGGCGTGACCTGTGTGGCGTCAGTTGCCGCATCCCGAAAACGAATACCAGGTGTCTCAACTCACAGCAGGTGCGCCACGCGTGTTCCGAATATGAGATCAGTACAGCTGAGCGACGTGTCAGAAGTGGGGCTGGAGCGGACAAAGGAGAGCGTACCGAGGCCCTGTACGGTTTCGAGTGTGGCTAGAGGGGAAAACAAGGTGATCTTGGCTGCAGAATGCGCGTCAGCGCCTCGTCCAGGGGAGGACTCCACTGAGGTTGTCCGTCCGACGCACCCATTCGCTCGACCTGCTCCTGGATGCACCGTGAGAGTTCCGACGGCGGACCCGTTGCTTCGCGCTGGCGAAGAGCAACAAGGAGAATGACAGCAATGCAGAAGGGCGACCGCCTGCGAAGGCTGAGGAAAAGGTCAGTTACATCCACTCTGTAGGATGAAAGAACAAAACTGACCTTTCCCACGTGTCCTCCCTAGGATCAAAGACTGGCACGAACGGGTGTGCATACTTGAAAAAGGCCTGGAAGAGACGCTGGCCTTCGTCGACTGACAGGTATCCCATGGAGATGGGGTCAGACGAGTCGCGGATGGGGTCACCCTTTTCGCGAATAGGGGATGGGATCCACTCGACGTCGTGGGCGACTCCATCAGGACCCTCAGTACGGCGCCGCTTCGTGTCTCGACTTGTCTTGCTTCCTTCACGTTTCTTGGCCGCAATGCCCAGGTGGAACCCCTGATCCATAAAGTGCAGTTCCTCCTCGCGCTGCGTAAAGTGACGGAAGGGCTCGCCCTCCATAGCGGACTCGAGAGCATCATCCTCGCTCATTGTCGATGGCGACATGCTGCGCACGATGTGTGACGGGAAACCATTGGGCCGGTGGCCATCAAAGGCGCCGACCCCGGTCGCGGCGGCTACCGCCTCTGCCGCTGGGTTGGGCATTAGGGAAGGCATCACGGTCGCGTGGATATGTGAGGGGACGGGCTCGTGGAGGGGGACACCCATGTCGTCTGGACGAGACCAAGGCGTGCCGATCGAACCAGTCGAGGAAGCGATCGCCGGCGGTACCGAGTGAACCGAGTGGGCAGAGATGACAGACATCGGCGCCGGGTAATCGCGAAGCCGCGGCCGGTCCTGGACAGAGGGAGCGGACATTGGGCGCTGAGGAGGCGGCAGCTGGTCGCCAGGTGTTGTGAGGACGCCAATGGACTGGCTGTCTCGCACGTAGCCCGATACAGACGCAGCTGACATGGCTGTACGGGGCGAGACGGTATCGAGCTGGCCTTCTGTTGTTGACGGCGTGCCAGGTGCGGGACGGGGACGAGCGAGACGGAAGAGCACATTGCTCATCTCGTCAAGCTTCTCAAAGATGCCCGTGACGTGACCTTCGAGCAGCTCTAGGCGGCTATGGCAGTCAGCAACCGATATAACACCTCGAACGGGGACGATGAAATGGAATGATGGTATCCACCCACCTCTTAGTCGCCTCTTGTTCCTCGAGAACGACGCGCGGGACGGGTGCCATGGCAAAGCGACACTGGAGCTTCATGTGCCTGCAGCGCTTGCATGGTGGGTTCTCCTTGTCAATACAGCGGATCTTCATCTTGCGGCAAGCATCCTGGGGCGGGGGGTCAGCGGGCGGAACATCTCTGATCCACAACGAGTATTCAACTCACGCAGGCACCTGTGTGTTTGCAGATCGATCACGAACCCCGGTTAGCAAAGATCCAAACACTTGCACACTTGTGTGTCCACGAACACATTTGGACGACTTACGCGAGGGTATCTCCATCCTGAGGTCGTCGTTGTGGCCCGATGAGCCCGTGGTGGTTCCATAACCGTCGTCAAAGGTCATTGCATCAGCCGAGCCTTGGTGGGCCATCGTCGAGAAGCCCAGGCGAAACAGCTAGCGCTGGCGAGAGCTACTGAGATGCAAGATGGTGGGCCACACTACGTTGTTGCTGGACGTGGATGCCAGTGCGATCGGCTGGTGTGGACTTTGTTGGGGCTGGAGAGGAGGAGTGCAGAGACGAGACCAGGATCCATATGGGAGTTTTAGGCTGCCCGAGGTCCCTTCTGTGAGGTGTGCTCTCGTTCGTACCTTGCCGTCGTCCTTGGCATCTCCGGGGCTGCGGCGGCCGGGGGGGGGGGGGGGGGGGGACAGGACCGAGTGACCCCTCCTTCAGCCATGGGCCCCGTGACTCTCGTGTGGACGCACCCAGACCGACTGCAGACCCGTACAACCATTGCCCCAAACCCCCCGTGTGCCGCAGTCATGCCATGGCCATGCCAGTTCCTGAGACCACCTATCTTTCCATTCTGCTGCAGGTCTTCCCGAAGCAATGAGGCAGCGCGCACGCACTGGCAAAAAACAAACACACCAACAACGCGAGCGCACACCTGGGGCCGGGAACAGGTAGTGTCCCTGACACAGGTCTCTCCTTGCCCCTCTTCCCCCCCACGCACGCGCGAGCGCGTGGTCGTGCGGGGCCAGCATATGCCAGCACGCTTGCCGGTATCGTGCATTCTTCCCATTCGCTCACGGAGTGCAAAAAGCCAGTTGCCGACTGCCTGCACGGGTGCCTTAAAAACATGCCCACACCCATCTTTTGCATATGGCGTCCGTCGAAGCCACCTCACACACACTAACGACGAGCACGGCCCTCGATATGGGGCACGGGTGGGCGGCGGTGGGCGAGGCCGCGGGCGAGGCGGCGGTACCCAGAGACGAGACGCTTCACAAAACATACCTCACCTCAGACAGCGGAAACGCAAAAGTCCCCACCACATCTGATGAGGGGCACACGACAGCTTCTGCTGCCAGAGCAGCAGCCGCTGCGCAGCAGGACGCTGACGGATACCAGGATATAGCTATAGCTGGGACAACGAAGGCCAAACAGAAGGTCGCGAAAGTCGGAGGATCGCCGATGTCTCCGAGTCCCCCGCCTCCGTCAACCTGATCTCGGCACCGTCTCGGGCATTCCCCGCGTGGCACCTGGTTGCGACCGTGAATGCCAGCTGCCTATTGGTCGCTTGGCAGCTGTCCATGCTCATGTCTTGCCTTTCACATGTGTGTTTGCCGCCATCGCCTGCCCCAGAGGAATATCTGGGGGCTCCATCGTGTCTGGCCCACAAAGACAAAGACAAAGACAAAGACAAGAATAGTGCTGTCACGCCGCCAAGTCCACATGTTCAGCTTGAGGCTGCCGGAAGGTGACGAAGCCGAAGCGGTAGGACGAAGGCCTGGGTCGCCTTGGGGAGGGCATTGTTTGCACCTGGTGTCCGGTTGCTCTTCCGACATTCCCTTACCCTCATTGTCTGTTTCCCACCACAATTATCGTGCATCGGCAATCGAGGAACGCCAGAGCGACACTGTCTGTGCTGTGGCAAGGATCGAGGATAGCGTTTCAGCGACGGTTTCAGCGGAGAACTGCGCTTTGCTGACCATATTTGTATTACTGTATTGCTGAAGCTGTTTGTCACGTCCATTTGGACAGCCGTTACTCTGTCGCCTGTCGAGGTGGGCTTGTCACTTCACTGACATAAACATGGTTTCAGTCAAGTGCCCCGCCATTTCCGGAAACAGAGAAGCTGGGACTGGTCTACATCACATAACCGTCGCCACCTTCCACTGACTGTCATATTCACAAGCCTGCGTCGAGGTTCCACCCCCACTTCCTCGGTGATCGGTGACTGAAGGAAGACTGAAGGAAGACACAGGACACCACAGGACACCTGTGACGCTGCAATCGGAGCTGTTTCTTCTAGCCATTGGCTACAAAGATCCTGAACGGTGAGTTGGGCTCCAGAAACGTGGACTCCGCCACACAGGGCGGGTTGAACGTGGGTGTCAAGGGTGCACTGCCAGCGCTTTCCACCATCTCCACATTATCAATCGGGGCCACAGGAAGCAAAAAGGGACCCGCAGTGGGGCTGATAGGGAACGACTCGTTGCTCGGTCTCGGATACCGCCCCAAAACGAGAGCGGTGAATGGAGAGGGGAGGGGGGGCATCCGGGAAACCTGTGGTGTTGGTCTTGTCTTCGGGAGCGGATGGACGTGTCCAGCCAAAAGTAGGGACCGATCCTTTTGTTGGATCACCTCAGTTGAGCCCTCCTGTTCCACTCGGGGTGTCGAGGCGCTGATGCCCTAGCCGCCATTGTCGGAATGTGAACCACGTCATTGAAGGGGGTATGAAGCTACCAACTACATACAAGACTGAGGGTCTGAATGCAAATGTGTGCACTGACAGGGTGTTGCGGCGAACCAACAGCGTGCAAGCCAAGCAGGTGATGATGTGGCAGGCGTCCAAGCTCCATTCCGTGCAGGGACTACCAAGACCCAGATGAATCGCTAGCGAACAGTCGTAGATGGCCTTCCACTTTGCCAGTCCGTTGCGGCCAAACAGTTGTTGAGGAGGATACTGCTTGGCGATGACAACGGGACCTGGGACTCTCAGCCAGTCGACCTGACACTCTTTGCTGGTCTGACGTGATCAAAAGAGGCACCACGTCGTTGATTGCCAGACGATCCTCCCTTGTAGCCACGTGCACTTACCCTCATGCATATTGCATGCGCGCTGCAAGCTGTCACCACATCGTTGGGTTGGGCAACGATACGAGTGCGACCTGGCACTCACGGAACCTAAATTCGACACCATCAAGAGTGGCATTTCCACATGGCCACATATGGACCTTGTGCTTCTCGCGCCACACCCCTCATAAGTATCTGCATTCTCAGAATTGGACAACTGCCCCAGTCATTCCGTTCCGATTGTCAATACCCTTCGAATGGTGAAACATGGCAGTTTGAGCCGTTGATACCGGCAAGCTGTGTTTGCAAGACGCACAAGCTGTGCTGCACGTCGCATTGATACCTCCCCGACCATCACATTGACTACCATGATGACTGGGCACGCCTTGTTCACGTCCATCCGTTGGGTTCCTTGTTGTGGGTGAGGAAAATGCTTGAGAGATGTGAGGACAATGCCTGAGACATGAGGCACATGTCTGAGTGTGCTGTGCGGCTCGCAGTGGATATGCTGACCTCTACACACCACGACAGCACTGCAGATGTGCTCTAGGCCCTTCCTCTGGTTGCATAGACACGACACAGTCCGCCGGGTTCGAGTATCTGAGACATTAGAAGACACTGATACTTGTGCTCCTGACGAGTGAGTATCTTGACATTGCCAAACTGTCTTTCGGCCAAGTCGGCATCCCTCTTCCTTTGCACATTGCTGAAACACGGCGTGGACACGGGTCTCTTCAGTCTCGACAACGTCGATCATTTGGGAATCACTCCTGGTCGTGAACGACCAGCTTTGCCATTGATAGGCCGTTGCTTCCAAAATGCAAGATGTTGGTTCTCTGATTGACAATCAGTTGACCTGCCACGGGTGGGCCTCATACCCGCCTCATGTGTATTTAAGAAGCCAGTCTTCACGCCAACAACTGCATCAAGTTCACACACCTCCCTTGGCGTTTACACGACCATTCTTTCAACCTCTTGGAACGCTTTCGACACACACAACTCGGCCAACAACAATACATCATGCAACTCACCAAGATCACTCTACTGCTCGGCCTCACTGCCATGACCAGCATCCCCTGTGTATCTGCCGACTTCGAGAAGAGGTTTGCCGTCGGTTCTTGTATGCGCTGTATCCAGGGTTTCGGCTTTCCGGGGGCAAGCTGTACCCGGCGTGACTCCTTTCTCCCAGTCAAAAAGCTCAACTGTGACGAGTACAGCGGAGCGTGGTTGTCCTACCAGTCTGACCCCAAGCTTTCCTGGAACGACAACAAAGACCACTACACTGTCTGCGAAAAGGACTCCACCCAGACGTGCGTGGAGCTAAACAGGTTCGAGGACAAGGACTACACGTATGACATGTCGTGGTCCGGTGGTGACGGAACTGTGATCGGCAACTGCTGGGCCGAACACTGGGAAACGGGCATGTGCATAGTCGCTGGCTTCTCTACGGACACCTGCTGGGGCGACTTCATGTGTCAATTCTGGTAACGACTTCTTCCGTTAGTTAACCAAAGAAGTATAGCGTAACAAACAACGCGTCACATTGCTTGTTCGGGTGAAACAGACGCAGGCAACGTTACTATGCCACTCACATTGATTACCATGCGCACCGGGTCACAATTGCTCAACGCAGGCAGAGTTCTTCGCCGCCGACAGAAAGGGGTGAATGCCTACTAGCATCGACTATTAGGTTGGGTTGAGTATACTATGAGGGGTCTATGTACATGGCGATGTGCGGGTACTTGTACGTTAAAATAATCGTTTATATGCAGGCGCAAGGTCTTCCTTTCCTTTCTTTACTCCGCCTTGGCCTTGGCCTTTGCACTTGCACGGCTTCGGAACTCTTCAGCCTGCTCGCGCGTCATCTGCGTTCCCAGCAGGTAGTCCCAGTTGGTGAAGAATGGCTGGGCATAGTTGTATTTCAAGCCATAGTGCTGGTGGTGAATGTCGTGGTAGTCGGCGTTGTTGGCAAAGAACATCTGGCAAGGGTCCCACCACAGACGGTAGCCGCAGTGGTCGTCGACTGTCTTCCAGCTCGCGATCGTGAACAGCAGCGTGGCCTGACGAACAGTCATAAAAGTGGCTGTGGCAGCCAAGAGAGCGCCAAGCGAGTCGAGGAGTAGGCCCTCGAACCACTGGTTGTAGAGAGCTCCAAAGGCGTACGGGACGTAGAGCCGGTGGTGGTGCGAGTGGAAAGCCTTGTACAGCGTAGGGTAGGTGTGCATAGCCCGGTGAAGCCAGTACTCGTAGGTGTCGATAAAAAAGCTGGTCATGGCCGTCAGCGGTCCGTCGTCGTTGTTTTCATTGTTGTTGTCAGGTGCCAGCCGTGCCTTGGTTGCGGGCCGCTCCGGGCACTTGGCTCATTCCGCACACACACACGACACGACCCGACACCCAAGATGCACAGGTTAGAGTACTCACAAGCCAAGAATCATCTGCACAAACGGAATGGCCCACCAGTACGCCCAAGAGACCACTGCAGGGCCGAGGGAGAGGAGGGCGCGCTCCCCAACGTTGCGGCCGAGGAGGAGGAAGGCCACGTCGACTACGCGAGGGGCAAGACGTCCCATGGCGGCGATGTGGTCTGTGCGGATCTCCGTCTCGAGGACCGACTCCTCCGACTCGAGGAACAGCAATCCCAGGCTGGTCTGGATGATGTGCTGCACGACGACCGCACGAATCACCTCCCAGAACGTCACCTTGTTACGGGACTTGAGCTCCTCGGGAGGGTGAATCCGGTTGCGCTCAAAGTACGGCAGCTCGGCCTCATCGATCAAGTGGAAGACGGTCGAGAGGATCCAATATGTCAAGACTGGTGCGGCGAGGGAGAGGTAGCGGTCGGAGATAAAGGACAAGAGGTGTGGGCGCGAGGTGTGGTACCATGGTGCTGAGAGCTCTGTGGGGGTGATTGCGGCAAGCAGGGATGTGTCGTTGGTTGACACAAATGATGGTAATGCGTCGATGAGGCGGGAGGGGAATAGCAGCATATGGAGCTGGGTGGTAAGACGGGTGCGGTGTGCGAGGGAGAGGGAATGTGATAATGGCCAGGTGTGGTAGCGACAGGCGGTGTGTGGGGTTTATTAAAAGGGTGTTGGATAGATGAGAACGAAATGAACAATGGCGAAAACAAAACGCCCGTCACACAAATGCTGGGTGCAAATGGCCCCCATCCGCCATGGTCGCATGACGCGCGCCCAGAAAATTGCCGCCGCCGCCCGGCCGCCGCGTGTGCCACCCGTCGTCGTCGTCGTCGTCGTCGTCGTCAACCCTGCTTGTTCGTTTCTTCTCTCTTCAGTTGTGCACGCATAGCGCAAACTGTACAGGATCCAGCTCGATTCTCTGGGACAAGACCATCGTATTTCATACATGCATGCATGTCCAGAGTGGAGGTCATCTAACACAAAGTGGCGGGATCGCCAAGTGTCGTTGCCTGCATTGCCTGCTGAGACCGGCCGCCGGCATTTCGCACCCGTCGGTCGGGGCATCGCCGCTCCCTCACTTTGATCACTGCCTGCCTGGCTTGCCATGAGGCCATGAGACTGCAGTCCAATTGCATGTGCGCGCTTGTGAGCATCCGTGGGCAGGAGGCACAATGCTGCTTCTCGGTAGGAACATCGACTCATGGCCTGTGCTCACCCTCTACCCGGACTGCGACCTTGGTCGCAGCCGGTGTTTGTGAGTCAAAATGCTCGACCATGGAGCTGCTGGAGCTGCTGGGCTCTTGCTTATGAGTCAGGGGGCTGTTTCTGGGCAATACATGATACACTGTTACTACAGGCTCAACTATGGACGTGTTTCGGACACTCTTGTAGCTCTGTAACGCACGGCTCAGGTCACACAACTACGCCGGCCGCGGTGCGTGCATGTCGTCTGCCAACGCCTCAAAGTTCAAGTCCCAGTTCCACCAGTTGACCATCTAAGACGAAGCGCATGTCAGTTGCACGTCGCGATCTTGTTGGCCACGCAGAACTCTCACCGGTGCACCCGCCTCTTCTGCCGGAGGGAGGTTGAGCATTGTCGGATCCCAGAACTGCTGGAGCTGGAGTGACGGTCAGGCCAATCCCGCCTGTGGTGTTGCACCAGTTACACTCACGAGCAGGTCCGTTGAAAACTCGGCCTCTTGGCTCCCACCGGTCGTTTCGACGGAGGGTACTTGTGGGCTGGTCGTGCTTATGCTGCTGACGCTGCCCACGCTTCGTACACTGATACGGTGCACGCCAGTCGCGTTCCGCTCAATCAAGCGTGTACGCCACCCGAGAAGCTCGTCGTCTTCGTCAGCTGCCGAACTCGCTGCGACATCCCCAGCTCCCAAGCCGAGCGAGGCGTCCACAGAGGCAGCCGCCGCCTGGGCCATCTTGTTGCAGACCCGTTGCCTCAACTTTACAAGCCACCTGTGGCTCTGGGCCAGCTCAGACGACGGGGCGTGGCGCATTGCTCCGGCGTAGGTTGCTACAGCCACGTCAAGCTGTTGACAAGCTAATGACGACAGGGCGTTGAGAGGCGATTTCAGCACCATACTGCCGAGAGTGACCGCAGCGGTGAACATGTGATACCAGAAGAACCAGTGGCGTGTGACGAGGGCAGGGTACAGCTCGTATATGCCCGCGGTGATCTGGATGATGACCTGTACACGTCAGCATGACCCAGGGTTGGCATACCCACATTGCATCGCTCGACGGCAGCGAGGTAGGATTTAGCATACTGGGATCGAGTTGGGTCCCTCGGTTCTTCCTGCAGCGCGCGCACAAAGTAGGGTCGCTGGAGGAAGACGATCTGTTCCGAGATGTTGAGATAGAGTGTGAACTGCTGCAATGTGCGATGCAGATTGCGTCGGTTCACCGATGGGCTTTCCTGCACAGCCACGTCTGGATCGGGGTACACGGATGGCAGGGCGAGGAGGGCGGTACGGCAGCGGAGGGGGAAGGGAATCTGTTGCTCGAACGCGCAGAGTCTGTCATAAAGGGCCTCGACCGAAGAGTAAGCCTTTGGTCGCACGTCCATAGCGTGTTCGAGTACACTGGGGTCAGCGATGGCAGCGTGGTACGCTGGAACGCACTCTCCAGACAGCCGTCCCAACTCGTACTTGAGGATTTTGAAGCTTTTCGCTCCTGTCGGTCCATCCAGATAAGTCTGCGCCGGGAACTTTGTGTCGATGTGCTCTGGCCGCAGCGAGAACGGTCGACTGAAGCAGTTCGATTGAAAGACGTCGATGGTGTGCGACTCCCAAAACACTTGCCTGTACGCAAGGTCAGCTGACAGTCCCACCGTGCGCAGTGTGAGCTTACCTTCTTTCCTCTGAAATATCTACCTCGAGATTCCACCTTTCCCCATCCCGGTGAAGCCCCATGGCAATTGCTTGCCGCATGGCCAATCCCCATAGCGGCCACGCACTGTCACCATTCCTGCTGTCCGAGTGGTAGTGTGCCATGAGAATTAGAGTTTGCACACCCATGAGCGTCGTTTCAACCAGAAAGTTGCCTTTGACCAGACATGCCTGTGACAGGCCTAGGTACTCGTCGGCGCTTGGGTCGTTGGGCGGGAGATCTGGGTTATGCTGCGCTCCAATGGCAAGGAGGGCAAAGATGAGGGCCAGAGCTTGCGGGTTGATGGGCTCAGACCCGGTGGCCACCACATCGCGATTCCAAGTTGTGGCGTAGACGTGGTCGAGCACAGGCTGGAATGTGCGTCGCGGGGCCACATCATGACTGCTGTCAGGTCACTGTAGCAACAATGGATGGACTCACTTCCATGTGAAGTAGCGATAGTATGAATCAACCAGCACGCCGGCCTCGTCGCCCGGTGGGAGCCCGGCCACGAGTTCCTTGATGGAGGCCGTGACTTTCGAGCCGTGGCCAAATGGGAAGAGTGTGTTGGTATCTGGCACACCTAGCAGGGAGATGTTTCGGCGTGTTGGGCTGGGGCTGTGGAGAGGTGTCTCATTGCTCTCTTCTTGCTGGAGGGTCAGCGGGGTGTTGTAAAGGTAACTTACATTCTTGAGCCACTCGGTTCCTGCCGTTGGGCCAAGCCACTTGCTGCGGCCCGATTTGCCAATGACCAAGGTGCCATGCACTTCATCCGCTGGGTACTGATACTGAGATTGGGGTGGGTACGGCTGGACCAGGGGGCTGGGCTGGCTGCGGTCGGAGGCAGACGCGACCGGCGTGTCGTAGTTGAAGATCATCGGTCCGGGCGCAAAGTCAGACGATGGACCGGAATCCTGCATTGGGCCAGAGTCCCCATTAGGACCGGGATGTTGGGCCAGATCCTGTACCATAGGCTCGTTGACAGGAGTAGGACTTGGGCGACGAGGGGATGCGCTCCGCCGTGTAGGGCGGACAGGTCGATCAGGGGTTGGTGAGCGCGAGCGAGGTCGAGGTGGACGTGGTGGGCGGTCGGAGTGCTTGCCTTTCTTCTCTCCGTCAGGCGAAGCACTTCGGCCGACAAGAGAGGATATCACGTCTGCACGCAGCGGTGCCCCGTTGGCGACCTCCATGAGTAAACCCTCGAGCATATTGAGCCGCTCTCGCAGCTCAGTGACAGTCGCATCGTCGCCGCTGAGGTCAGCTGATGTATGAACTACCTGGAAGCTCACCGTCGCCGCGCCTTGGTGCCGTTCGGACATAGATCCGTGCAGTCACGTCTCACACAGTTTGAGCATGGCACTGCTTGTGAGCTAGAATACCTAAGAGCTGACAGCTGAGACCTCACCTTGCTTGTCGCATTTCAACTTTAGGCGATGACATTCTGGCCGGGTTAGCAATGGAGTGGGCAAAAGTGGGGCGCCGCGCTGGAGGAAATGGAATGTTTAGCTGCCAGCCCTGACTCACCAGCGCAGCTGATTTGGTTCAGCGCTCGCTTCTCCCTCCGACTGGTTTCGAGCGCAGCTGCACGACTCGCGCTGGCATTGTTGTTGGGGTCTGCCATGATTGATGAGTTTGAGTGGAGAGGAGACCATTTACGTGATGGGGTGAGGAACGACGACGTTGGAGAAGAGACACCCCTATCACCGGTACCCCACACATGTCCGACCTCGGAGGTCCGATGTGGGACTGGCCAACTCATCTGATCATCTGATCAGATGAATAGAGCGGCAGCTGCAGGCAGACAGAGGAAGAAATGTGATATGTGATATGTGGAGGTTATTAAGATATATATGCAAAGCAAAGGAACACACTAATGACGTGTCAAATGTTTTTGAACAGCGGAAACAAGTTGTATATGTATATGTGTGCATCATCCCCGCGTGTACCTGCGTCCTCCTATATGTAGATTCGTGCGCCTACAGCCCCGCAGTGCCCTTCATGTCTTTGAGATCCGTCGTACCGTTCTTGCGCACGTCGTCAAACCAGCTCTGCACAATTCGGCTCTCCGACAGGGGCATACGCTCGCTCTCAATCTTGCCGTCGCGGATGCAACGGGCAACCTCGTCCGCCTCAAAGTGCAGTCCGTGGCCCAGCTCAGCCGGGATGGGGACGTGGTGGGTCGAGGCCTTGACGGTGGCGTCACTGCCATCGTTGGGGATAATACGGAAGGTGTCGGGCTTCTGAGGCTGGTAGTCGATGACAAGGTCCGCGTTCTCGCACTGCAGCAGCACAGCACCCTGCTTGTAGCCGTGGCAGGTCATGTCGGTCATGAGCTGGGCCTCACACCCGAGCTCCTCAAAGTCCAACAGCCAGCGGGAACGAGCGTCCACGTTCGTGCCGCGCTTGGTGTACTTGCGCTGGTAGCTGTTGACAAACGCGGGGGGGACGCGCTTGGTGTTGAGGGGGTGCTGGTGCAACAGCAGCATGGCCCACACCGAAGGGTAGGGGCCCATGTCGAGCAGACCGCCGCCGCCGAGCTTGGCGTCCAGGAAACGGTCAGACAGCGGCCTGTTGTCGACCTTGAAGTCGATGGAGAAGTCTGCCTGCATGCGCTTGGGTGCTCCAAGGACACCAGACTTGAGGACATCCTGGATCGCGTACGAGATTGGGTGGAAGCGGGTCCACACGGCTTCCATGAGGAAGAGGTTCTTCTCCTTGGCGATGGCGATGAGCTCATCCAGCTCCGCCACGTCAAACGTGAAGGCCTTCTCGCAAAGGACGTGCTTGCCGGCGAGGAGAGCAGCCTTGGCATCCTTGTGGTGGTGCGTCACTGGAGTGCCGATGTAGATGATATCAACGTTCTGTGGGGTCAGCTTTACTCAAAGTCCTTGTGGCTTACAGAGTCATTGTACACCTCCTGGTAGGATCCAAGGGCCTTGGTCTCGTCGAGCATGCCCTGCTGCACACCCCAGGACCACAAGTCGGTGGTCGGAGCGCCCTTGAGCTTGGTGATAAAGCGGGTGGCCGACTCGACACTTCGCGAGCCGACCGCCGCAACTACGTGCTTGACATCCGACACGCCGCGGAGCGAAGGGTCGACCAGCAGGTCCTGTTATTGTCAGCCATCGGCTCCCACGTCAGAAGAAGAGCAAGCAAGCGCAAATCCGTACATACCTGAGTAAAGTCCGTGGCGATCTGTCCTGTGGAGATGATTCCCCAGCGGATAGTGAAGGGTGCAGTGACAGTCATGTTGTTTGAGTGCATGGTGGAGAAGCTACGGCTGGCGAGTTCTGGATGTTATAAAGCCCACTGAGAGGCTCGGTAAGATAATAGTCCGATGGTCGGGCGTAGCAACAGCGGGGCCGATATCGGGACCCCAGTAGTCCGCCGGTGGACCCGGACCGGTTTCCGGGGTGAGTGCTGTCGTGTGGGCTACAGATGCCTGCCTCACCATGAACCGCAACGCGCGTTCTTCACTGTGTACGCACTGTACGCTGTAAAAGCAACGCGCCAGGGAAAGGGATAACTGATAACTGCTCCCGACGTATGCTCCGTTGTTGAGTCTCATCTCGTGGCTGGCACGTTGCTGCCTGCAGTCTTTCCTGTCACCGACATGTCAGGGTTATGTAGTGCCTTCGTGGGCCCCACACGCCTCACATCTCCCATCTCGCTGCTTCAACACGTCGCGAACTCAGCGTGTACATTGGTTGTCATAATATAGTAATGTCCTTTTTGTCATGTATGTAGGCAGTGATAGAGCACTTAGTTCTTGTCGAACTTGTAGTTGTTGGCGTTGGTCTGGTACTGTCCGACCCGGCCGTCTTCGGCGCAGTTGCTGATGATCCAGTTGAAGGCGTCCTGGCAAGGTGCATAGTCACCGTCCTGGAGGTTGGTAACCTGAATCCAGTAGCCGTCACCAATGTCGATGTGGGGGTTGAAGTTGCCACCCTTGTTGGCGGCTTCGCAGAAGAACGGAACGTCGGTCTTGAGCCTGGAAACCTCGAACGTCGACGAACCAGCGGCACCACACCAGGCAGTGGCAACCTGCCCGTTGACGACCTGGTTGAGGTAGCCGTCGCGCTTCTCGGTGGGGGCGGCCACGGCGAAGCCGAGGATGGTGAGCGCGACGAGGGACTTGAACATCATTGTGGCTGAAACATCAGACTCGACCTCCTGCCGCCTTCAGGTGTCGTCAACTTACGAGTGAAGATTGGCTGTTTGACGGGTGTGGCAGCAAGTGTAGTGTAACGTTTGATGGATTGCGCGATGGTTGCACAGTCGGCTAGGCATCGTCTTTTATATAGCCATTGCAGGCCCCTACAGTACTTCTTTAACATGTTGAATGTTGTCTTCACCTGTCGGCCATCAGCTGCAGCATACCGCGGCAGGGACGCACTAACGTCGGCCGGGTTGTGAGGTTTGAGCAATCGTTCAATCACCCTCGACCTTGCGGGTATCGTCCAGCAACTTTGGGTATGCATGTCTACGAGGGTCCATAGCCTGCACTGCTGAGAACGTGCTCTGGATTTCTGCGCTGTTGTTGAAGTCTCAAGCTACTCCGCCGTCCATGGAGGCGAGAGATAACAGCGGGGAAGGCAAGCCACCCGTTATGCCCCATATGTACAAAGGGCAAGGCACGCCGCCGTAGTCAATGACAACCAGCCCGACACAAGACCCGACGTAACCCAACAGGTCATGTCCCTCAACCCTCCCTGAGAATGGCATGAAGGCGCGACACGGGATGCCCAGGAACATCGTCCAGTTGTTACAGCCGTTGGGGTGGATGCCAGGCAACCAGGAATGGAGGCTGGTAAGACAATATAATCCTGGTGACATTGTGGACAGTTGACTAGGCACTCCTGCCGCGATCGGCTGCCACAGCTGTGTTGGGCATGTGATGTATGTGGTACACAGTATATGGGCAGGGCTTTGAGAGAGTGATCGCGTTAGCCTCTGGGGCTACATTGCCGAATGTCAGAATCTGCTTCGCTGCAGAAGGTTCCATTGTCGACGTGCTAACCTGGCGATTACGTTCCAATCCCCAAACTCACTCCACCATTGACCGGCCATTCACGTTGTCAAGATGTCAACGCGACACCTCCGAACGTCAGGCCCAAAATCGCAATGTTGGTGCCTCCTGTCTCCCGAGCGTTGTAGCGTTGTGAGCCCTGCCGACGGACCAACACCGCTATTTACAACAGCCAACAACGTGGCGAAATGAACAGCTACCGCCTTGTAGAGAAATCGCAGTCTGGGCAACAGTGCCTTGCATTCATGTTCTCCCACAGTCACCCCGTTTCATCTTTCCATAGGCTTCAGCCTTCAGGCGTCTGGCTGCTGGGGGTTCATTAGAATCCCAGGACGCGATGGAGGACGAGCTAGGACCGCTTTTTTCCCATAGTCAAGGTGGCAACGATTCTTTGTAAAGTAGTTTCCGACGAGGTTCGGTCGTCAGACCCGAACCCCGAACTGAAGCTTAGTTCGTCACCCCTGCTGGCACCATATGGAGGGGGCTGCCTCGTCCGGCAAGAAAGAAACACAGGCATTAGGGTGCAGAACAGGCCCTCTAAGAACACCGCGTTGCCAGAGCACGGTCTATACATGGTTTGGAGACCACGTGCCCGCAGACGCTTCTGATGCAGCGTTGAGGGGAAGCGCTGCCAATGGGCAAGCCCAGATGAAGAGCATGTGAAGGCTGAAGGCCAGCCGATAATACGGCTATCAGTGATGGTTCGGAAATAGGGATCGTCAGTACCGTATCTATTAAGCAGAGTTTAGCCTTAAATTCTGGAGGCGTATTTCATGTCGGCTGTGGTAGAATGCCAGGCTACCCGGACTTGCCTGTACTGATACTGCTCCAATACTGTGATGCTGCCAGCTACTGTTGACTGCACTTGGGATCGGTAAGCCCCACAGTGTCGTCATACAGCACCCTCGCTTAACGCTGTGTAACACTTCGGATCGTCGATCATGAGGCAATATTGATCTGTTGGTGCGTGATCGTGAACGATATTAAGCCGGGCAAGATTAACCGGCCGAAGGGCGGCGCAGTCCGGGGAACACCCGGTGGGTCTTTTGATGCGGTGATGGGGTTGTGGCTTGGTCATCACGTCTTCAAAAGGCAACGACCAGCTGTCGTCTGCTGTTCCCATTGCATCTCATACCCCTCAACAACACCATGTCCGCGGCCAAGTCTTTCCGCCAACTCGTCGGCGCCCCGCCCTCCACTGCGTCGACCAAGGACTCGGTTCTCGTCATCATTGACGCCCAGAACGAGTACGCCAAGGGACACCTTGCCGTCACCAACACTGAGACGTCACGCCCAGCCATTGCGGCCCTGCTGGACAAGTACCGCGCCGGCGGGGGCCACATCGTCCACGTCGTGCACCAGGTGAGGATTACCAGCGGCATTGTTGCGCATCTCCCTCCCCGTCGTTCCTTCGTCCCAGCTAACCCCGTCAGGTTCCCGAAGGGGCCCCCGTCTTCACACCTGGCACTGAGCTCGCCGAGGAATTCGCCGAGCTCAAGCCTGCCGACGGCCCCAACGAGACAATTGTGGTCAAACAGTTCCCTGGCTCATTTGCCGCTACCAATCTCGAAGACATTATCAAGAAGACGGGCTTGAACAAGCTCGTGCTCGTCGGGTACATGGCCCATGTGTGCGTCAGCACCACGGCGCGCCAGGCTGCTCAGCGAGGCTATGATGTGCTCATTGCTGGCGACGCTGTCGGTGACAGGGACATTCCCGGCGCCACTGGTGCCGAGGTGACCAAGGTGAGTGTGGAGCCGCAGGCGACGCGGGCGGGGAGGAGTGCAGTTGCCCCCCCCCCTCTCCCTGGTCGAGTGCCGCTGCATGTGCCGACTGACATACGTAGACTGTCCTGCTCGAGCTCGGTGATGCGTTCGGAACTGTCATTAACAGCGCCGACGTGCAGCTTGTCAAGTAGGCTGGGGCCGGTCGGGGCAAACCAAAGTCAGCGCGCAGGTTGAGAATCCAGACTTGGGTGAATGACCGACACGCAAGTACTCGAGATACACCCTCGATAGTATTGCTTTTGCCTGCGGGTGAACTATGTTATTGCTCGAAAGATGCTATGGCTGGAGCACTACCACCTCAGGGTAGGGGTAAAGAAAACTGTGTCAGGTGCGCCATTATAGGGAAACGCAGCCAGGAAACTTGTGTTCATACTGGTATCTGCAGCGCTCAAGGGTTTACACAGGAGGAGTGTAGCGGTGGGTGACCATCTTCCCCGGGGATGCAGAGGAAGTTGTGAACAGGTCGCATATGAGTCTTCAGCTGGTGGCAACACTCTCGTCACTAGTAGGTGGTATAACCTAGCACACGTTAGCTGGGTAGCTCACACTGAATGGAGTAAGACTCACCACCGTCCATGACGATGTCGTGGCCCGTCATAAACGACGAAGCACGACCAGATGCCATGAATGCAACCATGTCACCGACCTCGGATGCGTCGGCAAACCGACCCACCGGCGTCATGGCACCCCATTTAGCAACCCATTCGGCCCCCTCTCCAGGCGGAGGGTTGGCGATCAAATCCGTCTTGACGTAGCCTGGGGAAACAGAGTTGACAGTAATGCCGTACTTCGCCCATTCACCCGCCAGAGACTGCCGAGTTAGCCACAGCCGATACGACATACTCACCTTGCTGGCCATGGTCAGACCAGCCTTGGACGCATTGTACGCCATTTGGAACTGCGGTGACATGTTGACGATGCCGCTGATGCTGGAGATGAAGATTATCTTTTACTAAGACTGTGCGCGGTGTCCCGCTCCCCGCGGTACTCTCCTTGCACCGTGGCTGGCAGGCCAAGCCAGTACCGCACAGCCGCCCGGGCGAGGTAAATAGGCGCAAAGAGGTTGGTGTGCATGAGAGTCGCCAGTTCCACTGGGGTAGTCAGCGCCTGCGTTACGATTTGACGCCTACCATCGGTCATGTCAATCGTCTCGCGCCACAGGCCCACACCGGCGTTGGCGATTACAAGGTCGACTTCTCCAACTTCGGCGCTTGCTTGCTCAAAGACGAGGTTGACGACCTCACTTTTCTCGCCGGGACAGTAGTATACGTGCACGGGCACACCAAACTCTTGGGAGATAGCTGTGGCAACTGCTGTCGGGTCCTTGGCCGTGTAGGTGATGATGACGGTGGCTCCAGCTGGTGTGGCGTGAGCTAACATTGTGTGACGATGAGCACTTACCCTGTGCCAATGCACGGGTGATGGCGAGTCCGATGCCGCGACCCCCGCCTGTAACCAAAGCAATCTTGCCGTGAAGGTCGCCTGATACGGTCATGATACTGAGGGAGTATGCGTAAATGTGAATGAGGAGTGGAGGGGGGATGACGATGGCAGAGAGGGGCTCATTCATAGTGGCTCTTAAACTGGAACGGCGTGACCATTCTGCCACCAGTGTCTGACCGGTGAGCGGATTGAGCTCCGCCACGTCCCTTCACGAGCTACAGGCAGGGATGGCAGCGGTGATGTTGGCTGCGCTTCGGCTGGGCTTGCCCACCGCAAAAGAGTCTACCATACCACTCCGCCAGCGGAGTCTAGTCCGCCGTCGGTGACGGCCGCCGCCGGAACAATCTGGTATGGAACAATGTTGTGGTATGCACTCCATGCCCAGTATAGTATTGCGTCGAACAAAAGAAGCTTTTGTGTGACATATGTACAAGCAGTATATTGGCGCGGGGTGGCGACAGTCCTAGCACGGTGAGCGGAGCCATCCGCTTTAGAGCAACCCTTCAACTGGCCGGTTTGGATCAGGCCCGCTCACGACCATACGGCCTTAACCCTTGCTGCTGCCGCCGCCCACACAACTGTGTGGAGAGCTACCTACCGCAGAAGAATAGGTACTAACTGACAGTGTAGCATGTAAAGCATTGACGGGTAAGAATGCAGCAGGTTCCAAAAAAGTGAAGCCCATTTAGTGGGCCTGGGTGCTGATCCGTTTCCCTCAAAACGCATCTGTAGAGCCACCGAACATTGGCTCATCGGTACCAAAGCGGACGGGTGCCGCTGTCTGCGTCTTTTCCGCTGATCCGCTGATGCTCACATTCGGGGGCATCCATCCAGACCGGCCAACCAGCCGCAAGCGCGCAATCTGAGGTCGAACGTGCCGTAGGGATATAAAGGGGCGGGCGCACCCCTTGACCGTGTACTCTCAACACATCTTGACTATTAGCACCATGACACCAGCAAAGACCTACTACGAGGAAGAGTACGACCCCTCCTCTGTTCTCCTTCACCCAGACTTCAAGGTCCTCAAGGCCGACGATCCCATCCTAGCCGACCCCAAGGCCAATATTGCGTGCACGTACAACCCAGCGCATGAAATCAACATGGTTGCTAAACCAGTCCCGACCGCGCGGAAGGGTGAGGCCATCGTACACGTCCGCTGCACCGGAATTTGTGGCAGCGACGTCCATTTCTGGAAGAAGGGGCAGGTCGGCCCTACCATGGTCGTCCGCGACCACTGTGGCGCGGGCCACGAGTCGGCTGGCGAAGTCATTGCGATCGGCGAGGATGTCAAGAACTTGTCTGTCGGTGACTCGGTCGCCATCGAGTGTGGCGTTCCCTGTAGCCGCGCCGACTGCGACTACTGTCGTACCGGTCGCTACAACGCATGTAAGTCCTTTTATGCTTAGGCTTGTGTCGTGTTGATGTTGATGCCCAGGCCCCGCTGTGGTCTTCTTCTCCACCCCACCTTACCATGGGACCCTTACTCGCTATCATGCCCATCCTGCTGCTTGGCTGCACAAGCTGCCCGACAACGTGACTTATGAGGAGGGCGCGCTGTGCGAGCCTCTGGCGGTTGTTCTTGCCGGTTTCCAGCGGGCAAACGTGCGCATGGGTGACAGCGTTCTTGTTTGGTATGTTTTGCATTTTCGACGTCTGACTGACAACTAGTGGTGCTGGTCCAATCGGCCTCGTCTCTCTTCTCGCTGCACGGGCGGCAGGCTGCCACCCGATTGTGATCACAGACCTTTTCCAGTCCCGCCTCGATTTTGCTCAGTCACTTGTTCCAACTGCGAAGACGGTCCGCATCGACCGGTCTTGGACTCCCCAGGAGACGGCGGTCAAGATCCGTGCAGCTGCGGGCACGCCGTTGAAGCTTGCGCTGGAATGCACCGGCGCCCAATCCTCCATCGCCTCTGCCATCTACTCTTTGGACTTCGGCGGCAAAGTGTTCGTTATCGGCATTGGGCCCAACACGCAGGAATACCCATTCATTCACTGCTCAGCCAACGAGATTGACCTGCAGTTCCAGTATCGGTACGCCGACCAGTACCCCAAGGCGATCAGGCTTGTTGCGGGCGGCCTCATAGACCTCAAGCCGCTGGTTACCCACCGCTTTCCCCTCGCCAAGGCGGTTGACGCATTCCACGTGGCCGCTGACCCGACCCAAGGCTCTATCAAGGTCCACATCACCGACCTCTCGTAGTGTTGTGCGAGTGTGATGGTGTCCGCTTTTTGTTAAAAAACATGAGAACCATTCAAAACCTTCTATTCCATACCATCGTCCCTATGGTTTATGCACGCTCGTGATTACAATTGCAAAGCACGATCCAACCGATCCAACGGGGTGTGTTGCTGGGATTGTCGCAGGCCGGTTAACCCGGAGAGTCACGGGTAGTGCCGGCTTTTGGCGGCTACGGCAATCAGGGGGCACTTTGTTCGGGGGCGGAGTTGCCCGCTGAGCGGAGCGGGCTCCGCTGGTCTCACTCTGTGGGGGGGGTGTGTGGTTTAGAGGTCGGGGCGGGGCCAAAGGTGTCATTGAACTGTTCTCCTGTGTTCTGCTGTTTGCCCTCGTCTCCAAGTCCGTTGTCGTAGCCTACGTGCTCTTCACCCCGTCGCCCGTCATGCCCGCCATTCGAGACCGCACATCCACTGCTCAGTCTCAGTCTCGGTCACCGCGCCGCCCTTCGTCGCAAAACCGTTCCGGGACTTCTGGTCCTCTCAGTCCCCGTGGCGCCCCCTCCGACGCGACGCAAACTCGCGCTACTTCGGTGCGTCTCCATAGGCTATAGAGTTGGACCACTGTTCATGCGCTGACCCCCGCTATTAGTGCCTAGAGTGCAGGCGTCTGAAGCGCAAAGTGAGCACAATGTGCACTCGCCCCGTCAATCTGATCGTTAGCGCTCACACCACAGTGTGATCGTCGGCATCCGTGCAACGTGTGCACCAGACAGTCGAAGCAGTGCCAGTACTCGGAAACTTCTCACATCACCGCACAGTGTGTACAGTTGTTACCTCGGCACTGGCCACAGAGACATATTTGCTGACTTGAGTGAAGATTTGTTTCAGAACTCGAGGCGCACATCGAACAACTCGAACAGTCCTTGGCAAATCAGGCCCCCGGACGTGCTCATGATACCGAGCCACTAGAAAACGACCCTGTGCCAGTCATTACGCATGACGTCTCCTCATCTTCACCCTCACAGCACATGACAGCGGTGGACTGGGGACTGTCGTCGCAGCCTTCTGTTCCTAATCACTCCCGCGGAGATGTACGCCATCTCGATTCCCCCGCAGGAGCGTCTGGCGCATCTGGCACGTCTGGGCTAAGCCCCTATGGATTATCGACAGATACACGCCAGCTCAATACCATTAATACAAGAGTGCCTACCTCCTCGTCGCTTCTCCCCAACTCGATCCTGCCCTTGGCATCCGATGCGCTCGAACGCCAGCCTCAACTGGCATCGGGATATGAGTGGAACGAACGGTTTCAACACTTCAGGGCGCGCGAATGATGGCACTGCTTCATTATCTCTTGAGCCAGATGGGCAAGGCTACCTAGGTAAGTGTTTCAGGAAAGGAAGCTGTGGTAAGAATCGCACTGACGAGCATGGTGGCTGTACCCCTCTGCTCAAGCTGACCTTCCCTCAGGCTTTGCGTCTGGAGTCACTCTGCTCCGTATTCTGCAGCTTTGTGCAGGCGCCATCCCTCTGCCTCAGCTCGATGGACCCGACAATGCGCGGGAACAGCAGCCAATGCGCATAGACCAGGGGCTATCACTGCATGACACATCCCGCTTCGTCGATGCCTACTTTCAGTGCTATCACCTTCAATACCCCATCCTTCACGAGCCGACGTTCCGCGCTCAATGGAATGAGATCATACCTCCGCCCCCACCGGAACAGTGAGACCCCCTGTCCGAGAATCGATAGTGGCCATTGCTGACCACTAAGATGGGAAATGTTACTCAATGTTGTACTCGGCATCGGCGCATTTTGCGCATTCGAGCCCTTATCCGTTGTTGAACACTTCCTCGACAAGTCAATATCAGCCATTGGCGCTAGGCATCTGCAATGTGGTAGTCTTACACTAGTCCAAGCCTTCACTCTTCTAAGCAACCTCTGTCAAAAGTCCAACAGGCTCAACTCGGGCTCCGTGTTCCTCGGTGAGTTTCGCTCACACATTGGCCATTGACAGAGCAGGTATTGCTGGACGCATGGCTATGGGGCTGGGTCTGCACCGCGAGCTACCGTTCTGGAACATCAATCCCTTTGAACGAGAGATACGGTGGGAGAAGATCTGGTCGACTTTGGGCTGACCCGAACCAGACGGCGTGCGTGGTGGATGATTTACACGTTCGATTCCGGATCGAGCATTACCTTTGGGAGACCTATTGTGCGTGTTTCACCAGGTTGCCGACTATCATGTCCCGTGGTTTTCCTAACAATGCCACAGGTGTTTCCGACGACCGAATCTGACGTTACCATGGTTCACAATGCCCCCGAACGTGTGAGACACCCAACGCCGAACGTTTCGTTACTGATTGGCAGGCCCTGACGCCGACGACGAAGTCGGTCCCGCCAGCCTCTCTGGAACCCACCATATACAGTTCGCTAATTCACCAGAGCGCATTCCACATGGTCGGGAATAGGTGTTACCACCGTGTCATATCCTCACCACCGCCGTCCATTGTGGAGATCCACTCTCTTGACACCCAGATTTTGGCGTGGAAGGAGACCGTGCCCTCGTGGCTCCAACCGAACGAACGATCGGCGTGCCCGTACCAATGGTTACACTTTTCGGCCCAAAAGCTCTTTTGGAGATGCTGCAACTTGCGTATCATTCTTCATCGCCGTGCATTTCTCGAACGCGCTCTCAAGGGCCTGCCCCTCACCACCGCGGAGGCCACTTTCAATTCCGGCAATCCCACGGCCGGTGTCACCGATAATGAGCTGGAGCTACGCAGCTCGGAACAGTGCCTCGAAAATGCAAGCCAGACAATACGTAGCATCCACCAGTTCTTCGTTCAACCCCCTCGCGACCGCCTCGAAGCATGGTATGGCCTGTAAGTTCAACATGCTGATTTACAAACTAACGCTTAGCCACTACCTGTTCCACGCAAGCTTTGTGCCCCTCATCGCCCTCCACACTGATCATGGGAGCCGACACCGACCAGAATGGGTTCACGACGTGTCGCTGACCTGCGAAGTCCTCCATACACTCCGTGACGATCCGCTGGCCAAACGGTGTCTGTCTATCGTTCACCTCCTCTCTCCGTCAGACTCGCAAGTTGCAAATATTTGTGCGCCGTTCGATAACAACGACCTTCTCGCCATGCTCCACAGTACCGACCCACCTGTCATATCCCCCAGTAACGACCTGGTCCAGACCCTGTGCGTTTCCTCACAGTTTTCTTCTACTGACTGGGCAGTCTACCTTTTGCCGACCTGGCTACTCTTAGCTCGTTCTGGCCAATGAGTGCGCAATGATCTGTCGTTGGAGGCTAGCTTAGCTTACCGTCATGACACGATTGAGTTGCTTGTGGGAGACAGACAGTCCAATCAACAGGGGGCGCAATTCTGCATAACGTTCAACGACGGAGAGTGACCGGGGCACGACTACCAAAGATACATTGCCCTAGTTAGCAATACCATTGGGCACTCGGGAACGCTCGCTTGCCCAACGGATGGCCCAAGTCATCTCATACGTCTTCACGGCTGAAATATCAGCTCCGACTGCAATCTGATCCAGTTAGAGGTTGTCTGCCACAACTCACCATCTGCGTATGAACTGAGAATCGGCGTATCAGCCCCCTCGATTCGCTCAATGACAGCCGCCATCTCGGAAAGGAATGGGTCATCTCCGTCGAAATGGATGATCTCCTCTGCATCGTTACCGGGCCGGCGAAGGTACAGGGTTGGGTGGTTGTCTGTCGTCAGCATGGATGCGTAGACAAAACCTCACATGGATCGACCAGTTTGAGTTGATACCCGTCAGCCCAGACCGTGAACTCGGTGGAAAATCTTGTTCATCAGCAGAGTGAGCGATCTAGAGTGAGACGTACGCCGTGCCCTGCAGAGCCACGCCGTGTTCGAGATGTCCAATGGCACCATTAGCATATTTCCAGGTAGCCGACGTGAACCGCGGAATGCGTTGTTCCTCCGGAATGAGAGTCTCGTCCACTGATATCTGCTGTTCAGCTTTCGCTCCCCCCTTTCTCCCACCTTGCTAAGCCTCCCCGGCGCCTCGTACCACTCTACAGAGTTGGCGGCAATCGAACCAAGGACGACTTCACCACCAAAGTATCGCGAGAGGTCGCAAAAGTGAGCTACAGTCAGCGTCTGCCTGGATCCATATGTCCTTACTGGCTTGCTCGACAATGGGTCCGCAGTCAATCGCCTTGTTCCACCAAGCAGGCTTTGCGCTAAACTCGTAGGCTCCTGGTCAGCACACGATCACTTTAGAAGCTTACCCATGACGTAGCGAGCAGAGGTCATCATGATAGCCAGGTTATTGTCCTGAATGATCTGCTTCATCTTCTGTACCGCAGCGGAGTAGCGGAGCATGTAGCCTACGCTCACAAGCGAACCAACACTCTCAAGATGCTGACCAACGGCGCGAGGCTCTTCGACTGGGCCTGCGCCAACAGGCTTTTCCACAAATATAGCAGCAGTAGGGAACATGCGGCTAAGCTGCACTTCAGCGTCATTTCCAGATGACTCGTCGGTCGTGCCCCGGAACGCGGCGGGGGACCCAAGGACGACGAGGTCTGGCGGGCTGTCCAGTCCTGCGTGGGCGGCAGCGATTGACGAGAAAATCAGAGTCGAAGCATAAGATGCCGCCGCTGCTGACCCGCGCTTCACCTCCAGCTGCCGCTTAGCATGGGCTGTCGCAGGATCAACGATGGCTGCGACTACCAGTCGAACGCCTAGCTTGGCTTCGAGGCGTGTGGAATGATTCCACGGCTAATGATCAGAACGAGTTGACTCCACGCTCACCATGCCATCACACTTACACCCTCTGGAGAGCCAAAGTTGACTGCTGTCAGTGGCGACTCTCTTAGCCCGGCTCACTATTACCAGCGCCTACGATGATAACGGAGAATGGGAGGTCGAAAGTCATAGTGTTGCGTGTAAATGCATCAGTCATCGGGGACGATGAACTCTTTTAAACCTGTTCCGAGCGGCCAGACACCGTCCATGGATACAACCTGCTCAATTTCCAGATGGGAGCTAGGGCTTGATGCCTTGAGCTTCACAAGACATCGGATCAAAGGTTACATTCCTTTCCTCAAGGCATAGACGCAACATCATTCACCAGATTGAATGACGGCACGAAGCGCAGCGGAGGAGTCCGCCAGTCACAGCCCCTGTGGAGCGGAACTCCGCTCCCGATGAATGGGGTTGGGATTTACTTTTGGCGCGTGTTGTCGAAATTCAGCTGCCTCTTTGTCCAGTTTAGAAGAAGCGGGCACCGTCCGCTCAAGATACTCTTGGCGATGTGGCGATCGTGTGATCCGCTCGGAATGTTGGGTGGGCTTTTGCGGTGAGATATCTGATTGCACAACTCCGACGCAAGGCCCGTGCGGAATCCCTCCGCTGCTCCGGTTTGCACAAGCAAAGCGAGCACGGTCACAAACTGATCGGGGCTGTCCCGCTGAGCCCCACAGGGCAACAATGTGGAGAATGGGGTGATGTGGTGGAGCACCAGTGGCGTCAAGTCAAAGTCCGGATGACTTAAAGGCAGCCATCACACTGGCCAGTTGCTGACATCCCATCGACCAGAATTCCAAACCCAACATGGATTCCAAGAATGACATCGTTGAAGTCGAGAACAAGCTACACTCTCCGGGCGCTGTCGAATCCGCCTCCGAACATGTCGACATCAACCACAACGTAAATGCCAAGTGAGTTGTCTCGGTCGTATGGAATCTTAAATTGGCCAGATGTTCTGTTTCTAACCGCCATGTAGGATCCAAAACCCTCTTTTCGGGCTTTCTCGTCATGAGCTCATGGCCCGCGTCGACCAGTTTTGTGACAACCACGGTATGAACGATGACAAGGTGGTGTTCCAGAAGGCCGCGCTCCTCGCCCAGAATCCTCACAAGTTTGAGAGCTATTCTGAGCTCACTGAGGAGGAAAAAGTCGCCATCCGTCGCGAAACAACTCGTGCGTGTTATTCTCGAGCTAGCTTCCAGTCGCCCCCTTCAATCATGCTGACAGCTGCCAGACAAGTGGTCTCACCCTCGTGGCCTCCTCATGACCGTTGTCATGGCGTCCGTCGGCGCCGCTGTACAGGTGAGGACCCGGAAAAGGCAGGGATGAGTGGCTGATCAGATAGGGTTGGGACCAGACTGGCGCGAACGGTGCCAATCTGTCATTCCCTGTCGAGTTTGGCATTAGCGATGCCGCAGGCGCTCCGAATGCGGCACGTAACCAGTGGATCGTAGGAGTCATCAATGGCGCGCCTTACCTCTTCGGCGCCCTCGTCGGCGGCTGGCTCAACGATCCTGTCAATCACTATTTCGGTCGCCGTGGTGCCATCTTTATCGCTGCGATATTTGCTATACTCAGTCCTATCGTAGGTCCTCTCTGCTGTCTGTCGCTAGAAGTCATACTCATGACATTGCAGGGATCAGCCGTGAGCCAAACATGGGTCCAACTCCTCGTCTGCCGTTGCCTTCTTGGTCTCGCGATGAGTCTTAAGGCCTCCACTACCCCTGTGTTTACCAGGTAAGTCCCGAGGTTCTCGTAGCACTTGTGCTTCCTCTGACGTCTCCTTGAAGCTGACAACTCAGTGAGAACGTTCCAGCCAATGTGCGCGGGGGCATGGTCATGTCCTGGCAGTTGTGGTGTGCCGGCGGAATTCTGCTCGGGTTCTCGGCCAACCTGGCTGTTTACCAAGTTGGTCCCATTGCTTGGCGCCTCGAGATGGGCTCGGCTTGTATCCCCGCCCTTCCCCTTCTCTTCATCTACCTTTGCCCGGAATCGCCTCGTTGGCTCATGAAGAAGGGTCGGTACCAGGACGCTTTCAAATCTATGCTCCGGCTGCGCAATACCCCCCTCCAGGCCGCACGCGACATGTTTTACACGTACGCCCAGTTGGAGGAAGAATACCGCGCTATCCAGTCCACCAACTACGTAAAGCGCGTCAGCGAGCTCGTCACCATCCCCCGCGTCCGCCGGGCCACATTTGCCTCAGCCATCGTAATGCTTGCTCAGCAAATGTGCGGTATAAATATCGTGTCATTTTACAGCTCTTCCGTCTTCAGCGATGCTGGATACAGCACGAAGAGCTCCCTCCTTGCCTCGTGGGGCTTCGGTCTTGTTAACTTTGCGTTTGCCTTCCCTGCCATCTTTGTGAGCTCCCGAGTCCCCATCCCACGGCCACAGTCTCACATCTACCCAGACCATTGACTCTTTCGGTCGCCGTAACCTCCTCTTGGCCACGTTCCCCAACATGGCCTGGTCTCTGTTGGCGACTGGGTTGTGTTTCCTCCTTCCCAACGAATCAGCTGCAAAAGTGCCCCTAATTGCGGTCTTTATCTACATCTTTGCGGCTTTTTACTCGGTCGGTGAGGGTCCGGTGCCCTATGTGTACTCTGCCGAGGTGTTCCCGTTGACTCATCGTGAGATGGGAATGGCCTGGGCAGTCTCGGTTTGCCTCTTTTTCGGCGGCGTGCTTGGTCTTACCTTCCCCCGAATGGTGGGCGCACTGGGCCACGTTGGTGGTGAGCGGGAAAGCGAGAACCAGTTTCGCAAAGGTATACCCCCTGACACGTCGCAGCATTTGGCTTTTACGCAGGTCTTAACGTGACAGCGTTTATCTTCATCTTCCTGTTCCTACCGGAGACCAAGCAGTTCACCCTAGAGGAACTCGACTACATCTTTGGCGTTCCGATGACTCAACATGCCAAGTACCAGACCAACACCTGGCTTCCCCACAAGTTCAAAAAGTATGTTCTTCGTCAAAAGGGACACCAGATTGAGCCACTGTACCACTTGGAGGAGATCCAGGGGATAGAGAGGCAAGACGACTACGGCATCCGCCATGTCGCTGCCGGCCATTAGTGCCAACAGGTAATTTCCGGTACGCGGGTCGCAGGATCTCCAAAATTCTCTTAACAGGACACAAGGACGTCCTGCGCGATAAACACGAAAAAATCTGCCACCACAAAAGACTCGCTACGTATACAAATTTACCGCTATAACCACAAACGTACTACAGCGGAAACCCTAGCGACGATTGCTGGATCTCAGGATATATAAGAATGACTCCACGAGTTCGTAGTTGATGCATCTGTCCCCAGATGATCCCTTTTTTGCATCTGGCATCTTGCATGTCGACATTGAAAGCCAATGGTCTGTGTTCCTCCGTTGCCGCTCTCTCTTGCAGCTTCGCAAATAACCTGCGAACCGTTATGAGGCGAGCCACACCCAACAACCAGCAAAGAGCCACAGTCATGCGTATATTCGCCGCCCATATTGACCATTGACCAGAGATCCAGAGACCTATTTGCCAGCCCAGGTGCCGATTGTTTGGCATTCATACTATTGGTTTCGCATGCATTCCACTACTAGGCGACAGACGTTGGCGCACCCAAGCCCACGTACGTGAAACCCTGGGCGAGGCAGAACGGCTTGGACAGCACAATTTCGTTGGCAGAACGACCAATCCTCACTTCGTAAGTGCCTCGTTCTCCAACCCAAGCCCGCTTATTGACGCTGTAGAATGACCATGCTTCGTGCTGTAACACGTCCATCAGCACGTCGTCTGACACTTTTGCGACTTACCGAAAGCTGTACCGAGACCACCTTGGACTGCCCTGGTTGGAGGTAGACCTTGCTGAAGCCCTTGAGCTCATGGTCTGGCCGATCGACAGACGGACCCGCCTGGTGGACATATACTTGCACCACTTCGGATCCAGCGCAGGCTCCAGTGTTGGCGACGCTGATGCTGACGCTTGCACCAAAGGCGCCGTCGGGCTTAACGACGAGGTCGCTGTTTATCAGTAAGCCGTGTCCATGCTTGTGTACTCACGACAACTCAAAGGTGGTGTAGCTCAGACCAAACCCGAACGGGAAACCAGTCGCGGATCGGAGGTGAGGTTCGCGGTAACCGACGTAGATGCCTTCGGAGTAGATGGTGTTGACAGGGTGACCAAACCCATGCTCAGAGTTGGTCGGGTAGTCTGTGACCTTGTTCGGCCAGGAAACTGGGAGCCTGGCGGAAGGGTTGGTCTTGCCAAACAGAACATCGGCGATGCCGGTACCGCACTCGTTGCCGCCGAAAAACGCTTGTACGAGGGTGGAAGCTGACCTGAGCCAGGGGAACTCGACGGGCATACCAGACTGGTTGACCACGATAGTGCCTGGTGCGGCCGCCAACACTGCACGGACAAGGTCGTCGGTCGCGCCAGGGAGGCCCATGGTGTCCCTGTCGTACGACTCTGACTCCCATTCGCCGTTTGTCCCAATGACAAGAATGGTTGCGTCGGCCTGTTGCGCGATCTCGACGGCGTGCGCGATCTCATCTTCAGGGTCAATCCGCAGGCGTCCTCCAAGGCGAACACCGCCCCGACGGCCTGCCTAGTTGTCAGCTGCAGCCACGCCTCACCACACTCACGTAAGGTGACATTGCGCTGATGGGCCGGAAATTGGAGAAGCGAATCTCTAGACCGTATGCTTGTCCAGCGTTGACATCGACCTCGCCAATCCGCTCCTCCGACCCGGTGTTGAACTAAGAACAGTTAGAGACTACACCAGTTGATGGTAGACTCACAAACAGCACGCCAACTTCTTGGTCCGTCGAGTTGTCTACAACCTTGCGACCGTCTATGAAGAGGTCGGCCTGACCGGCAACGCTGAGACCCAGCTCCCACTGTCCAGTTAGTATGCGGCGTGCTTCCAAACGACACTTACCGTTCCCGACGCGTCCGGCGTGAAGGTTGTACGTAGCTGCGAGCAATCAGTTGGCCGGCCGTGCTCATCACCATGCTTACCGATACATAACCGCGAAGGGGTATGTCGTCTGGAATTCCCTCTGTGAAGTAGCAATACGAGCTGTGGTTGTCCAGGGTGAAAATGGGCTTTGCAGAAGGGTTGGCCCAGGGACTGTGTATGTAGTTAGCACATAGAGTCAGCCTCCGTAGCCAGCAACGCACTCGGTTTCAAAGAAACAGCACTGAATGCCGTGCTCTCCTTGTTCATCATGGATGAATGGGGTCAAGAGGGGAGTCCACCTGGACGTGTAGGCGCCGATGGTATACTCAACAGACGCTCCGGTGACCGCCGCCGCCTGTCTAATGGCATCGAGAGGAGCAACCGTGTATGATGCGGGGAGGCTTGCGCTGCCACCCCCGGCATAGCTTGCTGTGGCAGCATTGGGGCCAATCACTGCAATGGTTGACCCCTTTTGTAGATTGAGTGGCAGCACCCCCAGGTCATTCTTAAGCAGAACGATGCTAGAGTCGGCCGACTCGCGCAACAGTTGGCGCATTTCAGGGCTGTCAATGTGCTTCTCGGGTGCCTCGAACGGGATACCAGAGAGTTGCGCACTGCGAACAAACTTGAGGAACTGAGGTGGGCGTGAGTAGCAGCTCCCTTTGCGGTGAACTCACCCTGAGGACACAGTCGTCCAGCTCTTCGAGGCTGAGCTTGGTGGACAGAATGTCACGCTCAAGCGCGGCTCCCCTCATGGTCGATGGCCCAGGCATCTCGAGGTCTAGCGACGACTTGACCGCCTCGGACGACGAGTATGTTCCAGCCCAGTCGGACATGAGGAGTGAGTCAAACTCGAGCTGTCCACGCAACACAGTGCGGAGCAAGTGGTCAGACTCTGAGACATGAGCGCCGTTCACACGGTTGTAGCTGGACATCTGGGGCGACAGCGTCAGCGCAAGACAGCAATTGCCTGTGTGCGTCATACAAATGTCCCCGGTTTGGCAAAGGAAAGCAGCCTGAACGGCTCAATGTAGATCTCATGCAGCGTGCGTTCGTCAATGACGCTGTTGGAACTGCGGCGGTTGAGTTCTTGCTCGTTGGCGATCCAGTCTGTCCGGTTAGCATTGGTATGAGGTTATCTCCACTCACGCTTGGGGCCTTGTAATGTCAGTTGGTGACGACGGGCCACACGGCATCGGTGACTCACATGCCATTACATTGCGGCTCTGGACCCCTTCAATCCAGGCTTTCCCTAGCGTCCCCGCAAGGAATGGATCTGGATTATCAGCAAATGAGGTATGAGAGCATGTGTGCATGGCACTGACCCTCCGAAAAGCTCTCGAAACCGCGACCACCACAAGGGTGACGCTGGATGTTGACTGTCGGTCCAAGTAGAACATGGACACCACGGGCGTGGCATTCATCACCAAGTGCCCCTCCAACGCGGGTGAGGAGATTGACGTCAAAGGATGACGCCAGTCCCGTTCCACAGGGGAAGCACGAGGCAGCGGCACCATTTGTCCCTACTTTGATTAGCGTCGATGACAATGCGGACGGGCTTACAAGTAGTGCCTCGTACACCGTTCTTCTCCGGTCAGCGGAGATGTCAGCAGAGTTGACTTACAGGTCCATCACTGAGCTACCAGGGTCAGCGTACTGAGGAACTCTGGGGAACTCACTCGAACACGAGGGATACCTAGGCGGGGGATAGGTGTAGTGTGCCACAAGTCGCTCCCACTAAGCAGAGCGATCTTCTCTTCGCTTGTGAGGGCGGCCAGAGTGGCAGAGGAGTCAATCGGTGAGGCAAGAGTGACGGTCATTGCTGAGCTTGTGATGACTTCACTTCAAGGAAAGGGTTTGGCTCTTAAAGGGAGAGCCGTGGTAGCTGTGGTCCTCCCCACATTGCCTCCACACAAGCTCGCGATATACCGCAGGCCGCGGTTAGTCCGCATCGCCGTGTGTGGACAAAACGCATGGCTGGGATCTGGGATATGTGGGGACCGAGTTGGCCCAGAGGCATGCCCTATTGGTACCCTGACTGTTGTCCCCAACTTTACTCCAGAGTTTTTGCGGAGTTGTTCCAGGCCACTCTCTCTGCCTCGCCCTACAAATATGGACGGGCATCACAGCGCGCTCGCCCATCTCCACCGAATAGCCAAAGCACAATGTCAACGACGACCTTGTCCAACGAAAACAACGAAAAGTCTGTGTTAGAGCCCTCTACCACAGACGGCGAGGACGAGAAGCCCGAGGTCGAGGTCGACGGCGGTCTGCGTGCCTGGCTTGTAGTTGCAGGTAGGTGGTGGAAGCGAGGGACTCCTGAAAGACAAGACTGACCCTCCAAGGCGCGTTCATGACCGTCTTCTGCGGGTTCGGGTTAGCAGCTGCAGCTGGGGCATTCCAGAGCTACTACCGCGCGACCTTGCTGTCCGGATACACAGAGTAAACAGATTCCACACCGTCTGGCGCCTTGAGCTGACCCTGTTTTCAGAAGCCAGGTTTCGTGGATTACATCGTGCGTACATTACCCATACCTCGATTGTCCCTTCACCTGCTGAAGTTCACAGAGCACAGAGTTTTGGCACTTTTGCACCGGCAATCTTTACCGGCTCTCTCTTTGACAAGTATGGACACCGCCCTCTTGTCGCTATCGGGGGCACGTCACTTGCGCTCGGCTTCTTGCTTCTCAGCTTTAGCACCCGGTACTATCAGATCATTCTCTGTCACGGAAGCCTGATTGCATGGGGCTGCAATCTTTTGTAAGGAAAGCCTCATTCGTCACCATCTGATGGTCAATAGGTTCATTTCGCCCATGTCCATCGTCGGCCAGTGGTTCTTCAAGCGCCGCGGCTTGGCATTGTGGGTGGATGGTTCCCGTGCACCTGCTGACCTTCAGCGGCATTACCAGCTGCGGGTCCTCCATTGGGTCGATTGTGTGGCCGTTGGTGATCGCCAACTTGCCACCCAAGGTTGGCTTTGGCTGGACTTGCAGAGTGCTTGCCCTCATTGCCAGCGTCTGTGGCGTTTTGTCGTTCTTCCTCATGAAGACTCGTCTTCCCCCGAAGCCGAAGGGCAAGTTCTTGGAGTGGAGCGCGTTCAAGAATGTGCAGTACACCCTCATTGTGCTGTCCTTTTGGGTAAGCCATTGACCCCAAGCCAGTTCGCTAACAACCTAGACATGGACGTTCGGTTTCTTCGCGTTCCAGATCTACATTGGCACATATGGAAGCGTTTTAGCACTGGGCTCATTCGTGCCCTACCTCTTGTTCGTCCCACCCCTCCGTGCTCCTCGCTAACGATTTAGGATCATTGCCAACGGATCTTCCACCATCGGTCGCCTTGGGGCTGGAAGTGAGTGGATCAGCTCTCACAGCGCGCTTGCTCACACTCAGTTCTCGCTGACCGGATTGGCGTGTACAACACAATCGTTATTGGAAACGCCATTCTTGCCGTCATGCTTTGGGTGTGGCTCGCTTGCAAAACACTTGGCTCTTGTGTCGCCCTCTGCGTGATTGTCGGTATTGCGTCTGGCGCATTCGTCAGCCTGCAGAGCCCGGTGGCAAATAAGACGTCGACTGATCCGTTGAAAGCTGGCACTTTGCTTGGTCAAGCTGTCTGTGAGTTGCTCGGTGGCTGCAGTGGGTGGGATGAGTCCTGACAGCCAGTTATTCAATCTTTTGCAAGCTTCTCCACCGGTCCGACTTTTGGGGCTGTAGTGGGCGAGCCATCATTGGAAACATTCGCACATGCCATCTATTTGGGTGCAAGCATGATGACAGTAGCTCTTTGCTCGTTGAGTGTGGCTCGCCTCATGACGGACCGCAGGCTGTTTGCCAAGCTGTAGGAGAGGGTGCCTGCTAGAGATCTTGAATGCATTTCCTTGCTGAGTATATGTATTTACATATCGCACGTACTGCTGTCAGTCTGCCCGTACCGGAAGGTCATGCACACAGTTGCAGGTACATATCGGCAAACAGGTCATTAGAAACGGATCTTTCAAAGGGCAAATGGCCAAAGGCCTACAATGCTGGTATCAACGCATCCCCCAGAGGCTTGCTACATGTCGAGGACGAGTTCTGCACCATGATGAATGCGTGCGGGGCCACTCTCCCCTGCCATCGGTGCAAGCACTATTGGGTGGACCGTTGCGTTGCGGTTCGGAGCAACAGTACGGAGAAAGTGCGGCGTCACAAGGTCTTGGCGAACGAGTCTCACAGGGTGCTCAACCTATCCTGCTCCGGAGCCCAAGACTGGTCCCGGAGGGGCGGATAAAAGACGCCTAATGTGCGGCGCATCTCCAACGGCTGGTGCCGGCGGAAGAACGACGCTCAATCTATGGCATCGCCAACCCCGACACAGCCCCAGGTTTACTCCAAACCGGCCTCCAGATTGAGAAGCTGGGGATGAGGGGCTCCCAGATGAACTGGAGTGCGATGCGTATTTAGTGTCTCGCCTTCGGTAGCAGGCCCAACCATTGTCTTCCACCAACCACCACATCACGATGCCTGACAACCAACACTCTTACAAAGACGTCGCCAACAACACTGCAGACAAGGTGTGGAAGGACCCTGGACTCCGGAAGTGTGAGTAGTTGACAGTCACGTGAGTCGACGGAGATAGCTCACTGTTTCCAGCCATGATCCACATTTTGGTTCTGTACACCGCCGTGTTTGCTGTTGGCTACGATGGCTCCCTTCTTAACGGCTTTCAAGCTCTTCCGGCTTGGAAGGAGCAGTTTGTGAGTTCCATGCACCCCCACAGTCACATCTGACCTGTCTAGGGCAACCCCACTGGCTACGCTCTCGGTCTTATTGCTGCGTCCTACTATTTGCCCAAAGTTGTAGTTCCTTTCCTCGTGGCACCCCTGTGCGACCGCTTTGGGCGCAAGTTGATGCTTGTGAGTGCCATTCCACCATTCGCAAACACTTACCTCCTATAGCTACCCGCGTCTCTCATCATGATTGCTGGAACTTTGATCGGTACCTTTGGCCACACGCGCGGAACCCTCATCGGTTCGCGGGTCCTGCTTGGCACGGGTACCTCCATGGCGCGTGAGCACACGAACACCGAAATGTGAGATTGGTTCTTACTAATCTACCACCAGAGATCACAGCAGGCGTACTCATTACTGAGGTTGCGCACCCCCGCATTCGCCACCTCTCTGGTTCATTCTTCATGTGCATGTACTACGTGAGTGCCAAGTTTTCTTGTGATTGCGCTTACTTCGCAGGTTGGCTCCATCTTGGCCTCGTGGCTTACTTTTGGCATGGTCTATGTGCACGGCAGCAGCTGGGCGTGGCGTGCACCCTCCCTCATTCAAGGACTGGGCCCAGCAATTCTCCTTCTTTCCGTCTTCGGACCCGAGTCGCCCCGCTGGCTTCTCAGTAAGGGAAGGCGATCCGAGGCTCATGCTATCCTGGCAAAGTATCAGTGAGTTGATGGTTTGAAGACAGCATCTGTGGAGAGAGCTAACGTCCATCCAGTGCCAACGGCCTCATGGACGACGAGCTCGTGTTGTTCGAGTTGAGTGAGATCGAAACCCAGATCGCCTTCGACCGGTCGTTCAAGGACGCCTCGTGGTTTGACTGGTTCAAAACTCCTGTCAATCGGACACGGTTTGGCATCGTCTGCCTTGTCGCCTGCTCGGTAAACATCTGCGGAAACGGCGTTGTCTCGTACTACCTTGTCGCCGTCCTACGCCAGGTCGGTATCACGAGCTCCCCCGCCCAGGCTGGTATCAATGGTGCCATGTCGGTGTGCAACTTTTTGTCATCGATCGTTGGCGCCTCCCTGGTCGAAAGGTTTGGGCGCCGTCCGCTGTTCCTTACCGCCTTGTCCGGCATGCTTGCGTCCTTTGCCATTATCACCGGCCTTTCTGGCGGCTACGCTACCCATCACCAGTCCGCCGTTGGTACTGCACTTGTCCCCTTCATCTTCATTTTCATGATGTTCTACTCGTCGGCTCTCACTCCCATCCCATACCTCTACAATCCCGAAATTCTCCCGACCTCACTCCGCGCCAAGGGCCTCAGTCTCCACACCATCGTCACAGGTCTCTGTCTCGTATTCAACAATTTCGTCAACCCCATCGCGCTCGCAGCTATCCAGTGGAAGCTGTACATTGTGTACGACGTCGTCCTGGTCGTCACACTTGCACTGTTCTACTTCTTTGTGCGGGAGACGCGGGGCCTCACCACGGAAGAGGCGGCCATGGTTTATGAGACGGATGAGGTGAAGGCTGAGGCTCGTGTATTGATTGACATTGGACGCCAGGAGGCTAAAGACGACGCAGCCGACGGTGGCAAGGGGTTCATCGAGCAGATTGAACGCAAGGTCTAAAATGACGAACACAATACAATTTTGTGCTTGGGAGAATGATATTCAAAGATTGATTTGATGCAAAGAAGCTGCCGGGGAATAGAGACACTCGAGGTCGTTGAGGAAACCAACGAGACGCCCTGGGTAAAGAAAATCAACTCAATTCTCCACACACACTCACAAAGCTGCGTTAGGATGCGGTCACTCGAGCTGGGGTTTTCCTCAGATGCTGGTGAATCCAGCAGACTGCTGGCAACAAAGCGGATCTTGGACACTAACCAGTAGGTGTTGACGGCTACGTGCGTGTCAGTGGCTGAAAGGGCTGCGGCCTCACCAGCAACATGAAGGGGTAGTCGTTCCAAAACCAAGATCAATGTGTTGACAATATCGTCCCGCTCGGCTTGGATGGCGGCGTGCGTTGTAATATTGGGTATAACGGGCGCCAGCCCAAGTGCAACTTCCTGATCGTAGAGGCGAACTAACTCTTCTCGGTAACGAACAAGTAGCGTGCGCGCCAGTTGCTGTGGCGGGTGGTCAACCACATTCTCTTACTTTTGGTGAAGCGCACCTGTGTGACATATATGTTCGCTTGTTGAATAATGAAGGTTGGTTGAATGTCTGCCTGGGCTAAGGTGTCAAGTGGTGGAAGCTCTGTAGGTCCTCCCTGCAATACACTCTCCATGAGTGCTCTGCGGTGGTTAGCTGCCACTGGAGATCCAAGACACTCACGCTAATGTTTGGTCGGGGTTACGGACTTGGGACCGTAGCTCATCAGGACAACTGTCCATCAAGTGCACAACTTGATGATGCAACTGGTCCAGCTCGAGGAAGCGCAGCTGGAGATTCACATCGCGAGGTGGCCTACGACGGTCGCGTCTTCGTTTTTCAAGAATGTCGCCGAGAAGTCGAAACAGTTTGCAGTTGTAGAGGAAACCGCTGATGCGATGTACGTAGTTTATTGGCGGAGGAAGAGTCTCGAGCTCTGTTAAGAACTGATCGTCACTGATGCGTGAGTTCACGGCTTCGTTTCACAAGTTTGGCCCTCGCTTACATTTCGGCAGGAAGGTCCATAGCAATGTCGTCTTCATGGTATAGGGTAGGGCGATCGTGGAGGGCGACGACGGTGACGTCGCCACAGTAGGCGAGCCACCATAGTCTTCGCCACTGCTCTCTCTCCAAGAGAGGCTTTGACTAGTCGTCAGATATGCACGAGAGAGTGCTGCTGCTTACATTATCCAAGTGGAGCTGTTGATATGTAAAGTTTACCGTGACAATGCCCCGAAACGTCACCGCCAATTGAGACTTGCCTAACAGAGACATGGTTTGGCTATTGACGTCAACAGGGGTAGCCAGTGGGAGCTCTATCCTCGTGCACTTACCTCTGGCTACAACGGTTAGCAGTGGGGTAATTGGAAAGGGGAAGCACTCACATCAACGTAGTCATCGCTCGCTCGATCGACCATTTCTCCCACTCAATTGCCTGACTGGTCCGGATGTGTGCGTTGCACCGCTGGACGAGGCCACGAGCGTCATCACGAGTCATTGGAATGAACGTATAGGGCAGTTGACATGTGGTGAGTGCGACCACCGATAGAACTAGGGCTGTCCATTCCTCCTGCCCCCAATCAAGCTCACGTCGCCGCTCGAGGTCGCGCCAGAATGTGGTGCTGTGGAGCAGTGGGGTGAGGGGGTGGATGTAGTCAAAGTACATCTCAATAATCTTGTAAAGCCTGCCGCGGGGCAGCATGATATCGAGAACACTGTCGGGGTTGTAACCGTGGTCGTCGTCAGGCCTCGGTGGGTCGCGTGCATGGGTCGCTAATGACATGGAGGGCAGCTCGGTGAAGCTGTTCAGTGGAGATGTGGACACAGGGAGGGCTGATACTGCATCCGCGTTACCCCCCAATGAGTACCAGACACCTTCAGTGTGGGACAACGGTGTCGAGGCGCTGAGGGGCTGCTCAGCCGCGAGTTCTTCATCCGCAGGTCTGCTGTTGTGCATCTGGAGTGCATATCTGGAGGGTCAGGACAATGGCACGAGCAGAGCGCCCAACTTGTTCTTTGGTCCTCTTCGTTGGGGAACGTGAGTTGAGAGGCCTAGGCTGTCAGAAGGGCAGTTTCACTAGCTTCAACTCACAAGGTACATCGATGGCAACACAGTAAGAGCACGGTGTTGTCAGGTCCTCTGGCTTTCGACACCGAATCCTGGTGGTCAACAGTGTTCTGAATAACCAAATGCGTACTTGCGAGATCGGCAAGCTGCGCCGCCGCATCAGCTCGGTCTCGTCAAACATCGCTGTCTGCCTACCATCACAGCTTCCTGCGCGGAATTAGTTGCTTGTCTCTCAACAAAGTTCGACTTACGGCTCTGTCTGGTCAGCCGTGCTTGTTTCTGTGGTCGGTCGGCACCGTCATCGTCGGAAATGTGATCGGCTCGGACGGGGCTTGCTGTCAACAACATGTATCCTGTTAAGTGAAGATGTGCGATGAATAGTTGTGAGCATTGATGGGAGCAACGAACAAGAGGGCGATGCTCTCTCCACTATGGGGGGATAACGACTCCGCCCCTCACCCCAATGATCCAATGAATTACTCCGTCGTTTGTCCGGTCCAGGCCGGTAGCTGGTAGTCGCTGACTTGCTGACATAGCATAATACGCCCACCAGGTGCATGTCATGGCCCCCTCCCCATGGGCCTTTGGCCCCTGGGTGATCTCGGAACATGATAGTCCCGTGTACCCATGGGATGTGACTTGTACTGGTGCGCTCCGCTCACTCTGAGTACCAAAAGTGCCGGTCGCGGCGCAACAGGCCATGGACGGCGAGTCGTAATAGTGATGCATCCATGCATCCCCATCCTTCTCTTGAGCGCTTTACCTCACATATTCGTTCCCGCTGGTACTGCCTGCGCCAGTACTAGGCCCGTCACTATCTCCTTCCGATTACAAGAACGCCAACTGGGTCCACCCGCTCTGGCGACGGTATCCGCAGACGAGTGCTCATGGGGGTACCCGTGGTAGGAGATGATCTGGTCCCCCCAAATCCGCCCGGCTGCCACAGCCTGTACGATCCCAGACAGTATGTTTGTTACTAATTTACGATCCATAGAGTACGAGATACGATCGGGTGTGCGCTCGAGGGCAGGAGGGAGAGCTTCGCCGCTTGGAACCAATTCTTGCTCCTGACATGTGGGTCGGTCGAGCTCTCACTCGCGCGATTAAGCAATTAAGCGGGGGACCATGGGGTCATATGACTATTGAGGCTGACGTGTCTCATTGTAATAGCCTGCGGTTAAGCGGTCCCCGTGGTCCCAGGTGACCAAATGGGCAGTCGAACGCCTTCCGAAGCTCCGAGCGCAAGGGTCCGAAGCTCCGACGGTTGGCGGGGCACTGGTTGGCGGGGCAGTGGGTAATTGGCGGTGTGCCGCATGTGCTGGGATGCTTGGGCTGCTCGGGGGCCCGTGCCTCACGATCTACTGCGCGTCTCTCTGTCTTTCTTCTATGCACGTTAGTGTGATTCCAGTGAGGCCAGTGAGCCATACCCGGGACTTGGCAGGAACTATCATGGCCCGATATAGGGGCATCGAAGGAAAGAACGCGAGAGTGCCACACCTAGCGATCGGCCCCGCGGTAAGCGGCCGGTTCTTATCAGGAACCACATCTCTATGTCTTAGCAGGACAACCGCTTACCCGCAGCGTGATTGTTCATTCTACTCATTCTACCCGGCCCCTACCCCGGCCCGGTGAGCCCCGTACCACCCCCGCTGGGGCTCTGGAACAGGCACACAAACGCCATCTGCGGACATTACCGAACAACCGGGTTCCTCTCTTGCTATAGAAGAAGTCGGCGCAGCAGTCTCTGCAACCCACCAACCCCACGCACCATACTATTCCACCATGGCGCTCTCACCTGCCCTTTACACATTTCTCTGCGCGTGCTTTGTAGCGTAAGTCTAGCGGATCGTCACATGGGCAGCATCCTGATGACACATGCAGTAACGGCGCTGCCATTTTCGGTTACGATCTCGGTGTCATCGCCTATGTCCTCGCTGCCCCCGACTTTATCGCCACCATCAACACTACCAACGACAACTATGTTGGATTCATCGTCTCCTCATTGCTCCTCGGGTATGTTTGACAGTGTGCCATCGTCATTGCCCCCGGCGCCTTTGCTGATGACCTTGTAGAGCCGCCGTCGGAAGTGTCCCATCGTCCTACATTGCCGATATTTGGGGCCGACGTGTCGCCCTGACTGTCGCCGGTGTTATCTTCCTCGTCGGTGGAACCGTCCAGACTGCCACCCAGAACAAGGAGATGATGATGGCCGGTCGATTCATCGGTGGCCTCGCCATCGGTCAACTCGGTGTACTCGTCCCCCTCTACCAGTCTGAAATCGCCAACCCGGCTGTCCGTGGACGGTTGACGGCCACCTTCCAGTTCTTCCTCGGTGTCGGTGCCTTTGTCGCCGGATGGATCGGTTACGGTACCTCCAAGGGCTCTCACGGCACTGCTCTCGAGTGGCGCTTGCCCCTCGCCTTCCAAATGCTTCCCGCACTTCCGATCGTTTTCTTGACGTTCATCCTCCCCGAATCGCCGAGGTGGCTCGCGATGAAGGGACGCGACGAAGATGCTCTCAACACTCTGGCCCGCCTCCACGCTCGCGGTGACGTCAACGACGACCTCGTCCAGGGTGAATACCAGGACATGAAGTTGAGCATCGATCAAGAGGCAGGTCTCGACAAGTCGTGGAGCAACATCTTCCGTGATACCGTCAACATGCGCAAGGTATTCTACGGAATCGTTCTGCAGTTCTCTGTTCAGATGACTGGTGTATCCGCTATTCAATACTACGCCAACGATGTCTACACCTCTGTCGGCTTTGCCAAGAACGCCCTCTTGATCAACAGTATCAACAACGTCGTTGGTCTCCTCGGCGAGGCTACGTGTATCGCCTTCCTCGACCGCATTGGACGCAGGCCCCCTCTCATCTTCGGAAACATCATCTCTGGTATCACCTTTGCTGTTGCCACCGCTATGGCCAAGCAGTTCTACGGCGGCGCCGCCGGTACCCGTGGTCAAGGAATCTGCTTTGTTGCCATGATCTACATCTACAACTTTACCTTCTCGGCCGCTATTGGTCCTCTGTCCTGGGTCTACCCGGTCGAGATCATGCAGAACAACATCCGTGCGAAAGCCACTGGTATCACTACCACCGCGTCCTGGTTGGCCAACTTTATGATCGGTCAGGTCTCCCCCACGGCTTTCAAACAGATTGGTGCGTACCTGCTGAGCACATAATGGTATGACAAGAAGCTGACTTGTATCAGGATGGAAGTACTACCTCGTCTTCACTGTTTGCAGCTTCACCAACGCACTCTTCTTCTACCTGTTCTTCCACGAGACCAGGGGTCGTACTTTGGAGGAGATGGATGGAATTATCCGTCACGCCAACCCCATCGTCCCCTTGTCCAAGGTCGAGCGCATCAGCTACAAGGACCGCGAGAGAGAGCTTGCCGAGCGCGCTCATGGTGCTGGCACTGGCAAGCCATCGATCACGCAGGAGGAGAAGGCCACGTACGAGGTGTAAGCGAAAGAGGAGTCCCGCGTATAAGGGCGTTCAGTCGTTTGGTACACCTATTGCTTCTCCATCTACATATAATCGGACCACGGGACATGTGAATGTAAACAGTGGCCAGTTCCGCAATTCAGTTGGCGGACCTTTTACCTACTGACAATGGCCGCGGCAGTGATATCACTTCTTGTCATTTAACCCTGTATGTACATGGCTGTTTGCTCCACCTCCATCGCGCTAGATACCTGTGGTAGCCGAGGGCATCGCTGAGGTCGTTTTGACCTGACCGTTACCACAGTTGCCGTTCCCGCTGCCGTTGCCTTGGCCGTTGTTGCACTTTGTGGACGACGCTGAACCACCAGGAATCGCAACACTTCCCTCGAGAGTATAAAGCAACGTCCCGAAGCCAAGTTGGTCGTAGCCGCCACTGTTGGGAGAGTAGTTGCCCCCACCGCCCTCTGCCCCGCTGCCATTGCGACGGGTGAGGTCGGCGTAAGCTTGCACGTAGGGCGCGTTGAGTCCTCGCTTTACAACGTACTCGTTGTAGTACATTTCCCAGATGGGACGAATGTCCCCACGCTGGCTCGGGCTAATGACCGTCTGGTTCCATTCGACTTGGCCGAGCTGGTTAATCGTAAGGTATGGTGTGAACTGCACGTCGTCGTAACCGAGGTTGTACTTGGTCGCGTACTCGGCCCCCTTCAGAATGAGGTTGTTCTTGTAGCCCCAAAGGTCGGTGCCCTGGTTGAATGCGGTTCGCAGGTAATGGCCCATGAGGGCAAAGTCGAGCATGGTGTGGCCTTGGTCACGTCCCGACTGGAATTAATGAGCAACAAGCTCAAGGACGCCTACGCACCTCTTGGACTTGGGCTGTGCCGTCCTTGTTGTATACCTTCCAGAGCCAGTGGTGGATCGACCCCTGTCCAATGCCGTCGTAGAAATAGTTGAGGGCGTAGTTGTAAATCTCGCGGTTGTCGGCAACGACACCAATGGCAAGAGCCGAGGCCATATTCGCCTGATCCCAGTTCGCCCAGTAGTAGGTGTGGTTCTGGACGACATGGTTCTCAAGGAAGTCCTTGTTGGCCGGCCAGAATATGTCGGTGAGGAGCGCGATGGCGGCAGTTAGGTCCTCTGGCTTGAACCCCTGATAGTCGCGGAGCAGCTCAACGCATTCGGCATACTGGTAGCCGTAAATGCCGGACGCAAGGAATCTATCAGGAGAAATTCCGGCGAATTCCTTCATTGTTGAAGACCACGCGTTGAGGATAGTTACGGCTCCATCCGCGTAACGGTCGTCCCCAGATACCTTCCAGCGAATGGCGTGCCTTTCCAGTTAGCATGACATTGCGGGAGGCTGTGACTTACTGGTAGCAGGCAGCAAAGTCGGTGTAAGCGTGCGGATAGTTCTCCTTGCAGCCGGCGTTGAGGCCGCGGCAAAGCCCAGCCTCGGGTGCCGGCTTGTAGGCGAGCTGAGATTTGGTGTTGTTTGTAAGCTTGTACCATCCTGTCATCCATGGTTCATCCCCTGCTTGGACGTGAGCCTTGACACGTGCAAGGTCGGCCGCGCTGTGGCTTAGACCCGGGTGAACAAAGGCCTTGTCCGTGGCAGGAGCGGCCAAGCCAGTGGCGATGAAGGCGAGAGCGAGAAACAGCTTGGGGAGCATGTTGACTTGGCGGTTGGTTGTTCGTTTCTGGGACTGAAGGCTCGTTACATCGCAGCTTATATAGGTAATTCTGGAGCTGGTTCCCTTGTCCCTTCATACGAGAGGAATCATGTAGAGACCAACATTCAACTCAACTCCAGAGATGGTGGCGTGCATCAGGTGCCTAGACGCGAAGCAAGCTCGAACCTCGGAGAAAACGCGGCATGTTGCAGAGGTCACATGCGATCACTTGTATTCACAAGTACGCATATTCTCCTCGACGTAACACCTTGCGCCGCGTCTGGTATCGTTGGAGCCCTTGTGAATTCGCATCGAAGTGAGGAAGAAAGGATATCGATATTCGCGCGAAGCCACATGACCACGTTCAACGGTTGTCCTCGGACTTGAGTGGGCCGGTGGGGGAACCCGGCCAACATCCGTGTACAGGTATCACGGCACGACCGGTCCGTCTGTTGGTATTCCAATCTTGCGCGGAACATCCAACACCCGATGGGGCTTTTGGTGGTTGAACAGAATACAGGCACAACTAACGACTCGGCGTTGCACTGTGGAGGGTTGCGGAAATATCGCGGGTGTCTACTTCGGATATGCACCGGCCACGGTGCCCACCTAACACCACGGAACTACGGCGGGCACGGCACATCTTGGAGCTGTGGTCGTCATCGAACTGGAACTCTGCTACCAACAAGGCAGACAATTCTTGGTGCAGTTGATAAAGCTGGGGCCCATCGCAGCGCTCCTTCAACCCCCTCCACAGTTTCGTAACATGCCGTCCAACACCCATCCTTCCGCCCGGGCCGTCCTTGCTGGACTTCCAGCCAGCTTCCCAGAGCTGTACACATTCAGCGATGTGGTTCGTGTCATGGAAGTTGCGAAGAAGTACGGCCAACCTGAAGGCACTCCAATCACCCACACGCCCGAATACACTCGTCCCGGTGGCCCCAACGCCTACGTATGCACCGAGAGTGAGTCACCTCCGCTACATGTGATAGGAGAGAGCTGATGGACAGTCGAGGAGGGTTGGGTCCAGGGCTTCTTCCCAGGGAGTCTATGGCTCATCGCCGAGCGGGAGCGGCTCCTTCCGGGTAGCCTCAAGAACAAGCACGGTGGTCTCAAGACCCCAGCATATTCTCTCGATCAGGTGGAGACTCTCGCTCGGCGATGGCAGAGTCCTTTCCGCCATCAGGCTCCCTCACCGGCTATCAACCATGACCAGGGTTTCAGGTTCCAGCCTTGTTACGGCCGCGACTATGAATTTTACAAGACGGAAGACTGCCGAAAGGCCCTCCTCGAGGCCGCGGACTCGCTTGTCGACCGGTACGATCCAAAGGTGCGTAATGTCGATGGAGCTTGCTAACCGTCAGATAAAGTGCATGCGGTCGTGGGATTTCATGTTCAGGGAGGATAAGCCAAGTCGACACCCCGGAAACCTCGACCAGCACTTCCTCGTGATTGCGGACAACATGGTGGGGGTTCCGTCCAAGACAATTGCTCACCCGTCAGATGAACCTTGACCTAATGTACCTGGCTACCGAACTGACTGGGGACATGAAGTATGCCGACATAGCCACTGCCCAGGCGGAACGCATGGGCCAAACCCATGTCCGTCCAGATGGGACCACGTACCACGTCGTCGACCACGGTAGTGACGGATCCAACCCTCAAGGAATGACAGCCCAAGGTGAGACTACTACTACTACCCGCGACCTGTTCTAGCAGCTGACAGTCAGGATATGCCGACGAGTCATGTTGGGCCCGTGGCCAGGCGTGGGTCATGTACGGAATGGCGCAGTGTGCACTGCGTACAGGCCGGGCCGACTTCATAGCAACCACGCGTCGCCTGACCGACGTCTTTCTTGCACGGCTCCCTCCCTCTGGGGTGCCGCTCTGGTGAGTTGTGGCATCCACTTCAGTTATGCCATGTACTGACTGTTTAGGGACTTTGACGCGCCCAAACCGTGTCCGTACGACGCGTCCGCTGGCACAGTGGCTGCGCGTGCGCTGCAGATGCTCTACGTTCTCCTCCGCGAGTCGAACGAAGCTGCGGCCGAGCATTACCTCGACGCCAGCTTCCGACTTGTGAAAGACATTCTTCTCGAGTGTGCGGCTCCCCCCGCAACGTTGAACTCCGATGGGGTGCAATGGGGCGAAGGCGAATGGGAGCCCATTCTTATGCACTCGACCATTGACGGAAACCCACACTCGGCGGGAGCGAAGCTCGACCACGGCTTGGTTTATGCTGACTATTACCTGCTGGAATTTGCCAACGAAGCCCTCAAGCTGCAGCGCGAGGAACAGAGGCGCACCAAAGAGTACGCGTCTTTGTAAAGCCACTAGCGACCGTAGTTCAAATAGTGATGGATTGATTAAGATTACAAATGGCTATATAGCGAGCGGCGGACCCATTGTCAGCCACCTTTGCAGGTCGGAAGAGCTCTCAGTGTGAGAGATTTTGGGATAGGTAAGGCTTGACGGTGTAATGGGGCATGTTGGTGCATTTGGAGAGTCCAAGTCAAAAAAAAGAGGGGGGGGGGGGGGGTTGGGTTCTTCCGTTCTTTAGACTGTTCGATGTTTCTCATCATGCACACTTTAACAGACAACAGGGATGCATTCCACTCAGTATAAAGAAAGACGGCCATGGGATGCACGACCTCGTGACTAGAGCGGGAAAGACGAAAAGTCGAAGTCGAGGCCAAGGTCTGTCCACTGGAAACTCTCAAGACTCGTCATATCGCCGAGGTTCAGCTCGGAATGGATGCGGAGAGCGGATGGAGCTGGTGAGACGTCGATACCTGTCCCCATTAGCGGTAATACAAACCGCATTTCAGCACCAGCGATGTACGCACCAAAGACATGGGCTGCAGCACTGTAGCCATTGACAAGCTCGCTGCAAACCGGCCAGGTGTCCTCGTGCTTGCGGAGGATGTCGACGAGCATGCGGAACAGGACCCGAGATTCCCGCTTTTGAAGTTCGCCGGCTGCGTGACACATGATCAGTATCTGTCCACAGATTACCAGGCGTTGTAGCTGGGGCCACGAAGGATTGAGGTTGTTCGCAGCCGCAAGATCGACGTAAGTGTAAAGAATCCGTGACACAGACCGCGCAATTGCCGCATAGCCAATTGCTTTGGTGGTGTTGGCTTTAAGAAATGGTAGATACAGGAGGATCCGCAACCTTGAATTAGCGCTGCGCAGACCCGTATGTACACCCACCAACTGTATCGGAACTCGGCCCACCCAACTTCCCGGGCAGCCTCCGTGTCGTTCCCCTGGAGGTTGCGAAGATCAGGAGACCACAATGCTTCTGTTGCCGTTGCGTACTCCAGGGTACCAACATCAATGGAAGGATCAGCTAGATCCGAGAGGAACTTGGCAGTGAAATATGAACAGCGACAAAGAGCTCGAGAGAGACGCATCGTCACTGGCGGCGTTGGGTCGGCCGTGCTCTCCCCCAAAGGAATACAGGGGGCGAGGTCCGTTAAAGACGCGCAGAACCTGGGCCATTAAGACAAAACCTTCGGACAGCGCTGCGCAACTGACAGATCAGCGTAGAAGAAACTCGAGTAGAGTGACCCCACGTCCTCCCGTGGCTCGTACATAGATGCGGTAAATTGTTGATTGAGACCCAGCTCTCGAATCTGCCAGGCCATGTGGTTCATGATCGTTTTTGTGTCGGCCGGTCCGCCATTTCCCAGGGTGAAGCTGTTGAGGCAGAAAAGGGCGCCTCCGAGCTTTAGTAATGTCATATCTTGCCACACTTACGCAATGCAAATAAGGACGGCCGAGCCCATCGCTTGAGAGCATCAAACGATAGATGAAAGTATGTGATATCCTCACGCGACAGGTCTCCTCCGGCTAGAGGCGTGCCTTTGTTGATGTTTGCTCGTATTTGCGCGAAACGAGCCAAACAAAGTACCGCGTAGACAATGGCAATTTGGTCCTCCCCGAGTGACTGTGGAAGGGCCCGGTGCCGAGAGTAAAGACCAATGTAGGACGCCGTGTCAAGAAACTTGACACGCTCAGTGGGGCCAAGTTCGGGAGACGTCATAAAGTAGTCTACTAAACTGTCTTCGTAGAGATACAGGTCGGGGGGGCTGGGCAAGGGCGTGCCTTGTGTGCCGGACAGCCGGGTGGGAACCTTGAACACGAGTTGAGCGAGAGGAATGTCTCGGACGTCAGCTGGAATCAGAGGAGTTCACTCACCGTGACTGGCCGACCAGTTTGACACAGCATCTTCAAGTTCGTCTAACGGGGATGTGCGGCCGCGCAGAGAACTGCTTGGAGATGTATATGTGTCCGAGAAAAGCGCCGGTGATGGTGCAGCAGGCGAGATACGGCCTATGTCGGCCGGATGGTTGGTGAGGACATCAGTGACTGTCGCAAATGATACCGAAGCTTGGGGGAACGAGTCGGGAATGTCTGCACACGTATCTGGGAGCGGGGCGGGGGGAGACAACACCACTGGAAGTCCTTCGCATGCCATCTCGTCATTGTCTGCTGCCTCTGGCATATCCTCTTCCATAATGGGTTCGTTGTTGGCTCGAGTCAACTCGGACAGTTGTATTATCTTCGAAGAGATGGCTCTGGACTGTAAGCTCCTGCGTACCATGGCCAATGGTCTACTAACCGCTTGGGTCGAGCCTTGAGACGAACGAAGCATTCTGTTCCCACACCAGACGAGACACACGCATCGCAAGGAGGGGGGCCAGAGCAGCGTATACGGCGAGCACGGCATTGCTCGCAAGCCTTACCCCTTCTCTGTCGAGGAGTGTCGGCGTTGGGACGCATTCGTCGCCGAGATGAAGCTGCCCTTTCCCGTGCGGAGGTCGAGCTTGAGGTACCTTCGGGCGTTGAGGGTGAAGACGGAGAGTGGGGCCGTTGCGAGAGGGGCCCATTGCGGGGCTCGACGTTGGAACAGTCCATGCTTGTGGGGCTCAGGGTGGTGATGTATACAGTGTGATGGTCGATGAGGACGATGAGAAGGGCGCCCAGGGGGGCCATGTGAATTCATCAACGGGGGAATCCGCTGTCCGTTGTACAACCGGTGCATTGCCGTCGTATAGCCGAACACGTCTAAACCGGTCCTCGACGACTGCATTTTTCTGTCAGTTTTGAACCTAGAGCTGCCATTGGACAGCCACCTACAGGATGCACCAACTGCTGCCGTACATGCATGTAGAGGACGCACCCAACCTTCGCCCGGAACAGGCAGAACTGTACTGTCTGGAACGCCCGGATGCCCGGGCGGGGGTGACACAGCTTAATCGCCACCAGCATCTCTCACCCCGAACGTCGGCAAGTGGTGACCATCATTGGAGCAACTGCCGCAGAGAAACAGCACAGTACTGCTAGTTGAATAGCCAAGCTGCATCGCTCTTTCCACCAACAACTGATATTCATATTCAGGGCTTACATCCTCTTGTTGCCCCCCTACGTGCTTCTGTTACCAAGGCTCTCCAGCACTTCCTCGTCCCCCCTCCCCTGCGTTCGCACCCGCTCCGCTTTCAATACATGTAGACGAAGTCCGGGTTCTGAATGTCGGTTAAATCGTCGAAAGCCAAGAGGTTGTCCGGCTCTTTGCCTGCGCGCGCAGCCTCCTTTTGCTTGTTACGACGAGCAAGAATCGCCCGGGCGACAACGGCAAGACAGGCAAACACAACGTAGAGGGCCAGATGGATGTACAGGGTTTGGACATAGCGCGGCTTCCACTGGGGACGGAACAGTTGCCCGGCGACTGTGTTACCAGCACCCCATCTGACGCGGTGAGCGGCAGATAACGACAAAAGATCAACAGGAGAGTCCACTTACCCCATGTACGCCGCGGCGTAAGTGATGGACCGTTTAGTCTGCCCGGCTGAGTTGCGCTGGACCATGAGGAGCAGAGCAGGGTTCACCGCCTGGAAAAATTGAAGGCCGTAGTATGCGACGAGGAGGCCAGCTTTGGTCTTGGGCGTTGGGACCACGGTGGTCATGACGATGGTGCAGGCAATGTTGGGCACCAAAAAGCCGAGAATGGGCAGGATCGTCTGGCCGGTACGCGGGATGAGAACTGCCAACTGCCTGTCAGACTCTTCCTTGCGGGGGGTACTTACAAGGAGGAGTTGTGTGAGCACGATAAACACTCCCTGTGGAATTGTGACGAGCTGGGTGGTAAGGACATCGAACTTGAAGCCCTCGTTGATAATCAGGCTGCCAAACGCCCCGATGCCGCCCACGACCTGAACCTGTCAGCCGATGGATGTCATTCCAGAGATATGAAAAGCCTGCACGCACCATAGTTTCCACACACGGAAGAGCGAAATAGAGGTAGGTCATGGGGTCCTTCAGCGCCTCGACAGCCTGGTCGCGCTTAAAAGTCTTGTTCTTGAGGCCCTGGTTGTTCTCGCGCACCCTTTCAACGAGCAGGACCTTCTCCTCCTCGGTAGCCCAACGAGCTTCGGTAGGCGAGTCGGGCAGGAAAGTGAGGAGGATCACACCGCAGATGAATGACAGCAGACCGATGTAGAGCGTCATCCACTGCCAGCCGTTCATTCCGTGGAGGTATTTGATGTGGTAAAATCCATAGGCGACGAGGGAGTTGTGAATGACATTGATGCCGACCATGACTTGCCAGCAGGCGCTAGTGAATGGCTGCTCCGACCGCTTGTACCATTGCACAGTGACTGGGTATTAGCAATCATACGATAAACCTCGGAGCACTTACGAGTGAGCAGCGATGGACCAACTAGGGACTCCGAAAACCCAAGAATGAAGCGAATGGCCAAGATGACGGGCACCTTCTTGCAAAAGGCGAGGCCGACATTGAGTACCGCCCAGCAGAGAATGCTGAAATTGTCAGCACTTATCTAAGGGGTTGGGTGGGAGGTGACGACTTACCCGCCTCCAAGACACTTGGCTACCGGGAAACGACGAACCACTTGAGCGGCGAAGGGTTCCGCGCAAAGGTAACCGGCCCAGTAGAGGGAGGCTACATTGGGAATGTCGTTACCTTTCGAACCCACGTCCTTCTGCCACCCCATGATGAGAGACATGCCAGTGGCGCTCTTGTCGATGCTCTGCAGAAAGTATGCCAGCATGAGGAACGGAAGGACGCGTCGATTGATCTTCCAGAAGAGCTCCTTGTCCTGCTGAGGGGTGAGCTTGACGGTCTCGTCGACATAGCCGCGGGCCGCAGAGTCCTGAACTTCATGCTGCTGCCGAGCGACCTTAACGTCATCGTCGACCCCATCCTCAAGGTGGATGGCGGTGCCGTTCTTCTCGTCGGCGGACATGTTGCAAGATAGGTGAGAGGTTTGTTGGAACAGCGCTGTGGTTGGCCAAGAGATGTGGAGACGAGCTGTGAAGTTGAGGTGAGATGTCTGGAAGCGTTCGAGCATGACATTCTTATATGTCACTCACGGAGCTGATCCTCCTAGTAGGAGGTGCCCCAATGCCCCGCGGGGTCCAGAGTGCTAGCGCGATCCGGATATTTCCCGGCGAGGTTCCACTGCGGGGCTATGGGGGGTCCCGGCAGTTGTGTGATCTGGTGAGGCGCGCGTCTTTGATGGCCTAACTTGTCGGAAGCACTGATGCTGGTCAGGCGGGAAATGAAAAGTGGCACCGTTACGGGGTGAGTTGCGGAAGGAAAGAAGACAATGGGGACAACGTCCAGACCAGGCAAAGGATATACCACGGCGAAAACGATCCTACCAATGCTAAAATGTCCGGGTGTTTTCCAAGTTTGGGTGTTCGGACCGGGACGGCCCGACGGATAGACGTCGGCAACCTGTCCTGCACTTGCCCATTTCGCTTCGTGCTCATCTCCCCTGACCGCCATCAAATGGTCATGATACACCCACGCTGCGCGTCATAAGAAGTGACAGTAGTACCGACTGCAACATCAACTCCCATCTTCCACCTACAAGTCTTCCTCTTCGCCCACAGCCATGGCTTCCAATCCTATCATTACAGGCTTCAACCCGGACCCGACAATTATTCGTGTTGGGGACGACTACTTCGTTGCGACGTCGTCCTTCGAATACTTTCCCGGAGTCCCTATCTACCACTCGCGCGATCTTGTGAATTGGAAAGTCATCGGGCACGCTTTGACTCGCCGCTCGCAACTCGACTTGCGCAATGTTAATCCCGGCGGAGGTATCTGGGCGCCGACCTTACGGTACCACAAGGGCACGTTCTATCTTGCCACAGCCGTCGTGTATGATATGAGGGCCACTGTGAGTTGGTAAAGGTGGCAGGTTGTATGAGACACTGTTGTGGATGGCAGGAGTGACAGTCGTGCAAGCTGACACGCCCAGCACACGCCGCCAAGGGGGTTCTACGTATCAACCACCAACATCTGGGACGAGACGACTTGGAGCGACCCAGTCTTCTTTGACCAGATGGGGATCGACCAGGATCTGCTGTTCGATGACGACGATCGCGTTTACCTCTGCACTGCTCGAAAGACCATGGGGCCTCGTGCACCTCAAGAGGCAAAGCTTGCAGTCTACGCATGTGAAATTGACCTTGCCACAGGCGATAGCTTGTGCCCGCCAGTTCTGCTGAGCTGGCACAAGGGCGTAAGTGGCGGGGTCGACGAGGGCCCACACCTCCTGAAGAAGGATGGATTCTATTACTTGTTCATCGCTGAGGGGGGTACGGATGCCGGACACACTGAGGTGGTCCTGCGCTCCCATTCTCCGCTGGGCCCCTACGAAGAACCACCAGCCGGTATCAACCCCCTCGTCTTCAATGGCGGCGTCAAGGGTGCCCAGGTCCAGAACACAGGCCACGCCGACTTTGTTGAGGGAGGAGATGGCCGCTGGTGGGCAGTCCTTTTGGCTACGAGGGCTCCAAAGGGCGGTGTCCCACAGCTCGGGAGGGAGACGTTCCTTGCACCAGTTCAATGGAAGGATGGGTGGCCTATTATCAACGGCGGCCAACCGATCACCGCCACCATCCCAGCCGATCTTCCCACGTCGCTCACTGAGGGGCCATGGACTGAGCGCTTCACGAATCGTGAGTGATATGTAGCTGGTGCATTGGTGCAGAGCCTGGGCTGACACTTCAGCTTCGCTTGACCGGGGATGGTATCACCTGCGCACTCCCCTCAAGCCCTGCCATACGCTCACATCTGGGACCCTCACACTTCATGGGAACGCACAGACCCTAGACAATATTGACAGCCCGGCGGCGCTCTTCCGCAAACAAAAGCACTATGCTGGGATTTGGTCGGCGGTGTTGACGTTTGAGCCCGATAACGAGTGTGAGGAGGCAGGCACGACGATCTATTACGGTGTCAACTCGTACGCAGCAGTTTTGGTCCGGAAGAAGGGGCAAGGCCGCGAAGTGGTTGCCCGTTGGAAGGATGAGGATATTGCAGTGAAGGTAAGCTTGCACGAGATTGCTGCCAGCTCATACTCTGCAGGAAGTTTCAGCCCCCATTTCTGGAACCGGTCCCATTACGCTGACAATTCAAGCGGGACCGACGACATACACGCTCCTTTATGGAAAGGACAGCGACGACCTCAAGCCGCTTAGGTCCATTCCCTCCACCCTTATCTACCGAGGCGTCTACTCTCCGTTGGAGACACCATTCACCGGGACCATGCTTGGGATTTTTGCCCAGTGCACAGACGGGGAGATGTGTCGCGCGCCCGCTGTGTTTAGCGAGGTGGGGTGGACTCCTGCTCAGTAAACTCATTTATACAACGATGCGGTTCGTGTGCTCTATGGGCCACAAACAATGCACTCGTCGGTCAGGTTTTACGTCTGATTACTCTTCCAAGCCATGCCAGATCCAGGTCTGATCTCCCCCCGCCGTTGCAGAGCATGGGTACCAGACGCTCTTCGCAGGCGAGCGCGGCAATGGGGCGGTCTTGATCATGGGCGAGAAGCGAGTTTAGCCCAAGGGAAGGAATGTGACCCAAGGGAATGTGGCCCAAAAGGGAACGAGGCAATGGATACACCGCCTGGCTTTCGGGTGGACGTCCAATTGGCTGATGAGAGACCGATGGCTGATCCGGCACAGCGCCACTGCATGCACAAGGAGTCCAGTGCATTCATGCAGAAGTATTTCCGGCGAACGCGGCAGACAGTAGGACCAGAGCCAAAGCCTCGCACGTTCTGTTCTGAGTGTCGGGGCCCATTGCCGCGGCGGTGCTACGCGCGGGCAGAGTGTCGGCAGTGGCACCGGCCATTGCCCCAGGCCGCGGCCAGCTGGTGCCAGGCCCCAGGGGCGGCGTTTGCTTTCGCTTTTTGCCGCACAACTTGCCGATCCACGGCGCTGCGGCTCAGGCAAAATTCGACGAGGACTCTTGCACTCTCAGGTCACAGGGCAGGAGCAGCGGCGAACGATGCTGCTAGCGTGGGTGTCCTTGGAGTATGCTTGTTCCCCCACTCCTGCACGTGCTGGTACAGTAAGCAGGGTGACGAGAAGGCACAGGCCCTGTCCTGGAGATCGGTGAAAATTATCACCGCGAAAGATATGGTGGGGCCACCGGAAAAACTAGGCATTATTTTTCCATCTCGCCCGGCCCTGTGTCTCGCTGGCTGCGCCAGACCGCGCCAGACGCGGCAGATGGATCGGAGAGGCAACGCGTACCCTCGCTAGTTGGCATCCGCGGCGGTTGTTCGCACGGCAACCGGCGACGTGATAGGTGCTGACCGCTCCTTGTGGCGGTGGATACCGGGGGCTGCGGAGACGTCCGGGGCACCCATGTTAAATAGATGACCACTGCCTCCCCGGACATGTCATCCCCAACGTGCCCCGCACACACTCCCCTCCTCCCATCGACACACACCAATTTAGATCCGCCGTCCCCCGCTCAGAATGTCGGACTTGCAGAAGGACCCCCACAAGGCCGAAGTGGAGATGCACGAGAACCAGGATGCGGTCGACAGGGACATGGGCCACCTGGCACTGCAAGAGGCGCACGACGAGTCGCCAATGCAGGCCGTGCGGCGGCACCCATGGACGGTTCTGTGGATCGTCTTTGCTATCTGGCAGTGTGTTGCCGTGTCGTTTGATGCCCAGGCCGGATCGGCCGTACTGAGTATCCCGAAGTTCCGCGAGAACTACGGATTCCTCAACTCGGAGGGCACGTACGAGCTCTACGCCAAATGGCAGTCGGCTTACTCTGGCGGTCCGGCTGCCGGCCAGGTCATCGGCACCATCATCTCGGGCAGCATCGGCGACTACATCGGACGCAAGTGGAACCTGTTCCTGTGCTACATCCTGCTCTTGATCGGCATCACGGTCGAGGTAGTTTCGGACATGACCGCCAACAACAACGCCGTCTTCTTCGTGGGCAAGGTCATCAACGGTGTCGCCCTCGGCGTCCTTGTCACCACCATCATGACCTACATCGGCGAGATTGCTCCGCTTGCGCTTCGCGGTATCGTGACTGCCGCGGCCGCGGCCGCATTTACCCTCGGCCCTCTCGTCCAATCGCTCATCACTAACTCCTACGGCAACCTCGACAACGCCTGGGCGTACAAGTCGATCTTTGTCGCCCAGTACGGCGTCACTGGTCTCGCTATCCTCTTCTGGCCTTTAATGCCCGAGTCACCCACTTGGCTCATCTCCAAGGGCCGCAGGGAGAAGGCGGAGCGCAGCCTGAGCCGCCTCGGCAACGACGACGAGCAGATCCTCAAGCGCGTCGCCGACATCCAGCTCACTCTCGAGGAGGCTAGCCTCGAGACTGATGGCGTGACATGGGCAGAGTGGTGAGTTGACTGTAGCCTAACCTGATAGAGCTTCGCTGACAGTCAGCTTCCGCAAGTCCAATCTGCGCCGCACCATCATCGCCGTCATGCCCCTCACCATCCAGACATTCACCGGTGTTTACTGGGTTGCCGGTGAGTTTCCCTCCCCCTAGTTCGATGCGATCGGGAGTCGATGCTAACTGCAGGCTACGCTACCTACTACTTCCAGCTGGCCGGCTACTCGGACCAGCAGTCGTTCCACATTGCCATCGGCCAACAGATCCTGTCGCTGGCCGGCAACGTTACCTCGTGGTTCCTGATCGATCGTGTGGGCCGCCGTGGCCTCTCCCTCTGGGGCCTTGCCATCCTCACCGTCGTCCTGTTCGCGTGCGGCGGGTCAGCCGTTCCCGGCACCATCCCTGGCAACAAGGCTGCCACCGGCCTGATCCTCGTCTACTGTTACCTCTATAACGTGACCATCGGCGCGACCGCGTACGTCGCCATGTCCGAGGTCGCCACAGGGCGTCTGCGCCAGAAAACGGCCTCACTCGCGTACATGACCCAGGGCGCGATCGGTACCATGTGGAGCTTTGTCCTGCCCTACATGTTCAACCCGTCCGAGGCCAACATGGGAGCCAAGGTCGCATTCGTGTTTGGGGGCTTTTCCATCCTCTGTTGCTTCTACTTTTACTACTACCATCCCGAGACCAAGCACCGCTCGTACGAGGAGCTCGACGAGATGTTTTTCAAGGGCATCCCCGCGCGCCAGTTCTCGACCTACCGCACGGATGCCCAACTTGCCAGCGAGCAGGTCGCAGCCGACGTCGGGCACGGCGATCGCCACGTCTAATCCGCAATGCGGCGGGTCAGAGTGCGCGAGGGTTAGGTTGTCGCTGCCGATCTACAGTCCCAGCTCGGCGTCATTGAATAAGAACAAAAAAAGATGGATGTAGTGGTATTTCACCCGCGCCGAAGCTTCCACTTATTCTACACCCTTGTCTTTTCACAATGTCCAACTAGAGTCAAGCTCAACAGGGTCTTCTTTGCTCGCTGATTTTGCCAAGCTAAACTTACCTCGCTTCGGAACCGATTGGTTGAGATGACCGCAAGACGGCACTTATACCTGCCTCGAGCGAGTGGAGGACGCCGACTGTGTGCGTGTGTGTAGTGCCGAACGCTGAGCGAAAGAGGAAGGGGGTGGTCACCGCCAAGGAATCGCGGAGTTCTGGGCTCTGGCAGCCAGCGACGTGTCTCCTCTTCCTTGCACCCCTTTCCAACCTAAGGGACAAAGGGCTATAGAGTTATAGCTTATGTAGCCTTGGTCTGGGTCAACTCCGATTTGGAACAAGAGAATTATGCGTTGTGTATGTAGCTGGTACTTACCTGACTAGATGCTTCTGAATTTGGGGCCGTAGGTTCACTTTCCGGCTACTTGCCCCCGAAGTAGATGGCCTCCTCTATTCTTGGGTCGGACCTCGTACTAGCAGTGGTTGGATAGCCGTATGGCTTGACTAAGGCTTGACAATCCGTCGGGGGTAGGCAAGGGGAAGAAATACAATTCTTTCACGTTCTAACCACATGCTCAAGGTCCCCCCGGGTGTCTCTTGGTCGTGGCCGACAGTCGATGCAGGCACATTGGTTGGCGAATCGGCGCTGTGTGGAAAGTAAGATTCAGTATCGGCACTATGACAGCGAAGACGAGGAAGATGGATGTGCCTTGTCTCCGTGTTCTCTCCCTCTTGGACAACCACCTAGCGGAACATGATCCGCCCTAGCGGACGACGATCCGCCATTGCCTATTCGGCCTCGGCAACGTCCATTGGCAGCAAGCGGACGAATGTCCGCCCTGCGTCAGCGGGTCAGCAGCGCCAGAGCGAATGCAGCCCTGACAGCTGCACGGCTCAGAAGCAGACGACTAACATCGGGGCAGGCCATCGCTTTCCCGCACATCCCATCCTCGCAGTTGATTTGAGGGCGGACACCCAAGCGGACACCCAAGCGGACTCCCCAGCGGACCCCCAGAGGACCCCCAAAGGACCCCAAGCTGACCCCGCAGAGGTGATGTGGGCGTCGTACAGCGTCGGTTATGCCCCGCTGCGATAGGCAGGGCTAAGGCGCTTCAGAACGACATCCACAGTCTCCGAGACCTTGCGGTCGGAGTGGTATATTACCTCCACCAGCAACTACAGGGTTGAAAAAACACCCTACCCTACTCGAGAACCCACACCTCGCAACTGTTTTACATCTCCCATAGAATGGCCGGATTGGACGTCAATGTGGCCTCAGCCACTCGCCATCAGACCGGATACCGCGGTATCTTCAAGAGCCGCAGAGTACTTGGCCTATGCCTGTACGCGTCCCTTGGAGGAATCCTCTATGGGTACAATCAGGGCGTTTTCTCAAATGTCCAGGTTATGGCAGAGTTTGAGCATCGCTATGCTTCCACCGTGAGTCCTTGTCCCTTAAGAACCAAGTTGACCTTGAAGATGAACGACCCCATCTCCAAGGGCATGTTGACTGCAATCCTTGAACTTGGCGCGTTCCTGGCAGCCATGGTTGCCGGGCCCATTTCTGATCGCTATTCGCGCAAGGTAGGTGTTTCTCCTGCTTATCCGACCTCGGGGACTAATAGACAGTACTCCATCTCGGCATGGTGCATTGTGTTTATGTTGGGTGTGGCCTTACAGGTCGGTGCCAACAACAACGTTGGATACATTTATGGTATGCTGCCGCCGATAGATGAATGTCACTGACTGATCTTCAGCCGGTCGTTGGTTCGCGGGAATGGGCGTGGGAGCCCTGTCCACACTTGTTCCGATGTTCAATGCCGAACTGGCACCACCAGGAATCCGTGGCACTCTCGTTGCGTTGCAGCAGCTCTCTATCTGCTTTGGAATCCTGGTGGCATATTGGGTGGCCTACGGCACCAATTTTATCGGTGGCACTAAGTACCCGGGACAGTCGACTGCCGCTTGGTACGTTGCCGAAATGGTTGGTGTATGGGCCGCTGACGGTCATTGCCAGGCGTATTCCGCTCGCTCTGCAACTCGTCCCCGCGATCGCCCTCTGTGCCGGCATTCCTTTTGTGCCGTTCTCCCCCCGGTGGCTGATGCTCCGAGGTTAGTCACAGATCACTGTTGTGTCATGTGGCGGCGCTGCTGACCTGCATCAGACCGCGAGGAGGAATGTCTCCAAGTGCTTTGTCACCTCCGCGACCTACCGGAGAGCGACCCAGAGATTCAAGTGAGTTGAAATTTAAAGATTTCCTAACGTCTACATAGTACGAGTTTGGCACTCTCAAAGCTGAGCACATGGCGCAAAAGGAGGCGGCTGTGGAGCGCTACGGGGTTGCTCATCGCTCTTTCAAGATCGAGTTACTAGAATACTGCCGCTTGCTCAGCACCCCTTCTCTCCTCAAGCGTGTCGGGTTGGGTGCTGCCGCCCAAGGTATTGGTCAATGGACTGGTATTAATGGTGAGCCCTGCTACGCTATTCATTCCAAGTGTCAACCATGACCCTGACCTGCCAGCAATCATATATTACGCGCCAACTGTGTTTGCACAATTGGGTCTCCAGGGTGGCACCATTGGCCTTCTGGCCACGGGGATTGTCGGCGTTGTACAGTTCTTCGCCACGATTCCCGGTGTCCTGTTTGTTGACAACGTGAGTGGTATCACTGCCAACTTAAAATGCTCACGCCATAGACCGGCCGTCGTCCACTCTTCATGTGGGGGCTTGGCAACATGATCATCTCCCACGCGGGTGTTGCCGCCATCGTTGCTGTTTACGGCGGACATTTCGATCAACACAAGGCTGCTGGCAACGGTGCCGTCTTCCTGAGTGGGTAAAGAGTTTAACTCAACAGCAACAGAAGAGCTAACAGTACAGTCTACTGGTACGTCGCGGCATACGCCTTTGCCTACGGCCCTGTGGGCTGGGTCGTGGTCGCCGAGACCTGCCCCCTGGACCAGCGCGCCCGAGGCATCGGAATTGCGAGTGGTACAAAGTGAGCCCTCACATTGGCGCTAAGGACACGCTGCTGATCATTTCAGTTGGATTATGAACTTTGTGGTTGCCTGGATTAGCCCCATCATGATTGAGCGATTAGGGTACAAGGTGGGCAGTTTACAGAATATCCATCGAGGTAAAACGCTGACATGTCTCAGACATTCATCGTCTTTATGGTTTGCTGCATTGTTGGACTGTTATGGGTTATCTTTATCCTTCCTGAGGTATGTCTGATTTGCACGCTGGTCTGTCACAGGCTGACCCGTGCCTACAGCTGAAGGGACTGTCCCTGGAGGAAATCGATAAGCTGTTTGACGACAAAGCTGGCGAACATGAGCGTCTCCGCCACCAGCGCATTGCGAGAGACATCGGTCTGGAGAAGCTCGAACATGACCTTCGCCATCAAGAAAATGCGACCAGGGATGTGTAACATACGCGCAGGTAACACTACTCTTAGTTCATGAGAGGACGCCAGGGTTTGGATACGTCTCACTGGATCCGGTACTGGGCCACAGTTGACGAAAGCGGCTCGTAAGGGAGGCGTTTTGCACCCTCCGATGCAACAGTAACTCACCGGTGAATACATATTGAATATGGTCTCTTCGAGAACGTCCTCGATCCTGAACCTGGACAGGCGGAAATCACACGGTAATCAACAGGTTGGAAGCATCTCCGACAGGTGGAAGTTGTTTCGGGTGCAGGCACAGTACTGAACATTCATACCTGCCTTGGGTTTGCCGCAGTCGGGTGCAGAATCCAGGTGTCAACACTTCCCCCCAACCAAGGGATCTTGTCTCCGCTGATCTTCTCCGTAACTCATGTCTGCGGTCGCTGTTGGGAGATTGCAGGTGCAAATACACTTACCTTCACGGATGGTCGCGAGTACGTTACTCGCTTTCGACCGCCCAAACCCGAAGGTAGCTAGCGAGCTACTACGCGATCCGACGTCAAGCGATCAAGTATCAATGAGGTCAGTCTTATGTCTGGAACTGTTTCTGCAGCAAGCGTTGTTAGCCGCTCGCTCATCTGGTACTACGCGGCAGAACGAATGTTGAATCTCGCTCAACCACCCGCGACTATTGTTGCTGGCCACCAAATGTTGTGGATGACTACTACGCTGCAAGTCACATAGTAGTGTCCGCCAGTAAGATGTGGTTAAAAGGATGTGTTCTGCACAGGTCTCCAGCCCATTGCTAATTGCTCACACAGTTGGGGCTCGAGGTCGTGTTCGCCTTGCCTAAGTCGCCCCGCCTATTCAACACGGAGGAACGACGTCCGGACGTGGGCCTTGCCGCCACAGTTGGCTCGCGCAAACCAGGGGACAACCACCAGCCGCTCGTCGATCGTGGTCCACGTTTTAGCCGGGGTATTGGCAGCCACTCGGCGGTGGAGCGCTGTGGTGCCATACTGGTCCAGTGCAGCGCGCAGCGGCATCTCCCTTGACTAACGTGAGTGCAATGACATCTACGACACCGCCAATGTCGACTACTTGATCCGTGAACGTGGCCGAGGTCTTGAGTCCCAGCGCCTCAAAGTGTGGGAACAACACTCTCGGTGACGTACACCATGGGTCCGCGGGTGACGGTGACGGTGACGGTGCCAGAGCCAGTGGCCGGGTGAGAGGCAGGGAGACGGACGGGTAGGTCGAATGAGAGGTCGAGAGTAGCGGTCGAGGTGCAAGTTGTGGCAGTAAGGTAGCCTGGGATCTCGGTTGTCGAGTCCGCCGACAGCCGCACGTTTTTTGCATATTCCGGCGCTGGCAGCCTCATCTGCCGCGTCCATCCCTCTGGAGCATCCAGCAACACCTTGGTCTTACCATACCACGGCAGGTCTGTCCCTAAGGTAGCCGTAGCCACAAGGCCACCTTCAAGGTCGATGGTCCTGGTCCCGGGAACGAGGAGGACATCTAGCTGAATCACCTTCGCGGCCACTTTGGCCTTCTAGACGTATCCGCCGAGCATATCAAGGCTCCTGGACAGGTTGGGAGGGAAGCAGCACACGGTGAACCACTCAGAGCATGTGGCTCTTTCATCGCCACTGGTGGCAAGCTTGTTGCTGTAGGAAACCAAGGGTGTATCGGAGGCCTTCAAAGGTATGTTTAAATTAGATGGAAACTAATTCATCATGTAGAATGAAATAAAATGTCTTAAAATCTTGCTAATTTTCATATAAACGCCAGTCGACGCGGGTCACACCGTCATAGATACGGAACTCGTCGTATGCCGGGTGCCATTGAGCTTTAAGGCAGCATAGGATCCCTGCTTGCGGATCTGCTCGAGCTCGATCTTCAGGACAACATCGGAGAAGAGGGTGCCGTAAAACGAGTGAGCGGCAACTGTGGATGCTTGAAGGTCACTTGGAGGGTAGCCCGTGGGACTCGTCCGAGTGGTAGATTGTGTTGGTGATGGTCATGGTGCGATGGGAAAGATGGCAACGGCTGGGACAGAGTAACTCGTCCTTAGGTGTGTCGATATCGATTTCGGCGCTTCTCAGCGGCCTCTCGGCGTCACTGAGACAGTGAGATGCTGAGCCATTACCAGTGATGGATGTACTGTCGTGAGGGTGTTGAGGCTGTCGAAAGTGTTGGGCGTGTTACAGTGAGGGTCGAGCGAATGGCGGCCACTCTGCTCGGAAACGCCTGCCCTTGGTATCTCCGCGGTATTTCCAGCAGTGGCTCTACCATTCACACCAGTCGACGGTGGAGTGTCGGCTACAGTTAGTAGTCGCGCTGGGTAGACATTGACAGGATGTCTGGGTCGCAGAAATGGGAATGGAAGGTGAAAGCTGCAGCTACGCTGCCTATGATGACGCGTGGGCCACGCTGCTCGGTTGTCCGGAGCTTCCCGCACCATACCGAAACAGCTGCAGCCATGGGCCCACACCGTACAGTACGTACAAAGCCATGCAGGACAGCGAGCGGGCAGGTTTAACAGTCCACTTTGCCCTTTTTGCGGTTGCGATGGCCGCGACATGAATGCGACACAGGGTCCTGCGATGGCTGTATCCATCTTCTTCAGACTGTAATTACAACACGGGCTTTCGGCACACTTCACAAAACAGGATTTCAGACATCTAGCACCAATTCCTAGCAGTCGGTGTTTGAAGCTGTCAGGGGACGTTCCACGGTGATCTCGATGTATTCCATTCGAGATCGCTGTGGATAGCGGTACTATTAATGGTTCCCGGCGGCGGTGGCAACAGCGCGTTTCGACGGGCATGTGACAGTGCCGCATTGAGCTGATCGTCTCAGCAAGAATCCAAAGAGGGAAAATCTGCGATGTCACGTTCCATTTGTACGGGGCAGCGCAAGGTGGCCGCTGACGGCAGGGAGTCTGAGCGGGGCGACCCGGCTTGTCCGCTATGGGGACTGGCCATGCGCTTCTCCCAGGAAATGTGTCTACACAGGGACCCAGGAGCCTGGGACCATCCTGACGATATGCTGGAGGAAAGGCGTATCGTACTCTGTCAACACGCTGCTAACGCTCAGGTATGTGTTCTGAGAGGCTTTCGCTGCCGACGCCTACCAGGGGGGCCGAGCTTCTGTCAATGAGGTGCTGATACCACACACAGTCGAACAACTTCTCACGGCCGTGGGTTTTAATTGGAGACCCCACATCTAACTTGCACCGAGATGCTCCATCTCATCTGACTATATGGATACGCGATTCCCGAAGGAGCACACCTCACTCGGAGACGATGGCCGAGGCTTCTTCACCTTGAAGTGGGAGGTAGCCCTACTACTTGAGCAGTGAGTCGCTCCGTAACGCGTAACGACTGCCGCTCCATGCCAGACACCGTGATGGAACCCTGTGCTAATGCCAGTTCCGACTTTGAGAGAAGTATTACCGTTCTCCTTGCGGTGTCGATCGGCTTGGATGTCTCTTCCGTCCGTCTTTACCGACTCTGAGCTTGCGATCCAGGTTACACCAGACCTTCGCCGAAGGGATCTCCAACGGACATTCCAGGTATCAAGGCCCTGGGGGAACAGGGGGACGACATGACAAAGTCGATGTATGCTCAATCGTTCTTCTCTGTCATCGAGCGCTGCAACGTAAGAGTGGAACGAAAGTAGGATGTGTTGAAATGAGTTGCATGAAGAGAAACAGAGACAGTCCGTTACCTAAATACCCTGAGCCCGAATCCGAGCAGCCCTGAGCCTGAGCAGAGTGGCATCGCTTACTCGCCGTCGGGCAACGCGGGGTTCGGGAACTCCTCGGTCATGTGCTCCTAATCCGTTAGCAGTCGCCTACTCAAGGTGAGCGTACCGAGTAGAATCTGAAGTGGACAGACCGCCCAGCAGCCTCAATGTCCTTGAGGTCCTGGTCAGTCAGGTCCTCCTGCTTGAACAGGTTCGCCAGCTTCTTGATGTTCTCCGACCGCGTCGAGGTGGTCACGGCGACCACGCCGCTTTGGATCGTCCACTGAAGGAGGACATTGCCGATGTCGGTGCCCTTGCGCTCCGCGATCCTTTCCAGCACAGGCCTGAGAGGGCCGCCGGAGTGACGGACGATGGGCGTGAGAGGCCCGTACCCCTCAGCGACAATGTTGTACTTGCGGTGCAGCGCGAGGACGGGCTCGAGGTGAACCAGAACGTAAGGGTGGTACTCGAGTTCTGGCCAGTTCAGCTTGGCAGATCATGTAGACGTACGGTGGCAAACAGGGTGGATTGTGGCCACCTTGAAGACCTCCTCGATGTCCTGGGGACGGAAGTTGCTGAAGCCAAGGGAACAGCCCTCGAGCGTGCCGTCCTTCACCAGAGCCTCCAAGTACGTCCAGAACTCTCCAATGCGTCCGGGCTGGGGGACAAATGGGTTGTGAATTAGCAGAAGGTTCGGGATGGAACCCAGGCGAGCGATGGACTGCGTCACGCTGCGCCTGACGTCCTCGAGGGTAGTCTTTGTGTCTTTGATCAGTAGCTGCGTTATACCGCATGGCCCTCACTGCTAGACTCCGAGACTGCGGGTCAGCGTTGCTGCAACGACTGGAGCTTACCCTTTGTCGTAACCCAGACTGTGCTGCGATCAACGCCGGCGTTGCTGATGGCCTCGCCAGTCTCAGCCTCCGTGAAGTACATCTGGGCAGTGTCGATGTGCGTGATGCCACCTTGGATAGCGGCAGTGCCCAGTGTTGCGGCCATCTCCCCGGAGGCCGTCAGGCCGGATGACCCGTTGCCCCAGGCGAGGCTGGGAATGTTCTTCCCATTGCTAAGCTGCAGAGTGGTACGCATTGTGAATTGATGTCGAGTGGTTGTTGCTCGAACGGTAAGCGTGCGTGCAGTCGGTGATTTAACGGGGTGGTTCATGGACCTACGGGCTGTTATGGCTGCCTCAAGGCAAGCAGCTCGGTGCGGCCGATAATCATAAATCGACCGAACATTCAGGCTGACTCTGGCCGGGGTACCGGGGTTAGGAACATTGACTCTGTCCGGTCTGGCCGGAGTTAATGCCCAGAAACCCACATAACACCGGCCCAGACTGAGAGTCGTTTCCGGGCATTAACCCCGGCCAGACTGAGAGTAGTCCGTGTGCCAGGTCGCTTCCGATCTACCTAAGCCCTGACTGGATAACCATAGACCGGTTTGTTTGTTTGTGGGTTACCGAGATCTGGAACAAGGTTGGGTGGGGGCACAAGCCGTCCGGTTACTCCACTCCAAGCCTGAAGGTCGAGTGCGCTTCGCTGGCTACTCGACACAACAGATGCAAGCTTCGAGTATGGGCCTCCTTCCAACTAAGACAGGCCAGCAGAAACAGAAGCGATTTCAAGATTCGGTTCAACAAGATGCATTCGTTTCAACGTCTACGTGTCTCTACTCGCTCAGAATCGGCTCGCCGTCGTCGTCAAACAACACGGGCTTGTTGTGACGCTGGGACCAGGTGAGAGCGACCGCAATCTGCGAAGCCTGGAACGCATCCTCGACGGTGACCGGCATGGGCTTGCCATCCAGCACGGCACCGACGAACTCGTTGACTTCGTTGACGAACGCGTCCTTGAAGCGGTCGAGGAAAGACGACGTCGTCTCGTTGCGGACACCCCACTGGTCGCGGATCTGAACCTTGTTGATTGACGGGATCTGGAGTCAGTACTCTGAACCGATGTAGGCGACTCACTGGGTTGATGTAAAGCTTGGTCTCCGTCCCAAACACCTCACAGAAGATGTCATGGCCATGGGTCGAGGTTCGGCTGGCGTGAATGTTGCTCGACGTGCCGTTTTCGAAGTTGATGATTGCCTGGGCCGAATCGACATCTCCATGCTCGGCCAGTCCAGGGTGACGGATGATGGCCCCAGATGCGTACACATACGAGACTTGCTTCTTGGGGTTGCGCAGGTTCTTCGGGTTGGCAACGTCAAGAAGCCAGCGGGCACCGTCGATATCGTGGATGCCGGCGTCGATCCAGATGCCTCCAGAGTGTTTGGCGTACTGCACGAAGAAGCCTGTGGGGTCGTACGTGTCGTTGGAGGCCGACTTGACGAGGTAGGGCTTGCCAAGTTCGCCAGAGTGGGCCTTGTTTGCCGCGTACTGGTACGACTCGTCGACTGAGGTAGTGAGTAACCAAACGAGCGCAGATGCCTTACATCAGCGACAGAAGCCAACCATGACGTCGACCTCGGGGTGCTGCTTGACAACCTCCACAACAGGCCTTGCCGCATCAACATCAATGGAGATGGGCTTCTCCAGAAGAACGTGCTGAATGTCAGCGTTGGTATGTATTGGGTGCTTCTCACCTTGCCGGCCTTGACCGCCTCGATGGTCAGCTTTGCGTGCGACGCAGTCTCTGTCGCGATAAGGACGGCATCGACATTCGGCATGGCCAGCACCTCCTGGTACGAGGTCGTCAAGCTGCGGTCAGACGTGTACCAACTCGCACACCTACTAGACGCCGGGAGGGAGTTCACCCTTGGCCTTCTCCAGCGACGGCACATATGCATCGGCACCAGCGACCAGCTCTGCCCTGGGGGTGCGGTACGCGACCTAGGTTGTCAGTGTGGTTGGGAGCACGCCTCACGTTTGCGGCATGGCGCAAGCCCATGCGTCCAAGGCCCAGCACCGCCATGCGAAGCTTGGTAGGGGGAGTGGGGTTGGTCATGGTGGTGTGGAGACGGGTGCGGAGAGGAGTGGAGCGTGTACGACGTGCGTGGGTCAACGATATACCTGAAAAAACGACAAGTCCGATACCCGTTGCCGCAAAGGTCGCAACTCCGGACCACCCAGCTCGATCAACCGTTCCATGGGGCCCGATGCCCATGGGGAACGGTGACAGCCCCTGACTCGTGTGACCAGGGGCTCAAGTCGTGAGATGAGGGGTACCCCCATGGTGTCGCGGAGCCTGTAGACGCGTGTCCTCCCTGGGCCGGCCTCGTCTGTGCGGGGGTTGCTAACCCGTTGCCAACTGTTTCAAGCTGGTTATTGCCGAGGAGTTAATGCAACAATCGGTCAACCACTGCGCGAGTTGTGCACGTCAGCCGTCCGTCCGCCCCGCGCAGCAGCCGCCCTGCAATGGGTGTCGCCAGATCCTGCACGGGCTTGGCCATGCGAGGCGGCCGAAGCCGCAACAGATCAACAGACCGGTCCTAGGGTTTTCCGATGTGGGGCACCTGTTGTGCTTTACCATCCCAAGATATATAGAGGCTGTGATGCATGATAATCGGTCAGCACCCCTCAATAAACACACGGTATGACAGCACCGACTACTCCGCCCGCCAAAGCTCACGAGCTCGATGATGACAACAAGGCTGAGGCCCAGCACCTCGACATGGCCGTCAAGTACGCTGGTGGCGCCGATGCCGAGGCTTCTGGTGCGCTCGCCATGGAGCGCCTTAAACACGAGATGGGCCTCTGGCAGTCCCTCCGCAACTACAAGGGCGCAGTCTTCTGGTCTCTTAGCGTGTCCATGTGCATTGTAAGTGTGTTTAACGGTGTCTATGCTTATTCTTTGATTATGGAAGGCTACGACCTCGCCCTGGTCAGCAACCTTATCGCACTGAAAGCCTTCCGTTAAAAGTTTGGCGTTTACGTCGATTCCACCCAAAGTTACCAGATCACTGCCCCGTGGGGTAGGGGGCTGCATCGGGTGTGACTACTAAGAACTATGGGAAGAGGATACTATAGTAGACATGGCAGTTTCTTGGCTCAATGGGACCAGAGATCAAAGTTTCTCACTCTGGCACGAAGGAGGGTGAGACTGAGTCTGATACAAAGCATCCTGTGGGAGTGGGGAGGTAGGACCTCACCCCAGGTGTGGAGGGCTTGGGCAGTCCTGTGTTCCATGACACCACCCAAAGAAAAGATGAGGGGAGTGAAGGGGGTGGCAGCAGAGCTAGGGAGATTTCTGAATTTCTCCCTAGATACAGAGTCAAGGAATTTGTGGACAGTGGCAGAAGCCCTCTCCAGGGTGGATCCAGTGAACCCAGGTGGGGAGACAGTGGTCCTGGCCTGGACAGAGCCCAGTGACACAATGGAGATGTCATACTCATGGTTGGCCAGCCCAGAGGCATGGGAGCCAGAGATTCTTATGTCATTCCTCCTGTGTGTAGTGTCACTGATGAAGGGTTCAAGGTGGACCTCAATGTCTGGGATGATATTGAGGGTGCCAGCTATCACCTTCTTCACCTGCTCATGCCTAGCCACAGTCCACTTGGACTTGTGTGGGCACACTTCATCATGTCCATGGAAGTTTCCATGTCCACAATGTCTGCAGCTGGGCGAGGTGCTGGGCACCATTGTCCTCAGCTGCAGAGCTGCTGCCACCTCAAAGTTGGTGAGCCTCAGGATTGCACTGGAGGGGATGGCTGAGAGCCACTGCCTGCCAAGTGCTGAGGAATTCTCAACCAGTGCTTGTTGTTGGAGGGGAGGCAGAGCAAGTGTCAAGTCTGCCTGGGTGGACTTGAAGGCATCCAGACAGAGACTGTGCTGGGAGGGGGGCTCAGGAGGGTCTGGACCAGGATCACCAAGGAGGGGGTGAAGTATGACAGATGCAGCTCCAGTGGAGGCCACATAAGCCAGGGGGGCACAGGTGGAATGGGAGAGAAGGCCAAGGCCACCCAGCTTGACTGGGAGAGACAAGAGGGTGTTGTCCTTCTCTGGGTCCATTACACGTGCAGCCCCTCTGATACTTCTTGCCTTGTCCCATAGGGCCATGTCCAAGTCTTCCCAGAGTTCCATTAGATCCTCAGACTTGAGAGTCCTCTGGAGGTGTCTAAGGTCCTGCTGGACTGCTTGGAGTAGGAGAAGCAGGGCATGCTGGTGGGGGAGGTCCACCAGTTTGCCAAGCTTGGCCTTGGTCATTGCTATTTTGTCTTTGAGGAAAGACTCTCTAGCAGACCTGGGACCCACTGTGCTGCCCAGGATTCCAAGCCCATTGTCTCTGATGTCACTCAGAGATTTTATGGAGGACTTGGCCATGTTGAGTGAGAGAGTGAGATCTTGCTGGGAAGCAAAGAAGGACTCAACCTCACTCAGCGTGCTGTCAGAGCTACTCAGGACATAAATGTCATCCAAGTAGGCTAGGACTGTGCACTCTGGACCTAGGGCAACAATCAGATCCTCTAGGAGGGGTCTGATCCCAACAGAGAACAGGAGGGGACCCAGAGGGTCACCCTGTCTGACTCCCTGGGATGAGTGGAGAGGAGGTACTCCTGGCAGGACAAGGTCAGTGGGCTTGTTGTAGGCCCACTTTGCAAGCCTGTACAGGGTTGGGGAATACTTCCTGACAGCCTGGGCAACAAGTTGCCTACCAACACTGTTGAAGGCATTGGTAAAATCAAGACTGGTCAGGTGGGTGAACTTGTGGTTGTCCAGTGCAGTGTTAACTGCATGGACCACAGGTTCAACACCTCCTTTACTGCCAACTCCAAACTGGTTGCCCAGCAGGAAGTCTGGCTTCAAGGAGTGCCTTAGGATAGCCTTTGTGCAGAGTCTGTATAACAGTTCTCCAACAGCAATAGGTCTGATCCCTCCCCCAGGTTTGGCAAGGGCTACCAGCCTGGAGGAGCACAACATCTCCTGTCCAGGAGCAGTGCCAGAGACCATCATAGTGCACAGAGAATGGATCATCTCCATGACTACTTTGGACCTCATGGCAGCTCTGAGCAGGGGCACAGTCCAACCAGATACACCTGGGGCAGTGTCCACTTTGAATGACTTCAAAGCAGAGTGGAGGGCTTCAGTGTCTGGACATGATCCATTGACTGGGCCCACACCACTGCCAAAGGGATTGGCTGGACCAGCTGGGTGCTTGGCCTTTAAGGTATTCACCACCTCTGGTGTGGGTTGGACACTGGCAGAGCCTTCCTCTAGGAGGTGGGCAGCTGCACTGATCCTTCCCATCTCCACCATCCTCTGGGCAGAGGGGGCAGAGGGAGTCACAGATTTTCTGAAGGATGCTTCTGGGAATGTGACCCAAGGGTAGCTCTTCAGTCTGTCTGTGGGTCTCCCACCTTGGTAAAGTGCTGGAACAAGACCTACTTTGGGGAGAGCAAGGAAGTTGAGGACAGTGCCTTTGCTGGGGGCACATAGGAAATCTTGAGCACACTTCTCTGCTGCTTGGACAAAGGCCTTGTAGACACTTGGGTGGAGTGGTTTGTGGGTGGTGGGAAGAGAAGAAAGAGAAAGGAAAGTGGAATGGGGGGTATCTTTGTAGAATTTTGGCATGTTTACCCCAGGGAGGGATGCCAAAGTCTGGGGCTGTGTGGCAGGACTGAGGACAGTCCTAGACCCGACAGCAGGAGGCCTGGGAGCAGTGGGGGGGGTGGGCTGGGTGGGGAGGAGGGTGGAGGCTGGGGCAGGAGGGGGGGTGTCAGACTCTGAGTCAGACAGCTGGATTCTAGTCCTGGGAGGAGGCCTAGGGGGGTTAGGGGGTAGGGGGCTGCATCGGTTTTGACTACTAAGAACTATGGGAGGAGGATACTATAGTAGACGTGGCAGTTTCTTGGCTCAATGGGACCAGAGATCAAAGTTTCTCACTCTGGCGCGAAGGAGGGTGAGACTGAGTCTGATACAAAGCATCCTGTGGGAATGGGGAGGTAGGACCTCACCCCAGGTGTGGAGGGCTTGGGCAGTCCTGTGTTCCATGACACCACCCAAAGAAAAGATGAGGGGAGTGAAGGGGGTGGCAGCAGAGCTAGGGAGATTTCTGAATTTCTCCCTAGATACAGAGTCAAGGAATTTGTGGACAGTGGCAGAAGCCCTCTCCAGGGTGGATCCAGTGAACCCAGGTGGGGAGACAGTGGTCCTGGCCTGGACAGAGCCCAGTGACACAATGGAGATGTCATACTCATGGTTGGCCAGCCCAGAGGCATGGGAGCCAGAGATTCTTATGTCATTCCTCCTGTGTGTAGTGTCACTGATGAAGGGTTCAAGGTGGACCTCAATGTCTGGGATGATATTGAGGGTGCCAGCTATCACCTTCTTCACCTGCTCATGCCTAGCCACAGTCCACTTGGACTTGTGTGGGCACACTTCATCATGTCCATGGAAGTTTCCATGTCCACAATGTCTGCAGCTGGGCGAGGTGCTGGGCACCATTGTCCTCAGCTGCAGAGCTGCTGCCACCTCAAAGTTGGTGAGCCTCAGGATTGCACTGGAGGGGATGGCTGAGAGCCACTGCCTGCCAAGTGCTGAGGAATTCTCAACCAGTGCTTGTTGTTGGAGGGGAGGCAGAGCAAGTGTCAAGTCTGCCTGGGCGGACTTGAAGGCATCCAGACAGAGACTGTGCTGGGAGGGGGGCTCAGGAGGGTCTGGACCAGGATCACCAAGGAGGGGGTGAAGTATGACAGATGCAGCTCCAGTGGAGGCCACATAAGCCAGGGGGGCACAGGTGGAATGGGAGAGAAGGCCAAGGCCACCCAGCTTGACTGGGAGAGACAAGAGGGTGTTGTCCTTCTCTGGGTCCATTACACGTGCAGCCCCTCTGATACTTCTTGCCTTGTCCCATAGGGCCATGTCCAAGTCTTCCCAGAGTTCCATTAGATCCTCAGACTTGAGAGTCCTCTGGAGGTGTCTAAGGTCCTGCTGGACTGCTTGGAGTAGGAGAAGCAGGGCATGCTGGTGGGGGAGGTCCACCAGTTTGCCAAGCTTGGCCTTGGTCATTGCTATTTTGTCTTTGAGGAAAGACTCTCTAGCAGACCTGGGACCCACTGTGCTGCCCAGGATTCCGAGCCCATTGTCTCTGATGTCACTCAGAGATTTTATGGAGGACTTGGCCATGTTGAGTGAGAGAGTGAGATCTTGCTGGGAAGCAAAGAAGGACTCAACCTCACTCAGCGTGCTGTCAGAGCTACTCAGGACATAAATGTCATCCAAGTAGGCTAGGACTGTGCACTCTGGACCTAGGGCAACAATCAGATCCTCTAGGAGGGGTCTGATCCCAACAGAGAACAGGAGGGGACCCAGAGGGTCACCCTGTCTGACTCCCTGGGATGAGTGGAGAGGAGGTACTCCTGGCAGGACAAGGTCAGTGGGCTTGTTGTAGGCCCACTTTGCAAGCCTGTACAGGGTTGGGGAATACTTCCTGACAGCCTGGGCAACAAGTTGCCTACCAACACTGTTGAAGGCATTGGTAAAATCAAGACTGGTCAGGTGGGTGAACTTGTGGTTGTCCAGTGCAGTGTTAACTGCATGGACCACAGGTTCAACACCTCCTTTACTGCCAACTCCAAACTGGTTGCCCAGCAGGAAGTCTGGCTTCAAGGAGTGCCTTAGGATAGCCTTTGTGCAGAGTCTGTATAACAGTTCTCCAACAGCAATAGGTCTGATCCCTCCCCCAGGTTTGGCAAGGGCTACCAGCCTGGAGGAGCACAACATCTCCTGTCCAGGAGCAGTGCCAGAGACCATCATAGTGCACAGAGAATGGATCATCTCCATGACTACTTTGGACCTCATGGCAGCTCTGAGCAGGGGCACAGTCCAACCAGATACACCTGGGGCAGTGTCCACTTTGAATGACTTCAAAGCAGAGTGGAGGGCTTCAGTGTCTGGACATGATCCATTGACTGGGCCCACACCACTGCCAAAGGGATTGGCTGGACCAGCTGGGTGCTTGGCCTTTAAGGTATTCACCACCTCTGGTGTGGGTTGGACACTGGCAGAGCCTTCCTCTAGGAGGTGGGCAGCTGCACTGATCCTTCCCATCTCCACCATCCTCTGGGCAGAGGGGGCAGAGGGAGTCACAGATTTTCTGAAGGATGCTTCTGGGAATGTGACCCAAGGGTAGCTCTTCAGTCTGTCTGTGGGTCTCCCACCTTGGTAAAGTGCTGGAACAAGACCTACTTTGGGGAGAGCAAGGAAGTTGAGGACAGTGCCTTTGCTGGGGGCACATAGGAAATCTTGAGCACACTTCTCTGCTGCTTGGACAAAGGCCTTGTAGACACTTGGGTGGAGTGGTTTGTGGGTGGTGGGAAGAGAAGAAAGAGAAAGGAAAGTGGAATGGGGGGTATCTTGTAGAATTTTGGCATGTTTACCCCAGGGAGGGATGCCAAAGTCTGGGGCTGTGTGGCAGGACTGAGGACAGTCCTAGACCCGACAGCAGGAGGCCTGGGAGCAGTGGGGGGGGTGGGCTGGGTGGGGAGGAGGGTGGAGGCTGGGGCAGGAGGGGGGTGTCAGACTCTGAGTCAGACAGCTGGATTCTAGTCCTGGGAGGAGGCCTAGGGGGGTTAGGGGGTAGGGGGCTGCATCGGTTTTGACTACTA